>NC_140958.1:45466837-46711837 GCF_014529385.1 Adiantum capillus-veneris | reverse complement strand
GCATGCGCGAGATCACCTTCTTGCCGTCATCATCCATGATGATGCCGTCGCTGATGTCGACGGAGTAAGGCAAGCCCTCTGGCCGGTGACGCGTGAACCTGGGTGTCCCGGCAGGGGTCTCTAGCGGCGTGTCGATGGGGGTACGGACGTTAGGTGTCTCCACCGGCGTCTGGGCCCCGAAGCGAGGAGTGTCGAGTGGGGTGGCTCCTGGCGGAGTAGGTAGAGGTGTGTAGCTTCTAGGAACAGTCAGCCGTGCAAAACCTGGCGTAGATGGCGATGCTGTGGCTGGTGTGGGGGCGGGCAAAGAAGGGGAGGGTAAAGAGCCTCGTCGAACACGAGGCGGTGTGGAGGCATCGGTGGCGTAATCCCCACAACAACCGCCACCGCCACCACTAGAGCGCCGGTGTCTAGACGAGTGTGAAGCTCGTCTCGTTGACGCCGAAGCTTCGGAGCGCGCCGAATGCTCCGAAAGAGAGGGAGATGCGGATGGAGTAGGAACGCGCGATGATGCGCCAGAGCGATGACGCTCCACGTACCACTGTCTCTGCTGCGGTGACAAAGAAGAAAGAAACTCCTCATCATCCATACCTGCATTAAACACACGAATATTTAAACTTAATATTGAATGAATAGAGTAGACAATGACGCAAAGACCATTAAATACAATGACGTAATGACGCATATAAATACAATGACGCAATGAATTGAGTGATAGAAGAGGCAAGTCGAAAACTCAGAGTTTTCAATCAAAAGATGTGAGCGCGAGTAGAAAAGAGCGTTATACACCATGGAAGGTACTTAGAGAGCCAGAGCTTTTACAACACGGAGCAAAATTGTTCAAATACAATATTTGTGGCTTTAAGAGATCTCTCTCTCATCCTCGCATAACTCAAGATAACTTTCTATATCTATATAGAGCTCTCCGTTTAAACACATATCCTCTGTTTCATTTTGTAGCTCCTCTGCATGCACCCCATATAGAGTAGTAGCATCTTGATGCTCGTCTGGCACCACCGCAGCGGCTTCTGATTGAGCATCTTCTCTGATCTCCTCCATTGATGTCGTTGTGATTGGCACATGGTAGTCTTCATACGTCCTTGCACTACGAGGGGCTACCTCTATGACGTACCACCAGTTTGATGTAGACTTTGTAGGATGAAATATTACCTGCCAGAGCCACATAACTTACATGAGAGCTTTCAAGCACATAACTTGTAAAAGGGGGATGTTAACTATTTACATACTTACTTGTTCACAATGCTCGGGTAGTACGAAAGTGTCTCTTAGGTCAGTCCATTTCTTAGTAGAATCCACCTCAAGAAAACCAGACTCTCCTCTACGCACAGTAGCGTTGCGACCCTCCATGATTATCTTGAACCATTGCACGTCGAACAAGTCGACAAAAAATCCTCTGTAATCGATCCTCAGAATCTCTTGCAGCGTGCCGAAGTAAGTGAGTTCCGCCACCACAGGATCTGCATCAGAGGAACGTCGTCGACTAGACTGTTCAAATTTTGCCATGATTCCACAATCTTGAGTAAAACGCTTTTTGTCAATTCGTTCCACCCTAAAATGTCGACCTTTACACCATGCTGCTGTGTATGACTTATACTACAACGAACAAAGATTATGAGTGGCCGTTCAAACGTTTATAAATAAAGTCACTTGCTAGTCGTACATTGCAAACTTACCTTGGTCGCGCAACCCCGAGAGTACTCCCACTCTTCTTCAGTCACTTCATCACCGCATTGTTGTGCGCTTTTCAATTGGTTGTGCAACCATCTTAAGCTCATGAAGGTTGGTAGGCTCTCCAGAACCGCTGGATAGTGCATCGGTGGTCGTCTTCCCCGTCTCCACTCGATTCGTGCCCTTTGTCGCTCTTGCTTTGCATCCTCATATTGTGAAATCCACTTTTGCATCACTGGATTGTGAAGGATGCAAAATCGGTTGATTTTAGCCTCTCAATCTTCCGTCATCTTCTTCTCAACACCGAGATTGCACATGACAATCCCAGATATGCGCTCATCATCTATGGTTCGCCATAGCGTGTCCCGGGATTTATCAAATCCATCTAGCCACTCTCCAATGTACACTAGGGACTCTGATACCAACCAACCTTCTGCCATGCTACCCTCCGGACGTGCCTTTTGACGCACATATCCCTTAAGCGTTTTCATGAAACGCTCTAAGAAGAACATCCATCTGGAATGAACTGTGCCAGCTATTTCCACCTCATCAACTATGTGAACAAGAAGATGCACCTGAATGGTTAGCATTGTAGTAGGAAAATGTTTCTCAAACATGCACACAAGCTCCGCAGCATTTAGTTTGGCGAATGGTATGGAGTCTACGTTGATCTCCTTTTGTGAGATCCATTGCACCAGCTTTGCAGGTTTGTAGATTGTGTTACGGATGTCGAGAGACAAACATCCCTCAATGGAAACCGGTAAAATAAACTGTAAAGTATGTGCAGCAATGATATTAAAGTCCACATTTTATGCAATGATATTAAAGTCCACTATGAACGTACCTGACACATTTTATGCCAATCGTGTGACTTCAAACCGGTAAGCTTTCCTTCTTTAGTAAAACACGTTTGGAGCGAGTGCATTACGCCAGTGGGGGTCCGCAAAGATCGAATGGTCTCTTTTACTTTGCGTTCTTGGGCTCCTGTGAAAATCCATGGTGCTTTAGGGAGTTTTATCGATCCATCAGACGCTGTTTGCGGCCAATATTGCTCCATACGATCCACATTTCTAAGGTCAACTCTGGCTCCCAAAGTATCTTTCTTGCCGGTCAGATGGTCCCATAGTAGATTACCCACATTCTTGAATATGTGCATTGGATCGAGCAAGTGATTGATCATGAGTCGGGGCCAGTATGGTAACTCGTACCATAGAGATAGTCTCTTCATCCCTGGAGGCAATCCGTCATCGCACATCTCCTTCTGCTCTAACCATGCTTGTGCAGACATCCTTGGTGGCTCTCTTCCCAAAAAGCCATCGCGTAACACATGATTCTCTGGAAGATACGCTTGATGACCTTCGTAGATTTGCTTCTTCAGTGAGGGTGCCCTACGTGCATTCAGTCTAGGTCCACATGTGACACATGCTCTGTATCCGCTTGTTTGAAGCCCTGCATGTGTACACATGATAATAGATCAACTATGGGAAAAAACAAGATTTACAGTGTCTGAGTGAGGAGTGTCAATAGATCACCTGAGCATTCTGTTAGCCCGGGATAGTCATGCATGGTCCACATTAGAATGCCTCTGATCAAAGCATTCCGTCGTCCTGTGTGTCGGCTCATATCCACCACCTCTATGCCAATCCACAATTTTTGTAGCTCTTTCAATAGTGGATGAAGATACACATCCATATTCCCCACTTTATATCGCCCTGGCACAATCAAGCTTAGCCATAGGTGCCCCTTCTTCGTAGTCAACCACGGGGGAATGTTGTAGTTGACGATGACAACGGGCCATACACTGTAAGATGTTGATCTTTGACCAAATGGATTTACGCCATCCATAGCCAGGCCTAAGCGCAAATTTTGAGCTTCCCTGGCAAAATCCGACCATGTTCCATCTATATGTTTCCACGCTACGCAATCTGCAGGAATTCGTAGCACACCATCCGAAGATTTATTCTCCTCATGCCATGATGCTAGGGCGGCCATGGACTTACATTCGAAGAAATGCTTGATGCGAGGAAGCAGAGGGAAATGTCGCAAAACCTTTTGTGGAATTTTTGTCCCGTGGAGATCTACTCGATATCTTTCGGAATCACATTTCGGACACTTCTCCATGTCTATGTATTCCCCTCTGAAAAGAATGCAGTCATTAGGACAAGCGTGGATAGAAGTGTAATCCATCCCCAAGTTTCGCAAAATCTTTCTTGCTTCATCTCGGGAATCTGGCATCACATTGTCAGCTGGTAGTATGTGCTCTTTCAGCAATCTACACAACATAAAAATATGATACAGTCGTGTAAAAATCTATCAGATCATTATACATTTAGAGTTTTATTAAAGTAAACCTATTGTAATAGATCACCTGAAAAGCGCTGTGACGCTAGTGTCACTCCATCCAAACTTTGCCTGCATGTTGAGAAGAACCAGGAGTGCTTTCAATCTAGACATACGTGCTCCATTATACAATGGCGTATCGGCTTCACTTTTCATATCATCATAGATAAGCCTTTCTGAATCCATGATCGTCTCGATCATTTCATCAATCTCGGACTCAAACATTGCCTCGTTGGGAATGTGCTCTGCATGATCATCCCCCGAGCTGTCAGAGGCTACATCTTGTGGCCTCACATATGCTGCTTGACCAAAGCGCCTGCGAACACGTCTATTGGGTTGCAAGATTGCTGCTTGTTGGCCAGCGTCAGAGTCCGACGAGTTATAATTGGCAACAACTCGATCTATAATAGATGGATCGAACTCGCCAAATTCACGAACGTGCTGCAAAGAAACACGTCTTGTTCGTCGCACAGCATGCTTGCATTGATTACAAGGACATAAGACCCTCGTTGAGAGATAGGTGTTTCGGTTGGACGGTCCCACATCCTCGTCGCTACTCATAATGAGGATAAAAAACTTATAACCTGGACAACAAATTTAATATTCTATTGGCATTCTTCGTCTTATCTCTCTCTCTCTCTCTCTCTCTCTCTCTCTCTCTCTCTCTCTCTCTTTACCTCACATTCTCTAGTCATGTCCAATCCCTGCACACCTCGGTCTAGAGGGGCACGGAGATCAGAACCACCGGGTTATAATCTCGTCTTTATTGTTCAATACCTATATTTGTGGGTACAAGAAATCTACACACCCACGTCTACATGATACTGCATGTAGTGGACAAAACCCCTTTGCCTCTTCTGTAGCTGTAGCACTTCACAGCATCTTAACATCTTTTCACAGTAGATCTTTTCACTGTTCGTCTAACTCTAAACCCTAAACCGTAAGTAATTCTTGCGTGGACTCGATCTAACGTAAATAAGCGTAAATCTAAATAAACGTAAATCTAACTAAAAATAAACCTAAATCTAATTTAACGTAAGTCTACATCTAACCTAATCTTTAACGTCTTTTGGGATAGTTTCCTACGACGTTAAAACTCTCTTCTTCTTCTGTGTGTGTGTGTGTGTGTGTGGGTAAACCTAAATAAACCTAAGTCTAATCTAATATAACATAAATCTAAATCTAACGTAAATTATGTTATATTAAAAACAAAGAACTAAACTAACAGGGATTATAAGAACCTTAAAACTGATTTAACACATAATTTTTCACATAACTCGGCAAGAGTTGGCATTCTCATCACTAAAGATGTGAGAGTTAACTTCCGACGGTGACGCTGCCTCATCTCCATCCACATCTGACGACAGCAATTGGCCCTTTAGACCGTTCTTGCTCTTGTTACTAACTTTGAAGTTGCTGTTGAATGACTAGAGGTTGTCTAGATGGTCATTGTGTCGGGGATGTAGTGACTCTTGCCGCCCTGAAGATCCACCTTCTTCCCTATCTTCTGAAGACATTTCACCAGTACTTTTGGATCGACGGAGCCCACCATGAGTGAAGGCAGCAATACCCTATATTCCATTGAGGGCTTTCTTCACCCGCTTCATGCAGGCATCGCAGTCTATGGAGACCTAAATCTAATCTAATATAACGTAAATCTAAATCTAGCATAAATAAACGTAAATCTAGTTAAAAATAAACCTAAACGTCTTTTAAGATAGTTTTCTACGACGTTATAACTCTCTTCTTCTTGTGTGTGTGCGCGTGTGTGGATGTGTGTGCCAATAAAAAGAGATAAATGGTATAACCTTTCTATCACCCATGCCAAGTATGATAGATTGATTATGCCATTTCCCTCTTGAATAATAGGTCTTGAGTTCAACTCCTCGTCGGCTAGATCTTTAGTTCTTTTAATTTTAATTAGTTTCCTACGATGTTAAATTAGTTTCTCTCTCTTTCTCTCTCAATGTGTGTGCGTTTTTTTGGATTGTATGCATGTTCTCTCTCTTTTCCTCTCTCAATGTGTGCGTTTTTTGTTTATGCATGTTCTCTCTCTCTTTTCCTCTCTCAATGCGTGCGTTTTTTGTTTATGCATGCTCTCTCTCTCTTTTTCTCTCTCAATGTGTGTGTGCATTCTTTGTTTATGTATGTGTGTGTGCGTTTTTGTTTTTGTTTGTACTCTCTCTCTCTCTCTCTCTCTCTCTCTCTCTCAAAAACATTGTGTGTGTGTGTATGTGTGTGTGTGAGAGAGAGAGAGAGGGAGAGAGAAAGAGGGGAAGGGAACATGAGAATGAGGAGAGGGAAGGAGCATACCTGGCTCTCCTTCCTCTCCTCGTGTGTGTGTGTGTGTGTGTGTGTGTGTGGAGAAGAAAAAGAGAGAGAGAGAGAGAGGGAGAGAGAAAGAGGGGAAGGGAACATGAGAATGAGGAGAGGGAAGGAGCATACCTAGCTCTCCTTCCTCTCCTCGTGTGTGTGTGTGTGTGTGTGTGTGTGTGTGTGTGTGTGGAGAATAAAAAGAGAGAGAGAGAGAGAGAGAGAGAGAGAGAGAGTGAGGGAGAGCGTTACCTGCTCCTTGCTTGAGGGCGCCGAAAAACTCAGATCTGAGATCTGAGTTTTTGGGCGCGCTCGGTTATTTTTTTAGCCCAGCCGGCGTCGCTATGAGCGTCGCAAATTTCTTTGTAAATTTGTGACGCTCATAGCGACGCCGGGAATTTTTTTTTTGAGCGTCGCTGTGTGAGCTTCGCTAATATGAATAGCCTCTTGTAGTGATATCTGTATTATAAATATAAACTAACATAATATGGCTGAAGCGGTAGCCCTTTACACTTGTCGAAATATGCAACATGAAGGTTAAACTCCAAAACAAAGAGAAGCCTATGTGCACGTGATAAAGAGGGAGAGAGAAAGAGAGAAGGAGGGGTGGCCTTACACGTGGCTGCAAATCCCTGTAGCCACAACCTTCCCCTCCCTATTTCCCCTCACTTTGCCCTTCATGGCATAGCCATCAGCCGACGTGGTCTCCAGCTTGAGGCGTCTCTCAACCAGCGCATCAGTGCAATGCATGCTAATCCTCACTTGGTCACCGCTACCTGCGGGAGCGCACTACTTAGGAGAGAAACCTTGATGTGCAGGTCCTCCAACTTTACTTCCAAGCCCTTAACCTCCTTGCGCTCTCTCTCTGGCTCCTCAACGAGCTGCTTGCGTACTACTTGCTGACTTCCTCCTCACGCACAATGTTCCTCTTAATGTGCCCTCGCAGCCTAGAGATGAAGGAGATATTGGAAAGAGTGGGTGGGCTCACGTCGAGAAGAGAGCAGGCATGGCGTCTTCATACAGGTAAGGCGGATTGGCCATGGCATGATCCACCCACATTATCGCAAGTGACAACGAATTGATGCGCTAAGCTAGCAAACTGCAGCCAAGGTGGAATTTGTGGTGGTCGGTCAAAAGACCATCCATGGGGAATGCACATGTGCAAACGTAAGTGGTAGGGAGGGCTTATCCTAGAGAGATGATAATTACAACGTCTGAATTTTTTGATTGGAATAGGTCAAACCTTAGAGGCTTGATTGGGCTTAATTAGTAATGTTGAAGATGGTCATCGACCTCATGCACATATTTCAATGGACAAGACTGAATTTTGTGAAAATAATCGGTGGGGATTTAAATTATTTAAGTTGAAAATCAAGTGTCGAGACTCAATAGCCTGCATGCGCTAGGGTTAAGTAGACGAGAGAGAGAGAGAGAGAGAGAGAGAGAGAGAGAGAGAGAGAGAGAGAGAGAGAGAGAGAGAGAGAGAGAGAGAGAGAGAGAGAGAGAAGGCTAAGAGTCTTGCAAAGAGGAAGGGGAAGGGGGTACTGTATGAGAGAGATCATCAAGTCACTAAATGTATATTTTTAATTACATTAAAAATGTAACCATAACAGAATGTTGTCCTGAATGGACACGCTATACATATATATAAACAGGTCAAAGGCCAAACGTCATAAGACGGTTTGAATTGTGCCATCGGTAAATAAAAGATCTCAGAAGGACAGGATAATGGACCTTGTGTATCAAGGATGAGGAGGCGGGATGGTAGGGGTGGCCGCCCTGATAGCCAATGTAATTATGGTCCCTTGATGATGTCATGGCTCAACAAGAGCATGACCTGACTTTGGAAATTTTTGGGATGTTCAATATAATTCACTCACAATTGTGAGTTTTGGAAAAAAACAAAAAGACGGTTTGAATCATGTAGGCCGAAGAAGCCTGCACGGTAGTAATGGAAGGAGCTGTGTGTGTGTGTGTGTGTGTGTGTGTGTGTGTGTGTGTGTGTGTGAGTTCTTGAGTTTGCACATGGTATCGAGTAGCAAACTCGAAACTGCTGCGTAGATACAACCTTCTCGCTTTATAAATTCTCGCTCCACCTCTTCTCAATCCTTTCAATGACCATATCTCCCTTCCACCTCATGCATCCCAAGGGTTTTTTTTTGCTCTTCCTCTTGCTTTGGCAATAACCACCAGTCTCAACCCTTCTCTGTAAACAGACGATCTCCTCCCTTTAACCGAAATATTCAGTGCACCTATTGCTCCTGTGTGGGTCATCTCGAACGCAATTGTCGCACAAAGCTATGTGAGGCATCAAATCCAAACCCGCGGCATCCTCAAGTTCAAGCTCATTATGCAACTAGACCTGATATGATGGATTAGGATACCTCCGATGTAGCTGTAGACACGAGCCCTATGCAATTGTTCATGGCTCATCATTCAGCCATTCCAATGCTATCTGATGTGTGGTACATTGATAGTGGACCCACGCATCATATGACACACACCAAATCTTGGCTGACCAATTTTCAAGCCTTGAGTCACCCTTCACTGTCCTACTCGGAGATGATATTGTTCATCAAGCCTCCGGCCATGAAACAATCACAATCCAGTTGCCTGATGGGCATTTTACTCCTATTAAAGAGGTCTATTATGTCCCTCGTCTCACAAAAAATCTCTTATCCGTTGGTGCTGCAACAGCCAGTGGGAGTTCTATTGCATTTTATCATGATCGTTGTGTCATTCCCTTGCACCTTACTAATGGCAATATGATCTGTCTCACCTGTGAGCAACAAGGGTGCCTTTATCCCTTAGGCATGACCAAGGTTCCATCTCAAGCTCTTACTACTTCTCCCAGGCAACATCTCAGTTGGAGACCCTTCGCTAGCATTATAGGTTGGGTCATCCTCATCTTCGTGTCATCACAACCATGCAAAGACAAGCTCTTGCCTCAGGCCTACATTTCCGACCTTCCAGTATAGACATTTGTGAACGCTGCTTGTATGGGAAGTCTTCTGAACAAAAATTTCCACGCTCCTCTTCTCGATCATTATACCCCCTTCAACTGATCCACTTAGATTTATGTGGACCCATTCCCACTATTTCACTCACAGGCTCCTATTACTTTCTTACACTCATTGATGACTTTACTAAGTACACTGTCATCTCATTTCTCAAGTATAAGTCTGAGGTTCTCGATCACTTTATTGCTTATAAGAATTTTGTTGAAAATCAACTTGATACACACATAAAGACTATACACATAGACAATGGAGGTGAATACATATCCACTGCCTTTCAAGATTTTTGCAGTCGGCATGGCATTCGTCATCAGTTTACTGTCCCATACACCCCACAACAAAATGGTGTATGTTAGAAGCTAGACACACCCCACGGCATCTAACTACTAAGCGGACTATTATTTTTGTAATTATTCATTCATTGAGGAAAACCCGATTTTTTCACATTGTACATATTGGGACTTACAGAAGTTTCCAGATTGTATCCCAGTTTTGATAGTTAGATTGAGTAGATGGTTTATTTTGGAACTTTAGGGTTTGAGAAGTTGTAAGGTATATATACCACTTTTTGACCTTAATGAGAAACCCTTTTGTCATTTTAAAAACAAGTTTGAAGTCTGTGAGTGAGCGTACTGTGTACGTGAGAGAAAGTGTGAGATTTGTCTTGATGCTACATGTGCTACGGTGGTCGGAATCGGCTACGGAGAAGTGTAGCGTGTTGCCCCCGACAAGAGCTACAAGTCGATAACAACATTGCGCGCATACGGTCCGACTTTGGAAGCTCCTTCTACGAGCTTCATCGGCTGAGCATACGTAATCTGATTTCGCATTGCAGCATATCCACGCGTTCACATTGAGTAGAGCTATACATTAGGCACTTCAGATTTTGGAAACAAAGACCTACAAATTTCGGCCAGACATCCTACGTGTTTCTGCACCGGGTGTTTTGGGTCGTGATTTTGGTTTATAGACCTTAGGAAGAGCGTCCTATAGGTATTAGTAGGGCCTCGTTCAAGTTCTATGGTGTTTGGAAAGTGTTTGATGGGTGTTCGGATCTAACAAGCATTGTAGGAAGATTCCTCTTTTGCACTTTTGAAGACTGTGACTTAGACAATTGGTAGGGACCTCTGTAGGAATTAGTTAGGAGTCGGTCGAGTGTAGGTTGACACCTTATGCTTGCTTCCACGCGCCTGCGGGTCGAGCTTCGTCCTTAGCTGACATTACTTGTTAGGTGAGTTCTCGCTGTGCTGACGTCCGTCACGGCGTACCCGTCCAACATTGGCGCCGCTGCCGGGGACGAAAACCGTAGGTAGGTGACTGAGACTAATCCTTGAGGATCGGGATTTTTGGCTCGTCAAGAGTCTCACTTTACATTTAGATAGGATCAGAGGGTGAAGGACTCTCTAGGTCTTAGAGAGAGTCTAGGAAGTGTGTGTCTAGCCTAGATCCTTCGACTTAGGTAGAGGACGTAGACTTAGGTAGTTTAGGTAGTAGTCGAGTTCTAGAGTAGGAGTTGGAGTGGTAGAAGCGGTGAGAGGAGAGCTTGAGAGTCCGGAGAGGCTAAAAAGCAACCAAAAACACCATTATCACCATTTCTTCATGATAGGTAGGAATATAGTAAGTAGGACATCATGATTCAGATCTAGAGCATTTCATGCATGTACACTTGCTTGGTAGAATCATTACAAGTTTGTAAAACCCGCAAAAAGACGCAAAAGTGTGGTTGAAAGTCTAATTGAAGTCCAAAAGTTACTGTGAGTGTTTCTGATAGGTCTACAGAGCATCAGGAGCATTCCTATCAGAAAAAACTTGAATTTTAAGCCAGGAGACATCCTATGCGTAGGATGTCTATAGGCCAATCTGGGAGGAATTTTGGGATTTTGAGTTGACCAGTGTGTTCTGAAGGTAGGGTTTACCCTAATTTTAACTGGAAAGTGGAAATTTGGCCATCTCTTGACAGGATAAGGCCAGAAAGACTGAAATTGCTAGACATCCTACCCAATTAGTGCCAAAACATTACCTTGAAACCAAAACCATAAGAGGGTTGCATGAGTGTGTCTTGCATGATATATTGAGTGACTGAAAGGGGTTTCACCTCATGCAGGTAAGAAAATTGGGTTCAAAGTGGACTTTAGCACTTTTGACTGAAAAAGCAAAAACAGCTGAAGTTTGGGACTTTTGATACCCAAATCAAGATCTAAGCATACCACTGGGATACTGACATCAAGGGGAAGCTGTGGAACAAATCTGGGGTCAAACAAGCCAAAAAGACATCCTACGTGTAGGATGTCTTCTTAGTGATTTGGGACTCCAAATTGAAATCTGAGTATACCAAGGTGATCAGCAACTCTAGGAGAGCTTAAGTCTTGAGTTTAAAGCCATTCTGATGAAAAAGACATCCTACGCGTAAGATGTCTAATGCAAGAAAATGAAGCCAGAATTTGACTTTGAGCATTGTAAGGTGTTATATAGCCTAAGGTAATCCTGCTAGGCAATTTTGGTCCAATTTGGAGTTGATTAGACTGATCAATACCATCAACTGGCCGTCGGAACAGATTTCTGACTCATTGACCAACTTATAGAAGTCCTAATCAAAAAGTAAAAGCAGCTGTAAGCTCAGCACAACAAGGAGAAACAACAGTGCAAAAGTCCAGGCAAAATACAACAGGAGACATCCTACGCGTAGGATGTCTATTGGGCCATACTGCAGAGAAATTTTGACCTGGCCTAGACAGTGAGGTTCCATTTGGCTTAAGGGTTCCAGAACTTCTTTCAGAAGTGAATTTGGACCTTGATTGCCCATTTGACAAAGCAAAGACTGAATTCAGGCTTGTTCGCGTAAATTGGCCAACATCAGAGAAAAGTACTATTTCAGACTAGCAACCTAATCCAGAACATCAGCAGTGTATAAAATACAGTAGTGGTTGAGATTAACTCTCCAGTTATACCAATCATTACTAAGATCACCTCTAGCAGGTAAATGGTTTGATTCAATTGCCAAAATTAAAACTCTTGTGTACAGGTATATTCAGCAACAAAGCAAGAAGTTGTGCAGAAACTGATCCGTTGCTAGGTTAGTGGTTGAACTTGTGATAATTTGCATTGATAAGTTTGATGAATTTAAGATCAGGAAGATACATTGTTAGAGACCAGAGGGTGGCAGGTGACCAAGGTAGCTTAGTGTCCACCGAAGAGAGTGTAACTCACGCAAGGTTAGATCCTCTAGCACCGATTATTGAGGAAGGTAGTGATACTGAAACTTTGTCAGACAAATCTTTCTTCATGATGGGTAGTCAACAGCCAGGAGGTTTCACCTATGATAGACCTATGCGAGGAGGAAGCACCTCCCAAAATCCTTTGAATGATTCCAGGCTTACGGTGATCTTCTTAGAGGGAACAAACTCAAGAGGAGCCCTAGTCTATTCTGACTATCGAGGCCGCAAGTGCATTTGTATTGAAGAGAGGCCAGCACAAAGATTGGAGATAATCCGCGTGTATGATGATGGAGATAGATTCCAAGACGAAAAGGGGAACCACTATTTAATAGTGAGCAACCTTGAAGATTACAACAGATATGGAGATAACGTGGCTAAAGGAAAAATGGTTTCAGAAACTCAAGAGCCACCACCAAACATTTATCGGCACGGAGCTATTTTTATATACGATAAGAAAACAATCAGGATTCCAACTTATGACGAGAATGTGGGGATCTACAAACACGAGAGCAAGGGTATTGTCTCTTGCTTTCGCATCAAAGAACCATACGTAAACGAACTAAGCAAAGACAAGGTTCTTTACTTATTCTCTTATGAACTGCTATAGGGAAGGGCATAGTTTTTGTTGATAGATATGGGCGAGAATACCAACGTATTTCCCGAGAGGAAGTAGAAAGAGCAATAGGTCCAGGAGCATCAGCATATGCCCCTGAGGAAATGCCGAGAGCCGTACACACCCCAAGCAAGTCAACAAATCCATTTTCAGATGAGTATGACACTACCTCACATTCCACCAGACTGCAAGCATTCAACAACCAAGACCAACCAACAAACCAGCCATCATTGTAGGCATGGCTTCTACAGAGTGCAACAATGGAACCATACCGAAACCGAGATGGTTATCAAGCTGCACAAGGGCTCAGGGATTTGCAAGAACCACCACACTATTCAAGGTTTCAAGCAGAGAGTCAGCCGAAGACACAAGGGTCGACCGAGCTTGGAGGACCACCCATGGAACGAGTTCGAAGATAAGAACCACCTCCAGCGAGAACTGTTAAAAATTATGGCTTAGGAGCACCATTGGGTGAGGATCCAGCCTATTACAGAAGGCCTGAGGAGGTGTATAGACTTGGGCGGGGTGATCCAATGATGAGGTTTGTAGACAATCACAGAATTAGACATTCTCAAGTGCAAAAATGGGTAAACAAGAAATACACAGGAAACAGAGACCCAAGAGATCATGTAGCAGCCTTTGTGCGTGTAATAAGAGCCGAAGAGGTGTTAGATTTTCCTACCCAATTTGCAGGGTTTGGACTAACCCTAGAGGATGATGCTGCAACTTGGTTTGACTCTGTGGAGCGTAGAGACTTCGAGTTGATGGAGGAAGTGTTTGACGAGTTTATTGAGTAATTCTCTCAAAGGGGAATAGCTCATAATACTGTCTCACAAATCCATAAATTCAAACAAAAAGATGGAGAATCTGTACGGAAGGCAGCCTTAAGATTGAAAAGATATGTTATGTTCTGTCCTGTCGAAGAACTGCCAACTCAGTCCAGACTTATGCTGATATTCATCCAAGGACTAAGGAATGCAGATCTCCAGAAATACTTACATATGAAGAGGAGCACGACGTTGAATGAGTTGACCAAGGAGGCTCTGTACCTTGTGGACAATTGTGCGGTCTACAAAGAAGGGGAGTTCAAGGAACTTGATGACGATTCATCTTCACAACAAAGTGGGAGCAAGTCTTCAAAGGCCACACTGAAAGGAGAAATAGCGGTAAACCAGGAGCAGCTCGTAGATGAAGTGCTAAAAAAGATCAACTTGTACGCCAAACCCCAGGCTAAACAGCCCAAGTGGTGTGCTAATGAACAAAAATGGACAAACCATGGGACCGAGGAATGTTACTATAACAAGGGATATGTGAGGGAGAGACCTTCCGCTCCCCAAGCACCCGTAGCTTCCCCACAAGTTCCACTGATGCCTAGATATCAAGCAGGAAACTTACCAGGACCTATAGGAGTAGAAATACCACAACCGGTGTTGGGGCAACAACCACCCCTACCAGGTTTACGACCAGTTGGTATAAGATACACACCAACGGTAACTGAATCAGAAGAAAAGGCTTTGGTGCCGATGCATGCATATTATGAAGATCCCAATGGATATGTGGCAAACCATGTCTATTATCCACCAGAAGAACTCTCGACACCAGAACCATGGAGCATGATAGGGAATCAAGGACCTCCAATTGCTGCACAGGCCGTAGGAGAAGGAAGATATAGCTTAGATGAACGAACATTGTTGTTCATATCCAATGGAGGCATGGGCGGATAGAGACAGGCTTACCAGCAACGAGGGGCTCAAGGAACACCTCAACAACCCAAGGGCCCCTGTTACAAGTGTGGCGGAGACCATTGGCTGAGAGACTGTCCTCATGATGAAATCATTCGAGTCAATGCGTATTGCCCAGAATGTGGAATTACTCATTTGATTCCTGATTGCCCTAAAAACCCGAGCAAAGGAGCAAAAACCACCTTGAACCTGTTGGAAACAGTACCTTCCAGTGGAGGATCGGAAAATGAAACAATCATACCTATTCAGGCGGTAACACGAGCACAAGCCCAAAGAAGGACGAACGAACCCATAATAGAAGAACCAAAAACAGAGGCCCAAGGTTCAGAAACAAAAAATCAGAGAAGCACTTGGAAAGCGAGAAAGGAGCGTAGGAAAGCTAGGAAAGAACAAGAGCAAACAGCCCTATCCGATGAGTTGAAACATACAAAGAATAGATTGGAGCGGTTAGAAGATCTAGCTAGCTTAAGCTCACACACCACAGCAGCCATAGCACCTAAGGAAATAGCAGATCCCAAACGTGCAGGATCAGGAGGATCTGTACTGGCAGACAAGGTAAACGAGCAGCTGGATGCGCTTCTAAAAGCTTATGAAGCTCGACTTAAAAAAAACCAAACCCAGGAGCAAAGGTGGATGACTTATCCATATGCAGAAATAGAAAAACAAAGGTTGGATATGTGTAAAAAGATGATTGAGACGGCTCAATCATTGAAGGAAGACCCGTTGGGTAAACCGGAAAATTGCCATGACTCACCAGCTCCAACCCCTATCCAACCAACATTAGAGAAACATGAAGAAACAAAGGAAAGACTCACTAATGATTATGAGTCCAGAGGAGAGCCTATCATAGTGCCAAATACCACCGATGAGGCAAGTGACGGGGTCCATCCTAAAATATTGGTAGAAATGGGAAAGGACGGTAATGGTCTAGATGATCTGTGGAAGCAAATCCGAGAGGCCAACGAGGCTAATAGGATGAGTGACCACATGAATAGCACGAGAAAAGAAAAGAACGTGATCTTACCTCCTATTGAAGAATTTGAGGCAAGATCACAAATGAACTTTGAGATACATTCACAAGGGGGAGACCAAAGATCTATTAGTTCGAGGCACAGCCAACCAGACTCTTTGAGAACTTTACCCTCTTACCTAAGAGAATATGAAGCTAAGTCGGAAGTGAGAGCACTCCCATCTCAAAGACTTTCTTCTAACAAGGTGATGGATTCACAAGGATTGATTGAGATGTTATCCACCCCGGTGGCATGCACAATCACGTTAGCAGAACTCCTAAGTTTAAGGCCAAACATGTGGTTCACAGTAGGAAAATGCTTAGAAAAATTTGGAGTGAAAGACCCCACCTTGAATCTACAAGAAGGAATCAGGGAGTTGGATAGACCTAACCTGAACACTAGGCCGGTACCATTGAATAAGGTTGGAGAATATTGTGAGGGAGAAGACGGAAACACGACGCTACCGATAGAATTCCAAGGAGTAGTTTCCAAAGCTATTCTTGACAGTGGAGCGGGAGTTGCTATCGCCACCAAAGAAATCTGGAAAAAATGGGGAAAACCAGCTTTGAGGGCTACTAGAATGAAGCTGCAATTGGCATATGGGTTCATGGAGAAGCCTCTCGGACTCTTGGAAAAAGTAATTGTCACTTCGTATGGGATCGAGTATGAGCATACATTTGCAATGGTCGATTTCGACAAAAACAACAATTATGAGATAATCTTGGGACGACAATTCATGCGACAACTGAAGATGGTCCAAGATTGGGGCTATGACCACATATACCTTAGACATGGTGAGACGACAACTAAAATACACCTGAAAGATCATAGTTACAAAGATGTAAACCAAACACTTGTGGAAGAATTTGATTCGGCTACAATAGCAGAATCAGAACTACCAGCATGGTTAGGGCAACCAAAAGAGCTATGGATGTGCGGAGCTTCACGTTGTGGAAGCTTAAGAAAAGAGGAATGCGTCTTAGAAAGAGCAATTGAGGACAAAGACCGGAACCTTTTCCTGAAGATGCCTTGGAGCCTCTAGAATGGGAACACATACTGGCAACATTAGATGTCTATACCATTATCGATAGTCCAACAACAAAATTTTGCGATAAGGATGGCTACGATGTGCTACCCTATTACATGGTAAGCGTTGTGCCAGAAAAAGAGACGGTCGAACCCCCGTCACAAGAAGAGTTTTACAACTCCTCTGAACAATTGGAAGTAAATGATGAGGCAGATAATGAGTGTTCAGACACCTCCAGTGAGCGTGGGAATGAAGCCGAAAATATCAAGTTTTATGATTTTGCTAATCAACACCCTAGACACCAAGAACGCTATAGGAGGAAAAGAGCCAGAAGGCAAGCGAGAGAGAACCTAATGCCCAGGATAAAAGGTAAAACTCACTATTTGATGCTTGTAAAAGTAGAGGATTGTGTGAAAGATCAAATATCAGGGAAATTCTCAGAAAATAAAAAAGAACGAATGCGAGAAGAAATAAAACAGGAAAGAAAAGCTAGAACCGAAACAAAATCACAAAAATCTAAAAAATTAGAAAAAGAACCAACAAAAGACCACGAGTGGACCAAACTGGAGCGTAAATAGAAATACCAAGAACTGAAAAGGTCTTTGAGAGAGATATGGACTACTGAAGAAGATAGTGATGGCAAAGGAGAGTCAGAAAAGAGCAACATGAACGTACCACCACACTATAGGAAATTTTCTATCCAAGATAGAAAAATTATCATGACATCACCAATCAGGGAGAGAACCAACCAAGAATCTTACGATGGGCCTGAAAATGCAAAAAGAATAGACCTCGTAGAACCAGGTGAAAAGCCTCAGCCGGTCTATATAGCTAACGATTTACAGCCTGAGGAGGAAGTGCAGCTAACACAACTTCTCACGAAGTATAAAGATGTGTTCGCTTGGTCCTATAAAGACCTCAAAGGAGTTGATCCATTGATATGCCAACATACAATTCCTTTAAAATCGGATGCAAAACCTAGAAAACAACGTTCTTATACATATAATGATACATTTGCCAAACGAATCAAGGAAGAGATTGATAAACTGATGGAAGTAGAGTTCATCTATGAAATAGAACATACAGATTGGGTGTCACCCTTTGTGGTAGTTCCAAGAAGAATGGAAAACTGCGGGTGTGTGTAAACCTCAAAAAGGTGAATGCAGCAACCATAAGGGATAATTATCCCTTGCCAATTACAGAACATTTCCTTGAGCGAGTGACCGGGAAACGGGCTTATTCCTTTCTGGATGGGTTTTCAGGATACAACCAACTGGCAATAGCAAGGGAGGATTAACACAAAACAACTTTTGCCACATAATGGGGGATTTATGCATATCGAGTTATGCCATTTGGCTTAACAAATGCACCAGCCACTTTCCAAAGGTTAATGACTCACGCTTTCAAAGAATACCCAAGGATATTCTTAGAAATTTAGATGGATGACCTGTGTGTACACTCTCTTCTGTGAGAGGAACATATTGACCATCTGCAAAAGGTCTTTGAAAAGTGCAGAACATATCGAATCTGTCTAAACCCGGAAAAGTGTGTATTTATGGTTAAGCAAGGACGAATCTTAGGACACATTGTCTCAAGAAACGGCATAACTACAGACCTAGACAAAGTCAAAGTCATTGTAGACCTGCTTAGACCTACCAATGCGAAACAAGTGCAATCCTTCATGGGGCACTGCGGATATTATCGAAGATTCATATACATGTATGCGGTTATCGCACAACCTCTGTATCGTTTGCTAGTCAATTTCAAATGGACCAAGAAGTGTGAAACCTCATTCCAAAGGCTGAAGGAAAACCTTATATCAACAACTGTACTAAAGACACCAGATTGGGAAAAGATATTCCATCTGCACATTGATGCTTTAGCATATGAAATTCGAAGTATTCTAGCTCAACCTGGAGACGGAACAATGGATTTTCCAGTTTGTTATGCGAGCCAACAGTTAAACAGTGCAGAAAATAACTACACAACCACCGAGAGGGAAGGGTTAGGAATGATTTATGCTGTAAAGAAATTTCGGCATTATTTGCTTGCAAAAAAAATTTTGTTCTTTATGGATCATCAAGCTCTTTTATACCTAGTAAATAAACCTTGCAATACAGGGAGAATTGTACGCTGGTTTATTATATTGCTAGAATTTGACTTCACAGTGGTGGTCAAAAAGGGTAAAACCCATCTGCGAGCTGATTATCTTTCAAGAATACACAACGGGGAAGCTCCTCAAGGGGTAGATGATGACATACCAGATGCTTATCTTTTCAACATTGAAATGGTACCCAAATGGTCTCAGGAAATAGTTAGCATTTTCTCCTTTGGAAGTGAGTTTGATAATACAGGATGTAAATCCAAACAACAAACAATTCAACAAACAAAAAACTTCCAGTTGATAGCAGGACGGCTGTATCATCTTGAATATGACCTAATCCTACGATTATGTATAAATCTGGAAGAATTCGAGTGCTACCTTGAAGAGACACATGTCCAGGGTTGTGCACTTCATTGTTCGACAATAAAAACACACCAGAGACTAAAACAGTTAGGGTTTTATTGGCCAACTATGTATGCGGATACACATTCTTATGTCACCAATTGTACAGTATGTAGTGCCAAACGACCAGTGGATCACGCAACTTTGTTTCGGGTGAACATAGCACCTGCATGGAATCAATATATCATTTACTTCATAACCACTAGAACGTTCCCTGAGAACATTACAAGAGCACGGGAAAAAGCTATAGAGCTAGAAGCTCATGACTTTCAGTTGATTGGAAATCAACTCTATAAGCGGGGAAAGGACAATCAACCTAGAATCTGTGCAAGTGAAAGCGAATACCTGCTGATTCTAGAACATGCACATAGCGAAGTAAGTGGAGGCCATTTTTCGGGCGATAAGACGGCAAAAATTGTCTTAACCGCAGGAATTTGGTGTTCCACATTGCACATGGATGCCGAAGAATTTGTAAAGCGTTGTGATGCGTGCCAACGCACCAAGGTACCAATCAAAAGAGATGAGATGCCATTAAGGCCAATGATGGGGGCAAGAGCATTTGCAAAGTGGGGCATTGATTTTGTGGGACCTATATCACCCCCTGCATATCACACCCATACCCAATATATCATTGTGGCTACAGACTATCTCACAAAATGGGTCGAAGCCAAAGCAACACAAAAAGCTGATGCATGCACCACGGCTCAATTTTTGTATGAGAATGTTTTTGTACGTTACGGGTTACCAATAGAAATTGTCAGTGACCATGGAACACACTTCCTCAATGAAGTCATTGAATATCTACTAGAGGAATTCATGGTCATACATAGGAAATCAACACCATACCATCCACAGGCCAATGGAGAAGCTGAGGCCACAAATAAAACACTATGCACGGTTCTCACTAAAATAGTATCAAAATCAAGAACAAATTGGGATCAACAGCTACACTCAACACTATGGGCATACAGGGTAGCTTACAAAACATCCATAGGAACAACACCATACAACATGGTGTTTGGGCTAAATGCTATACTACCCATAGAGTTTTTAATCCCAACTCTACGAGTAGCAAAACGCTTAGAATGGACAGGGCATGAGCTCTCTTCAAGAATAGATGATCTTGAAAAGCTAGATGAACTCCGCTTACGAGCTGTAGCCTCAATATATGCTAAAAAGAGAAGACAAAAAGAGTTCTTTGACAAACATGTGCGCACTAAAGAGTTCAAAACAGGTGATTACGTACTTGTTTATACCTTGAAGCAACATGCCAAGAAACTTAAAAAGCGAGGGATGGGACCATTTGTGATTAGTGATCGATCACAAAGTGGAGCTGTCAAGCTTGCTACATTAGCAGGTGAAGAAATGCCAAACTGGATTAGTGGGTGTCGACTGAGGAGATATCTTCTACCCCTCACACAAGAGATGCTCCAACAGATTCATCAAGGAAAGCAAAGAATGAAGGAAAAAGAGAGAGTACGGGAGGAAGCTCAAGCCGAAGCACAAGAACACATTGCAAAAAGACGGCTTCTGCGACAACAACAACAGAGTAAACCACCATTGAGAGTCAATGCCATTCGACTGATGAACTTGGAGGAGGAAACAGTAGAGCCAATAATTACAGTCAAAGTGGGCAACAATCAAGTTGAATCAACAGCCTTGCTCGATTCGGGTGCTCAAGCAAATTTGATCTCTTACGGATTATACCAACAGCTCCAAGTCACAGATCAACTTCATCCTACTCCCCAAGTGCTGGAAAGTAGCACATCACACGCATTGAAAACATTAGGATGGACTATATTGCATGTACAACTACATCAATATATTTACCCACATAATTGTATGTGGTGACAGATGAAAGCACACAACAACCAATGATGCTAGGGCAACCTTGGCAAAAAGCATACAATGTCCAGGTAGACTGGAAAGCAGAGGCGGTCAAAATTCAGCACGAACATGAACAACAGGTGATAGCTTTTGCTCAGAAGTACCATCATGATCAACTGCAAGCCATGCAATCACTGGCAACAACGACAAAAGAACAAATACCATCAAAGAACAACATGAAACCTGAGACCAACAACCATGTAAAGGCCAACCATGCTAATCACAGACAGCTGAAGTCACCGGCTACACTGCAAAAATCTAGGCTACCAAAACAAGGTAAACAAGTATGGATGCGGAAGGATAGAAAGGCCATGGAGGGAAAGAAACAATGTAACAACCAGATTCCAACAAAGCAGACGGTGCAACCCAAAACCAAGGTAACCAAGCAAATATGGATCCCAAAGAAAATGCTTAGCCATAACCCAAATGTCACTCACATTTGGATACCAATGCAAAAGACAAAGGAAATACTTACGATACACGCAACAATAGAAATCAGACATCTGCAGGTCAACAAGGGGAACCGATATATGTGGATGCCGATGACAGACAAACCAGTGGCAAACAAGAAAGTGCCAAACCATCTACAAAAGTTGGCAGCACCAAACTACCAATGGAAAGCCAAGGCCATAAGGCCCATAGCTATCACATCCAGGCCATTTCTATCCTCAGATACAGATACAACTCCAACAACAGTGTCGGCAAAGCAATTGCCTAGTCTTGCCAAAAAGACAATTAAACAGAGAGCAGTAGAGTTACAGCAGCTACTTGCAAAGAAAGCAGGAAGCCTCGACGGCGAATGCCAATAAGCATCTTGCTTATTCCCTTCTCTTGCACAGCATTAATTTTTCCATGCATTGACCGAGTATGCATAAAATAGGGCCTCATTAATTGGCCAGGCATTAGCATGACTTTTTCAACCTATGCACAGCACATACTCCGAGACGAAACCTTGTTGTCCGGGAGGACTCCGACTAGGAGGGGGGAGGCATTCTCAATGCGGAACCAATAAGAGAAACAGCAAAAAAGGGCATGATTTTCGACTATTTTAAGGGTTGACGTTTGATTGCGAAATTTTCTGGAGTAACCCAAGTATATATGCCCTTATGCATGATTTTTGACTATTTTAAGGGTTGACGTTTGATTGCGAAATTTTCTGGAGTAACCCAAGTATATATGCCCTTATACAGCATGAAGCTATAGGATATGGGACCAAACGCCAAATCAAGCCCCTAGGTGTGTGTATATAAGTAGAAATAGCCATTTTTTAGGCAAAGTATTGGTAAAACGGAAAAATCCGGCCATAAAATTTGCATGAGAGTGTATATAATATGTTTCGGTGATGTTTGTGATCTATTATGAATTTTGGGGATTTTCTGGGTTTGATTTGCTATGTTCCTTTTAATTTTGCTAATTTTCGGCATAAAAACTTCAAAAATACAAAAAACAGGTGAAAAACAGTCGTAATGAAAAACAAAAAATATGGGGATGACCAGTGACTAAAGAACAACCTATGGTACAGTGGGGGTGCAATTATGAGACTGGAGCGGAAAGTGTGTTTTAGCCAGGTTTTGACCGAAATGACAAATTTCTGGTAAACAGATCAAATAGAGTCCAAATCAAGAAATTTTTGAGCCTAAACTGCATCTCGCAGAAAGATAGGAGCACATGTCAAATTTCATGAAAAATGGTTCGGGGACCTCCATTATAAGAAATTTTCACCCCATTTTTAGCTCATTCTCACTATTGACTTTGTGGAGAGAGCTTCTGCCACCTAGAGCGGATCGACCTTCCAACAGCTTCTACGACACGCACGTCTACCCGACCAGCTCCAGACATGAGAGGTAGGCTCACCACCTTGAGCTTTTCGCGCATGTTTGTCATTCTGTCGCGAAAACTAGCGTAGAGGTCACACACAAAGCGAGCGGTAGAGACCTGCAAGTAGAAATGGCGGCCTAACAGCTAACCCAAAAGCAACAAGACTTCATGAGTAGCTTACCCTAGTCTAGGAGACCAGTCCTGGATAGCCAAAGGCAGTGGGAAACCATCGGGAAAAACCCTAATTCCCAGAAACCCGCAAGAGGCCACCAAATGGGAAATCAGCGAAACGGCGACCAAATGCTACCAAAATTTATGGGTAGGAGCATCTCGACATGCTCGACAAGTCCATATGATCCGCATGACCCAAAAGTGACCCGAAGCGGCACTAAACCTCAGAAACGGCATCAGACACACAAAGCGTCAAAATGCACTTGTGGCCAAACTGCAAGTCCGTTTGCTACCAAACTTCACGAGCGGCTTTCCTAGACCATCAACAACCAATTCCTATGGTGGTAGACCACCACAAATCATCAAAGGTATGTAAACGCAACCACGGGTGCTTCTAGAGCGACAAATTGCCAAATGGAGCTTCGGTGAAGCCAAAGTCAACAAAAAAACATACGGCAAGGATCCCCAAGGGATTGGGAAGCTATGGAGACCAACATTGAGGAATTTCATCGCCAAAAAGCACTCCAAAAGTCAGAAAACAGCTCTGAGGCTTTGAAGTCCACACAAGGAGTTATACTCTATCCATTTGACTTTTTTATTGAAATTAGGCTCAAAAGGGACTTAGGGGGGCAAAGGGCAAGCACTAGGAGCACTAACACTGGAAAAATCATCAGGAGACATCCTACGCGTAGGATGTCTCAAGGGCATTTTTTGGCACAAAACCCAACAATTCTTGTCATGCACATGTTCTGAATGACATTTACAAGCCCTACACCAAGTTTCATCACATTTGGATCAGATTTGACCTCATATGCATGGAAAAACGCAAAGTTAGGGCATAAAGGCACTAATGGGCCATTGACCTACCAAATCTTGTCCAAATCTCATGAAACTTGCACAACACATTCACATATACATCAGCTAACTTTCTGTGTGGTAAGGAAGTAAAAATGAGGAATAAGACATCCTACGCGTAGGATGTCTAATTGACCTTCTTGGCATGGGGGGGAAGTTTTGTCATTCCAGATTCAATCACCTCATCAGCAAGAGCCCATATGTCAAGTTTGAAGCCATTCTAGTCACTCTTCACCCCCAACACCTTCAAGATACAATTTTTGAGCCCAAAAACACCTCACAGAGCCCTACAGGCATCAAATCTTATCCAAATGCAAATCCAAGAACATGGCCATGTTCCATAGGCAAAGGACAACCCACAGAACAAGTTTCATGCAATTCTGATGAAATAGATATCCTACGTGTAGGATGTCTTAAGCTTAAATTTAGCCTTTTGTGCAAGAAATGACATCATAGGAGCCAATACCATGATGCATTGAGCCCATATACCAAGTTTCAACCCATTTGGACATCAATTGCTACCCATGATGGGCAATCTATCCAAATTGTGACCTAAAGCCTAAATCAGCCCAAAAATCCATTTTTTGACATCCAAATTCAAATCCAAGCTTATAACCATGTTCCATGAGCCTTACACTACCTACATGTCAAGTATGAACCAATTCTGAAGAAAAAGACATCCTACGCGTAGGATGTCTAGATGGATATTTTTGGCCCAATTTGCACTGTGAGCACATGCACAGCTTCACAAGTTCCTTTTAAGCTATAATTTCAATTTTCAAGTCATTTGGATAAGTAAAACTCAGTTTCGCAGCTGATATGGAAAAAACGCTAACTTTGGATTGTTGAGTGCAACAGGATCTATGGCAGCCTCAAAGTCACCGGCAAAGAAGAAGAGAATGACAATCAAAGATTATCTGGACAAGGTGGAACCATTTGTCATTCCAGAGGGAACACTAAAGCCCACCAGCACCTGGATACAGGAAGATCTGTTAGAGTCAAACGACCTAAAGATCTACCAGGGGGTGTTCAAAGACAATGACGACAATGTAATAGAGCTGCCAATGCTGCCAAGAGAGCTCAATGAATTTTTCCGAAGAAAAATGGCCGGCTACTTGGAAAAAATTGACCTCCATAACTATTTCGAAGCAATACCAGCAGGAGTGGACGTCAAAAGAGTATGGGAGTTTGTAACAAGCATCAAATAGGATGGAATGGCCAAGGTGACAGATTTGCATGGCAGACCCGATACAGAAATCATAATCACGGAGCGGGTTGTATCCCATGCACTAGATCTCTCCAATCAGGGAGACAGTGTGACAAAAAGAAGGGATGAAGTCAAGGTGTACAAAGAGAAAAAGGCCAATTACACCTTTGAAGACATTGCCAACCCAAAGGTGGCGATCATGAGCCAATTGTACAACCAGTACTTCCACATGTGCACGAAGAGGCCTCAGAAGTACAGGATGCCGCCAGGTGCAATTGCCACAACGTTTACTTGGGCAATGACAAAAGGCACCCCAAAGATAATCAACTATGCGGCATACATACATGACAGCTTGGTAAAAATAGGGAACAAAAATCCAACCTACATAGTGCCAGGAGAAATGATAACTAAGGTAATTTATGCAGCACTACAAGCCAAGGGAAGGTGGCCTGACCCCCCCTCTCAGAATGACTGGCTAAGGGTAAAGGAAGACAAAGAAGACAAGCCACAACGAGCACCAAGGTTGGCTACAAGGTTGAAGAGACGACTAGAGCCAGTGGCAGAGGAGCAACCTGAGCAGAAGAAAGGAAAAAAGGAATCTGCTCAAGTGCCGGCCAAAGAGACAAGATCACAAAAAGCGGATAGACTCGAGAGGCTGATGGAGAGTTTCCGAGCAGAAAGATCTCTCAAGGGTGATTTAAACGAATTATTGAAGCCATCTCTCGAGTCTATGTCCGGATCCTCCAGAAGAGTGTAGAGGGACCGCTTTGAAGACTATATCAAGAATTTCGAGATTCTTGATGCTTCAGCGGAAAACATTCCCCATGTCCCTTTCACCGAGGAAGAAGTGGAGCAGATAAGGCAGAAATTGCTAGATGAACAAGAAAACCAAGAAAGGGAAAGAAAAACGAAAGCAGATAGAGACTTTAAGGGCAAACCTGCAGCTTTACCAGATAGCCCTAAACCCAGCCCACAGCCATCACCACCACCATCACCACCTCCTAGCAACCCTCCACCAGAAGATAGGGAGGTTGGGGACAATCAAGAAGAACACCAGGCTGAGGAGCAAGAGCAAAGGCCAGAACCTGAGCCCAAAGAAGAGACCAAGCCTGCGTCTGAACAAAAAGAGCTCGAGGAGACATATTCTGCATTTTTGGACCCGCTAACTGCAGGTTATACAAGGGAAGAAGCCGCCACATTCGCATTCGACTTGGCGAGAACAAAGCATAAAGAACAGATGCCAGGCATTCGGCTAGTCGAGCTAAAGGAAATTGCTACCGACACGATAGACCTGCACCCGCCCTCGAATGATTGGGACGTGGTGATGACAATGCTAGCTAGAATAAGAGCACAATCGGTGGCATCAGACGAAGAATTGATAACTCTAAAGGCCACCGAAGAAAAGACTAAGATGGAAAGAGATATTCTGCGTGCACAAAGCCAAGGACTAAAAGAAAGAGAAGTTGACCTCCAGGCCAGCTTGGCCACGGCTCTACAAAACTGCCAAGCAAAGGAAGAAGCAAATGAGGAAGTAGCAAAAAGATTGCAAGTAGCTGAAGAAGAGTGTCTGCAACTCAGCAAGTCATTGCGAGATGCCGAAAAAGAACGGGATAATCTGACACTCCAGCTAGCATAGGAAACTAAAGAAGTAGAGGCCATGAGGAATGCAAAGGAAAAGGCAGAGATAGAACAAGAAGCAAGCCTGGATGAAGTCCTTGAGCTAAAGGACCAATTTAAAGTCAAAGATCAAACCATCCAGAGGCTGCGAGCATCACCTGCGAGAGTTAGAGCTACAAGCTCGACTCAAATGATTTCCGAGAGTCAAATATATGAGGAGCATATGCAAGAACTTCAGAAGGAGTTGAATCTCCCAGGAAGATAATATACCGACAACTAGATATTTACACCCTGTTGAGCCAATGTTCTTTAATGAAGATTATGCACATCCTCCACTGTTCAGCACTGGATATTCTTCCAAAAAGGACGATGGCCTTTATGCCTCGGAATCAAAAACCAACCTTGTGCCGCAGTTTTGGAACTCAAAATCATTGGCGTGAAGATCCGTTCAATGATGGTGTTGTTATTTCACTCAGTTACAATTTCAACCTAATGACAATCAACAATGCTTGTGACGACAATGAAATGGTAATTGCTAGTTTATGCTATGCTCTTCTATTCTTAATTTTGCATAGTCTTACCGATGAGTATGCACGCTCATGTCAAGGTCGAAAGGGGGGGAGTAATGTTAATGAAGCGATTCGACCTCAACACTCGCAAGTTATAAAGTCATGTGCATTTGAAATGAAGCCACGATGGAAGATGAAACCTCACCATCGAATTTTTCACCTTCAACACTTTCTTGATTGATCCTGGATGACACCAGGTCCCAGATTCAAACCCAAAATTTGTTTCTTCCTTCTTGCACTAATTGCTTTTGCAATCACAGAAATAGAAAGCACAACCCTCTCATATAGGCACTCCTACGTGCACTTGTATTAGGATTAAGATGTAATCAACGCCTCTCTCTCTCGGCATTCAAATGAGGGGGAATGTTGGAATATAATAAAATATACCAGCTGTCACGCCTTGAGAACCCAAAGGGTACGAGCACCCGTTTAGATCACTCATCATCATCCTATTTAACTACCCTATGTATCCACACATGACATAGCAAATGCAATACCCGCCTACCACCTATCTGCGTGTATTGTCTCTCTCTCTCTCTACCTTCTCTCTCATTTCCTTCTGTGTGTAGCACACACACACACACACACACACACTAATGTAATTCTTCCGTGTGCCTTTGATAGTGGGAGGCCTCCTGGCCTTTCACTCCCACAGTCCCTGCACCACCGGATCGTCAAATTGTCAGCTGCAAATGGTTACTGAAGCATAAATATGCCTCTAATGGTTCCATTTCTTGCTCTAAATCTCGTTTGGTTGTCCATGGATTCTCTCAAGTTTTTGGCAAAGATTACTCAAAAACTTACTCTCCTGTTCTTAGCATGGTCTCCTTCCATGTGCTGGTGGCACTTGCTGCTCATTACGGACTTCATATTCATCAAATGGATGTCCAAATTGCCTTCCTTCACGGTGAACTTGATGAAGAAATATATATGCAACAGCCTCCACACTTTGTTGACACTAACCATCCTACTCATGTATGTCGCCTTTATCGCTCATTATATGGCCTTAAACAAGCCGCTCGTCAATGGTACTATCGCTTTCACCATTTCATGCTCCAAGTTGGGTACACCCGTCTTCAAAGTGATAAACATCTATACCGCATTACCTCATTTGGATTTGTGATTATCGGCCTTTATGTTGATGATCTAGTTCCCCTAGCTTCCTCACTTCAACTCATGATCGAAGAAAAATCTGAAATATCTCAAGCCTTCCCTATGACCAATGGTGGCTCTCTTCATTACTGTTTGGGTATGGAAATTACTCAAGATCTCAGCCACGAAACTACATCCATCTCACAAAGTAAGTACACACGATTAATTTGGAATACACACCCACAGAATACATGTGGGCTGACTTCCTCACCAAAGTAGTTCCTAAGGACAAACATGATGCGTGCTGCAACAACCTCTCTATCAAACCTGTTCTTCATTCTAAAGAAGGGCGAGTATGAGAGCGATCATCAAATCATTGAATGTATATTTTTAATTACATTAAAAATGTAACAATAATAGAACGTTGTCCTGAATGGACACGCTATACATTTATATAACACAAGGACTTTTGAGACGTTTTCGATTAAAAAAATAAAAATTTACTATATACTTTTCTAGATTGATACAATCAAAACTAGAAAAAGTGCAATGTAGAAAAAATGGAACATTTCCTATGTAGTGTACCTAGAAATTAATTAGATGAGGCTTTCATTGGAACTTTTACATATAGAAAGTTACATAGACGTCCATAAGAAATTGCTATATAGAAAATTGGAGAGACGTCCTACAAAATTTTACATATAGGAAATCAGATGGACGTCCATAAAAAATTGTTATATAGAAAATTGGAGGGACGCCCTATAAAATTTTACATATAGAAAACTGAATGGACATTTTTAAATTTATTTTTACAAAAATAAACAAACTGACTCATCTATAGATAACTATTAGTCATTTTTTAGCCTTTAAACCGACCAATGTACCATCTTTGCATCATTTTTGGATCATCCACTATAACACCCATTACACTAATCAATAAATTAACAACTTTTACTAAAAGAAGATCAAGTCCATTTTAACATTTATTACAAGTCTTTTTTAACATTTACTAAAAGAAGATCAAGTCTTTTTTAACATTTCTATCACATACAATTCAAAGTAACAATAAAACTACTCATAATCAAGTACATTTCTCTTGAAACTCTTGTCAAACTTATGATTTAAAGTGACTACATTTAAACATTGAGCTTTAATCTCTTTGCAAATAAAAAATAACTTCATTAACTCAAAAGACATAATCAATTGGTTCTAAAACAATAAAATGTTATATGACCAAGAGAACGACAATATGATGTTCAGTACATGGTCTGTTCTGCACTTCATCGCTTACATAAAAACAACTTTCACTTCATCAAAAGTCAACTCATGATCAAGTCGCCTTTCAATGATAACCCTCCCACTATCAACCAACCACCTCATCAAATTCACTCTCATTTCCTCCAAACTCAAACCTCTATTTTGCTCAAGAAATGAGCTCTCTTCCCTTTTAATCTTGTAGTAACTAGCTTTTAAAACTAGATACATGTCATCAATTGTTTGCAGATCAAAGTATTTAAGGAGAATAGTCTCCTCCTCCTCCAGATTTAAAGATGAAACTTACATAAACACATAAGCTACTACTATAAACAAAGGGTTTTATGAAAATACATTTTACAAAAGAGCTAAATATAAAAAATATGAGAATTACTACATCAAAATTTGGAACATACACATTCGATGTGTCACCTACAGTGCATTTCTCATCCTAAAAAATTCAACAAAAAGAGCTTAGTATTAACAAATTTGTATTATTGCTTACACATGCAAGTTAACTTTTAACACTACCTTTGTTTACTTCTTTATCTTCTTGGAAGATTCTTTTCCAAGCTTAGTAGCAAGAGACTCTTTAAGCTTTGCACTAATCTGTTAAATAATCCCACGAACAAAATATGTAATCTTATTGAAGAACTTTAACAAAAACTATGCACCTTATTACATTGAGTACAAGTGAAAGAAAGAATATTAAAACTTTATTGAAGTAGAGATTGTCACTGTTGAAAGGTCAACCTTTCAACAACGCTTCCACAAAGATTCCATGAAGATTTCTCAAAGATTCTTTAAAGATTCCAAATAAAGATGTTGATGAAGTGATGAAGACGAAGATGGATGCTGTAATGTGAAGATACAAGCTCATGGACATCATTGAATGTCTCGTTATTAATATTTTGAGCCATTACGACCACTTTTGTAATGTTTACGGGAACTTCATATTTTAAGTCGGCAATTGTATTTTGGCCAGAGATGCTTGTTGGATGAGCAAAGCCAGCTCACAGTGTTGTAATTAAGCTCTATAGAAGCCTAGGGACAAATCAGGTCATTTTTATCGGACATTAGGTTTTCTAAGGTTTAGTATATAAACCAAAACCTAAAGCTTTGTAAAGAGACTTCTAATAATTTGATCTTCTGTGTCGTTGGGAGACTGCGAGAGAGTGAGAGAGTGTGTGTGTGTGCTACAAGAGCTATGGTGGTCGGAATCGCAAATGGAGAGCAGCAGTGTGTTGCCCACGAGGAGAGCTATGCGTTGGTGCTTACATCATGCGCGTTCATCTGTGTTTTGGCAGATTCACCCGCGAGCTACTTTTGGAGTTTCGATGAGTAACTGTTGTCCGTTTTTTCATTTCAGCATATCCATGCGATCAGAGCGAGTAGAGCTACACATTAGGCACTTTAGTTTTCGAAAACGTTGACCTACAAAAACTGGTCAAACATCCTACGCGTTTTCTGCACAGAGGGTATTGGGTAGGTTTTTTTGGTCACCGACCTTAGGGAGATAGCCTATTGGTGTTGATAGGATATCCCTCAAGTTTCGTAACGTTTCGAGAACGTCTAATGGGCTTTTGGCTTGCGGTAGTATCATAGGAGACTCTCACATTCACAGAACCGATGGCATGTAGATTTGATATCTCTATAGGAATTAGTCATTAGTCGATCGAGTAGAGGTTGACACCCTTTGCTTGCTTCCACGCGCCTGCGGGTCGAGCTCCGTCCTCAGTTGACAATTATATGTTAAGTGAGCTCTCGCTATGCTGATGTCCGTCGCGGCGTATCCGTCCAACAGTCACCTTTCTCTCTCTAGTACTTTTTTGTGAAGCCTCATGATTATTTGCTTGATATGATGATGAAACAGAATCCACAGTCTCATATCCCAACTAATGTTAAAAAATATAAAACATACATGAGAATCTTTATGTGTAAAAACAAAACATGTATGCCATTAGTGGCATTACCTTCAATGGTATGTCACTTAAAAGACTTTCTCTTTGCTCTAGCATGGCTTTGACTCTTTTTACATTGCCATTTGAAAACAATGCTCCAAAAGACGGAAAAGATCCATCCACATTATCTAAATTGAGGTCTTCAAAATGAAATTCCTATAGAAGACAAAAAGAAGTACACAAAAACTTTTTTATGATCGTTTAATGTTTATGTATCTATATTACTTGAGAAAAACATATACCTTCTCTTGCAACGAAGATTTCATACTTTTGGTCTTCTTCCACATAGAGAGTAAATCTTGTCTCTATAATGGATAAACCATTTCATAAGATTTCAATTTTAAACTTAGGAACATGAAAGTACTAAATTTTGTTCATAATTCTTGCAAAGACAATCAATTCATAAATCTATGAAAAGACTCACCATTTTCAATGAACCAATTAATCCCGATGGGCCTGAACTTGATTTTGTATCGCCAATGGCATACAATCTACATGGGTCTCCTCTCCCACATCATTACATAATTTAGGGTTTACGTCTACTAGCTCAATACTAGACACCTACACAAACATATATAAACTAAGTAAACACATGGCATATACATTAAATATAAGAAAGAAAGGTTAAAATATAAGTACTACCTCTACAGTTGAACCTTTCAAAGCAATAGTACCACCATTTTCTTTTTCTGTAGTTCCATGTGCCTTGAAAAGTAAGATGAGTTTAGTTAATTTCTTTCATAAGGCCCCTATGAAGCCAAATTTATTTATGCTTACAAAATATATACACACTTACATCATTTGTAGTCTTCTTCTTATCATATTTTCGTTGCGATTGTGCATAGGTTAGCACAAACTGATATAATGTGTGTCTCCTCCCATTGGTAGGTTGCCTTGCCGAGTCCAAACTTCAAAGGTGCTAATTCATCGGTCTTAGTTGAAATAAGACCGTGAATTTTCTATTGCTCAAGGCAATTGTGGCGCAAATTATCTACAAAAGGATAGTTCTAAACCATCCTCTAACCATCCTATAGTTGTCCAAGAGCACTCTATGTTGCTCGTCGAAGTATATTTCCAAAAGATTCTTTCTATACATTCTATTTGGCTCTCTGAACTTTGGTTCGGATGGGCAAAAGATGTCTTTGTATGAATGAATAGGGACATCATTCTCAACCATCTAATCTATGAATTCAAAAAAAAAATCGACACAACTTAAATACTATTAAAAAGACATCTAAGCTTTGTGATCAATAAAAGTATAGTATGAGTACAAATGAAAAAATTGACACCACTTTAAACTTTTATAAAATAACGTCTCTAAAATCATTCATGAAAATTGAAAACAAGCAACATAAAAGCATAGCTTCACATAGAGTAAGAGACAAATAATATCCATTTTGATGCATATCATACTTGCTGCCACACACATGGTAGGAACTTCACTTTTCCATCCTGATCTATAACTCTTGTTTGCTTTAAAACTTTCCACCCTTGGACTACAGATCAACAAGTTGATATAAGCTTCCAATCCTCATCTTTGGTAGTTGTTCTCCATTGGGAATAGCTGCTATTCATTGCTTGAAGTTTTGTTAGCAGTACTCGCTTTAGAGTATAGTCTACCTCTTGAACAACAGCATATGCTAGTTGACAAGAGGAATATTCTTCATCCACAAACTCTTTGACTTGGACTATGTCCTTCTCCTCAAGCCATGGAGATACACATCCAGCACTCAATAAGTGCCTACGAATGCCTAGGTCTTTAGTCTCATAGGCAATAATACAATTTTGAAGCCTCCACGAAATAAACTTGTGTAGTAATAAATTGACTTGTCTTATATAATCCCAAGAGAAAGGCATAGGGGTGACTTGCAGTACGTTCATTCTTGTAATCGGATCCACATTCAACTTTTCAACATCTTCTTCAACTAGGATTGACTATCTATAATAATCTGCACCAAAAAATAGTATAATTTCTTCTTGGGACTGCAAAGTAAAGAAGGATCTGATTTGCGCTTTCCACTCACCTACAGAAGCTGCATTCTCTTGATAATTATGAGATCTCACCACAACTATATCTCCTACACTAAATACTTCTCCTTTGAATAGGACCTTCTTGTGTTGTAGCACTTTAGCAACATTGAGCCCATATTGACTCATAAATCGTTCCTCCTCATTTGATGGCAGTCTCCAGGTTTTTCTTCATGAACCGATGATGATGCCTTTCTCATGAATGGATCTCCCACATGGATAGTCACATCCATATGCTAAGTGAGCATTCTGCAACTCCTTTGACTTTATGATGGATGATACTCTCAAGATTCCATTTTTGTGCCATTGTTGACAATGAAGAATATTGCCCTCATCTATCCTGTATCCTTGGGGTGCCATGACTGCATAGTGGAGCTCTCCATATAATCTTTGATAAGTAAACAGTCTATCCTTATCGTTTTGAATTTGGGACAAGACCCATGTAAGAAGCTTTCTCTTTTGGAAGTTTGTAAAGGAGATTTCACTCTCTTTGTTGTTCGACTTGATTTTGACATAAGTAGAGACAAGGCGTTTATATATAAAGCACCAGACAACATTTTGATTTCCATGGAGAATAACATCATCTAGAATCTCTCCACTACCTTTAGAATAAAATACATCTTAAGTTAGAATTATCTCAAAGAGCGCATGACACAGAGAAGCTGGTTTGTACAGACAACAAAGAAGTCATACCTGCCACATGCTCGAGTGGTGAAGAGTTTGCACCCAACAAATCTTCACTCCTGACTCTCCAAGATGCAAGAAGGGCTTGTGCTACTTTTATAGCCTCCTTAGACCACCCATGGTCTCTGGTATAGTTAAAAAATATGTGGGCAACATCAATCAATAAGAGCCCCAAGTCTTCCAGTATTTTGGAAAACCCTCTACCTCAAGAAAGACAAATGGAAGACACCATTGTATAAATTTCTGGTTCTCTTGTGCCTTGTAGCTTTCATGAACTTGCTTGGGTTTCTAGGCCAATGTCCATGGCGTATTGTTGATGGAGCACAACTTAGGGCCCTTGCTAATATATCATCAATCTTGTGCTTCATGTCATTGGTTGAGTTCTTCATAAGCAACGACAAATACTTTTGAAAAAAATTCAATGGGAGAATGTGTTGTTTCATAGACAAGATCCAACGACAAGTCAAATCCATAAAGCTCATATAATCTCCATAAGCTTGATTTTCCACTCAACCCCACACTCTTTGGTATCTCTTCGTGTTGAGTCTGAGAAGTTACTCTAATGGATTGAGACAAGGTAGCCTGCATTTCAAATATACTTCTCTTTGGAGGTGGATAACGATATTGGAAGCGATTTTTGTCATAGAGATGTCTCCCTTGAAAGCTTGAGCTTGATGAATCCAAAGTGGAAGATGCCTTGTCCCTATGACAAAAGTGTTGTCCATCCTTAAATAGCCCAATCTTGCAATGAGCAGGGTGGTCTCCAGTGACCATCATTACCATTGCACACAATCTGATGTCTGTTGAGGAGACCAATTCCGCATCAATCAAGTGAGAAGGATAGTTGAAGTTAACTTGAAATCCATCTACATATAATTACTCTAACTCCCTTACTAGTGGCTCCAAAAACACATGAAAAAGATCTCCAGAGGCTCCAATAATCTTCTTGCAATTGAAAGGGTAAATAAAATCGGTATAGGCTGTAAAATAGAGTTCTTTCCAGAGTTCAAAACTCTAATTTCCACAACCCCGCGATTTTTTTGTGTCATTTTTATGATTGAAAATCGTCCCAATGTAGCAGTAGTGCAAAGTTTCGAGGATCTCCCTAACAATCATGATAGAAAAATATCCGATAAAGATACAAAAGTATAAATAAAATTTCAAAAAATGAGCAAGAAGCTAATGCTTTGGAAGAAGGGAGATACCTTGACGGTCCTCTTCGAGCTTTTGATCAATCTACGACAGGAGTAAAAGCATACGTTTGTTGATCCTCGGCCCAATTCAAGGATAACTCCTCAGCAACATATGTTGATGGCCATGCCTTGTAAGAGTGTCTTCATCTTTCACAAATTAGAGGAAGCTCAAAGGTTGAAGTTGGGTTCCAACAGTCTTGAAGATCGTTACACTTGGCACATCCCAAACTTCATCAATAACCATAGATAAATCTGTGATCAACCGATTCAACCATCTGTCCTTGTGATGCCACATACACAAGATATTGTGGCACACAATACGAGAAGAATATATAAGCTCTAACTGCTTTTGAATAGGAAGATAATCAAAGAAAATCATTTGTTTTCATGGCAAAGCACACTTTGTGCATCTTTCACAACAACGAGGACAATCCCTTTTCAATTTCCTACCCTTGCGTCCTTCAGGTTGTTGGCATAAGCACAACACAACATTTCCCACATACTTATCCTCATTTATTGGGTCGTACAAAATAGGATGATGGGTATTACCCTTTAGACCCATACAAATGAGATATCTCTCATTGTCTACCATATCGAGGCTTTTGTACATTGTGCTCAACTCTGTCCAACGTGATGGAGCATTGATGCCACCAACGTTGCCTTCCCAACTGTCTGGAAGCTTTACCAAGAGAGAACTCAAACTCCCTACACCATTCTTTGTGCTTTTTCCAAACAAAAGCTGTAGCATCTCATCTTGAAAATCAATAGAAACTTGAAGTTCATCCCATAGGGCTTACATTTGAAGTATTTTTTGAAAAATCTTATCATCTGTATTGGCCACATCTTCCTTCTGTTTCTGTTCTTGCTCGTTGTTTAGTAGATCTTCATTGTCAAGAGTCCTTGCATTCTCATGCTCTTCAAGGTTTTGACCACCTTCAACAATTGCAGGAGCTTCATAGCCATGGACGATAGCAGGCGCATTCTCTTCAAAGCCTTCATTGTGATTTTATCCACAATAGCTTCAAAAGTACTATATTCAAGAATTTGAAAATTCAACTCCGCTTGAAGTTCGTTTGTGCTTGTAGGTACAATGGTTTCTTGACACTGTGAATCATGTATACTCTGAATTCCAAATACCAAGTTTATTTCTTGATATCTAGCCTCAGTATTCTGATGTCTTTTATAGGTTGATGGAGCTACCAACCTTCCACCATAGCAATATGCTTTTCGTGAACGGCATTGTTTTCTAGGTACTTGATGTGGTGATGTTTGAGCAATCTCAACCACAGTAGTAGGTTGAGAGTTGGAGGTGGGATGCTTAAAATTTCCAATACTCATGCTTGGATGAAGACCTCCATTGCGATTGTGACAAAGGTGCTCGTAATATGTCCTACTAGCAAGCTCATACCCAGAGAATATGCTTGCACTTATAATTACATTAGCACCTATGTAGCCTTGTGTCTCTAGGCTCCATCTATTTGACACAAAAGTGGAACATAGAGTATATTTCAAATTTCTTATATTTATTCAATTAAAACTAAATTTTTTCAAATTGAAAAACAATAGTCTTTATAAGTTGACACAAAGTAAAGCATTGAGACATTACATCAAATCTTTCAAATTACATAAAATTTGTGACATCCATTGCTCATCTCCACACAAGAGAATAATAGGAGTCACTCGGAAATACTTTTCTAGAAGGAATAATAGATGAAAGTTCCTCCATACTTTCTAAGATAACATCTACAGATACCAAACTGGACTCCCTATGCCAATAGACTATGTAGTAATAAACAAGATGTAGACTATCTTTCAGAAGAAGGAGCTCTAGATTCCCATCCTACCCAACATGATCATCAATCCTTATATGTAAAAAGGTGGTTTTTGTCTTGGATTGACCAAAATAATAATAAGAACTCTCCTCCCACGGCTTCTCTATTGCTTGGGTTGCCATTTAAAAATTAGTTAGCTCAAGGACAACTTCCTTGCCCACCTCCATGAACAAGCACGTAGATTAGAAAATGTACTTACAAAGCCAAACTATTTTTCTAAGGTCAACACTATCTGAAATGATCAAAGACTCGCTATCTACCCTCATCTTTTTTTTTATTAAAGATCACTCAAGTAACTTCAGCTATAGCAATTAGATATAGATAATGATTAAACAATGTTCGTAATGTTTATTGCAAGGTGGTAGATGCACGTAATAACAGATGATGCAAAGAGTGCCGATGCCTACACCAGGAGGGACAAAGGATTTACCAACCGTAGGGACCGTACAAGGGAGGAAAGGCTTCTCCCATAACGGGGAGACCCAATTAGGTTTGACTCAAATTTTTCATGAGTCGAAGAATTCTTTTTGGTTTTGAAAATTTTAAAGACTCAATAGGCTAGCCATGTGCATGACCCCTAAAAGAATCACTTAGTGTTTTTCTTGATGAATTTGTGGGTTTTACAACTATGGTGAAGGACCCTACAGATGTCTCTCTTTAGCATGTCTTTTGTATGAAGACTTGGGTGTACTCTCTCTCTCTCTCTCTCTCTCTCTCTCTCTCTCTAACTTCAAATCCACTTATATCAAAGGTATATTGATAAACAAAGCCATTGAGCTTGGGAGAGCTAGACATTTACATCTGCAAGAGCCACCATGACATTGATGGAGCTGAGTTAGAGAATCAAGACTATTCTACCTAGCACAACATGAGAGACATTCAATACAACTATTTACAAAGACACATTCACGATGCTCTTCAAGGACTGATGGGACAACACCCTAGATAGGACATCCTTCGACACTCATGTTCATTTTAGCTTTCATTTTACTTTATATTGTTTTATACCCAAACATTGTATTAAATCCACTAGGATTGTATTTCAATTTGGTCTCACAACTCATTTTGGCCTTCAGAAGACGTCTAATATAACATTTCATTTCATTTCATCTCTCTCTCTGCCTGTGTGTGTGTGTGTGTGTGTGTGTGTGTGTCTTTAAATGCCTCAAATAGCACAATATACAAATGATTAAGGTGAAAAAAAATTGAGACTAACCTTAACTATCGAAGGCTTAAGCTACTAATTACTGGCAACGCACGGTGATATAGCTGCACCGCTGTGACGTGGAGAAATGACACCTGCACACATAGAGGGTGCCCGTGAAGCAGCAACGCACTGAGAGCTGGTGCCTTTGACCTTTTGCATTTCGGCACGCAGGTGATGAAGGTGACATAACAGACAACAAAGCATGCCGCAAAGATGCAGCTGAGGATTAAGCTATCGTGAGGGAGGAAGAGGGCCTGGCGGCAACTAGAACCCCGGAGTTACAAGAATGCCACCATTGCTGCAACAAGAATCAAAGCATACAGAAAAACCTAGCTAGGGCAAGTACGGGCCGGATAGGGTAGAGAGAGGTCAAGAAAAATTAGCGCAAGAGAGAAAGAGAGAGTGAGAGAATTCCCACCCTTTGGAGTTTGATAACTTTGGTACCTGGAGAAACCAATTCTCTAGGTATAAAGATAAGTCAAAACAAGGGAAACCTAGGAAAATCCTAGCCAAGTTCCAACTTTCTATATAGAAAATAGATGGAAACTCCTTGTGTAAACATGCCAAAGGCCAAACGTCATAAGACATTTTGAATCATGTTGTTGCACTCTCTCTCTCTCTATCTATCTATCTATCTCTTTCTCCCTCTCCCCTCTCTGTGTATGAGTTCTTGAGTTTGCACATATTGATGCATAGCGAGAGCAGGGAAGAAGCCACTATTAATCATCGAGTTAACGTCCATTATGGTGGGTAGAGAGAGAAGGCATGCACACACAAATGTGATCCAAGTGTGCTCAAAAAAGTATAATTTGAAGGTGGGAAAACAAATGTGATCATGAGCAGAGAGAGAAGGTGCTCGTACACACAACACAACCTACCTAGATTCACAATAGAATGTCAATATGTGTAATGGTGGGCTCTATACAGAGACAAGCTACGGGAAAAGAGAGAGAGAGAGAGAGAGAGAGACGAGTCATCGGAGAGAGGTTCAAAATCTTTTGGGCATTGGAGTCGAGAGAGCAGATCATACATTCTCGAGTGCCTCCCCGGCAACACAACATAGTTACAACCTATCCTTCGTGTCAAGGTGGGCCATGCCAGTGTCTAGATGTCTGTTTGCATGTCATGGCAATTGGTGACTGCTTGCAATTCCAAAGAAGGCCCGCTAGTGCGAGAGTTGGAACCCTAGTTGGAAAACTAAGCGGGTGACTGCCCGCATGCCAAAAGCAGTTCCACACACACACAAACAGAGTAGTGCTCTAAGAGCTAGCCTTTTATCTTCAAAGTCCACTGTTTGCCTCGAGCTACGATCTCTCTCTCTTAGAGCTACGGGGGATTCTATCTCTTATGCCTCAACCCAAATAACTTTTTCACTAAAAAATGCCTCCAACAAAAGAAAGCATGAGGGTCGTAATGGAGGGCGGAGCAAACACAGGTAGCGGGTGATGGAGAGGGTGTTTAGGGGTGGAGATGGATACTACTTGAGCGAAAAGATTTATGGCAGCATGTGGGCCCAACTTCTCCACACTTCTTTTGCAAGAACCAAGTTGATCGCCCACATCATCTCCTATAGCTATAGATATGGTGGGTTGGTGTGTGTGTGTGTGTGTGTGTGTGTGTGAGAGAGAGAGAGAGAGAGAGAGAGAGAGAGAGAGAGAGAGAGAGAGAGAGAGAGAGAGACTTAGGCTTTTAAGCTTCTTTCAATTTTTGCAGGAAGACCCCATTTCGTATTAATCTATGTGTATCTTTGATTTCTTTCTGCCATCGCAGGCGGCTACTCTACCGGAGGCGGGGGAGTTTCACTAACGTTGAATTGCAAGTGTCCTCTACACATGGAGAAAATCTGTGTGTGTGTGTGTGTGCGCGCGCGCGCATGCGCGAGTATTTTAGATGCCAATGCGAGGCATAATCTCTTGCTCTTCAAGGCCGACACCAAATTAGCTGCACCTAATATTGTACCATGCCAATGCAAGGCATAATATGTTGCCCTCCGAAGCCCACACTAAACCTACACCTGGGCAATTTGACTTCACAAATTGCTTGTTTGGGGATTAGATCATGCCAATGTTAGCTTCTCTTTTCTACGCACATGCAAAAGGACCCAGTCACTTGAAGCATCTCTTGTTTGGAGCCCGAGTGAAATTTTTTTATTGTGTCAAAGTCGATGATGCAAAAGCATCCAGACCAAAGAGAAAATGAGAGAGAGAGAGAGAGAGAGAGAGAGAGAGAGAGAGAGAGAGAGAGAGAGAGAGAGAGAAACTTTGGTTCACGAATATAGGATACCCCTCGGATTTGCTACCTCTAGCTTTTTACCTTAGAATAATGGCATCTTGAGCATCGATTGCCTTATAGAAAATTGAACCGTAAAACACACTATGTCCAAAAATCCCCGTTCGTGAGTCTACAAACACATCACGTCCAAAACATTGTGAGAAAATGAACCTTGAAACAAATGCCCTGAACTCAAACACACGGGTTCAAAGACTGACAACTTGAACTTCAACACAAGGGTCCAAATTATTTATAAGGGTCATCGAACTAGTGTTCTAGACACCGTTTCGTACACCTTTGGAAACTTCATGAGAGTCAAAGCAACTACTTGAGTATTGGCTACGCGTCAGTGCTCTTTTCATAGTCGATAGTTGATCTTGAATAACCTTAGTCTTATTAAAAATGACTTCATGGAACTTCAAATTCGAAACATGATGGCAAATAACTATCCAAGAAGGGTGACTTCTCACATTGCAAAGCCTCAATCAAACATTCCAACGAGATTGAACCACAGGTTTGTATGGTTGGAGAAATTTCCTTTGAAAGAGATTCCACAATGGCTGACACTTCCTTCGCATTACTCGCATCCCAATCGACACATAATTTTTGATACTCTTCATCTTGAAGGAGGTCTATTGTTGGGATTCCTCACTGAGGGCTTCAAGCTATCGACTATGTTCCATAAGCCTTTCCACATGGGCCAGAGTCGCATAATCAAGTTCCAATGGGGATAGTTATCGTTGTTTAATTTGTCGATGGCGCTGGAGCAAGGGGCGGGGGGGGGGGGGGGGGGGGGGGGGGGGGGGGGGTGGAGAGGGGGCATGTTCAAGTTTCCAAATCTAGAAATGCAAAATGACGTGATCACACTATAATTTCAGGTTAATAACAGCTGAAATGCACAATAACAAATATTATGTTGATTGGCATCATCTTTTTTGACCTCCAGGGAGACCTGGAGACCGGCTCATAGCCCGCCGAGCTAATTAGTTGGCCCGTCGGGCCCTCCGGGTAAAGCTACTTTCCCGCCGGGCCCGCCGTGGCTATATAAAGGCGACACCGGTGCTTGTCTTTTTCACAAAAGAGAAACATTGAAAAGTCTTCACCAAACTTTCTGGCAGCTTTCCACATTCTCAAAGCAGTGTAGCAGTAATTTTTTAAACCCTTCCTTATTTTATTGATGTTTTTTTGAGTTTTTTGCGTTAAAACTTAAAGGTATAAAATTTCTTTTATCAAATCATCGTACGTGGATGCATTGGCACATGGTTGCAATTGCGGCTAGGTGTGTCATTGCAAAAGCGTATGATGATTATGTTTTATATTGCTCCCAGTCATTCATGCTTCGGCACATGGTTGCAATTGCGACTAGGTGTGTTGCTGCTAGAATGACAGAAGCATTTGTTTGAAAGAAGTAACCGTGCGTGAATGCACTGGAAAATGGTTGCAATTGCGGCTAGGTGTGTCATTGCAAAAGCATAGGGTGATTATGTTTTATGTTGCTCCCAGTCATTCATGCTTCGGCACATGGTTGGAATTGCGACTAGGTGTGTTGTTGCTAGAATGACAGGAGCATCTGTTTGAAAGAAGTCAATGTGCGTGGATGCACTGGAACATGGTTGCAATTATGGCTAGGTGTGTCATTGCAATAACGCAAGATGACTATGCTTTATGTTGCTTCCCGTCATTCATGCTTCGGCACATGGTTGCAATTGCGACTAGGTGTGTTGCTGCTAGATTGACGGTAGCATCTAATGCATGAATGTGTGCTCAAATAATTTCATAATGTTTCATATGCTTGAATCTTGAAAGAAGACATCGTGCGTGGATGCACTGGCACAGGGTTGCAATTGCGACTAGGTGTGTCATTGCAAAAGCGTAGGATGACTATGTTTTATGTTGCTCCCAGTCATTCATGCTTCCGCACATGGTTGCAATTGAGACTAGGTGTGTTGCTGCTAGAATGACAGGAGCATCTATTTGAAATAAGTCACCGTGCGTGGATGCACTGGCACATGGTTGCAATTGTGGCTAGGTGTGTCATTGCAAAAACACAAGATGACTATGTTTTATGTTGCTTCCCGTCATTCATGCTTCGGCGCAGGGTTGCAATTGCGACTAGGTGTGTTGCTGCTAGATTGACGGTAGCATCTGTTTGAAAGAAGTCACCGTGCGTGGATACACTGGCACATGGTTGCAATTGCGGCTAGGTGTGTCATTGCAAAAGCGTAGGGTTACTATGTTTTATGTTGCTCCCAGTCATTCATGCTTTGGCACATGGTTGCAATTGCGACTAGGTGTGTTGCTGCTAGAATGACAGGAGCATCTGTTTGAAATAAGTCACCGTGCGTGGATGCACTGGCACATGGTTGCAATTGCGGCTAGGTGTGTCATTGCAAAAGTGTAGGGTGACTATGTTTTATGTTGCTCCCAGTCATTCATGCTTCGGCACATGGTTGCAATTGCGACTAGTTGTGTTGCTGCTAGAATGACAGGAGCATCTGTTTGTAAGTTGTCGTACGGTGAGGTATTGGCACATGGTTGCAATTGCGATTAGGTGTGTCACTGCAAAAGCGTACGATATCTATGGTCTATACTGCACTTTTTCTTTCACGTAGAAAAGATCCAAATGCAGTGGAACATAGTTATATTTCACAATGTGTTGTTTGCAATAATACCATTGCAGGCAAAATGGATCCTTCTACTACTTCAATGATAGAGTTCGAAAAGAAAATTAGATAATTGTTGATTACGATCATCAGTGCACTAGATCCCGACGATATAGCGAAGATTGTTGCAGATGAGTCTAGATTGCAATCATTATACAGTGAGATTGCCCGCAAAATGTTGTTGTTATATCTAGACAAAACAACCGAATCAATAATCTCATTACTGAGCAGTTGGGTGGGCAATTTGCCCAAGGTGGCCTCTGATTTGAAAGAGGAATGCCCTCAAGAAGTAGACAAGGGTAAGCTAGAGCATTGGAACACTAGATGGAGAGCTGAAAAGGAGAGGTCAAGGCGATCATCCCACATAGACACACAGTTTGGCCTAAGCAAGAAAATGCGAATGGCTATCACCAGAGTTATGGGGAGCAGCCAAGTTGGAGAACCGGTTATTGAGGAGGCTGCCATTGAGGGAACATTGGGTTCTACTGCTTCTGCCAGTCACCTGGAGAGCAGTATATACAATTCTGAATGTAGTATGACTCTGGGCATTCCAAATAAGTCCATTAAGAAGATCAAGAAACTTGGGTCAGGGGCTTATGGCACAGGGTGGCAAGTTCAAATCAAAGGGATCGGTTTCCTTCCTGCAACGAATACTTATTGTGCCAAGGAGTTCAAAGGACAGGCCAAGCATCAGTGGAAAAGCTTTGCATCAGAAAGTGGGGTAGATCTCAACCATAGAGGGATTGTGAGGAGTATTGCCCACTCTGTAAAGTTGCCATGGTTTCTGATATTCCCCTACTTCAATGGGGGAACTTTAGGTGATCTTATGGAGACAGTGCCCCTTCCACATGGCTCTTTCACGACGCTTGTAGCGCATCAAGAGGGGAAAGGAAAGATCCCTGTAGACTTTAAATGGGAGCAGCCCTTTGAAGACAAGAAAACACGTATCAAGAGCCTGTGCAATCATGCTCCCTCATTGATCCATGCCTTGGTGAAGGCATTGCAATTCGCACATGACGAGGGAGTGATCCACAATGATCTCCATCCATGGAGCATTATGGTGGACTTTACCAAGGATCTCACTCCCCGTATTGGAATAATTGATTGGGGATTGGCTCTGCGTGTTGTCTTAGAGACACAAAAGACCAAAAATACTGATGAAAACTGGCAAAAGCTTCATCCTTGGCGAGCTCCTGAGTTACTAGATGGCAATCACGTGTGCCCATGGACCAAGGCCACAGATGTGTACGCCATAGGATGGGTGATATGGCAATTTTGTAAGTTTTGTGGAGAGTTCTCTGACTACTACAACACAGATTGGTTCAAACATAAGGTTTCAGTGGAGGTACAAGCCATATCTAGGATTGTGTGGAAGGTTGGGTGAGAAAGAAATCCACAGACACAAAGACCTTGGCACTTTTGGACGAAGAATTAGAAAGATTTGAAGCCCAGCCAGAACTATGCTTACGCCCTCCCTTTGAAATGAGTGTAGCCTTTTTTGGATGGATATATGATGTACTTTATGAAGCAGGGTTTTCTGAGACTTTTGACTTATAAAAGCACTTTTAAAAATTGGGTTTTATGCGCCATGGATGATGTATCAGTAATAAAAACACTTTGTTATATCTCAATAGACAACAAATTTTCTATGAGTTTTGTTTTTTCTCTTAAGTTTCAAGCAATAAGCCACGTGGAGTCACTGATTGTCATTCATTGATTTAAAAAATGGTGGTTACTCTTATATCAATTGATTGTCGTAAAATGCTGGTTAAAATTATAGCAATTGATTATCGTAAAATGGTGGTTACTCTTATAGCAATTGATTATCATTAAGTTTGTATGCCGTAACTGAAGTATAGTGTTTAATCAGGATATGGATAATGATAATCAAAGGGCTAAGCACGCTTTTGAGCGTCTCAGATCCATGTGTCAAGGCGGTGGAGTGAAGGGCACCGCTCGAATTGCAGCTCGTTGCTCCTAGTGGGCTAACAGGTGGGTACACAATGGAAAGAGGTGAACACTAGGATTGATCGAGAAATGGTCAAATCTATATGGCCAGGCATTGCAGATGACAACATCAAGAAAGGCCGACTCAAGCTATCACAATGCATTAATGCAGACATACGAGACAATGGAGAAAACATATATCTCGATGTTATGGGTCATCCTATGCATCATATGGATTGTCCATTGTGGTTTTCCAAGATGTTATACATGCATTATGTCTTGGGTGAAGCAGTGGACTTCAGCTCAGGACTTCAGCTCAAGGACACCTCACATGACGGTTGAGGACATTTGCAGTAGTGCAATCACCGTCACACGGCAAGAGATGTCCGGCACCTCCTCATCAAGTTTGTCTATTTCCATTGCCCAATACTCTGGATCCAATAAGAAAGCTACGTTGTGTAGTGGACTATGTGCTCCAACCCATTGACCATGCACATACTTTCTCAAAATTTCTCTCCTCTTTTGAGTGAATGGTGCCTTCCAAGGCTTCACAATTGGCTCCTGGGGCTCCTCTGGATTTGCAAGGCTTTCTTGAACAGTCCACCAAGCCATCCACACCTTACCTATGTTAGGCAAGGTAGAATCCAGTTGGCGTAATGCGAGCATAATTGGCATCATGACATTGTGCACATCCACCACATCATCCCAGAAGTGGCGATCAGCTAGTAGATCTCTGATCACCCCTATTTTGCTTTTTATCTTCTCCCTTTGACCGGACTCCCATTATGAAAAAGTGGCACAAACAAATGTCTCCATCACAGCATTCTTATTTTTTATTAGTGATTCTACCGTATAGTAGTTGGTGCAAAATCTAGTTTCGCACGGCAGTTTTAACACAGTACACATCCTCTGACGGTACATGTCAAGAACCCTCTAACGCTTCAAAACAAAATTGACTATTAAGCGAGCATTGTCTACTATCCATTTGAACCACTCTGTGTCCTCCCTCTTGTACCAATCTTGCAATACCAAGTTCAAGCTGTGTGTACTGCAACGAGCATTATATAGGTGAGAGAAGCGACTTTCAAGTATCCTACCTACAACCCTGCAATTTTTGGCATTGTCCATGATTACTTGGACAACATTTTCTTTTCCAAGTTCCTCAACTGCGTCGCCAATGATGTCAGCTATAAAACTGCCAGACTTTATTTGACCAGAGCTATCCACAGCTCTGATAAAACATTCACCACGAGGACATTCAAGCATGATGTTGATCAATGGCCGCCTTTGAACGTTGGACCAACCATCACTAACTATGGTGTATCCAGATTGTTCTGTTGCATTTAATATTACCCTTTGAATATCCTGTTGTGTGCTTGTGTAACATTTATCCAACAGTTGGTTTCTCATATGGTGATATGTTGGAGGGGTAAATCCAACACCATACTCCCCAATGCGTTTCCAAGCTGACTTTCATGCATCACGGGTGACAATGGCCAATGATCCCCCAGTGAAATAGATGGCTTTAGCTAGAGCAAGTTGTGCTTCTTCTAAAAAAGCGTTTTGAAGCTCGTCTGTAAGCTAACCTGTCTACTTTTTTACGATCCTACCTGAAATTCAGGAGATCCATGGTTAGGAGGTGTAGCTCCATCGATATGAGAAGTTGGTTCCCTGCTTTGAGTGCTTCCATTGGTGGGGGTTACACCCAATGATCCCTCATACTGGTTTGATCTTATCGATACCGAGGTGTGATGGTCAAAAGTAGAGAGTTTTGATCTTTTGCTCGTGGAAATTAGCTTACCAATTAAAGCTTTTAAGCGCATAGCTGCTTCTTCTGCACCTAAGCCCTTTCCTCATTGGATTCTAGTATTGCCACCTAGAAAATGATCCCTTATTCTTGGTGCTCCTCCAGATTTATCTTCGCCACAAAAGTTACATTTTCAATCTTCATACTTATTTAAATTTGTGGCAATATTCCACTCGGGTCCTGGACTTTTTCCACCTGTCTTTCGCTTGCCCTACGAAGTGGTGCCCTGCGAAGCAGGACCTGGCATCGAGGTAGGAGGTCTCCTCAAGGAAGCTAGACTTGAGACACCAACATCACCGCTCACATTCCCGATGGAAGACATACTTGATGCCTGCAATACCAAAAAACATAGCTTAGTATGCTATCTCTTCTTTCAAGTATTATTCAAACCAAACATTAGTGTTATAATCAATATCACACACAAGCGTAGTAGTGAAGCATGAATGGAATAAACCTCAATCTACTCAAACATGAGCAAGCAAATACAACGGTGAATCAAATATGTGACTAGTCCATCCCAAAAGTAGAGATATCGACCCAAAGATTCACCTTCCTACCCCTTTCATGAATCAATCCAGTCCAAAAAAGAACTAATGACCCATGATTGGAGCTCTAATCGAAATAGCAAGCAAATACATCGGTGAATCAAACATGTGATCAGTCCATCCCAAAAGCAGAGATATCGACCCAAAGATTCACCTTCCTACCTCCTTTCATGAATCAGTCCATTCCAAAAAAGAACTAATGACCCATGATTGGAGCTCTAATCGGAATAGCAGGTAAATACAACGGTGAATCAAACATGTGATCAGTCCATCCCAAAAGTAGAGATATCGACCCAAAGATTCACCTTTCTACCTCCTTTAATGAATCAGTTTAGTCCAAAAAAGAACTAATAACCCATGATTGGAGCTCTAGTCGGAATAGCAAGCAAATACAACGGTGAATCAAACATGTGATCAGTCCATCCCAAAAGTAGAGATATCGACCCAAAGATTCACCTTTCTATCTCTTTTCAAGAATCAGTTCAGTCCAAAAAAGAACTAATGACCCATGATAGAAGTTCTAATCAATATAGCAATCAATTTAACAAATATAACAGTGAATAACATGAGATTAGTCCATCCCAAATGTAGAGATACCGACCCAAAGATTCACCTTTCTATCTCCTTTCAAGAATCAGTTCAGTCCAAAAAAGAACTAATGATCCATGATCAGAGTTACATTAAGTTATAATTTTTATTAAAGACTATTCATTTTTTTACCTTTAGTTTTTTTTCTAAATTTTAAAGGATGACCAAATTTAGAGAAATAGGTGATATGATGTGATGTGTACTACAGGGTTTTATAGAGCCGCCAAATATAGAGGGGTACATGACGGGTCTGGCAGGATTCTTGCTTATCCCGTCGAGCCCGCTGGGTTTCGTCATAAACCCGCTGGGCCTGTCGGGATTGTTGGTTCTCCCGCCGGTTCTACGTTTTCTACCGGTTTTCGTAAGTCATGACATTAGATATGTTATTAACATGAAAAAAATAGTGATAATAACAACGATAATTAACATTTAACAAAATGTGTCATCGTGTATCCTAAAATCCCTGGATATGGGTGTTACTGATAGAAGGGAAGGGGGGACACACTTCACGAGTTTTTCACACTACTTGTCAACGAGATGCCTTGCTCCACCAACGCTTTGATACCATGTCAAAGTCGACGATGTGAAAGCGTTTAGAACAAGTAAGAAAGAAGAAGAATAATATTTTAACGTCGTAGGAAACTATCCCAAGAGTATGCGAGAGAGAGAGAGAGAGAGAGAGAGAGAGAGAGAGAGAGAGAGAGAGAGAGAGAGAGAGAGAGAGACTTTTGAGCCAGCTAACCTTGGCAATGAATAATTGATGACAATACAATGGGAAAATGGGTTGTATATATACAAGCCAAACTTTGACAAATACGTAAAATAAATACCTAAAAGCCAATATAAATATTGGGATCACATTGGGCTATTCATTGAGATGCTACGAACTTTAATAGAAAGCACCTAATATAGTAGGTTTACATAAAGTAAACACCTTGAGAACTCTCTGAATCATGATAACTACCTTATTTACCAAACATTATCAAACTTAAAAATAACAAAAATTACCCTCAAAAAATAAAATTCTTAGCATAAAAAAGGATACTCAACATTATAGCCCATGCCCTTTGGGCAGACCAAAATGACATCACTGAAGAAAATTCATATAAGGAGAGAAAGTTCACCAATCTACAACCTAGTAAAACAAATTTTCAAAATAAATGTAAGTGTGGTATGGTTTGGTTATGATGCAATGTGGCAAGGCATTACAACAAATATCCAAACACTAAACTCACTATGTACATGGTTCTTTTAATTTGTTTAATGTTCTATAGAAAAACATTTTCACAGAAAAATAGTAGAAGTAATCATTTCTTTCGGACTTTTTTTGTACCTCCTTATCAAGGACACAAAATAAGATTCTCCTCTAATGCCTTCTCTAAGTTGCAAAGTGTCATCCTCTATTCAAAATTGAATAGGGTGCCATGTCATTTGCAACAATTTGATCCTGGTGGTCCACTTCCGCCGCTATCCGCTCTTATGACAATTTTACCCATCTGCAAAATTGGTGGAAATTAAGTAGCTAATTAGCAAAATTTGCATGATCCACGAGATCAAAAAATCCTTTACCTCAGTAAATGTAAGTATGCAAGGGTTCTTTAAAAAAAAAAACCATTACAACAAGCGAGATATTATAGTATCTAAATAGATCTCTCTCTCTCTCTCTCTCTCTCTCTCTCTCTCTCTCTCTCTCTCGCGCGCGCGCACACACACACACACACCCTAGATATACATACTTAGAATGTACACGCTTATACATGCATATATGGCTATATACATATGTACATGCATATTTTTTATAAACATTAATGCAAATAATCAATAAGTAATAACACAAAAATACACCCATACATGCAACACGAAATCCACATATAAAAGTACACTCATACATGCAACAGACAACAATGCACATACATTCTATTATTACAAAAATGCAAGGAGCACATAAATATAACACAAAAACAAGGATGCATGATAAGCTTCTGTGTGTGTGTGTGTATGCGCGTGCGTGCATGTCTCTCTCTCTCTCTCTCTCTCTCTCTCTCTCTCTCTCTCTCTCTCTATATATATATATATATATATGTATGTATGTATGTATGTATGTATGTATGTATACACACACACACACACACACACACACACACACACACACACACATATATATATATATATATATATCTGTGTGTGCGCGTGTGTGCGCATGCAATCAAAATATAAAATAGGTTGCTTTTAAATAGTTGAATCTTTATATTTGTGAGTTTATCACAAATGAGTATACATGAGTGCTTTGAGATCCATACTCTTGAAACAAGGGTTGATTGAGAGGTGGGTGTGTTCCCCAACTTTTGTAAATATGAACAAGGTGAAGACTTACGCCGGCATTTTAAAATAGAAAAGTTGAAAAGAAAGTCCGCCACCTTAAATGAAGGCAGAAGAAGCAAGTCATTAAAAACCAAAAAGTGAGAAAGTAAGTATTGAATCTACTATGTAGGTACGATTTTGGATGGTTTTTTGAGACAAATCTTGGCAAATATTGTGTGCCAAGGAAAATAAAGTCAAATCTTAGAAGATGAAAAGGCAGTCCCTCCAAAAAGGCAACATTCTCTCACTCTCTTGTTTGGTCTGTCGGACTTTGTCCCCCTTTGGTTTCTCTCTCTCTCTCTCCCTCTCTCTCTCTCTCTCTCCCCCCCCCCCCCCCCAAGGAGTTTCGAACAAATTCTCACAATAATCCCTACATTGTGACTTACCTCAACATCATGAGTTTCTGTGAGGAGGCATCGCATACCTAGCTAGGTCCTCTGCCTCCAATGGTACCTAGCTAGGTATGCGATGCCTCCTCACAGAAACTCATGATGCTGAGGTAAGTCACAATGTGGGAATTATTGTGAGAATTTGGGGGACCGGTGGTCCCCTGCCCCCAATCGTACCTAGCTAGGTATGCGGTGCCTCTCGAGCAATAGCTCATGATGTTATTCATTGTATGAAAAACACTGAAAAAGACTCCGTTTTCCTACATGAGAAAATTTCAAATGTTCTTCTGCTCTGTGTGTGTGTGTGTGTGTGTTTTTCGTGAGGCAGTAGCGCTCTGTGTGGAGAATGGCAGTGGTGCATTCCCGATGGTGGACACTAGACAAGATCAGGAGGGCCATCGGGTTGATGGAGAGCAAAACATTAGTAGGGCAATGCAGGTGATGGTCTTGCATTTGCAATGATGAGCAAGGGACAAGATTAACAGGGCCATCTAGTTTATGCAGATAAAGAGAGGATTTGAGCGCACAAAGATTGCGCGAGAAGACAATTGGAGGTTCTCTGCCCTCTTATTGTGGATCTCTCCTAGTGGCTTGCCTTGTGATCATGGTGGAAGGAGCCATATTGTGCGTCTCTCTCTCTCTCTCTCTCTCTCTCTCTCTCTCTCTCTCTCTCTCAGCCATGCACTACACACGTCTCTCTCTATGCCTTGCTTCGTTGCATGTTGTGAAACACGTAGACCTACATGCCTCATTGGGGTGTCCCTGCTTGTATACAACAAGGGACGGACATGGGGTGAGGATGCGAGCAATGCACATGAGGGACGTAGGGGGAGGGGAGGGTTGAGGGGACCAAGGATGTAGGAGGGAGTGAGCGATTGGAATCCATAGAAGATTCCATGAAGGGACTCATTTACAACTATAAAAGTGGATTCAAAACCTTTTAGCCTTTCTCTTTGTTCTCCATGGTTTTTTCTTCATAGCAAATTGCACATATCCCATCGGAAGTCATAAAGACGTCCTTATGGGTACACAGGGTTGTTGGTTGTCTTCGAACCGATGACCCATGTCATGGAGGTCGAAGGCTACCAACCAAGCTACCTCCTTTCGACCAAGACTCAACCAACTAAACTAACTCCTTCTAAATCTCTATGGCATATCTTTTTTTTTGGGTCGTTCAAAGCTTTGCTCTGATTAGTTTTACAAGATTGCACCCAATCACGCACACCTACATGTCTCAAGGGTTGAACCATAGTGGGTGCATTTAAAGCCCCTCACCTTAACCATTGGGCCAACACCCCTTGACATGCTCTCTATGGCATATCATAACATGCCAAAATTTCTCCATAGTTTTAGTAAAGTGAAGACAATATTTTGTTTGAAAATAAGAGTTCTCACAAATTTTGGCCTATGTTTAGTTTACATTAGAAAGGAAAATAACCTTCTTTTGATGAGTTTCCAAACTCGCGATGTGGAAGACTTTTTAATCCGCTACAGGTTGAGTATTTCACCAACTTGCGAACGTATCCGCCAGACATAGCTTAGCGCATAGTAAGTCACGAGATTTGGATGTTGGATGAATGAAGCATTGCAATGTGAATAGATTAGAAAAGGTGATTTCCTTTTATTAGTATGCAAAGGGACATCACGGGCTCAACATTCGTAAGCTAAACACGATCTAGGTTTGAACATCAATCAAGAAATTTGATCAAAGATCGTTTTAATTTATTACCTAAGGACTAGTAATATGAATAGGCAAGGACTAGTAATTTGAAATTAGGTAGACACCTCAATAATAATTATCCAAATCCCTAAGTGGAGGGTGGATATGAGCATAACATTTGGTTAGTGTCGCATGAGGAGAACTAAAGTACATAAAGCACACAATGAACTCTTCAACTCATAGCACTTTTGAGGCTTCCAAAGAAAGCATAACACAATACACAAATGTGTTTCTGGAGAGTATAGGACTACACTTGCCCTGTACGTATAGGGAAGAATTCAGGTGGTGCTGTCATCCTCATCAGCACTCAAATCGTCAGGTACGTCTTCTTACATAATTTATGGCAGACAAGGAATCGCCGTGTGTTTGAAGGAGGTCTTGAGGTGGCAAGCTTCGTAGAAATTATACAAGAAAGAAAAGTGCTAATATGGACGCTCGGATGCAAGCAACACTTGAAGGATTGGTCTAGGACTACCTGTGCCTTGTTGACAACAGAGGGCATGCCTAGGACAGGGGACAATCTTGGCTATCGGTAATTAAAAGATCTCAGAAGAACATGACAAGGGACCCTATGTATCAAGGATAAGGGGGCGAGTTGGGTGGGATGGCTGCCTTGATAGCCAATGTAATTATGGTCCCTGGATGACGTCATGGCTCAACACCAGCATGACAAGACCTTGTAATTATTTGGGTTGATAAATAAAATTCACTCACAATTGTGAGTTTTGCTTTTTTTTTAAAAAGGGACTACGCTTGCCCCATGGTACTATTTAACACAATCAATTAGGAGTAGACTCAACGGTTGAGAGGGGTCCAATCACTATGTAGAGTTGCATATTCTTGTGTGTATAGGACTAGGCTCGCCCGATGGCAATATTCAACACACGCAAATTAGGAGGAGATCAACAACTGAGAGGGATCCGATCACTATATATGTAGAGTTTCATATTCTTTGTGTATATAGGACTAGGCTCGTCCCATGGCACTATTTAACACAAGCAAATTAGGAGGAGATCAACGGTTGAGAGGGGTCTGATCACTATGTATACTTGAAAGAAAAGTAAATTGGGATGAGCAAGTAAATTTGGTCCTATCTAAAGCATTAAACCCACATTCTCGAGCTTTATGTCCCATGTGAGCTCACGACTACACCTATGTGAACTAGCTTTATGTCCCATGTGAGCTCAAGACTACACCTATGTGAACTAGTTAATGTCGGATAGAGGAGCCAATAAGAGCCCTTGAGACACACTCCTTTTGCAAACACTATCCCTCTAGGCCTAGCAGTATCGTGCGTCCCTTAGCACTAACTAACGCGGAGTCTTAATGACCCGCAAGCAGTGGGATCCATGGCCGGGAAGTGTGGGCACGAAAACAAAAGCACGCGTGGACGTCAATTGGTGAAAAGTAAACAAGGACAACAAAAATAAACAAGGACATGGAGGGGGAGGGGGAGGGGGAGGGGGAGGGGAGAATAAACTCCCTTTATAATTAAGGGTGCTTATAGTGGTTTCAAGAGACCACATGCACCTACGTGGTTAGCTCGTTAGCCTCCCAACCGTGAGGTCATGGGTTCAAGTCTCTGACCTCCATCCGTGTGTTGACTTTTGTAGACCCTTCCCCCGCCTCAAGATTTGGTTGTGCACTTCCGAGTCGTCGATCCCACCACTTGGGGGTCATTAAGACCTGTGCTAGATAGCGCTTAGGACCTGCATCCACTTACTACTAAGTACTAATATATCACCTTCACCTCAATAGGCGCTACGATTTTTGAGAAAAAAATCAGAGCGAATATTGGCAAATGCGCAGAGAAGCAAGTGGTGCCGTGAAGGTCTCGATTGTAGGCTGCAGCAGAGAAGGGAGGGTATCCCGATTATACTGAAGACAAGCCCTTCTGAGCAAGTCAGCTGGGCGCTGAAGTGGTTAGGGGAGTAACAATAGGGTATATGAGGGATTGATGTGGGTTCGAAACTTGTAAATCTCCTTTGTTAAAGGTAGAGAAGGAATCTCAGAAAGCATCTCAAGAAGTAATGAACAAAATAAACGGATAGGGCAAGTCAATTAATGAGGTGAACGTACTGATACGTGACACCTTACACGCGGGTCACCTCAAATTAAAGTAAGTGATGAAATGGCACCACGTGAAAAGCCAGGGGTGGTTGGTGTACGAGATTAGATTTGTTTGTAGAGCAGTTGAATGGAATCAATGGAAGACTCGCTGCAGGTGAAGGCAATGGGGCAAACATGCCTGGAGGGGAGAGAGAGAGAGAGAGAGAGGGGCATACCAAGCGTTTAATATCTCGAAGCGCGAAGTAGCGACGGTCAATTACTCTCTCTGCATCAAACAGTGGTATGAGTATCCGTCTGAATCCACACGAGAGAGAGAGAGAGAGAGAGAGAGAGAGAGAGAGAGAGGGAATTACCTGGCCCGATATGGCGATGGAGAGCATTGTTAAGAGGAGCCGCCATCGCTCCGCTTATGACCAGCGTGATTAACATTGTGCATGCAATTAGCAGGTGGCAATGGCGCCTAGAGGCAGAACCTGCCGCCATAGAGGATAGCTCTCTCTCTCTCTGGCCAGCCTTCTGCCTGTCCGCGTGCGCGTGTGTGTGTGTGTGTGTGTGTGTGAGAGAGAGAGAGAGAGAGAGAGAGAGAGGGCGAGAGACTAGAGATGACGAAGAGAGCTGCCAAAAATAATGGCAGTGCCAATTACTTCAGCAGCATTTTGAAGTTTGCTTCAAGCTTTGACCAGTCTACCGTCTTCGACTCTCAGGTAGCGCTCTTTGACTCACTGGGCAGCAGCCTCTCTCTCCTCTCTCTCTCTTCGCTACCCAATCAACCTTCGTTGGTCCATTTGGCCTTTTCTTAGTGATTTAGAGCCAGGTCTCCCTTGGAAGAAAGAATACGAGGGAGGGACATTAGAGCCTTGTCCCACCCCTTGCATGCAAGAGCTCAAGGCGTGCAAATACCCCAAGAAACAACCCTACACAATGCTTACAACCCTTATAGGGGCACGGCAAGGCCACTATAACCATTACAAGAGTACCTCGAAAATGGATTTTTAGAGTGCATAGAGATGGCAATAGGCCAAGTCAACCAAGCCATTGATAACTCATGTTGATTTGGATTGTCGACGATAGGGTTGATGACCTTTGTAAACCAGTGAACTAGTTCTTTCGAAGAGAATTTTCTTCATAGTCAAAAGCTTGTGTGACTAGTGGAACCAATTTCAGGACATGACTATCGCCTACCCTTGTAACTTTCGATGGTAGTAGGCAGAAAAAGGCTCTAAGGTTATTGAAAGGAAAGTTTATTCTTGGGGGCTTTCTAAGATAAGTTAAGAGAGAATGTCCAAAGGACCTAGCTTGGTTGGTTTAGCATTCGTCCCTCGTGAGTGCTCACACACATCCTCTTTTAACATCACGAGTGAGAATGCTCATATTGCTACAAAAAACGATAAACTTAGAGAAGAAGAGAATTAGGCATATATTTGAAATTTTGTGGTCTCCTTTGTCGATTGGACCTATTTTTCTGTGTGGTATGATGTGAAGCATTGAGATTTTCTTTTGTTAGCATGCTAAAACATTCATAGAGGACTAGGAGAACCGCTTATAAATTTTTGTGTGCTTTCCCTTTATATTCTAAACGAGCTTGTACAACCCGCCTATATTGCGGGCCTCCCTTGCTCTTACTGACGATTTTAAAAACTGGAGAGTATGTATGATTTTTCAAGCATGAAACAAAACATTGCAAAAGACTAAGGAGGCGTCCTTTATTTGACACATGCACACACACACACACACACACACACACACACACACACACACACACACAGACATAGACACACACACACACACACACACACACACACACACACACACACACACACACACACACACACACAGAGACCACACAACTTAAAACATGTCCAATACCCTTCCTAGGTAAGGAAGGCCACATTGCCTTCACTACATCCACATATTGCATGTTCTGTACTTGGTCTTTAAGGCTCAAACCTAAGAACCTGCTGAAGAACTGACATAATTTTCAAGTGAGCATAACTAAATGGGCATTGAAGGATGCTAGTGCCCAACGTTTTTTATGGGCCTTCTCCTTTGGTCAATTACTCCATTGTGCCATGCACCATATCTTTTGGTGTCTTAACAACACCGTGAGTCTTATCCTTGGCTATTTGTGGAACACTTGCTCAATTTGATAGGTGTCTCTGGTTATCACCTGGCCGCAGATTGTAGGCCATACCTCAATCGCATGGCTCCTACACATGCTCTATCACTTGCAACCTGTATTTGCATACAATTTTCACCATCAAGCAATGCCCTTGCAATCACCCAAGATTGCACTATAGTTGCATGTTGGTTGGAGTGCCACCAAACCCTCATTAATAGTCATCATCTCCTTTCGAGAAGCACATCACCATGTCATCAACACTTTTCACATGTGCTCCTAATCTTCCTTATGTGCCAACTCTCCTTTTGATCTCTTAGAGAGAGAGAGAGAGAGAGAGAGAGAGAGAGAGAGAGAGAGAGAGAGAGAGAGAGAGAGAGAGAGAACACTAAATGACCTACTAATAACTAATGTTCAATTACTTCCATTCAACCTAGCCTACTACAACTTCAGTACCTACCACTAATGATAACCTAATACAAATGCAAAATATCGTAGTGTCAAAGCAATTACATTGAGAATCATTGCACGATTAAACATGCACAACTAGTTGAATTTTTTATCTCCATTCTTTAAGTGTTGTTTAGATTACATAGCTCAAGTTGATGTTGCGCAGATTTGAGAGAGAGTTTATATTTGACATTCTTCATTCAAGAACCATATACTGACACTTGACACAAGACAATCAACATAAAACAGGTGATGCAAGACAAAAGATAAGGACAATTTTTTTATTATTGAACTTATTCTTGGTACATCTGTTTGTTGTAGGAGATTGAACGAGCTCCAGAAGCCATGAAAGAATAGGCCTATACCTGCCGCCATCCAACAAAAAAGAAACAAGTTAGAACTTGGGCTGTCTTTATGGGAAGACATGCATCCAAAAAACCCATTCTTCTTGTTATCCTTGTTCCATAGCCCTAGAGCCCCTCACTCTCCTTGTATATATATGGGGGGAGGTTTTTTTGTCTTCCTATCATGCATAATTTGTTTCTTAATGACTTTTTTTGTTACCGTGGCGTGTTCTAGCTTAATGGATACTTCTAGTTTGCTGAGGAAGCTTGGGTGCAGGAAGTCCCTTATGGCAGATGGACAAGGTTTTCCATTGGGTAAGTACCCTCTCTTATGACCTTTTGGATCAACATCATCCAGAGAAGGTTTATTCCTTGAGAGTGGAGTACGGGTATCAACCTTCACATAACAGATCAAATCAAATTCATGAAAAAAAAGGGAGGGAAAATAAAGAGAGAAAGAGAAGTGGATAATGGGAGTAACAGAGGGTCATAACATCCTATCTACCACAAACCCATTCGTGAATCATAACTTCGCGAGAGCATTAGTTACTCAAACCTTTCTATTAAACCCTCTATGGTACCTTTATGGGAAATCTAAGATTGAAACCTATCTCTATTCATCCATAAAAGCCCTATGTTTATATGAGTACAAAGAACTTACCAAGTCCCCTAGATTTTGGAATTTTTTTCCAGAGTTTCTCCTGTTTTTTGATTATTTTCCCAAAAAAAACCATATGTTGAATCACCCATGGTGACCTTAGATCGAGATTTTTTCTCATGTTACTTATCTTTCAAACAACCATACAACCTCATAATTTAAAGCATGAACTTAACCCATCCTGGCATATTACTAATAACCAACACATAGTAATGTTCTAGTACTTTACGTGTGATATATTCAGAACGACAAGCATCTTTGAGACTACTCGTCTACCATAAGTCGATGCTTCATGCCTCATTCTCATGCTTCCGAATTCCTAAGTGAATATTATGGTTAAGCCATCCAGCTTCTTGATTGCTCAAGAACAAAATTCAAGACCTCATATTTATTAAATACAGAGCTTATCAAAGGCTTTGACGCAGAAATATGCCAATCAATTAAAGCGACACTAGGCAATAGTGGAAATGAGCATCTCAATTGATATAGAAAAACTTTGCAAAGTAAAAAGGCAAGAATAAAGATTTACATAATGTTTCTGAAGATAGACTACTCATGTTTTTTGATGGGGTGCCAATGCACATCTGCATGTCATCTGACATTTTTGAGTTATTTGCGAGATAAAGAGGTTTGAAGATCTTGCCTAGACGCCAAGTCTGGATTCACTTAGCCTGGTACATTGCTAATCATCTCACATAGTATTGTTCTCTTTAACACACAAGATGTAAATCATCAGATTATACAAAGGTTCAACAAAAAAAAACTATTTTAAAATGCATTTTTATAAAACCACTCATTTAGCAAGAAATATATGTCAGTGCATTGTTACACCATTTATCACTCTAAAAACCTTTCGTATGAAAACACTACCAAAAAAAAAATCTCCTCTCTGTAGACCTCAAAAGAGTGTCTACCAGGTTTGACGAAGCTCCGGCCATGGATGTGGTTCCAATGTTTCCATATATGTGATTCCAATGTCTCCCGAAGGTAGTCTTAGCTTTGTCGAATGCTACCAGAAACGAGCTTGATCCAAGGGAGCTCTCCAAGACTTGTCTATATGTCCGGAGGGTGTGGGTTAGCTGTAGTGTCTTTGCTTGACTAATGTTGTGTGTGTGTGTGTGTGTGTGTGTGTGTGTGTGTGTGTGTAGGGATGTAGTGTGCTCGTTGGGGTTACTATGCATAAATTGTGTATATCACGTGCGTTCAAGCAATATTTTTACTCTAACTCTCTCTTTTTCAAGTTATTGCTCATGCCATGTAAGCTAGGAAATGTGTTTAATGTTTCTTTCTCCATTCAAGCACTCTCTCTACCTACAAGAAGGAATGAGCATCTCAATTGATATAGAAAAACTTTGCAAAGTAAAAAGGCAAGAATAAATATTTACATAATGTTTCTGAAGATAGACTACTCATGTTTTTTGACGGGGTGCCAATGCACAAATGCATGTCATCTGACATTTTTGAGTTATTTGTGAGATAAAGAGGTTTGAAGATCTTGCCTAGATGCCAAGTTTGGATTCACTTAGCCTGGTATATTGCTAATCATCTCACATAGTATTGTTCTCTTTAACACACAAGCTTTTTACACACAAGATGTAAATCATCAGATTATACAAAGTTTCAACAAAAAATTGCTATTTTTAAATGCGTTTTTATTAAACCACTAATCCTGATTTATCAAGAGATATCTGCCAGTGCATTGTTACACCAATTATCACTCTAAAAACCTATCGTATGAAAACACTACAAAAAACAAATCTCCTCTCTCTAGACCTCAAAAGAGTGTCTACCTGGTTTGACGAAGCTCCGGCCATGGATGTGGTTCCAATGTCTCCATGGATGTGATTCCAATGTCTCCCGGAGGTAGTCTCAGCTTTGTCGAAGGCTGCCAGGAACGAGCTTGATCCAAGGGAGCTCTCCAAGACTTGTCTGTATGTCTGAGAGGGTGTGGGTTGGTTGTAGTGTCTTTGCTTGATGGTGCAATGCACTAATGTTGTGTGTGTGTGTACATGTGTGTGTGTGTGTGTGTGTGTGTGTAGGGATGTAGTGTTCTCACGGGGGTTACTATGCATAAGTTGTGTATATCACATGCATTCAAGCTAGATTTTGCCTCTAATTCTCTCTTTTTCAAGTTATTGCTCATGCCATGTTAGCTAGGAAATGTGTTTAATGTTTCTTTCTCCATTCAAGCACTCTCTCTACCTACAAGAAGGAATTTCCTTAATGAAATGCTTGCTATGTTATTCTCTTTCCGTTACAATTTAAGTTAATAGGCCAATTCCATTACATTGGTATCAGAGCATTTGGTTTCCCTTTTCTTGCTTAAGAAGAGAGGTCTTTAAGTAGCCTATTATTAGTTGATTTTGTAAATTATATTAGGGTAAGTGGGACTAGGATATATTATCAGTTTTGTTGAGCCCACTATGTGGGATATGGTGCACACCTCGGGAGCTTTGGTCTTAATAATGGGGCCTTTTTAGACTTGCCTACGACTTTACCATTATCGAGCCATAAGAAGTCTGAAAGGAGCTATCCCTCAATAATTATATAATTATCCAATTTGAGCCATGGGTGTAGATTCTTAAATGCAAAATTTCAAAGGCTAAGAGGAGTATCAACTAAGGTTTTGAATTACCAAAGAGTACACACACAAATTTTGTTAACATGGCTGCCAATAATGAAGAGAGTAGGATTAATGTTGATAACTTTGGTTTTGCACATGAAGGTGCTAATGATGATGCCCCCATGTTTGTCAATTATCTTGTTGCTAGGTTGCAACAAGCTATGGGCAACCCTGCTTTGCAAGCAGAAGCTAATCAACAACTTTGTGCTTATGGGATTTCCTTTCCTCTACAAGAGGAGAGAGACATTAGGAGGCCTCTTGATGAGACCCCTAAAAGAAGACTCTATCCCATATGAGAGGAAGAATCCAAAGAACGAGAAAGTAATGAATCCCTAAGATCCTCTGAAGATGTGGCTCCACAAAGACGGCGGTCTAGACGGTCGCCAACTCCTCCCAAGAGGAAACGGTCAACCCATAGTCCTTCTCCTCATCACTCCAAAAGGGAAGACAGGAAAAAAAGTAAGAAAAGGGCAAGAAAGAGGTCACCCTCTTCTCCTTCTTCTTCACCTTCCTCATTTTCCAATGAAATCTACAACTATTCTTCCAAAGAATAAAAGAGGGTAGGACATCACAAATCTTACCTTGCATGGCAAAGCAACAAGGGTCTAGACGGAATGTCAAGCCCATGGAAAACAAAGATGAGTGATGCAAAGGGAAAAATCAATGCCCAAAATTCTTCCCAAGAAATTCCAACAACAACAACAACAACAACAACAATCAGTCTAAGGATAAGGGCGTTTACAAAGGTAATAAAAAACGCTCTCCTAAGGAGCTTGAAGCTTTTCGCAAGGACCATAAATGTTTTAAGTGTGGGGAGCAAGGACATGGCTATCGTTCTTGCCCCAAGAGAAATGACCGCAATGAGACTCCTAGAGCTTCCACTATCAAAGCTCCAAAAGAGGATGCCCATTGCAAAGGATCACCTCTTTCCTATGCTTGGGGAAAGGTAAGGGAGCATGGTCCCTTCATCTTGTTTGAATTTGGATCTACTCACAACTTCATATCAAGGGAGTTGGACACCAAGTTGGGCATTCAAGCTTTCAAGATGGGAGATATCATAACCATCCAATTGAGATTGTACCAGGAAGCTCATCGCCTAACAAGCCTCCTTATTGAGTTTCCCAAGGTCAACAAGAGAATGTCATGAGGCAAGTACAAGAACAGGTAGACAAAGGGACGGTGAGGCCTAGATTCTCTCCCTTTTGTTCTCCATCACTTTTACTGCAAAAGAAAGATGGTACATACCGCATGTGTGTGGACTATCGAGCACTAAACCATATCACTAACAAAAACAAATTTCTCGTGCCTCGGGTAGAAGATCTATTTGATAAGCTACAAGGCTCTACCTACTTCAATAGGATTGACATTAAAAGTGGCTATCATTAAATAAGGATAGTGGATGAAAATATCCTAAAGACCACATTTCCTACATTGTTTGGCCTTTATGAATATTTGGTCATGCCTTTTGGCTTGACTAATGCACCATCCACGTTCAATCGTCTAATGGAGAAAATCTTTAGACCTTATCGCAAATTCATTGGATTGCTCTTTGATGATATCATCATCTACTCCAAGTCATTAGAGGAACACAAGCAACATCTCCAGGTGATTTTTCAAGCTTATCAACTCAAGTTGCCCAGCCATTGGCTCATACACAATGCTTTTCATGTGAGCCTACTTAAGCCCTACAAAGGAGAGCCACCAAGTGAACCAATTATTGAAGACCCTCCCAAAATTGAAGACCAAGAGGTGCTACAACCCAAAGCTATTCTTTCGCATGAAGATAAGGTACTATGACATGGTAAGATTATCGGACGATATCTTATTATGTTCAAACATTATTCTTTTGAAGATGTTAGATGGATGCAAGGAATAAAACTTAAGGGTAGTATGAACCTTGTCGATGCTTACAATGCTACATTAGAGTAAGCATGTACATGTTTCTTTTAAATGATCAATGTTTTGTCTTATAAGACTCATCCTCTTATTATTGTGAAAAAATTGAAGTAGTATGCATGCTTAAGATCATGTTTGTTGTGACGACGTCTCCCAAACACCAAGTAGAACTTGTCACTCTACTTTGAAAGTGTGATATGGACTAAGGAGTAGACATGCTTGCGGCAGATGGTGTCTCTCAAGTACCAAATGGACTAGTCATCCATTCTGAAATGATGTCGTAGGGTAAAAATAAATCCTCTACACACTAGGAAATCATGGATTAATGACTATGCTTTACATCCCTTAGCTCATAGTCGAGGACGACTATGATTTCAAGAGAGAGGTAATGTCATAAAATCTAATATCTAACTTTACCAGATGATTTTCTCATGTTAACTTCATCATTTAATATGGGGAGATAAAAGGGGAACAAGAGCTAGAATATAGATATGTCCTTTTAGACCTATCTCAACTAAGGGCCTAAATGGGAGATGATGGCATCTCTATTATGGGGCCAAAAGGGAGATAGTCTATCAAAGAGCTAGCTATAGTAAGTGCTTTAGGCTTGTCGCATCTTGGGACCAAAGGGAGAGACGACTTCATCTCATTAAATGTTCCATAAAGGAGATAGACTATTAAAGAGCAAGGTGCACTTTGTTAAAGCCATATTTAGTACTTTTCCTACCTTTAGTCAAGTGTTTGTAGTTTTAGGCATTATTTAATTATTTTGTAATGAAAAAGGGTGGAGTCTCTTCAAATCAAGGATCGTGGGTTATCCCAAGGATTTGTAACGTTTTGGCGAGTCAAATGAATGAAGAAGAAGAGATTGAATCCCTATGCACTGTGTTTTTCATGGTATTCTTGAGTTAACAATGTTCAATCATTGGAGAGGTAGCCTGTGTAATTCCTGATTTTGTTTCGGTGCCTGTATAGTATGAATTTTTGAATGCTGTGTGTATGCACTTGAAGTCGAAGTATGTAATTTGATTGGTACATTCCCATGACCCTAATAACACTTGGCAATCTTGCTGATTGTGGAGAGTATTCAGTTCACCATTTAGGCAATGGGATTTATTGGGGCTAATGGAGAATGAACCTGGCGAGTTTCTCAAGGAGTTTCATAATTGGGGCGTAATTGGACAACTGATGAGGAAGAACGGGAGAACTACAACAATAATTTTTTGGAAGAATACCTTGATTCAATATCACAAGACTTGAATTTGGATATTGCTTCGATAATCCATAAGTATTGGGGCTTTTGTGTATTACCTTTCAAGGACTGCAATGCTCCCAATTACCCGACTTTCTCCTGTAGAAGGCAGGTTATTGAATATTTAAGGGCCCAAAGAAGTAGAAAAGGGAGAAGAAATGCATGAGTGGACCAGGGGACCAACCAACACTTTCTACATATGGTATCCAATTTCAACAGAGAAGATGGGATTGTTGGTTGGATGCCCAAATACAGAGATAAGGAGGAGATTCATAAATCAACATCCCTGAGGTAGGAGTGATCACATGGTTGCCACCAATAGTTGAGGGGATAGAATCTTGGGAATCAAGCCATATAAGTGAAAGCCAAGAGCAGGTTGCAGGAGGGAATTCTTCACCTAGACCAGAAGAGCAGGGAGAAACCCTAGAAGCTCCTGTTAGAGCAGTTCACCAACTGGCTGGAATTCAGGCAGTTCATCAATTCTTGAAAGCAAGGAGACAGTTGAGGTTCCAACAACCCCAATTTCACTTACCTTCATTACCATAACTCACATTTAACCCAGTAGGGAACCAACCACAAGGGATGGCTCAACCATCACCCAACCCTAAAGTAGGGGCAACAAAGTTCAGTCGTAAAAAATCCCAGGATGCTGACAATTATGTGGGTTAGTTTGAGGCTAGGTGGTCTGCAAGTGGGTATGATGTGTTACACAATGGTGCAATTAAAAAGGAACATTCTACAGCAACTTTGTAGGGGAAGGCTATGGACTAGTTTATTGCAGTATGGCAGTGCATTCTTTGTAGACTATGACAATTTGAAAAGTAGATTTTTGGCTAGATTCAAGGCAAAGAAAACACCCGAAGATGTCCTGAAGAGAATCAAACAAAAATATTTACTGGTGGAAGATTATGCACAACAATTGAGGAATCTGATGAACAAATTACAAGCTAACCAAAGACCATCTTGGGAGAAATTGGGGGATCACTTTGTAGAGGGCTCAAGAAGCAGCTTAAAGTGCAGTTGCAGGGCATGCACCTCTCACTCAATCACAGGACTTTGGGAATTTGGTAGATGCAGCAATGAGAGATGAAAGAAGAAATGGGACCCTTCTAAGTGTGCTTTTGCTGTCAAAAGAGGTATCTTATTGGGCCATGTCATCAGTAAAGAGGGAATACAAATAGATCCAAGGAAGGTGGAAGAAATCCTTAAAGCTTTACCACCAAAGACAGTGAAGCAGCTGATGATATTTATTGGACAAGTAAAGTGGCATGGAAGATTTTTGAGAATTTTGGCTCATGTTTGTGTTTCCCTTACTCAATTGACAAGAAAGGATGTAGATTTTGTGTGGAAAGAAGAGCAAGAAGCTGCATTTAACCTACTAAAGAAAATGCTGGTGATTGCACCAATCCTGATTCCTCTTGATTGGGAGTTACCTTTTCATTTATTTGTAGATTTGAATCCCTTTCAGCTGTGGGTGCAGTTCTGATGCAGGAACGTGAAAAAGGGTACGTGGTTTAAACCTATTTATTATGCCAATAGAGTGATCTCATCTGCAGAAAGAAACTACACAGTTACTAAAAGAGAATGTCTGGGATGATTTTTGGATTGCAAAAATTCAGACATTACTTGTTGGCAAACAAAGTAGTGATCCACATGGATCATCAGGCTCGCGTGTATTTAGTCAATTAACCACGTCTTTCAGGAAGGCTAGCTAGATGGGTATTGTTGATGCAAGAGTTTGACTATTTAGTTATTCATAGGCAAGGTAAGGAGCAGGTGATAATTGACTATTTGAGCAAGTTAGCTACAGGAGAGCCACCTACTAAAGTAATATATGAGTTACCTGATGCAAATCTGTTTCCAGTGGATTTTGTGGATAATGAGGATTCTTGGTATGAAGATATGCTATATTTTCTACTGCATGGAATCTTTCCAAAATAATTGTTAGTGGTTAAAAGAAAGAAATTGGTATGGCGAAGTAGAGCATTTACTATGATTATGGGTGTTCTTCACAAAAGAGGAATAGATCAGGTTTTGAGGAGGTATGTTCATACATTTGAACAAAAATTGATTTTGAATGAAGCACATGTAGGTGATATTGGTGGCCATTTCTCAGGGGACATTACAAAAAAGAAGGATTTTCAAGTAGGTTTGTGGTGGCCATCAGTTTTCAAAGATGCTCATGAGTTTGTTAAAACTTGTTTAACTTGTCAAAGAGATGCCATACCAATGGATGTAGACATGATGCCTTTACAACCGATTCTCCCTTTAGGACCTTTTCAAAAGTGGGGTCTTGATTTTGTGGGTCCTGTCAAGCCAACTACAAAGTTTACAGGTAACCAATATATTTTAGTGGCAATTGACTATTTCACTAAATGGCTGGAGGCACAAGCAATGAAGGATACTAAGGCAGAGAGTGTAGAAAAGTTCCTGTACAAGGATATAATGACCAGTTTTGGGTGTCCAGTGGAATTGGTCTCTGTTCACGGAGTTCATTTCATAAATAAAGTAATCAAGAGGTTGACTGAATATCATTTGATTATTCACAAGAATTCCACAGTATATTATTCACAGGCAAATGGTCAAGTAGAATCCAAAAAAAAAACTTTGGTCAGGATCTTAAGAAGGATGGTTTTGAAAAACAGGACAGATTGAGATACAAAGATGGATTCTGCATTATGGGCTTTTAGGACAACTTTCAAGGTCAGTACATGCATGACTCCATTTAAAATGGTGTATGGGTTAGAAGCTATTATATCAATGGAATTTGTGGTGCCTAGTTTTAGAGTTGCAATGAAATATACATTGTCAGGAGATACTGCATCAGTTCTTAGACAAGAACAACTTTTGAAATCAGAAGAAAATAGAATTCAAGTAGCTTACATCACTGAGGCAATTTAAAGGAGAATACAAGCCTGGTGGATAGAATTTGAAGTACAAATAATGTGTAGAGGGTGGTTGGGTACTAATGTACAATAGAAAATTGGAAAAAAGACCAAGAAAATTGAAGCTTAGATACTTGGGACCTTTTCAAGTGGCTGAAGAAGTGGGGCCCCAAGGGATCTCATTAACGTAAACACAATTGGGTGATTACGTATATAACTCTAGTATTTACACAAAAAATTCACCTGATCACATCAATTGTTAACGTGACTTTGATTTTGACCTGTAAAAACCTAAAGAGCCGGTTAGCCCTCCGGGATTTTTCATTTTCCGTGCGGGGCCCGTCGGGTATATGCAGTAGCCCGGCGGGCCCGTCAGGAAAATAAAAAAGTTCGACGAGAGTAATTATACATAGTAAATAGTGTGCTAACCCCGATCTTTTAGCTAGGAAAATCCTTGGGGAGTGTATCTGAGTGCCGGGTATTGTCATTGGGAGGCGGAAGTGAAAAAATTAGACCCGGTGGCCTCTACACCAAGACTATGCACAATGGCCTCATCATGGGGAATACACAATAGGGGCACCACCTAGCAAGATATGCGGCTAGGACGCATACATATACACAATGAAGCATGCATGGAAAACAATTTCAAGATCCACGCCCAAATGTGGAATGGGGTGGTCGGAGAATAAGGTGAGAGGAGTGGTGAGTGAGTGAGAATGGGCTCGCTACGCGTGCATGTAGTAAGAAAGATAACGAGGTCAGGGATACATGCAAGTATGCTCACTTCTCATACAAAAGGTGGCGAATCCGCACACCTTAAGATGGAAGTAGCAAGATGATAGGAATATGAGAGGGAGAGAGAGAGTGTGTGTGTGGTGGCGAATCCGCACACCTTAACATAAGGCGAAAAAAAATGGCAAGGAACAAGAATATACCATACTCACAATGAGATGTATCCAAAGCGACACAAAGTATGGCACCAAGATGGAGTGTGTTGATTGCTTGCAAAAGATGAATACAATAGGTAGCGTATGGCAGGAAAATGAGAAGGGAACAAGATCGTAGGAGGCATAATGGAGAGATGGGAGTTGATGGCGAGGAATATCATGAGTGTGTCCACCCTTCTTCTTCTTGAAATTGTGCCTTCAACCCTTAATTACAAGTGGTGTGGAGGTGTGGTGCTCTTCTTTTGTGCATGGTGATGGTGATGATGATGGTGTTGTGATTATGTGATTAGGGTTCATGCTACAAGCATGTAGCACAAGAGTGTGTATGGATAGGTGTGTGTGTTCTCTCCCAAGTGAGCTCTCATGGCCTCCTTATATAGGGAAGGAGGGAAGGGTTTAGCAATATTTCTATTTGAGGTGAGTGTCCCACTTTGGTGACTAGGAAAATGGGGTGCATGTGACTGTGGCTCCCATCTTGTCTCCTCATTATTTAAAATACCAGAGTCAATAGAGAGAAGAGAGAATGTGGGTAGGATGTGGAGGATAGGAAATATTTACAATAGTCTAGCTTTGGATAGACATAAGCTTATTAGCGAGAGAAGAGAGAGGTAAGAAAATTATAAGAGAGGTTGTCGAAGGTGGATATTTGTTGGAGGATGGATCCTCCAAAAATGGTGATAGAATTACTCTAGACTAGCCAAGACCTCATTAAAAGAGACTTGTCTCTTGTAATCATGCTTGAAGACTTGTAGAACCATAGCCATTGTAGAAGGAAGAAAAGTGGGGATGGCCTATGTCACCATTTCATGAGAAAACTGGGGTCCACTACAAAAATTATATCTCCGTGTTCATAACTCCAAAAATTCTGAAAAAAATTGAGCTAAAAGTTGAGATCACGAGCTACATCTTTCATGTTGAACGCTCCTTCAGATTCGGGGTTCTTCTTTACTTTAAAAATTCAGCCAAATAATGTATTATTTGTGGCTGCAAAAGTCTTTTGGTGGTCCCCTTTGAGTGGACTTCTCTCTTGCCTTCAAGTGTAAGCTCCTTCATGTGTATGAAAACATGACCTAGAGTGTTAAAAAGATTGGCAATCATCTAGATGGAGGTATTATTGAAATTTGAAAGTGGGGTTGAGGTTTGAAAATGAAAACTAGTGAATAAAATATTTGGTAGAGTGGAATAATATACATACATGAAAAAAATATATTAGAAAATACTAGAATATATATATTTAATATTTGTAAGGTCAAAAGAGAGATCAACAAAGAAAGCTTACTTATTATGCTACATCGTGATTGATTAGCATAAGTATTATTTATTTAATAAAGGCTAAAACGTTTGTGAAAAAGGAAGAAAAAATCAAAAGTAACTTATATAATGGGAAATATTTTGATAAAAGGGCAAAAATATATGGGGGGGTTCCCATGCATGGAAAAGCATGCCTCATTAGCCCTCCCCCTAAGGCTAGAGGTATTCATGCCTCTAGCTCTGTTCGTGAGCATGTTGAAATAGAGTAGGATTTCTCCTTGGTCAAAGTCTTCTTGATCTTGGTATAGATCTTTGTGGGATACATGTATATGATGAAAATTGTGATAAAGGGGATGCTATGAGATCAAAAAATGACCATGGGGCTGATCATGAGCCGAATGTACCAAAAGATGAATTAATGGATATGCTTGCAAGTGACGTGACTAGTCAAGAGAGAGAAGCATATGATGCATTATTTGATAAGTATCTAAAGCTGTTTGCCAAAGATTACGCTCAAATGAGGGGAACAAAGAGTGTTGTTCATGAAATAAAGCTTAAAGAAGGTGCAAAGCCTGTTGCTCAAAAGCTAAGGAGATTGGGCACCATTCAATGAAAGGTATTGGAAATAGAGGTGAGTAACCTTGTGGATGATGCAGAATGGGTTTCCCCTGTGGTTATAGTTTCAAAATAGGGAAATAAATTGAGAATATGTGTGGACTATAAGCCATTGAATGCGGAAACAAAGAGGCATCACTATCCCCTTCCCTTTCAAGATGGTTACTTTCATATTGTGCATCATGGTTACTTTCATATTGAATGGTTTTTTGAATTAATTTCATATTGAATGGTTTTTGAATGGCCAAACCATGATTTTCAGCTCGTTCTTATCACACAATAAGAAATGTTTTCTTGGACAAATGTTACATCGAAGTCAAAGAGCGTGTTGGAAAAATAATACTTGGAAATATTTCGCTTTCGGGATGTACGATTGTGAGTAATGGATGGTTAAATGTTCAGAGAAGACTGCTGATCAATGTAATGCTGGTTTTTCCAAGGGGAGAAACGTTTATAAAGGCGATTGATAGTTCTGGTGCAATTAAAAGTGGCAAATACATTTCTGAGGTCTTGATTAATGTAACTAAAGAAATTGGTATTGAACATATCGTTCAAGTAGTCATGAACAACGCAAAGAATTGTAAAAATGTCAGTAAATTAATAAAGAAGTGCCTTGGGAGGTTCACTATGTGTAAAACTACCATATCACGTGCGTTCAAGACATGTTTGTAAAACCCCTTATCTATGAATTTTGTTAAGAATATAATGTACCCTTTTCTTTTAAAGTCTGTAAGTTTTTTTCAAATTTGAAAAAGTAATGCCCTTCTGTATATATATTTTTGTAAGTTTCAAGAACTTTAAATACCCTTCTGTTGAACTCACGTGATAGGTTACATTTTTATTAGGTGACCTACCCGAGAGAAGTGCGTTCCACACATTTTTGCCAATGGTTTTAATACGCATAGCTTAAACTTGGTGCTGAAAGATTGGTACACTAGCGAAGAAACTCACATGGTTCGCCAAAATAATTGATACAGCAGTTAGGTTGTGAAATTTATCTTGAAACGACAAAGAGTGCTCAATTTGTATAGGATGCGCATGTCAGTGATGCTGAAACTTCCTGCTGAAACTCGGTTCTGCACACACTTTTATACCTTGGAATCACTTCTTCGTAATAAATGTGCTGTGATTGACATATTCAATTGCGCGGCCTTTGATGAATGGTAGCTTGAGCAGAAAGAAACAGTGAAAGATAAAATTACATGTCTACATGGCAATGTAAACAAAGTTGCTTGGTGGAGGAGTGTAATGGATGCATACCATGTAATGATGCCCGTTATGTTCACGATCCGCAATCTTGATCAAAGGGCGCTAAACTTAGGCAAAGTGTGGATGACATGGTGGTCAGTCCAACAGAGTCTTGAAACTCCTGATTGCGAATGACACTAACACTCTCACACTATCTCAAGTAAACTCTTAACCACCATTTGAAGACTTTAATAAATGTGCAAGGAAATATTGATAAAAACTGAATATAATTTCAGTTAAAATTGCAATCTGTTAAAAAGCAGTTTAAACAAGTGGTTTATAACAACTTAATTCAGATCAAATAATACATGTTAACAATCTGGGACATTTCAGCATATATTGAATTTTTAACTTATATTTTTCTTCATGTGCACATACTAATTCAAACAAAGCACACACCGACTTAAAAACTTCAAAAACATTTAAAACATTGGAAGTATACAAATTGGACTAGCAAATTGTATTCATACACTTTTTTACATAGAATTTATGTAAATGTAGCAATCAAAATGTGATGATAATTGATGCTCTTTAAAAAGATACAAAAGAAAATTTAACATGCAAATTGTGTGCATTTAGATTTTTTACAGAGAATTTATGTAATGAAGCATTAAAAATAGCGATAATGCTTGAGAGTCCTTTAAAAAGATTAAAAAAGAATATTAAACATGCAATTTGTGTGCAAATACTTTTTTACATGTAATTTATATAAATGGAACATTTAAAATAGTGATGATTGATGAATAAAGCATTCTTTGAATATGATTAGCTAGTATATAATTTCAAATGGATAGTTACAAATCAAACAATTCATACATTTTGTATATGAAATACTCTTCACAGCCGTGTTACCGACCAAGTATTTCATATACTTAATACTTAAAAAATTAATTGAACATGCACATACAAATTATTGACGTTTGTACGGCCGGGTCAACGACCTGAACGCCACATTTATGCAAAAACATATGCTTCTAACAAACGACACTCTATTAGCCACGTTACCGATCGAGTGCCACCTGAATCTAGGAAAAACAATGGCCTACATACGAACATCATATAGCCACGTTACCACCCGATGCCCATATGTTTTTTGGGAAAGGGGAAGGGAAGTTGACTTACCATATGGATACTAGATTCGCCGCGTTACCGCCCTAGTATCCAGACAGTAAGCCAATACTTACCACAAGGACACCATCTTCCCCGCGTCACCGAGGTGATGCCTCCGTGATAAACACTGTTCCGTAAAACAGCTTACACACACACTCCCATTGTGTGTGTATGCGTTGTGTGGTAGCGTGCCTTTTGTTGTAGTGCGTGGCAGTAATAAGGTCAAAAGATGAAAGCTCTCTCTCTCTCTCTCTCTCTCTCTCTCTCTCTCTCTCTCTCTCTCTCTCTCTCTCTCTCTCTCTCTCTCTCTCTCTCTCTCTCTCTCTCAGAAGATGAAAGCAAGACAAAAATACACCCAGCAAGCCCGATCGGGCCCGCGTATATATAACACTGACAGCCCGCCGGGCTTTTCAGTATTCCCGACTGGCCCGCAAGGAAAATGATAAACCCCGGCAAGCCCGCCGGCAATACTGAAAAGCCTGACAGGAATTTTTGGGTTTGTAGATCACCATTAATCTGGTTTTGTGTGATCATGTTTACTGTGATCATGTAAATGTGTCAATAAGACCTTGTGATCACACAAAATTTGACGTAGTTACATAAATATTAAATCCCTGAGTGGGGCCTTCAACTTATTTGCTAGCAGATGAGTAAGGAAGAATTTTTCCAAAGGTAGTAAATGGATTTCATTTGAAACCTTATGTAAAGTGGAGGTGATCATTTTAAGGGCAACGGGACAAAGTCCTTAAATCATGGAGAATTTGTGGGAGAAATTTGTGCGATTATTGGAGAGATTTCACATCCCATCCATTTAAATTTGGAAAATCATAAGGGTTTAAACATACACTTCCTCTCTCAACTCTCAATGCCGTTATACATGTGTTTGTACTACCAAGAGTTTTGTGCACATTTTCTTCTTTCTATAATGTCTAAACAACCACTAACCAGTGAGGTTGCAGAGTTGTCCATTCTCCTAAGCAGGAACAACTAGAAGTCATGAAGATAAGGAGGGCTTCAGGGCACTCTAAACCGATTGCTCAAGCAACACCATCATCACCCACAAGTCCCGATTGATGAGGAGATGTCCACACCATTGGAAGAATCTCCTTTGGCTATGGAGATGGGGCTACTGGAGTACAACTTTTTGGAGATGAGGCAACACATTGACTTCAATGTTCCTATACACAAGGAGTGGCTTCAAAAAATCAGTCTTTTGGACTATTCCATGCTTCCATGGAAGCATTGGAAGAATAATCCAAGCTTGATGGACATTTTGACCCATGTGTAGGATACCAAGGGGAACATATTAGAAGCTACTCGCTCAACCCTAAGTTGGTGGGAACCGTATTTATTCTACTCGTGGAGGAAGATTCAGGTTACTAAGGCTTCTATGATGACGTGATGAAAACAGAGTTTGGTCTTGCACAGGGTAATGGATGTTATTACCCTATTGCTAAGATACAGAACCCTTTCAAATTTCAGCTTCAGATTTCAGCAAATCAGGTGGTACTTGGATAGGGTCTATGTGTTATTGAAGCTCGATTACATCTCAAAGGAGATTTATGAAGTACTGCATGATGCTTCTAAGTTTGGGAAGCCTATTGGATGGGAAAATTTATTGTTCAACAGGTTAAACATTGAGATTCACCAGAAAAGAGAGAGAAGGGATAGGACTACAAAGATTGGAGACTTTATGATAGCCTTACGATTCATGCCATGAGCATGACATCTTTGGGGGGTGGAGTAGACATCTTTGGGGGGAGGTACTCCAAGGAAGATGGAATTGCCATCATTGACAAGAGGAATTGAGTCAAGCAAGGGAACACCAATGGGAAAAGTAGAGAAGGAAGTCAGGAAAAAGAAGCTACAGGACCCAAGTCAGAGCCACGCCACATCTTCAGTCAATTTGCAAGACCACGATGATATCCAAAAAATTTTAGGGGAGGAGTTTGTTAATGACATGGATACACTTTTGGAAACTTTTAAAGCAACCCCAAAGCAAGAAACAATCAGTAGGTTTTGCACTAAACCCTCTTTGAAGTTAAAAAGAAGAAATCTTGATATTTAGGAAAGTGATGACAAAGGAGAGCAGTTGCTGAGCAAATTTGATAATCATATTGGCATTCCTGATTCTTATAAGGCCTTGAGGTTGGTCAACAAGTTTGTGGAATAGGGACAAATTAATTATAGTGTTCTCCAAAGGGAAAATTTTTAGTTACACGGTCAGGTTTCTGAATTGCAAAAGATATCAAAGAGGTCAGGGGAGGATACAAAACTAATTAAGGATCTAGAGGAGTCCATTCAAGGTTTAAAATCAGATTTGGAGAAGGCAAAGGAGAGTGCTATCTTCTACAAATTTCACCTGGATAGAAGACACAATATTGCAGAAGAGCTTAAAGGCTGCAAGGAAAAGTGAAATGCCAGCATGTTTGATCAAATAGAGGTACTGCAGTATTACTACTCCAAGATTCAGTCAGAAAACAGTATTCTTCTAAGCAGAGTTCAAGCATGTAAGGAACTGGAAGGAAAATTGATAAATATGTCAGAGGATGACTTTGATTTGGATGGTTGGTATGTGTCAAGCCAAGATGTGGATGTTTTAAAGTGTGAAATAAAAAAATAGGGTGAACAGGTATGGTTGGAATTAAGGAAGAAGATGTTTTCATTGGCAAGCTTTCCTTATCAAGCATTTGCAAAGGAGGACCAAAGTGCTGAACATGTACTGTTCCAAAGAAAATATGAGGAATTGGAGAAGGAGGTGGATGAAATAAAGAAGAAAATGTCTGCAAAAAATTTTAAGGTTGGAATTCAGAAAATGGAATCTGCCGAAATAGTTGATCAAGGGGTTGACACATAGAAGACTTGTTTACATCACTACAACACTACATGGAGATATCGACGCGCGTATATCGACAAAATTAGCGGGCTTCGATATACGCGTCGCAATGTGCGTCAATATACACATGGAAAGGCTTTATTTCCCACGCATATAGCGACACGTATATAGACGCGTATAGCGACGCAAAAACATTTGGGGGAAAAAAGAGAAACCCACGAGCAGCAGGGGCCATTTTTGCCTGCGCTCTACTCAAATCTTGGCCTCCACCTGCTGCGCAGGTATTATGCCCCCCCTCAGCCCCTCTTTCTCTCTCTACATCGTTTGTGTGTGTGTAGGAGAGAGAGAGAGAGAGAGAGAGAGAGAGAGAGAGAGAGAGAGAGAGAGAGAGAGAGAGAGAGAGAGAGAGAGAGAGAGAGAGAGAGAGAGAGAGAGAGAGAGAGAGAGAGCGGTGTGTGTGTGTGTGTGTATAGGAAAGAGAGAGAGAGAGAGAGGTGTGTGTGTAGGAAGAGAGAGAGAGAGAGAGAGAGAGAGAGAGAGAGAGAGAGAGAGAGAGAGAGAGAGAGAGAGAGAGAGAGAGAGAGAGAGAGAGAGAGAGAGAGAGATAGAGAGAGAGAGAGAGAGAGAGAGAGAGAGAGAGAGAGAGAGAGAGAGAGAGAGAGAGAGAGAGAGAGAGAGAGAGAAATGTGTGTGTGTAGGTAATCAAAGAGAGAGAGAGAGAGAGAGAGAGAGAGAGAGAGAGAGAGAGATTAATGTATGCTGAGGAAATTAAAATTAAAAAAAATAATTAAAGAGAGAAATGAAATGAAATGTTATATTAACGTCTTCGAAAGGCCAAAGTGACCTATGAGACATGAGACAAGAAAGTTACAATGTGATGGATCTGATACAAAGTCAGAGTAAGAAGATGAAAAAATAAAATATTATGGAATCCTAAACTGTTGGGTATGGACTAAACGTCTAAACCAGCTAGCTGGGATAGGTAGATCATAGGAGATCCAGCAGCTGTCGCTGGCGGATCTCATCAATCTCCTCCATGGTCAGTAGTCTGACCGGGCGTTATGCATGCCGAGCCAAAGTGACCTAGCTAGATCCTCTGATGCAGCCTCTGTCAATATTGTGTAGTCCTCCGCATTCGTGGACGTCTAGATCTCCCTAGCTCAGTCGCTCGTTCGATCAGTAGAGAGATAGAGAGAGAGAGAGAGAGAGAGAGAGAGAGAGAGAGAGAGAGAGAGATAAGAAATAGCTAGAGAGATAGAGAAAGAGAGTTATATATATATTTTATATATATATATATATATATATATATATATATATATATAGAGAGAGAGAGAGAGAGAGAGAGAGAGAGAGAGAGAGAGGTAGGGAAGTGAAGAGCGAGACAGAGAGAGAGATAGGAAAATAAGGAAATAGAGAGAGAAAGAGAGATAGCGAGAGCGAGATCGAGAGAGAGAGAGAGAGAGAAAGAGAGATAGTGAGAGTGAGATCGAGAGAGAAAGAGAGATTGAGATCGCTTTTTTGAGCAAGAACCATGCAAGGCTTCTGAATCTTTCTCAAGTTGCTCATCCATCTCCACATTATCTTCTTGCTTGGACATGGAGGCCCCGTCCGATTTACAATCAGGTAGAAAACTTTCTTTGGGCTGAGAACTTCCATGGCTTGTGCATGTGGTGAAAAAAACACCAGGATGGGCATAATATCCTTGGAAAAACCTGTGCAAAAAATTACAAACAGACGGAACATTACAAAAATGACAAAAATGGTCATGCTTTAATATATGATTCATCAAGTGCGGCATTGGAAAGCTTTCTCTGACAGGCTACCTCGGAATGGAGGCAGGTGGGTTCGTAGACAGAGAAGAAACTATGGAACTAAAAGAGGCAAAGGGGTTTTACCTGCTACATGCATTGCCATGTACACCTGGGAGTGCACGTATGTGTCTACCTATATAGGATTTGACCAATAAAGACGAGATTTTGACCCGGTGGTCCTGATCTCCGTACACCTCTGGACCGAAGTGTACGGAGATTGGGCAAGACTAGAGAATGAGAGGTAGTTTACATTGTGAGGAGTATATATATATATATATATATATATATATATTAAAACAACATTCATAATCATTGTAGATGGCAACGTCATCAACTAACATGGAGGAAAAGATTGCATGCTCGTGCACGCTCTGCAAGTATCAAATCCTGCGCAAGCGTAGGATATGTAATGAGCATGTGCACAAGTACGGAGAGTTTGCTAGAGAAATCGTACAGAATCTGCGATACGACTCCTACGGAATGGGCATTGATTTCTGTGACATAGCACCTACATCTGAGAGAGAGAGAAAAAAGATTATGCATGAAGGTTCGACCAATATAGATCCACGGAGGGAAGCAAAAAAGGGCTTACAGACAGAAGACGACGGCATGGAGGAGATGCTGGATGCCTTCTTCCAGACAAGCGAGGAGAACGCGAACGAAGCAGCACCAGACGTCGTGCACCTATCTCCTGAAGACATGTTGAGGAAGTTGGCACGTCAACCAATCTATGAAGGCGCCAAAATATCTATGCTTCGTACTTGTCTGGCGTTTTTGAATCTTCAGTCAGTGTACGGGTGGTCAGATGCAAGCGTCACTGCTTTGTTTAGGTACGTAATTTACAAAAGAGATTTTCCGATTGCAACGGTGATGTCCTTGGAGAGCTTTTTAATTTAATGTGGCTTAAACAGGTTATTGCGGGAGCAACTTCTCCCGGCTGGCAATGAAATGCCCCCCTCCAGGCCAGACGCAAAGCAACTTCCGACCTTAGTTGGCTTGGACTACAACAAGCTTCATGCATGTCCAAATGATTGCATTCTTTTTCACAATGAATTCGCAGATTTTCTGTCGTGTCCTAAGTGCGCACGGAGCAATGCGCTACAAACAAGATGCAGTTGGCGAGACAATGCCAGCTAAAGTGTTGCAGCATTTCCCTATTATTCCTAGGATAAAAAGCATGTTTCGTTGTGGTTCCATTGTAAAGTTGATGCAGTGGCATTCTACGAATAGATCCACTGACGCAACATTTAGGGTGCCCACTGATTTGAAGGCTTGGAGGCACATTGAAGATACCTGGCCACATTTTAAGAGTGAACCACACAATTTGCGTTTGGGCATGGCAATGGATGGAGTCAATCCATTTGGCTTGAGAAGCTCGTCATGGAGCACTTGGCCTCTATGCCTTATCAATTACAACCTCCCGCCGTGACTTGCTATCAAGAAGGGTCATTTGATTTTAAGCTTGATTGTACCTGGTAAGTTCAAGGCAAAAAGCATGGATGTTTATCTAGCTCCACTAGTTGATGAGCTCCAGGAGTTATGGCATGGGATCGACATAGCAGATGCGGCTGAACCAGTAGGACAACAGTATGCAAGGATCCATGGACTTCTTATGTGGACTATGCATGATTGGCCAGGATACGGAGAAGCTTCTGGTAATGGTTATTGATTTACAAAATTCTCGCTATTCGCAAGCCCTTTGCCTTGGCCTGATTCATGCTTTGATATATGCATGTCCAATTTGCGGGCAGTCTTTGGATGTGCGCTATTCTCCCTCTCTTCGAAAGACAATTTATCAAGGCCACCACCGTTATCTTCTAGATGGCGATCACTTGCGCGAAGGCCAGCTTGGTCGCGTCGAATGTCGTCCTATGCATGTACAAGAGTGGCTTGCCGATGGGAGCAACATGAGGGGAAACACGTTCCAGGAATGAAACGTTTGTCCATTCTCCATACGTTACCATACTGGGGTGATCTACTAATTAACCATTTGCTGGATCCAATGCATATATTCAAGAATGTGGGAGAGCTCCTCTGGAAGACAATCATGGGAATGAAAGACAATCGAGCTTCACGAGATGATTCGCAGTCGGTTGGAAAGATGCCAGAGCTGTGGCCTTTCACCAATGCATCTGGTCAAACAAAACCTCCAAGAGCGCCATGGGTATTGCTAAAAAACGAAGAGCGACAAGTGAAAAGGGTGATTTCAGAGTTCAGGACGCCAACAGGATATATGCGATGTCTCAAGACAACATTCACCCGTGACGATCAACTGTCAGGGTTGAAATCGCACGACTGGCATAAGCTCTTGCAATTCATTCTTCCAATTGCGATCAAGGGGTGTTTAACGGAGGAAGTGCGGACTTGCATATACAAGATTTCAGAGCTAGTGCGGTGGATCTCTTCCAAGGAGATACGGGAGGAATCTATTGCAGTCGCAAGGGCTAACTCCATTGAGGCATTTTGCATGATTGAGAAGTATCTACCCACGAGCTGCCTAACTATCCAAATGCACTTGCTCATCCATGTAGTAGATGAGGTTGCAGTGGTAGGTACAGTCCACAGCCGTTGGATGTTCTTTCTAGAGCGGTTCATGAAAACACTTAAGGGTTTTGTTCGCAAAAAAGAGCGTCCAGAGGGGAGCATGGCAGAAGGATGGGTGGTGCAAGAGTCTCTTGTATTGACGACCGAATTTCTATCCGTTTCTGACCCAGAAATTCCTCGACTGTGGAGCGATGAGGAGGATGCAAGATTGGTGGGAGAGGAGCCGCAAGGGCAAGGAGTGCCAAAGAAAATGAACCTGGCCATGCGAGAAAAGATCATGAAGTTCTGTATACTAAATTCAGTGCCAATGCAAAAATGTCTTGAAAGGTACAAAGAAGAGAAAGAGAGACGCAATCTAGAGCGACAGGATTTTAGGCAAAGTCAAACAACTAGAGGCTTACCCTTGCCAGACTATCTCGCTCCTGTACCTGAATTCCCTACAATGGCATGGTTGGACAAGACAGTGAGAGCAGCTCGACAGATCGGAGAACCCATATCTCTAGAAGAGAAAAAGCTGGCTATTGGATGCGACTGGAAGTATCATACATACATGGCACTGTGGTCGCATGGAAAGCATTTTAGAACACAAAAAATTGACAGCAGAAGAAACACGTTTGACAGTGGGGTAATGGTTAATTTCATGCAAAAGAGCAGGGCCAGTGCTAGAGACACGAATGAGAGCACTAGCAACGTGGATTAATGTGGTCTGGTGTCAGATATCTTGAAAGTAAGCTTCAGGCGGTTTGAGATGTTTTTGTTGGATGTGAAGTGGTTCAAGGTGATTACTTTTGGTCGCAATGCAACGGTACGCAGAGATAGAAACAAACTTGTGCAAATAGATTCTACAAAGACTTGGACAGATGCGGGCGACACATTTGCTCTCCCCGAACATTGCGAGCAAGTGGTCTTTGTACCGAACCCTCGAGAGCAAAAATGGTGGTTTGTGGTTCAGGTTGCTCCAAGAAATAAACAAGTATTTGAAGGGCAAGATCTCCTGGAGGAAAGTCAGTCAGACGACGTCCATACTACTGTGACATTAGATGAGATGGACGAAGGTATGGCAGAGGAAGCTGACAGATATATGAGGGATGACGCAGATGAGCCAGAATTGACACTTGTAGATGAAGATGCAATGGATGAAGACAATCTGCCAGAACGAGTTGGGGCAGAGTTATGTTTGCAATTAGAGATAGATGATGATACGGTGCAAGATCTTATCGATGATGCCTCACTCGTCGAGGCCTAGGCCTGTAAGTGTTTGTGTGAAGACTTTGATTTAAAATTAAGCTTAAAGTTAATTTAAACAACTGTGTTCTGACGCTTTATTTTACTTTCTTTGTGTAGGACTTTAGTATGGTAGACAAGATTCCAGATCCCGCTTCCATGAGTGCAGATGCATTCATGGGCTTCGTTACACGGATGATGCCTGCTCAGATGGCAGAGGCTTCTCAGTACTGGGTAGCCAGAGGCACGGGTACTACACCTCCAGGCTTCACACCCGAGGGACCGACGTCTAGGGGGGGGACACCTACGGGGTTCAGGACGCCTATGGGTACGACGCCTTCTTCTCCCATCACGGCCGCTTCGACACCTAGGGGTGGGGCAGAGGAGGTTATGTCCTCATCTCCGCAGCACAAGCGCACTCGGCGATCTCGGTAATCGTCAGGTGGAGGTGGTGGTTGTTGTGGAGGAGGGTCCACAGATGCTTTGATCCCTCCTCGCTCACGACCCCCGTCTTACCCAGGCACACCTCTTGACACACCTCTTGGCACACCTCGGACACCTTGGGGGGCACACGATCCTAGTGCCTCCAAGCTCTATAATGTATGGGGAGATGGTTCTGTTGACATGGATAGAGTCTGGACTGAGATGCAACAGCGGATTCGCCAGCTCGTGGAGCTGCAGTTTTCAACCAGCATTCTGACATCTTGGGATCAACAAGAAAAGGAAAAAGTCACTTACATAGTGGAGACCATCTTGAGAGAGTACCAGCCTGCTTCGGGTTCTTCCGTTCTTTCGGCGCGGTGGATCAAGGGTGTTGCATGGGACACCATCAAACATCAACGAGATGCAGCTCGAAAGGCTTTCAGGACCGGCTCGCCGAAGCCTTCGGGCATCCCACACGAGACGTGGCTGTCGATCAGGGAGGATGAGCGGACAGCGGCCACGCGGTTCAGACAGCAGCGTGAGGCCGCGCAGGTACGACAGATGCCTAGGGGGACATCTCATCTTGGCAGCGGAGGCTTCGATACCTTTCGCTATGAGTTTATGAGTTTCTGATCCAATCTTAACTATGGAGTTTTTTAAAACGCGATGAATCATGTATTCTTATTACTTTGATTTTTGTATAAACGCAGAATCTTGCGATGCATCGAGCTCCATCACGCGAGGAGGAGTCAGATGGATATCGAAGAGGTATCTATGAAGTACTGAATGATCTTGAAGCTTTAGGAGAGCCTGTAGACTTGGAGGCCTTACAGTCTCGTTGATCGCTTGAGGTGAGACGTTAATATGTGTGAGTTGATTTAATTAAGTCAGTATATGTGAAGTAATATCAATACTAATTTTGTGAGTTGTCCTATGTGCAGGTTGTGATGCCTAGTCATTAGTGGACCAGATTTCATCTATATGCTTTGTGAGACACAGACATGCTTCTGTGTCTCTTTTCTGTACAAACAGTTAGTGTTCAGACAGTTATTGTTTCCCTTATGGTTATGATTATTGTCATTGTCATTGTATAGACAGTTATTGTTTCTCTTTCTGGTTATGCTTATGGTTATTGTTAATTTTTTTTTATGGCTATGGTTATCTGCATTATGGTTTTGATCAAAGTGATTATAGCCGGTTATGGTTTTAAGTTATGGTTATGCTTTTAAGTTATGGTTACGGTTCATTATGATTATGCTTTTAAGTTATGGTTATGGATCATTATGGTTATGCTTTTAAGTTATGGCTATGATTTTCAGTTGGTACGGTTGTCTTGCATTGGCCTTAAATCTCATGTGAGATCCTACATGAATAGCATGTAGGAGGCGTATACATGATATGGTTTTTTTTGAAAAGTTTATGTAAAAACAAGGGAACTCTGCCGAAATTTCTGTGCGTGGGAGCATGGTTGATATTTTGGTGCTGCTCGCTTTCTTGGGCAGAGGGCAGGAATTCTGGCTGTGGCTAACTGGGCACAGGCCAAGCTACTTGCCCTCTGCCCAAGAAATTTTTTTTCTGCTATGGTCGTCGCTATATGCGTCACTATACGCGTCGCTAATAGCGACTGGTTTCACAGCGACGCGTATAGCGATGCTCATAGCGACAGGCAGCGTCGATATATGCGTCGATAACACCTTCTTTTGTTGTAGTGCATTGGCCAAGGCAGTAGAAACAGAGGAAATCATGGAGAAAGAAGACAAAGTGCAAGAAACTGGAGATGATGGTACATGTTTTCATGATAAGGATATTGAACTCAGTTGCATTATTGCAGAAGTGGTTGAAGAGGTACTTGGAGCCACAATAATAGGGCAATCTACTGATGATACTCAGAAAGGGCAGCAATATCAGGAAATGGAAACAGGTAGAGTACATGGCAAGGATGAATAAGGGGAAGAAAAGATATTTGAGCCAGTGAATACATTGGAGTTACCCTTAGGGGGGTTACCAAAGTCTTAAACATAGGAGGTGACTGACTGAAGAGTGTTTTTGAACACTAAATCAGGGAATGGGAAGTGGTCATAGTTTTTGCGATGTAGTTGTGTATCTTGGTTTAAGTACTATGCGCAACACTTTATGTCATTTAAATCTATGAGCATTGAATTTTGTGAACAAGGGATTTTGTGGGTCCAAGTCAAAAGTTTTTGGGAAAACTTTCTACCACAGAGTTGTGCCAGGTGTTAAAGCCATATTAAATACTTTTCTTACCTTTAGTAAAGTGTTACTAGATTAAGGCATTACTTAGTCATTTTGTAATGAAAAAGGGTGCAATCGCTTCAAATCAACGATCGTTGGTTATCCCGAGGAGTTGTAACGTTTTGGAGAGTCACATGAATGAAGAAGAAGAGGTTGAATCCTTGTGCACTATGTTTTTCATGGTATTCTTGAGTTAACAATGTTCAATTATGGAGAAGTAGCCTGTGTATTTCCTGATTCTGTTTTGGTACATGTATAGTATGAATTCCTGAATGATGTGTGTAATGCACTTGAAGTTGAAGTATATAATATGATTGGTACATTCCCATGACCCCAATAACACACTTAATGAAGCATTAAGACCTTAGGGTTAACTTTCTTAAAATCTCCAAGGGTTAGTGTTATAAGCCTTAAGGTCTAGGTTGTTAAGTTTAAATTGCCATTATTTAAGGTGGGAACCTATGCCTGTGACTAAGGTGCTTGAGGTGCTTCAAGTCAACAAGGGATTGTACAAATGAGGGGGCAAGCCCAAGAAGTAGGGAAAGAGCGGGAAGGTCCACACCTCTCACAAAGACTTCTTCCCTAAAGGGGCTATGAGGACACGTGTCAGGCTTCTTGTGATTAAATCCTATTGGCTAGCCACCTTAAAGGTCCAATAAGTATTTAGATAATTTAATTGAGCATATCTTTTATTAGGAAAAATAATTTAAATTCCAGTTAATTTCTAGGAATACCTCAATTCCTATTGGACAATCTACCAAGGGGTCCAATGAGAATTAAGTAGCCCATGGCCTATCTTAATTTGTGTTGGCCAATTAACCAAGAGGTCCAATGAGAATTTAGCTCTTTTACTTAAATGTTTGAAGCTTGGAAAATAGGGGTAAGAAGGACACTTGTCACAAGGCTACCCTTGTTTCTTGAATGGACCAAGGTCAACCATTGGCTAGCCCCAAAAGCATCTAGTGAGCTAGTAGATAATGTAAAAGACCGAAATCGAATTCTCCTTCTCTCTCACTTGAATCCCACCCCCCATTTCCACTCTTATTGTGTCTTGGGAAGAACTCAAGTCTTCTATCTCTCAAGCATTGTGAAGAGAAGAGCCTACACCAACAACTCTTGGCTATGGATGTAAATCCAACCAAGACCCAAGCTCAAAAGCATGCTAGCATCTTCTCCATCTCTACTGTGTAAGCTAAGCTATGCTACTACGAGTGATGATATGCAAGGGGATTAATGATTTCTTGTAGAAATAGTTATCCTTCTCTACACTTCCTAGATCCTTGCTGGCTCTCCTCACCTTTGAAGGTGTTTGAGGTCTTGGGATATTTCAAGTTTTCTAGCGTTATTAGTGAAAAATCTTGGTGTATGAAGCTTCCATCTTCATAGCACCAAACAAGGTCTCAAGGAACACAATATTTGTACTGTACCAAGTCTCTCTTGATGGGAGAATCTATAATACAAAATCCTTTTGGAGGGGGGACCGGCTCCAAGTAAATCCGGTCCTCAAATGCTGTCAATGTCTCTAATTCTCTCTCAATTTTAAGTTATTTCTCATGCCATGTTAGCTAGGAAATGTGTTTAATGTTTCATTCTCCATTCAATCACTATCTCTACCTACAAGAAGGAGTTTCCTTAATGAAATGCTCACTATGTTATTCTCTTTCCGCTACAATATAAGTTAATAGGTCAATTCCATTACATGTGGTGATTGACTTAGAGTTGTTTTTCTTCAAGAAGGGCATGCCATAGAATATGAGATTTGAAGACTAAACTTCGATAAGCAAGTATTGGGAAAATAGGAAAAAGAGCTACTAGCCGTTCTATATTCCCTAGACACACAGAAACTCTATCTCTTGGGGACTCCATTCATCCTATGAATGGATAACAGAGTCTCAAGAAATATATGACGCTGTGGGCGGGATGAAAACACACAAAGCGCCTCTATAACGACCCGACACACACTCTTGGGAAGATACACACACACACTATGGGGCACCACTCGGCTTACACAACACACCTGGCCGAGACAGGAAACACACCTATGGAGTGAGAGGAGAGAGACTATCCACTTGCCCACTCCACACAGAGACACACACACACACACACCCAAAAAACTCAGCTCAAAAGAGGAGAATTTCTGATGTTTAGATACAATTGAGCTTGGGACAACACCAATGGGGCAAATAGCTCACACAATATGGGTAAAATAAGCCAGATACAATCACAAACTAGAGCAGAAACTTTGCTCATAGGAGAAACTTACATAGAAAAAAAGCAGGAAAAGAGTGAGGAATTTGGAAAAATGGACAGCGCCATCGCGTCTGGAACAGCCCAAAACCCAAGTCTACAATGTCAAAGTGCTCAAATCCGACCTCGGATGAGCAGTTTACTGCCAAAACAGGCTCCAAAAACCCCAAAAACACACCTGCGGCTGTTCCTCCTCTCTTCTCCACGTTTTCTCTGGTCTTCTCTCTGTTTTTTCAGTTCCCACACTTAGCTTTATTAGTTGGGCACCCTTGGCCTTTTAGATGACCTCAAACGGACCCCGAACAGGCCAAAAACTGACCTCGCGGTGCATAGTTGTCACCCTGCTGCATCCGTACGCACACCTGACACTCGATTTTTTCCAATAATACGTCTCTCACCCACGTGAAGTGGCCTCAAAAAGTAGTCCTAATGATGACCTTTCTGCATACCTCTCACAAGAAAACACCCACGTTGTGTCCATATTCATCCACGTGCAAATATTGACCTCGTTCGCCCTCCTGACGCCACTAGATGCCATCTAACGCACCTGTTGACCTCATGTTGTCGGCCCGCGGATAGCTTCCTCGAGAATTTTTACGCGCTACCAACTCCTCCTTAGTGTAGAAAAAACACAATGGTACTGGTAATAGTGAAAATCGATGCACTATGTACACCCTGTCCTACCTGTACACATGTGGGCCCCACGTAACCACCTGGCTTTGGAAACTGGGAAATCCTTTATTCGATGCACCATGCATGTGTATGAACATATGCGCAATCCCTTGCTCAAAAAAACTCCTGACAGAATTTGCCCATCCCCTAGCCTGCTAGATCATTCATGATCAGCATCAGCAAAAAGAGATATGAGACTCGCCGCATCACAGGTCTCCTCATCCCTCACCAACACTCCTTGATCCACATACAGCTCATCCTGCTCGACCATCATGAACCTGGCATGATACAATTTAAGACGCAATCCATTTACCCTTGACTTATGTAGAAACCCATCCAGGTTAGCCAGCTGATATGTGCCATTTGGAAAACACTCCACTACCTTGAAAGGGCCTTCCCACTTAATTTGAAACTTCTTTTGGAAGGTGTTGTCCAGCTTACTGTTGTAGCGCAAAACCAAGTCATGTTTCTTGATACCCTTACTTTTGACCTTTTCATTTATCTTTGCCAAAGCCTTATCCTGCATCTACCCATAATGCTCCAATGCGCTCATCCTATCCAACTGGACCTCTTGTAACTGCAAGAGAATCTCTTTGAATGCATCACTAGGCGGCCCAAGCAACTTCTCTAACATCTTGACCGCAGGCAACTCTACCTCCACAGGCAATAGTGCTTCCTTTCCATACACCAAATGAAATGGAGTAAACCCTGTACCTGTCTTCACCGAAGTACGGTAAGCCCATAATGCACTAGGCAATTCCAAATCCCAATGCAATTCCAAATCCCAATTCTTTCCTTGGTGCTCTGTCACTTTAGAAAGAATTTGTACCAACTCACCATTGAATCTTTCACTTAAGCCATTACACTGTGGGTAATAAGGAGTGGTATGCTGATGCTTAATCTTCATCTTTGTGCATAAGAAGTCTAGCAGTTTAGCTCTAGCTCTAATGGCACCCCAAACTTGCAACATATTTCATCATACAAAAATTTTGCCACATCCTTTGCAGTGATCTGTTTTACTGCTATAGCCTCTGCCCATCTAGAAAGATAGTCCACTGCCGTCAAAATATAGCTTTTGCCCCTGCTTGTGATAGGTAACGGGCCTATTGCATCAATCCCCCACTTTTCAAACACATCAAACGCCATAATGGTTTTTCGTAGCTCTGGCTTCAACACTCTCTTCCCAAATGCTTGACACCTATTGCAAGACCTACACCAATGGTGAACATCCTTGTGCAAACTAGGCCATACATACCCCTCTTGCAAAATCTTATGCAAGGTGATCTTTAGAGCAAAATGGCCACCACATGCGCCTTCATGATTCTCTTCCAACACTCTGTAAAGCTCCTCCCGCCAAGGTACACGTCTCAACACGAGATCAGCCTCTTTCATGTATAAGACATCACCAATCAATTTGCACCTGTATGCTCTACGCACAAAGCCATACTTCTTAGACTTCTGAATATCCTTTGGAATGATTCCTGTTATCAAAAACTCCTCTTCTTGAGCCAAACTTTCCCGGCCATGATAAAGAGGTAAATTGGTCCTCAACACGAATAGCTCCCCAATCATGCCTTGAGCTGCTTCATGTGCCTCTCCATTTAGAGCACGTTCAATGTGTCTGATGCTCCATGCTTCAAACTTTTTTAACAGGCCTTTAGTTCTAAAGCACATTTCCTTCAATGAGGTGTTCTTGCTCTTCCACACACCCAGCACTTGCTTCACCACTAACAAGGCATCACCTTTTATGCTCAACGTTCGAACCCCATGCTTCAAACAAATGTGTAATCCGGCTTCCAATGTAGCATATTCAGCCTCATTGTTACTATGCGCATCCAATTTGAACCCTCTCTTTCATACTAGCTTCCCCTCTGGATCATAAAGTGCTATACCCCCTGAAGCTGCATCATGGCTCTTTCTGTATGAACCATCAAAGAACAACACATGTGCATTGCTGATCTGTGGCACTTCTTCAACTACCTTTCTCACCACCTCTTCCTTAACAATAAGGGGATTCTCCTTGTAGGTCAACAAATCAGCTAGGGTAGCCCTTGTACTATCTTCCACTAGAAAAGAGAACTCAAACTCTTGCAGCTCAATTACCCATTTCTTCACCACATTTGACATGTTAATACCATTAATTAACTGTGGCAAAAAGGCATAACTCGTTAAGAAAACAAAAGGCCGTGGTAGCAAGTAATGACGAAATCGTCGACAAGCAAATATTACACTGGCCATCACTAGCTCTACTTCCGATAACTTTCTCTCCGCTACCAACTTCACTCGGCTTGCACAATACACTGGCCTCATATAATGGCTGCCCTTCCCCTTTTGCAATAGCATGGCTCCAATGGCATCATCCCCTACTGATGGATTTACATAAAAAACTTTCTCCCAATCAGGAGCCTGCATGGCTGACAACCCCCCTAACACCTCTTTCACCTCTTGAAACACTTCTTCACACTTGTCATCCCATTGCAATGGATCATGCTTTGCCACTTGCTGTAATGGATAAAGAAGCTGCGAAGACAATGGAATAAACCGTGCCATGTACTTCACTTTGTGTATAAAGGTTGCCAATTGCTTCGTACTCATAAGTGATGGAAGAAGAATAATAGACTTCACCTTATCTGGATCAGCCTCAATGCCATTTTCTGACACCATATGGCCCAATAACTTCACCCTTGGCTGTGCTAGATGGAATTTCTTTGGATTTAGTTGTCCTCCACATTCATCATATCGAGCCAATACCATCTGCAGCTTCTCATGGTGATCAACCCTACTGCTATAGACACAGAAGTCATCCATAAAAGCTTTAACACAACTACCAATGAATGGTTCCAACACCCAATTTGCTCTCTCTTCATAGAAGGAAGGTCCATTTGACAACCCAAATGGCAATACTGTGTAGCAATAGCAGCCCCATGGCGTAATAAAAGTTGTCTTTGTGCGGTCTTTAAGAGAAATCTTCAATTGAAAATAGCCTGAAAAACCATCACACACACTGTACCTCTCATAACCTACCACTGAATCCAAGATCTGATCAATGAATGGAAGAGGATATGGGTTCTTCTTAGTGGATGCGTTTAAGGGTTTAAAATCTACACAAATTCTCCACTTCCCATCCTTCTTTGGACTGACTACAACTGGACTCACCCATTCTGTGGTCTCCACTGGAACTATGAACCCTGCCTTCAATAACTTGTCCACCTCTTCTCGCAAGGCTTCCATTTGCTCTTGACCCATCCTTCTTAGCCTTTGCCGCACTGGCTTAGCACCTTCTTTCAACTCTATATGCATCTCTTCGCCCTTGAACCCTCTGATCTCTTCATATGAAGTAATGAACAAATCAGAAAAACTAGCCAGCATGTGAAAATATATATCCTTCTCCATAGTTGAGAGGTCTCCACTGATCATTTGTGTCATCAATTCCTGCTTCTTTGACAACTCAACCTTGGTTTACATCAGCCCTTCAATCACTTCATAAGGCCCTTCACTTTCATCTTCAACCTCATTCGCAAATGCAACTAAACCAAACTCCTGGATTTCTTTGTCCATCAAAAGAAATGCAACATCAGTATCCTCATCACTGTTGGTAGTGCTATCACTGTCCTCATCTGTCACCGTGGAAGAGTCTTCATCACTAGACTCATCCTCATCTTCATAAAGCTCCTCTAATCATTTCCTTGTGTCCATATTATAAAGCTTCTTGGTACCTGTCTTTCCATAGAGGCTAATCGTACCATGTCGCCAATCTTGAACAGCTCCCACTGCACGTAACCATGGTCTGCCCAGTATAATAGGATATGCTCCCAACCCTGCTGGCATCACATGAAAATCAACCACTGCCTTTGCATCATATGCCTCCACTTCTAAGCTCTTTACGACACCCAAGCATTTTACTTTTTGATGGTTTGCCAATCTGATCCGAAAACCTGACACCCCAGCCACTGTGAGACCCATCTTCTCGACGCATGAGTGTGTTATGACGCATATTTGGGATCCGCCATCCACATAACCTTGTCCCAAATTTTTCCTTTTATGCCACACATCTACTATTGGACAAATGTCTGGTAGCTCATCCATTGCCAACACCTTTACTGAACCTCTCTCTGGCTCTTTCTCCATTGGGTTAACCATCCTCTTCCACTGTCGCTTTAGCTTAGGCACCATCTCTATAAGCTGCCCAAAAGTAACATCTGCCTTACTGCTCGTCAGATCCTCCCTCAAGTCATAGCTTAATTGCCCATCCCCTAGTGGAAAATCTGAAACATGAAACTTTCGACGAGCTCTCCTTTTCCTCTTGGCCTTGACATCCTCGCCTTCATGGCTATTTCCTTTCTTCTTACTAGGACCTGGGGCACTTCTTCCTTCCTTTTCCTCTGTGGTCCTCTTCCCAATAAGCATCACTAATGTATTCTCTAGCTTTGATGCCTTCTCCAAGGTGACTACACTTAGCACTTTTGTCTTTCCTTTTTCCTCCTGGGTCAGTCCATTGGTTCCTTCGTCTCCCTTACTTTCGATGCCATAATCATTTGACCTAGTTAACACCTGTCTTGGCAATGGATACATGTCTCCCCCCATCCTTGGTGGCTTATCACATTGCGGGCTGATGTGACCCAACTCTCCACAATTGTAACAGGTGGGCGTATGCCTCCAAAACCTACCATTGCTTTGTCCAACACCATTCCTAGGTCTTTCTTCACCTCCTGGCTGATTTGCATACCTCCCTCGACCTCGATTATTTCCCACTTGACCTAGCATGTTTAGGCTGATATTCTTCATCAAATCTACCATTTGCCTCATGTCTTGCCTGAGCCCATCATCTTGCACTGCTGTAGTGACCACTGCTGGCATAACCTGAGTAGTGACAGGAACCACTGGTTCGCGATAAACCCCTGACATGAGACCTTGTAAAGATTCTATAGGCTGAAATTCAGACCTCATTGGCAAAGACTCCACCCCTAAATGGCTCATTTTCCTCAACTTCCACTCTTTGTTCCGTGCTACCTCTAGTGCATCTTCATATGTCCTAGGCTTCTTTAGCTCCACTCTCCAACGTATATTCTCCCAAAGACCAGCTAATAACCTGTCCTTCTTCATCATGTCAGGCGGGGGTACCTCTGGTGCTAAGGCCTTGCACATTCGCTCCCATGCCAATGAAAACTTACGTATGTACGCATCTACTGGCTCACCTTCCTTTTGTACCAAAGCCTGTACTTCTTGCCACACTTTGTCAGGATCTTCTATCTTCACAAACTCCACTTCCAACCCATGTCGTAGATTGTCCCAACTCAACCTTACAGGTGGATCAGCCACACACAACTCCTCTTCAAATGGTTTAGACAAAACTCGTGCATCACTCTTCAAACAAATTTGGAGAAGGCGTAACATTTGCGTAGGGTCATGAATCTGGTTGCTAATGCAGGCAACCTCCATCTTTTCCAAAAATTCTTCCACATCTTTATCACTTCTTCCATGAAACTCCGGATAAGAGAAAGCCATGGCTACCCAAATTATGATGCTTTGAGAACCCCTTCGAACACACGTGCAAGAACCCAAAACTTTTCACTACCCAATCCCCAGAAACTTCAATGGAGCTCAACTTTAGATAAGGACAAACACATGCACATCAAATGAGTTTTCATAGTTAATCATCGGAATGACAACAGGCAAAGGACATTCCAGGATCTCTCTCAATCTTCTTGGCCCAAACATAAAGACTATGCGCTGCTGGAAAAAGATCTTCCTGGACACATGAACATTAATCTGAATTCTTTGAGTTAAATGAAAAGGAGTGAATTGAGGGCCATTTTGATCATCCATTAAAGCCAACCATGAAGCTCCCAAGAAGGCACACCTGACTTAACCTCTGATTTTGCCAAAATTTCAGCAGCATAACAGCATAAATGGCTCAAAAGATTAAGAAACCAGCCATCATAACTTGGAAACATTTTGACAGAGTTTCCCCTGAAGTAGAGCAGTAGGAACCCAAAATATAGACTGTATATGTATGCATAAACTGCCAACAATAGAACTCGAGCATCAAGTAGGACTCACTAGTACATAGCCTATGGCGAGGTCACAAAAAGGGTGCTCCAGCTACGTGTATCACCGAAAGGATCTCTACATTTGAGAATCCCCCAGCTCAATAAAAACCTCACGTTATCGACCCTCACACGAAGGCTAATGCAAATCGCGTATAGTCAAGTCTCAGAAATGACTATCTTCTAGACCAAGTCTCAGAAATGGATGGGACTGCCAAATACAACCAAGTATGGCTCCACAAATGTGTACAATGGCAGTTTCCACAAGTAACGTACAATCCAACAGACAATGCGCTCAAATAGGCGCCAAGTGATGCATACCCACAACAACTCCAAGTGACATCACTGCTAGTATATCACTGTACTCCAGCTACCTGTACCTGTGTGAATCACTTGTACCTGTACCTGTCCCTGTAACCTGTAACCTGTAACCTGTAATCCCGAATCTCGAAGCTTGAAGCTCGAAGCAGAAGGTACTAGAAAAAGATCCTCAGTGGGGGCACCAAAAGAATGTGGGCGGGATGAAAACACACACAGTGCCCCTATAACGACCCGACACACACTCTTGGGAAGATACACACACACACTATGGGGCACCACTCGGCTTACACAACACACCTGGTCGAGACAGGAAACACACCTATGGAGTGAGAGGAGAGAGACTATCCACTTGCCCACTCCACACAGAGACACACACACACACACACCCAAAAAACTCAGCTCAAAAGAGGAGAATTTCTGATGTTTAGATACAATTGAGCTTGGGACAACACCAATGGGGCAAATAGCTCACACAATATGGGTAAAATAAGCCAGATACAATCACAAACTAGAGCAGAAACTTTGCTCATAGGAGAAACTTACATAGAAAAAAAGCAGGAAAAGAGTGAGGAATTTGGAAAAATGGACAGCGCCATCGCGTCTGGAACAGCCCAAAACCCAAGTCTACAATGTCAAAGTGCTCAAATCCGACCTCGGATGAGCAGTTTACTGCCAAAACAGGCTCCAAAAACCCCAAAAACACACCTGCGGCTGTTCCTCCTCTCTTCTCCACGTTTTCTCTGGTCTTCTCTCTGTTTTTTCAGTTCCCACACTTAGCTTTATTAGTTGGGCACCCTTGGCCTTTTAGATGACCTCAAACGGACCCCGAACAGGCCAAAAACTGACCTCGCGGTGCATAGTTGTCACCCTGCTGCATCCGTACGCACACCTGACACTCGATTTTTTCCAATAATACGTCTCTCAACCACGTGAAGTGGCCCCAAAAAGTGGTCCTAATGATGACCTTTTTGCATACCTCTCACAAGAAAACACCCACGTTGTGTCCATATTCATCCACGTGCAAATATTGACCTCGTTCGCCCTCCTGACGCCACTAGATGCCATCTGACGCACCTGCTGACCTCATGTCGTCAATCCGCGGATAGCTTCCTCGAGAAGTTTTACGTGCTACCAACTCCTCATTAGTGTAGAAAAAACACAATGGTACTGGTAATAGTGAAAATCGATGCACTATGTACACCCTGTCCTACCTGTACACATGTGGGCCCCACGTAACCACCTGGCTTTGGAAACTGGGAAATCCTTTATTCGATGCACCATGCATGTGTATGAACATATGCGCAATCCCTTACTCAAAAAAACTCCTGACAACGCAAACCAAGCTCTCCGACAAAAAAATGAGGTGGGAAAATTTTCTTTCGCAATTTAAATTTCATATTGCTCACATTGCTGGCAAGCACAATCAAGTGGTCGATGCACTTTGACAATGGCCAAAGGATAAATGTGGTGTCAAAAGCAACTCACAATGATCTATCTTTTATTATAGATGAATATGCTACTGATCAAGACTTTAAGTATGTAATTACAGCCTTTGCATTAAAGAAGAAAGAAGAACCATTTACCTTGGAGGATGGTTATCTTCTAAACAACTGACAAGCACACACTAATTGCATTTGTGTTGGCCTCTCCAATCACCACATGCCAATCAAGGTACTTCATCAAAAGCTACACACACAAGGTGAATGGTGCTAAAGTTTCATAAAACCCATCCACACACAAGCAAACAATAGGTCACATACACTAATCACAAGATTAAGAACCAACTTAATCAATCAAATTAGAGATGTTGAATATCGCAAATGGAGTGCTCCTAGAAGGATAGGAGTGGTCAATAAGCAAGAATTCATCATACACACTCAAATCTAGAATAATGAGAAGGTGAAACTACTTCATGACATAATGGAATAGAAGAATTTAGACTAATGAAGAAAGTAGAGATTAGATTAAGAAAAGCTTCTCTAATTACAATGGATTAGCACTAGCCTCTCAAGCATGGGCATTAAGCTCAAGGCTAGGCCATCCATAACGTGTAAAATCAAGAGGGAGAGAGCTCTCAAGAATGGATCCTCAAGAGTCGATACTCAAGAATGAATCCTCCTTGCATAAGGATTCCTTATAAAGACTTGCACCACAATCCTTTCTACTATGGGATTATGTTTGATCCCTCTAGCTAGCATATACAACTTGGAACTCTCAATGAGTCCAAAGACTTATACACTGTGGATAGGAAATATTGTGCACATCCATAACATATCTCCAACTTGGTGCATAATAGGTGTAGCCTGTGTTAGCCGCTGCTAACAGAGCTCATTGATTTTTTCAGATTACAGGCGTGACATTTAGATGAGCAGGCATTATAGCAGACTTCAGAGTCCACCTGTACTAGAGGTACACATACTGACAGGGCCACTGAACGTGGGAGATCTAGACGCCCACGATTGCGAGGGTCTCGAGACATCGATGGAAACTGCATCAGAGGGTCCAAACTATTTTGGCCAGACATGGAAGATGCCCAGTCAGAGTACTCATTGAGGAGGACATTGATGAGCTCCGCCCTCAGGGGGATCACTATGTATAAACTATTTTAAAGGACTATTTTAATAACTCGTTATCTGTGGATTTTTGACAAATATAATTCCCGTTTGCCTATTCAATCTGTAATTGTTTTCCCCAATTCCATTTTATGGTACCCTTCTATATGTGAAAATGTGGGAAGAAATTAAATTTATTAACCCCTTTTGTTGAACTCACATGATAGTCGCACAATTAAGTGATCCCCCGCGGCTCCACCAAAGATTGATGCTGGATATCATAAGATAGGATCTTGATCCCAACATCTCACCCTTTTATCTCATTTCATTTCATCCCATTCCTTTTTGTTCCATTTCACTTTAGCTCAGTTCAGTTTTAATTTTTTAGTTTGTTAGTTTGTCAGTTTTATTTTATTTTTATCAATCTTTTACAGAGACATTGTATCAGATTCACCATTTGTAAACTCTTTTGTCTCATAGGTCAATTTGGCCTTTTGAAGATGTTAATATATCATTTCATTTCATTTCATTTGTGTGTGTGTGTGTGTGTGTGTGTACGCACGCGCTTCATTAAAAGTTTACCTTCGTGTTGGTGCATGCTTCTTTTCTTAGTCACCCAAGTTGGTCCAATTCTTGGACATGATAATAAAATACTAGTTTTTTGTGGGAGCGAATCACACCACCTACAAAGTGCATGCAACACTACCTAGATCCACAAATGACATGATAGGTGCATGGAGGAAATCTCTTTAGCTTTGTATGTACAATCTAGAAGTGCCATTGCACCCTGGCTTCTACAACTAGACAGCTACTCATTACAAATGATGTTTTTAACCATAATCCGCATCATTCCATAACTCTCAAAAAATAAGACTTTGTTATGTAAATTGAGTTATTTCGTACTGTTGACCCATGGGTCAACACTCCCCCCCTCCAATTTCATTTCGTCCCTGATATGACCTGGTTGTCAATGTCGGTGCAGTCTTTGTGGTCGTTGTTGCTTTTGTTTGTACTCCACTGCTTGTACTTTTGTCAAACCACAACAAGAACTACGATCCATGAAAATTATAATTGATGGCGAGCTTTATGTCCTTCACATCGAAGCCTTGAGCTGCAACATCTGTTGTTGTCATTATAGAGCTATTTCCATATCTAAATTAAAAAAGAACCCAATCTTATTCAGCTTGACTCTTATCACCATGGATAGATAAAGCTCCATTCATCCCTCATTTTGATAAATCTGTCAATTTTGAGTATTTCTTATTTTCAAAAACAACTTCTACAATCTATAAAATTGAATGATGGCTTTTAGATCTTGTGAACAAATGACAACTTTGTAAGGATTCTATAGAAATTGTCTAGCTAAACCTTCAATTTCTTTAGGCCAAGTTGCACTCCAATACAAAATCTGTCTGTTAGGCTGAGTCTGAAAGATAATTTTTCAGATTGGAGGTTCAAAATCTATGTCTAGCATTAGATCCACCTTATCAAGGAAAAGATATATAGCCTTGCAAAGGTTGGTTTGTCTACCATTTGTGTCTTCTCTTCTACGTTGATGACTCCTTTGTTCCTGCCCCAAGGTGATCAAATTTGCATTTATCACTGGTAGCTTCTGCGTGTTGTGTAAATCATTATATTGCTTCTGCTTCCCCGGCAATGATGCCAATGTTGCGGGAGCAAATCACACCACCTATAAAGTGCATGCAATAGTACCTAGATCAACATTAAGCCATCAATCGAGGACACAAATAACATGATAGGCACATGGAGGCAATCTCTTAAGCTTGTCAGATTGTGACCATCCCACACATACAACACTTTGGAAGGCTAACTAAACCACAATCAAGAATCTCATTGCTGTCAACTACACCACTCAACCCACATACACACAAACAGAAGGAAACTCACCAAACCATACCAAAAGCATACAAAACTTAAGGAACACCACAATCCAGAATCTCACTGCTCTCAACTACACCACTCAGCCCACATACAAAAAATAGAAGGAAACTCACCAAACCATACCAAAAGCATACAAAACTTAAGGAACACCATCCTCTCACTAGGATACACCTATCCCAAAGCCTCTACACTCAAAACCCTTACTCTACACCCATCTGTGAAAAACGAGAGAGAAAAATTTTGAAAGTGCCCAAAACTGAAATCTATGAGTACCTATGCAAAGCTTATGTTGCCACAATTCTAGCAACTACTTGCACATAGAAAACAAACATTGTTTGATATACTTATGACCGCAAATAGCTAGTAGATGCGTTAGTGTGCATGCTCCATTTTGTGAGGAATGCTTGGCATTGTTAGGTAGCTCTTACCGAGCCTATTGAAATGGTGCAGTTGGATCTCTAATGTGAGGAGGGAGTAGGAAGTAGTGCCAGGATGAGGTCGATGGAAGCTCTGAACTTTGATTATGATAAAATTTCTCTTACAAAATGACCTATGTACCTTATATACTAAGGTTACCATAGGTTAAACCTAAAATAGAGTTCAAGGAGTCAAATGGCTTTGTATTTACAATCTGGAAGTGCCACTGCATCTCGACTTTTGCAACTAGAATAACTACTCATTAGAAATGATGTTTTTAACCGTAATCCGCATCATTTCATAACTCACAAAAAATAAGACCTTGGTGCAGAAATTGAGTTATGCCCTACTGTTGACCCATGGGTCAACACTCCCCCCCCTCCAAATTCATGTTGTCCCTGACATAACGTGATTGTCAATTTTGGTGCAGTCTTTGTTGTCATTTTGCTTCCTTGTGCTCCACTGCTTGTCCTTTTGTCAAACAACAACAAGAACTATGATCCATGAAAATCATAATTGATGAAGAGCTTTATTTCCTTCACATCCAAGCCTCGAGATGCAACATCTGTTGTTGTCAATATAGGTCTATTTACAAATCTAAATTTAGAAAGAACCCAATCTCATTCATCTTGACTCTTATCATCATGGATAGATAAAGCTCCATCCATCACTCACTCCAGTAAATCTATCAATTTTGAGTATTTCTTATTCTCAAAAAAACAACTTCTAAAATTTGTAGACTTGAATGATTGGCTTTCAGATCTTGTGAACCAAAGATAACTTTGTAAGAATTCTGTATAAATTGTGTGGCTAAACCTTCAGCTTACTTAGGCCAACTTGCACTCCAATACAAAGTCTGTCTGTCAGGTGGAATCTAGGAGATAATTTTTTTTGATTTGAGGTTCAAGACCCATGTCCAACATTTGATCCACCTCATCATGGACAAGATATGTAGCCCTATGAAGGCTGGTTTGTCTACCATTTGTGTCTACACTTCTTTGTTGGTGACTCCTTTGTTCCTGTATCAAGGTGATTAAAGTTGCATTTGCCACTATTAGTGTTTGTGTGCTGTGTAAATCATTATACTGCTTCTACTTGATACATGACTTGACCAAACCCAGTTCCAAGTTAGTAACTTGTTTCAAAAGGGCCGTATCTGACATCATTCACTATAGATGACCATCTATGAGCTATCATTGTCCATTTGTCCCCAAAGCTCATATACATGATTGTAGGGTATAAAGATGGCTATTCTGTTTTGGATTAAAAAAAATGCATCTTTGACTAGGGGTTAGACATTTATCCTTTTTTTATTTCACCCTTAGCTTGTATTCTCTATTCATAGCCTACTGACAAATCTTGGCTTCATTTGGACTTGTATTTGGCCTTCTAAGCTAACTTTTTGGATTTTAGTCTCAAAAATGTATGATGGGGCATTCTGGCACCAATGATGATGACCAGAGTTTCGCTTGACCTCGGGTTGCTCCTGTAGACATCTATCACGATAGATGAGTGAACTATCATTTTTGCCCCTTTTGTTCTTGTCAATACTGCTAGTCCCTTTTGTTTGTAAGGATTTATTAAGTTACTTACAAGATACAAGATCTATAATATAAAGATCTACTTCTTGTATACGGCCTTGTAGTTCATGAAGTGTGTGATAGGCAACTTTACACTTGATGGGTGCTTTTTTTTAGTTGCATCACCAACTTTCATTGTCCTTGTAGACCATCCCGAAGTTTTATAAACAATCTCAATCACTTTTTAGCTCACATTGTTGTTGAGGACTGATCAACATTCTTTCCTTACTTTTGACATTATAGCCTTGTGCACATGGCTTTTGAGACATACCTCATGCTGTTTTGTCAATTTTTTTAACCTTCTTCTCTTTGTACTGCTTAGGCATCTAGTGAGTCTTTTTTTCATCCGGACTATGGATTTTTTACCTCCTTAAAAAAAAGAAAATCTCAAAAAATAACTAAATAAAACCAAAATCATCCAAATATAATTCTAAATGCTATGTACATTGTACACCTGTCCCTACGGGCTCATATATGGCTTTTGTCTACGTACTCCTCCTGTAATGCTATTATGAGGGCATATACTCTAAACTTTGTCTAAAGATTATCACAATCAAACGCAAAAATTCAATGCATCTCATAAAAGATTGCCCTCTAATATTGATAGTATTAGGTCTGCATTTAGAATGTCTCCCCCCTCCTATTCGGAGTCCTCCTTGACGACAAGATATCATCAAGGGTATGTGTTGTGCTTGAGCAATTAAAAGTTTTGCCTATGTAGGCCTTGTAATGTAGCCCTATTATGCATACAGAGTCAATGCATGGAAAAATTAATGATGTGGAAGATGTGGGTATAAGAAATTTTCTTATTGGCATTTGTTGGCGAGTCTTTCTATTCTAAGCAATGTGCTGGTCTTTGAAGCTCCTCTATCATTTTCTTGATTGAAGGCTCATTGAAGGTTGTAGAGATTTTTTGAAGGCTTACTTATATATTTTATGATTTGTTATCATCCATTTTAGCCTTGTTGTTGGTTGTCATATCTGGCATTGTCCTCAGCAGTGGCCCTCTGGCTTGAAGTGGCTTGAATTGTAATCATAGGAAGAATTGAAAGAATTCAAGCACGGTGCAGTGATAGTACAATTTTAAGGGTTTCCTTTGGGAGCCACTTCGTTGTGATTACTGGCTATTTTGTTGATGATTTTCATTAGTGAACCCATACTTGTCATTGCTTTGTTTGTGTTTGAAGAGACTTCTTTGGGATCCACCTTGTATTTGTGTGAGTCAGCAGTGTTCTTTGCTTCAGGCCTTGTACGCTTGGTTGGGGACGGAATTGAGACTTTGGGAGTTCATACCTTAACCGTTTCGGAATTGAGATAAATTCCTAACCTCTTTGTGCTTGAATGAACTTCTTTGGAACCCAAATCTAAGTTGTGGAAGCTTGCGACTTTGTGAGTTCATTAGCCATCCTTGCATGCTTCGACTGTTTTCCTTTTGGTGTTAGATCTTGTGATTTCTCATTAGAGTTCTTCATTTTCTTGATCCATACCGACTTTTGGCCAAGCTGGCTCTTTGGTATCTAGATTTGTCAAACTTTTTGTTTTGACTTGTTGTTCTTTTCTTTTGCCCTTCTTTGGGAGTGTTTATTTTTTGAGAGCTTCTTATTTAGAGCTTTTTCAAAAAATTTAGGTCTTTTAGGCTCCTGTGCTTAACACAATGCATTGGATTTTAAAATATATTTTGGTATTTTCAAGTTGTGGGTAGAATTTTGCAAAATCTTGTAGTTGTACAAAGTCCTTTGACTTTCTTTCATGAGATTTTTTGTTTCATATAATATCAACCTTCACTTTCCCAATCCACATTCAACCTTTCAATTTACATTGCCTTCCAAGTTCCCATTCCACCTATCAATCTTTAAGCCTAAAGTATCTTTTTCCTTTTCCAAATTGAAGAGATCTCATGACCTTTTTAAAAAAAAATGTATAATCCCCGTGTTTCATATGATAGATTTTCAAGTCAAGAGAGAAACAATCATAAGTGCATTGTGTTTAAAATCTACATAAAATATATGAGCTAAAGTGTTTATCTAGTGGGACATACACATTGAAGTTGATAGCAGGGCATTGAGTGGATATGTCTAAAGAAGCCATGATTTGATAGCAACCTTGATTACAAACAAGCAGTAAATTGTGAGGAGCATGTTGAGTCCATGGATGTTGAGCTTCATGAAGAGTTTCTATTTACTAACACCATCATCTCTTCAAACACTCCTTGTGTTTAGAGGAAACATATTCACGAAGTTTAGATTCATCGTCATTAATTTATTTCATTTTTCAGCCATAATATGTAGCATAGGGGGTTTAAAAAAGCAAAATTTTCACCTCTAAAGACACCAACCTCTAGTTTCTAAAGGAAATAAATTCTTTATGTTGATAAGAAAAACAAGAAATAGAGACAAGGGGTAAGAATTGTCTAGATAAATGCAGAGAAAGACAATTGAGTAGATAGATATGCTATAATATTGGAATGTAATTTTCAAGATTTACCATCTAAAATCACTGTGGGGTGCATGTGAACTTGAGTCTTCTACACATGTCTCCACTTTGAAAGGCAAGGGAACGAGAAAAAGCCTCATATAGCTAGTGACTTATGGTGGCCCCATCTCTAAGGGATACAAAATGATAATGAATATGTGAATTCCTATTTTCTCAAGGTGAAAATGAAGAATTAAATCAATTCAAATACTTTCTAGTATTTATTTGACATTTCTTGTTTGTTGGTGTGTTATGATTCCTTGTTTGACGGCTAGGAGGGGCAAATCACCACACATACATTGTATAAAATTATATGAGAATTTAGAAGGTAGGACAAATACATATAAAGGATACAAAGTCAAAACTTAAACTTTTTGAGCTAAAGTCCTAAGTCCATGTCTAACACATATACATATCTTTTAACATGTAAAAAATGATGTTAAATCATAGCCTATTGCTCTCGTCCTTTGAATTCCATTCCACCGTGTATGTATTTGTTTTTATATTTGTTATATTTTGAGAGTTGCATTAGGAAACCAAAACCATTGGCATTGGATGAAATGTCTTTTCCATTGTTGTGGCCAACAAGAGTAAGTTTTTGTGTCAATGCCTTTGTCAAGAATCTTACTCCTAATAGGGATAAACCCCCACAACAAATACCAAGTGACTATCGTCATTGAGCTTGGCCATTTTACTTCCCAAATGTTGTTTATACCTTTTAGCCACTTCTCTTTTGACCAGTTCACCCTCCACAATTTGATAGGGGGAATGAGCCAGTCCACCTTATACATTCCACAAAACTTCAAAGACACTATTGATCAATAGCCTTTCATTTATATAAAAGCTATATTGCAAGAGCATATTGAGTAAACAAAAAATCGTTGTTAGCTTGTGAGAGATCAATGTGAACCAATCTTATCCTCATAGTAGGGAAAAGCGCTAGGAACCTACTTTTCTATTGAGATCAAAGCCAATTTTCTTATCATCCTACATAATAATTTTCTCTCAATCATGCTTATCATGTGCGAGTAATCTTGTTTGGTTCACTTGGTTGCTCTCTCTCTCTCTCTCTCTCTCTCTCTCTCTCTCTCTCTCTCTCTCTCTCTCTCTCTCTCTCAAGACCCAAGAAAAGGTGATGTGTGTTGTTTGTGTTTAATTTGTGTTTGGCCCCGTGTGTTTGAAAGTGTGGCTGATGGACCTTCATATGTATTTTGTCCAGATGTGTTATTGTTGGCAAGATGCTTGGTATTCCCAATTCACAAAATTAGCAATGGGTGATCCTGTTGATGATCAAGTTGTCTCTCATGCATCCAATATTTTGTGCCATCTAGAATTGCTTGCCACGAGCTGCAAGTGCGTAAGGAACATAAAAGAATTTTTACAATCATTAAAGGAATAAACTAGGGCAAGGCGCATGTAGTCCCAAGGGCAGACATTCTATGTGCCTGTAATTTGCAAGAAAATAGAACAAATATGTTAAAAATATAGTTTAATTTGTAGAAATTGGAGTGCTTTTATTTGATGAAAAATATCCACGCTGATGGACAAGCACGCAGTCCTCGTCCACGTTGTGATGAAAAATACATGCGCAGATGGACTACATCCGCGTTCACCAATGTGGGTATTTTTCATCAAATAAAAGAACCCCAATCTCTATGAATTAAGCTATATTTTTAACATATTCGTTCTATTTTCTTGCAAAATCTAAGTCACAATTTCAATTTGTGCTCCCCTCTGAGGTAACTAATTTCTTGAATTTTCAAACAGCTCAAGGTAAAGCTGAGAGACCTCTTACCCATCCTACGCCACCTTGTGACACAAGAAATACTAAAAATTAAGGGAAAATTACCAAATACCCCTCTAATTTGTGGAAATTCCTAAAATACCCTTCAAGTTTCAAGTATCTATTTTTACTGGATGGTTCATGATTTCCTAATCTTTATTCTTTTTTGACAATGTATATCCGTTTTCTAGTGCTTAGCATGTAATTTGTCACAAATTACCTCCCAGAAAAAGACAATTATGTCTAAATATAATGAAGCAATTCATCTCCAAAGCCGACATAACCAGCTCAAATTCTAGTTTTAGTATCTTGTATTCATAGACAATCCATCTTCTTATGAAAAGCTAAAAAAATTTTAACTTTTGGATAAATTTACTCTCACAACGAGGGGTATTTTGGGAATTTTGGAAAATTTGAAGGGCATTTTGGGATTTTTTGACAAAATATGAGGGGTATGTTGGGAATTTTTGAAATTTGAAGGGTATTTTGGCAATTTCCACAAATTAGAGGGGTATTTTGGTAATTTTCCCAAAATTTAATTTTCATATCTTGAGAGAGAGAGAGAGAGAGAGAGAGAGAGAGAGAATGATGCAGCAGTGCGAGGCAGTCGTGTGTAGTGTAGCTCGGGAGAAGATGGTGGCGTTGAAAAATCGATACCTCATGATGGAGGTGTTTTGGGAGGGAGAGAGCCCTGTTCTCTCGTAGTCTTCCATCGCGAACGCCATCAGAGACAACATTCTCCACAACTTTGGAGAGTTGGGCCTCGCTGCTTCTCTTCCATCTCTTCAAGTGAAGTATGTAAATCCAGTGATCAGGTGTAGCCGTGCAGAATATGAGAAGATATAGTGTGCGATTACATTTATCACGAGCATTAACAATTGTCCTCTGTTTTTTAACCTACTTGATTTAAGCGAAAATATTAGTTGCTGTAAGCTTGCAGCTTTGGAGTACGACAAGGCTAAAATTGAACTGCTGAAGCTTAAAGCTGGGAAGAATCAACCGTATCCCAAGTTGCTGAATGCCTCCACTAACCTAGAAAAAATTTCGCATCAAAATTTTCTGAAACTTCTAAGGTAAGCTAGGCTCGTCCTTGATCCAGTTTTTCCAGCCAAGTGCTCTCTATTGAAGTAGCTTGTTTGAGTCGTGTCGGCAAAGGTATTGCATTGCCTGATAAAGTCGTTTTGGTGGGGTTGTGTGAGCGCATGTGTGCGTTGTTGGGGAGTACCTGTGAGGAATCTCTTGCATTTCTGAGTGGGTGATTATATGTGTAGAATTATTCTTGGTGGTAGTCTTTCGTGTGTGTGTAGTAAAATCTCATACCTTCATACCTAATGTGAGCTAGAGTCTGCTTTGTCATTGGGATGTAACACTCCTCATCAGTGTATTGTGGGAAGGTGCCCATTCGTCACATGTTTTTTGGCAGTTGTTTTAGTGCCTTACTAAAAGAGAGAGAGAGAGAGAGAGAGAGAGAGAGAGAGAGAGAGAGAGAGAGAGAGAGAGAGAGAGAGAGAGAGAGAGAGAGAGAGAGAGAGAGAGAGAGAGAGAGAGAGAGAGAGAGAGAGAGAGAGAGAGAGAGAGAGAGAGAGAGAGAGAGAGAATGGACTACAGTAGTGGCCTCTCGATCTGAGGTAGCATGGTCACTGGTCAGGCTCAGAAGGCGTGCAGTAGTGTGTGCCAGAGAGAGAGAGAGAGAGAGAGAGAGAGAGAGAGAGAGAGAGAGAGAGAGAGAGAGAGAGAGAGAGAGAGAGAGAGAGAGAGAGAGAGAGAGAGTCATCCCACGATTTCCATGCTTGTAAGCAGACATGTAGCTTTTCTAATGCAGGTATTAAAATAGAAAGGTACTTTTTTGGTACTTTTCTAATGCAGTTTCCATTGTAGAGAAGAGTCAAGACGGATGCAATGCAGGCTTATGCATTGTGCAGCAATTCAAAGCTTTGTGAGACTAGAGGGAAAGAGCTCTAGAGAGCGAGAGCCCTCTCCGAAGCCCATGGACTCATGGAGGCAATGAGTATGAAGAGCTCCGCACGCCCGTGAGGCTATTGGCTATCTCTATAGTCTACATTGCACCTATGTGCCCTTTGCGATGCCTTAGAAACAGACTACAGGTGCACACATGCATTATCGATTGCCGTCTCATCACCATCACCAGCTACTAACTCATTTTCTCATTACTACTAACTACTCCGCAAGCTAATTTTTACTCGTGTTGGAGGCTCTCCATAGGCCGCTTTTCATTTTCATGGTGTCATTAAATGCGCTCTCAGTTATTACGCATTTTGGCAGTCACTTACATCCTTTAGATATTCATCTAATTCGATGCCCTTTGGCATTCCAGGAATATCAATTTCTCTCTGCTTGTAATCAATGATTCAATCCCCTCAATTCACTAAACCATAATTAACAACCCTCTTTGCAAGGATTCATCACACATAATCACATTCCTTGAAACTTGACATGGCTGCTCAATAGATTGGTCCAAACAGTTCAGACATGACCCTGCAGAGAAGATGCAGCGTCAAGAGATCAACCTCTACATGCTGCCATCGATGTAGCAACGACGATGACAACAACATCTGCAACGATCCTCACGGCATTCACACTACGTTCTTGTTCAATTTTGATCAAGTGCACGTCGTCAACAGCTTGACTAATTGCAAGAGCCCAAAATGCTGCTGGAGAGTGCAGGCTTTTGATGTAATGCTAGTCAGCTTATTTTTGTGGCCTTGGAGATCTAGCAAAGTCATTCATTTCACTAGAGCACATGGAAAGGACTAATCCCCATAGTTGCTAGGAATGAGATTGGTCACAACAAGTATATTGTGGCGAACATGCTTATAGAAGCTCTCATATTGAGGATAAGCATAGCAAGATCCTCTAGAGTCTTGCAACTTGAAGTTTTGAAGACCAATGACAATGAATAGCACTGGTTAGGCTCCGATAGATAGCAAGCCCAGGATGTGTATAGATGTAGCTGAGCTTCTTGATTTTGAGAGAAGAATATTTTTTCTGCATGTGAATAGATTGTTGTCCAACTCTTGGTGGGAAGGTTTCCTCTGTATTTGGGTGCACGAGACAGAGAGAGAGAGAGAGAGAGAGAGAGAGAGAGAGAGAGAGAGAGAGAGAGAGAGAGAGATCTTGAAGCCTATATTATGGGTAAGGGGAGAGAAATGCAAGCATGCCAAAAAGAGGAAAGGATGGAAGGGTCGTGGAAAGGGAGGGGTCAAGCTCCACAGGAGGGTTTGTGTGAACATTCAGGACATTGCCAAGCCTGCCATTCAAAGGCTTGCTCGTAGGGGGGGTTTGAAACGCATCAGTGGCCTAAGCTACAAGGAAACTAGAGGTACTCAAGATCTTCTTGGAGAATGTTATCCCAGATGCTATGACCTACACAAACATGCCTGCCCAAAAACTATCACTACCATGGATGTTGTGTATGCTCTCAAGCGATAGGGCCGTACTCTCTATGCATTTGGTAGTGGCAACCTCTTGCTACTTCGTTAAGATATGGTTTTTATAAGGGTATTTTCCTTCAATCTTTCAGTATTGATACCTAATCTCTTGAAGCATGGATTTCCCACCTTGCACAACTAGTGGTTAAATTTTAGCAATACTTCTTTGGTGGCTAGAGAGAGAGAGAGAGAGATGCTCCCTCTTGGATAATAAATATCCAATTCAAGACTCATGGAATAGATCTCAAAGATCTCGTTGGATTGTTTCAATTGCATTACAAAGTTGTGTGGGTGTGAATAAAGATGCAAACAAATGCAATAACCTTCCTATATTTTTCCCAATAGTATGTACCCACACGATTTGGAAAAAATCTCATTAATAGGAATCTTCACAATTGCCGCCTTGCATGATCTTTCATAGCATGGATAGGGTAGTTTTCTCAATCCTCATACAGTGCCATCTCTCCTTTATATTTATATAGAAAGATGGCAAGGTTAACACTAGAATGGTAACAGGACACTTTTATGTCCTTGGACACTTTTGTGTCCTGTTAAGTGACCATTTTGCTTGAATTATTTAAAGAGTATGAAAATGAATTTCTAGGTGCTATATATCCACAAAGTTGCCTTATGAGCTGAAAAAAACTTAGCATTTTTTTTGGAGTATCGATCTCGCCATCAACCTTACTCTTGCACAACATTTTTGAACCTAAACTGTGTGAAAAAATGGGTCCTGTTTTTGGCTTTTTTTCAATTTTTGGCAACTATACCACTCTAAACTTCATGTTTGTGAGGTTTAGATGGCTAGAGGTTAGGCCTTCATAGTTCTCAACATGTTTTGATGCTTGTAGGGAGAGCTAAGTGCTAAAATTGAAAGTTATGACCAATTTACAAGAATTGCATAATCCTGTTTTTTGGCCAAAATTAGCACTTTTATGATTTTTTTGGTGGCTATCGTGATATCCAAATTCAATTTTGATTATGTAAGTGTAATGTATAACATAAAGCTAATATTCCTTGAGTTTTGGGGGACCTAATATGCTATATAGCATAGTATATGATGATGGTTGAGTTTTTTGATTGCTGAAGAATACGATACATTTTAGAGTAGCAAGTATAACTTTCTCAATATTGCTAGTTTCTTAGGCCAATTGTGTGTATTTTGTAGGTAGTAACCATATCTAGTCATAGAGTACAAACTTGGCTAGATATTGAGTAGTTTCTATGGGTTTCTAGAGGTCATAATGCTAAACCCAGTTTTTTATGTTTGCTGTATTTAGCACTTTATCATTGCCCCCAAGGTTCCAATCGTAAGAGATCAATTATCCTTTTGACATGCTCCATGGATCCTTTTGAATCCAAAGGCCCAAAGGGAACTAAGAAAACATGTATATAGTATCTGTATTGAGCGTGACTATAAAAACTTTGATGATAGGTCCGCAGAATGGCAAAAATGCAACTTTTTTGTACCTAATTTTTTTGCCCAAAAAATAATTAGTGAGGTAAAAGCAACCATATGTTTTGGTCACCAACCCATTGAAGTTAACAGGGCATTTTATCTCATGTCCTACAAAAATCCCCACTCTTATTTATATGCAATCAATCGTAAGAAATTGCTATTTTGGGCAAAATGCACTGGTCCATCAACTTTGGAGACTTGTAGTGACCAAGGGATGAGAAAAATTACAACTTTCTCATTTTTTCCATATGTAGCAGTTATTGAACTATAAGCTCATGAAAGGATTTTTCAAAATGAGTGGATCTACTATGGTTTTGGAATTTTTTCCCAAAACCCTAAAAGGACACTTTTATGTCTTGTTAGGTTACCATTCTAGTGTTAAGCTCAAGTTGTATGCCATTTGCAATGTACATAATGCATAGTGAGAAATTGTGTGACCATTAAACACATATGAGCGTGGCAAGGAATTCGTAACATGGCAGGGTCTAGAGCACTCAAAAGTTTTGGTTTTTTTCTTCAAATGGGGACAAGGGCTTCTACCCCAATAAAACCATCCATGCTTGCATTTGAAGGCATTGCATTGTGTAATATATTCACGATAAGATGTTGAAATAAATGTTGTCCTTGTTACTATTAGGGGGAGGGGCGGGGGGGTTGGGGGCCTCATTATATGAAGTGCATTATTTCTAGCAATGATTTGCTTTACAAGGTAGGGACAAACTATGGTGTTTGAGAAACATTTTGCATTATATACTGCATTACATCTACCGCTAATTCAATTTTGAATACCCTTTGAGACTACCAAGTGACTGGATCTAGATTAGTGGAGCAATTACCTCTTACCCTTCTTTATGATGAGAAAGGCTACATTGTGTCCTCAATAACCTTAAAGTTTTTAGTTAGCCATTAATAAACAAGAGAAAAGACACAAGTCTATAGAACAAGTATGTGAAAGCCTTTTTTTTGGGGGATAGAATGGGTATACATAATATATATTTTTGATATGCATCATGTATTAGCTTAAAGAATCCAAAAACTATTATTATTGTATGTAACTTTTCATACAACATAGATATTTTAATATAAACTCTTGATATAAAATTCCCACGGAGTTCACTAAAATATATGTAACATAGCACGTGCGTTCTACAGAAGGGATTTTCATTTCTTGTAAGTTTAAAAATTCATGTATACAAGAGGGGTATAAGGGTTAATTAAAATTGATTTTGGTAAACACACGTGATATATTAAAATTTTACTAATGAATGTCCTGGGATAAAATTATGTCAAAGGGTTGTATGTTTGGGAGCAGTGTCATGTACAATGAGTCTATTTGAGCACACAATTAAAAAAGTTCTAAATTTGTGCCAAAAGCTCTAAATTAAAAGCTTACAAAATTATTATCCCCCTTCTTTGGTTGTTGCAAAAGCTGCTAGTGATAGAGATGATCTGAGTTCTTGGTAGGGGATGTCATAAGAATCATCACTATTGCTACTATCCTCAACAAGGTTGAATGTTGATACTTTCCCTCGATGATTTGGTTGGTTATGGAAAGTTATGATCTATTTGCTCTTGGTTTGTTGTTTCTGAGAGGACTTTTCTAGCCAATTGATTAGAGTGTTGTTAGCTCATTCACATGGTTGTGTTCTTCTTGGTTGAGTCTTTTCTTCCCGTATAGGAGCCACGTATGAGGATGCTTTTTGTGGTTGCATCACCATCAAGAATTTTGAAATCCACTTTTGATGCATTTTATTCTTTTAGCGGTGACATTGGTTCTTTGGTATTTGATATGGACCATCATAAAACCCTACATTAGTTAAAGTGTCATCCATGTCAACAACTTCTAGGTTTCTAGATTTCCATCATCAGCATCTTCTGAAGCTCCAAGTGTTTTATGGATTCATAGAACTCTTATTCTTCTTTATCTTCATTTTTTTGGATCACACTCACTCCAAAATAAGGAACGACATCATAGCCATCTTTATCACAAAATTTCATTGTTGAACCGTCTTGATTAGCACACATAGCTAGAGTAGCCAAGATGTGTTCCCATTCTAATGGCTCTAATGCTTCTTCAAGAAATGGTTCTGGGATATAATCCTTATCTTAAATTTACCTATCTAAGATACATTCCTCTCACTTTAAGATTCAGCAATGTGAAGCTCCACACATCCACAGTTCCTTAGGCTAACCCAACCATGATGGAAGTTTTGATCCTGTTGTAGTAGCGAAATCAAACTCCTCCACATGGGTTTGGTTCACATCCTAGTAGCTATGGTCTTTAAGATTTATTATCGTCATGGTTTCCATGTGTCTAAGGTAGATATGTTTGTATCCCCAGTCTTGAACCATTTTCATTAGGCAAAGTTTGGACTCACAAAGGGGCCCTTTAAGGAGTTTGACTTTACCTCTCTCTACCAAAACGGGTGCATGGATAAATTTTTGCAAACAAAATCCAAAGTTGGTGGAGGTTTGACAGTTAGAATTTTCTCTTCAAGCTCTATCTACTGATTTATAGCACGCCATGAGATTCCTCATATTTTAGAAGATTCTTTTTTTGATTCACCTATGATGTGACAACTCTGTCGGAATCTAAGTGAATAAAAAAAAGAATCTTCTAAAATATGAGGAATCTCATGGCGTGCTATATATCAGTAGATAGAGCTTGAAGGACATTCTAACTGTCAAACCTCCGCCAACTTTGGAGTTTGTTTGCAAAAATTTATCCATGCGCCCGTTTTGGTAGAGAGAGGTAAAGTCAAACTCCTTAAAGGGCCCCTTTGTAAGTCCAAATTTTTCCTAATGCAATTGCCTCATGAATGGTCTTCCCATTATTATGTTGTAGTTGCTCTTCTTGCCAAAATCAACAATAGCAAAGGTATGCTCGTACCCAATGCCACATCAAGTGACAACTACTTTTTCTAGCAGTCTTGTGGGATTTTCTATGTGTTCGTCTGTGAGTTGTAATTTCAACTTGGTAGCCCTCACTGTTGGTTTTCCCCATTGTTTTTAGATCTCTTTAATTGCAATGGCAATGTCAGCTCTGCTTTCAAGGATTGCCATGTTTTTTACACCTTGGAATTCCACAAGAAGAGTGGCGTTCCCATCTTATCCCTCATAATACTTGCCTACCTTGTTTAATGGAACTGGCCTAGTGTTTAGCTGAGGAATTTCAAGCTCTTTGATCCTTTCCTTGATTCGAGTCATTGGGTTTTTTTACGCCAAATTTCTCTAAGCATTTTTCCACAGTATTCCACATGTTTGGTCTTATTCTAAGAAACTCAACTAATGTTATTGTACAAGTGACTGGGGTAGATAGAATATCTATTAACCCTTTTGAATCGATGACATTGTTGGAAGAGAGTCTGTGTGATGGGACTCCAATAACATTTGACTTGGCCTTGTACTCTCCTATAGTATAGGATGGTAGTGTTATTAGCGAATGGGATTGACAGTTCATAGACTGTACATATTCTTTGTCTCCCCAATACGATTGCACTTCTAGTTTCATTTGAGATCCAATCTCAATTTCCTCTATTGGTGGAAGAAACACTCCTCTTCCATCACCAGTCTAGTTTACTTGTTTGCTTAGCTCACTCACTTCATTGGCCTCTCAGACTTGTTTCCATAATTTTTCAAGACCATCTATTTCTTTACAATAATTTGGTATAGCTAGATGAAATCCTGCGCAAGAGTTATCCATGGTATTCAACATTATCATTGGTTCTAATGGTAATTCCTTAAGCTTTGGTATGTGCTCGTGCGTATAATCCGGCTCTTTTGTTCCTGGTTTGGTGGGACAAGATCACATCCTTAGGTTTTCCAAATGGTGGTTCTAGTAAACCTTGGACTGTTTGTAGAGGGTCTATTAAACAAAGGTTTGCATGCTATTTTGTATAGAAAAAAACATATGATTTGGGAAGCATGCAATCTAGATGCGATTGACTTAACTGATAATTATGAGATTTTCAATGAGGAAAGCAAAGATAAAGATATTCAAAGCGAGTGAAACACATCCACTAGGCCAACACAAGTAGGATCAATAGAGACAACCCCTACCAATGCAATAGAAAACATGCTTAAACGCATTAATGAGATGATGAACAACATGCGAAGAATTCCAATGTGAGGCCCAGTGAAGGGAAAAAATCAAGGACAACCTATAGGATATCAAAGGAAATTAAAATGGTGTATTATTGAAGGGAAATGGACAAATCATGAGACAAATGAGTGCTACTACAAGCCGAAGTATGATGGAAATGTCTAGTATGTGCCAATATGAGGCCACAGGGGCAACCCATGTACAGATACCCACCCAATATGGCACCCAGGCAAATATCACCTATGAATGTGGAGCGACCTCAACTAGTATTAGGTTAGAAACCTCCACTTCTAGGGAATAGATCTATACCGATCAAGTACATGGTGTCTGAGGAACAAACTGAGGACCATGCGCTAGTACCTGTTACTCCATATCTTGAAACTAGTTCAGTAACAATGGGGATAGAAGAAGAGTGGTATAACCAACCTACTCCATGTGGGACGCATGTCTAACCTCACCATCCTATCTTATTGCAGTATGAGCGAGAACCACGATTAATTTGTCAAACCATGGGACGAAGCTGACTCGACTAGTGCATAGAGGCTACAAGAGGTTGTCAATCTTTCGGAAAACAACTAACAACTCACATTTAACTCAAGCTACACTCAAGTGACTGAATTCACTAAAAGCCAATCGCTCATCGGCAAGCAAATCACATCCGTTACAGCATCAAAAGATATCCAAACGTAACAAAACTTCTAGGACAAGTTTATAAGACCTAAGCACATATGACTATGCCTTCAAACCCCACTTTAGGTCAAGTTCCAAAATCGCGATTATTAACAGCAGTGGATTTTTGACCTAGTCGTTTTCGACCCAGAATGCATCTAAATTCTTAGCAATGATGCCCCAATACCCCGCATATACTTAGTTTTGGATTTAAAAGTGTAAATTCCTACTTATGATGAAATTAGGCCGCGGGTCGGCGATGCCAAAATCTACGAAATATTGTGAATGGCTTACCTCAATGCCTAGAGCTCTTACCTCTGATTGCAATGCAACAAACGCATTTGCAATGTGACAACTGGGGAGGGAGTAAGAAGCGCAAGAAGGAGATAAGTGAGCGCCGTTAGCTCACCCTGTGTATTTCTTATCCAAAAACTTAATAAAATCTTTACAAAGTTGGCTTTTATACCTTAGCCAACGTCTAAAATGTGTAATGTCCAGTGCCCAAGACCTTTGAGGCTCCACACTTATTGTATCTGCAACCCGGGTAGACTAACTGGCCTATGCTTTACACCTTGGAACTCTTATTGAGCCCATAACACGTTGTCGAGAAATTTGTGGTCTTGCCAGGAAAGCACCGGGCTTATGGCTGTGAGAGTTTGTGAGAGAACTCAACAAAAACTATATGAAGGAGTTAAACCATAGATGCCATGAAGACTAGGGTTTGGAAAGAAGTGCAATCAAAGAAGACTCACCCTTTCTCTCTTGCACTCACACACACACAAAGAAAGAACGCAAAAGAGAATGTCAAAACAATACAAAGATGAAAACATCAAGGCTATGGTCATATCGTATCATGGGTAATATGAAAGGGTTAATGGATGAGTTCATGGCATTCAATCTTGGCTGACCAAATAGGCTAGGAATTTTTCTTTGGAATTGTAGTTTTGTGCTTACCATAATATATATATATTTTGTCTAGTGATTGGGATTAATTGTGTGTACAAATCCTCTTGGTTCATAGCAAGATAACTACGCTTACATCAAAAGAAAAATTATAATCTATGAGAGGTAGTATGATGGGATCCGGTGATAGAAGTATTTCATTGAGCCTTTCAGGGCCGAAGAGAAACACTATACGTTGTTGAAAGTGTATTTTACGGCTAATCCATACGTTAATTCTAATAGATCGTACAGAGTGAAAGCGATAGAAATGATCATCATGTGGGTTATTCATCTAGGATAGTATGTGAGAAATGTAGATATGAGAGAAGTGAAGAGATGAGAAGTTTCCCTCCCAAGCCCTATTCTTGCCCGTAGGCAATAAGGATACTGCGGGGAAAGATGTACCTGTAGCAAAGAGAACCTAGAGAGGATGAATGAATGAGAGAGATAGGTTTGGTTAAGGAGATGAGATTAGATACATATATATATGTTGGATTAGAGATGAAAATGAAAACAACAAGAAATCAAGAAAACATCAATGTAGAACACATCTTACTTGAAACCCTTCGGCACCATTATTGATGGAGAGAGAAGAAGAGTGGATAATTCCACTTTGATTGATACGCCAAGTACAACACCTTCTTTGATTAGAGTTGACCCTCCAAGGATGGCGTACAAGAATGGCTAGTTTTCCTCTAGGAGAAAGTGTAGGCTTGGGCTTATGTTAATGGGGCTAGGTACAATTAGGCATTACTACTCACTCCCTCAAGAATTCCTCTCATCAATGGCTTGAATGCTTAAGTTCCTTTTCAAGGAAGAAGAGGTCCCCCTTTATAGGTGAATGGAACCCCCAAGGGTTTATACAAGAAGAGAGGAGCCAGTGTGAACAGGAATTGGAAAAGTTGGAAATGAGTTGTCCCTGCATGATGTGGGCAGACTGGGGTTCAGTATTTTGATCGTATCTCCTCAACCGTGGCTCCAAATAAAAAAGTAAAAATATGGGCAAAAACTTCAGCTCATTAGCTACGATTTTCATTTTAAAATCATTTTCCAATTTGGATTGGAATCTTGTGTAAAAAATTCATCAAAATAGGGTCCATTTCTGGCAGCAAAAGTCTTCATGTGGTCCCCTTAGCCTAGACTTTCATTTGATTCCAAAGGACACCTCATGCCATATGAAAGCATGACATTGCTCCATGACAAAGTTTTGTAATCATGCTTGCAATAATGCATTAAAATAAGTGTATCTTTGAAATCATGCCACCTAGTGTCCCACTAGGATTTGATTCCCTCCTAGTAGCTATTTAAAAAGAAATATAAGAAAAATATGAAAAATACATAGAATATATATAGATTGGAAATTACTCTAAATATAGGATCTAAATAGGGTGTGAGATAATAATGAGATGGTAGAAAGAAAGAATCAATGATTTTTGCCCCAAGTTAAAGAGGTGGAGCTATTGACACTTTTCCCATAGTATTTTTTGATGGTAAAGTAAGAATACATTACCCTTGAGATAAATAATATGAGATAGAAAGCTTATTTTTATACTTACATATGCATATGTACATTATAGGAAATATAATTATGTATCTAAAAAGTTACAAGATAACTCTTGTAGCATGTGTTCCCACTATGTACATGTCACAGCACGACATCCACCCCCTCTAAACCTGCACATGCTCCAGTATGTGCCAAATTATTTCTTTGTAAGATCAGCCCTCTTGTACATCTTCCTTGCTTTCATCTTCACTGGATGATTCCAGAGCTTCATTTTCAGTTTGATTATCACCTGTGTTTTGCTCTTCTTCCTCATCAACATTTTCTGGATCATTGTCTCCTCTTCTCTTAAACATTTTGATCCTTTTTCCTGCAATGGGAATCTTTACTTCTGTGCCATCTAGTTCAGACAAGCTGTAAGTAGCATTTTCATGCACATGTTTTACAATATATGGTCCAAACCATCTTTTTGAAAACTTACGCATGACTGTGTGTTGGTTATCAAGGCTACTATCATACACTAAAACCCAGTCACCTTTGTCAATTGCTTTGCTCCTGAGCCGATGTCGCTTATCAAAGTAGTCCTTGTTTTTCAATCTTGCATTTTTGAGTCATTCTTTTGCAGCCTCAATGTCTCCAGGTCTTCTCTCTAGTTGCCTTATGCGCAATGCAAGGAGATCTTCCCTGCTAAGCCCCTCTTGCCAAGGTAGTACATTCCATGTGGGAATTGTATCTTCAATCGGCATCACTGGCTTTTGACCATACATTAGCTCCGCAGGCATGTATCCAATTACTGAGCTATGTGTTGTACGATCAGCCCATAAAGCGTATGGTAACAGTTTTGGCCACTCACCAACTCTTCCTTCGCAAGCCTTGGCCAAAGCTTTGATGATAGGAGGGTGCCCTCTTTCACTCTTTCCATTGCCTTCAGGGTTGTAAGCTTTAGGAAGAGAAAGCTTGATTCCTAATCTAGAAAAGAACTCCCTTGCTTCTTCGGCATCCAGTTCACCTCTGTCTGCAGTGATCTTTCCCACACAACCATAACGGCAAATCACCTCATCAAGAAGGAATTTGCACACAGCTTCTGTGGTTTTAGCTCTTAATGCTCTTCCTTCAACCTGATTAGTTAGGTCCTCTCGTGCAAGAACCAAGTACCTCATCTGCCAGAGTCCTAAAGGCATCATGACTAGATCCACAACCCATTTATAGTGCATGGCTAGTGGATATGTAGGGTGCAATCCATCACGATGTCGGACATTTGAATACATTTGACAAGTTACACATGACTCTACAAATTGAGATACATCTTTATACATACCCTTCCACCAGTATTTTTCTTTCAACTTGGAGAAGGTTTCCCACACACCCCTGTGTCCAGCCCATAGACTCTCATGAAACTCTTGCATGAGCTTTACTTGAGTCTCTTTTTTACATATAACCCTTTGTGGTGTAGCACCCTTTTGTTTAGGATGCTTCCACAAGTAACCATCCCTCAGAAAGTAACCATATGCTTTCTTGCGTATCCTCTTGAATTCATGTTCAGACCAATCATCCTGTTTTGTTAGAGTACTCAAGTACCTTCCAATAGAAAGACAATCACCTTCATAAAGATCTTTCAAGAACAATTCAAGTGAATTAGTCATGCAGACATTGTTACCTTTGACATGAGAGATAGAATAGAATTTTGTGCCTACATCATCTCCCTCATCAATCATTTGTGACTCATCTTCATACCTTGCCCTTGATAGCATATCTGCCACTGTATTGTCTTTACCTGCAATGTGCTTAAACTCGGGATTTAAGGACTTAATGTAGGCAATCCACCGCAACATAGCAATGTCTGGTGTTGAGCAGCTTGTAATCATCCCAAGAAGTGGTAGACAATATGTTTCTACAACCACACATGCACCAATTAGGTACTCTTTCCCATTTTTCAAGGCTATAACCATACCCCATAACTCTCTCTTTATCTGTGGATAGTTTCTTTGGCGAGCACTTAGTACCTTTGCTCCAAATCTTACCACATACCTGTGTCCTTCTTTGTCATCTTGCCCTATTGCCCATCCAATCCCTGTAGGACTGGTATCTACTGTCACAATCACTGGCCTTTGACACTCATAGTCTACCTTTCTCAAAGTCGTTGCTGGCTAGAGTAACTCCTTTAGCTTTTTCATGGATTTTACATGTGCTTCTGTCCATTTAAACTTTTGATTCTTTCTAAGCAGCTGATAAAGAGGATCAGCTACATGTGCATAATGTGGAATCCAAATAAGAAGACACATGCTCCCAGAAACCTTCTAACCTCAGTGATGCTAGTGCATGTTTCTTTCATTCTTTGGATGGCATCTACCTTTGATGGACAAGGTTTCCTACCATATGGCCCGCACATGTGCCCCACAATGAGCACTTCATTGACACCAAACATAGACTTTTTCCCTGACAATGTAAGATTCACTTCTTCCAACCTAGACAAAATTTTATCACAATCATTTATGTGATTTACCACAAACCTGCGACATCCCTTGAGATCCAAAGCTTCAACTTTGTCACTTTCTTCACATCCTTTGATAGGCAAATCATCAATGAAAGGCATTGTGATGTGAGGAATAAAGTCACGTAAGACCTTATTCATCCCATTCATCATATGTGCAACCGAGTTGGTTGCTCCCTATGGCAAGGTACACATACTTACCAAACCCAAAGGTGTCCTCATGGTTGTCAAGTCTCTGCTTTCGATTGCAAGCTGAAATTGATCATACCCTGAGTAGAGATCCCCCATTGAGTAGATTGCTCTCCCTGAAAACGCCTCTGCAAATTCATCCACAATTGGACCTGTACCTACATTTCTAATTATCACCTTGTTCACTGGTTGTATATCTTGGATGAAGCGTAGAGAACCATTCTTCTTTGGAACTGTGAACCACCTGTTTGAGTATGGAGCACAAGAAGGCTCCAAGATTCCCATTTTGATTTTCTCATTCAGTAGCTCTACTAACTTTGGCAAATGAGCCTTTGGAACCGGAATAGGCCGCAGATTCCAAGGCACATGAGGTATTGTGAAAATTACCATAGGAGCTACAATATAAGGATCAACACATCCTATCTCATGTGGCTCAAATGCAAAAGCCTTACCATGCTTTGAAAGCATTTCTTTGAAGCACTTTGTCTCCTCCTGTGTTAGAAACTCCTCGCAACAATATGCAACTCTTGAAAAGACTCCTTTGTGAAGGTATGCCCGATCTTTTTAAGATTCCGCAAACTTGGTTGTAAAGAAGCCTGTTCAATCTTTTCCTTGTTGTTGGGTGGTAAGGGTGAAGCTACTGGTTTCACCTTCTTTGCTACACTCTTGTATTTAGTTTCAACATGGACTTCTGGGCCTACTGTTTGGATTTCTTTAAAGGCTTCTATTACTTGATACATTTCCATAGAGCAAACTTCCACAACTTCATTTTCAAGATGCAAACTAGACCTCATTATAGCATCAAGCTCACCCATAGTATCTACAAAAGAAACTTGTTCACACAAACCCAAAACTTTTCAGTAAGCTCTAGCAACCCACTCTTTTTCATGCCTATTTGTACATTATGCACATATTGCTTCTCACATCTCTTCAAATCTTCAAGTTTTGTAAAACATACTGATCCATTCTTTGTTACCAAGGAGCTCGTTGAAAATGCTTCACCTATTTTTGGATCAGGCGAAACCCTTTTTCTTTTTGTACCACTGCAATCCCGCTTTACAATGGTACTTGGCCAAAACCCATCATTTCTCTATGATCATGAAACTCTTTGCTCACCTTTGGTAGAGGATGTTCTCTGAGGTTGTCACGATTTCTTTCATGGTTTACACAAACTGTGAAAAATTGGACAACATGTTTACCATCTTTGCTACGTATCCTAGCATATGCTGAACCATCGTCCATTACCTTTGTTTCCATTCGAACTCCCACAATGTAGGGCTGTCCAAGGATGAGATGATATGAAGATGTATCCTGTACAAAGAAGTTTTGGTCAATCTTTACATCACCTATTGTTACCTTCACACCTGGACATGCTGCATACAATTCACCGGATGAATTGTTTGCCACTTTTACCATCCAGCCATGATCTGTGTCCATCGGCCATTTGCACTTGTTGTAGAGACTCTTTGACATTATGTTTATTTCTGAACCATGGTCAATCAAGGCAACAAATGGATCTTCAAGATCACCTACCTTGACCAAAGTTTCTGTAGTAGCCCTTGCCCAATGACTTCGTGAATAGTAACTCCTAGGAATATCTTCAACTTCTTCATCATCATTTGAGAAATACACTTGCTTCACTCTCCCACTAGATTGGTAGCATCCTACCACAGCTCCATCATTCTCCTTATTTTGCAGTTGCATCCCTTGTGTCTTTGAGGTTTCCCCTTCAACTTGTGGATGAGAAACTTCAGCAAGGGTTTGCCTCTTTCTCTTGATGATGTCAATGATCTCCTCATGGAATTCACGCTTTGCAATTCCAAGAACTTCTCCCAGAGTAAACTCAATCTTGCTATTCAAGATCCTTTCCTCCAAGACTTTCTTTAAATCTGTAGCAACCTCAATATCAGATTGTAGTTTATAAGTTGGGCCTTTTGTCTTACCTTTCGTTGGCTCTTTCTTCTTTCCTGTTGTAGACTCCTCCATGAGTACTTCAGGTGGAGATGCTCCTTGTGTTGAGGGTGTTTGAGAAGGCATTGAGTCGCTTCTTCCCCCACTTCTAGAAGCTCTTTTTGATGGTCCTTCATCAGCATTCTCACGTCTGCGCTTCTCTTCTACAATTGCCTCATTTTGTTGGCATTTTGTAATGTAGGCATGCACTGACAATGAGTCCACTGGATCATTCCATCCTGTTTCTAAACGTATGCAATCACCTGCTTCATGTAGAATCTCATTTGTAAGCTTTCCCTTTTTAGCTAATTGCATGACATTTGGCCAAATTTGACCACGATGGTCACTCACTTCTTCATCACAAAAATGCTCAATTTTTACTCCATAAGTAGCTGCCTCAACTGAAGAGGTGGCATGCTTAGTTGCCATATCTTCAACTAAGGTTTGCATTCCCCCCTTCCCAAAGTTAGTTCTCAAGGGTAGACCTGTCTCTCTTAAGTGGATTTTACCATCCTTAAAAAAGACAACATCTTTTGACAAAGCATTACTAAAATCATCACAATCCCTTCTTACATGGTCTGTACTATCACACCAAATACATCTATTAACAAACCCTTCTTTGGGCTGTTCTCTTTGCCTAGGAAGTGGCCCTGATGGTTGGCCTTTTTCTTCAAGCTTTGCAAACTTCACCTTCAAGTCACGCATTCCCTTCACAAGCTCATCTAGCATGGACTCATCAAACTTAGGAGCGATAAAAGTAGGCTTTACCATTTTGTCAGAAGTTGAGGTGGAAGGACTTGTAGTGTTTACTACAATCTTGTCCCTTCTTCTTTGTCGTTTGGCAAGCAGTGAGATAGCACCTTCAACCTCATTCCAGTCGGTCTTTAGTCCTTGCTCAGCATCTTTATCTTCAAGAAGAAGCTCCAAATTTTCTTGAAACTCTTTACCTGCAGCTTGTAAGAAAAGATCTGTCTTCTCTGCATCTAGTGTGGCCCTTTCTGTCCTAGTGAGTTGTGCATAGCGCCGCTCAAATTCCCTAAGTAGCTCTGTTATTGATAGTCCTTGCTTTGGCTTGACTACCCATTCTAAGAATGTCCTTTTGGTCACTCTCTCAGAGTCCTCCATGAAATATTCCTCCTTTAAAGCTACTTTGAGTTCTTCCCAATTTCTCCCATGCCCATCTTTAATTGCCCTAACATGCTCCCTAATTTCTGGAGCAACAACTAGCTCAAAGCTTTGAATCATCTCACCTTCTGACACGCGATGCAGCTCAATCTCCTTCACATACTCGCGTAAGTACTTGGTTACATCTTTGCCATTGAACTGATCCATTCTGTTGACGACCGCTTGTATGGCCTTCGTTGCTGAAATCTCCCTTCTTTCAGTAGCATGTCGTTGTTGCATGAACATTGCAAATGCTTGAAACATTTGCATTGTTGCTGGGTCAAAATGCATACCCTGTTGCTCAACATGATCACCCATGGTTACCCACAAACTCTCACCCTAGCAGATTCGCGTCGGGTTCACCAAAAATATGTCGAGAAATTTGCGGTCTTGCCAAGAAAGCACCGGGCTTATGGCTGTGAGAGTTTATGAGAGAACTCAACAAAAACTATATGAAGGAGTTAAACCATAGATGCCATGAAGACTAGGGTTTGGAAAGAAGTGCAATCAAAGAAGACTCACCCTTTCTCTCTTGCACTCACACACACACAAAGAAAGAACGCAAAAGAGAATGTCAAAACAATACAAAGATGAAAACATCAAGGCTATGGTCATATCGTATCATGGGTAATATGAAAGGGTTAATGGATGAGTTAATGGCATTCAATCTTGGCTGACCAAATAGGCTACCAATTGTTCTTTGGAATTGTAGTTTTGTGCTTACCATAATATATATATTTTGTCTAGTGATTGGGATTAATTGTGTGTACAAATCCTCTTGGTTCATAGCAAGATAACTACGCTTACATCAAAAGAAAAATTATAGTCTATGAGAGGTAGTATGATGGGATCCGGTGATAGAAGTATTTCATTGAGCCTTTCAAGGCCGAAGAGAAACACTATACGTTGTTGAAAGTGTATTTTACGGCTAATCCATACGTTAATTCTAATAGATCGTACAGAGTGAAAGCGATAGAAATGATCATCATGTGGGTTATTCATCTAGGATAGTATGTGAGAAATGTAGATATGAGAGAAGTGAAGAGATGAGAAGTTTCCCTCCCAAGCCCTATTCTTGCCCGTAGGCAATAAGGATACTGCGGGGAAAGATGTACCTGTAGCAAAGAGAACCTAGAGAGGATGAATGAATGAGAGAGATAGGTTTGGTTAAGGAGATGAGATTAGATACATATATATATGTTGGATTAGAGATGAAAATGAAAACAACAAGAAATCAAGAAAACATCAATGTAGAACACATCTTACTTGAAACCCTTCGGCACCATTATTGATGGAGAGAGAAGAAGAGTGGATAATTCCACTTTGATTGATACGCCAAGTACAACACCTTCTTTGATTAGAGTTGATCCTCCAAGGATGGCGTACAAGAATGGCTAGTTTTCCTCTAGGAGAAAGTGTAGGCTTGGGCTTATTTTAATGGGGCTAGGTACAATTAGGCATTACTACTCACTCCCTCAAGAATTCCTCTCATCAATGGCTTGAATGCTTAAGTTCCTTTTCAAGGAAGAAGAGGTCCCCTTTTATAGGTGAACAGAACCCCCAAGGGTTTACACAAGAAGAGAGGAGCCAGTGTGAACAGGAATTGGAAAAGTTGGAAATGAGTTGTCCCTGCATGATGTGGGCAGACTGGGGTCCAGTATTTTGATCATATCTCCTCAACCGTGGCTCCAAATAAAAGAGTAAAAATATGGGCAAAAACTTCAGCTCATTAGCTACGATTTTCATTTTCCAATTCGGATTGGAACCTTGTGTAAAAAATTCATCAAAATAGGGTCCATTTCTGGCAGCAAAAGTCTTCATGTGGTCCCCTTAGCCTAGACTTTCATTTGATTCCAAAGGACACCTCATGCCATATGAAAGCATGACATTGATCCTTGACAAAGTTTTGTAATCATGCTTGCAATAATGCATTAAAATAAGTGTATCTTTGAAATCATGCCACCTAGTGTCCCACTAGGATTTGATTCCCTCCTAGTAGCTATTTAAAAAGAAATATAAGAAAAATATGAAAAATACATAGAATATATATAGATTGGAAATTACTCTAAATATAGGATCTAAATAGGGTGTGAGATAATAATGAGAGGGTAGAAAGAAAGAATCAATGCTTTTTGCCCCAAGTTAAAGAGGTGGAGCTATTGACACTTTTCCCATAGTATTTTTTGATGGTAAAGTAAAAATACATTACCCTTGAGATAAATAAGATGAGATAGAAAGCCTATTTTTATACTTAAATATGCATATGTACATTATAGGAAATATAATTATGTATCTAAAAAGTTACAAGATAACTCTTGTAGCATGTGTTCCCACTATGTACATGTCACAGCACGACAACGTTACAATTATCACAATGGCTAAATAATTCCGAAAATTACAATACATGGCCATTTTGAAAAAAATGTGAAAAGTGTGTAACTCCAATCTTCACTGCTTCTTTGTATATATCCTCGATGTGAATTTGTACGTCTTCTATCTTTAGTCTTTAGTAGATTTTGTTGACTGATGTTGACTCAGTTAACATTCCCCTTCCGACTTTAGTGCCCGTCCTCGGGCATTGTTGAAAAGTTTCCATGGAGGCTCTAGAAGGTTTTGATTGGTTGTTGATGGGCTGCTGTCTGCATTTGTTTTTGAATTTTTTGATGAGGCTCAATATGTTGCAGCATTTTCATTGGTCGGAATATGTCTGATGTGAGAGATGATGTTGTATTGGCCGTTGTAATAGCATCATGATGAGGTTGCTGTTTTTTTATGAAAAGTATGTACAAGGAAAGTAGAATGATGAGGTTCTAAATTAGGGTCTAATACCTGGATGACCAAAGGGAAAAAACCCAGTGGGAAAAAAGTACCTTTGGGATACACGCATTATTGGAGTACTTATTAGCATCGGAAATATTAATAAAGTACTCAAGGGATTATTTGCTGATAGATATGGAATTAAAAAGGTAGCAAATATGAAAGGGTAGCATGCTGGAACATTGGTTTGCCTGTTGTATTCCACTCAAGGTGCATAGTTGGAAGCAAAAAAGAGTGTCTAATGCATATGTCCAATGGTGGGACATCCTATTTATGCATACACAAAAATGCATGGAAAACAATATACTGTGCAAGAAGGATTTTGAGGGGTTCTTCAGAAAGATGGTGTAGCTATAAAAGCATATGTCATGGCTTTGCAAGCTGGCACCTCTTTAAGAATGGTTCTTGTTGACGAGGATATGTGCTCTCATCTTACTGTGCACTGTGCGTGAGTGTTTGGACTCTACGACACTCCACCAATTGTAAGTTAATAGACTTCGACTCTTATGCTCATCTCATCCAGCATGAGCGACACGACTTTAAATATGATCAACTCTTTCAGCTTGAGCGTAAGCCTAATAACTACGACCTTAGCACATAGTTTAATATGACTTGAAGCTTTGGGTCTAATGCTTTGCTCATTTTATGGCTCAGCAGCCCGACTCTGACTATGACAAAGAGTGTTTTTTGCACCCTGACGACTTGAGTTTTTACATTCTCGTGCTTACTACAAATATTTCTTCAGGTAAAAGTAAGCTTGAATCCTCAAAAAGAGGATTACTAAAGGACCATGTTGGCATTGAAGGTTTCTTTTGCCATACCTGCTTTATCATCTTTGAATCTGCATTCTCGTTGGTTGGGTTGTCCTTCTTTGACTGTGAAGACTCCATTATTTGTTTGATTCTCCGATTAGGCCTGTTTGATAGAAGTCTTTGATGTTGTTGGAGGCCCTTGTTCACTTTTGGCATCTGGCTTTTGACTAGGAGCATTGGAAGACTTAGGAATCCAAACCTCTTGATGACCTTTGTAACTCCTTTGTTGACTTTATTGAGCTTTAGGTCCTGTTGAGATGCTGAGATCTTCATGCAAGCATGGTGTAGTTGTAGTTGTCTTATGGTTGATTGGTAGCCAAATCTTTGTATACCCTGTATAGAATCCTTGTCCAAGAAGAACATTTTTTGATATCCATCTTTGTTTTGTATCCTTTTGTGAGACGTGGTAGACTTCAACATCATTCAATGTTGTTCTGTTGTATAACTACTTCTTAGGTATCTTACGATATTGTCGAGGTTGATACCTTGTGGGCCTTCTTTCTTGGGACGGACTTGAAGTTACTTCATATCCTCTAACATGTTGTTTTGGCACCCATATGTGTCTGCTACCTCCATAGTACTCCTGTTCCTTTAAGCTCTATTGTGATGCTATCCATCCCATGTGTTTGTCTTTCTGTGTTGATTTCTCGTTCTTAATCCAAACCGGATCATTGACCTTGACTAAACTGCTTGGAACAAACACTTGCTTGACTTTCCTTTGCTTTCTTGAGTACTTTGGCTGGTATACCTTTGCTTTTTTGGGTGTCTCCTTAGAGGTTTTAGTTGGGTCAACAATTGACTTGAAGTTTTGAAAGCCTGACTTTCTTGAAGAAGTTGATCCATGAGGGTTCTCTAATGTAGATACTTATGCTGTCACATCTTCTTTGGTAATCGGTGGAAGTTCCAATTTAGCTTTACCTTTGTCTGCAATTTTGATCTTCGTTCCTTCTAGCTTTGGTGGCATTCTTTGCTCCATAGATATCGTGGTTGCTATTGCCTGATTTTCTTTAAGCTCTTTTGAAATTCTGTTCGATGGAGATGAATCATATTCAATAAGATCTGCTTTAATATCAGTCTCCATTCTAACTGGGATTGAGGACTTTGTACTGTCATCTGTGGGTAACCAATCTTGGTCTTCATTCTTTGTTGTCTCTAAAGACTGCATCCTGTTTGAATTCTGTATCTCTAGAATCTTCTGGGCCATTGGCATTCCCATTATGATGTTGTATGGCATATCTCTTGCTGTGATCTCATGGAATTGGGCGATGATGATTAGTGAACTTACTTCAATGGTGGTGCAGATGATTCCCTAGCATTCTGCTCGTTTGTGTCCAGATATGTCAATGAATTCAGGAGCATCTTCTAGTTATGGTTGGCCACAGCTTTTCCAAGTGCGAAAAGACATGAAGTTCTTGTCTAACTTGAAATCTAGCTTTACTTCGCTTGTTGACAGCTTTTCTTCGTGTTCACCAACAATGTTGCACTTGATCTTCTCAGGATTTGTGTTTGATTTGACTTCTTTTGCTATGGAAACATCCTTTGGTTGAACTTTACCTGCATTTTCTTTGCTTTGATCACCTGCTTCAATTGATGTTAACTCTATTGGTTGTAATATTGCACCTTTTTGCAATTGTTGAGCATAGTCTACCTGCATATGAGTAACCTTTGATCTTAGAAGATCCATTGTACTTTTTGGCAGAATTTGTCTCTTCGGAGGAAATTTTGGTGGTGACCTTCGTGTAGCTTTCTGCACTTTAGCTCCCATTGACTTTGACTTTTCTATCACCTGTTCTGGCAGCTTGAGGCTTTGCATCATCTTTACATAGTCTTTGACTTCAGTCAGGCCATTTGTAGGGGTTTGTACAAGGTCATGATCTTGTTGATATTCGTTACCATGTGCATCTTGATATGCATATGTGAGCTTGATCACATGTAATTGCTTGAACACTACGGGCTTTGTCGGCTTTTGACTCTGATTTGTGGAGATTAGCTGAAACTTCTCTCCTTGATGATCTTCATAGAAGCATTTGTCTGCACATTCTGATGGAATCTGGGTCAATTGGAAACTTCCAACAACCATATGATCTTTCAATGGTTTCTGCCTTGAAGGGGTTTGTTGGCTAGAAGCTCTAGGGCTTCTAACTAGTGTAACATTTCCTGGTATAAGAGCTGAGCTTGATGGATTTATAGCTCCCCTCTTCCTAGGGTGATCACTATACCCTGCTTCATTGTAAGAGTTTAAAATCGTTTCGCTCTGGTACAGTCTCACCTTTCGGGATTGTGAAGGTACACTTTGGGCAGCACTGTTGAAATTTGGCATCTGCGAACCTTCTACATAGTTTCCTATGTATGTTTGTGAAACATGACAAATGATTCCCCAAGTTAAGATGTAGATAACATTATCTTTACCTTGGTATTGTCTATCCCATGGGTCTCCTATGATATGTATGTGGTTTCAGGGCCCAAGGCACTAACGGGAGCAAAGTGAGACACGGACCCCGACGGCCTCTAAAATCGCTGGGAGCTGGGCACCACCTAGCTTTGAGAGAGAGACAGAGAGAGAGAGAGAGAGAGAGAGAGAGAGAGAGAGAAGATAGAGAGAATGAACAAATGATGAAATCCTTCGGGGGTATGAGGGAGAATTACTTCTTGCCGTATTTACAAATGATCTTCTCTCCGACGAGGTGGCACACCGTGGTGATAGAGAGATAGAGGGGGAGATAGTGAACCTACTTGGTGCATTCTCTAGAGACGATTCGGTGATGTGAAACTTGCTACCAAGAATGTGTGTGTGTGCGCATCGACCATTGGAGTCGAGAGGTGGACGTAGCTCCCTTCACATGATGCAACTCCCAAAACAAACCATTACACTAAATCACCCCCCTTGTGACGCGAACATTGCCAATTCCTCCCACTAAAACTCTACCAAGTGCTGACCTCTCATGAGCTGCCCCCCCCCCCCCCCCCCGACAGTGACCTCTCAGTGTCCTTTTATAGGTCTTGGCTGCTTTAAATTAGGGTAATCTGGCTTGATTAGGGTAAGCTAATCGGGGAGACAAAGCAAGGCAGTGGGCCGGGGTGGTTGACCTTGATTTGTCTTGGGAGTTATTAATATAAAAACCTCTTGGTGGGCCTTTGTGACCATCACCTAGAGAGAGGGAAATTTACAAGTTGGGATCTTTTTACAAGGCTTGGGTGAAAACTAAAAAAAAATGATGATAATAACCTACGTTTTACTGAAAAGGGAGTCGTGGTCGCGTGATGCAATAAATGGAAGCTTTGCAGGTGCGTCGGTGTAGCACGTTCATCACTTTCGGGGTCGGCCGGGGCATGCCTTCGACGCCTTTGCTTGTTTTGGTGTCGATGTCACGTGCTTCTGGGTGCCTTCCTTCTTTTTTCGAGGTCGTCGACGTCGTTGAGTCCTTTGTTGTTTTTCTTTTTTAAAATATATTTTTTATGTTGTGAGTGTGCGTATATGCATGTGTGTGTATGTATGGGCGAGTGGATAGGTGTCTGGGTATACGTGTGAGTGCGTGAGCATTAGTGTGTGTGTGTGTATATGTGTGAGTCGGCTAATGTGCGTGGGAGTGAGTGTGCGTATATGCATGTGTGTGTATGTATGGGCCAGTGGATAGGTGTGTGGGTATACGTGTGAGTGTGTGAGCATGAGTGTGTGTGTATATGTGTCAGTCGGCTAATGTGCGTGTGAACGGGTTGTATATAGATTATGTATATATATATATATTGAGGCATGCTTTTCCATGCATGGAAACACCGCCATATATTTTTGCCCTTTCATCAAAATATTTCCCATTATATAAGTTACTTTTGATTTTTTCTTCCTTTTTCACAAACGTTTTAGCCTTTATTAAATAAATAATACTTATGCTAATCAATCACGATGTAGCATATATGGTCAACTCCACTTTCCAAGACGAAGTTACTCAACAACTTCATGCTTATGGGATTTCCTTGTCTCTGCAAGAGGAGAGAGAGCTTAGAAGGCCTCTTGATGAGACCCCCAAAACAAGACTCTCTTTCATACGAGAGGATAAATACAAAGAACAAGAAAGTAATGAATCCCTAAGTTCCTCCGAAGATGTGGCTCCACGAAGACGATAGACTAAATGATCGCCAACTCCTCCCAAGAGGAAACGGTTAACTTATAGTCCTTCTCCTCGTTACTTTGAAAGGGAAGAGAGGAAATAAAGGAAGAAAAAGGCAAGAAAGAGGTCACCCTCTTCTCCTTCTTCTTCACCTTTCTCCTCTACCGATGAAAGCTATGGCTATTCTCCTAGAGAATACAAGAGGGGAGGACATCGCAAAGTAATGTGAGGTATTAATACTACTCAAGAAGAAATGGTTGCTATTCTTAGCATCCAAAAGAATGAAGAGCAGGTAAATTTTCAAGTAAAGCATTTGAAAGACATGCTTGCAGATTCCATCCTTGGACATCAGTGGTTAGACCAACAAAAGGTCTACAAATAGATACAATGTTGATACTCTCTTTCCCAAGTGGTAGCAAGCAACAGATACAAGTACCATTAATGCAAGATTAAGAGTTGTAGAAGTCACAAGAATCAAAGAAAAATCTTGGAGACAAGGGTAAAGCCAAAGTGGACCTTCCATTGATTAACACAAAAGGTGTGCCGACGTATACCTCTACACCAAAGAACCCTCATGGATCAACTTCTTCAAGTAGGCCATGCTTTCAAAACTCCAAGTCAATTGCTGACCCAACAAAAACCTCTAAGGATCGAGAAACACCCCACAAATCAAAGATATATTAGCCCAAGTACTCAAATCAAGAAAGAAAAAGAAGGTCAAGAAAGTTGTTTTTCCGAGGAGTTTAGTCAAATTCAATGATCCAATATGGATTGAAGACGACAAATCAACACAGAAATACAAACACACAATGGATAGCATCACAATATTTCTTAAAGAAACATGAGTACTATATAGGTAATAGACAACTATGAGTACCAAAATCATAGGTAAGGGCATATGAAGTAACGTCAAGACCCTCCCAAGAAACAAGGCCCACTAGGTGTCAACCTCAACATTATCTTAGGATACCTAAGAAGCAAGTCTACAATAGAATAGCATTAAATGTTAAAGTCTACCACAACTCTCAAGAGGATACAAATCAGAGACGGATCTCAAATAATCTTCCTCTTGCACCAAGGTTCTACAAAGGCTATACAAAGATTTGGCAACTAGTTAATCAATAGCCAATTACAACTACATCAGAACTTCATGAAGATCTCAAGAGCTCAACAAGACATAGTACCAAGCAAAGTCAACAAAGAAGCTATGAAGGTAATCAGGATATGTTTGGATTCCTAAGTCTTCCAATGCTCCAAATCAAAATTCAAATCAATACAGTCAACCGAGGCCTACAACAACCTCAAAGGCTCCTTACAACATGCCTAACTAGACAACCAAGCATACAATGGAGTCTTCATAGTCAAAGAATGGCAATTTGATCGACAAAGCTGCAGATTCCAAGATAAACGAGGTATGGCAAAAGAAATCTTCAATGCCAACTTGGTCCTTCAACAATCCTCTTTTTGAGGATTCAAACTTACTTTCACCTGAAGAAATGTTTGTAGTAAGCTCAAGAATGTGAAAATTCAAGTTGCCAGGGAGCAAAGAATACTCTTAGGCGTATAGTCAGAGTCGGACTGTTGAGCCACTAAATGAGAAAAGCGTTAGTCCCAAAGCTTCAAGTCATACTAAATTTTGTGCTAAGAGTCATAGTTATTAGGCTTACACTCAAGCTAGATGTTGAGCATATCTAAGTTGTGCCGCTCATGCTGGATGAGATGATTATAAGAGTTGAAGTCTATTAACTTAATCATGGTCGACTGATGTAGAATCTAACACTCACACACAATGCACAATAAGACATTAGGTGAAATTTGGACTCACAAAGGGGCCCTTTAAGGAGTTTTACTTTACCTCTCTCTACCAAAACGGGTGCATGGATAATTTTTTGCAAACAAACTCCAAAGTTGGCGGAGGCTTGACTATTAGAATGTCCTCTTCAAGCTCTATCTACTGATATATAGCACGCCATGAGATTCCTCATACTTTAGAAGATTATTTTTTTGCTTCACCGCCGATGATGTGACAACTCTGTCAAAATCTAAGTGAATAAAAAAAAGAATCTTCTAAAATATGAGGAATCTCATGACGTGCTATATATCAGTAGATATAGCTTGAAGAGGACATTCTAACTCTCAAACCTCCACCAACTTTGGAGTTTGTTTGCAAAAATTTATCCATGCGTCCGTTTTGGTAGAGAGAGGTAAAGTCAAACTCCTTAAAGGGCCCCTTTGTGAGTCCAAATTTCACCTAATATGAGAGCTTAGATCCTCAACAACAAAAACCCTTCCTAAAGGGGTGTCAGCTTATGAAGCCTCATCGTATGCTTTTATAGATACACCTTCTTTTTGTCAAAAATCCTTCTTGCACAACATATTGTTGCCCATGCATTTCTATGTATGCATATAGGATGTCCCACAATTGGACATATGCATTAAACACTCTTTTTTGCTTCCACCTATGCACCTTGAGTGGACTACAGTAGGCAAACCAATGTTTCATCATGTTACCCTTTAATTTGCTACCCTTTTATCTCCATTTCCATCAACAAATAATCTCTTTAGTACTTTATTAATATTTTCCATGCTAATAAGTACTTCAATAATGCACGTATCCCAAAGACACTTTTTTCCACTAGTTTTTTTCCTTTGGTCATCCAGGTATTGAACCCTAAATTAGATCCTCATCATTCAACTTCTCTTGTACATACTCTTAAAAAATAAAAAACAACCTCGCCATTCTACTGCTACAAGGGACAAATGTGACACATCAGAAACAATTTTGGACCAATGAAAACTCTACAATGGAATGAACCTCACCAATAAGTTCAACGACTAATGAAGACAAGCAATCCATCAAAAACCAATCAAAAACCTTCCATAGCCTCCACGAACACTTTTCAATAGTGCCCGAGGACGAGCACTAAAATCAAAAGGGGGGAATGTTAACTGAGCCGACATCAATTAACAAAAGCTGCTAAAGATCAAATCCGTACAAAGGCATATCAAAGATAGATGCAAAGAAGCAGTAAAGATTGGAATTACACATTTGTTACATTTTCAAAAAATGAACATGTGTTGTAAATTCTCGATGTATTTCAAGCCATTGTAATATTTGAAATGTGTTACGGGCTCAATGAGAGTTCCAAGCTGTAAAGAATAGGTCAGTTAGTGTGCCTAGGTTGCAAATTAAGTAATATGTGGATCCCTAAAGGCCTTGGGTCCCCAGACATTGCATACCTTTACCCTAGGTATATAAGGAAATGTGTAAAAGAAATTAGGGTTCTCACCCTCATTTGTTGAGACCACTCTTTGGTGAGAGCTCATGAGGTGTGTGGCTATGGAGTCCTTGAGCTTCTCCTTGCTCATGTAACTTGATTAACACTAAATCAGGCTTAATTCTTTTTCACTATGCCTCTCTCATACTTCTTTTGATTGTTAATGATGCTTTGATGCGCTAGATTGTAACTAATTAGTGGTTAATCCCGCTCTACTCTTGTGTGATTTTTGTCTAATTTTTGCGAGTGCATGTAGGTTTGATTGGATTGTGGACGCTCAATAGATCTATTTATGTGTACTTCTGTTAGTGTGTTTCATGATAGTATTACTGATGTGTGCATCTTCTAGTTATTAGTGTGTGTGATTGGGTTGATTTGAAGTGAAGAGTAGTGAATATCTAATTGCATACTCGAATGGTCAATTGCAAGTGTGCGTGCATTCTAATTGAGAGTGTGTATGCTTAGTTTTAGGTGTGTGTGCACTATTTTTCCCTTGTTTGTGCACCTAAAAGTCAATGTGTGCTTAATGATTTTTCAATTGTGATGATTTATTTATGGTGTGGTTATGCACAGCTAAAGATTAGTGAAATGAAATTGCAATTTCGACAAAATTAACCCTTTTGTTTGCGCACCTAAAAATTGGTAAAAACTGCCAATTATCAGTGTGTGTGTGTGTGTGTGTGTGCCTAAAAAATGCTTAATGTGTATGATTAGTTCAATGTTTGATTGCATATTTGATGTGTGTAATGGTTAATCGCTGCATTTTTTAGCTCAAAACAGGGATTTACACATTCCAAATGTGTCAAATTTTGACCTGATTTTATTGATTTTAATTGCCTAGTTTGGATTTTATTGATGAGATTATTTAGCAACTGAATCAATGTGATTTTTGTGATTCGATTTGGCTCCACTAATCCCCTATATGTGGAGATTTTTTTTTTTAAAAAGATATTTTTCGAATATCTTTTTCAAAAATTCCTTGGTCGAGTTTTTTTTGGATATTTTTTCAAAAATTCCTTGGTCAAGTTTTGAGCGTTTCGTTATTTGCGGGGGGCAGATTGTTGATTTTGTTGTAAATCACGTTTTCGACAAAAACTACTATTTTTGGTATTCTTATGTGAGTCAAAAGTATTGATTATGATTGTCGATGATCTTTTGAGATTTCTAGAATTTTCTGGGAATTGTTTTGGATTTTTTGGCAATATTTTTGGATTGTCAGGTGATTTTAGCATTTTGGGCTAATTTTTGGACTAAAATTGGCATTTTTGAGGAATTGAAAAATTAAAATATTGCAAAATTTGCTTCGACGAGCGTCGGCCGGTTGATCTTGAGCTTAGGTGTATGCTTTGACAAATTTCGACGGTTGTGCAGACTCGACGACGGTCAAAATTTGAGCGACTTTAGATAAAGTGAACCTGACTTTTCTCGAGTTGTGCCTTTTGACGCATGAACTCTCTCCCTCTTTCTCTCTCTCAACTCTCTTCGTCAGAGAGATTTGTACGGTCTCTTGGGATAGTTTCCTACGACGTTAGAATAATCTTCCTTCTTCTTCTTCTTTTTCCCTTTCGCTCTCGTGGTGTGTGAACACACCCCACACACACACACACTCCCCCTCTCTCTCTTCTCTCACTCTCTCTCTAACACTCTCCCACCCTCTCTCTCTCTCTCTCTCTCTCTCTCTCTCTCTCTCTCTCTCTCTTTGTCCTATTAACACACACACACACACACACTCCCCCCCTCTTTCTCTCTTTGTCGTGACTCTCTCTCTCATCCCGCTGTCACGCACCGTAAGGGCCAGTGGCCACCACACATGCACGCACACTTTCTCTCATTATTTTATCTCGTCATGTAGTGCGTGCCAAGCCCGCTTAGTAGTGTTGTATATATTATCTCTCTCTCTCTCTCTCTCTCTCTCTCTCTCTCTCTCTCTCTCTCTCTCTCTCTCTCTCTCTCTCTCTCTCTCTCTCTCTCTCAGAACGCGAGGGACTAGAAGTCACTGTGCAAACCGAAAATAGGCAGGTGCTAGTAATTCCACTCAAATTGAGCTTCCAGTCGGACGACAGGGACCTTGAAATGATGAAAATATGGGCTTTGAATAGCTTTGAATAGTCAACTACAAAAGTTCTTTGACTAAAGCAGTCTTATTAAACCCGAGCAGGAAAAATTTTGCTAATCAATACGGATATGCTAGGAGGCAGTTTTGTAGATTGAGCTAACATGGACTAAAATCAAGCTGAGAGTTCAAGTACAACAAGACAAACCAATAGCAGTGGCAACACAGGTACAAGTGCAATAGAGTAGATTTTACAGTTATATGGCTACAATGGAGATAAAGTCTTATATGTAGATTCCAAAGGCCAAAGATACCTAATGAGCAACAAAGCAGCACATGAGCCAAGATTCTATTGATTAGAGTAAATCAAGATCTAGAGAACTCCCAGATGTTCACAGACTTCAGTGGAGAAATGTATTGCAAACTCAAAGACGAAGTGCAGATAAAAGTTCAGAAAGTCAACCCAAGTGTTTATCCACAAATCTGCACAAGCAAGCAAAACATACAGTTGGTGCATATGCAATCAGGGTCATTGCACATGGATTACACTTGTCAGATCTTAGTTGAGAACCAAAGATGGAAGATCCAACAGATCAACCAATAGGAGCCAGTCTAATTGGAGGACCAAGTCAAAGACGATACAAAGGTCAAGATGGAGCATTCTACAACATGATTCTTAGTGTTCTGAAAGAAGATGCCGGCAACTTGGCAAGAACAAAAACAGAAGCTCCTCAGCAAGAGATTGACATGATAGAACCAGTTGAAATACCACCAGTCAAGCTAACACTGATACGATTTTTTGGAGTTCTCTTTATAAAACACTTATTATTTTGATAAATTGGGAATATTGTAACTCCTCTTCTCTCGGATAAACTCTGTAATTAATGAGCCGGGGCTACAAGCTTCCAGATTGTATAAACCTGTCATTACCCAGCTTTGATAGAACTCCAGTTATTAGTTTTGACCACCGAAAAACCTTAGTTAAGGTATAAAAGCCAATTTTTGTAAGTTGTTTATAAATTTTGGATAATGAAATACACAGTGTGAGCTAATGGCGCTCACTCCTCTCCTTCTCGCGCTTCCTACTGCCTCCCCAATTGTCACATTATAGTCGCGTTTATTGCATTGCAACCGCACAAGAGCTCTACGCATTGACGTAAGCAGTTCACAGTAATTCGTAGCTCTTGGCGTCGCGGACCCGCGGCCTAATTTTATCATAACTAGAAATTTACACTTTCAAATAAAAAATTAAGCATAGGTGGGGTATTGGGGCATCATTGCTAAGCATTTAGATGCATTCTGGGTCAAAAACGACTAGGTAAAAAATCCACTACTATTAATAGTCGCGATTTTGGGACTTGACCTAAAGTGGGGTTTGAGACCATAAGCATGTGTACGTAGGTCTTATAAACATTTCCTAGAAGTTCTGTTATGTTTGGATGTCATTTGATGCTGCAACGGATGTGATTTGTGATTGGATTTTGGTGATTTCAGTCACTTGAGTGTAGCTTGAGCTAGATGCGAGTTGTTATCCGAGAGACAGACAACCTCTTGTAGCCTCTATGCACTAGTCGAGTCAGCTTCATCCCATGGGTTGACAAATTAATTTTGGTTCTTGCTAATACTGCAATAAGATAGGATGGTGAGATTAGACATGCGTCCCACATTTGGCGCCATTGTCGGGGATCGAAGAGACCTAAACTAGGGAAAAACAAGATCGTCTTGTGAAGTTATCCTTTAATTTCCTCTAGGTTTACCTAGAGTTTGAAACTTTCTTTTAGAAACCGTATAGCTTAACACTAGGTTGGTAATGGGACACTTTTATGTCCTGGGACACTTTTATGTCCTGTTAAGTGACCATTTTCCTTGAATTATGTCAAGAGTTTCAAAATGGATTTTGAGGTGCTATCTGTCTATAAATTTGTCTCATAAGCTGAAAAAAACTCGACATTTTTTTGGAATATCAATTCCATCTTTAACCTTGTCCTTGCAAAACATTTCACAACATAAACTGTGTGAAAAAACGGGTCCTGTTTTTGGCTTTTTTCAACTTTTTGCAACTATACCACTCTAGAATTCATGTTTGTGAGGTCTATAATGCTAGAGAACTGTCGTTAGTAGTCCTCAACATGTTCTGATGCTTCTAGGGAGAAATAAATGTTAAAGTTGTAAGTTATGACCAAATTACAAAAATTATCAAATCCTGTTTTTTAGCCAATTTTAGCTCTTCTATGATTTTTTTGGTGGCTTTCATGATATCCAAATGCAGTTTTGATTTTCTATGTCTCATATTGTAACATAAAGCTAATATTCCTTGAGTTTTGGGACACCTAATACCCTATTTTGCATAGTAGACAACGATGGTTGATTTTTTCAATTATAGAAGAAAACAAAACATTCTAGTATATCAAGTATAGCTTTTTCAATATTGTTAGTTTCTTGTGACAACTATATGCATTTTGTAGGTAGTAACCATATCTAGTCATAAGGATCAAATTTGGCTAGATATTTAATACTTTCTATGGGATTCTATAATTCATAATGTTGAACCCAATTTTTTCATGTTTGCTGTATTTAGTACTTCATCTTTGTCCCCAAGATTCCCCTTGGTAAGAGATGTATTATTCTTTTGACATGCTCCATGGCTCCTTATGTACCTAAAGGACAATAGGGAACTAAGAAAACATGCATATATTATTTGTATTGAGCGTGGCTATAGAAACTTTGATGATAGGTTTGCAGAATGGTAAAAATTCAACTTTTTGTACCTATTTCTTTTGGCAAAACAAAAAATAGTGAGTGAGAAGCAATCATATGTTCTGATCACCAACCCATTGAAGTTAACTAGGGAATTTATCTCAAGTCCTACAAAAATCCCTATTCTTATTTTTATGCAACAAAACGTAAGAAATGACTGTTTTGATGAAAATGTACTGGACCATCAACTTTGGAGGCTTGGTGTGACCAAAAGATGAGAAATTTTACAAGTTTCTTATTTTTCCCATGTGTAGTAGGCCTTGAACTATAACCTCATGAAAGGATTTTACAAAATGAGTGGATCTACTATGGTTTTGGAGGTTTTTTTCAAAACCCTGAAAGGACACTTTTATGTTCTGTTAGGTTACCAACCTAGTGTTAAGATTATCGTCTTTTGCTGTGTAGAGGTAGCTTGGAAGTAATCGTACTTGTTGAGTACCTTTAGGATTGTAGGATTGTAGAAATAGATTAGGATTTTAAAAATGATTGGTAGACGAAACAAGTCTTAAGATCAGTGCTCATAAAACCATAAAAGACAAGAAAACGAGTGTTTGTAAACATTTTCCTCAACCCCATTGCATGAGAATCTAGGAGTAGTGTAAGTAGGATCCGAGGTGAATTTCAGAACATTGCTCTCTTTGAAAGAATCAAGTGTGAATTGTTATTGGAAGTTGCAAAATTTCAGGTCTACGGCTAGAAATAGCTCGAAAAGACTCGAAACCACTCAATCCGATTGGAGAGTAAGCTTGAACGTTGTCTGAAACAGTTGGTAAGCTCAAAGACACGTCGAGGTAAAAATTTCATGAGTTGGCCAAAACTTAGATTATTTACTTTTTCTTGACATGTTAGGCCAAATTAAGTTTTAACTTGATTCATAGGCTTAAAATAGCTCTTGTAAAGACTGTCTTTGAAAAAATTGCAAAAAAGTGTTCATTTCAAGCCTAAAGTCAATAATCGCGATTATTAACTTTCTGCTCTAAGTTGACCAAGGTTCCTACCATTGACTTGTTGCATGTGTACAAACAACGTTTTTAAAGGCCCAAATGATTTGGATCACCAAACTGGCAAAAAACTGGGTAGAAACTAAAGTTTGTAATGACTTTTTGAATCTTGAGTGTAAATTTGGGGAAAATTTTGTCCAAACTTGTTGAAAATTAATTAATAGGCTTATATTTATGTGATAAACATGTGTACATGCTTAGTTGACCAAAAGATGCAAAAAGTTGCTATTTGTAAATAATCGCGATTATTTACATCTGTCCTATTTTTTAACTTTTTTGACCAAGTCAGCATACCACTAGTTTAATCATGTTTTAATAAGCCCACAAACCAAATTTGGTAAGATTTGGATCATTGGATTGGAAATTGTGATCAATTTACGAAGTTAGTATGAGGATAGAAAATTGATGACCATTTGACCAAAAATTTGTCCAAACTTGATGAAACTTGGCTAGTGGCCTTTACTTAGGTGCTTAACAGATCTATGTCAAAGTTGGGGCAAAAAGTTGCAAAAATATAGCTAGAGTAAATAATCGCAATTATTTACATCTGCTTCAAAAATTGAGAATTTTACAAATGTGATTATACGACAAGGTTAAGCATATCGTAGACCTCACAAATCAATTTTGGTGAAATTTGGATCACAAAAGTAAGACTTACGCCAGATTGTTGAAATCAGAGTCTGCGGACACAAAACAGTTGATAAACTTGATCAAAATTTGTCCAAACTTGATGAAACTTGTCGAGGGACTTTAACAAGTTGTATACTTGCCAGACCAATCCAAAAAGTGTAAAAAACTAGCAAAAGTAAATAATTGATTATTTACTACTGCTATCCAGAGACATCAATTTTGACGTTTGAACTTATACACTGTTAGACTAACATAATACAAATCCACCAGGAATTTTTGGGTTCAATCGGATTCAAATTGGTGCATGTTCACTCAGTTTCTAGGTTGCAGATTAAACCTTTGATTTTTTGCTAAAGTCGAATCTGAAAGTCAATTTTTGACTCCCATGACTCGATTTGAAGTGATACACATAGACCAATCACGAGAGTAGCAAAAACTCTACTGTCTTTATAGAAGAATAGCTAACTTGATTAAATTTTTTCAGGAACCAGTGGCTTGAGATAAGATTGCAATCGAATCAAGTGGAAATTGACGGCAAGTCAATCCAAAAGTAAGTACTCTATCCAGGGCTTCATAAGTCTATATGAACCTTAGATCTAGTCGTGTAATAGGAAATGAGGGCATACTTGGAGAAATATCCAGTAGAGTATCCACCGAAGAAAACGTGAATCACGGCAATTCCTTGCACACAATTCTTGAAGAAATCTCAGACACTTTTTTAGATTCAACATCTAAAATGTCTTCCTACTCGACTCACTCAGAAACCGGAACGACAATGCACTATAAGCATTTACAAGACTAACCGCCATGGAGCCCAGGTTTACTTGGACCCTAACAAGGAGTATGCTATCCGCATTGATGACCATGGTATTGAGTTCGAAGAAGAGATTAGGGCAAACAAACAAGGAAAAATATACATGGTCAAAAACGGAACTCAGTATGTACCAGTTGAGAACCGTGATGTGGTAGAAAAATGGGGGTTAGAAGTAAACATCATAATCCCAGATATGTCAGTAAAAGAAGGACCACCAACTTTAGAATTTGAGGGATACGATCAAGTAGATTTGAAGCCTTTGAAACAGCTTAGTACGGATAATCCTAGGATCTGAGTCTATTGTTGGAAATATATAAACATAAAAGGTCTTCTGTAGACTTCACATGACAAACCAGGACAACTAACGGCCATGAAGATCATCTATATATTCAAGATCAAAGATAAGGGATCAGCACACCTATCAACCTACCTGTTTAGGGATTGTTATAACAACAACTTTGTTATGACTCCTGAGGAGGTAGAACAAACCAAATACCAAGGGTATTCCATACGGGATTGGATATTGGGACAAGAACCAGAAACAATTCCAACAGATGAACACCATGAGAGATCATCTGAGAGTAATGTAAAGAAACCAAAAATCACCTCATCACGTAGAAAACCGGGTGACAGTAAGGCTAGTCCAGGGCTACATGAGTCACTATTTCCAACATACTAGTTTGAAGGACTCAAAACATGACCAACTGCCAGGAGATCGGGAGTTGAACCAAACAGACGTGTTAGACCAGTTAATTTTCAAAAATGGGTCAGAAAATACAGTGGATCAGGGGATCTATACGACCACTTAGCAAGCTTTAAGCAAGTTCTAAGAGCATAACGTATATTCGATTTCCATATTGAATTCGATGGGTTTGGAATGACATTAGAAGGAAAAGCATTGACATGGTTTCAAAACATTCCACCAAGGTCAATCATGGACTTTAACACATTAGCTCAAGGATTAGTAGCTGCTTGTTCAAAAATAGGGATCAAACATAATACGATAGCTCAAATATATAGCTTTAAATAGAAACATGGTGAGTCTATTAGGGATTATGTAACTCGAATGAAACAATATATTGCCAGATGCCCAGGGCTAGAGATATCTGCAGAAGAATGACTCGTATCTTTGTTTCTAGAGGGACTGCTAAACAAAGAACTTCATGATATACTCTATAGTAAAAAGCATACAACCCTAGAAGAGTGTGTGTCAGATGCTATTGACTTAGGAGACAATTGTGATATTTTTAACAAAGAAGATGTACCTGAGGATAACCAAAGCAAGAAAACAACATCTACTAAACCAGCACAAGTGGGAACGGCTGCTGCGGAACTACTTTCAGCCATAGAAGATATGCTCAAAAGGATGAACGACGTGATCAACAACATGCAAAAAGAACCTATGAGGGGACCAGGACAAGGGATACCTCAACAAGGACAACCAATTAGGCCACAAAAATGGTGTGCAATTGAGGGTAAGTGGACCAACCATGAGACCCACGAGTGCTACTTCAGACCAAAGTATGATGGGAATGTTCAGTATGTACCCATGAGGCCACAAGGACAATCCATGTACAGATATCAGTCTAATATAGCCCAAGCTCAAAGACCACCAATGGGTATGGAAATACCTCAACTTGTGTTGGGACAACAACCTCCGTATCCAGGACATAATGCAATCCCTGTAAAGTACATGCACTCTGAAGGAGTCATAGATGAACAATCATTAGTGCCTGTTACACCCTATGCAAAGCCTAGTCCATCCACAGTAATGGTAGAAGGAGATTGGTATAATTCACATACACCACGAACGGAAGAAACAACTACTTATGCTCCACCAGAGCTCGCATGTATTATGTAGCTAATCAAGGTGTCAGACCTCCCATGGTAAGACCCATGATTAAGCCAAGTACGGAAAACTGTCACGAAAAAGAGCCTGACAAAAACCTCGGACCAGTTGAAGCTTATTGCATACAATGTTGCAAAAAGGGAGGACACTTTTCGGAAGATTGTCCTAAAAATCCTTTAAACAAGGGTAAAACAGTAGTAAACGTAGTCCAAGTGATACCTAGTAGCTCATCAAAGAGTGAACCGATTGTTCCAATCAAGGTAATCACTAGAGCCCAGGCCAAGAAAAAGAAACACAACTCCTCTGATGATTTGGAAAATATGAAAGTTTCCTCTCAAAGAATTAAAAGGAGCAGAAGCAAAAGATATGAGATGAGAAAAAAAAAACAACGGGTTGAAATTGAGGAGAAAGCAAAAAAGCTATTCCAGCAAAAGTTGAAAGAAGCTGGAAGTGAAATCAAAGAAACAACCGTGAAATATGAAGGATCCATTCTGGTTGATAAAATTTTTGAGCCTATTAATGCCGCCTTGGAAGCCTACCAAGCAAGACTTAAAGCAGGCCAAAACATGGAAAACAAATGAAAAAACTATCCTTCTCTAGACATGGAAGCAGCTAAGCTGGAAGCTTATCAAAATTTGGTAAGAATCACGAAAGAAATGTTGGAAAAACAAAAACCCAAGCCTGAAAGCATCGCAAAATCTGAAGAGCTTCTCTTAAGAGACACTAAAGAGAAATCCAATGTGCTGGCAAAATCTCTCCTTGAAACAAAAGAACCAGAACTTATAGTGCCGGACAACGAAGATGCCTTAGACGGAATTCCATTCGTAGAGGAAAACTGGCCAGGACACTTATGGGAAAAAGTTAGAGTGATCAATGATGGGAGCCTATCTCTAAAGTCAGCTCCTATAGAGGAAGTCTGGCGCGCATTCAATGCATCTTACGTCATCATCACTGCAACTTGAAAAGTCACAAAACATTAGGAAAAATGTGGACTCTCTTTGGGCCATATAGGATTAAGGTTAATTAGGCTCCAGCCAATAGGAAGAGAGCAATGTATATAAGTCTAGAACCTAAGAAAGTAGAGAGAATAATAGGGTTGTCCACTCATTTATTGCATTGTATCCTAGAGGGAGGTGGATGGGTAAAAGAGGGAGGGGAAAAAAGGGAGGGGGAGAGTGGTGGGTCCACAGATACGTTTTTGCAAAAACCCTAAAATTTCAAAATAAAAAAAAAAAAAATTTCAAAATATTCCATCCAAAACTCCCCCCAAACCTACCCTATGATCAAAAAGTCATTTTCTCACTCTAGAACCTTTTTTCCAAGACTCCCTTCCTCCATAGCCCCTTTCCATAACACAAAGCTCTCACTCTCTCTCTAAACTCTTACACCTTCCTCCTTCTTCAAGCTCTCCATTGCAACTTTAAGCTCCCACTCTCTCTCTAAACTGTCTCCTTCCTCCTTCCTCAAGCTCTCCATTGCAACTTTAAGCTCCCACTCTCTCTCTAAACTCTGTTTCCCTCCTCCTTCCTCAAGCTCTCCATTACAACTGCAAGCTCCCACTCTCTCTCTAAACTTTGTCTCCCTCCTCCTTCCCCAAGCTCTCCATTGCAATTTCAAGCTCCCACTTAAGCATCCATGGCAAACAATGGTCAAAATAGACGCCCCAAACCCATCATTCAAAGTATGGTTCTCCACAACTCGAAGAATGAGGAGCAGCAATGGGAACCTCAGCTTTTTCAAGAAGGTGCGTGGTTCTACATGCAACCTTCCGTAATCGGTCCCCATCGTGTTCGTGAAAGAACAAACGTTGATCTCCATTGGAAGGGAAGACTACTAGGCTTCACGCAAGTAAGAGACAAGGGTACGGTGGCAATCGTTCAACATGTTTTCATGTTTGGACACATGCGTCTATGAGGGATCACCAACCCAAGGGATTTTCCTTGTAATTGTATGTCCCTTGCACTTCAATGGTTTTGGTGGTAACAAAAAAATGGGCTTTTTACATCTCACGGACTGTTTTGTTTCTATGTAGATGTTTTTCCTTCTACCCTTGTGGAGGAGCAACCACTCTCGTGCCTTTCAGGCACATTTATGGCCATGCATGCAAGTCTTGGGGATATGCTCTTCTCCAACACAACTTCATCAAACCTTGCACGACAGAGGGTGTTCTTCTACACCCACAAGTACATTGTACCTACAGATGAGGAAGGCTACGGAGAGCTACAACCTTTGGAGGCTACAACCTTGCGTAGAATGGAGTGGACAAAGCCAGATGCATTCACTGTAATGTCTTTGAAAGCCAAGATTGTAGCTGATGTGAGAGCATCATTAAAATTTGGAAAAGCCTCGCGTTCAGTTGGGCTTGGATGGTGTTGTCCTGCTCATGTCTTCGCTAGCATCTTTGGATCTTTGCCTTTCCATCATACAAATACTATTGATAGCCGTTTTTTAGGCTCTTTGTAATTGCCACAGTGAGTTACCTCACCCTACCAAAATCACCCAAACACTGTGGCTATCCCTACCATTTCACTGTACATAGGCGTGCGTGAGTCACGGGACTTTTCCCATATCTTCTTAAAAACCCTCAGCTAGCTAGTCACTGGGCTAGGTGAGCCAAAAAAAATAAAAAAAATAAAAAAATAAAAGTATATTATGGCCTCTTTGTGTGTAAATATTTCATTGTATATATGGCCTAAATATAGGGATTTTTTATAATTATTTTGGTATTTTATTTAAATATTTCTACTTAGGTGTGTGTTTTATTAAACCTATGTACACCTTCTTTCATCCTCTTACACCATAATTATATATATATATATTTTTGCCAATATGTACATACTCTAACCTCATATTTTTCCTTTATACAAATCACTCCTACATTTTCACCCTCACCCTCGTGAAAACAAAAATTGATTTCTACTCATTGGTTACTTTTATTATATTATTTACTTGCATACCTTTTCCTCTTTCACCCAAAATAATTCAAAGAGGGACCATATCATATGATTCCAATATCTTTCCATATCCATAACTCCTCCATATTTTTATTATTATTTTTACTCATTATTCTAACACCATGTGCTCATTGAGCTAAAGTCCATGAATAGTCCATACACTAGTCCCACCATGTATATATTTCTTTATTCACCAATAATCCTCCTCCATGCATGTGTCAAGGGCAACTTGGATGCTTTGTATTATGATATGACAAAGGAGGGGCTCACTCTTGGATGCATTGTACAAATTCAACAAAGGAGGGGTCCACTAAAAGACTTTTGCAAGCATAAAAACAGGCTTTTTGGTGAGAATTTTGGCACCTATCTCCACTCCGAATTTGGAGCAGTGGTCAAAAGAGAAAATGTAGCCCACGCTTTGAATAATCACCTCAAAGTTTTTCATGATTTTTGGAGCTACCAGCGGTGAGCTATGATTTTTTGAGTGGACCCCAGTCTGCCCACTTTTTTCACAAGTAGCCCATAGTCTTCTCTCACCTCTTTCCACACTTCTACACACACACACACACACACACACACACACACACACACATTTCTCTCAATCCCTCACTCAAACCTGCACCTTCAATGGTTTCTCTCACCTTCTTCACCATTAACCTCCCCACTTACTCCCATAGCTCTCATATGAGCTCTCCATGTACATACACCATCTCTATGCCTCTCTCTATTACTTCCAAAGTACAATTCCATCTTACCCCTTATATATATACATAAATTCAGCATGTGTACCATGATTAACCTCTGCAAATCAAGAGATATCATCAACGGAATTACCATTTTCATCGCGATAATCAACCTTGGCGGCGGTGGCGTAAAGAAGGGAAGACGAAGAAGAAGGTCGATAGTCATTTTGAGAACCTACACAAGTAAGTCCAAAACTTCTTCAAGCTTCACCATCACAAGGATTTTCTCACTTCATTCAACCATCTTACTTCAACCATCCACCTCATTCTACCCATTGTAAATGTAACATTAACTTTCTAGTGATTACTAACACTAACCACTAACATACTAACACAAAATAGCCATTGACCTAACCATAAAAGACACCTCACCTCAAGACATATGTATAGTAACTCTCTCTCTCTCTCTCTCTCTCTCTCTCTCTCTCTCTCCTTACTTACTTTCACCTTATCTACCATCAATAATGCTCTCTTTTGAGCCCACACCCATGACTCAAGCAGACAAAGAAGGCCCGCAATGTTTTGATATTCAAAAAAATCATAATCTTGATTTGTTAGCTTGTAAATTAGGATTTCTAATAATCTTAATGAGGGGTCTCCAACCTATAAATAGGCCCCTCTCCTTCTTGTAAAACAACCTCCAACATCTCACATAGCACCCCAACACTCTATGCGTGAGGAGAGACTTAGGTGTAGCAACCACTTGTGAGCTTCACTCTTGGTGTGAGAGAAGCCTTCAAGCTACACATTGCAAGTGAGAGAGCGTGAGTTCCACAAATCTCAAAACCACTATTGTACATGCTCTTTCATCATCAATAAATTGAGGTTTGGTGCATCAAAGGCGTGATTCGACGTTTAAATCTTCGTCCTTCCATTTGTGCAATACGGTTTGGTGAATTCAAGGTGACTTGTGTATTTTGAGTTTTTATCGGTTGATCTTGATTTTAGAAAGTGTTTTAGTGTGTTTTTCATTGCCAGTTTTGTGTCCATTGTAAGAGGGTATTGTGGTGAGAGGTCTCCCACACCCTAAGACAATGTGTGTGTGTTTTGGCAATGTTTAGCAATCACTAAGCATTGAGTGAGTTTTGTACAAGTTCTACGATAGCAACCTAACGAACCATCTCCATTTGCAAGTCACAAATAAGGTATTACGCAAGATCCTTTCCTCTCTCTCTTCCCTTTGCTCTAGCTCTCTCTGGTCCATTTCATGTGTGTCTTGGTGTGAGGTTGCTTGTGTGCGTTGTGTGGTGCATCTTCTTGGTTGTACCAAAAATCTCTCTTGCGTCCTAGTTCGCATACCATAACTAGGTGGTGCCCCTATCTTGTTTGGGTTTGGCTGTGGGTTTGTTGTTTTGTTGTGCTTGTGGTTGCCCCAGCCCCAATTGAGCAGCACGGGAGCCTTGAGGGGTGTTTAGAGGCCACCTTTCTTGCTGCCCGCCCCGGACCGCCTCAATTTTGGTGCCCCCACGGAGGAAAGGCTTGTGTATCTTTTTGTGTAGGTTCAACCTTTAGCATAGTCAAGTAGGTTGCATGAATCACGAGAATTTGTATGATCCTTTCATTCCCATTGCAAGGCAAAAGGTACACATAATTGTTAGTACTAAGTTGCAATTTCAGCGAGTAATTCGTAGGATTTTAGGTCCTCTTAGGTTGGCCGAGATAAACGCTTCAGTAAACCCTTTTATTTTGCCTCTGATTAGGTACGACCTTAGTTTGGACGTCTATATTTTTGTTTTGTTTTGAGTATTAGGTCATGCATAGACCATGGATAATGGCCCAGGAATAGAGGTTTTCCCCTTCCATTTCACTCCACACATTAGAATAAACATTGCAATTAGTAGAAAAATCCATTTTCAACAACGTATGGTATTCATGTTTGGTGCCCAAAGAGTAGGAGAAATTCTCACATCACCAAACCCTGTCATTCTACCTCTTATTGATTATCATAGGTCATTTGATGTGAATATTTTTATTTTGTTGTAGAATAGATTGCAATTTAGAAAATATTATTGTGTAAATCTTTTAAAGAAAGAAAAAACAAAAACGCGTCACTTTGAAATTAATTCAATGGAGAGCCAACGCCAAATGTCTGGATATCCTCTTTTCTTTGGAGAGCCTGGAGAGGATGCAGAATTATTTCTAGCGAATTTCAAGATGTCTTGCCGTATCAAGAGGATAGTAACTGATCAAGAACGTGTAGAAATGTTTGAGGTGGTCCTTAGGAAAGATGCTAGTACTTGGTTTGACTCTTTGCCTGAGGAAGTTAAGGGGAATTACACAGAAGTTTTGAATCGTTTTAAGAGATACTTCTTTGATCCCCAAAACACTCAAAAACTATGGCAAGACATTGTTTCTCATAAGCAAAAAGACTTAGATGACTACTACTTGTACAAGCAAGAGTTTCTACGTCTTTGGGCTCTATGGATACGAAATGTTACTAACCCTGGTGATGGTGCAGAATTTTTAAAGAAGGAGAGGTTCATAGCCGGACTCTTTCCTGACCTTAAGGTAAAAGTTGAGGCGGGTGCACCTGCTACTTTTGATGCAGCTGAAACTAGGGCTGCTGAGAAGTATAGGAAACTCAAGTGCTTAAGGGGAGAGGTTCCAATAGAAGGTCTTAGACCCAAAGGTAAGTCACAAGCATCAACATCGAGGGAGATTCCTGAGGTAACGGCGGAAGTAATTGAGAAGTTAAACGAATCTTTAAGCAGCCTGTCAATTCACCTTGCACAAGCTGTAGGTCCAAAGGGACAAGCAAAGAAGTCTGAAGAGCGAGATCCACGACCTAGGAGAGTCTTGCAATGTTGGAATTGTGGAGAGTCTGGACATGGGATGTATAATTGTCCTTGGCCCCGTGGGGAGCCAGGGAGGCCTAACTTGAATTACCCAGTGATGAATGCAGGAGAAGGAGCTGGTCAACAACCAAGGCTTCTACAAAGGCCAAATGGACCAAGACCACCTCCACAAGGGGTAGAAGGAGTTCCACCTTTGCCAGATCCAAATGTGCATGTGGTAGAGGTGACAAATTCAAATAAGGTTGACATGGAAGCCAATGGCATTAAGCGTGGCCGACGAAAAGGTAAAGAGAAAGAAGGAGTCACATCACAGAGTGACCATGGACAAGGCAAGAAGGCAAAGGAAACCAAGGAAACCAAGAGGACTCGACGTCGTATCAACCTCCAAGACTTCCCTCTTGGACATGGTATGGCTCCGTACAACTTGTTGGAAGACATGAGAGGTAAGGGTCCTGATATTTCATGGCCTCAATTTCTTGCATTATGTCCACAAGTTAGGAGGGATTTAACAAGGGCAGTTAGCACTAGGAGAAAGGTAAAAGAGAGTGTGCCTGTTGTAAAAATTGCACAAGCTGAAATGAATGAGGACATTACACCGGTGCTAGACTGTTACATCAAAGGAAGATTGGTTAGGAAAGGTCTAGTGGATGGGGGTGCACAAATTTGCATCATGACAGAGGGACTCATGCAAAAACTAGGCATGCACATCCATGAGACACCGGAAATTAAGGTCAAGATGGCAAACAATAGCAAGGCTAGGTGCGTAGGCATTTGTAAAAATGTTTTTGTGGAGGCCTTTGGCATTAAGAAGGCAGTGGATTTCTATGTCATGTCTACCAAAGGAAATGGCTACCCATTTATCCTAGGGAGACCATGGCTAATGAAAATGCGAGCTTTGCAGGATTGGGAAAGTGGGAAATTAATTTGCAGGAATGACAATCATAAGAAGGTTGTCTTTGACATGAAGGAGCAACGCCAAGAGGAGCTCCATGAAGAATCATCTCAAAGTGAGATGGAAGAAGGTTGGACCGATAGCACTTCAGAAGAAGAAAGTAGCAGCAGCATTACTGAAGAGGAGTCTTCCATCGAAGTCATGGGGGTAAGGTTTAAGCCAAGCAACCAAGAGACCTCTTGTCAAGGCTTGGAGGAGGTAGGTCCTCAAGAGAACGAAGGTGAATATCAAGATGAAGGGATGCTGGAAGGTATGCTATCAACAACACTTACAAAGGATGAAAGAGAGGAGTTCAAATGTGTGCTAAGGAAGTTTCCTAGGCTTTTTGCTAAAGACTACACCGATGTGCGTGGAGTAGATGCTGTTCAACACAAAATTGAGTTGAAGCCAGAGGCCACACCTAAGGCTCAGAAGCTACGAAGGCTAGGAGTCATCAAGGAGCAGGCTTTACTCAAGGAGGTAAGAAAGCTTCTAGCAGCAGGGTTCATTTATCCAGTGGAGAATTCAGAGTGGGTCTCTCCTGTTGTTGTCACTCCTAAGAAGAACGGAAAGTGGAGGGTGTGTGTGGATTACCGTCCACTCAATGAGGCAACAAAAAGAGATCACTTTCCCCTCCCATTTCAGGATGAGATACTAAATGAAGTAGCTGGTCATGAGAAGTACACTGTGTGTGATGGCTACTCAGGCTACTTTCAAATAGGTATCGCATTGGAAGATCAATTGAAAACAACCTTTATCACTCCTTGGGGTTGTTATGCTTTTAGAGTCATGCCATTTGGTCTGACAAATGCTCCTGCAACATTCCAACGTTTCATGAACATGGTGTTTCAAGCATTCTTTGGAAAGTCAATTAGGGTGTTCATTGATGATTTTTGCATTTATAGCTCAGAATCATTGCATCTACAAAGGGTAGAAGAAGGTTTAAAGAAGCTCTACGACATGGGAGGTCAACTCAACCCCGACAAGTGCCATATAGGTGAGGATGAAGTAATCTTGCTTGGTCATAAAGTTTCTTACAAAGGCATTGAAGTGGATCCTTCGAAGGCAAAGGCTCTTATTGAGCTACCATCACCCAAGAGTCTTAAGGAGGTCATCTCATTCATTCAAAAGGTGAAGTATATGTCACGCTTCATTCACTTAGCCTCGGAGTTACTTCACCCTTTGCAAAAGTTGACACAACAAGTAGAATTTGCATGGTCTGATGAGCTTGAAGAGTATTTTTGTAACATTAAAGTCATTTTGTCAGAGCTACCAACACTCATGCCTCCTTGTTGGGAGTACACATTCTTTGTTAGCTCTAGTGTTGGAAAAGAAACAATTGGTGCTGTGTTGCTACAACAAGATCCCCACAGTACAAGGATGCGACCCATCTACTTTGCTAGTAGGGTCATGAATGCTTTGGAGAGAGACTACACAGAAGCAGAACTCATGATGCTTTCTCTCATGTTTGCGGTGAGAAAGTTTAGATCCTACCTGCTACCAAAACCTTTTGTAATTCTCACTGCAGAAAATTTGTTCCCTTGGGTGTCATCTCAAATGAATCTTAGTACTAGGATCTCAAAGTGGATTATGGAGTTGCAAGAGTTTCAATACTCTTTCAAGGTAGAAGATAGTGTGCGTGCACAATTGGCAGGGATTCTCACTTATAGGGTGCACGAAAAGGAGATTAAGGTGCCTGAAGTAAAGACCCTACCATTGCCACCACCAAAAAGTATTCCTAATGCTTTTACTTTGTTCTTTGATGGAGCTTTTTGTCGAGCCACAGGAAAAGCAGGGGGAGGGCTAGTGTTGCTCAACCCAAGTGGAGAGGTGGTCATGAAAGAGAAGTTCAATCTACCAAGTTCAGCTAGCAACAATGAAGCAGAATATGACACTCTACTTCAAGGTTTGAAGATGTGCATTGGCCAAGGGATACAACGCCTCATGGTAAAGGGAGATGCACTTCTCATTGTTAAACAGATTTTAGGCATTTGGGCATGCAAGAATGAGAGCTTACGGACAAAAGTTCATGCCATTCGTAGATTGTTTAATCAATTTGAAGAAGTGCAACTATATCATATTCCTAGGAAACAGAATGAAGATGCTGATTTACTTGCACAACAAGCCGTTGCATGTGTAAAGAAAGAAGTGCAGGTCATCATGGTGGCGGCTGCTGTGAAGCAACCGAGGTACCATGGATTGGAGTCATTGGCTCCCATCATTGGCTACATTTTGGAGGGTGAGTTTCCACCAGACTTCACAAAAGCTCAGAAGAGGAGACTCATGAAGAAGGCAAGCGTATATCTCTTCCTAGAAGGCTCCCTCTATCAAAGAGGGAAGGATCAAGTGTGCAGACGAGTACCAACTATCAAGGAAATTCCAGCCATTCTAAAAGGTTTGCATGAAGAGGCATGTGGTGGTCATTTTGCCCAAGAATTAACTGTGAAGAAGATTTTGTTTTCGGGGTATGTTTGGCCAAGTTTGCATGTGGATGTTCAACATTGGTGTAAAAGCTGTCACACTTGTCAGATAAATGGAAATAGAAGGTTGGTGCATGGCCTGAGGCAAATAGTGCTTGCAAATGGACCCTTTGAAAAGTGGGGCATTGATGCTATGGGTCCTCTGCCTAGGACAAAAAATGGTAAACTCTACATTCTAGTGGCTGTAGACTATATGACTAGGTGGGTGGAAGCACAAAGTGTGGCAAAGGTAAATGAGAAGACAGTGAGCAAATTCGTCTACACTCACATTTGTTGTAGATTTGGCACACCTTTGGAGATTGTTTCTGATAATGGTCCAGGGTTTAGAAAAGGATTGCTCACAGAAGTTTGTGAAGAGCTTCACATTCTACATCGTCATAGCACACCATACTACCCACAGTCAAATGGTTTGGTGGAGAAGGCTAATGGTGTCATTGCAGGAATCATTAGAAAGATGGTGCAAAACAAGACAAAATTATGGGATGACTTCTTGGATGGTGCCTTGTGGGCATATCGAACCACATATAGGGAAGCCACGGAGTTCACACCATTTCACTTGGTCTATGGTCAAGAGGCTTTGCAGCCTATCGAGCTCAACATTCCAACAATGCGACTTCATGGCAAAGGAGCACAAGATGATCAAGAGGTATGGATGGATCGACTTCTTACGTTAGTGGAGCTTGAGTGGAAAAGAGAAGCAGCATATGAGTGCTACAAGAGGAAAGCCACACAAGCGAAGGAAACGCACGACAAGAAACTGAAGGACAAAGGCATCAAGGAAGGAGAGCTTGTGCTAAGGTATGACAATCGACTTGACAATCGTTTTGATGCCAAGTTTGAAACAAGATGGCAAGGGCCATACATAGTCAAGAAGGCTTTCAATTCAAGTTACTATCAGCTTATGGACTTGAATGGTAAAGAGCACTCCAGGAAAGTAAACGGGTATCGCTTGAAGCCCTATTTGAGTCGCCTTCTACCAAAGGATCTACCAAAGATCTGTCCAAAGGCCGCTGTCTTATGTAAGTATTGTTACATGAAGCATGAGTGTAACTCCAGCCAAAATTCTGAGGGGCTAAACAATGAAGATCTCGTCAAGGACTCTGAAGCACTCTCTTTGGAAAAGATGCTCTATGATGGTACATGAATATACCATCATCCAGGGGGAGGGCTAATGATAGCCGTTTTTTAGGCTCTTTGTAATTGCCACAGTGAGTTACCTCACCCTACCAAAATCACCCAAACACTGTGGCTATCCCTACCATTTCACTGTACATAGGCGTGCGTGAGTCACGGGACTTTTCCCATATCTTCTTAAAAACCCTCAGCTAGCTAGTCACTGGGCTAGGTGAGCCAAAAAAAATAAAAAAAATAAAAAAATAAAAGTATATTATGGCCTCTTTGTGTGTAAATATTTCATTGTATATATGGCCTAAATATAGGGATTTTTTATAATTATTTTGGTATTTTATTTAAATATTTCTACTTAGGTGTGTGTTTTATTAAACCTATGTACACCTTCTTTCATCCTCTTACACCATAATTATATATATATATATTTTTGCCAATATGTACATACTCTAACCTCATATTTTTCCTTTATACAAATCACTCCTACATTTTCACCCTCACCCTCGTGAAAACAAAAATTGATTTCTACTCATTGGTTACTTTTATTATATTATTTACTTGCATACCTTTTCCTCTTTCACCCAAAATAATTCAAAGAGGGACCATATCATATGATTCCAATATCTTTCCATATCCATAACTCCTCCATATTTTTATTATTATTTTTACTCATTATTCTAACACCATGTGCTCATTGAGCTAAAGTCCATGAATAGTCCATACACTAGTCCCACCATGTATATATTTCTTTATTCACCAATAATCCTCCTCCATGCATGTGTCAAGGGCAACTTGGATGCTTTGTATTATGATATGACAAAGGAGGGGCTCACTCTTGGATGCATTGTACAAATTCAACAAAGGAGGGGTCCACTAAAAGACTTTTGCAAGCATAAAAACAGGCTTTTTGGTGAGAATTTTGGCACCTATCTCCACTCCGAATTTGGAGCAGTGGTCAAAAGAGAAAATGTAGCCCACGCTTTGAATAATCACCTCAAATTTTTTCATGATTTTTGGAGCTACCAGCGGTGAGCTATGATTTTTTGAGTGGACCCCAGTCTGCCCACTTTTTTCACAAGTAGCCCATAGTCTTCTCTCACCTCTTTCCACACTTCTACACACACACACACACACACACACACACATTTCTCTCAATCCCTCACTCAAACCTGCACCTTCAATGGTTTCTCTCACCTTCTTCACCATTAACCTCCCCACTTACTCCCATAGCTCTCATATGAGCTCTCCATGTACATACACCATCTCTATGCCTCTCTCTATTACTTCCAAAGTACAATTCCATCTTACCCCTTATATATATACAAAAATTCAGCATGTGTACCATGATTAACCTCTGCAAATCAAGAGATATCATCAACGGAATTACCATTTTCATCGCGATAATCAACCTTGGCGGCGGTGGCGTAAAGAAGGGAAGACGAAGAAGAAGGTCGATAGTCATTTTGAGAACCTACACAAGTAAGTCCAAAACTTCTTCAAGCTTCACCATCACAAGGATTTTCTCACTTCATTCAACCATCTTACTTCAACCATCCACCTCATTCTACCCATTGTAAATGTAACATTAACTTTCTAGTGATTACTAACACTAACCACTAACATACTAACACAAAATAGCCATTGACCTAACCATAAAAGACACCTCACCTCAAGACATATGTATAGTAACTCTCTCTCTCTCTCTCTCTCTCTCTCTCTCTCTCTCTCCTTACTTACTTTCACCTTATCTACCATCAATAATGCTCTCTTTTGAGCCCACACCCATGACTCAAGCAGACAAAGAAGGCCCGCAATGTTTTGATATTCAAAAAAATCATAATCTTGATTTGTTAGCTTGTAAATTAGGATTTCTAATAATCTTAATGAGGGGTCTCCAACCTATAAATAGGCCCCTCTCCTTCTTGTAAAACAACCTCCAACATCTCACATAGCACCCCAACACTCTATGCGTGAGGAGAGACTTAGGTGTAGCAACCACTTGTGAGCTTCACTCTTGGTGTGAGAGAAGCCTTCAAGCTACACATTGCAAGTGAGAGAGCGTGAGTTCCACAAATCTCAAAACCACTATTGTACATGCTCTTTCATCATCAATAAATTGAGGTTTGGTGCATCAAAGGCGTGATTCGACGTTTAAATCTTCGTCCTTCCATTTGTGCAATACGGTTTGGTGAATTCAAGGTGACTTGTGTATTTTGAGTTTTTATCGGTTGATCTTGATTTTAGAAAGTGTTTTAGTGTGTTTTTCATTGCCAGTTTTGTGTCCATTGTAAGAGGGTATTGTGGTGAGAGGTCTCCCACACCCTAAGACAATGTGTGTGTGTTTTGGCAATGTTTAGCAATCACTAAGCATTGAGTGAGTTTTGTACAAGTTCTACGATAGCAACCTAACGAACCATCTCCATTTGCAAGTCACAAATAAGGTATTACGCAAGATCCTTTCCTCTCTCTCTTCCCTTTGCTCTAGCTCTCTCTGGTCCATTTCATGTGTGTCTTGGTGTGAGGTTGCTTGTGTGCATTGTGTGGTGCATCTTCTTGGTTGTACCAAAAATCTCTCTTGCGTCCTAGTTCGCATACCATAACTAGGTGGTGCCCCTATCTTGTTTGGGTTTGGCTGTGGGTTTGTTGTTTTGTTGTGCTTGTGGTTGCCCCAGCCCCAATTGAGCAGCACGGGAGCCTTGAGGGGTGTTTAGAGGCCACCTTTCTTGCTGCCCGCCCCGGACCGCCTCAATTTTGGTGCCCCCACGGAGGAAAGGCTTGTGTATCTTTTTGTGTAGGTTCAACCTTTAGCATAGTCAAGTAGGTTGCATGAATCACGAGAATTTGTATGATCCTTTCATTCCCATTGCAAGGCAAAAGGTACACATAATTGTTAGTACTAAGTTGCAATTTCAGCGAGTAATTCGTAGGATTTTAGGTCCTCTTAGGTTGGCCGAGATAAACGCTTCAGTAAACCCTTTTATTTTTCCTCTGATTAGGTACGACCTTAGTTTGGACGTCTATATTTTTGTTTTGTTTTGAGTATTAGGTCATGCATAGACCATGGATAATGGCCCAGGAATAGAGGTTTTCCCCTTCCATTTCACTCCACACATTAGAATAAACATTGCAATTAGTAGAAAAATCCATTTTCAACAACGTATGGTATTCATGTTTGGTGCCCAAAGAGTAGGAGAAATTCTCGCATCACCAAACCCTGTCATTCTACCTCTTATTGATTATCATAGGTCATTTGATGTGAATATTTTTATTTTGTTGTAGAATAGATTGCAATTTAGAAAATATTATTGTGTAAATCTTTTAAAGAAAGAAAAAACAAAAACGCGTCACTTTGAAATTAATTCAATGGAGAGCCAACGCCAAATGTCTGGATATCCTCTTTTCTTTGGAGAGCCTGGAGAGGATGCAGAATTATTTCTAGCGAATTTCAAGATGTCTTGCCGTATCAAGAGGATAGTAACTGATCAAGAACGTGTAGAAATGTTTGAGGTGGTCCTTAGGAAAGATGCTAGTACTTGGTTTGACTCTTTGCCTGAGGAAGTTAAGGGGAATTACACAGAAGTTTTGAATCGTTTTAAGAGATACTTCTTTGATCCCCAAAACACTCAAAAACTATGGCAAGACATTGTTTCTCATAAGCAAAAAGACTTAGATGACTACTACTTGTACAAGCAAGAGTTTCTACGTCTTTGGGCTCTATGGATACGAAATGTTACTAACCCTGGTGATGGTGCAGAATTTTTAAAGAAGGAGAGGTTCATAGCCGGACTCTTTCCTGACCTTAAGGTAAAAGTTGAGGCGGGTGCACCTGCTACTTTTGATGCAGCTGAAACTAGGGCTGCTGAGAAGTATAGGAAACTCAAGTGCTTAAGGGGAGAGGTTCCAATAGAAGGTCTTAGACCCAAAGGTAAGTCACAAGCATCAACATCGAGGGAGATTCCTGAGGTAACGGCGGAAGTAATTGAGAAGTTAAACGAATCTTTAAGCAGCCTGTCAATTCACCTTGCACAAGCTGTAGGTCCAAAGGGACAAGCAAAGAAGTCTGAAGAGCGAGATCCACGACCTAGGAGAGTCTTGCAATGTTGGAATTGTGGAGAGTCTGGACATGGGATGTATAATTGTCCTTGGCCCCGTGGGGAGCCAGGGAGGCCTAACTTGAATTACCCAGTGATGAATGCAGGAGAAGGAGCTGGTCAACAACCAAGGCTTCTACAAAGGCCAAATGGACCAAGACCACCTCCACAAGGGGTAGAAGGAGTTCCACCTTTGCCAGATCCAAATGTGCATGTGGTAGAGGTGACAAATTCAAATAAGGTTGACATGGAAGCCAATGGCATTAAGCGTGGCCGACGAAAAGGTAAAGAGAAAGAAGGAGTCACATCACAGAGTGACCATGGACAAGGCAAGAAGGCAAAGGAAACCAAGGAAACCAAGAGGACTCGACGTCGTATCAACCTCCAAGACTTCCCTCTTGGACATGGTATGGCTCCGTACAACTTGTTGGAAGACATGAGAGGTAAGGGTCCTGATATTTCATGGCCTCAATTTCTTGCATTATGTCCACAAGTTAGGAGGGATTTAACAAGGGCAGTTAGCACTAGGAGAAAGGTAAAAGAGAGTGTGCCTGTTGTAAAAATTGCACAAGCTGAAATGAATGAGGACATTACACCGGTGCTAGACTGTTACATCAAAGGAAGATTGGTTAGGAAAGGTCTAGTGGATGGGGGTGCACAAATTTGCATCATGACAGAGGGACTCATGCAAAAACTAGGCATGCACATCCATGAGACACCGGAAATTAAGGTCAAGATGGCAAACAATAGCAAGGCTAGGTGCGTAGGCATTTGTAAAAATGTTTTTGTGGAGGCCTTTGGCATTAAGAAGGCAGTGGATTTCTATGTCATGTCTACCAAAGGAAATGGTTACCCATTTATCCTAGGGAGACCATGGCTAATGAAAATGCGAGCTTTGCAGGATTGGGAAAGTGGGAAATTAATTTGCAGGAATGACAATCATAAGAAGGTTGTCTTTGACATGAAGGAGCAACGCCAAGAGGAGCTCCATGAAGAATCATCTCAAAGTGAGATGGAAGAAGGTTGGACCGATAGCACTTCAGAAGAAGAAAGTAGCAGCAGCATTACTGAAGAGGAGTCTTCCATCGAAGTCATGGGGGTAAGGTTTAAGCCAAGCAACCAAGAGACCTCTTGTCAAGGCTTGGAGGAGGTAGGTCCTCAAGAGAACGAAGGTGAATATCAAGATGAAGGGATGCTGGAAGGTATGCTATCAACAACACTTACAAAGGATGAAAGAGAGGAGTTCAAATGTGTGCTAAGGAAGTTTCCTAGGCTTTTTGCTAAAGACTACACCGATGTGCGTGGAGTAGATGCTGTTCAACACAAAATTGAGTTGAAGCCAGAGGCCACACCTAAGGCTCAGAAGCTACGAAGGCTAGGAGTCATCAAGGAGCAGGCTTTACTCAAGGAGGTAAGAAAGCTTCTAGCAGCAGGGTTCATTTATCCAGTGGAGAATTCAGAGTGGGTCTCTCCTGTTGTTGTCACTCCTAAGAAGAACGGAAAGTGGAGGGTGTGTGTGGATTACCGTCCACTCAATGAGGCAACAAAAAGAGATCACTTTCCCCTCCCATTTCAGGATGAGATACTAAATGAAGTAGCTGGTCATGAGAAGTACACTGTGTGTGATGGCTACTCAGGCTACTTTCAAATAGGTATCGCATTGGAAGATCAATTGAAAACAACCTTTATCACTCCTTGGGGTTGTTATGCTTTTAGAGTCATGCCATTTGGTCTGACAAATGCTCCTGCAACATTCCAACGTTTCATGAACATGGTGTTTCAAGCATTCTTTGGAAAGTCAATTAGGTGTTCATTGATGATTTTTGCATTTATAGCTCAGAATCATTGCATCTACAAAGGGTAGAAGAAGGTTTAAAGAAGCTCTACGACATGGGAGGTCAACTCAACCCCGACAAGTGCCATATAGGTGAGGATGAAGTAATCTTGCTTGGTCATAAAGTTTCTTACAAAGGCATTGAAGTGGATCCTTCGAAGGCAAAGGCTCTTATTGAGCTACCATCACCCAAGAGTCTTAAGGAGGTCATCTCATTCATTCAAAAGGTGAAGTATATGTCACGCTTCATTCACTTAGCCTCGGAGTTACTTCACCCTTTGCAAAAGTTGACACAACAAGTAGAATTTGCATGGTCTGATGAGCTTGAAGAGTATTTTTGTAACATTAAAGTCATTTTGTCAGAGCTACCAACACTCATGCCTCCTTGTTGGGAGTACACATTCTTTGTTAGCTCTAGTGTTGGAAAAGAAACAATTGGTGCTGTGTTGCTACAACAAGATCCCCACAGTACAAGGATGCGACCCATCTACTTTGCTAGTAGGGTCATGAATGCTTTGGAGAGAGACTACACAGAAGCAGAACTCATGATGCTTTCTCTCATGTTTGCGGTGAGAAAGTTTAGATCCTACCTGCTACCAAAACCTTTTGTAATTCTCACTGCAGAAAATTTGTTCCCTTGGGTGTCATCTCAAATGAATCTTAGTACTAGGATCTCAAAGTGGATTATGGAGTTGCAAGAGTTTCAATACTCTTTCAAGGTAGAAGATAGTGTGCGTGCACAATTGGCAGGGATTCTCACTTATAGGGTGCACGAAAAGGAGATTAAGGTGCCTGAAGTAAAGACCCTACCATTGCCACCACCAAAAAGTATTCCTAATGCTTTTACTTTGTTCTTTGATGGAGCTTTTCGTCGAGCCACAGAAAAAGCAGGGGGAGGGCTAGTGTTGCTCAACCCAAGTGGAGAGGTGGTCATGAAAGAGAAGTTCAATCTACCAAGTTCAGCTAGCAACAATGAAGCAGAATATGACACTCTACTTCAAGGTTTGAAGATGTGCATTGGCCAAGGGATACAACGCCTCATGGTAAAGGGAGATGCACTTCTCATTGTTAAACAGATTTTAGGCATTTGGGCATGCAAGAATGAGAGCTTACGGACAAAAGTTCATGCCATTCGTAGATTGTTTAATCAATTTGAAGAAGTGCAACTATATCATATTCCTAGGAAACAGAATGAAGATGCTGATTTACTTGCACAACAAGCCGTTGCATGTGTAAAGAAAGAAGTGCAGGTCATCATGGTGGCGGCTGCTGTGAAGCAACCGAGGTACCATGGATTGGAGTCATTGGCTCCCATCATTGGCTACATTTTGGAGGGTGAGTTTCCACCAGACTTCACAAAAGCTCAGAAGAGGAGACTCATGAAGAAGGCAAGCGTATATCTCTTCCTAGAAGGCTCCCTCTATCAAAGAGGGAAGGATCAAGTGTGCAGACGAGTACCAACTATCAAGGAAATTCCAGCCATTCTAAAAGGTTTGCATGAAGAGGCATGTGGTGGTCATTTTGCCCAAGAATTAACTGTGAAGAAGATTTTGTTTTCGGGGTATGTTTGGCCAAGTTTGCATGTGGATGTTCAACATTGGTGTAAAAGCTGTCACACTTGTCAGATAAATGGAAATAGAAGGTTGGTGCATGGCCTGAGGCAAATAGTGCTTGCAAATGGACCCTTTGAAAAGTGGGGCATTGATGCTATGGGTCCTCTGCCTAGGACAAAAAATGGTAAACTCTACATTCTAGTGGCTGTAGACTATATGACTAGGTGGGTGGAAGCACAAAGTGTGGCAAAGGTAAATGAGAAGACAGTGAGCAAATTCGTCTACACTCACATTTGTTGTAGATTTGGCACACCTTTGGAGATTGTTTCTGATAATGGTCCAGGGTTTAGAAAAGGATTGCTCACAGAAGTTTGTGAAGAGCTTCACATTCTACATCGTCATAGCACACCATACTACCCACAGTCAAATGGTTTGGTGGAGAAGGCTAATGGTGTCATTGCAGGAATCATTAGAAAGATGGTGCAAAACAAGACAAAATTATGGGATGACTTCTTGGATGGTGCCTTGTGGGCATATCGAACCACATATAGGGAAGCCACGGAGTTCACACCATTTCACTTGGTCTATGGTCAAGAGGCTTTGCAGCCTATCGAGCTCAACATTCCAACAATGCGACTTCATGGCAAAGGAGCACAAGATGATCAAGAGGTATGGATGGATCGACTTCTTACGTTAGTGGAGCTTGAGTGGAAAAGAGAAGCAGCATATGAGTGCTACAAGAGGAAAGCCACACAAGCGAAGGAAACGCACGACAAGAAACTGAAGGACAAAGGCATCAAGGAAGGAGAGCTTGTGCTAAGGTATGACAATCGACTTGACAATCGTTTTGATGCCAAGTTTGAAACAAGATGGCAAGGGCCATACATAGTCAAGAAGGCTTTCAATTCAAGTTACTATCAGCTTATGGACTTGAATGGTAAAGAGCACTCCAGGAAAGTAAACGGGTATCGCTTGAAGCCCTATTTGAGTCGCCTTCTACCAAAGGATCTACCAAAGATCTGTCCAAAGGCCGCTGTCTTATGTAAGTATTGTTACATGAAGCATGAGTGTAACTCCAGCCAAAATTCTGAGGGGCTAAACAATGAAGATCTCGTCAAGGACTCTGAAGCACTCTCTTTGGAAAAGATGCTCTATGATGGTACATGAATATACCATCATCCAGGGGGAGGGCTAATGATAGCCGTTTTTTAGGCTCTTTGTAATTGCCACAGTGAGTTACCTCACCCTACCAAAATCACCCAAACACTGTGGCTATCCCTACCATTTCACTGTACATAGGCGTGCGTGAGTCACGGGACTTTTCCCATATCTTCTTAAAAACCCTCAGCTAGCTAGTCACTGGGCTAGGTGAGCCAAAAAAAATAAAAAAAATAAAAAAATAAAAGTATATTATGGCCTCTTTGTGTGTAAATATTTCATTGTATATATGGCCTAAATATAGGGATTTTTTATAATTATTTTGGTATTTTATTTAAATATTTCTACTTAGGTGTGTGTTTTATTAAACCTATGTACACCTTCTTTCATCCTCTTACACCATAATTATATATATATATATTTTTGCCAATATGTACATACTCTAACCTCATATTTTTCCTTTATACAAATCACTCCTACATTTTCACCCTCACCCTCGTGAAAACAAAAATTGATTTCTACTCATTGGTTACTTTTATTATATTATTTACTTGCATACCTTTTCCTCTTTCACCCAAAATAATTCAAAGAGGGACCATATCATATGATTCCAATATCTTTCCATATCCATAACTCCTCCATATTTTTATTATTATTTTTACTCATTATTCTAACACCATGTGCTCATTGAGCTAAAGTCCATGAATAGTCCATACACTAGTCCCACCATGTATATATTTCTTTATTCACCAATAATCCTCCTCCATGCATGTGTCAAGGGCAACTTGGATGCTTTGTATTATGATATGACAAAGGAGGGGCTCACTCTTGGATGCATTGTACAAATTCAACAAAGGAGGGGTCCACTAAAAGACTTTTGCAAGCATAAAAACAGGCTTTTTGGTGAGAATTTTGGCACCTATCTCCACTCCGAATTTGGAGCAGTGGTCAAAAGAGAAAATGTAGCCCACGCTTTGAATAATCACCTCAAATTTTTTCATGATTTTTGGAGCTACCAGCGGTGAGCTATGATTTTTTGAGTGGACCCCAGTCTGCCCACTTTTTTCACAAGTAGCCCATAGTCTTCTCTCACCTCTTTCCACACTTCTACACACACACACACACACACACACACACATTTCTCTCAATCCCTCACTCAAACCTGCACCTTCAATGGTTTCTCTCACCTTCTTCACCATTAACCTCCCCACTTACTCCCATAGCTCTCATATGAGCTCTCCATGTACATACACCATCTCTATGCCTCTCTCTATTACTTCCAAAGTACAATTCCATCTTACCCCTTATATATATACAAAAATTCAGCATGTGTACCATGATTAACCTCTGCAAATCAAGAGATATCATCAACGGAATTACCATTTTCATCGCGATAATCAACCTTGGCGGCGGTGGCGTAAAGAAGGGAAGACGAAGAAGAAGGTCGATAGTCATTTTGAGAACCTACACAAGTAAGTCCAAAACTTCTTCAAGCTTCACCATCACAAGGATTTTCTCACTTCATTCAACCATCTTACTTCAACCATCCACCTCATTCTACCCATTGTAAATGTAACATTAACTTTCTAGTGATTACTAACACTAACCACTAACATACTAACACAAAATAGCCATTGACCTAACCATAAAAGACACCTCACCTCAAGACATATGTATAGTAACTCTCTCTCTCTCTCTCTCTCTCTCTCTCTCTCTCTCTCCTTACTTACTTTCACCTTATCTACCATCAATAATGCTCTCTTTTGAGCCCACACCCATGACTCAAGCAGACAAAGAAGGCCCGCAATGTTTTGATATTCAAAAAAATCATAATCTTGATTTGTTAGCTTGTAAATTAGGATTTCTAATAATCTTAATGAGGGGTCTCCAACCTATAAATAGGCCCCTCTCCTTCTTGTAAAACAACCTCCAACATCTCACATAGCACCCCAACACTCTATGCGTGAGGAGAGACTTAGGTGTAGCAACCACTTGTGAGCTTCACTCTTGGTGTGAGAGAAGCCTTCAAGCTACACATTGCAAGTGAGAGAGCGTGAGTTCCACAAATCTCAAAACCACTATTGTACATGCTCTTTCATCATCAATAAATTGAGGTTTGGTGCATCAAAGGCGTGATTCGACGTTTAAATCTTCGTCCTTCCATTTGTGCAATACGGTTTGGTGAATTCAAGGTGACTTGTGTATTTTGAGTTTTTATCGGTTGATCTTGATTTTAGAAAGTGTTTTAGTGTGTTTTTCATTGCCAGTTTTGTGTCCATTGTAAGAGGGTATTGTGGTGAGAGGTCTCCCACACCCTAAGACAATGTGTGTGTGTTTTGGCAATGTTTAGCAATCACTAAGCATTGAGTGAGTTTTGTACAAGTTCTACGATAGCAACCTAACGAACCATCTCCATTTGCAAGTCACAAATAAGGTATTACGCAAGATCCTTTCCTCTCTCTCTTCCCTTTGCTCTAGCTCTCTCTGGTCCATTTCATGTGTGTCTTGGTGTGAGGTTGCTTGTGTGCGTTGTGTGGTGCATCTTCTTGGTTGTACCAAAAATCTCTCTTGCGTCCTAGTTCGCATACCATAACTAGGTGGTGCCCCTATCTTGTTTGGGTTTGGCTGTGGGTTTGTTGTTTTGTTGTGCTTGTGGTTGCCCCAGCCCCAATTGAGCAGCACGGGAGCCTTGAGGGGTGTTTAGAGGCCACCTTTCTTGCTGCCCGCCCCGGACCGCCTCACTATGTATGTTTGCAAAGATCTACAATACGATACATTGGAAGCCATCCTTGGGGAGAAGTGGGGGTATCTTGAAGGACTTAACAACGGAGATCGCTTTCAGTGTCAGGTTGGAAGTTTCGTCATTGCTATCCGTTTCATCAAGGTGCGCTCCACTCTTTACGTGCGGTACTTCTATGAAAGGTGGATGTGCAAGCTTGGTGAATGGATTCCATTGCAATCCACCGATGCTACAATTGAGGTATTTGATATTGCAATCAAATTGTCGAGTGGTGCCGTTGAAACCGTCCAAGTGAACAAGCATTGGACATTGGCCAATGTGCAGGAGCACTTAGTGATAATGGGTTTAGAGCATCGAGAAGATACAAAATTTTGCATCGGACGACGTAAGGTGAATGATTTTTCTCTCTTAATTATGTTATAGTTATGTTTTTTTTATTATTCCCTGGTCTAAGTTGGGTATGCTAATTTATTTATTTTTTGCTAGATTGGTAGCTGCATGGAGAGCACGATTCAAATTGAAAAGGCGTGGACGACGGAAGAGAATTTGATTTTATCATTAGAGTAGTTATGTTTTGTACTTAAATTTTTTATAATATCACAATTGTAAATTCAAGCAGATGGTTGTATCAAATTTTGGCAATGCACATTATCTTAAAGTTATAGTGATGTGTTTTTTGACTTAAATGATTGTAATTTAGTTTGTAAGTTTTTTATAACTTCTTGTTATTTGTGTTACTTAATGAAAATTGTTTAATATTTTAATTATTGATTTTTTTTTGGGAGGGGGGGGGGGGGGTGCTATATAAAGCCTCCTAAACCCTACCATTTTCACACTCTTTGCCTATTCACACTCTCTTTACAGCTCCAACACTCTTTGCATTCCTACTTTAAGAGCTAGCATTATGGCATCCTCCTCCACCCCTCCCGAAGCCGCGGCGTAACAACGCTTCCAAGCGTTTTTACAAACAACCGAGTGGCAAGATCGTGACGATCTTCACAGTTTCTTCACCCAATTCCCTGATGTGAATGCAACTATTCACCTAAACAGCCAATCTTTTCAGCCTATCTTAGAATTTTTTGAATTTTACATCGACAAGTATGCTGTACCAATTGTCGGACAAGGGGAATTGTGGATTCCATGCGATTTGCTTCGCTACATACACAAAGGCGATCGGCCTTCCACCCAGTGACTTCAACGATTTTGTGTAATTGCGGGTGAGGCAGGTCAGTACATTGAAGATTCACGTTTGAAAGAAGGAGGTCGGCACCCAGTTTCTAAGTCGCTTGGCGACTTTTGTGTTTCTTCTTGCGGAGGAGCCTGAAAGATCTGAGGTGAGTTTGCCTCATTTGCGCCTTGAGGGTTTCGTCAAGAACACAAAGGAGCCCATTACAGCACCCTGGGATGTAAGCAAAGAGGGCAATATTCTAGCCCTAACCTACCCAGGAGGTTTCATGGATGCCACCAAATCCATGGGTGATGAGGGTGCAGAAGCATCCTTTAAGACCGCTGCAAATGCGCCGGAGGAGACATTAACTCCGGAGGTTTTTTTTGAACACGTCTCCCCAATTGTGATAGATGGGGAGGAATATTTGTTTTTACATGATCTTGAAAAGACTTTTGACATCCGCATGGATGAGTGTCTGTCCATCCTCTGTGCCACTGTAGAGTCCTTTTCCATTGACCCCTCTTCCAATCCTTTGGATCGAAGCCTCCTTCCCCTTGGAGAGAGTGTGGTAGATACAGTGGAGTTGGCAATAGTGGCGGTGATAGATGCACCGCACTCATCTATGTCGGAGGATGAGTTTGTAGCTACACGCGCATTGCTTGAAGCCCAATGCACCCCTATGCCTGCTCATATAGATGAACTTGAGAATGTCGCTATGGATCCCAATTCATCTATTTCTCTTGACAGCAAAGGCATAAACGATGAAGACGACAAAAAACAAGAGGTATTAATTGATTTTTGTTTTTTGATTACGTTAATTTTCATTGTTGCATTCTGAAATCTTATTTACCTATTGATTTCTTTGTAGAATGTTGTGGAGCTGGATGAGCATGCAGGTCGGGGAGGAGATGGTAGGCGCCAAGCTTTTGGATGGCAGTCGTCTCTTGCGCATTACCTTGGAAAGCTCCCCCAGGACGGCTTTGCGATAATCCACAAGGAGTACACTCCTTGTGGTCAATTTTGGGTGTCAATGATGAAAGCAATGAGCCGCATCCTATGCCTGTCAACCATATCTCAAGCCTCCCAAGTTATATATCTTGTAAAGAAATCTCTGGCAAGTGCTGCATTTGCGACACACATTCGTGGTCGTGTGCTTTGTAACGTGGCCTTAAGCCAAGCTGTAGGTCTAAGCAATGTGGAACAAATTTCTTGGGATATGCTGCACAAACAGCTTCCTTGCGCCCAAGAGCGCCGAGAAAACATTGCTCGCCATATCTTAGATGGCTCAAACAGTCAATAGATGCATAAATCTTGTAATTAACTTCTTCAAATATCTAATGAGATATATCACATCTTTGTACTTTGTTATTTCAAAATTCGAATGGAAATGGATTTTAACTGGTACTTTTCAACTTCTATATTGAGTTTATTGTACGATAGATAGTATATGATTGGTTCTATCTTGTGATACACTTGTGTAATTATCTGAATCAAAATATAGAGTTTTTTTCAGTCCAATCTCCATCAATAAAAACATAATAACATTGTATTCTTATAATTTTGGTATAAATAAGCTTTAATTAGGCTGTCTAGAGGCCTGCCGCAGAGGCGCGCGAGAAGTCAGAAGTAACATTTACTTCTGACTTCTCGCGCGCCTCTGCGGCAGGCCTCTAGACAGCCTAATTAAAGCTTATTTATACCATAATTATAAGAATACAATGTTATTTTGGTTATTCAATCAACCAAACTTGGTTGATAGTTCTTTTATCCACATCTCTCTCTCTCTCTCTCTTTTCCTCTCTCTAGTTAGCTTTACTTATCACTTAAAACAAATGTACACGACCCGTTATATTTGAAAAAGCCACGACTCGTTATATTTCAAAAAGATATCTTTACATTGGCAAAATTGCCTAAAAGTCAAATTCAATCTCTTTGTCCTCTGATTCGACGCGCAAGAGCTAAATATTTGGGCATTATTGTCACCCGTTTTGCATGAATAGCACACAAGTTGGTGTCTTCAAAAATAGAAATTAGATGATATTCTGCCGCTTCTTGCAGAGATTCTACGGAGATACAATTGAACTCGAAACGGCATTCGATAACTTTGCATGATCTCTTTTACCAAACGTGCGAATGGTGCCTTGCGTATGAGAAGGTCTGAAGTTTTTTGATAGTGAAGAATCTCTTGCAACGCCTTTGGAATGCGTCGCTTCACAGTAGGAGCCCGTTGTTGAGGGATGGTAGGATCTGGGACATGGGCCTTGCGAGGGCGAACCTTGAAAAACTTTTTCATTTTACGAGAGGGCTTGCGAGGGGGAGCTTGTGCATCTTCAAGGCCACCATGTGCTCCAACTGGCTCTTCAACTCCACCCTGCGCTCCAACTGGCTCGTCTGCTACATCCTCAAAATCCTCTTCATTTAGTAACCCATGATCACCTCTAGGCTGATCTGACGGCAAAGTGCCGAAGCCACGTGGCAATGTCTTCCCGGCTGGAACTCGATGATTGCTTGGGATCTCCTGTCCGCTCCATGGTGGGCTTTGTGCTTCGTTGTCCGTTTCGTTTTCTGTGTCTGATGTCACTACCCGTTTCTTCTTGCGTGAAGGTTGTCCATCTTGTTGCTCTTCACTTGACCATTCTCTCTCCATCTCTTCTATGAGCTCTTGTTCGTGTATCCAAGGTGGTTTTTGAGCACCTTGGACGGTTGAGTGAGGGTGAGCAAAAAAAGGTTGATCTTTTCTTACTGTTTGCTTTGTGCATGCCATGGTGTAAGAAGGGGCAAGATTGAAAATGAGACTCCTTCTTCACTAAAAGCCCTCTATTTTTTTTTAAAAAGGTCTCTTCACACTTGACCAGGCCACTTAAAAAAACTCTTAATATCATCAAAATATAAAAAACAAAAAATAGATAATGAAGAAGTATTATATGCAACTCAACAAAGACATCTACAAACATAAACATTATATTGCATAGCATCATTTGTTTTACATGTTGGGTAACCAACGTTTTCCCACTCTATGGAGATTTTCACGCCACCTAGCATGATTAAGGGGTCCGGTGGAGTTTCTCCATTTCTCTTTAGCAGTAAGTTGAGATTGTCTCCTAACCTCCTTGGTAAGACTTGACTTTCGCGTTCGCTCTATGGAATGACATCTCCCCAAAGAACAACGAAAGAACCAATCAAACATCTCCTTCATGTAGTTGGATCTCGTAGTTCCACCACCGTGACGTGTATTTTTAAAGTAAACACCTTTGGCTCGATAATGTGATTTTTCCATTCCTTGAGTGCTCCACATGTCTAATGAACCATATTTTGACATAAAGAATGCTCCATGCGCATACAAAATATGTTGCATCAAGAAAAAATGCTTAGATCAAATAAATATTTATGTATAGCATCAAAATTTGAACTGAACAAAGTAACTTACCATGTTGTGTGTGATATTTCTCTCTCCCCACGCTTGCACAAATGCTTTAGTGAAATTTGAAATGTGATCTTTGAACAAATTTTGTTGCTCGCTCGTGGTTTGGGGTTTCCACATGATTTGAAGCACTAACTCCAAGTGGTGCCACACTTGCCTACGCAGATTTACAAGCACGGAATTTGAATCTTGATCGGTCGTACACTTGCAAAGAGCTTTCCATAGCTCCCATGGAGCATCCTCTTCACCCCTCTCCTTTCGCATCTCTGGTTTCTTGAAAAACCTACGTGCTTTCACACCATTCATAGATACTTTTTGTGGCACTTCATGCATATTATCCACCTCACCGATGATAGAAACATTGCCACCATGACATCCAATCGAATTTAGAATTGTTTCAACTATTCCAATGGCTTCCACGGATCTGGAAAGTGGTTTCATTGTGAAAGCGTACTCTATGTGAAGCTTTAACAAGAGATCAAAAATACGCATAAAGGCATGCAAAGTGCAAAAGTGTACATTTGTAAGTGGAAAATTGATAATGGGATGCCATGTTTTATCTTTTTTCGACCGATTGGGGACCTCCATGATAGGACACTTCAACACCGAGCACACCCAATCCCTTGCATCATCATCCATTGACCTTGTTGCCTGACTTCCCTTGACATTTTTCTTTGAAGATGTGGAGCCACGAGTACTCTCCTTGTATCCTCGTACACAATATGGACAAGGAAGAAGTGATGAAGCACCTTGTTTACACCCAAGTATACATTTGATTGTTTTTAGATCACCTCCTAAGTGCCACTCAACATCAAATGTACCTACTCCATCTACTTCTAGCTTTTCTCCCTCTAGTTGTGCCTTAATAACCTCTGTGATCCACGGGATCATAGAGAAGACCCATGCCAACACCTCATGAGTCTCCTTCGAAACTTCAAAAGCTCCTAACCACCATATTTCTTTTTCCGATTGTACACTAAATGATGGTTTCTGAGAATGATCACCGATAGCATCGACTTTTGCAAAAAACATTGCCTCATTCATGAGTGTCACACTCATACGTTCCAATCTCCGTCCTTTGACAATTTGACATTCATCTAGCTTAAGAATAAATATGAGCTTCTCTCCAAGTATTGAAACAACACAAGAATTGAATTGTTATACTAAATGATATTCAATACAAATAAAAAACGACATTACAACTTGTATTACCTTGTGGAGACAAAGCATAAAATTTAACCATAGCTCGTTGTAATCGTTTCAAGCCAACAAAAATATTTTTGAATTGATGATAACTAAAAGACTTTGTCCCATTAGGAATAGTATTGCCTCCCTTTATATTACCACGTGACTTGGCACTCGTGGAAGAGTACACCATGGATCCTTCAATGTGTTCGTATTCGCCAAGGGATTCCTGAACGAGATCATTGTTTGTTTTTTTTGCAAGTCGGACCCTATGTGGAATAGGAAATAAATTCTCGGTGATGCCTTGCTCTCGTAATGCATCTTTCATCAATCCATGAAGTGCATGGTATGCATTTGTGCTGATCCCAACCTCATCACAAGCTCTTTGGACATCATCCTCAGACACAAGGTTAGAGATCTTTTTTAGGATCTCCTTTGTGATGGCATCTTTCATGTGTTTAGCCTTTTCACAACCTATGATGTAAAGTATATCTTCCTTTGAGATGCATCCCAGGAGAAGGTTGCAACGGTCCTCTTGTCTAAAACTTCCACACACATCTTGTATATATGTCCTATTTCAAAAGGTGAACCAAGTTACAAATTGATGAAAATTATCTGAGAGTTATAAACACTATGAATTTAAAAAAATACCTGGTTGCCGTGATCTGCTTCTTACGTGCCCCTCCATTAGATGCTAAGTTTTCAATGGAAGAGAACTCCCTCTTACGCTCACGCATGCGAAATGGAGTGGCTTTTAGGTGCATCATTGCAATCTATAGCTTAGTTACCTCTGTTTCTGTAGCTTTTATCTCCTCTTTAAGATCTTTGAGTTGTTTCTCTGTGGAATGTAGTTGTTGTTGGAGATTTGTGGAATGATTGTGTAACACTTGACATTGTTGTCGAAAATATGCCGACCCACCTGCGTGATTGGAGTCCAATCTCTTACAATACCCAAGAAGGTCACGTTCTCCTTCTCCCACATATTTGATTAAGCTTGGGAGTGTACGGAATGTCGGATGACAGCCCACGAGCGGATCTTTTGGATACAACCCTCCATCAAGCCACAAGTCAACATTGGTTTCTCCTCGAAACCGTCGTACGGATGCCGGTTGAGATGCTTTTTCGTCATTTTTTTTGGTGGGAGCAAATTTGATCGGTAGATGCAGACTGACATTAGTTGACCTAGTAGATGACGGCGCAGGTGATTCATTGGTTATGTCACGAAGAGACATGGTGAAAAGTTATGATGGGAAAAAAAATTGATAAGATATACTTTTTGGGATAAACAGACAATTTTTGGGATAAAAAGACTTAAAAATATATTTTTTCATATATAGGTTCAATTTTTGAGCTCAAAGAAGGAAAATTTTGAAATTTTAAAAATTTCAATTTTTAGGCTTTATTAGATGGACGTTTTGATGATGTGGCATTGTCTATTTATTCTTGGAGTTAATGTAGAGAGGGACCCAAGGAATTTTAGATTTGGAGCTTATAAAAGCTAGATTCTTCTAAAAAAATACTGTTATATATATATATATATATATAGGGACCTTTTGAAAGCTTAAAAGATCCATTTTGAAGATTTTATAAAAAAATCATTTTTTGGGGGTAAATTGATGCACGAACTGGAAAGTGGCTTTTGTCATAACTACTTACTCTCTTTGTTTGGTGATAGGTAGAGAGAGAATGGTTCTTCTCTCTCTTTTTACTCCCCTCTCTCTCCCACTTTATCCCCCCTATTCCTCCTACTTTACCATCCTCATTCCCTACTTTCCCCCCCTCCCCTATCTAGAGAGAAGTTAGAGAGAGAGCTACAAAAGTAGCCCTATTTATTGTCTTTGTTCCCTCCATCCCCTACAAAATTAGCTTTAATCCCTTAAAATTAGGGATCCTTACATGGCCCCAAGGGGGTCCAATTTTTGCCTAATGATGTCAAATGGTGATAGATTTTGAGGCTTTTGACACCACCAATGCGTTCGAAACGCCAAAATACCCTAAAAACGAATGTCTACTTGTCTCATTCCGACATCTGGAGAGGCAAAAAATATCAAAAAATCCCAAAAAATTGGCTTTTTACTTAAGGCGTGTGAGGAGGCATTCTAAAATTCTAAAATGCCCCCCTGCGTGCCGTTAGTACAAAGCTCCTTTTAGTGGTTTTTGGACACTTATCTTTCAAGAAAGCCCATTTTTAGAGGCTTTTTGACATTTTCCTCTCAAAAAGCTCCCTAAAAAGAAGAAAAAAGGGGCTTTTTACTAACGGCGCGTGAGGAGGCATTCCAAAATTTTGGAATGCCCCCTCGTGCGCCGTTAGTAAAATGTTTTTTTAGGGGGTTTTGACATTTTCTGCCTCTTTGGATGTCGGAGCGAGGCAATTGGACATTCATTTCTAGGATATTTGGGCGTTCGGGACGTATTGACAGAATCAAAAGTTTCAAAATCTTTCACCACTTGATAGTTTTGTGACTTTTTGAGTTCTAGTGATGACGTAATCCGTATTAAATGCACCGCATCTACCTTCTGAAAAAGGTGCTCGCATTAAATGAAAGAGAGTGATTGTCTTCAAGGACCACTAGATTATTAAATGAGGAGAGGGACACCTTTATATTTTTGTTAATATCAATCTATTTTTCTACGTAACGTAGGCTCTTCTCTCATTGGAGGAGCTTATTTTCCTCTCTCTTCCAAAAGGCCCTCCAAAAGATCTCCGAAATCTCCTAATGAATTGGCTGATAGACACATTGAGAGACCATTAGGGCTGCTTGAAAAGGTGATAATTAATTCTTGTGGAATTGAATATCAACACACTTTTTCCATAGTAGACTTTGGAAAAAACCTCAACTATGAAATCATATTGGAAAGACCTTTCATGCGACACGTACATCTTATCCAGTATTGGGGAAACAATTATTTGTACTTGAAACAAGTGGGATCTATAACAAGAGTAAATTTAAAAGATCGCACTTATAGAGATGTCTTGAAAACACCCATACAAGAGTTTGATTCAGTCTCTTTGGCTGCAACTAAGCTTCCATCCTGGTTAAATAAAGACACTCCTATTTGGATGTGTGGAGCTTTAGAAAATGGGAACTTAAAACAAGAAGAATGTATCCTAGAAAGGGACTGCACAGGCGAAGCCTATGTACCTGAACCCTTTCTAGAGCATTTGTTTGAGCCATTTGCGTGCACTCAAATTTTAGCGAAAACGGATGTATGTGTGAATACGTCTGTGCCTACTCAATTTTGCAATGAGGATGGTTACAACATAATTCCCATCCAAATGATTTCAATCCTCAACATTGAAGACGAAAATGAGGAACGCAAGGACTTAATGAAAGCTCAACAAGTCTTTTCATACCTCTATTACGATGCAACTGATGAGTTAGATGAGCACTCAGCTACCTCAAAAGGTTCGAGGTCAAAAAAAGAACATATGAGAGCTAAGCTACTCTTAAAAGGAGGAGAGGAAAAGTTTTTTGACTTTCCAAACCAAAAATTGAGAAGACAAAAATGGTATAGACGAAAAAGAGACACCAGAAACGTGAAAACACAACCTATGCCATCAGTCTCTAGTAGAACACAATTCCTGATACAGATAGATGCAAATGATTGTGTTAAGGAAAAAATCATGGGCATCTATCCTTCAAACAAAAATTCAGAAACGTCTAAAACATCGAGAAAATCAAGGAAGGATACTCAAGCAAACCCTCAGGATAAAAACCACTCATGACCTGAGTTGAGCGGAAAAATAAATATCAAGAGTTGAAAAAAGCTCTAAAGGAGATATATATGACCGAAATGGAGACCACAGAAGAGGATGGTAAGGATGTAATGAGCGTTCCATCCCATTACAAAAACAACACTCTCCAAGATAAAAAAACCATAATCGAACAACTTGTTAGGGAACTACGTAAACAGGGCGAGTCCTACTAAGGGCTTGAAAATGCTAAAAGAATAGACCTGGCTGAACCGAGAGAAGAGCCTAGACCTGCTTACATTGCAAATGACCCAACAGAAGAAGAATAAGAGCTGTTGTTGAGCTTGTTAAAGGAATACCAAGATATCTTCGCTTGGTCTTACAAGGATCTCAAGGGTGTTGATCCAGAAATCTGTCAACATACCATACCCATGAGAGATGATGCGAAACCAAGTAGACAAAGGCCATACACTTATAATGAAACATTTTCTAGGAAGATAAAAGAAGAGATTGAAAAACTAAAGGAAGCCAAATTCATTTACGAAATTGAACACACAGATTGGGTGTCTCAAATTGTGGTAGTACCCAAGAAGAATGGAAAATTACGAGTGTGTGTTAATCTCAAAAAGGTGAATGTAGCTACCATTAGAGACAACTTTCCTGTTCCAATCACTAAGCATGTTTTAGAACGAGTTGCAAGAAAAGAATCTTACAGCTTCTTAGACGGCTTTTCGGGATACAATCAACTTTTGGTTGACCCAAAAGATCAGCATAAAACTGCTTTTGCAATAGAATGGGGTATTTTTGCCTATCAGGTTATGCCGTTTGGGTTAACGAATTCTCCAGCCACATTGCAAAGGTTGATGAGCCATGCTTTAAATAATATCTTCAAAAATTATTAGAAGTATATATGGATGATCTATGTGTACATTCATCAATCCGGGATGATCATTTTGAACACCTCAAAAAGCTATTCAAAAAATGTAGACTTTATAGAATTTGCTTAAATATTGAAAAGTGCAATTCATGGGTAGCCAAGAAAAAATTCATAGACATATAGTGTCTAAAAATGGCATAGCTACTCATATTGAAAAAATTCATGTCATTGTTGAATTGCCTAGGCCAACAACAATCAAGGGGGTACAAGCCTTCATGGGGCATTGTGGATATCACCGACGGTTCATATACATGTACGCTATAATTGCAAAACCCATGTATAGCTTGATTACACACTTTGAGTGGACCAAGTCATGTGAAGAATCCTTCATGAAGCTTAGGCAAGCTCTCACCTCATCTCCAATATTGAAACCACCAGATTGGAATAAAGTATTCCATGTACATGTGGATGCTTCTGATTTTGCTATCAATGTATACTAGCTCAACTAGGAGACGGAAAAATTGACTTTCCTATTTCTTATGCTAGCCGACAATTGAACATGGCAAAAAATAATTACACCACCACCAAAAGAGAAGGATTAGGAATGATCTATGCAATTAAAAAGTATAGACAATACCTATTAGCCAACAAGTTTGTATTCTTTGTAGACCACCAAGCTTTGTTGTATTTGGTCGACAAGCCATGCAACATAGGAAGAATAGTGAGATGGTTCATCATTCTTTTGGAATTTGACTTCACTGTGATTGTAAAAAAAGGCACTACACATCAACGAGCAGATTATTTGTCAAGGATTATTTCAGGAGAATCATCTAAAGGGGTAGATGATGATCTACCAGATGCCTACTTGTTCTCCGTGGAGATGATACCTCGATGGTCAAAAAACATTGTGTTATTGATGACAATAGCTCAAGTGGATTCACAAATATCACGATCAGATTAATCGAGCAATCGGCTATGTATCAGTTACTGGCTAGTAGGCTATACAAAAGAAATGGAGACGAAATATTGCTCTTTTGCATTAATCCTGAAGAAAAATAACTGTACCTAAGTCAAGAACATGTTACCATAGTAGGTCTTCACTTTGCGGAATACCAAACTATGCAAAGAATCTTGAGACTTGGAGTATTTTGGCCGACTATGAGGAGCGATGTTCGATCTTTTGTAAAGGATTGCCCTCAATGTCAAAAACAAACACCCATACCTCATGTAACATTGTTTCAAATGTTACATGTTCCTAAGTGGAGTAACTATCTAGTGACTTACTTATCGAGTCGAACATTTCCTAAGGATATGAGTAAACACCATCAAAGAGAAATTGAAACTGAATCAAGAGACTATGCTCTTATTGGGAACCAATTGTATCGGAGAGGTAAAGATCAACATTGGCGTCTTTGTGCAAATGAAGAAGAATGTATTTTGATTATAGAACAAGCACATGCTGGAGGTCACTTTTCTAGTGAGACCACCACAAGAGCAATCTTGATGGCAGGCATATGGTGGAAAATACTTTTTGCAGATGCCAAAGAATATGTTCGAAGGTGTGATGCTTGTCAACGAGAAAAAATGCCAACACGTGTAGATAGCATGCCCTTGAGATCAATGATGGGGGCTAGAGCTTCCGCAAAATGGGGTATAGATATTGTGGGCCAATACAACCACCTGCTTATAGAACCCAAGCTCAATATATCATTATAGTTACAGAATATTTGACCAAGTGGGCCGAGGCTAAAGCAACTCAAAAGAATCCTGCCAGAACCACTGCTGCATTCTTATATGAGTATGTATTCACGAGATATGAACTACCAATAGAAAATGTTAGTGATCGGAGAACTCATTTCCTCAATGAGGTAATCGAGTATTTGCTTATAAATGAGTTTATGATCATCCATAACAAATCAACTCCCTATCACCCACAAGCAAACTGACAAGATGAGCATACAAATAAAATTCTTAGCTCGGTGCTGACTACAGTGGTTAATTCAGGAAGGACAGACTGAGAAATGAATCTCCATGATGCTCTATGGGCTTATTGAGTTTCATTCAAAACAACTTTAAATGCTACACCCTTTAACCTTGTTTACAGTCTTGATGCCATACTGCCAATAGAATTTCTATTGCCGACATTAAGGGTAGCATAGAATCTTGAGTGGACTAGACATGAATTGTCAGAAAGACTTGAAGATTTGGAAAAGCTAAATGAGCAAAGGCTAACTGTTGTAGCTCACATCTATGCACAAAAGCGAAAATAGTTACAGTTTTTTGATTCTCACTTAATCACAAAAATCTTCAAGAAAGGGGACTTAGTTTTAGTCTATTCCCTTAAGCAACACATTCCCAAGTTTTAAAAAAAGGGAAACGGACCGTTTATCATTGAAGATGTATCTCCAAGTGGAGCAGTAAAATTGTCCACCTTGGATGGTGAACCAATGGCTAATTGGATTAGTGGATGTCATTTAAAGAAATAAATTTGTCGCTAACCAGTGAATTGCTAGAAAGACTGCATGCAGCCAAGCAAAGGAAGATTAAATGACAACAGGTTATTGAAGAAGCCCAAGAGGAAGCTCGGCTTCAGGTACTCAAACCGAAAGCTACTCTCAAAAACCAACAGATATCAATTCCCATCAACACTCTGGAAATAGATGATCGACAATGGGAATTACCTAAAGATGCAATTTCAACAAATGATGGAATGGTTAGACGGAATGGACCTGCGCATCAAAGTATATCTCAACAAACATAGCACCAATGCTTTGGTCGACACAGGAGCTAGAGTGAGTTATTGCACGTACAAGAAGGCAACAAGTCAAGCATTGACAATAGGAATAGTGACAATCAAAGGATGCAACAAGAACCCAATCCCAACATTGGGAGTAGTCAACATGAACGTGATAGTACATGGATGTTCATGTACTCATCAGTTTGTATGCTTCCCAGATGAACACATGAATGAGACGATGATTCTTGGAATTCCATGGATGCGAACATACAAAGCAATATCAGATTGGGATACAAATTAGCTAAAGCTATCACCTAAAGACGGGCAACTCATTGTTTCAATTGCACCAAGCAAGGAGGAATGGAAAGGAAGAAATCAGCAGACCAAACCACAAAGTAGTCAATCTTCTCCATCCCCTCGATAAGCAAATGCTACAAGTAGCATGCAAGGAGTCAGGCAAATTTGGGTGCCAAAAGCACAGCTTAAGGATAAACCGATCCAGATCTGGGTGCCTAAAAATTCACCGACAAAACAAAAGAAGGTTCCAAGGATGAAAACACAGAGACGAGCATCTCCGAGCAAGGAACCTAGCATGAAATTGGTTTGGAAGCAAAAGGAGCACTTATCTTCTTCATAAACCGTAAAACCAATCAAGAAATGGTGAGTTAAGACTCAAAAGACTCCACCACACCATACAGCACCAAGCAGACCAAGCTACCAATGGTGAGAAAAAGCTCGACAACAAATAAAAGTGCTACCAACAGCTCAAGCAATCAGCGTGTTGAAGCATCCTGATGGTACAATCAAACAGAGAGCACACAAGCTACAAGGTTTGCTCTTTGGAAGACATCAGCAGCAAACCTCGACATCAAAAACCCTTGAGTTAATTACTCAATACCAAGCTCTTGCACATCATAGTGGTTTGAATTGCATTGATCTTCAAAGCATGGTAGAACCAACCATGGCTATGCATAGACATGATTGTTCAACCCATGCACACGGTCGTCCCGGAGTACGCTGTCGTGCTGTGACACGTACATAGTGGGAACACATGCTACAAGAGTTATCTTGTAATTTTTTAGATACATAATTATCTTTCCTATAATGTACATATGCATATTTAAGTATAATAATAAGACTTCTATCTCATCCTATTATTTTTCTCAAGGGTAACCTATCCTTACTTTACCATCAGAAAATACTATGGGAAAAGCATCAATAGCTTCGCCTTTTTAACTTGGGGCAAAAAGCATTGATTCTTTATTTTTACTATTTCATTATCATCTCACACCCTAGCTACTATATCTAGGGTAAACTCCAATATATATATATTCTATGTATTTTTTTATACTTTTCTTATATTTCTTTTTAAATAGCTACTAGGAGAGAATCAAATCCTAGTGGGACACTAGGTGGCATGATTTCAAAGATACACTTATTTTAATGCATTATTGCAAGCATGATTACAAAACTTTGTCAGGAGCAATGTCATGCTTTCATATGGCATGAGGTGTCCTTGGAATTAAATGAAAGTCAAGGCTAAGGAGACCACATGAAGACTTTTGCTGCCATAAATGGACCCTATTTTGATGAATTTTTTACACAAGGTTCCAATACGATTGGAAAATGATTTTAAAATAAAAATCGAGCTAATGAGCTGAAGTTTCTGCCCATATTTTTATTTTTATTTTGGAGCCACGGTTGAGGAGATATGATCAAAATACTCGACCCCAGTCTGCCCACATCATGCAGGACAGCTCATTTCCAACTTTTCCAATTCCTGTTCACACTGGCTCCTCTCTTCTTGTGTAAACCCTTTGGGGTTCCCTTCACCTATAAAAGGGGACCTCTTCTTCTTGGAAAGAACTCAAGCATTCAAGCCATTGATGAGAGAATTTCTTGAGAGAGTGAGTAGTAATGCCTAATTGAACTTAGCCCCATTAACATAAGCCCAAGCCTACACTTTCTCCTAGAGGAAACCTAGCCATTCTTGTACGCCATCCTTGGAGGATCAACTCTAATAAAAGAAGGTGTTGTACTTGGCGTATCAATCAACGTTGAATTCTCTCCCTCTTCTTCTCTCTCCATCAATAATGGTGCCGAAGGGTTTTCAAGTAAGATGTGTTCTACATTGATGTTTTCTTGATTTCCTTGTTGTTTTCATTTTCATCTCTAATCCAACATATATATATGTATCTAATCTCATCTCCTTAACCAAACCTATCTCTCTCATTTTTAGTAATTCATCCTCTCTAGGTTCTCTTTGCTACAGGTACATCTCTCCCCCGTAGTATCCTTATTGCTTACGGGCAAGAATAGGGCTTGGGAGGGAAACTTCTCATCTCTTCACTTCTCTCATATCTACATTTCTCACATACTATCCTAGATGAATAACCCACATGATGATAATTTCTATCGCTTTCACTCTGTAACGATCTATTAGAATTAACGTATGGATTAGCCGTAAAACACTTTCAAAACGTATAGTGTTTTTTCTCTTCGGCCCCGAAAGGCTCAATGAAATACTTCTATCACCGGATCCCATCATACTACCTCTCATAGACTATAACTTTTCTTTTGACGTAAGCGTAGTTATCTTGCTATGAACCAAGAGGATTTGTACACACACAATTAATCCCAATCACTAGACAAAATATATATATTATGGTAAGCACAAAACTACAATTCCTAAGAACAATTCGTAGCCTATTTGGGTCAGCCAAGATTGAATGCCATTAACTCATCCATTAACCCTTTCATATTACCCATGATACGATATGACCATAGCCTTGATGTTTTCATCTTCGTATTGTTTTGACATTCTCTTTTGCGTTCTTTCTTTGTGTGTGTGAGTGCAAGAGAGAAAGAGTGAGTCTTCTTTGATTGAACTTCTTTCCAAACCCTAGTCTTCATGGCATCTATGGTTGAACTCCTTCATATAGTTTTTGTTGAGTTCTCTCACAAACTCTCACAGCCATAAGCCCGGTGCTTTCCTGGCAAGACCGCAAATTTCTCGACAACGCCATCTAGGAGGGGTGGAAGGGCACTAAGTACAAAGTAATTAAGAACAATGTTTAAAGTGTTAACTTGTGATTTTTTACAAAATTATCTAATAATGCTCTTATAATTCATTATCAAGGAAAAATTCGTTGATAACATCTTTCCGATGAGTGTAAATAGTGTACATCAAAAAATAGTCCTTTTTGGATATTTTTAATCATTTTTATTGATAATGAGACTTAAAAAATAGAAAATTCCAACAAAAAACAATAAAAATGTGTTTTGCAATGGATTTTCTTAATTATTGGATTTTCATTTTACTTTTTAAGAGAATTTTTCTATTTTCTTTGATTTTTTCAAATAAACAGGTCAAAAATTAATAATTAATAGCAAGGAAGCTCAGATGGAAAAATGGAAGACATGATGGTGATCAGAAAGACAAGGCGGACAAGCACAATTTTTTTTTAATGAAATCAAAAGATGGAAGCGAGAAGCCTAAATTAGGCGGCCAGACCTACTTTTGCAAAAGTCTTGCAGAATGAGCTATAGGAATCCGATCAAGGAAATTTTTGAGTCTAACATAGATTTCATGGCCTAGTAGGACTGACGGGGTAAGCTGGAGAAAATTGGTTTGGGAAGTCCAGGTATAGATACCCAAGGTAGGCTAAAACCACCTCATTTCCACTTGCAACCTTTGCAGAGAGAGCTTTTGACTTTTTTTGCGCGTCTTTTTTGGAGTCCACAGTTGCCCGTTTTTAGTGCCGTCTCACACGAGACATGAGGGGTAATTTCTTTACTCCTCAATGATCCATTTTTAGCTAGTCTAAACCACTAGAAAAAATTCTAGAAATAAAGCAGTGCACGATGACCTACGACCAAAAGCTGACCATAGCGGCCTGTCAGCTCGACCAAATCAGATGGGATTTGAACTGCAGCATGTCCTAACATAATAGAACCTATATATATCATCAGTTGACCATTCGGCAAGGTCGAGGGGGTCCCTAGTAGAAAAGTTAGGTTTTTGGCGAATGCCAAAATTTCGATCTGACTCCACAGATAGCTTGCCTACGAGGTTCATATACAATGTATATGATTGATTTAGTGAAATCAATCAAGCAAAGCCCTCGAAAAGCAGAAAACGGCTCGAAGGCTACAAAGATCAAATTCGACATACGGGGTCAAACTGACTCCAAATGAGCCAGAATTGGATGAGTTGCTTCATGACTATGTTGCGGACAAGTCCAAAGCCTCAAAGTTGATTGACCAACCCAATAGGTAGTGTAGTCACAGAAATCGGTGATTTTAGAGTCGACAAAGTACAAAGTGATTCCGGCATGACCAAACTTGACCAAATTCAATTTAGGACTTGTTTTAGGTGTATAGAATTTGTCTAGGTCAAAAGTTGTAAGTTTTGCAAAAAATTTGTCACTGTTGTAAATAATCGTGATTATTTACTTTTACATTATTTTTTCTTGAAAACTGTCACATCACCTCACCTATCATGTGTACACACCTATTACATGCCAAAAATCAAGTATGAGCCAAAATGGGCACCTATAACTTGGAAAATTGCCAGAAAACGCAAAGAAGTCTTTACAAGCAAATTTTTGGGTTATGGACAATATTTCTTGATCCAAATCACCTCATATCTCATACACAGGGTCTATACAACGCCTAGCATCAAATTGCACAAAAAAATGTTGATTTTGGTAGAAAAGTTAATAATCAAGATTATTTACGGTCTAGCCAAATTGAGGGAGTTTTGACATTTTGCCATCATACATCCAAAGTACATGATGTGTTAAGCCCACTAGCCAAGTTTGAACCAATTTGGAGCTCAAAATCTCAAATTTCCTTGATATCTACTGTTTCAGAACCTAAAGCCAAAAATCTGGTACCATTTTCACCCTATGCATCCAAATGAGCCCATATTTCACTTAGAGTATGTATCTGGTATATACTTCAAGCCTATGAAGCCAAGTTTGCAAAAAGTTGAAAAAAATACTCAGCCATAAATAATCGCGATTATTTACTTTGGTTGCAAAACAAAAATTTGACTTTACAATTTTGTTCCTTGCATGTTTTTATGCATCTATGCTTGTTCAAAAATTGATTTGAAGCAAATTGGACCAAAATTGTCAACATTTCAATCTAAAGGACATTTCAGAGAAATTTTGACAAATCTGCTAACTTTGACACTCTATTCATTGAATAGGAGCCATGCAAGCAGCAGAGAGAGCCAAGAAGAAGCTCAACCAAAAGGAAAAGCTGCAGGAACTGCCCGCATATCAATTGGATCCAGATTCAATTAAAGCTACCAAAGCAGCTTATCTCTCCAAAGAACATCTAGAAGAGCATCATATCACAGTCTTCACAGGAAGATTCAAGAGTGAAGAGGGGCATCAGGTGGAGTTTCAACTCCTACCTAAAGAATTATATGATGTTGCAGCAAAGCTCGAGACCAAAGAAGCGAACCGCAGGCTAGGACTCAGAGATTTCTACGAACAAGAGCCTTGCGGAGTGGATTTGCAGAAAGCTTACGAGCTTTTATCCACAATTAAAGAAGATGGAACTGCCCAAATATCTGACATGCAGGGAAATAAGGTCGAAGTGGTAATAACTAAAGAAATAGTGGCAGAGGCACTCAGACTGCCCACAGAAGGAATGACCATGAGAGCAAGGGACAGAAAAACGGCATGTACATTCACCAAAGAAACCACCGCAGCCACTTTTGCAGATTTAAATCACAAGCAAGTGGAAGAGCCAGCCCGGTTATACCATCAACACTTCCACTTCCTGACAAAAAGGCCACCAAGGTACACCACGCCAAATCACGCAGTTGCCACCACTTTTACACAAGTTCTAAAGTCAACAACCATGCAACTGGTGGACCACACCCAGTACGTCCTGACCACTCTGAAGGGCACAAAGAAAGAAGGGAAGATCACTTACTTGGGTGCGCCAGAAGTCTTGACAAGGATTGTGTACCATGCCATTGGCATGGCCGATAATCTCCCCGACCAAAACACATGGATATTGGCAGCACAACCGTCTCCTAGAGCTACAAGATCAGAAAAGAGAGCAAGAAGAGAAGAGATGAAGAGAAAAGCTGTGGCCGCCCACCAAGAAGAGCCAGTGCAAAAGAAAGCTTGTTTTGAAAGAGAAAAACATGCCTACTAGCGCAGTCCACAAGCACAAGGGAAGGACCCAGAGAAATGGGTGCCTAGTGAACTTAAAGGCCCAAGGACAAAGCATCACACGAGAAAGGAGGCTGAAGATCCCATAGAATATTTAGAAAAAATGTACCAATAAGCAGAAGCCCTCAAGCTGAAGGAAGCCCAAGAAGAGGCAAGGAAAGCAAAAGAGGTAGAGGAACAAAGACAAGCCGAGGAAACGGCTAGGGAATAAGCACACGACCAAGGTCAAGGGTCTCCCTGACCCTCTTCACCATCTATTGAGCAGCAAGAAAATCCTATGCCAAGCCCACCGCCATCACCTCTAGGTAAAGACACCACCAAAGAGACAGAATCTGAGTCAAAAGAAGCAAATCCAGAACAAGAGAAAGACATTGAAGCTACACAAGATCCTGAACAGCAAAAGGCAGATGAATCCGCACAAGAGGCTACCATTGCTCAATAGGCTACAGCTACACAAGAGTAGAAACAAGAGAAAAAACTTGAGCCAGAAAAGGAAGTGAGTCCTGCACCAAAAGAGACCACAAAGTATGAGCAAACACCCTCTACTTCCACACAGCAAGAAACAGCCGAGGCATCCACAAAGCCTCAAGATGAAAAAGAAGAAGAAGACCAACCCTCTACCTCCACGCAAGAAGAACTAGCAGCCACGGCACAACAGAAGGACACACAAGAGGCTGCAGGGACATCAACTCACCTAGCAAGACAGGAGGATTGGCAGTCTAATGATGAGGTAATACTGCAAGTAAACGAATATGCAAGGCAAATGCAAGATATGACGGAGAGACTTCAATTAGCAGCACTTACCCGCAACACAAAGGCTAAAGAACTCAAGATGGTGATTGACTCTCTCCAAGGAGAGTTAGAAGACAAAATGAACGTCATCACCGATCTTCAAAGGCAGGTGTAGGAAATGAAAGCCGAAGCTGAAAAACATCAGCTAGTAAGAGATTGACAGCAGAAAGAGATGGAAGAGCTAGGTGATTTGCTCACAAAGTTATCAGATGCTTGCAAAGCAGAAGACGAACACCTGACAGAAGTTACAAAAAAACTTCTAACAACCACTCTGTCAGCTCAAAAAACTCAAGTGCAATTGGATGTCGCAATGCTTCTTTACAATACTCCGAACAAAGAATAAATGATCAGGCAATCTTCTTATGGCAAATAAGAGAGAATCCAGTCGTGGCTCGATCAAAGGAACAAAGGAGGTCTATAAAGCATTGGAGAAAAAGAACAAGAACCTCGAGCTGGAGCTAAAGCTGGAGAAATCTTAGTGCAGGGACCTGGCTTTGATGTAGGTCTAGAGAGAAGAAGACCTCCTAAAAGAAATAGCTGAGCTCAAAAGAGTTAACCAGCTCCTCAAAGAAGGAAAGTGGAAAACGCAGGAAGAGGAAGGCACTTCAAAGCCGCCACAAATAGATATACCCTCGGTCTCATTTGTTGAATTGGAGACACAATCCACAGCAGAGCTAAGTGGTGAAGATGGTTTACAGGTAAACATTACAGATGCAGACACAGTGCCCATGGTCCAACTCTCAAAAGCTGAAGAAGACGCATTGAAAGAAAAGATCACACAAGAGGTGGATAAGCAGTGAAAAGCAGCGATGGACTGGGAGTTGAGAGTTCTTCACTCTGTCAAGGTCATTTCCAATCAGATCAATGTGTAATGGCATCAACAATCCCTGCCATACCCCTTGATAAAGGTGGAGTTACTCCAAGTAAAAGAAAGGTTGTACGTAGACGTGCAAACAGATGGCACAGATAAAGAACACCCAAAGTGGAGGTTGAGCTGGTTGAACAAGAATCCGAGGTATTTGATTATGTTCACAAGAGCACCTACAGCCCTGCAAAGAGATTCACTTTCTGTCCTGTACCAAGAGTAAGGACTTGGCAAGAGTATGAGGCACTAACGAAGAAGCGGCCAACGTGGCTGAACTACCCAAGACTGCCATCTCCAGAGAAAGGACAAGCCATAGAGAAATACATGGTGAAAACCCTAACGAGCACCGTGTCTTCTTAAAAAGTCTACTGGATCTCTCTTGTGCAATGTTATATAAGATATGCCAAATGCTGCTCACCTATATTGAAGTTTTTCATGAGCCAGAGCAAGCAGGCGCCTCATGGATGTCATTCCTCGAGGGAAATAAAGGGTTATGCTATGATCTCAATGGTCAACCTTCGGAAGAAGTCCTCTATGGCTTCTACGCCCGGGTATGTTCTTACCATTACATAATATGTTGGCGTTTGAGAAAGCTTTCTACATGGGATTCTTCACTTGGCGAACAAAGATATTTGCACTAGTGATCAACAACCTCACAACTAGGTTTATAGGCTACTCAGAGGTGGAGTTGAAGAATAGAGTGACCATGCAGTTTCTACAAGTGCCCGATAAAGAAAGGAGAATCAGAGACCGCCTCGCCAGCCACTAGCTGGAAGACTATTCAGCCCATAAAGCTGTGTCAAGGGATGACACTGGCGAGGAGGGGGGGAATGTGAGCAGCAAGCTAACATGGATACCATTTTTTGGAGTTCTCTTTGTAAAACACTTATTATTTTGATAAATCAAGAATATTGTAACTCTTATTTTCTCATATAAACTTTGTAATTAATGAGCCGGGGCTACAAGCTTCCAGATCGTATCAACCTATCATTACCTAGCTTTGGTAGAACTCTAGATTATTAGCTTTGACCACCCAAAAACCTTGGCTAAGGTATAAAAGCCAATTTTTGTAAGTTTTTTATAAGTTTTTGATAATGAAATACACAGCATGAGCTAACGGCGCTCACTCCTCTCCTTCTCACGCTTCCTACTCCCTCCCCGGTTGTCACATTGCAGTTGCCTTTGTTGCATTGCAACCGCAGGTAAGAGCTCTACGCATTGACGTAAGCAGTTCACAATAATTTGTAGCTTTTGACATCGTTGACCCGCGGTCTAATTTCATCGTAACTAGTAATTTACACTTTCAAATAAAAAACTAAGAATAGGCGGGGTATTGGGGCATCATTGCTAAGCATTTAGATGCATTCTGGGTCAAAAACGACTAGGCTAAAAATCCAATGTTGTTAATACTTGCGATTTTGGAACTTGACCTAAAGGGGGGTTTGAGACCATAAGCATCTGTGCTTAGGTCTTATAAACATGTCCTGGAAGTTTAGTTACATTTGGATGTCATTTGATGATGCAACAACGGATGTGATTGTTTGCTGATGAGCGATTCGCTTTTGGTGATTTCAGTCACTAGAGTGTAGCTTGAGTTAGATGCGAGTTGTTAGTTGTTTTTTGAGATATTGACAATCTCTTGTAGCCTCTATGCACTAGTCGAATCAGCTTCATCCCATGGATTGACAAATTAATCATGGTTCTCCCTAATACTGCAATAAGATAGGATGGTGAGATTAGACATACGTCCCACACCAGTCATGGCGTATTGCTCACATTGTGGACAAAAAGGTGGACATTGTTTTGAAGATTGTCCAAGAAATCCAACAATTCCTGTATGAATTTGGTCAAGGTGTTCAGATATCACCAAATGTTGAAAAGACTATTAGGTTTGCAAATGATTCTGCATCCACTACCACAAGTGTGCAATCATTCATGGGTCTAAGGGACACATCAAAGAGAATGATGCTAGCTTTGTATGACACATAATTCATATGCACACCATGTAGACCAAAAACGGTAGTTTTACAAAAAGGATCAACCAGTGTTTGAACAGACCACATACCAGCTCATAGAAGTGCGTCCAGTGATAGACCAGAGAAGATGGTTTATTTCAGAGGATAGAAATTATTATAGCCCATCCTCTCTAGAGCTGAAGGATATTACCCGAGTGAACCCAGAAATCTGTTCAGAGCCAAACTCTCCTCCATCAAAAATCAAGCTTCGCCGTTGTAACCAAACGAGCATATACTTTGACCAAAATAATCGTAGATATAGACGAGAGTCTAAGATCTATCATGACTTGGGTCCGAAACCACAAAATCTCATATCATAGGAGACCCATGGGATAGACAATATCAGGGCAAAGATAATGAAATCTATAGCTTGACTTGGGGAATAATTTGTCATGTTTCATGGAGATACATATGAAACTATGTAGAAGGTTTATAGATGCCAAACATCAACAATGCTACCCAAAGTGTACCTTCACTCAAAAGGTGAGACTAAACCAGAGCCAAACAATTTTGAACTCTCACAATGAAGCAAGCTATAGTGATCACCCTAGGAAGGGGGGAGCTGTAAACTCATCAAAACTAGCTCTAGTACCAGGAACCACAATAGCAGTTGGGTGAAAGCATGTTAACCTGTCACGTTTTTTGTGCTAGTTAGCAGTTTCAAGTTAGCACATCCTCAAAAAGTTGGGCGTCCGGTAAATTTTTTACAAATAATATCAAAATTTGTCAGAGGTTGTACATTTGGATACCTTGTTTCAAGTGCTTTCTATTGATATATCATATGTCATAGATCTTGGAGATGTAGCTCAAGTTATTGTACTAGTTAGCATATGTCAAAATTGTGCTAGTTAGCATTGTCCGGGACATGAAAAAGCATGACAGGTTAACATGCTATGACTCAGTTAGAAGTCCTAGAGTCTCTAACCAACAGACCTCTTCAAAGTAGAAAAAATTGAAAGATCATATGGTTGTTGGATGTTTCCAGTTAACCCAGATTCCATCAGAGTCTACAGATAAATGCATCTATGAAGATCATGAGAAACAAAAGTTTCAGCTGATCTCCACAAGTCAGAGTCAAAAGCCAACAAATCCAATAGTGTTCAAACAGTTACATGTGACCAAGCTCACATATGCATATCTAGATGCACATGGTAACGAATATCAACAAGTTCATGACCTTCTACAAACCCATTCAGATGGCCCAAGGACTATCTAAAGATGATGCAAATCCTCAAGCTACCAGTACAGGTGATAAAAAATTCAAAATCAATGAAAGCTAAAGTCCAGAAAGCTACACAAAGGTCACGACCAAAATCTCCTCCAAAGAGACAGATTTTGCCAAAAGTACTAAGGATCTTCTAAGATCAAAGGTTACTCAGATGCAAGTAGATAATTCTCATCAACTCCAAACAAAAAGTGCAATATTACAACCAATGGAGTCAACATCAATTGAAGTAGGTGGTCAAAGCAAAGAAAATGCAGATAGAGATCAACCAAAGGACAGTACCATAAAAGTACTCAATACAGAAAAGGATCCTGATACGATCAAGTGCAACATTGTTGGTGAGAATGAAGAAAAAATCTCAATCAAAGTAAAGCTTGATTTTTAGCTAGATAATAACTTGATGTCTTTTTGCACTTGGAAAAAATGTGGCCAACCACATCTAGAAGATGTCCTGAATTTGTGAGAATATCTAGAGACAAACGAGCAAAATGTTGGGAATCATCTCCACCACCATTGAAGTAAGTTTACAGTACATTATAGCCCAATTCCATGCGTTCACAGTAAAAGATGTACCTAATGGCCTCATATTGGGAAGGCCACTATCTTAGAAGGTTTTAGAGATACAGAGTTCAAACATGATGGATTCATCAGAGACAACAAAGAATGAAGACCAAGACTGGTCACTCGTGGATGACAACACAAAGTCCTCAAGCACAATTAAAATGGAGACCGATGCCAAAGCAAAGCTTATGGAAGATGATTCATCTCCATCAGACATAACCTCAGAAGAGCTTAAAGTAGATCAGGCATCAAGAAGTGCAGATCAAATAGAGAAAAGAGTAACCACAATAGCTATTGAGCAAAGAATGCCACCAAAGCCAGAAGTTAAGAAGAATGGTGCAGACAACCAAGAAGCAATAGGAAGTCCAAAGATCAATCACTCATTTCCAACTAAATCAACCGATGTAAGTCAGATTGGAAAACAGAGTCTCAAGCCACCCTCCATAGAGACACAATTAGATCAAGATGAGACCATGGCAAATGCATGACATAATCTTTAATAGAGCCAACAATGAGAATATCTATAGTTCTTAGCGGTATAAAAGGAGCGAGTGTTAGATGAAATGCTCTATTGGATAAAGCAGTAGATTGCAATATGATTGCAGAGAACATCCAAAGAATCCTTTAGATCGCTCTATGCAAGCATGATAGCAAAACAATGCTAGGTATGCAAACAGGTCATGAAGAAATGGTTGCTACCATTAGCATCCAAAACCATGAAGAGTAGGTAAAGTTTCAAGAAAAGGCTTCAAAGGAAATGCCTGCAGATGTCATCCTTGGACATCAATGGTTAGACCAACACAAGGCCTACAGAGAAGATACAATGTTGATACTCTCTTTCCCAAGTGTTGGCAAGCAACAAATACAGATACTATTAATGCTAGATTCAAAGTTGCAAAAGTCACAGGAATCAAAGAATTTTTTTTCATACAAAGGTAAAGCTAAAGTGTAACTTCCACCGATTAGCAAAGAAGGTGTGACAGCATATGCCTCTACATCAAAGAAGCCTCATGGATCAGCTTCTTCAAGCAAGTCAGGCTTTCCAAACTTGAAGTCAATTGCTGACCCAATTGAACCAATACCATATTAGCAATTTCCACTTTCAAAAAGAGTGTAAGATTTGACCACATGGTCAGATCTTAGCCAAAGTTTTGAGAGCATGGCTCAAAATATCTTCTCAAGTACTACCTTGTCGAAGGATTTGGACTAAAAGAATAGTTGGGATTTTTCCATATGGCCAAATCTTCAAGACATTAGTAATTCCCAAATTGTCTCTAAAGTTTCAAACTATCCAATATGGTGTTAACCCTCTAAGGAGACACCCAGAAACGCAAAGATATTTTAACCAAAGTACTCAAGAAAGAAAAGGAAAATCAAGCAAGTGTTTGTTCCTAGCAGTTAAGTCAAAGTCAATGATCACACATGGGATGGATAGCATCACAATGGAGCTTAAAGGCACAAGAGTACTATAGAGGTAATAGACACATATGGATACCAAAACTGCATGTTAGAGCATATGAAGTGACGTCAAGTCCCTCCCAAGAAAGAGGCTCCAATAGGTATCAACCTCGATAATATTCTAGGATACCTAAGAAGAAGGTATACAACAGAACAATATTGAAAGATGTTGAAGTCTACCACAATTTTCAAGAGGATACAGGATCTATCGGTTCACATTATATCAACCTCAAAGAGGTATGAACAGAGATGGATCTCAAACTATCTTCCTCTTAGACAAAGATTCTACACAGGTTATACAAAGATCTGGTTATTCTACTTCCAACTCTTTTTGGTGTAGTTGTAGTTGGCTCAAGTTGGAAGAGTTGGGCATATCTAAGTTATGTCGCTCATGTTGGATGAGATGATCATAAGAGTCGAAGTCTATTAACTTACAATTGGTGGAGTGTCATAGAGTCCAACACTCACGCACAGTGCACAGTAAGATGAGAGCACATATCCTCGACAACAAAAACCATTCTTAAAGGGGTGCCAACTTATAAATCCATGTCATATTCTTGTATAGCTACACCATCTTTCTGAGGAACCCCTCAAAATCTTTCTTGCACACATATTGTTTCCCATGCATTTCTGTGTATGCATATAGGATGTCCCAGCATTGGATAATATGCATTAGATACTCTTTTTTGCTTCCACCCATGCACCTTGAGTGGACTACAACAACAGGAAATCCAATGTTCCATCATGCTAACTTCATATATTTGCTGCCCTCTTATTTTAACATCTATCAACAAATAATCCCTTGAGTACTTTATTGATATTTCCCATGAAAATAAGAACTCAAATAATGAGCGTATCCCAAAGGAGGCTTTTTCCCACTAGGTTTTTTCCCTTTGATCATCTAGGTATGAGACCCTAATTTAGATCCTCATTGTTCTACTTCCCTTATACATAATTTTCACAAATAAACAACAGTCTCATCATTATACTATTATAATGCACAAATGAAACATCATCTCTCACATCAAACAAATTTAGACCAATCAAGATGTTGAAACAAATTGAACCTCATCAAAAAATTCAAAGACAAATGAAGAGGATCAGCCCATCAACAACCAATCAAAAACCGTCCACAGCCTCCACGGACACTTTCCAACAGTGCTCGAGGACAGGCACTAAAATTGAAAGGGGAGAATGTTAATTGAGTCGCCATTAGTTAACAGAAGCTGCTAAAGGACAAGCCTTACAGATGCACATTGAAGATCAACATGAAGAAGCAGTAAAGATTGGAGTTACACATTTTTCACATTTTCCCAGAATGGTCATGTATTGTAAATTCCTGATTTATTTCAAGCCATTGTAATATTTTTTATGTGTTACGGGCTCAATGGGAGCTCCAAGCTATAAAGAATAGGTCAGTTAGTATGCTTAGGTTGCAAATTTAGTAAATAGTGGAGCCTTAAAGGTCTTGGGCACCTGGACATTGCATATTTTACCCTAGGTATATAAGGCAATGTGTAAAAGAAATTAGGGTTCTCAAGCTCATTTGTTGAGAGAACTCTTTAGTGAGAGCTCTTGAGGTGTGTGGCTATGGAGTCCTTGAGCTTCTCCTTGATCATAAGACTTGATTAACACTAATCAATGCTTGATTCTCTTTCACTATGCCTCTCTCATGCTTCTTACGATTGCTAATGATGCTTTGATTAGCTAGATCGTAACTAATTAGTGGTTAATCTCTCTCTCATCTTGTGTGATTTTCCTCTTTTTGTTGTGTGTGCATGTAGGTTTGATTGGACCGTAGTGCTCAATAGATCTATGTGTGTGTGCTTGTGATTAATGTGTTGCATGATAGGATTAGTGATGTGTGCAGCATGCAATCGTTAGTGTGTGTGATTGGGTTGATTGGAGGTGAAGGGAAGTGGATGTGGAGATTTCCAATAATTGTGGCTTAGCTCCTCAATAGGCCGAGAAAGCTCATCTTGTAGAGTCAACATTCATGTTGCCATGATTAGCTCACTAATCGTGTGAGTGTTTACATGCCCCAGCTAGGTAGCTCATCCCGATAATTATGTTGGTCATTGGAGCTATGCAATGATGATAGCCCCAACACATCTTTTAGTGTTGAAAACACATAACATATAATGGCAAACCAAGTCTCGCAAAATATTTGTAATGCCTTGTTAGCGTCTTTGTTTTGGATAGAGCATATGAAAATTGATGCTCTCTAATGAAATTTACTATTGTGTTTGCTTCCAACAAAGTAGTCTTTATTTTGTCAAGTTTGCCAATGTATTTCAAAAGAAGATTGATAGTATGTGCAATGCATGGTACCCATGTTAATTTGGGTACTTTGCTTGAATTACAAGATTTGTATCTTTGTAACAAGCAAATTTGTTGGTGACGATGGCTGTTACATTTCTTGGCCCTCTATCTTTTGATATGGCATACGCATAGATCTTTGAAAAAAAGGGGATACTTCTTTCTTTCAAGGGTTGATATTTTCAGCTTTTAGAAGAATCTGTAAGTTGATTCTTCTATTAATCACACGTGAAGTACACAATTGATTAATTGCTTATGTTAAAAAATTGATAGTACGTAGGCAATCGTATCCAGCATCAAATGTTTCATTGTACGCAAACATCCAAAAAGAACATATAATTCATTGTTTTAGGTCTTTGGAATAAACTTTCCATAATTTACACTACAAATGATAAGAATTGTACCTTGAACAATATTTCGCCACAACGGACCATCTAAAAGTGTGAGCATATTACTCTCACTAAACGTGACAGTCACTAACGATCAATTTTGGATTGTAGCTACATTATCATGATTACAAATCACATTTGTAAAAACAATCTATAATGATCAGGGAATATCTTCTTGGAAGTAAGAGCAACTACTCTAGCACGACAAGGTGATAACGTTATTGTAATTGAAGCACTTCTAGTGGTACAAGATAAACATCAAGCATGGCTAAGAAACTATAATTATAAATATGCATGGAAGTGTGAGCAACTACTCTAACACAACAAGGTGATAACATTATTTTAGTTGAAGCACTTCTAACCGTACAAGATACACATCAAGTGTTATAGAATTGATATTTTATTATTTATTGCAGCTGACAGGTGGAAAAGGCTAGACCGGGCTAGGCAGATGCGACTGACAATATATATATATATATATATATATATATATATATATATATATATTGTATATTTTTTTATTCAAGTGCTCTTTATGAGCTTTGGCCATTTATGACCGGCCGGCCAATGTGTATTCATTTTTAGCATTCAAGAATCTATAAATAAATACGTGCAAGAGGGAAATTCTCATTCTTTCACGGGGGGAGATTGCACCCAGTGTCTGTGTTATTTCTCTTTTCTCTTCTCTATCGCCATGCCGACGTAGCACTCCACTCTAGGAGGTGTGCCTGCACGTGCTTTCTTGCCCTCTCTCGCTCTCTATCTCTCTCGTATTGCTCAGAGTATGTGCAATGATGGTTTCCAGGTATACAATTTTGCCGATTTTTGGCTTGCTATGTGCTATTTCAAGTATTTTGCAGGGCTCTCTGTGCACCCGTATGTAGCAGTGGTATCAGAGCTCAAGGCAACGCTCTTGCATGCTGTGGAAAGCGACAAAGGAAGATAGAGGAACCAACTTATGGCTATGGAGATCGTTGACACATCCATTTATGAAAGCTAAGTGCCCTCACGAAATCATTATTGGTGTACATATTTTTTTCGTTATCATTTCTAGACAAGTTGCATACTTTTATCAAATTTCATGTTTGCGTACAAAGGGTGAGGGAAGTTTATAATACTCGATCAATGAGATTTTAATCAGCGAAGTTTGATATTGCATGACTAGATTTGAATCATTCGTCAAATGATTTTTATTTATATATTTGTTTTAAACACAAAAAGAAAAAAAATCCACTAGAGAATTCGGCACAAGAGAATAGGGAGAAGAAGTAGCGATAGCGGGAGTATTAATTTGAGGAACGAGAGATAGACGGAGATGGTAAGCAATCCTAGGTGTTCTCAAGGGACTACCGACCACAAGATCAAATTCTACAAACAAATTCACATGGGATACAACCCCAAGCATCTCCAAAGGTGAAGGATACCATATTATATATATATATATATATATATAAATAATTTAAAGATAGCACACGACGCCTGCCGATGAATCCACAATGCTATTAAGCACTATTCGAGTCGCTAACGACCGGCTCTGGCAGTGGGCGTTGGAGTAGCAACAACGACGAAAATCTACTACACATCGTCACTAACATCGCTCACCCCATCTGCAACCACATCAAGTTCAGACGGGTTGCATCTAACGTTAGCAATATCTGACTGCATACTCTTCAAAGTTCAAACCTCAGCCCACGTCTTTCTCTCTCTCTCTTCGCTCGACAAACACCCTAGTCTATCTCTCTCTTTTTTTCTACCACCACCAATCATCTTTCTCTGTCGAAGATCGAGCTACCATGCAACACCCTATTTTGCATGGCCAAATATGGCGCAACCCATCGTGGTAAGTGGCCCCAATCCTTTGCAACTTCGATCATCTTGTCATTAAACTGCTGCTTGCCATTCGAACACTCTCCTTCTCAACCATTCAGAACTACACTCGAGCTCTCTCTCGCACTAGCCGCCGTGCAGTTTTTTCCAACTAACAACATGCACACACATGGCATGGCACAGACTCTCACCCTCTCACTTTTTCTTTTAATTCAGTAGCAGACAGAAACTCGCTTATCACCCTCTCCCTTGTTCGCGTCTCTCTCACTGGTCCTTTGGATTCTGTTTTGCCAGCCACTCAACCCGTATCGCTCTAGCTCAACCGCCACCCTCCATGCAGTTCTCTTGCAGTTTTACAGTTGCGTGACCTCTCTTTTCTCTCCCTCTCTAATCAAACTGCAAGCCAACCACTAGGGCGCCAACCATCACCCACTTGAAATACCTGCAGTCTCGCAACCGTAACCATCCTAATTGAATTCGGCCGTCCTCATCCTCACAGGACACCAGCCGCCATGCACGAAACGCCAACTGGAGTCATTCAAACTGCTCATAGTGGCTTCAGATCTCCCAGCCGCCATTTTCTCTTTTAGGCAGAAGCAACTACCCGTGGCTTTCTAGCTTCCTTTTCCACCACCTCCCCTTCGACTCCAGTTGCTTACCCTGTGGCATGGCGCCAAACAATGGACCCAGTCTTTCCCTCACATGCAGTTGAGTCTCACTCACAATTTTTGGTGGTATGCATGGCCCCAGACAACCCCCCCCAAAACACATACACACCGGTTGTCGACGGCCAACACCTTGCCCTGTCGCCACAAAAACTCTCTTTGTTTCTCTTTCGTCATCATCCCTCTCTTTCCTACTGTGATGAACTAGACCCATTAGTCTATCTTTCTCTCTTGTCTGACGACTAATCATGCCATATTCTGCCCCGCACCATCAACCTCTTCGTATAACCACTTGCGACTATGCTACGCCATGAAGAGATCGTTCTGTACCTCTCCCTAGTGGTACACGATGCATGCGTAGAGCTCTTCAAGCACACACACCAGAGTTGGCGTACAAAGTGGTGGTGGCGCTAGCGCTACCAGGTGCAAGCTGATGAGAAAAAAACAAAAAAACAAAAGATGTAGAGGACTTTTTTTCGGCAGCACCCTAAGCTTGGTGTCAATGGTTCCCTTGTAGTTGAGCATGAGTAGCTCTGCGCGAGCTGAGGGAGAGCACTATTGACCCCTTACACCACAATTTTTATCACCAGCAAGAAAAGCAGGAAGATCAAGCTGAGGAAGAAAGACTCTCTCTCTCTTTCGTGCTCTCCCACGACTACTTCTAGAGGCAGACATCACGAAGCTCGACAGCGCGTGCTGCAATACTTTCTCAAACGTCGTCAGAGCATAGACGATACTGCTGATGATTTTTTAATTTTTATTTTTTTTTACTTTGCTTATTTTAATTTGTACACAGACATCGTATTAAATTCATAAGGATTGTATGAGTGAGGTCCCATAGGCCTATGGAAGATGAAGTTTATGATGAATGCAATTTGACCATTGAAAGACTCTCTTGTCAATCATGCACATCTGTTGTTAACAAAAGGTAGGCACAATCTCCGGTAGATTGCCCCCATAAGGCAGGAAATCATGTTTCATTTGGTATTGCTTTGCAGATTACAATGAGACTTATATTTACTTATTTAACTATTTTTAATCATGTCCTTTCATGTCTTGTCTCGAGGGACACTCGACTTGTTTATTTGGCTATCCATGGTAGGAAAATTGAAGTTCAATAAAAGCGCTACATAGAGTGCGTCCTTATTACGCCGTCTCCCTTCTTTCCACCTCACCCAAATCACGAGCACCATGCAATGACATCCTTACACACACACACACACATACACCTTGTAAGTGGACAAAGGCATCCAATGTTAACTCACATACCTTCGTGATTTCCCCTCATCATCTCCAACCAAAGAAATCCCTCAACTTGCATCACTACAGTAGCTACATCATGGTCTTTTTCGAGCATCCTCACACACCTATTGACATCTGATATGTTCTGTGGGTTTTTTCACAAGTGTGGGATATTTAATTTTCCAAGTAAGTTGCAAGTTGCCATGGCAGAAGAGGATAATTTCAACGTGCCACCCAAGATAGTATGGACAAGCTCCACAATGATGCACTAGAAAAGATAAGACGCACGTCTAACGAATATGAAATCTTAAAGTTAGTCTGACGTTGTTGTGGTTTTGTTTTGGTTTTGAATACACTCTAGCTGTAATATGCAAGATTTTTTTTTGTTTTTTTTTGCAGGCCCTAGTGAAAGTAGTCATAGACTAAACACAGTTTTTGAGTCCTTGGTATGTTCCCATTGTTTGTGCTAGTGAGTCTATGATATATCAAAACATATGTGCTTGACCTTCAGCCAAAAATTTGGAATGAAATTACGATCGTATATGACCATGGTAGTCTTTAATAAAGCTTTTCAACGTTAAGTTATTCTCTTTGATGGGCACACATAGTGGTTTTCTATTAAAATTTTGTTACAAGTGATAGTCAAACTTCTTCACACTGTTATATTTTTGACTTTCTATGGTTTGCTTTGATAGAGCTCCTTAAAGTCTACACAATTGTCATTAGTTATTTCACGATTCAAAAGCTACAAGTAGTGACACTGCTAACCTTTTCAACTTCAAACTTGCCCAGTACCATAGACCACCCTCTCGAGAAAGATAAGTCCTTTCCTACTTTTATATGGCAAGTTTGTATTTGTATAGAAAGATCCAAGACTCATGGACTTAGGAGGTACTATCTAACCTAATCTCTTATTAATCACTTCATTTGTTGAGTATGCTAACTCTCTTGTCTACAACTATTACAACCTCTGGATGTGTCTTCTGCTCCGTTCAAAACACCACCGTTCCAACCCTCTCCAGCTTGTACGAGTATTCTATTTTTGTGTGACCCCCTTTTCCAAATTGTCATTATTTCAATTATAGCTTTCTATGCATGCACACACAGGTACATACATTTTCAGATGCAAAATATCCTCCACGTATGTCCCTCCAGTACATCACACATTTTCCTTTTTCTAATCTACATTGTTTTGTCAAAACTGAATACTCCAACTCTACTACGGTCACAACTTACTACTTGCACTGTATAAAATTTTTCATTGACATGATTATTCATTAGCTATGCAACTCCTCATATGAGCTGGGGTGCTCCGGGATATCGAGCCGCACTTTGTAAGTACTCTGTTACTCAACCTTACTCCAATGTGGTGTGAAACAGGTAGTACATTTTTTATGTGTTTATGCCATGTCAAGTCCATTGGTCACATACACACAGATCCGCTGATTTAGGCAGTGCGTGAATGCTCATCTTGGTGTAGATTCGCCGATTTAGGCAACACCAATTATCTGTGCAGATCCGCTGATTTAGGCAGCACACTGACAAATTGCAGATCTATTTACAATGGTAAATGCAGATCCGCCGATATAGACAGCATTAGTGCAGATTCGCCGATCTAGGCAACACATCTTATTGGTGTAGATTCGTCGATTGAGGCAACACTGATCACAAAATCATGTTGTAGTGGCTGGCCACCACTGTAACTGGTATGATTTGTTACTTGGGTATAGAAAATGAAAGATATTTTGGATTTGGATTTGGAATTGGTATATGATGATTTTCTGTCGCAACAGTATTTATGAAAGTGAACTTGAAATTGATGAGAATTGATTTACAAAAGGATGAGTATGACCAATGATATCGTGATTCATCAAGGTATGACATATACTGCTTATTCTAGTGGTATGGGACACTAGAATAGGTAATATGTGGATGACGGCAAGCATAACCAATGTGTCTAATTTTATGGATTTTTCTTTTACTTTTTGATACAGATTTCTAATCATTGTTTTTGACAAGTATTGTTTGCAGATTTTTATCTGAGGACAGTTGCTTTCCAACGGAGAGGTATGTTATGGAATTGATATTTTATTATTTATTGCAGCTGGCAGGTGAAAAAGGTTAGACCGAGCTAGGCAGATGCGAATGGAAATATATATATACATTGTACATTTTATTATTCAAGTGCTCTTTATGAACTTTGGCCATTTATGACCGGCCGGCCAATGTGTATTCATTTTTGAGCATTCAAGAATCTTTAAATAAATACATGCAAGAGGGAAATGCTCACTCTTGCACGGGGGGATATTGCACCCAGTGTCTATGTTATTCTCCTCTTTTCTCTTCTCTCTCGCCATGCTGGCATAGCACTCTGCTCTAGGAGGTGCGCCTACACGCGCTTTCTTGCCCTCTCTCACTCTCTGTCTCTCTCGAATTGCAGACGGCTTGGAGTATGTGCAATGATGGTTGCCAGGTATACAATTTTGCCGATTTATGGCTTGCTATGTGCTATTTCGAGTATTTTGTAGGGCTCTCCGTGCACCCGTATGTCGCATCAAGTATGATAAAAAAGATTCACTTAAAAACTTGGTCAAACTTCTTCCATGTGTGAGTTTACCACTCTAACACAAGTACTCAGAGTAATTTCTAATTCTATATGGTTGTACATTGTACCAAAAGCCTAAAGACAATACCAAAAACTATCCAAGTTGGTACTCTCTTGCATACCAATGGTTGTAGATATTACCAAACACTTAAAGAAAACACCAAATATGGAAATAATATATTATAGTACCAAAGGTTGCATGAATAGTGCCCAAGAATCTTTGAAATACCCAATTTGGTACTCTTCGACATGCTAATGGTTGTACATAGTACTAAAAGATCAAAGACAATACCAAATATGGAAGAACCCACTTCGTCATGTAGATGATAAAACGCCACTCGTGCGATAGTGCCAAAATTGGCTATAGATAGTAATAATTATGGTACTATAGAAGCATCTTTGGTAGTATACCAAACTTTTAAAATCTAGAGTACCAAAATGTCATGTTGGGTAACGAAAATGATTCATTTCTACGTTCTTTGGTAAAATATAGAACCAATACAAAGCAATACACAAAGTTGGAGTTTTCTAACCTTCTTTGTATTGGTGCCACGGGTTGAGCTATACCAAAAATTTAGGAAGGCGCACTCTATAATGGGAATGTCTCCTAGGTTCTTTGCGGAATTAAAGCCATACTTTGCTCGGAAGTTGAAAGAGCAAACACTTGTTGCTATGTATCCATGTGAACATTCTCTATTTCAAAGAGGCTTTTAATTAGATGTGACAAAACAAGTTTGGGCATCACAGGAAAGGTCACCTTTGCACTTGCTCCAAATGTCCGTACACCACATTGGGATAAATCCCAATGTGGTGTACGAAAGTTGAAATTTTGTCCCAATGAGATAGTAGAGGATAGTAGGGAGGTTTCTCTGAAGGTTCTCATGGATGTTGGAACGAGACAGGTTGATGCAGGTGGGAGTGAGAAGAAGAGAAGGACTTGATTGTGCCGCATGAATGAAAAGTGCGGTTTTATTGAGCCTATTTTCAGCCCACATTACAAGCTTCATTCAGAATGACTTTGTCTTTCGTTGGCAAGTCCAACAATTCAAGGGTTGTTCAATTAAGCTCCCTAGAAACGTCGTTGTATCAGTTATTAACTTTGCAAAAAATTACCAGACCACCAAACATCTAAAAACAACATGATAAAAGATACCAAAACAAGAAAGTAGATCCAAAAAGACACAAAAAATACCAATATGGGTAAAAACTATCAAAATAGCATAGAAAAAATTAAAAAATTATACCTGAAGCTACCAATCTACCTAAAATATGCAACAATCATACAAAAGCAAGAGGACCAAATGCTGACAAAACTATCAAAGCAAGCCTTTATAAATACAAAAAATACCAAGAATACGATTTTTCATGAAAAACTACCAAAAATTTTCAAAACTTCTAGACCTGCCAAAATCTACCAATACTAAGAAGACTAGTTGAGGTACTAGAAACTACCATAAACCACCAAATGTATTAGAACTACCAATGCAACAGCAAATATAAGTTATTAGCAGTACCAAAATTTGCCAAAAATACCAAAACCACTTTCTCAAGGCATGGGTGTGAATAATTAATTGTTGTAGATCAACCTCCTTCTCAAGATTGTTCATGTCCTCACGATCTCCAAGTCAACAAAGTATGCTCCAACTGGCTCCCAAATCAGCCTCCACCTCTTTGATGTACTCATCATTGCAAGGGTTTTCCTGCTTTATTTTTGAAAGCTGCACTTCATAGTGCTCTATGTCATCTTTTATCCGCTTTGCAATAGCATTGGAACCCTCTTCTCTCAATTACAAAGTTTCCTTGTTCTACTGCAGAGATGCTCTCAATTCTTTCAGCCTATTGGATGTAGATGTACATGTTTGAGGCACTCTCTGAACAATATTTTCCAGGTCTATAACATAGTCAGATGTCCATATGTGTCATAAAATCTGATATCTAGAACTAACCCAAATGATTTTCTCATATTAAAAACTGATCATTTAATGTGGGAGGGTAAACAGGAACAAGAGTTAGAATATAAACATATGCTTATGGATCTATCCCAGCATGGGACCAAAGTCAATGGGTCCAAATGAGAGATGGAATGTCAAAGAGAAATGGTAGCTAATGGAGCTTGAAAGGCCTTAGGGTTAGCTTCATTAAAGACCTCTAAAGGTTAGTGTTAAAAGTCCTTGGACCTAGGACGGTAGGCAAGCTATGAGCTTGAGGTGTGAACCAGGCCCAAGCTTGAGGTGCTTGTCGTGCTTACTAACTAAGGTTTTTGAGGTGCTTGTTGTGCTTGCTGACTAAGGTGCTTGAGGTTCTTATTGTTCTTTTTGACTAAGGTGCTTGAGGTGCTTGTCATGCTTTATGACTAAGGTGCTTAAGGTGCTTCTCATGCTCGTTGATTAAGGTTCTTGAAATGCTTACGGTACTTGGGGGCCAATATGCTTGAGGTAGTTGAAGTCAAAGCAAGGGCTGCAAAGGAGAGGGCAAGCCCCAAAAGTAGGGGGTGGGGTTGAATGGTCTTCCCCTCACCCAAGGGACACCCCTTGCTCAAAGAGGCAAACAGGACACATGTCAAAAGGCCCTAGCTAGGTTTCCCCCATATTGTGCCTAAAGCCTATTGATGTCTTTGAGAGAGGTCCATGAATTGAGTTGAATTAGTTGATTTTCTAACCTTTATTCAATATTCTCTCCCAAAGGGTTAAGGACTCAGAAGACTTGCCCTAATGCTACCCTTGTTGCTTGTTATACACAAAGCTTGTGATTGGCCAGGCTTGAGAAGGTCCAATCATCTCCGAGCTAGAGTTAAAAGAGGGGGGGTCAACCTAGGCAAGGAAGGGGTGTGCTTGACCATATACCCTCTCTCATTCATTCACACACACTCTCATTCTCATAGTGTGTTTTTCAAGAACACCATATCCTTCTCCAAGCTTGAGAAGTTGAGGGCCTACACCAACAACTCTTGGATATGGAATGAAATTCCAACCAAGATCAATGCTTCAATGCTATCCTAGCCATATTCTTCATCTCCACTACTATGCTACTATGCTATTCTAAGATCTATGAGTAATGGTATGAGAGGACACTAATTCTTTCTCGTAAGAATACTTCTTCTTCCTCTTCGTCTCCCTTGCCCTCATCCCTGCTAGCTCTCTCCACCTTTGAAGGTGTTTGAGGTCTTGAGACTGAGGCCTAGGACAAGTTAATGCTTTCATTTAGCTAAGTTACAGGCATAGTTGTGGTGCATGAATCTCTCTATCTTCATTGCACCATCAAGGTCTCAAGGAACACAAAGCTTGTATTGTACCAAGTCTCTCTTAAGGGATAAACTATAATAAAAAAGCCTTTTGGAGTGGGGACCGGCTCCACATAAATCTAGTCCTCAATTTTCAAGTTCTCTAATTCTCTCTCTTGCAAAGTATTATTCATGCCAAGTTAATTAAGTAAAATGGTTATGTTTCTACCTCTAATCAAGTTCACCCTCTATTTTCTCAAAGCATTCTCATAAAACTGCTCACTAGAGTTTCTTTACTTCCACTATTCTCAATGTTCACAGTCCATTTCCATTACATTGGTCTCAGAGATATTGGTTTCTGTTTTATTGCTTAAGAAGGGAGGTCCTTAAGTTGTCCATAAAAGGTTGGACATGTTCATTGCAAGAGGTAAGTGGGACAGGGATCTATTAACTTAGGTGAAAAGGAATTAGTTTGAGGTACACCGTTGGTAACTATAGACTTAATAATGGAGTCTTATGGGGCTTGCCTTTGGCATAACCACATATTGAGATACTAGCAAGCTCAACAAGAACCATAATCAACCGAGCAATGCTAGACCCTCTCCACTATTCTTTGCAATCAACAATCTCCAATCTAGGGGTGTGGCTGCTTGAGAGCTAATTTTCAAAGGTGAAGAAGAGTAGCAACATTTTTGAGGTTACCAAAGCACAAAGTCGTGTACACATAAGTTTAATTAGCATGGCTGACAATAATCAAGAGAGTAGAATGAATATTGACAACTTTGATTTTGCACATAAAGGTGCTACTGATGATGTCCCAATGTTCGTGATCTATCTTGTCACTAAGTTGCAACAAGCTATGGGTACCCCTGCCTTGCAAGCCAAAGGTACCCAAAAATTTTTGCTTATGGGATTTCCCTACCTCTCCATGAAGAGACACATCTTATGAAGCCTCTTGTTGAGACTTCCAAAAGAAGACTCTCTCCGATAAGAGAAGAGGAGGAATCCAATGAATGAGAAAGAAGTGAATCTCCAAATTCCTATAGAGGTGTAGCTTGATGAAGATGGTGGTCTTGATGATCCCCAACTCCTCCCAAGAGGAAAATATCATTCGATAGTTCTTCTCCTTGTCACTCGGAAAGGTAAGAGAGGAAACAAAGGAAGAAAAAGGCAAGAAAGATGCCGCCCTCTTCTCCTTCTTCTTCAACTTCCTCCTCTTCTGACAAAAGCAGTGGTTATTCTCCTAGAGAATACAAGAGGAGAGGACATCACAAATCCTACCCTACTTGGAAAAGGTCCTAAAAGCTTAAGAATTTCAAAGAGGGAGGAAAGAGTATCTATTTTCTCACCTATGATGGCACCTTTGGTGCTACTGACAAAGTATTAGCACTCATCCAGCAATTCAATGTGGCCTTTGGAGACAAGGGATTTAGAGAGTCCTCCAAGCTATGCCATGTATCTATGTAGTTTCAAAAATCATCCCGTCAATGGTGGGCTAGGCTCTACGTGGTGAATCCCCAAGGACATGGAAAACTATATGAATTTCCATAATGAAGTAGTTCTTGGCAAGTGATGCCAAAGACAAAGTGCTTATTGAATGGAGAAGCTTGAAGCTACTCTCCTACGAGTCTATCCACAAATACGTAGACAAGTTTTGAGATTTACATATCAAGTCTACAATCTCTCAAAAGATAGACTTTGCCGAGAAAAAGCAACAATTTTGCGCGGGATTACTTGAAGAAATGGCCGAGTATGTCAACTCCCAATGGCCCGGTTCTATCACCAAAGTCATCCACCACACTATGGTTCCATCCTGTATCAATTTCCAACAAGTGGCTTAAAGCAATGCCAGCCCATGGAAAACAAAGATCAAAATGATGCAAAGAGGAAGAACAATTCTCAAAGTTCTTCCCAAGGAAATTCCAACAACAACACCAACAAGACCAAGGAGAAAGGAGTTTACAAAGGTTAAACAAAACTCTGTCCTGAAGATCTAGAGGCTTTCCATAAAAATTAAAAATGCTTTAAGTGTGGGGAGCAAGGACATGGCTATCATTTTTTCCCCAAAAGAAATGGCCACAATCACTACAAGAGGTTGTGTGCTCTTGTGACGCTGTTAGCGACAGAAATACACTGGGTTTTTATAACCCCCGGCGTCGCTAAAACCGTCGCTACGAGCGTCGCTATATGCGTCGCTATAGGAGTCGCTATATGCATCGCTATAAGCGTCGCTATATAGCGACGTCTATAGCGACGCATATAGCGACATTTACACAGAAGACTATAGCGACGCTACAGAGCCATAAATAACGACGCTTATAGCGACGCCTGAGAGAATTTTTTTTTGGTGGCAGGGCATTGAATGCACTGCCACCCATCAACCATATTGTACTTGATTCACTTTTTTAAAAAAGTGCAAGGGTAGATAATAGACCCAGAATAGTCACCCACAAGACACATTGTTTGCAAAATTGACAATTGTACACATCATAGGCAAAATGAATTGATTGGCAAATGTAATAATGACAATTGTACAACATCATAGGCATAAAGAATTGATTGGCAAAAGGAACTGCGGTGACAAATGTAATAATATACATGGTTCAAAAAGACGTATAAAATCCGTCTCATGATACATAAGCTATGAGAAACCCTAAACTAATGCTATCTAGCTACGGCTAAACTGACGTCGTCTAGTCAGAAGTCTCATCGCGTCCAAGCGGCGTATCTATCGGATTCTGCAAAAAAAGACAATAAGACAGCTTTCAGTAAGTATAAACATATAACGACATTTATAAAACAATACAAAAAATAAAAAAGAGTAAACCGTAATACTAACCATGCCGCCGCGAGAACTGAGAATGTCCATCAGGGCGTTTAAGCCCTTTCTGCCTGCGTACTCGCGCTCGTACGGTGTGGGATCACGTCCTGTCATCGACCACTGTCAAAACATACAAAGATTTCATTATGGTAGAGCTAAAAAACTCATAAACCCTAAACTATCGAACATAAAGAGCAATGTGAAAACACTTACAAAATCGGCCTCAAATGATGCCCATCCACCGCTCCCCAAGTGGTGCGAGCTCCCTGCCTCTACTCGCGCTCTGGCTGCATCCTTTTGTTGCTTCCACTTGTCGGGATTCTTGCGCGCTGCTTTCTTCGCATTCTTCCAATCTTCTTTGGCCAGCCAATCTGGCCTGTTCCACCCATTCTTGATTGCTTTTTGCACTTCGGAACGCTTGTGTTTGCAGTATTCGTGTATTCGAATCTTCATCAGCTCTTCATTGAAGCGCTGATCCCGTGTTGGAACGGGAAACTCATCATGAAGTATGCTGATGAATCTGTTTTTTAAATCACTTGGTACTTCACTCCGTTTGTTTAGTATGTAGTGTCTAAACAGCTGAGAGCAAAGACCACGCATGCGCGAGATCACCTTCTTGCCGTCATCATCCATGATGATGCCGCCGCTGATGTCGACGGAGTAAGGCAAGCCCTCTGGCCGGTGACGCGTGAACCTGGGTGTCCCGGCAGGGGTCTCTAGAGGCGTGTCGATGGGGGTACGGACGTCAGGTGTCTCCACCGGCGTCTGGGCCCCGAAGCGAGGAGTGTCGAGTGGGGTGGCTCCTGGCGGAGTAGGTAGAGGTGTGTAGCTTCTAGGAACAGTCAGCCGTGCAAAACCTGGCGTAGATGGCGATGCTGTGGCTGGTGTGGGGGCGGGCAAAGAAGGGGAGGGTAAAGAGCCTCGTCGAACACGAGGCGGTGTGGAGGCATCGGTGGCGGAATCCCCACAACAACCGCCACCACCACCACTAGAGCGCCGGTGTCTAGACGAGTGTGAAGCTCGTCTCGTCGACGCCGAAGCTTCGGAGCGCGCCGAATGCTCCGAAAGAGAGGGAGATGCGGATGGAGTAGGAACGCGCGATGATGCGCCAGAGTGATGACGCTCCACGTACCACTGTCTCTGCTGCGGTGACAAAGAAGAAAGAAACTCCTCATCATCCATACCTGCATTAAACACACGAATATTTAAACTTAATATTGAATGAATAGAGTAGACAATGACGCAAAGACCATTAAATACAATGACGTAATGACGCATATAAATACAATGACGCAATGAATTGAGTGATAGAAGAGGCAAGTCGAAAACTCAGAATTTTCAATCAAAAGATGTGAGCGCGAGTAGAAAAGAGCGTTATACACCATGGAAGGTACTTAGAGAGCCAGAGCTTTTACAACACGGAGCAAAATTGTTCAAATACAATATTTGTGGCTTTAAGAGATCTCTCTCTCATCCTCGCATAACTCAGCATAACTTCCTATATCTATATAGAGCTCTCCGTTTAAACACATATCCTCTGTTTCATTTTGTAGCTCCTCTGCATGCACCCCATATAGAGTAGTAGCATCTTGATGCTCGTCTGGCACCACCGCAGCGGCTTCTGATTGAGCATCTTCTCTGATCTCCTCCATTGATGTCATTGTGATTGGCACATGGTAGCCTTCATACATCCTTGCACTACGAGGGGCTACCTCTATGACGTACCACCAGTTTGATGTAGACTTTGTAGGATGAAATATTACCTGCCAGAGCCACATAACTTACATGAGAGCTTTCAAGCACATAACTTGTAAAAGGGGGATGTTAACTATTTACATACTTACTTGTTCACAATGCTCGGGTAGTACGAAAGTGTCTCTTAGGTCAGTCCATTTCTTAGTAGAATCCACCTCAAGAAAACCAGACTCTCCTCTACGCACAGTAGCGTTGCGACCCTCCATGATTATCTTGAACCATTGCACGTCGAACAAGTCGACAAAAAATCCTCTGTAATCGATCCTCAAAATCTCTTGCAGCGTGCCGAAGTAAATGAGTTCCGCCACCACAGGATCTGCATCAGAGGAACGTCGTTGACTAGACTGTTCAAATTTTGCCATGATTCCACAATCTTGAGTAAAACGCTTTTTGTCGACTCGTTCCACCCTAAAATGTCGACCTTTACACCATGCTGCTGTGTATGACTTATACTACAACGAACAAAGATTATGAGTGGCCGTTCAAACGTTTATAAATAAAGTCACTTGCTAGTCATACATTGCAAACTTACCTTGGTCGCGCAACCCCGAGAGTACTCCCACTCTTCTTCAGTCACTTCATCACCGCATTGTTGTGCGCTTTTCAATTGGTTGTGCAACCATCTTAAGCTCATGAAGGTTGGTAGGCTCTCCAGAACCGCTGGATAGTGCATCAGTGGTCGTCTTCCCCGTCTCCACTCGATTCGTGCCCTTTGTCGCTCTTGCTTTGCATCCTCATATTGTGAAATCCACTTTTGCATCACTGGATTGTGAAGCATGCAAAATCGGTTGATTTTAGCCTCTAGATCTTCCGTCATCTTCTTCTGAACACCGAGATTGCACATGACAATCCCAGATATGCGCTCATCATCTATGGTTCTCCATAGCGTGTCCCGGGATTTATCAAATCCGTCTAGCCACTCTCCAACGTACACTAGGGACTCTGATACCAACCAACCTTCTGCCATGCTACCCTCCGGACGTGCCTTTTGACGCACATATGCCTTAAGCGTTTTCATGAAACGCTCTAAGAAGAACATACAAGAAGATGCACCTGAATGGTTAGCATTGTAGTAGGAAAATGTTTCTCAAACATGCACACAAGCTCCACAGCATTTAGTTTGGCGAATGGTATGGAGTCTACGTTGATCTCCTTTTGTGAGATCCGTTGCACCAGCTTTGCAAGTTTGTAGATTGTGTTACGGATGTCGAGAGACAAACATCCCTCAATGGCAACCGGTAAAATAAACTGTAAAGTATGTGCAGCAATGATATTAAAGTCCACATTTTATGCAATGATATTAAAGTCCACTATGAACGTACCTGACACATTTTATGCCAATCGTGTGACTTCAAACCGGTAGTCTTTCCTTCTTTAGTAAAACACGTTCGGAGCGAGTGCATTACGCCAGTGGGGGTCTGCAAAGATCGAATGGTCTCTTTTACTTTGCGTTCTTGGGCTCCTGTGAAAATCCATGGTGCTTTAGGGAGTTTTATCGATCCATCAGACGCTGTTTGCGGCCAATATTGCTCCATACGATCCACATTTCTAAGGTCAACTCTGGCTCCCAAAGTATCTTTCTTGCCGGTCAAATGGTCCCATAGTAGATTACCCACATTCTTGAATATGTGCATTGGATCGAGCAAGTGATTGATCATGAGTCGGGGCCAGTATGGTAACTCGTACCATAGAGATAGTCTCTTCATCCCTGGAGGCAATCCGTCATCGCACATCTCCTTCTGCTCTAACCATGCTTGTGCAGACATCCTTGGTGGCTCTCTTCCCAAAAAGCCGTCGCGTAACACATGATTCTCTGGAAGATACGCTTGATGACCTTCGTAGATTTGCTTCTTCAGTGAGGGTGCCCTACGTGCATTCAGTCTAGGTCCACATGTGACACATGCTCTGTATCCGCTTGTTTGAAGCCTTGCATGTATACACATGATAATAGATAAACTATGGGAAAAAACAAGATTTACAGTGTCTGAGTGAGGAGTGTCAATAGATCACCTGAGCATTCTGTTAGCCCGGGATAGTCATGCATGGTCCACATTAGAATGCCTCTGATCAAAGCATTCCGTCATCATGTGTGTCGGCTCATATCCACCACCTCTATGCCAATCCACAATTGTTGTAGCTCTTCCAATAGTGAACGAAGATACACATCCATATTCCCCACTTTATATCGCCCTGGCACAATCAAGCTTAGCCATAGGTGCCCCTTCTTCGTAGTCAACCACGGGGGAATGTTGTAGTTGACGATGACAACGGGCCATACACTGTAAGATGTTGATCTTTGACCAAATGGATTTACGCCATCCATAGCCAGGCCTAAGCGCAAATTTCGAGCTTCCCTGGCAAAATCCGACCATGTTCCATCTATATGTTTCCACGCTACGCAATCTGCAGGAATTCGTAGCACACCATCCGAAGATTTATTCTCCTCATGCCATGATGCTAGGGCGGCCATGGACTTACATTCGAAGAAATGCTTGATGCGAGGAAGCAGAGGGAAATGTCGCAAAACCTTTTGTGGAATTTTTGTCCCGTGGAGATCTACTCGATATCTTTCGGAATCACATTTCGGACACTTCTCCATGTCTATGTATTCCCCTCTCATTAGAATGCAGTCATTAGGACAAGCGTGGATAGAATTGTAATCCATCCCCAAGTTTCGCAAAATCTTTCTTGCTTCATCTCGGGAATCTAGCATCACATTGTCAGCTGGTAGTATGTGCTCTTTCAGCAATCTACACAACATAAAAATATGATACAGTCGTGTAAAAATCTATCAGATCATTATACATTTAGAGTTCTATTAAAGTAAACTAATTGTAATAGATCACCTGAAAAGCGCTGTGACGCTAGTGTCACTCCATCCAAACTTTGCCTGCATGTTGAGAAGAACCAGGAGTGCTTTCAATCTAGACATACGTGCTCCATTATACAATGGCGTATCGGCTTCACTTTTCATATCATCATAGATAAGCCTTTCTGAATCCATGATCGTCTCGATCATTTCATCAATCTCGGGCTCAAACATTGCCTCGTTGGGAATGTGCTCTGCATGATCATCCCCCGAGCTGTCAGAGGCTACATCTTGTGGCCTCACATATGCTGCTTGACCAAAGCGCCTGCGAACACGTCTATTGGGTTGCAAGATTACTGCTTGTTGGCCAGCGTCAGAGTCCGACGAGTTATAATTGGCAACAACTCAATCTATAATGGATGGATCGAACTCGCCAAATTCGCGAACGTGCTGCAAAGAAACACGTCTTGTCCGTCGCACAGCATGCTTGCATTGATTACAAGGACATAAGACCCTCGTTGAGAGATAGGTGTTTCGGTTGGACGGTCCCACATCCTCGTCGCTACTCATAATGAGGATAAAAAACTTATAACCTGGACAACAAATTTAATATTCTATTGGCATTCTTCGTCTTATCTCTCTCTCTCTCTCTCTCTCTCTCTCTCTCTCTCTCTCTCTCTCTCTCTCTCTCTACCTCACATTCTCTAGTCATGTCCAATCCCCGCACACCTCGGTCTAGAGGTGCACGGAGATCAGAACCACCGGGTTATAATCTCGTCTTTATTGGTCAATACCTATATTTGTGGGTACAAGAAATCTACACACCCACGTCTACATGATACTGCATGTAGTGGACAAAACCCCTTTGCCTCTTCTCTAGCTGTAGCACTTCACAGCATCTTAACATCTTTTCACAGTAGATCTTTTCACTGTTCGTCTAACTCTAAACCCTAAACCGTAAGTAATTCTTGCGTGGACTCGATCTAACGTAAATAAGCGTAAATCTAAATAAACGTAAATCTAACTAAAAATAAACCTAAATCTAATTTAACGTAAGTCTAATGACTAGAGGTTGTCTAGATGGTCATTGTGTCGGGGATGTAGTGACTCTTGCCGCCCTGAAGATCCACCTTCTTCCCTATCTTCTGAAGACATTTCACCAGTACTTTTGGATCGACGGAGCCCACCATGAGTGAAGGCAGCAATACCCTATATTCCATTGAGGGCTTTCTTCACCCGCTTCATGCAGGCATCGCAGTCTATGGAGACCTAAATCTAATCTAATATAATGTAAATCTAAATCTAGCTTAAATAAACGTAAATCTAGTTAAAAATAAACCTAAATCTAATTTAATGTAACTCTACATATAACCTAATCTTTAACGTCTTTTAAGATAGTTTCCTACGACGTTATAACTGTCTTCTTCTTGTGTGTGTGCGCGTGTGTGGATGTGTGTGCCGATAAAAAGAGATAAATGGTATAACCTTTCTATCACCCATGCCAAGTATGATAGATTGATTATGCCATTTCCCTCTTGAATAATAGGTCTTGAGTTCAACTCCTCGTCGGCTAGATCTTTAGGTCTTTTAATTTTAATTAGTTTCCTACGATGTTAAATTAGTTTCTCTCTCTTTCTCTCTCAATGTGTGTGCGTTTTTTTGGATCGTATGCATGTTTTCTCTCTCTTTTTCTCTCTCAATGTGTGCGTTTTTTGTTTATGCATGTTCTCTCTCTCTCTCTTTTCCTCTCTCAATGCGTGCGTTTTTTGTTTATGCATGCTCTCTCTCTCTTTTTCTCTCTCAATGTGTGTGTGCATTCTTTGTTTATGTATGTGTGTGTGCGTTTTTGTTTTTTTTTATACTCTCTCTCTCTCTCTCTCTCTCTCTCTCAAAAACACTATGTGTGTGTGTGTATGTGTGTGTGTGTGAGAGAGAGAGAGAGAGGGAGAGAGAAAGAGGGGAAGGGAACATGAGAATGAGGAGAGGGAAGGAGCATACCTGGCTCTCCTTCCTCTCCTCGAGTGTGTGTGTGTGTGTGTGGAGAAGAAAAAGAGAGAGAGAGAGAGAGAGTGAGGGAGAGCGTTACGTGCTCCTTGCTTGAGGGCACCGAATAACTCAGATCTGAGATCTGAGTTTTTGGGCGCGCTCGGTTATTTTTTTACCCCAGCCGGCGTCGCTATGAGCGTTGCTATAAGCGTCGCAAATTTCTTTGTAAATTTGCGACGCTCATAGCGACGCCGGGAAATTTTTTTTTGAGCGTCGCTGTGTGAGCGTCGCTAATATGAATAGCCTCTTGTAGTGAATGAGACTCCTAGAGCTTCCATGCTCGAAGCTCCAAAAGAAAATTCTCATTTTGCAAAGGATCATCCCTTTATTATGCTTGGGGGAAGGTGAGGGATAATGATTCCTTTATTATATTTGATCCTAACTTTACTCACAACTTCATATCAATGGAGTTGGCCACAAAGTTAGGCATACAAGATTTTCAGATGGGAGATATTGTAATTGCCGATGGGGCTTTCAAGGGACACCAAGCCTCCATTACTCCCTTGATTGGGAAGTTGAGGTTTCATGTCCAAAGCTATGTCGACAAAGAATACTTTTTCATCTCTTCTCTCCAACATGAGGATGTTATCGTAGGGGCACCATGGTTCAACCACATGGCTGCCAACATGAAGTTCCCTAAAAGGAGACTCTACTTCACCTACAGGGAAAAGAGCATGTATATAGATGCTAATGAGTCCGGTCATACTATAACACTTGTAGATTCACCTGCTTTTGATAAGTCAATGAAAAGTTTAGTTTCCTCGTACATGGTTTTTTTCAAAGAGTCTCTAAATAATGATAATGTTTTAACAAAACAAAGTGGTAGGAATAAAGAAGAATTAGACTTGTCTAATTTTCTAAATAGATTCCAAGATGTATTTATCAATGACATCCCTATGGAGTTACCTCCAAAATGAGGGGTTGATGACCATAAGATAGAGCTTCTATCTAGGAGCTCACCGCCAAAACCTTATAGAGTTTCTCAAGCTCAACAAGAGGAGATTATGAGGCAAGTGCATGATCTAGTAGACAAGGGGATGGTGAGGCCTAGCTCATCTCCCTTTTGTTATCCAGTCCTTTTAGTGCAAAAGAAAGATGGCACATACCGCATGTGTGTGAACTATCGAGCACTAAATTGTATCACTATCAAAAATAAATTTCCGGTACCGCCGGTAGAAGACTTGTTTGATAAGCCATAAGGTTTGATCAGCTTTAGTAGGATTGACCTAAAAAGTGGGTATCATCAAACAAGGATAGTGAATGAATATATCGTAAAGATCGCGCTTCGTACAACGTTTTATCTTGTCATGCCTTTTGGTTTGACAAATGCTCCAGCCACGTTCAACCACCTAATGAAGAAAATATTTAAACCCTACTGCAAGTTCACTGGAGTGTTCTGTGATGATATTATCATCGACTCCAAATCTTTGGAGAAGCATAAGAAACACCTCCAGGTAATTTTTCAAGCTATGAGGGAGAATAAACTTTTCATTAACCAAAAGAAGAGTGAATTTTTCCTCCAAGAGATTCAATACTTAGGTCAAATTATCTCTCAAGATGGTATCCCTATGAATCCAACCAAGCTTGAAGTAATAAAAGGATGGCGTAAACCCAAAGAATCTACATGAGCCAAGAAGATTTATTGGTATGTGTGCATACTATAGATGCTTCATAGCTAAATTCTCCCAAATAGCAGGACCACTACATGACTCAACCAAGAAAAATGTTAAGTACATATGGAGTGCTAAAGAGAAAAATTCTTTTGAAAAATTTAAAGAAAACCTTACTTCTCAACCCATGCTTACACTACAGGATCTCTCAAAACCATTGGAGGTCCAATTTGATGGTTGTGGAGATTTCCTTTGAGCAGTTTTGCTTTAAGAAGGGCATGCCATAGCATATGAGAGTCAAAGACTCAATTTTGATACGAGAGTTTTGGGCATCTACAAGTTGGAGCTACTAGCTATCCTACATGCCCTTGATACATGGAAGCACTATCTTTTGGGGACTTTATTCATCCTACGTATGGATCACCAAAGTCTTAAGTACTTCATGACGCAAACCAAGCTCTCCGAGAAACAAATGAGGTGGGAAAAATTTCTCTTTAAATTCAATTTTCATATTGCTCACTGCTGGACGGATATGCCGCGACCGGACGTCAGCACAACAAAACTCACCTAACATATAATGCTAGCTAAGGACGAAGCTCGACCCGCAGGCGCGTGGAAGCAAGCATAAGGTGTCAACCTACACTCGACCGACTTCTAACTAATTCCTACAGAGGTCTCTACCAATTGTCTAAGTCACAGCCTTCAAGAGTGCATAAGAGGAAACTTCCTACAACGCTTTCTAGAGCCGAACACCCATCAAAAAATCTCGAAACACCATAGAACTTGAAGGAGACCCTACTAATTAACACCAATAGGTCGCTCTCCCTAAGGTCTATGAACCAAAATCCCAACCCAAAACACCCGGTGCAAAATCAGGTAGGATGCCTGGCCGAAATCTGGAGGTCTTCATTTCCAAAATCTAAAGTGCCTAATGTGTAGTTCTACTCAATGTGAACGCGTGGATATGCTGCAATGCAAAATCGAACAACGTATGTTGACCCAAACACCAGATGAATCCCGTAGAAGGAGCTTGCAAAACCGGACTGTACGCGTGTAATGTAGGTATCGGCGCGTAGCTCTCGTTGGGGGCAACACGGTGCACTTCTTAGCACTCGATTCCGACCACCGGTGCACACGTAGCGTCAAGATGAAGCTCACACTCTCTCTCGTACACAATACGCTCACTCACAGACTCCAAAAACTCGGTTTAAAAATGACAAAAGGTTTTTCATTAAGGTCAAAAAGTGGTATATATACCTTACAATTCTCAAACCCTGAAGTTCCAAAATCAACCATCTACTCAATCTAACTTATCAAAACTGGGATACAATCTGGAAACTCTGTAAGTCCCAATATTTACAAGGTGAAAATTCAGGTTTCCTCAATAAATGAATAATTACAAAAATAATAATATTCCGAGTAGTTAGTTGCGGTGGGGTGTGTCGAGCTTCTAACACTCCCCCCCTCCTTGCCCATGTCGTCCCCGACATGGCCGCCGTTGATCTGCTTCTTCATCGTATCGTTTCTCGCATCTTTAGCAGTGATTCGTATCTTGCATGCAGGTTCATCATTGTTGGGCCAAAAATGTCAGTGTTTATTGTGAAGAAGCCTGTGTAGAACGCTTCTTCAAAAGCCTGGAGGTGATAGGATGGTAGAAACATTATCCTTTGATACAGGCATGTATCACCTCCTTGGAAGGCTGACCAGACATATCATAAGCGCATCTGTAAGTATTCTGGAAGAAAAAGATGCTGTCGGTCACCTGGCCTGGCTTGAAAGTCTCAAAAACTACTAAGAGAGTTTTGCAGATTTTCTTCATCATAATGCATGTAAGGTCAGGTGAGCCAGTGAACAACTTGATGGTGCCCGTTAGGGTTTTCACCATGTATTGGACACTTATTCTCTCACTTACCTTCAAGCCCGGCAGCTTAGGGTAGTTTAACCAAGTGGGTTGGCTCCTTTGCAAGATTTCCTACGCTTTCCACGTCCTAATCCTTGGTAGAGGACAAAAGCTGAGGTTGTCTCTAATATTTTTCGGTGCCTCTACCAAGTGGATTAGGTATTGTGGGTACTTTGTGAGCCAGGCTTTCCTCCACTTTGGTTGAGAATCAACAATTAGCTTGACCCCTTCTGGTTGTGAGGTATCTGCATTGTAAAGTGGTACGTTCGTCTCTTCTCTTATCCGCTTGTTGATGGTGGATGCCTCATATTTCAGCAATGGATATGGGAGAGAGGGTTGAAGCCACTCGCGCCTGAGGTTGCTGGCATCGATCTTCTGAATGGTCATAGACTTGAAAACCCTCTACTCCCACTCCAAGGCTTCCTTTGTTGTCTCTCTGAGCTCCACCTATATTTCTTTACGCAATTTTTCTTCCTCCTCCTGTGTCAGATCATGTGGTTCTTGAGAGGATTCTTCTAGGATTTCCTCTTGCATAGCGTGTCCACCGGATCTGCCACATTTTCTAAGTCAATGCCCTCATTGGCTGCTGGCCCTGTGCTCTCTGGCTCTCCTGCTTGGTGTCCTTTCAACTCCTCAATTTGCCTCAGGAGTTTTTGCTTTTCCGTTTCTGCTTCCTCGCCCATATTCACAAGGAGGTCATTTAGTTCGGCATTTATCCTCTCCGCCTCCTCGAGATTTCCTTTCATACTTTCTACTTCCTCTTGCAGGGCTTTTTCTCTCCTTCCATTCTTGTTTGCATGACGATAGATCCTTTTGCCATCATTAATCTCTGATTTTTCTCTAGAGTCAGCTCCTTCTGAAGTTCTTGCATCTGTTCTTCATAGAGTTGACTCTCCGTAGTGATTTGAGTTGAGCTAGTAGCTCTGACTCTGGCAGGTGATGCTCGCAGCCTCTGGATGGTTTGATCTTTTACTTTGAGTTGGTCCTTGAGTTCAAGGACCTCATCCTGGCTGGCTTCTTGATCTATTTCCGCCTTCTCTTTGGCGTTTCTCATGGCTTCTATTTCTTTAAATTCTTCTGTCAGTTGTAGGGTCAGGTTATCTCTTTTCTTCTCAGCATCTAGTAGTGATTTGCTGAGCTGCTGACATTCTTCTTCAACTGCTTGCATTCTTTTTGCTGCTGCTTGATTTTCCTCCTCCATTGCCTGGTATTTTTGCAGTGCCCTTGCTAGGCTAGCTTGTAGCTCAACTTCACTCTCCTTCTGCCTTTGGCTTTGTCCTTGTAGAGAATCTACTTCCATCTTAATCTTCACTTCAGTGTCCTTGAGAGCTGCCATCTCTCTTTCTGAAGCCATGGATTGTGCTCTCAACCCGGTTAGATTCGACATCACCATGTCCCAATCATTGGAGGACGAGTGTAGGTCCACTGTATCTGTGGCAATTTCTTTTAATTCCACTAGCCTGATGCCTTGCATTTGTTCTTTAGGCCCGGTGCTCGCCAAGTTGAATGCGACTGTGGCGGCTTCTTCCTTCGTGTATCCTGCAGCTAGCAAGTCCAAAAAATTGTGATAAGAATCTTCTAACTCTTTTTGCTCACTCCGGGGCTTAGCCTCTTCCTTTGGCTTTGGCTCCTGACTCTGCTCTTGCTCGGCCTCTTCCCGTTCTTCTGGTTTGTGTTCAGCCTCCTTATCTTCTTGTGGAGGGCTGTTAGGAGGTGGTGAGGGTGGTGGTGAGGGCTGTGGACTGGGTTTAGGGCTGACCGGTAGAGATGTAGGCTTGCCCTTTAAATCCCTGTCTGCCTTAGTTTTTCTTTCTCTTTCTTGGCTCTCTTGCTCATCTAGCAGTTTTTGTCGTATTTGCTCCACTTCCTCCTCTGTGAAAGGGACATGCGGTATATTCTCTGATGCGGCATCAAGAATCTCAAAGTTCTTGATATAGTCCTCGAATCTGTCCCTTTGCACTCTTCGGGATGATCCCGACATAGCTTCTAGAGATGGCTTCCAGAGTTCACTTAAATCACCTTTGAGGGCTCTCTCTACTCGGAAGCTCTCCATCAGCCTCTCTAATCTTGCCGCCTTTTGTGACCTTGTTTCTTTTGCAGGTACTTGGGAAAATTCCTTCTTTCCTTTCTTTTGCTCCGGCTCCTCCACTTGAACTGGCTCTAGCCGTCTTTTCAGTCTTGTAGCCACCCTTGGTGCTCTTTGGGGCTCGTCTTCTTTGTGTTCTTTTAGCCTCAGCCATTTGTCCTGAGACGGGGGTTCAGGCCACCTTCCTTTTGCGTGTAGTGCCCCATAAATCACCTTAGTGATTAGTTCTCCTGGCACAATAGGTTGGCTTCTTGTTACCCATCTTTACTAAGTTGTCATGTATATATGCCGCATAATTGATTATTTTGGGGTGCCTTTTGTCATTGCCCAAGTGAATGTCGTGGCAATTGCACCTGGCGGCATTCTGTACTTCTGTGGCCTCTTTGTACACATGTGGAAGTATTGGTTGTACAACTAGCTCATGATTACCACTCTTGGGTTGGCAATATCTTCAAAGGTGTAATTCCCTTTCTTTTCATTGTACACCTTTACCTCATCTCTTCTTTTCGTTACACTATCCCCCTTGTTGGAGAGGTCTAGTGCATCTACTACAATCTACTCAATGATGATTATCTCTGTTTCTGGCCTGCCTCGTAGATCTGTTACTTTGGCCACTCCATCCTCTTTGATGGTTGTCACAAACTCCCAGACTCTCTTTATGTCCACACCTGCCGCTATTGCTTCAAAGTAGTTGTGGAGATCAATCTTCTCCAAGTACTCGGCCATTTTGCTTCTTACAAACTCATTTAGTTCTTGTGGTAGCATTGGTAGCTTGATAACATTGCCTTCATTGTCTTTGAACACTCCTTGGTAGATCTTTAGGTCGTTGGACTCTAACAGATCTTCTTGTATCCATGTGCTGGTGGGCTTTAGTGTTCCTTCTGGAATGACAAAGGGTTCCACTTCTTCCAGGTAATCCTTGATGGTCATTTTTTCATGGATAATGCTCCTAGTGCCTGCCCTTGGTCCCCCTGAGTCCCTTTTGAGCCTAATTTCAACAAAAAAGTCAGATGGATAGAGAATAACTCCCTGTGTAGACTTCAGAGCCTTCGAGCCGTTTTCTGACTTTTGGAGTGCTTTTTGGCGATGAAATTTCTTGATGTTGGCCTCCATAGCTTCCCGATCCCTTGGGGATCCTTGCCGTATGGTTTTTGTCGACTTTGGCTTCAAATGAGCTTCATTTGGCAATTTGTCGCTCTAGAAGCACCCGTGGTTGCGTTTACATACCTTCGATGATTTGTGGTGGTCTACCACCATAGGACTTGGTTGTTGATGGTCTAGGAAAGCTGCTCATGAAGTTTGGTGGCAAACGGGCTTGCGGTTTGTGGCCGCAAGAGCAATTTGATGCTTTGTGTGTCTGATGCCGTTTCTGAAGTTCAGTGCCGTCTCGGGTCACTTTTTGGTCATGCGAGTCATATAGACTTGTCGAGCATATTGAGATGCTCCTACCCATGAATTTTGGTAGCATTTGGTCGTCGTTTCATCGATTTTCCAATTGGTGGCCTCTTGCGGGTTTCTAGGAATTAGGGTTTTTCCCGATGGATTTCTACTGCCTTTGGACATCCAGGACTGGTCTCCTAGGCTAGGGTAACCTGCCGATGAAGTCTTGTTGCTTTTGGGTCAGCTGTTAGGCCACCGTCTCTACTTGTAGGTCTCTATCGCCCGCTTTATGTGTGACCCCTATGCTAGTTTTCGCGACATAATGACAAACATGCGCGAAAAGCTCAAGGTGGTGAGCCTACCTCTCATCTCTGTAGCTCGTCGGGTAGTTGTGCGCGTCGTAGAAGCTGCTGGAAGGTCGGTCCGCTCTAGGTGGCAGAAGCTCTCTCCACAAAGTCAATAGTGAGAATGAGCTAAAAATGAGGTGAAAATTTCTTATAATGGAGGTCTCCGAACCACTTTTCGTGAAATTTGACATGTGCTCCTATCTTTTTGCGAGATGCGGTTTAGGCTCAAAAATTTCTTGATTTGGACTCCATTTGCTCTGTTTACCAGAAATTTGGCATTTCGATCAAAACCTGGCCAAAACACGCTTTCCGCTCCAATCTCATAATTGCACCCCCACTGTACTATAGGTTGTCCTATAGTCACTGATCATCCCCATATTTTTTGTTTTTCATTACGATCGTTTTTCACCTGCTTTTTGTATTTTTGAAGTTTTTCTGCCGAAAATTAGCAAAATTAAAAGGAAAATAGCAAATCAACTCAGAAAATCCCCAAAAATTATAATTAATCACAAACATCACCGCAAAACATTATATACACTCACATGCAATTTTTATGGCCGGATTTCTCCGTTTTACCAATATTTTGCCCAAAAAATGGCTATTTCTACTTATATACACACACCTAGGGGCTTGATTTGGCTTTTGTCCCCATATACCTATAGATACATGCTGTATAAGGGCATATGTACTTGGGTTACTCCAGAAAATTTCGCAATCAAACAACAACCCTTAAAATAGTCGAAAATCATGCCCTTTTTTGCTCTTTCTGTTATTGGTTCCGCATTTGAGAATGCCTCCCCCCCTCCTAGACGAATTCCTCCCGAACGACAAGGTATCGCCTCAGAGTATGTGTCATGCATAGGTTGAAAAAAGTTGTGCTAATGCGTGGCCGATTAATGTGGCCCTATTTTATGCATACTCTGTCAATGTGTGGAAAAATTAATGCTGTGCAAGAGAAGGGAATAAGCAAGATGCTTATTGGCATTCGCCATCCAGGTTTCCTGTTTTCTTTGCAAGTAACAGTCGTAGCTCTACTGCTCTTTGTTTAATTGTCTTTTTTGGAAAAGGCAATTGCTTTGCCGACACTGTTGATATAACCGTAGCTGTTTCTATGTAGAGGATTGGCTTGGCCAGAATGGCTATGGGCCGTATTGCCTTTGCTTTCCATTGGTATTTTGTTTCTGCCGGTTTTTGTAGATGTTTTCCTACCTCCTTTGTTGCTGATTGGCATCCACATAAGTCGGTTTTCCTTTTTTAAATGCAGTTGTCTGCCTTTCGTTGTTGCTTGTACTGAAGGGAGTTCCTTTTGCCTTTGTTTTGGTATCCAAATGCGAGTGACATTTGGGTTATGGCTAAGCATTTTCTTGGGTATCCATACCTGTTTTATTCCCTTGGTTTTTGGTTGAACCCTTTGCTTCATTGGAATTCTTTTGTTGCATTGTTGTTTGTCTGCCATGTCATTTCTATACTTCCGTATCCATACTTGTTTCCCTTGTTTTGGTAACCTAGATATTTGCATTGTGGCCAGTGACTTCGTATGTCTGTAATTAACATTGTTTCCTTTTACCTGTCTGTTGGTCTCGGATCTCATGTTGTTCTTTGGTGGCATTCTTGCTTTTGGCTCTTTTTCCGGTGATTGCATGGCTTGCAGCTGATTATTCCTACATTGCTGAGCAAAAGCTATCACCTGTTGTTCGTGTCCATGCTGAATTTTGACTACATTCACACTCCAACTATCTGTACATTGTACTCTTTTTGCCAAGGTTGCCCCAACATCATTGGGTGTTGTGTGCTTTCATCCTCCACCACATAGAATTTGTGTGGGTAAATATATTAATGTATCTGTACATGCAATATAGCCCATCCCAATGTTTTCAACGGGTGTGATGTGCTACTTTCCAGCAATTGAGGAGTAGGATGAAGTGGACCTGTGAATTTGAGATGTTGGTATAATCCGTAAGAGATCAAATTTTCTTGAGCTCCTGAATCAAGCAATGCCCTCGATTCAACTTGATTGCTGCCCACTTTGACTGCAATTATTGACTCCACTGTGTACTCATCCAACTTCGTCAGTCGAATGGCATTGATTCGCAATGGTGCTCCACTTTGTTATTGTTGTCGCAGAAGTCTTTGTTTTGCAATGCATTCTTTTGCCTCTGCTTGAGCTTCCTCTCTTACTCGCTGTTTTTCCTTCATTCTTTGTTTCCCTTGATGAATTTGTTGGAGCATCTCCTGTGTGAGTGGGAGATGATATTTCTTCAGTCGACATCCACTAATCCAGTTTGGCATTTCTTCACCTGCTAATGTAGCAAGCTTGACAACTCCACTTTGTGATAGATCACTAATCACAAATGGTCCCATCCCACGCTTTTTAAGTTTCTTGGCATGTTGCTTCAAAGTATAAACAAGTACGTAATCACCTGTTTTGAACTCTTTAGTGTGCACATGTTTGTCAAAGAACTCTTTTTGTCTTCTCTTTTTAGCATAGATTGAGGCTATAGCTCGTAAGCGGAGTTCATCTAGCTTTTCAAGATCATCTATTCTTGAAGAGAGCTCATGCCCTGTCCATTCTAAGCGTTTTGCTACTCGTAGAGTTGGAATTAAAAACTCTATGGGTAGTATAGCATTTAGGCCAAACACCATGTTGTATGGTGTTGTTCCTATGGATGTTTTGTAAGCTACCCTGTATGCCCATAGTGTTGAGTGTAGCTGCTGATCCCAATCTGTTCTTGATTCTGACACTATTTTAGTGAGAACCGTGCATAGTGTTTTATTTGTGGCCTCAGCTTGTCCATTTGTCTGTGGGGATGGTATGGAGCGGATTTCCTATGTATGACCATGAATTCCTCTAGCAGATATTCAATGACTTCATTGAGAAAATGTGTCCCCCGGTCACTGAAAATTTCTATTGGTAACCCGTAATGTACAAAAACATTCTCATACAAAAATTGTGCAGTGGTGCGTGCATCAGCTTTTTGTGTTGCCTTGGCTTCGACCCATTTTGTGAGATAGTCCGTAGCCACAATGATATATTGGGTATGGGTGCGATATGCAGGGGGTGAGATAGGTCCCACAAAATCAATGCCCCATTTTGCATATGCTCTTGCTCCCATCATTGGCCGTAATGGCATTTCATCTCTTTTTATTGACACCTTGGTGCGTTGACAACGCTTTACAAACTCTTCAGCATCCATGTGTAATGTAGGCCACCAAATTCCTGCGGTTAAGATAATTTTTTCCGTCTTATCGCTCGAAAAATGGCCTCCACTTATTCCGCTATGTGCATGTTCTAGAATCAGTAGGTATTTGCTTTCACTTGCACAGATTCTAAGTTGATTGTCCTTTCCTCGCTTATAGAGTTGGTTCCCAATTAACTAAAAGTCACGAGCTTCCAGCTCTATAGCTTTTTTCTGTGCTCTTGTGATGTTCTCAGGGAACGTCCTGGTGGTTAAGAATTCAATGATATATTGATTCCATGCAGGTGCAATGTTTACCTGAAACAATGTCGCGTGATCCGCTCGTCGTTTGGCACTACATATAGTACAATTGGTAACATAAGAATGTGTGTCCGCATACATAGTTGGCCAATAAACCCCCAATTGTTTTAGTCTCTGGTGTGTTTTCACTGTTGAACAATGAAATGCATAATCCTGGACATGTGCCTCTTCAAGGTGGTACTCGAATTCGTCCGGATTTATACATAATCGTAGGATTTGGTCCGATCCAAGATGATACAACCGTCCTGCTATCAACAGGAAGTTTTTTGTTTGTCGAATTGTTTGTTGTTTGGATCTGTTTTCCGTATTATCAAACTCACTTCCAAAGGAAAGAATGCTAACAATTTTCTAATACCATTTGGTTACCATTTCAATATTGAAAAGATAAGCATCTGGTATGTCATCATCTACTCCTTTAGGAGCTTCCCCGTTGTGTATCCTTGAAAGATGATCTGCTCGTAGATGGGTTTTACCCTTTTTGACCACCACTGTGAAGTCAAACTCTAGCAATATAATAAACCAGCGTACAATTCTCCCTGTATTGCATGGTTTATTTACCAGATACAAAAGAGCTTGATGGTCTATGAAGAACACAAATTTGTTTACAAGAAAATAATGCCAAAATTTCTGTACGGCATAAATCATTCCTAACCCTTCCCGCTCGGTGGTTGTGTAGTTCTTTTTCGTACTATTTAGCTGTCGGCTCGCGTAGCAAACCGGAAAATCCATTGTTCCATCTTCGGGTTGAGCTAGAATACTCCCGATGGCATATGCAGAAGCATCAATGTGAACATGGAATATCTTTTTCCAATCTGGTGTCTTCATTACAAATGCTGATATAAGGTTTTCCTTGAGCTTTTGGAATGAAGTTTCACACTTCTCGGTCCAATTGAAATTGACTAACAAACGATACAGAGGTTGTGCGATAACCGCATACATGTATATGAATCTTCGGTAATATCCACAGTGTCCCATGAAGGATTGCACTTGTTTTGCATTAGTAGGCTTGGGTAGGTCTACAATGACTTTGACTTTGTATAGGTCAGTGGTTATACCATTTTTTGAGACAATGTGTCCTAAGATGCGGCCTTGCTTAACCATGAATACACACTTTTCCGGGTTAAGACAGATTCAATGTGTCCTACATTTTTCAAAGACCTTTTGCAAATGGTCAATATGTTCCTCTCGTAGAAGAGAGTGTACACAAAGATCATTCATGTAAATTTCTAAGAATATTCTTAGGTATTCTTTGAATGCATGAGTCATTAACCTTTGGAAGGTAGCTGGGGCATTAGTTAAGCCAAACGGCATAACTCGATACGCATAAATCCCCCATTCTGTGGCAAACGCTGTTTTGTGTTGATCCTCCCTTGCTATTGCCAGTTGGTTGTATCCTAAAAACCCATCCAGAAAGGAATAAGCCCATTTCCCGGCCACTCGCTCAAGTACATGTTCTGTGATTGGCAAGGGATAATTATCCCTTATGGTGGCTGCATTTACCTTTTTGAGGTTTACACACACTCGCAATTTTCCATTCTTTTTGAGAACTACAACAATTGGTGACACCCAATCCGTATGTTCGATTTCATAGATGAATTCAGCTTCCATCAGTTTCTCAATCTCCTCTTTGATTCGTTTAGCAAATGTGTCATTATAAGTATAAGGACGTTGTTTGCTAGGTTTTGCATCCGATTTCAAAGGAATTGTATGTTGGCATATCGATGGATCAACTCCTTTGCGGTCTTTATAGGACCATGCAAACACATCTTTATACTTCTTGAGAAGTTGTGTTAGTCGTTCTTCCTCTTCAGGCTCTAAATCGTTGGCTATATAGACCGGCTGAGGCTTTTCACCTGGTTCTGCGAGGTCTATCCTTTTTGCATTTTCTGGCCCATCATAAGATTCTTGGTTGGTTCTTTCCCTGACTGGTGGTGTCATGATGATTTTTTCTGTCCTGGATAGTAAATTTCCGATATTGTGACGGTACATTCATGTTTTCCTTTTCTGACTCGAGTTCACCATAACTATCTTCTTCAGTAGTCCATATCTCACGTAAAGACCATTTCAGTTCTTGGTATTTCTATTTACGCTCCAATTTGGTCCACTCTTGGTCTTTTGTTGTCTCTTTTTTTTTTTTTTGAGATTTTTGTGATTTTGTTTCTGTTTTAGCTTTTCGTACCTGTTTGATTTCCTCTCGCGTTCTTCCCCTTCGATCTTTTGAGAATCTTCCTGATATTTGATCTTTCACACAATCCTCTGCTTTTACAAGCATCGAATAGTGAGTTTTACCTTTTATCCTGGGCATCAGGTTCTCTCTCGCTTTGTTCCCTGCTCGTTTCCTGCTATAGCGTTCCTGGCGTCTAGGGTGTTGATTAGCAAAATCATAAAACTTGATATTATGGGTTTCCCTTCCACGCTCACTTGAGGTGTCTGAACATTCATTCTCTGCATCATCATTTACTTCCAGATGTTCAGAGGAGTTATAAAACTCTTCTTGTTCTGGTGGTTCTACCGTCTCGTCTTCTCCTGGTATAATTTTTACCATGTAATAGGTAGCACATCATAGCCATCCTTATCGCAAAATTTTATTGTTGGACTATTTGTAATGGTACAGACATCCAATGTTGCTAGTATGTGTTCCCATTCTAGAGGTTCCAAGGCATCTTCAGGGAAAGGTTTCGGAATATACTCTTTGTCCTCAATAGCTCTTTCTAAGATGCATTCCTCTCTTCTTAGGCTTCCACAATGTGAAGCTCTGCACATCCATAGATCTTTTTGTTGCCTTAACCATGCCGGGAGTTCTGATCCCGCTACTGTAGAGCTGAATCAAACTCTTCCACCGGTGTTTGGTTCACATCTTTGTAACTATGGTCTTTTAGGTGTATTTTAGTTTGTTGTCTCTCCATGTCTGAGGTATATGTGGTCATAACCCCAATCTTGGACCATCTTTAATTGTCGCATGAATGGTCGTCCCAAGATGATCTCATAATTGTTCTTTTTGTCGAAATCGACTATTGAAAATGTATGCTTGTTAGAAAATGAGACGTAGCTAAATAGATAATTGAGTAGATTACTTAATGTGGAGAGAGACAAATTTACATACACGAGATTATAGAGTAGAGAGAGAGAGAGAGTACACATGATATACGTGGTTCACCCAATGTGGGCTACGTCTACGGAAAAGCAGCCACTCAATGGCTTTAGTACTTCAAAACAAGAAGTAGTTTACAAAGGGATTATACCCTTAATGGAGCTCCCACCTTGCTTCACTCTCACCACCTCACACTCACCTTGTTGCATCAACTTCACACTATGAAATGTGTGTAGAAATGGCCTCCTTTTATAGGCCAAAAGGGTTGCCCTCTCTTATGAGAGGCAGCCATGTGTAGCCGCCCTTGTGTGAATAAGTCCAAATCGGACCCTCCAATCCGCCCATGTGTGGCCGCCCTTGTGTAAACAAATCCGCTTTTGAATTCGACCATTGGCCATTGAATTTGGCCACCGACCACCGGCCATTGACTTCCGGCCACCGGACACTAGCCATTGACTACCGGCCACCGGCCAACCGTACCGATTGTTTTCCGACCACCTTTCCGGCCACCGTCCGGCCATACTATTCCGGCAAAAAAGGAATATTCCGGTGAAGGAAAAAAAAGTTTCCCCTGATTTTTGGTTGTGAAAATTTTGGTTTCCGGTGAGTGATTTTTCTTCACGCACGATGGCTGCTCCTCATAATGGGGGCCTTACAAATGTGCGCTATTACCACAGAAAATTACAAGGGTAAATCAGGCTCCATACTTAACACTACAATGGTAACAGGACACTTTTATGTCCTTGGACACTTTTGTGTCCTGTTAAGTGACCATTTTGCGTGAATTATTTGAAGAGTATGAGAATGGATTTCTAGGCGCTATATATCCACAAAGTTGCCTTATGAGCTGAAAAAAACTTAGCTTTTTTTTTGGAGTATCCATCTCACCATTAACCTTACTCTTGCACAACATTTTTGAACGTAAACTGTGTGAAAAAACGGGTCCTGTTTTTGGCTTTTTTTTCAATTTTTGGCAACTATACCACTCTAAACTTCATGTGTGTGAGGTTTAACTGGCTAGAGGTTAGGCCTTCACAGTTCTCAACATGTTTTGATGCTTGTAGGGAGAGCTAAGTGTTAAAATTGAAAGTTATGACCAATTTACAAGAATTGCATAATCCTGTTTTTTGGCCAAAATTAGCACTTTTATGATTTTTTGGGGGGCTTTCTTGATATCAAAATTCAATTTTGATTGTGTAAGTGTAATATATAACATAAAGCTAATCTTCCTTGAGTTTTGGGGGACCTAATATGCTATATAGCATAGTATATGATGATGGTTGAGTTTTTTGATTGCTGAAGAATACGATACATTTTAGAGTAGCAAGTATAACTTTCTCAATATTGCTAGTTTCTTAGGCCAATTGTGTGTATTTTGTAGGTAGTAAACATATCTAATCATAGAATACAAACTTGGCTAGATATTGAGTAGTTTCTATGGGTTTCTAGAGGTCATAATGCTAAACCCAGTTTTTTTATGTTTGCTGTATTTAGCAGTTTATCATTGCCCCCAAGGTTCCAATTGTAAGAGATCCATTATCCTTTTGACATGCTCCATGGCTCCTTTTTAATCCAAAGGCCCAAAGGGAACTAAGAAAACATGTATATAGTATCTGTATTGAGCGTGACTATAGAAACTTTGATGATAGGTCCGCAGAATAGCAAAAATGCAACTTTTTTGTACCTTTTTTTTTGCCCAAAAAAGAATAGTGAGGTAAAAGCAACCATATGTTTTGGTCACCAACCCATTGAAGTTAACGGGGCATTTTATCTCATGTCCTACAAAAATCCCCACTCTTATTTATATGAAATCAACCGTAAGAAATTGCTGTTTTGGGCAAAATGCACTGGTCCATCAACTTTGGAGGCTTGTAGTGACCAAGGGATGAGAAAAATTACAATTTTCTCATTTTTTCCATATGTAGTAGTTATTGAACTATAAGCTCATGAAAGGATTTTTCAAAATGAGTGGATCTAATATGGTTTTGGAAATTTTTCCCAAAACCCTGAAAGGACACTTTTATGTCCTGTTAGGTTACCATTCCAGTGTTAACAATGCTCATACTCGATTCCGCACGAAGTGACATTCACTTTTTCTAAGAGTCCTAGAGGCTTCTCCATGAACCCATCTGCCAATTGCAGTTTCATTTTGGTAGCTCTTAAAGATGGCTTTATCCCCATTTATTCCAGATTTCCTTGGTGGCGATAGCAACTCCCGCTCCACTGTCAAGAATAACCTTGGAAACTACTCCTTGAAATTCTACTGGTAACGTGGTGTTTCCATCTTCTCCCTCGCAGTACTCTCCAACCTTGTTTAATGGTACTGGCCTAGTGTTTAGTTGAGGCCTGTCCTACTCTCTGATCCCTTCCTGTAGCTTCAAGGTGGGGTCTTTCACTCCAAATTTTTCTAGGCATTTACCTACTGTGGTTCACATGTTTGGCCGTAACCTTAGGAGTTTTGCTAATGTGATTGTGCATGCCACCGTAATGGACAACAACTCAAATAATCCTTGCGAATCCATCACCTTGTTAGAAGAAAGTCTTTGAGATGGGATTGCTCTCACCTCCAACTTGGCTTCGTACTCTCCTAGGTAAGAGGGTAAAGTTTTCAGTGAGTCTGGTTGGCTGTGCCCCGAACTAACTGATCCTTGGTCTCCCCCTTGTGAATGTATCTCAAAGTTCATTTGTGACCTTGCCTCAAATTCTTCAATAGGAGGTAAGGTTACATTGTTTCTTTTCTCGTGCTATTCATGTGGTTACTCATCCTATTAGCCTCGTTGGCCTCACGGATTTGCTTCCACAGATCGTCTAGACCGTTACAGTCCTCACCCATTTGTGCCAATGTTTTAGGCTGGAACCCATCACTTGCCTCATCTGTGGTATTTGGCACTACGATAGGCTCTCCTCTGGTCTCATAGGCATTAGTGAGTCTTTCCTTTGTTTCTACATGTTTCTCTAAAGTTGGTTGGATAGGGGTTGAAGCTAGTTCCTCATGCCAATTTGCAGGTTTACCTAGCGTGTCTTTCATCAATGATTGAGCTGTTTCTATCATCTTTTTATACATTTCCAACCTCTATTTTTCTATTTCTGCATATGGATAGGTCATCCACCTTTGCTCTTGGGTTTGGTTCTTTTTGAGTCTAGCTTCATAAGCTTTTAGAAGTGCACCCAGCTGCTCATTTACCTTGTTTGCCAGTACAGATCCTCCTGATCCTGCACTTTTGGGCTCTGCTATTTCCTTGGATGCTATGGTTACCGTGGTGTGTGAGCTTATGCTAGCTAGATCCTCTAACCGCTCTAATCTATCCTTTGTATGTTTTAACTCCTCGGATAGAGCTGTTTGCTCTCGTTCCTTCCTAGCTTTCCTACGTGCCTTTTTAGCTTTCCAAGTGCTTCTCTGATTTCTCGTTTCTAAACTTTGGGCATCAGTTTTTGGTTCTTCAACTATGGGTTCGTTCGTCCTTCTTTGAGCTCGGGCTTGTGTTACCGCCTGGATGGGTATAATTGTTTCATTTTCCAATCCTCCACTGGAAGGTACTATTTCTAGCATGTTCAAGGTGGTTTTTGCTCCTTTGCTCGGGTTTTTAGGGCAATCAGGGATCAAATGAGTAACTCCACACTCAGATCAATATGCGTTGACTCTAATGATTTCATCATGAGGACAGTCTCGTAGCCAATGGTCTCCACCACACTTGTAGCAGGGTCCCTTAGGTTGTTGAGGTGCTCCTTGAGCTCCTCTTTGTTGGTATGCATGTCTATGTCCGCCCATGCCTCCATTGGCTATGAAAAACAATGTTCGTTCATCTAAGCTATATCTATCTTCTCCTGCTGCCTGTGCAGAAGTTGGTGGTCCTATATTTCCTATCATGCTCCATGGTTCTGGTGTGGAGGGATCTTCCAGTGGATAATACACAGGGTTTGCCGCATATCCATTGGGATCTTCATAATATGCATGCATAGGCACCAAAGCCTTATCCTCTGATTCAGTTATGGTTGGTGTGTATCTTAAACTGACTGATCGTAATCCTGGTAGGGGTGGTTGTTGCCCCAACACTGGTTGTGGTCTTTCGACACCTACAGGTCTTGGTAGGTTGCCTGCTTGATATCTAGGCATCGGTGGAGCTTGAGGAGAAGCTACCGGAGCTTGGGGAGCATAAGGTCTCTCTCTCACATGCCCCTTGTTATAATAACATTCGTCGGTCCCATGGTTTGTCCATTTTTGTTCAATAGCACACCACTTGGGCTATTTAGCCTGGCGTACAAGTTAATCTTTTTTAGCACTTCATCTACAAGCTACTCTTGGTTTACAACTACTTCTCCTTTCGGTGCTGTCTTAGAAGACTTGCTTCCACTTTGTTGTGAAGATGAATCGTCGTCAAGGTCCTTGAACTCCCCCTCTTTGTAGACCTCACAATTGTCCACAAGGTAAAGAGCCTCCTTGGTCAACTCATTCAATGTCGTGCTCCTCTTCATGTGTAAGTCTTTTTGGACATCCGCATTCCTTAGTCCCTGTATGAATATCAGCATAAGTCTGGACTGGGTTGGCAGTTCTTCAACAGGACAGAACTTAACATATCTTTTTAGTCTTAGGACTTCCTTTCGGACAGATTCTCCATCTTTCTGTTTGAATTTATGGATTTGTGAGACGGTATTATGAGCTATCCCCCTTTGTGAGAATTCCTTGATAAACTCGTCAAACACTTCCTCCATAGACTCAAAGTCTCTACGCTCTACAGAGTCAAACCAAGTGGCAGCATCATCCTCTAGGGTTAGTCCAAACCCTGCAAATTGGGTAGGAAAGTCTAACACCTCTTCAGCTCTAATTACACGCACAAAGGCCGCTACATGATCTCTTGGGTCTCTACTTCCTTTGTATTTCTTCTTTACCCATTTTTTCACTTGAGAAGGTCTAATTCTCCGATGGTCTACAAACCTCATCATTGGATCTCCACGTCCTAATCGATATACCTCCTCAGGTCTTCTGTAATAGGCTGGTTCCTCTCCCAGTGGTGCTCCTAATCCATAATTTCTAACGGTTCTCGCTGGAGGTGGTTCATCTCTTCGAACTCGTTTTATGGGTGGTCCTCCAGGCTGTGTTGACCCTTGAGTCTTTGGCTTACTTTCTGCTTGATACCTTGAATAGAGTGGTGGTTCTTGCAAATCCCTTAGCCCTCGTGCAGCCTGATAACCATCTTGGTTTCGGTCTTGTTCCATTGTAGCACTCTGTCGAAGCCATACCTGCAATGATGGCTGGTTTGCTGGTTGGTTTTGGTTGTTGAATGCTTGCGGTCGGGTGGAATGTGAGGTAGCATCATACTCATCTGAAAAAGGATTCGTTGACTTGCTTGGGGTGTAGGTGGCTCTTGGCACTTCTTCAGGGGCATATGCTGATGCTCCTAGACCTGTTGCCCTTTCTACCTCCTCTGGGAGAATACGATGGTATTCTCTCCCGTATCTATCAACAAAAACCATACCCTTCCCCATGGAAGTTTCATAAGAGAATAAGTAAAGAACCTTGTCTTTGCTTAATTCGTTTACGTATGGTTCTTTGCTGTGAAAGTAAGCGACTATACCCTCACTCTCATGCTTGTATATTCCCACGTTCTCGTTATAAGTTGGAAACCTGGTTGTTTTCTTATCATACATAAAAATAGCTCTGGGTTGATCAATGTTTGGTGGCGGTTCTTGAGGTTCTGAAACCATTTTCCCTTTCGCTACGTTATCTCCATATCTGTTGTAATCTTCAGGGTTACTAACTATCAGATAGTGGTTCCCCTTCTTGTCTAGGAATCTATCTCCATCATCATAGACTCGGATTATCTCCAATCTCTGAGTTGTCCTCTCTTCGATACAAATGCACTTGCGTCCTCGATATTCAGAATAGACTAGGGCTCCCCTCGAGTTTGTTCCCTCTAAGAAGATCACAGTGAGTTTGGAATCATTCAAAGGGTTCTGGGAGGTGCTTCCTCCTGGCATTGGTCCGTCGTATGTGAAACCTCCTGGCTGTTGACTACCCACCATGAAGAAAGATTTGTCTGACGAAGTGTCAGTATCACTACCTTCCTCAATAATCGGTGCTAGCGGATCTAACCTTGCCTGAGTTACACTCTCTTCGGTGGACACTAAGCTACCTTGGTCACCTGCCACCTTCTGGTCTCTAACAATGTATCTTCCTGACCTTAAATTCATCAAACTTATCAATGCACTTTATCACAATTCCAACCACTCACCTGGCAAAGGATCAGTTTTTGCACAACTTCTAGCTTTGTTGCTGAATATACCTGTACACAAGCGTTTAATTTCGGCAATCGAATCAAAGCATTTATCTGCTAAAGGTTATCTTAGAATGATTGGTATAACTGGAGAGTTAATCTCAACCACTACTGTATTTTATACACCGTTGATGTTTTGGATTAGGTCTGCTAATCTGAAACTGTACTTCCCTCGGATGTTGGTCAATTTACGTGAAAAAGTCTCAATTCAGTTTTTGCTTCGTCAAATGGGCATACAAGGTCCAAATTCACTTCTGAAAGAAGTTCTGGAACCCTTAAGCCAAGTGGAATCTCACTATATAAGCCCAGTCAAATTTTCTCTTCAGTAGGTCCTAATAGACATCCTACGCGTAGGATGTCTCCTGCTTGGTTTTGCCTAGATTTTTGCACTATGGTTTCCCCTTGATGTGCTGAGTCCATACCTGTTTTTACTTTTTAATTTGGACACCTATTAGCTGGTCAATGAGTCAAAAATCTGTTCCGACAGCCTGTTGATGATCTTGATCAGTCTAATCAAATCCAATTTGGACCAAAATTGACTAGGAGGCTTGTCTTAGGCTATTGTCTTAAGCTATACAACACCTTGCTATGCTCACTGTCAATGTCTGGCTTCAATTTCTTGCTTTAGACATCCTACGCGTAGGATGTCTTTTTCATCAGAATGGATTCAAACTCAAAGCATAGGCTCCCCTTGAGTTGCTGATCACTTTGGTATACTCAAAATTTGGTTTGGAGTCCAAAATCACACAGAAGACATCCTACGCGTAGGATGTCTTTTTGGCCTGTTTGACCCCAAACTTGTCCCACAGCTTCCCCTTGATGTCAGTAACCCAGTGGTATGCTTAGATTTTGGTTTGGATTTCAAAAGTCCCAAATTTTAGCTATTCTTGCCTTTTTTATCAAGTGCTAAAGTTCGCTTTGAACCCAATTTTCTCACCCAAATGAGGTGAAACCCCTTTCAGTCACTCAATATATCATTCAAAACATGTTCATGCAGCCATCTTATGGTTTTGGTCTCAAAATAATGTTTTGGCACAATTTGGGTAGGATGTCTGGCAATTTCAGTCTATCTGATCTTATCCTGTCAAGATATGGTCAAATTTCCACTTTCCAGTTGAAATTAGGGTAAACCCCACCTTCTGAACACACTAGTCAACTCAAAATCCCAAAATTACCCCTAGATTAGCCTGCCGAATTCCTACGCGTAGGATGTCTCCTAGCTTAAAATTATTTCTTTTCCTGACAGAAATGCTCCAGATGCTCTGTAGATCTATCAGAAACACTCACAGTAACTTTTGGACTTCTCTTAGGCTTTCAAACACACTTTTGCGTCTTTTTGAGTCTTCTACAAACTTGTGATGACTTTGCAAAGCAAGTATACATACATGAAATGCTCTAGATCCTGAATCCTTATGTCCTACTTACTCTACTCCTACTTATCATGTAAAATGGTGATAATGATGTTTTGGTTGCTTTCTGGCCTCTCCGGACTCTCAAGCTCTCCTCTCACCGCTTCTACCACTCTAAGTCCTACTCAAGACTCGACTACTACCTAAACTATCTTGGTCTACCTAATCTACCTAAGTCGAACGCTTCCTAGACTCCCTCTAAGACCTAGAGAGTCCTCCACCCTTTGATCCTATCTAAATGTAAAACAAGACTCTTGGCAAGCCAAAAATCCCAATCCTCAAGGATTAGTCTCGGTCACCTACCTAAGGTTTTCGTCCCTGGCAACGGCGCCAATGTTGGACGGATACGCCAACGTTGGACGGATACGCCACGACGGACGTCAGCACAACGAAACTCACCTAACATATAATGTCAGCTAAGGACGAAGCTCGACTCGCAGGCGCATGGAAGCAAGCATAAGGTGTCAACCTACACTCGACCGACCTCTAACTAATTCCTACAGAGGTCTCTACCAATTGTCTAAGTCATAGCCTTCAAGAGTGCATAAGAGGAAACTTCCTACAACGCTTTCTAAAGCCGAATACCCATCAAACAATCTCGAAACACCATAGAACTTGAAGGAGACCCTACTAACACCAATAGGTCGCTCTCCCTAAGGTCTATGAACCAAAATCCCAACCCAAAACACCCGGTGCAAAATCACGTAGGATGCCTGGCCGAAATCTGGAGGTCTTCATTTTCAAAATCTAAAGTGCCTAATGTGTAGTTCTACTCAATGTGAACGCGTGGATATGCTGCAATGCAAAATCGGACAACGTATGCTCACCCAAACACCAAATGAATCCCGTAGAAGGAGCTTGCAAAACCGGACCGTACGTGCGCAATGTAGGTATCGGCGCGTAGCTCTCATCGAGGGCAACATGCTGCACTTCTCAACACTCAATTTTGACCACCGGTGCACACGTAGCATCAAGATGAAGCTCACACTCTCTCTCGTACACAGTACGCTCACTCACAGACTTCAAAAACTCGTTTTAAAAATGACAAAAGGTTTTTCATTAAGGTCAAAAAGTGGTATATATACCTTACAATTCTCAAACCCTAAAGTTCCAAAATCAACCATCTACTCAATCTAACTTATCAAAACGGGGATACAATCTGGAAACTCTGTAAGTCCCAATATTTACAAGGTGAAAAATCAGGTTTCCTCAATAAATGAATAATTACAAAAATAATAATCTTCCGAGTAGTTAGTTGTGGTGGGGTGTGTTGATCTTCTAACACTCACATTGTTGGCAAGCACAATCAAGTACTTGATGCACTATCACAATGGCGAGGAGCCAATGCGGTGTCCATAGCAACTCACAATGATTTATCGTCTATGATAGATGAGTATGCTATTGACCCCAATTTTAAAGATGTAATTTCAGCCCTTGCCTTAGGCAAGGAAGAATAATCATTCACCTTGCAGGATGGTTATCATCTCTTGGCAATAGGCTATGTGTTACTCACTCTCTTTGTGAGAAAGTGATATATGAATCCCATGCTCCTCCCTATGTGGGGCATCGAGGGATACAACCTACCCTTCACAGAGTAGAGACATATTTCTATTGGCCTACCATGAAGACGAACATTCAAGACTATGTGTCAAAATGTGTGGTATGCCAAAAGACAAAGTATTATAGAGAAAAGAAACCTGAATTGCTCCGCCCTTTGCCAATTCCTAAGTCACCATGGGAGAGCATATCCATGGATTTTATGTTTGAATTTCTCAAGTCCATCCATGGGAATACATGAATATGGACAATAGTAGACAGGTTTAGTAAACAAGTACAATTTATACCTATCAACAAAAAGACTATTAAGGCACACCAAATGGAAACCCTATTCATATCCCAAATTTTTAAACACCATGGCTTGAATGAACAATAATTTTGAAAGGTTATCTTTGAGAATCTAGGTACTAGACTTAATTTCTCTTCGGCCTATCACCCACAAACGGATGGCCAAAGTGAAATAGCTAGACGTACAATTCTAGATCTACTTAAGACTTATGTTACCAAAGTAGATCAACATTCCAAATGGAAAAAGTACCTACCTCTTGTAGAGTATGTGTACAATAACATTATCCATACTACTACGAGGAAGGCACCTTTCAAAACCATTGAAGGAAGACCAAAAAGTCCCTTACTACTTAAGGTACATGGGAAGATCTTCGCTGCGGATGCGTATAGACGAGAGACCTACAAGAATATTTCCAAAAGATTAAGGAGGCTATATCCATCTCACAAAAAAGGCAAAAGGCCGCTACTAACCCTGGGTTGGTCACTTATCAGAAGCTTCCTATATCACATGCGTTCAAGAGGTTATTAATAATACATCAATATACATATATTTACACTATGTGCCTATTTAAAAAACCCCCACCCCCCTCTGTATGTATACATTTTGATACATTTTGATCTTTTAATAATCCTCTCCGGTTAACTCACGTGATAGCATACACATTCTAAAAAGTGACCGCCCCGAGCTGCTTACAAGCATGGAAGGGCCTTACCTTTCAAAGAACATGATTGGTTCCTACCAAATTTCCCAAGTCTCGATTGAGGCAGACTACGTGAAAAATTCCTATGGGCCACTAAAAGTATTATGCTAAACTAGCAAAAATCATTTTGGATCTACCTCATAGTTGAGAATGACTATGATTTCAAGAGAAAGATAATGTCATAAAATCTAATATCTAACTAACACAAATGATTTTCTCATGTTAAACTGATCATTTAATGTGGGAAAATAAACAAGAAAAAGAGTTAGAATAGAGACATGTGCTTATGGATCTATCTCAGCACGGTGTCGTGCAACTCTCCTCCCATGCTAAGAAAGATACCAGGAAGATGCACATCGAGCTTAATTGAAGCCATGGGGTATTCACTAGGGGTTATCGTATGGTATCACGTGAGTGTACAATAGGGGGGTTTTCTAAGTCCAAATGGATAGATTTTACATAGGATGGTCCCGTATGTAGGGGTTAAAAAGGCGATTTTGTTGCACGCGGGTGGAATCCCCTATTACTACTAGTGAATCCCCCATGATTGAAGCTTACTTGATTATTCATCAATGATCATGGCTTGATAATAATCTACTTTTAAGCTTTATGTATGCCACATGCGGCTCTAAAGGACCAACAAATGCCTTGATAATGCTAAAAAGGAGTATGCTTGAGGTGATCATAGATGCAAGATTGTGATCTAGAACTGCAGTGCTCGAAGTGATCTACAGGCTTGTCTTTACGACTCGTCGATTGAAGCTATGGTGAAAAATTTATGGCAATTTGAAGTTTGAATCAATTAAAAATTGTTACCATATACATGCGGTAGTGATGTGTGTGAGATACTAGGACCGCCGGGGCATTTTTTCCCTCTTTAGGAGGTTTTTCCCCCCATGCATTGTATATATGCCCATTCATTCTAGGGATATCTATCTTTGCATTGCACACTAAGTAACACACTCTCAGTTGTGTGCTTTGAGCTTCCTTTGTCTTCTTCAAGCTGTGTGCGTTTCTCTGCAACCCTAATTCCAAAAATTGATGTTAGAGCAGGTTGCGTCCTCCCGACCTTAGTTGCCAGCATCTCCAGCACATGCCAGCTCCCTTTCTCCAATTCTATAAGCTTTGGCGAGCATTCACACGTCAACAAACTTTTTGGGATAGCTCAAAGAGTTGAGTCTGCATAGATATTTTATGCCGGCTCATTCCGACCTCCGTTTCCACAACATCTAGGTCGGCACATGCAATTTTAGCACTGTGCGCCTTTGAGTACATCTCGTTTCTTCGGCATCGTTGTCTACGGCCTACCATGGGCTCTACGAGCCTCTTTCCCCTCTCTGCGCTCGTCCCCTACTACTATTGCCCGCCATACCACGTTTTTTCTTCGATTCACACTCCACTGGTTTTATTGGGTGGCCATTATCCATGCCCTTGAATTGGGCGGGTGGCCTCTGACTATACCCCCTTGGGCGGCCATTCCCTTGGTGGTCGGCCATAGGTTATGGGCCCTTGGGCGCCACATTTAGCATACATGCCGACCGAGGTATTTCCAAGCAATATATCTTCCTCCATTGGGCGGCCACATTGGGCGGGCATTGGCCCTTTGTTTCTTTTGGGTGGGCGGCCCTTAAAGGGCATCCCATTTGGCATACATATCGACTAAAGCATTGCCAAGCACAACAACTTTCTCCAGTAGCCATCAACTAACATTATCATTGTGAGTTTTTGTTGCCCGTTTTAGTGTTGCAGACATTGCCACAACCATCTAGATGCAAGTATAAGTGATTGCTTTTGCATCTGCTCAAAATAACCAATTTCTGATCCTTGCCCCCATTCCAAACACAATGCTCCTCGAGCACTTGTTCTAGAGCAGCCTGTTGAACCCCAAAAACTCCCGGATGACACTCCGATTGAGCAGACTGGACTGGTACGGAGCCGGCCCCCGTCGAATATTTAACGGCCAATCACTTGGCAACCGAAACTCCGATTGCTAATCTAAAAAGACTGACGCGCTCCACAAAGTGAGCACTTCAGGTCCGTGCATTCATTTCATTTTCGTCACCTCAACTACAGTTGCCCAATCCGGTATGGATCTGCAATCAACTCAAACTTCAATATGCCATAACTTCTTCACCGTAGCTCCAATCGATAAGCCGTAAAGACAGGCCGGTAGAGCACTTCAAGCACTACAGTTCTAGATCATAATATCCCATCTGTGCTCACTTCAAGCATAGTCATTCTTAGCATCACTAAGACATTAGTTGGCCCTTTTAAGCCACATTTGGCATACATTAATCATTAAACTTGACCTGTTATCAAACCCTGATCACTGCTCACTAAATGTGTAGGCTTCAAAGAAGCTTAGCTTGAAATTTTCTGCTCTTTTTCTTTCCATGAAAGCGGAGCTGCACGACATCCACCCCCTCTGAACTTGCACAACCTCCGGTCCTGCAAACATCACTTCAATCTGCATCTGCTACAGGTACCTTAAGCTCTTTGCCATCATTAGACTCACGTAACTAGTAAACATATGAAAAATGAAATAAGGCTTATACCTGTCATCAATGTTTTAGCTTAATCATTAGGTAGTTGTCCATCAAAAATCTTTGAACTGTATCAGCCGTATCTTCAAAGCATTCAATCACGGATAACTTGTTTAGTGAACCCCGCCAGACTCAAGTGCTCCATTTAATGATGCACACGGCTTGACCATTAAGCTCTCTTTAAGGAACCCTGTTAATCTCAAGTATGCCTTACTCTATCTACACACAGAATGGCTATCAAGTCCTTTACCTCAAGTTCTGGTAGTAGAACCAACTCAAAAGATGTAAAGATACTTCAGCAATTGTCCAAAGAAGTCAACTGGAAGCCAGCCATGTAATCTTATTGACTGCATTACAAAAAAACTCTTCTGACTTAGCATAAATCTAGGAAACAAAACCTTGTACCATGCAACCTGCTACAATAGATAAACTGGTACTTTTCAAATCTGGAACTTGAACTTCAGTAGCCCCCGGGATCAAACTGGAACCCAATCATTTGTACCATTTTGAGCATTTCTTTAAAAATTTTGCACCATCCTCCAGGATCATAGGGAATATACAAGAATTTCCAATCATTACAGCAAACATACGTTAACCCACAAATCTTCATACAAACCGCCTGGATCATATGGCATATAAGCCAATTGCCCTGGACCATGCATATATCTGTTATCTCCTGGGTCAAAAGCTAGCTCAAAATCCCCCACATCATAGGGTAACATCAAATTCCATATAACATCAGTTTGCACCAGATACTGCCATATCCCCTGTGCAACTGGCTCATGCAATTGTCGATCATCAATCACAGGTAAAAGCATTGGCAGTTCACCTTCACTCTCACTAGTATTGGAATCCCAATCATGCATATCTGGATACATAAATTCTCTGGTAAAATCCTCTTCATTAGGCTCAAAAGATGCATCAGAAAACAATTCTCTATCTCGTAGAGGCTCAAAATCAAGTAGTGCATCATCTAACAACTGCATAAGTTCATCATCAACTGAATCTAAACAAACTTTCTCATGCATGATTCTGGATTGATTGGTATCCTTAACATCTGTATTTGAGAACCCTTCCGAAGCTTTGTCCAATAAGCCTACAAAAGGTCTAGGTCCACCGCTTGAGAAGGTTTCTCAATCCTGTACATCTCAGGTTGCTGCAATAAACAAGGATTTTCACATATGACATGCATACTAAACGCATCTGTAGTAAATTGCTCTTTAAGTCTTTCACCCTCATCCAGATATCTTTGCACTTCTGTAGCACAAAGTTCAGCATGCACATTGAAAATTTCATCTATTGCGCTGTCTGTATCATCGGCACAATGAAACCAACCATATTCAACATCAAGAGATTGCACTTCACTATGCACCCCCTCTAAATCAGCATCATCAAATTCATGATCATTCTGCCATAGTGTGAGCCCTGTGTCACAAATTCTCAATAGAGAAGAGGTTTGCTCCCCTTCTAAATCATTAGCAAATTTAGGATCAGTCTGCCAGATCGGTAGTGCTAGGTCACATAAGCGTGTCAAAGGAGTCTGCACCCCCTCTAAACCTTCATAATCATGTTCAAGATCCGTTTTCCAATTTGGTAGTTGTGCTTCACACAAACTTGTCAATGAAGGAGTATGCACCCCCTCTAAATCAAACACATAATCTTGCTTTAGCTGCTTCACTGTTTTGATTCGCTGATTTCTTTTCTTCATGTAGTGCATGCATAGGTTCTTTGTAAAACTCATTCTGTGTATCCTGAACTGCATGTATAGATTCTTTGAAAAATTTACCCTGCATATCCTGAAGATGTAAAGCCTCACCCTCAAAGACTTCTACGTCATGCACAACATCTGCAAAACCCAACTTTGCATACATAGCTTCAACTATGTCTTCATCGCTAGCCTGTAAGAAAGTAGCATCCTGCACAATAAACTCATCAATCACAGCTTCTAACTTTGATCGTACTTGTCCTCGGATATCTGCGTAGTCCGGTAGACTTGAACTCTGTTCTTGATAGATTTCATACTCCTCATAACGTGCTTGCACAATAGCTTCTTTGAAATACTCTCCCAGTCATCGTTGCAAGCTTTGGTAACTTCTTGAATTTGCTCCTTCACATCTGAACTCACTGACTGCTCAAAAGATTTGAAACTGCTCAAAAGATTTGATCATCAACTCTTCTGGTATCCCTCTTACCTTGGTCTCCATCTCATAGCACTCTAGGTAGCCCTCTGGATCATATCCATCAAAGAGTCGTCTCTCATTGTATACTGCATCTAAAGCTGCATCCAAAGCTTCATTGATTTGATTTTTCTTCTTTACGGTCTCTATTTCAAGCAGAGATCCTTGAACTAATTGAAGCATCTTCGAAAAATCGAGAACTATTGACTTATCATCAAAACCACTTGCACTTAGCTCTGCAATCATCTTCATCATCTGCTCTAAATTGTCCATCTTTACCTCCCACCCCGGCTCGTTTCGTGTCGGGTTCACCAAAGATGTTGGGGGATATGTGTTTGCTACGTGAGCCGGGCAGGCGTTGGGCCTCTGGCTGTGGGAGGTGTGAAAGAGAGAGAACAAGAACAACTGATAACTCTAGCAATCACCGCAATCATCAATTAATCGATTAAAACATCTGAGTACAACTTAATCTTTAGCCAAGGCGGGCTATTATCAGCGCCGTCACTTGGATCATCTGCTAACTAGGATTTTAAGCTCCCGTTTACAGGATTAACCGTGCCGTTAACGACACCGGACTTAACAGAATATTAAATCAATCTCTAGCTGATGACGGTGATGGAAACTCCCTCATGTCGATTTATCTGCCTCTTCTACTTTCAAGATTCTGCAAACCTCATGTAAGTTCGCTGTGTCGATCATCATGCTTCAATAATAACCAGCAGTGCTGCAACTTCCCATTCTATATGCTTCACACTCGCTTCGACCAAGCCTTGGCTTGCTCAAGCCTCGACAAACTCTTCTCGACCTTGATTTGCTGTAATCACTTCACGCCTTGCTTGCTCGATTTAACCTCGACAAGCTTCTCTTTTCTTGCTTGGCTCGACAAGACTCTTCTCGAACATGGCTTGCACTAACCAAGCTCTGCTTTTACTTGTAATCCTCTTCTCGCCTTGGCTTGCTTCTTGTTCATGCTCGAGAGGGAGAGAGAAAGAGATTTGCCTTGTCCAAGCTCGAAAGAGAGAGGAAGAGCTTTGACTGCTTCCCGTTCCTAGCTCTGAGCCCTCTTCGTTATCTTCTTTTCTCGCCTTGGCTTGCTTAAGCCTTGAAAAACTCTCCGCCTTGCTTCCTTGCCCTTGTATTCCCCGCCTTCCGTTAGCGAGGATGAGTCGAGGACAAGAGAAAGGATAGAGAGCTATGCCTCCATTAGCTGAGGATGAGTCGAGGACAAGAGAAAGGATAGACAGCTTTGCCTCCGTTAGCCGAGGTCGAGAGAGAGGATAGAGAGCTTTGCCTCCAAGCTCCCTTGCTTCCTCGACCAAGCTCTCCCCTTGCTTCCTCGACCAAGCTCTTCCCTCTTCCTGCCTTCCTTCGAACCACTCTATTTTCTCCTCCTGTTATGCCCTAAAAAACCCTTTCCCCTTAAGCAACGACGGCGTCGTCGTTTCTAGGGGCGTGAATGAACTCGATGATGTGGCAATAGGATTTTGAGCAGCTTCAAACATGACGCAAGTAGCACCAAAATGTAGCGCTGTGCGCCTCTGAGTACATCTCGCTTCTTCGGCATCCTTGTCTACAGCCTACCATGGGCTCTATGAGCCTCTTTCCCTTCTCTGCGCTCGTCCCCTGCTCTGCTGCCCGCCATACCACGTTTTTTCTTCGCTTCACACTCCACTGGTTTTATTGGGTGGCCATTGGCCATGCCCTTAATTGGGCGGGCGGCCTCTGACCATACCCCCTTGGGCGGCCATTCCCTTGGTGGTCGGCCATAGGTTATGGGCCCTTGGGCACCACATTTAGCATACATGCCGACCGAGGTATTTCCAAGCAATATATCTTCCTCCATTAGGCGGCCACATTGGGCGGGCATTGGCCCTTTGTTTCTTTTGGGCGGGCGGCCCTTAAAGGGCATCCCATTTGGCATACATATCGACTAAAGCATCGCCAAGCACAACAGCTTTCTCCAGTAGCCATCGACTAACATTATCATTGTGAGTTTTTGTTGCCCGTTTCAGTGTTGGAGACATTGCCACAACCATCTAGATGGAAGTATAAGTTATTGCTTTTGCATCTGCTCAAAATAACCAATTTCTGAGCCCTGCCCCCATTCCAAACACAATGCTCCTCGAGCACTTATTGATCTTTTAATTGCACTGTATTCTACAGCAGCCTGTTTTACCCCAAAAACTCCCAGATGACACTCCGATCGAGCGGACTGGACTGGTACGGAGCCGGCCCCCGATGAATATTTAACGGCCAATAACTTGGCAACCGGAACTCCGATTGCTAATCTGAAAAGACCGACGTGCTCCACAAAGTGAGCACTTCAGGTCCGTGCGCTTATTTCATTTTCTTCACCTCAACTACAGTTTCCCAATCCGGTACGGATATGCAATCAGGTCAAACTTCAATATGCCATAACTTCTTCACCGTAGCTCCATTCGATAAGCCATAAAGACAGGCCGATAGAGCACTTCAAGCACTACAGTTCTAGATCATAATATCCCCTCTATGATCACTGCAAGCATATTCCTTTTCAGCATCATTAAGACATCAGTTGGCCCTTTTAAGCCACATCTGGCATACATTAATCATTAAACTTGACCTGTTATCAAACCCTGATCACTGCTCACTAAATGTGTAGGCTTCAAAGAAGCTTAGCTTGCATTTTGCTGCTCTTTTTCTTTCCATGAAAGCGGAGCTGCACGACATCGTACTCGTTCAAGCTCTAGCCATACATCCTATGCATTAGATTATTATGCTTTGACTATGTCTAGCGTACATGATGTTGAGGAACCTTGTCTTTTGATGAAGCACAGAATTCAAAAAATTGGATGGCTACCATGCAATTAGAATATGATGCACTTATAGAAAATGACACATGGAATACAAAGTGGGTTTACAAGTTGAAATGCAAGACATATTGTGAGATCGATTTCCATAGGGCTCACCTTGCTGCGAAGGGTTATGCACAGCAAAAAGGCATAGATTATGAAGAGACTTTTGCTCCTACTTGTTGTATGACTACTGTGCATTTTCTATGTGCATTGGCAGCTCATTTTGGTTGGGATGTACATCAATATAACATTGTTACTGCTTTCTTTAATGATGACATATTTGAGGAAGTTTATGTAACGCAGCCTCGTGGTGTTTTCAAGAAAGGACAAGAGCACAAAGTGTGCAGATGTAAGAAGGCTTTGTATGGGTTGAAGCAATCTCCTCGTGCTTGGTATGAGAAAGCTGACACTCATTGGTCAAACGAGTCTTTCGTAATAGTCCAACAGAAAGCACATTGTATGTAAAATGTGAGGGTGATGTACTTCTCATTGTGGTTCTTTATGTAGATGATTTACTGATCACTGGACCAAATGAGAGACATATTGCTGAATTTAAGGCTGATTTGAATGCTACTTTCAACATGAAAGATTTGGGGATGTTGCATCATTACTTGGGCATACAGTTTAAGCAATGTGATGGTGGTATTGCCTTGTATCAGAAAAGTTACATAGAGACACTGCTATGTAAGTTTGGACTTGAGGATTGCAAACCTATTTCCACTCCCATGGAAACAGGATTAAAATTGAGTCTTCATGATGTTGGTGATCCTGCAGATGTCACTCTTTACCAAACTGCTATTGGATGCCTCGTTTATGTATGCAACATGAGGCCAGATATTTAGTTTGCAGTCTTAGAGGTCAATAGATTCATGCATAGCCCAGGGTCTAAGCATTGGCAAGCTGTCAACAGGATTTTCTGATACCTTAGTGGCACTTTACATCTTGGCTTGTTTTATCCCAAGGGGGGATCATTGCCGTCAGAGTTACATGCTTTTTTGGACTCAGATTGGATTGGTTGTTTTGACACATGAGTGTCCACCAGTGGTTTCTGTTTCATGCTTGGCAGTTCATGTATACCATGGTTAAGCAAGAAGCAACCTATTGTAGCCACTTCTAGTTGTGAGGTTGACTACAAGGCAGTCTTCACAGCTACGGTTGAGTTTGTATGGCTCAGACGCCTAATGGCTGATTTGGGTGTTGGACAGGACACTGCTAACACTATCTACACTGACTATCAAAGCACATTGGTAGTTGCAAGGAACCCAATTTTTCATGCTCGCACAAAGAACATTGAGGTGCATTACCACTGTGTCCGGGAGAGGCTCTCAGTAGGAGAGCTCAGCTTGTCTTATGTTCCAACACAGGACAACCTTGCAGATCTTTTCACAAAGGCATTGTCTCATGAGAATTTTGAAGCTTTCCACAATGCTTTGGGCTTACTCCTCTTTGTGGACTAATCATTTCCTCGAGGCATGGCACTTCCCTTTACTCATGTGTCAACTCTCGATCACCGCATCACTCCAGCGGGGATTTGTCACCATATACATGTGGTAGTGATGTGTGTGAACACACTAGGACCGCCGGGGCATTTTTTCTCTCTTTAGGAGGTTTTTTTCCCCATGCATTGGATATACACCCATTCATTCTTGTAAAGAATGAGGATGCAAGAGAGCTACACAAGACAAGCACAAAGCACACAGAGATGGAAAGCTTCTTCTTCTTCTTCACAGAAAAGAGAGTACAAAATGACTAAGTGCTAAAGCTGAAAAGTAGCACATATGTACATGCGGTCACTAAGTGTGAACTCGCTAGAAGCGTACTAGGCTGGCACTATAAGTGTAGTCCAGCTGTAGAATCACTGGCAGAGATCCTCCGTGTCGGTCACCTAACGCGCCAGTGAGTAAATGCCGTAAGCGGCCAAGACCCGTAGTGGATGCCAGCTCAAGGTGTAGAGCTCGACATCTCAACACTCCCCCTCGAGCTCTGCATGTCGCAGAGTCCAAGCATAGTCCGGAAACGTCGAAGCTTCTCAGCTCCGAGGGCCTTGGTAAAGATATCCGCTATCTGCTCCTCTGTGCTGACGTAGACCAAGTTGATGTCGCCCGCCAACACTCGCTCTCGAACGTAGTGGTAATGGACCTCTATGTGTTTGGTCCTAGCATGGAACACTGGGTTCCTAGCCAACTGCATGCTGCTGAGGTTGTCACAATGAATGACAATCTGCTGGTCCACCTGCACTCCCAAGTCCTCAAGTAATGTGCGTAGCCAAGCTACCTCGCACGCCGCAACTGTTGCACCTCTGTGCTCGATAAAGCAACCGTAGGCTGCTTTTTGCTGCTCCAAGTAACAGCAGCACTCCCAAAAGAGAACATGAAGCCACTCGTAGATCTCCTATCAACAATGCTACCTGCCCAATCTGCATCTGTATACCCATACAATGCTAATGGTGCATCTGCTGCATAGAACAATGCGTAGTCAAGAGTCCCTTGCACATACCTAAGTGTGCGTCATACTCCATCCAAATGTGGCTTCCTCGGAAGCTGCATGAACTGACTCTCCAAGCCTACTGTGTAGCTCAAGTCTGGCCTTGTGATAGTCAAGTAGATTAGACTACCCACCATCTTCCTGTACATATTGACATCCTCAACAACATCACCCTTCTCTGCACTCAGCTTTGCATTCACATCCAAGGGAATGGAAATCGGCTTACAATCAGCCATACCATACTTTGACAACATGTCCAAAGCATATTGTCTCTGTGACAGCCATACACCCTCTGGAGTCCTGATCACCTCAATGCCAAGAAAGTAGCGCAACTCGCCCAAATCTTTCATTTCAAACTCCTGTTTGAGAAGACCCTTCACATGGTCAATCTCCATAGCATTGTCACCAACAATAATAAGGTCATCTACATATATGGTAATGACCACAATCCCCACATCACTCTCACGTACATAGAGTGAATGATCAGCATGAGCTCTCCTAAAACCAATACTGACAAGATACTTGGCAATCCTGTCATACCATGCTCTAGAGCCCTGCTTCAAACCATACAAAGCTTTGAGAAGTCTGCATACATAATCTGGGTAACCTGGATCGACATAACCAGGTGGCTGATCCATATACACTTCCTCTTGCAACTCACCATTCAAGAAGGCATTCTTTACATCCATTTGATGCATAATCCATCCTCTAGATGCAGCCACTGCTATGGCAGCTCTCACAGTCGTCATGTTTGCCACTGGAGCAAAGGTCTCCTCATAGTCTATGCCATACGTCTGTGCATAACCCTTTGCGACCAGCCTTGCCTTGTGACGCTCAATGTTACCATCAACCTTATGCTTGGTTTTATACACCCATTTACAGCCAATAGCTTTCTTGCCACTTGGCAATGGCACCAACTCCCATGTGTCATTTGCTTCCAATGCAGCCATCTCTTCATTCATTGCATCATCCCAATGCACATTTCCAACTGCATCCTCAAAACATGTGGGCTCCACATCCTGTATCACCTTAGCCATGTAGGCTTGGTGATGCGTTAGATACCCATCATAAGTCAATTTCTGAACTGGATTTCTGACTCTATTAGATCTGCGTGGTCCTTGGTCACTCCTTTGCCCTCTAGCATCTTCTTGTACTTTCCTTACACCAGGTGTCCTGACAGCCGGAATTCCAAATTCCTTATCAAGACTTTGTTCAGAACCATCTGAATCCATGTCTACATGTGAAAACCCTGATGATGTATCAACCATAAAGGGAGGTTCATGTACCTTTTCCTTTCCTTTTCGTGATACATTCCCTGTACCTGTTGGTGGAGTAACCTGCGTACGTAGTCTACCATTCCATGGTTTCTCAACAGAGCCACGAGAAGAGGACTCTTGTGGTCCACTCAAAACCTCTGACTGTGGCCTCACATTTTGTACAACCACATCATCTTTTACATCAGCCCCAATAGTGCCATGTGCATTACTGTACCAGCTGCTCATCTCATCAAAGACTACATCTCTGCTCACTCGTAATTCTCGTGTAATAGGATTGTAGCACCTGTACCCCTTTTGTTCAAGGGAATATCCCACAAGAATACATTTCTCTGCTTTAGGATCCAATTTCCTACGCAACTCATCTGGTACATGCACGTAAGCTATGCAGCCAAACACTTTCAAGTGTGCCAAATCAGGCTTTGTACCTATAAACTTTTCCTCAGGTGTTACATCATGCACCGCAGCTGTAGGTGTCCTGTTCATAATGTACACAACTGTATTTACAGCTTCAGCCCAGAAATGATGAGGCATGTTCTTCTCATTCATCAATGCACGTGCAACCTCTGCAATGTGCCTGTTTTTCCTTTCTGCGACCCCATTCTGTTGTGGAGTATATCTGCATGTAAACTGCCTGTGTATACCATGCATTCGCAGAAAATCTGAAAAATCATTGGAGAAGTACTCTCCCCCTCCATCTAACCTCAATGTCTTGATTTGCATATCTGTCTCCTTCTCAATCATGACTTTGAAGTCTTGAAAGTGACCAAACACTTCACTTTTGTTACGCATGAAGTAGACCCATACTTTCCTTGTATGGTCATCAATGAAAGAGACATAATACCTGCAACCATGTATACTTGCAGTATCGGTTGGACCCCAAACATCTGTGTGCACCACCTCAAGTGGCCTTTTACATACATTGCGCTCATGTGGAAATGAGCCCTTTGACTGTTTTCCAAACTGGCATGCTGCACACACTTTATGCATACCATCCACCTTGAATTTGGGCAAACCTTTTACAATCTGTTTTGATTGCATGCTGCGCAATCTCTGCTCATTGACATGGCCAATGCGTTTGTGCCAAATGTCAACATCAGCCACAACACCTGTGCCCTGTGCAAATAATGCAGCTTTTACCTCAGGCATGTCTACATTCAGCGTAAACATTCTGCCCACACATTTGCCCTCTGTGATCAGCTTACAGCCATTCTGGAAATCTTCTACATAACAGCCATTTGAATTGAAGCGAACCTGCAAACCCTGCTCAACCATTTGTCCAACAGAAACAAGATTCTTTGTAATGTTTGGGACATGAAGTACATCTGCTAAGTACTTTGATTTCCCACTCTTCGTATTTAGAGGTATGTCCCCTACATGAGCAATGGGGTGAGCTGTGTCATCTCCTGTCTGCACATAGCCTGACACATCTGGTTTGCGCATATCTCTAAACCACTCTCCATGAGACGTCATGTGATTAGAGGCACCTGAATCCACATACCAAACATCATCTTGGGTGGAATTCTCTGCAGTCATTGTATTCATTACATGCTGCATAACAAACATGCGCTCGTTTTTGCTGTCATCTGCATCTCTGCTAGTAGATGCATAGTTGCCCTGTTCTCTCTTTCTACTTGCTTTTCCCTTTGGACAGTCACGTGACATGTGACCTCTTTCACCACAAGTCCAACATTCTCTACTATCTGGAGTATGTTGCTGTCTGCTTGATCCTGCACCACGACCTCTTTGACTCCCCCTGCCTTGAGACTGGTTTCCCCTGCCACCTGTATTGTTTTGATTTGATTGACCTTCCAGAAATTGGCCCCTGCAACCCCTTGGGCCTCGACCACGACCTCTACCTCTACCTCTGTTGGAGTTAGAATAGAAGGCCTGTTCAAAATTATTTCTGCCATGAGAAGAAGATGTGTCAAGGTTCTTCTCCTCAAGAATAAGCATAGAAATCAAATCTTGGAACACGGGGATGTCGTCTCTTGTATTCATGGAAGACCTAAAATGTACATACTCATCTCCTAGACCATCCAAGCATGCACGGACAATGTCATCGTCTTCCACTGAGACTTTAATAGATCCAAGAGCCTCAATGATACTCTTGATCTTCAAGGCATAATCATTGATTGAGAGGTTGTTCCTCTTAACCTGATTTAGCTCCGACTTTAGTTGAAGCTTCCTGGCCTTGGTGTTCACCTCGAACACTCTGCCTAAGTTTCTCCATGCAATGGCGGGGGTTTCAGCATCCTGTAGATAGCCCATCATGCCATCTGTGATGCTCATAGACAGCCAATACATCACTTTGCTCTGGCCTTGTTGCCAGTCCCTCAAAGCTTTCCTTTGTTCTGCTGTAGCATTTGCCTCGGGAATCTCTGGTTCCTTTTCATTGTCTCCTTCTACATAGTCCCAATAACCTTTTCCTTTTAGGAAATTTGTTATTCTGAACTTCCATGCAGGGTAGTTATTTTTCTCAAGCTTCTCAGTAACAATCTGACTGAAACCGTCAGACATCTTGAAGCACTAAGACAAAATAGCTGCAATCTGCAAAAACCTGCAAATCTGCTGAACCTGCTATCGTGGTTCCTGTAACGCTTTCTACACTCAACGAGTGTCCACAATCAAGCGTTTCACAACCACTGTACTTGTACAGTAAATCTCTGTATACTGCACTTTGGAGACCTGTTCAGAAACATGGCATCTGGTCGTGGATTGCGAACGAAGGGATTGTGATGCTCTTGCTCTCTTAGACTCTCTTGCCTGCACCAGGCTCTGATACCATGTAAAGAATGAGGATGCAAGAGAGCTACACAAGACAAGCACAAAGCACACAGAGATGGAAAGCTTCTTCTTCTTCTTCACAGAAAAGAGAGTACAAAATGACTAAGTGCTAAAGCTGAAAAGTAGCACATATGTACATGCGGTCACTAAGTGTGAACTCGCTAGAAGCGTACTAGGCTGGCACTATAAGTGTAGTCCAGCTGTAGAATCACTGGCAGAGATCCTCCGTGTCGGTCACCTAACGCGCCAGTGAGTAAATGCCGTAAGCGGCCAAGACCCGTAGTGGATGCCAGCTCAAGGTGTAGAGCTCGACATCTCAACAATTCTAGGGCTATCTATCTTTCCATTGTGCACTAAGTAACACACTCTCACTTGTGTGCCTTGAGCTTCCTTCATCTTCTTCAAGCTGTGTGCGTTTCTCTGCAACCCTAATTACAACATAGATCCGTACTAGATTGGGAAAGTGCAGTTGAGTGATCAGAGATGAAGAGAATGGATGGTCCTAAAGTGTTCATTTTGTGCAGCACATCGGTCTTTTTAGATTAGCAAACGAAGTTCTACTTGCCAAGATATTGGCTGTTAAAAATTCATCGTGGGCCACTTATGTACTAGTCTGGTCCTCACTTATACTTGCATCTTGATGGCCTGTTGCAATATCCACAACACTAAAATGGAAACAGAATGTATGAAGATATTGTTAGTCAAAGATTGTTGGAGGAATATGTTGTGTTTAACAATGCTTTGTTTGATAATGCATACCACATGTGGTGTACTTAGCTAAGAATGTGGCCACCCATTGGGGTTACTTTGGCTACCCATGAATCTTCTTATCTACATGCAAATTGAGGTAATATTGCTCATATTTTTGAAGTATTTTTTTGAAGAGTTCTATAAGGGAGAGTGGATTTTGATTGGCCGCTACCTAAGCACTCTAACCAGGCAAGAAGGATGGACTGACCAAGCTTATAAAATAATCAAGAAGAAGGGCTATGACTATTTTTTGAAGGATGGTTATCTATGGAAGCAGCCAAAGCGTTTAGGAGGGGTACCACATCGGATGTTTTGTGATAAAGCGACTCAACAACATGTTATAAAAGAGTTTCATGAGCGATCAAGTGGGCTAGACACATAGGAGTATGGGAAACCTTTGTCAAGATCAAAGACCGATACTGGTGAAAGGGTATGTATAAGGATGTGGCTCAATTTGTGGAACATGCTTAGTATGCCAACAATATTCTAATGTGCGACATTGAGATGGATTGCATCCCACCTATCAAGTGGCTATGCACTACAAGTGGGTGGTGGACCTTATTACAATGCCAATAGGAGTGTGGCAGATGAGGTACATTGTTCTTGCCAGAGAAGATCTTACTAGCCAAGTTGAAGGCAGCGCTTTGCATACCAAAGTTACCATTTCAGTATGCAAGTTCTTGCTTGAAGATGTGATTTCTAGGTATGGATGTGTTGGTAAAATTATTGTTGATAGAGGGGAGCTTTATTCCGATGAAGCTCGTGATTTCTTTGCTTGGTTGGGCATTAAACTAGCTCTCACTACAACATACAATCCAGAAGGGAATGGGAAAAGTGAAAGAGGGCATCCGCCTATTGTTAAAGATTTAGCAAAGGCATGTCAAGGGCATACTGCTGATTTGCCTAAGCTCTTACCATTTGCTTTATGGGTTGATTGTACTACACACAGTTCTGTTACAGGTTTTATGCCATTCGAGTTGATGCATGGGCAAAAACCCATTATGCCTATAGAGGAAGCACTTATATCTTGGACTATAATGCCATGGGAAGAAGGTATGACTAAAAAAAACTTGCTTGCTTTGCGTATTTGCCAACTTGAGAGGCGTTGTGAGTGGGATGGAAACACACACAACGCCTATATAATCACCCAACACACACTCTTGGGATAATATACACACACATTATGGGGAACCACTTGGCTTACACAACCCACTTGAGCGAGACAAGGAACACACCGATGGAGTGAGAGGAGAGAGAATATCCATTTTCCCACTCAACACACACACACACACACACACACACTTGACATACTTCGATCCTAAACTAGTACATGATTAAACTACCTAGACACAAAATTATTAATGAAACACATTCTTGGCCTTATGGTTCTTCCGTGATTAGCTTCCCACACATTTGGTAATACAGAAAAAGACTGCTCCAATGATCACCTTGTCCTCCAGCAATATCAACACTTTGAGCAGCGTATGATGAGGACAATGTCTTGGGCGCAGTTCTCAAGACCATATTGTATTTCATAAAAGATTCTAATAGTACAATTTCTTTTTGTTTTTTTCATTTTCCTCTGTAACTCTTGAACATATTTTTCTAGGAAAGTAATCCCACATTTTACCAATAGTAATGATGTTGATAAAAAATAGGTATCTTTATCTAATGCTCTCACAAAAACATACCCTATAAATACCCTGGCACACGATGTGTAAAGGATCCTGTTAATCTAAATATAGACACTTCTTTGTACAACTATCACAAAGTGGGAAACTCTACATGTGCTTGATTTAATGCACCGCATAGAAATCACGAGCGGGAGTTGTACTGTGCATAAATGCCAGCGCTCTGCATAGCCTTCTCACAAACAGGTTTTGCACACACCAAACCTGCACCACAGATCGATGGGTTGATGGCATCGCATCTTGCCTTGAGAGAACACACACACACCAGTACTCATATATGTGCGCACATGGGCATACACACACAGTCACACACACACATGCATGTATCAAGCGCTGCAGCTTTTACCCACACATAGGAATCATCTCGACTCCGTGATGAAGACTCGGAAACACATTGGCCTATTTGTCTGTATGGAAGCTAGCTTCTTGCACGCTTGTGATTCTAGCAGTTTATCAAACACCAAACTCCACGAATTCTACATTGACCAATCAGGTAGGCAATCATGCCTACTGAGCCATTTTGAAGGTTTTAGTTGGTGCCTCTTGAGACATACATATGGTTTTATTTTAAAAAAACTGAGTTGTGACAGCAAATTAGCAACTAATAACCATCTTCTTTGACATATTAATTGAATGATAGGTACTCACCCTTTAAGTGTGTATTGCATGGTATCAGGATAGCTAAAAGGTTTTTAGGGACATATTGTCTACAACCTGTGATTTGATTAACATTTTTTATTAATGCTTGATGGAAAGCACTAGTCCTGTATCTGGGATAATTGGATATGGTTTTTTTGAAATAATCAGGCTCAAACAAATGAAGTGCTGCCAAAATTTATATGGAGTTTAATATTTCTCTCATGATGGAATCATATCTTGATCTCTCAAGTACTAGATGCTTTGCCAAAATTAGTGTAAATTTCTCAAAAGTTTCTTATCCATGTGTAGCCAAACATACCAGTTGAATGGATGTATACTTCTTGCAGGGACATGCTATATTACAGATTGGCTGACATATAATGTGTCGATGATCAAAAAGTTTCATCGAGAAATGTTGGTATCATGACTTGGGATGACTGCATCCACTTAATATGGAAAGTAGAAAGCATTGAATAGTATACAAGAAGACACCTATAAAGGCATCATTAAAAAAGTAGTTCTGGTTTTTTATATAAATGAGTCTTAAAACAGACAATATGCTGCCAAAATTTTATTGGGTTTTGGTTAAGGGTAAGAGCAGTTGATTGCATTAGCATTATTGTATCTTAACATTTGGATAAGTAAGAACAACTGATTGCATTAGCATTATTGTATCTAAACCTTTGGGTAAGTGAACGTTTGACAAACCTAATGTCCCATTAACATTAGTAAATGGTGCACCTAGCAAGACTTTCCTCACTGACATTTTGGCTTCTAAATAGGAAACTATATCTGGTATGATTACATACTGTCGGTACCAATACCTTGTAAAGGAGGGTATCAGTACCTAGTACGACAACGAGATTTTGTTTGAGTTTATTTAAAGTAACTTAAAGAATTTTTTACATTCATTACCACTTTCTCATGAATAGATGTGTTTTTCAGGAAAAGGTTATTACCACGGAGATCAATTACAAGTGCACAGCTAGGATACATGTATGCATAGACCCAACTAAATTAGCCGCTATCCATGAGAATTTGACACATTAGAAAATGCCAAGTTCGACCAAAATTCCTCCATAGCTTTTCAAAGTAAAAGCAAATTACCTTCAGCTAGGACTAGATGTTATTTAGCTCGAAGTACCAAGAAAGTTGTACATAAACACAATGTAATTATACTTGAGTGTGCGAGGGGTTTTTTCTGGGATTGATAGTGATCACAAGAAGCTATTGTAGCCCTCTACCTGTCTTACCACAATGTCAGTGTGTGTTCTTATACATATGTCTTATTGGATGGTGCAGGTACAAACTTCAGCCTTGTTCTAGTGGAGATCCATCGCTACACCATCTTTTTTTCATTTGTGTCCATTTTTTTATGAATATCAATTCCAATTATGTCTTAGATCTTAAATTGATGATATTTAATACAACTCAATTTTATAGTCTGGTTGTCAAAGAAGATTCAAACATTAGATTCAAATTATTATGTTGGTTTATACTAGGTATGTGTATTCATTTGTATAATGGATTGTTTTAAGGTAGTATTATTTAATATATTTCTAAGTGCAACTGACTAATTATGGTTTAATTATGAGGGGATTTTCATACATAAACACACTCTCTCTCTCTCTCTCCCTACTAGTCTTTTGTGGGACTAGTACCATACTTATCAAGGGTGATTAAATAATATATTAATTATTAGAGAAACTCCGATTGATCTTGACTTTAATCAAACGGTTTTTGTCAGGATATGGGTATTTATACCCTTCGAATTGGAGTGTGGTATTTTTGTTATACCTTTTCCTAATTTGATACTCCATTTTATCCGGACTTTAATCTATAGATTTCATTCAACATATGGGTATTGAAAACCTAAAAATGGGAATAAGATTAGAGTACCTATCCCTTGAATAATAAGGACCCTACAATAGTATGCTACTCAAATTGTACAAATCAATTTAAACGATACCTACTATGCTATAATGATGGAAATGAGACATTATAACCCTACGGATGAGGGCGGACCTTCATCTAATTTGTATTGTAGGATCCGAGTATATATATAGTCCAATAGGACAACATATGCTTCATAAACTGCGTTAATATATCGACAAAAACAAGAGATTCTAGGTATGTATACTTCGTATTATCATATTACCATTTCTCCTCCTTAGAGGACTCCTTTATTCGACAAAAATTTGATATTCTCATATCAAAACCTTTTTCAAATGATGGATGTATACACATAACAAGAATTTATTGCAAATGGTGGGGGATAGGTCCACTTGCTGGACTATCCTCCACCAAGTGGATCTCTCCTCTGGGATGGGGGAGGGCCACACACACACACACACACACACACACACACACACACACATACTCTTGACATAATTTGATCCTAAACTAGTACATGATTAAACTACCTAGACACACAATTATTAATGAAACACGCTCTTGGTCTTATGGTTTTTCCATGATTAACTGCCCACACGTTTTGTTATATAGAAAAAGACTGCTCCTTGTCCTCCTGCAATATCAACACTTTGAGCAGCGTATGATGAGGAAAGTGTCTTGGACACAGTTCTCAAGTCCATAGGGTATTTCATAAAAGATTTTAATAACACATTTTTTTTTCGTTTACCTTTGTAACTCTTGAACATATTTTTTTTGGGAAAGTAATCCCACAATCTACCAATAGTAATGATGTTGATAAAAAATAGGTCACTTTATCTAATGCACTCACAGAAACATACCCTATAAATACCCTGGCACACAATGTTTAAAGGACCATGTTAATCTAAATATAGACACTTCTTTGTACTATTATCACAAAGTGGGCAACTCTAAATGTGCTTGATTTAATGCACCGCATAGAAATTGGGAGTTGTACTGTGCATAAATGCCAAGGCTCTACGTAGCCTTCTCACAAACAGGTTTTGCACACACCAAACCTGCGCCACAGATTGATGGGCTGATGGCATCACCTCTTGCCTTGAAAGAACATACACACTAGTACTCATATATGCACGCATGTCGGCATACACACACAGACACACACACATGCATGTATCAAGCACTGCTGCTTTTACCCACACATAGGGATCGTCTCGACTCGTGATGAAGACTCAACAAAAAATTGGCCTATTTATCTGTACGAAAGCTGGCTTCTTGCACACTTGTGATTCTAGCAGTTATCAAACACCAAACTCTACAGCTTCTACATCGATCAATGAGGTAGGCAATCATGCATACTGAGACATTTGGAAGGTTCCGGTTGGTTCTTTTTGAGACATACAAATGGTTTTTTTTATAAAATGAGTTGTGACTGCAAATTAGCAACTAATAACCATATCTTTTAACATATTAATTGAATAATAGGTACTCACCCTTTAAGTGTGTATTGCATGGTATCGGGATAGCTTAAAAAAATTCTGGGACATACTGTTTACAACCTATGATTGGATTAACATTTTCTATTAATGCTTGATGGAAATCACTGGTTGTGTATCTAGGATATTTGGATATGGTTTTTTTTTAAATAATTAGTCTCAAACAAATGAAGCGCTGCCAAAATTTATACGAACTTTAATATTTCTGGCATGATGGAATCATATCTTGATCTCTCAAGTACTAGATGCTTTGCTGAAAATAGTGTAAATTTCTCAAAAGTTGCTTATCCATGTGTATGCCAAACATACCAGTTGAATGGATGTATAATTATTGTAGGGACGTTGTATTACAAATTGGCTGACATATAATGTGTCAATGATCAAAAAGTTTCATCAAGAAATGTTGGTATTATGGCTTGGGATGACTGCATCCACTTAATATGGAAAATAGAAAACATTGAATAGTATACAAAGCAGACACCTAAAAGGTCAACATAAAAAAAGTCATCCTGGTTTTTTTTTATAAATGAGTTTCAAAACAGACAATATGCTGCCAAAATTTTCTCGGGTTTTGGTTAAGGGTAAGAATAGTTGATTGCATTAGCATTATTGTATCTAAACATTTCGGTAAGTGAAAGTTTGAAAGATCTTATGTCCCATTAGAAAATGATTCCACCTGATAGTGCCCACTCAACAATGGGGTTGCTATGTTCTCTCTCTATCGCTATTCTCATCATAGAGCGGTCACTCGTGGAAATTCTGTATTCGCTTTTGCTTGGGAGGTATAGCAATCGGTCCCTCTTGGTATCTCCCTTTGCTTACCCTAGTTACTAAGAACTGGCTGGCTCGCCCATGACTACTCACGGAATCCCTCTATACTCGCAAGGAGTCCCCAAGTGCTTGCCTTCAACCACACATGTCTCATACAACATATCAACACATGGCTCAAGCATGCATTCGACTACAATATAGGTAATAGTTGGAACCTTCTCCATGTAGAGATAGTGCAAGCTCATCCCAAAGGGTGGACACACAGAGATACAACACTAAGATATCAATTTGTAATGATCAAAGATCAATTTTTTGATCTAAATGACTATATCATCTAGTAGAAGAGAATGTTGTATTGGTGTATATGAAATGTTAATTGAGTTTCATGACATTTTGCTTAAAATATTGTTATTTAATATATTATTAAATACAATTGTCTACGTATGGTTCATTTATGAGGGGATTTTCATACTTAAACACACACATACACACACAAATCAGCTCAAAGGAGGAATATTTCTGATGCTTAGATACAATTGAGCTTGGGCCGACACCAATGGGGCAAATAGCACACACCATATGGATGAAATATGCCAGATACAATCACAAATTTGAGCAGAGGCTTCGCTCTCACAGGAGAAACTTACACAACCAAAATAGCAAGAAAAAACTGAGGAATTTGGAAAAATGGACAGCACCATTGCGTCTAAAACGGTCAAAAACCCCAGTCTACAATATCAAAGTGCTCAAATCCGAGCTCGGATGAGCAGTTTATAGCCAAAACAGGCTCCAAAAACAACAAAATTGAGTTGCAGTTGTTCCTCCTCTTCTCTCCACGTTTTTTCTGGTTTTTTCTCAGGATTTTTAGTGTCCACACTTCACTTTATCCCTTGGGAACCTTTGGAATTTTGATTGACGTCAAACGAACCCCGAACATGCCAAAAAAGGCCACGCAGTGCGTTTTTGTTACCCTTCTACATCCATCCGCACACCTAGCACTCAACTTTTCTCAATAATGCGTCCCGCAATCACGTGAAGTGGCCCCCAAAGATAGTTCTTATGATGAACTTTTTGCATATTCATCACAGAAAAACACTCCCATGGTGTCCTCACTTATCCACGTGAAAGTCTTGATCCCATTCGTCCTCCTGACGCCATTGGATGCCACTTGGCGCACCTGCTTACCTCATGGCATCGGCCCGCTGATAGCTTCCTTGAGAAGTTTTACACTCTACTAACTCCTCATTATTATAAAAAACATGCTGATACTTGTGACAATGAAAATTGATGTACTATATACACACTGTCCTACCTGTACACATGTGGGTCCCACATAACAACATGGATATGGAAAATGGGCAATTTGATGCACCATGCATGTGTATGTACATATATGCAATCACTTCTTCCAAAAAACTCCTAACATGATTTGCCCATGATTCGCCCATGATTTGCTCATTCCACCTGGATCCCACACAAAAACACATGGCATTCCTTGCATCAAAAGCTTAATCAAGCTTCCACCTGGTTCCCAAGGAAAACCTGTAGAGATGCCATATATCAACCGTACATCAAGAAAACCATCAATTACTTTGGCATATACCTGCATGTGCAAATATATATCCTTATCCATAGCTAAGAGGTCTCCATTGATCATTTGTGTCATCAATTCCTACTTCTTTGAGAATTCAACCTTGGTTTGCATCAACCCTTCAATCACTTTATAAGGCCCTTCACTTTCATCTTCAATCTCATTTGCAAATGCAACTAAAATAAACTCATGGATTTCTTTGTCCATCAAAAGAAATGCAACATCAACATCCTCATCACTGCTAGTAGTACTATCAATGTCCTCGTCAGACACTGTGGAATAGTCTTCATCACTAGGCTCATCCTCATCTTCCTAAAGTTCCTCCAATAGTTTCCTTGTGTCCATATTATATAGCTTCTTGGCCCTTGTCTTTCCATAGAGGCTAATCCTATCACGTAATTAATCTTGAACAACTCCCACTGCATGTAACCATGGTTTGCCCAGTGTAATAGGATATGATCCCAACCCCACTAGCATCACATGAAAATCAACCACTACCTTTGCATCATACACCTCCACTTCTAAGCTCTTTACAACACCCAAACATTTTACTTTATGATGTTTAACAATCTAATTTTAAAGCCTGACACCCCAGTCACTGTAAGATCCATCTTCTCAATGCATGAGTGTGTTATGACACATATTTGGGCTCCACCATCAACATGACCATGTCCTAGATATTTTCTTTTGTGCCACACATCTACTATTGGGAAAATGTCTAGTAGCTCATCCATCACCAACACCTTCATTGAACCTCTCTCTGGTTCTTTCTCCATTGGGTTAACCATCCTCTTCCACTATCGCTTTAGCTTAGGCACCATCTCTATAAGCTGCCCAAAAGTAACATCTATTGTCCTGCTTGTCAGATCCTCCTTCAAGTCATATCTTACTTGCCCATCCCCTAGTGGAAAATTTGAAACATGAAACTTGCGCGAAGAACCCTTATTTTCCTCTTTGCCTTGACATCCCCGTCTTCATGGATCTTTCCCCTCTTCTTACTAGGACCTGTGCTACTTCTTCCTTCGTTATCCTGTGTGGTCCTCTTCCCAATAGGCATCACTAATGTATCCTCCAACTTTGTTGCCTTCTCCAAGATGACCACACTTATCACTTTTGTCTTTCCCTTTTCCTCTTGGGTTAATCCACTGGTTCCTTCTTCTCCTTTAATTTCAATGCCATAATTATTTGACCTAGTTAGCACCTATCTTGGCAATGGATACATGTCTCCCGGTGGATTATCACATTGCAAGCTGATGTGGCCCAACTCTCTAGATCCTACCAATGCTTTGTCCAACACCATTCCTGGATTTTTCTTCACCTCCTGGGGCTGATTTGCGAACCTCACACGACCTCGATTATTTCCCACATTACCTAGCATGTTTAAGCAGAGATTCTTCATTAAATCTACCACTTTCCTCATGTCTTGCCTTAGCCCATCATCTTGCACTGTTGTAGTGACCACTACTGGCATAACTTGAGGAGTAATAGAAACCACTGGTTCATGATGAACCCCCTAGCATGCGACCTTGCAAAAAATATATAGGGTGAAACTCAAACCTCCTGGGCAAAGACTCCACTCCTAGCTTACTCATTCTTCTCAACTTCCACTCTTTGTTCCTTGCTACATCTAGTACATCTTCGTATGTCCTAGGCTTATTTAGCTCCACTCTCCAATGTATATTCTCCCAAAGACTAGCCAAGAACCTGTCCTTCTTCATCATCCATTGAAACTTAAGTATGTACGCATCTACTGGCTCACCTTCCCTTTGCACCAAACCCTCTACTTCTTTCCACACTTTGTCAGGGTCTTCTATCTTCAAAAACTCCACTTCCAATCCATGCCGTAGATTGTCCCAACTTAATCTCACGGGTGGATCAGCCGCACGCAACTCCTCTTCAAATGCTTTGGACCAAACTCGTGCATCACTCTTCAAAAAAATCTTGAGAAGACATAACAGATGTCAGGATCGTGGATCTGGTTGCTAATGCAGGCCACCTACATATTTTCCAAAAAGTCTTCCACATCTTCATCACTTCTTCCATGAAATTCTAGATAAGAGAAAGCCATGGCTACCTAGGTTTCAATGCTTTAAGAACCCCTTCTAACATATGTGCAAGAACCCAAAACCCAAGAAGATTAAGAGAGATACTGCAAGAACCCAAATCTTCTTGGCCCAAACATAAAGACTAGGCGCTGCCGGTAAAAAATCTTCTTATCCACATTGTAACATTTAATGGCCTAATAGCTTGTGTGTAGCGAGAATTAGCATGAACATAGTGGGCATTTCATTAGAATAGATTCCTAATAAGAATTACAAGAGTGCTTCGGTGGAGAGAGCAACAAAAATCATAACACCTAGTTAGATAGCATCAACAATACTTTCAAAAGAGAGAGAAATTAAGCAATTGACAACAGTTGAGGACCCGATTTGCATGGAGCCGGTCCCCCCTCCAAAAGACTTTGTATTATGGTTTCTCCCATCAAGACAGACATTGTACAATACAATTCTTTGTGTTCAATTGCATGGTCATCATTACCTCGTTTAGGACGTAGCTCACAAGGGATGTCGTCAATAAAAACATCTTGAAACCCCTTGAGGAAATTGGATAACTCTATTTCCTTTTGGTTGCTTTTATTTTCTGTTGCTAAAGCATTAGGTTCATTTTGAGAATATTTAACAAAAATCATGTACACGGAAATAGAGCTCTTTATTGACTTGTTGAAAGCTGGTGTATGTACAATGGGGATAGTGTTACTCATTTCCTTAGCATCTATATACATGTCTTTTTCCCTGAACTTAAAGAAGATTCTCCTTTCAAGAAATTTAACATTGGTAGCTAGGCGATCAAACCATGGTGCCCCTAGGATTACATCCTCATGCTTGAGAGGAGAGATAAAGAAGTCCTCTTTGTCCACATAGCTTTGAACATGAAGCCTCAATTTCCCAATCAAGGGAGTGACTAAATCTTCTTGCTCCTTGATAGCACTGTCTGCGGGTAGGACATCTCCCATCTCGTAGGCTTGTATGCCTAGCTTGGTGGCCAACTCTATAGATATAAAATTGTGAGTAGAACCAAGGTCAAAGAGAATAAAAGCATCATGTTCTCTTACCTTTCCCAAAGCATGGCATAGAGGAGATCCTTTGTGGTGAGTTTGGTGAGTTTCCTCCTCTTGGATTTCAACCAAGGAAGCTCTAGGAGGATCTTGGCGGTTGTTCTTTTGGGGACAAGCGCGGTACGCATGCCCTTGTTCGCTGCACTTGCAACACCGGTTATCCTTGCGATAACGCTCAAGCTCTTCAGGAGAAAGTTTGTTCTTACATTTGTAAACTCCCTTCTCTTAAGCTTTGTTGGAGTTGCCCTTAGGAGACTTTTGGACATTGTCCTTCCCCTTAGGCTCATTGGAACCCTTGTTTTCCGGGGGCCTATTATTCCTTTTAACCCCCGTTTGGAAATTGATTCGTGAGGCCACCATAGTATGGTGTATTACCACCGATATGGTACGTGGCCTTTGGGAGTTGACATACTCCGCCATTTCTTCGGTTAAGACCACACAAAATTGTTGCTTTTGCGAGTCTCCAAAATCCAACTTTTTGAAGACAGTGGCTTTGAGTTATAGGTCCCAAAACTTGTCTACATATTTGTGGATGGATTCATAGGGAGAGAGATTTAGGCTTCGCCATTCGGTGAGTACTTTGTCTTTGGCATCGATGGCCAAAAACTGGTTCATAATGGAAGCTCTTAAAGCTTTCCATGTTCGTGGAGTTTCACCGTTGGCTCGTGGGCTAGACCACCATTGCCTGGCAGACTTTTGAAAGTGCATAGCTACATGGCGTAGCTTAGAGGACTCCGTGAAGCCCTCATCTCCAAACGCCACATGGAACTGTTGGATAAAGGCCAAGACTTTGTCCGTAGCACCAAAGGTACCATCATAGGTAAGGAAAGAGATGCTCTTCCCTCCCTCTTTGAATTTCTTCAACTTGGACGACCTCTTCCATGCGGCATAGGATTTCCTATGGCCTCTTCTTTTTTATGGTTCAGAGGTTGCACCATCGCTTTCTTCAGAAGGTGAAGAATTTGAAGAAGGTGGAGAAGAGGGTGACCTCTTTCTCTCCTTTTTCTTGTCTTGATCTTCATTGTATTCACCATCACTTTCATAAGAGGAAGAGGATGAAGAAGATGGAGAAGAGGGTGTCCTCTTTCTCGCCTTTTTCTTCTCTTACATTTTATCATCCCTCTTTGAATTATGGTGTGGGGAAGAGTGTGATGGTCTTCTCCGCTTTGGTGGTGATGGAGAGCGTTTAGCCCGCCGTCTTCGTGGAGCCATCTCCGCCGAGGTGGTAGGAGACTCACTTCTTTCTCGTTCCTTCGGTGGAGGCTCTTGAATTCTTGTTTGGGAAGGAGATGCATCATCAAGAAGTAAATCCTTGAGGCCTTCGTATGGATTCTCTTCTTCTTCCCAAATCGGAGAGAGACCTATTTTGGTAGTCTCACAAGGAGGCTTCCTAGGTGTTCTCTCGTCATGGTGATGAGCTTGAAGAATCCCGTGAGCACGGAGCCGCCGTTGCACTTCACTTTGGAGAGATGGATTTCCCATGGCTTGTTGAAGCCTAGAAACAAGATAGTTAACAAGCATCAGAGCATCATTAGTAGCTTGCTCATTAGCAAAATCAAAGTTATCAACATTAATTTCACTCTCTTAACTATTGTCAGCCATTCTAACAACTTTTAGGTGTAAACGTTTTAGGTGTACTTTGGCACTTCAAGCCCTAGTTGCTACTCCTCTTTACCCCTTTAGAAAAAACACTCAAGCTACTGTACCCGCGGCTCGAATACCATTAATTGCAAGGAATAGAAAAAAGGGTCTTTCAACACCAAAACAGCACCGGCTCTTGTCAAGCTTCTAATAGCTCAATAGTGGTTAAGTTGTAGGCAAGCCCCATAGGACTCCACTATTAAGAACATAGCTCTCGACGGTGATGCCCCGTTAACTGCACAAAGGCAGGCGCACGGCAAGGCTGAAAAATCCCTATTCTACTTACTCACAGACAATTAATAATACCAACCATTTATAGCTAGCTTGAGGACCTCCCTTCTTGAGCAAGAAAAGAGAAACCTTGTGCTCTGATACCAATGTAACATTTAATGGCCTAATAACTTGTGTGTAGCGGAAATTGGCATGAACATAGTGGACATTTCATTAGAATAGATTCCTAATGAGAATTACAAGAGTGCTTGGGTGGAGAGAGCAACAAAAATCATAACACCTAGTTAGATAGCATGAACAATACTTTCAAAAGAGAGAGAAATTAAGCAATTGACAACATTTGAGGACCGGATTTGGATGGAGCTGGTCCCCCCTCCAAAAGGCTTTGTATTATGGTTTCTCCCATCAAGAGAGACATTGTACAATACAATTCTTTGTGTTCCTTCAAGACTAGCTAGTGCAATGAAGATGAAAGCTACATGCACTAAGCAAAACACTTAGCAAACACAACATCAATTATCCCCGTTCTCAGACCCAAGACCTCACACACCTTCGAAGATGGTGAGAGCTAGTAGGGTATGAGAGTAGATTGAGAGGAAGAAGGAGTATCTTACCAGAAAGATGTACATCTCCTCACATAATCACTCATATTAGCATAGCTTAGCTTAGTAATTAGCATGGTAGAGGATATGAGTATGCATTGAAGCTTGGCTCTTGGTTGGATTTGCATCCACATGCCAAGAGTGTGTCGATGTAGGCTTCTATCTCACAAGCTTGGAGTAGGTGATGAGCTCTCCATTAAAGCTTGGGAAGAGATAGTCTTCTCTTTCTTCACACATGAGATTGTGTGAGTGTGTGTGTTATAATGCCTTGCAAAAATCAGCCCCCCCTCTCTCTCTTGGGCGAGCCCTCTTGCTATTTGCTCTTGCTCAACCCTCATTGGCCCTCCCCAAGTCAAGCCAATGACTATTAAGCAGCATAAGTGATAGCCTTCTGACATGTGTCCCCCTTTCCCCTTTTGTGAGAGATTTAGGTAATTTAATTATTCAACTAAACTCTCATTGGACCCCTTTTCCTCCTGGCCAATAGGAATTGGGCAAACCATTTGGCTGGTGAATGCTCATTGGACCCCTTGGGAGACTGTCCAATAGTCATCTAGGAGACTTATTCTCATTGGTTCTTTTATTAAGTGTTTTTAAATTAATTAAACTAGATTTACTCTAGCCTAATTCTCATTGGTCCACCTCCAAGGCCATCCAATAGGAATTGGTTACACCGTGTGGGCATCTGGCCTAGGGAGCTGACATGTGTCCCTCATTCCCTTTGTGTAAAGGGGGCTTGTGTGTGTGTGTGTGTGGATTTCTCTCTCATCCCCTACATGCTAGGCTCGCCCCCTCCTATGTAGGGATATGCAAAAACTTTTTTGGTCACACACAAAGCATCCAATTCCCTTAAGGTTGACCTTTGGACACAACCTTTGAATTTTGGAACCTTAGCATTTTGGAAGTCTTAATGGGATGAACCTTAGGGTCTTTTTAGCCCATTTTTACACATGGCTCTTTTGCAGATGGGCCCCCCCTTTGGATCCCTATTTTCCCTCCTTTGGATCCCTACTGTGGCCGGTCTGCTAGCTTAACCAATATTCTAGCTTTTTCTCCCCTGACACTTCCCCATATTAAATGATCAGTTTAGCATGAGAAAATCATTTAGGAGAATTAGATATTGATTATTATGACACACATGAATATTTATCTGGATTCTTTGTGCAAAATGAAAAGGAATGAACTGAGGTCCGTCATGATTATCCATTAAAAACCATCTATGCAGCTCCCAAGAAAGCACACTTGACTAATTACCCTCTGATTTTGCCATAATTTCAGTAGCATAACAACATAAATGGCTCAAAAGACCAAAAAACTAGCTATCACAACTTGAAAAATTTTTGGGAGAGTTTTTCCAAAATTAAAGCAGTAAAAACCCAAAATATCAATTATATATGTATACATAACCTACCAACAATGGTACCCAAGCATCAAATAGCTATCACTAGTACATAACCTATGTTGAGGTCACAAAACGGGTGCTCCAGCCACCTGTATCACCGAAAGGATCTCACATTTGAGAATCCCGCAGCTCAATAAAACTTCACCACGACCCTCTCACAAAGGTTTATGCAAATATGGTATAGTTAAGTCTCAGAAATGACTATCTTCCAGATCAAGTCTCAAAAATGTCTAGGACTACCAAATAAAACCAAGTATGGCTTCACAAAGGCGTACAATGGTAGTATCCACAAGTAATGTACAATACCAGACAATGCGCTCAAATAGGTACCAAATGATACATAACCATGGCAACTACAGGTGACTCCCACTTGCCAGTATATAACTCTACTCCAGCTACCTGTACCTATGTGAATCACCTGTACCTACACTTGTACATTGTAACCTGTAACGTGTAATCTCTAATCTCAAAGCTGAAGGTACTCAAAGAATATCCTCTGTGGGGTGCCAAAAGAATCTGAGTGGGATGGAAACACACACAATGCCTCTATAATCACTCAACACACACTCTTGGGATAATACACACACACAAACTATGGGTTACCACTCGACTTACACAACCCACCTGACCGAGACAGGGAACACACCGATGGAGTCACTATGGGAGAATGCTACTGTTACCGCACAACATTACCGCATAAGAGGAGAGAGAGAGGTTTAAGAAAGAGAGAGATTGTATGATGCAGCCCTGCTGGCGGGTTTTTTTATTTTTCCACGATTATTACCTCATGTATTACCGCGCATATAGCCGCGCAGATTACTGCAATAAAGAATCCACTTGGCCGGCCGCCCCCATTCCTCTCCCACTTTTCCCTTTCTATAAATTCTATTCTATTTTGTTACTTTTCAGAAATTGGTACCCCCTTTTTGCATGGAGTGTAAGAAATCTCATTCTCATTGGGATTTTTAGTGCCTCTCTTCTCTTTGCTTGCTTCATCTATTGGTATGATTCTCCTACTGGTATGTTTCTCCTACTCTCCTCATTTGTACTCCATGAGATTCTATATCACAAAATATTTTGTTTCCACCTCAAAATCTTATGTCAACTATGCATTCATATGGAAATGGCAAGCAAACGACGATCAAAATTGTATTGTCTTGCATTCATAAACAAATATCCCTTTTGTACAACATAAGTAGATAAAGAAGACAAAATCCAAAAGATATTTATTAATTTTCATCCTCCAAGAGATCTCTACAAGTGCTTACATCCATGTCCAACCCCATGGTAGCTAAATCAAAAAATAAATCTATTGATTCATCGTCTACAGCCTTTCCTATTGAATCTTCATCATCCTCTCCATCCTCGTCCTCCTCCTCACTATGGTTGGTTATTGGGAATGGTTGGTTCTCCTCCACCTGAACTGCATCATCATCATTGGCGTCTTCTTGAGATGGTATGGTAGGATGTGCCAAAGTCTCTATGTTCGTATCTGCAAAGATAGATTTGCTCCATGGTGTGACTGGAATAACATACCAAAGTCGTCTTCAATACATACAAGGCACATAAAACACCTGTAGGTCATAGATCAAACAACAACATCAATGTAGTTTTATATGTATCATATAATGTTTTAGTGAGTTGCTCATGGAATTTACCTGCTCACAACTACTAGGTTGCACCAAGTTGTCGGTCTTCCCGTGATGAAATTTCCCGGAGTCTACCATATAGAGCCCATTCTCATGTCTCTTAACCTCACCTGCAAACCATCGACAATCAAAGAGATATTTGTGAAATGTTCTGAAATCCAATTTGATTATCCTCTCTATTGTTCCACATTCCCTTACCTCTTGTGTTGTCGTGTCAAAGTTGCCCATAACTCCACTATCGTGAGTGGTTCAACGCTCATCTATCTTGCAGGTTCGAAAATGACGTCCTTCTGACCACATAGAGTTGAATGTGAAGGCCTGCAAAAACCAATCAGGATAGATGAGAGAGAGAGAGAGAGAGAGAGATGACACACACACACCCACATACTCGCACACACACACTAAACACATTGAGTATATTACCCTTGGTAGACATCCTCGCGCGTACTCCCATTCTTTAGGGCTTATTTATTCTCCTTGTGACTTGGCCTTGGTCATGGCATTGTGTATCCACCCAACTGAAATTAGATCAGGGTATTTGGCAAGCTCTTTAGGAAAGGGAGGTGCTCGCCTACCGCCATGCGACCTCTTCCATGCTTCCCTCTCCCTTTCTCTCATTGTACGCACCTCCACATATATATCCACCCATTTGCCCATGATAGGAGCATTGAGTAGACAATGGTTGTTGACTATGGCTTGAAATTCCCTATCCAAAATCAAGAGAGAACCTTTCCCACTTGGAATGTTTGTGTGTTTTTTTGGATCCTCTTCCTCCGTCTTTAAACGAGGCAATGATAGGTCTATTGTGAAAAGATATTGAGAGACATACACAAAAGCCTCTTGTACAATCCAACCCTCTGCCATGCTTTCCTGAACACATGAAACCATTAGTGATTAAAGTAACCAATAAAAAACGTTGTGAAGACAATCCAATCCTAATAAGGTTTAACACTAGAATGGTAACCTAACAGGACATAAAAGTGTCCTTTCAGGGTTTTGGAAAAAAATTCCAAAACCATAGTAGATCCACTCATTTTGAAAAATCCTTTCATGAGTTTATAGTTCAATAACTACTACATATGGAAAAAATGAGAAACTTGTAATTTTTCTCATCACTTGGTCACTACAAGCCTCCAAAGTTGATGGACCCGTGCATTTTGCCCAAAACAGCAATTTCTTATGGTTGATTGCATATAAATAAGAGTGGGGATTTTTGTAGGACATGAGATAAAATGCCCCATTAACTTCAATGGGTTGGTGATCAAAACATATGGTTGATTTAACCTCACTAATTTTTATTGGGCGAAAAAAATAGGTACAAAAAAGTTACATTTTTGCCATTCTGCGGACCTATCATCAAAGTTTCTATAGTCACGCTCAATACAGATACTATATACATGTTTTCTTGGTTCCCTTTGGGCCTTTGGATTCAAAAGGAGCCATGGAGCATGTCAAAAGGATAATGGATCTCCTAGAATTGGAACCTTGGGGGCAATGATAAAGTGCTAAATACAACAAACATGAAAAACTGGGTTTAGCATTATGACATCTAGAAACCCATAGAAACTACTCAATATCTAGCCAAGTTTGTAGTCTATGATTAGATATGGTTACTACCTACAAAATACACACAATTGGCCTAAGAAACTAGCAATATTGAGAAAGTTATACTTGATACTCTAAAATGTATCGTATTCTTCAGCAAAATAAAAAAACTCAACCATCATCATATACTATGCTATATAGCATATTAGGTCCCCCAAAACTCAAGGAAGATTACCTTTATGTTATCCATTACACTTACACAATCAAAATTGAATTTGGATATCAAGAAAGCCACCAAAAAAATCATAAAAGTGCTAATGTTGGCCAAAAAACATGATTATACAATTCTTGTAAATTGGTCATAACTTTCAATTTTAACACTTAGCTCTCCCTACAAGTATCAAAACATGTTGAGAACTATGAAGGCCTAACCTCTAGCCATCTAAACCTCACAAACATGAAGTTTAGAGTGGTATAGTTGCCAAAAATTTTAAAAAAGCCAAAAACAGGACCTGTTTTTTCACACAGTTTAGGTTCAAAAATGTTGTGCAAGAGTAAGGTTAATGGGGTGAGATCGATACTCCAAAAAAAATGCTAAGTTTTTTTCAGCTCATAAGGCAACTTTGTGGATATATAGCCCTAGAAATTCATTTTCATACTGTTCAAATAATTCAAGTGGTCACTTAACAGGACACAAAAGTGTCCAAGGACATAAAAGTGTCATGTTACCATTCACGTATTAAGGCTTAAGATCGATGAATACCTCTAGTTGTGATCGTAGCCTTACAAAGTCTTTCAAGGTCTTTAGGAACCTCTCAAGAAAGAACATCCACCTGGAGTGAACCACACCACAAATGGCTATCTCCTCAAAAAGATGGAGCAATAGGTGAACTTCGCTAACAAGGATAGAACGTGGGAATGCATCCTCAATAGCACAAGTTTCTTCAATCGCTAGAAGTCGAGCTGTTGGAATGGCTGAAACTTCGATTTCTTTGGAACTCACAAACCTGTAACCAAAAAACCCTTCATAATCTTCATAGTAAAGTTAGTCTTCAAAGTGAAGTTTAGGAGGGAGGATCAAATGTGTTATAATTGACAACTTCTCCCACCTTGAATATTGCAATCTTTACCTTCGTGTTCGCAAATCCACTAATGCTAATTGGAAGCACAAACTATTGCACAAACAAAAAGACTTATTAGTATCCAAAACCCTAAACCACATACACACACACACATATACAGACACATACACACACACACACATTACCTGACGAACCTTGTGCCAATCATGGGATTTGAGCCCATATAGTTGTGTGGATCCTCCTTTCTTAGTTTTAGTGAAGGCACCCTTGAGCGAACACATATAACCTGTTGGAGTACAGATGGATGCAATGACTTGTTTCATCTGCTCTTGATCCACCCTTGATAGAATCCAAGGTGCCTTTGGAAGAACCATATTCCCCCGAGGCCCCATGCAAGGTGTGGCCGAAGGAGGGAGCCTCCTTATGGCCCTCATGTCCTCTCTAGCCCCCAATGAATCTTTCTTGCCTACTATGTGATCCCATATAGCTTGCCCAACATTTTTGAACACATGCATTGGATCCAATAGGTGTTGAATTTTCAATGAAGCCCAATAGGGTAGTGATAAGAAAATAGAGTACCTAGACATACCCCTAAGTGGATCATTGGGAGGAGGCAATGTGTTGTGATGCTCCTTCCAATGTCTTGCCCAAATGGCCTTGGTCCAATGGAGTGGCTCCATCCCATTTCACGGTGGAGCATAAGATCGATGTGTGGGCAGCAAGAAGTGATGGTTATTGGGGTAGATCACCTTACCAAGTAGAGCGGGTCTCTTTGTCACGAGTGAGAGTCCACAAGTTGGGCATGCACTATGTCCAGATGTCGATAGTCCTACAAAAATAAAAGACATAACCGCATATAAGTGACTAATGCAAAGACATTAACGAGGGTCACAAAGTATAAGCTTACCAGAAATATCTCCAAGCCCGAGGTAATCATGCATGGTCCACATGATAATGCACTTGATCATTGTGCGCCGATCACGAAGTGGTCTTGATACATCAAAAACATCTATGCCATTCCATAGCTCTTGAAGCTCTTCAATCAAAGGTGCTAAATATACATCCATGTTCTTCACCTTGTGTTTTCCTGGGACTAGAAGAGAGATCAAAATGTTCCCCTTCTTGGTTGACTCCCATGGTGGAATGTTGTAGTTCACAATAACCACTGGCCAAGTACTCCATGAGGTAGACCGATGCCCAAATGGGTTTACCCCATCACTAGCCAGACCAAGCCTCAAGTGACGAGGCTCTTCTCTAAACTCCGGCCATGTCTGCTCGATGTGTTTTCATGTCTGCACTCTCATAACCCCATCGGTGGAGCGATTTGTCATATGACATGTAAGAGGCTCGCTTGTTCCTTTGGTGCTGAATATGTGCTTGATGCGGGGAATGAGGGGGAAATGACGAAGAACCTTGCGAGGTATTGTGGTTCCTTGCATTCCCTCTTTGCACCTTGATTCTCCACACTCGGGGCAAGCATCAAGCCTTGCATGTTCATTGCGGAATAGCATGCAATCATTGACACATGCATGTATGTAATCATAGTCCATCCCAAGCCCTGTCACCGCCTGTCGTGCCTTCCTTCGATTTTCTGGAAGATGATTGCTTTTAGGCATCATCTTGCCCAATAGCCTATGACATAATTAAAGAACACTCATTATTGCATATAACCATGAAAAAAACTCACAACTATCACTTATTACACTTAAGCGTACCTCAATAGTGCATCGACCCCTGCATTGCTCCATCCAAACATTGCTTGAATATTCAAGATCTCAAGAGACCCTCGTAATATGGAGTAGGAGCATCCCTCGTAAAGCGCCGTGTGTGCTGCCTCTAGCAATGAATCTTTGGTTTTTTGGGCGGCTTCTTCACATGCACACTCAGGATCACACTCATTCGCCGCCTCACGTGCAAGGAGATCCTCAACCATATTGTGCAAATGATCTTCCTCCACCTCCATGTGGGGCGGGGTGGTGGGGAGATCCCCATATGTGGTGCATGTAGGATGCGCATGCGCTTGTGTGGACCCACCCACATTGGATGGCGGGTGTGACCCCCCTCCCATGACTGCTTTCTGGCGCAATCGCTCTTCCGTCCTCCTCCCACCTCCGCCCCCGATCACACTCCAATGGGGAGCGACATCAATGGATGCCAAAACCCTCGGATCGCTAGTTTCCATTCGAGCGCATTTTCTCCGATCGTCCCATAGTCCATATTCATCCACGTGAGCCAAGCATATACGCCGAAGGCGTGCAATCGCACGCTTACATCGAGTACATGGACATGGTAGTCGCTCGCTCAACCATCGAGTTCGTTCCGCGCCAACCGGGCGGACCCATGTCATCCCAATCGACCTGCACACACGACCACACACTAAATAAGAAACAGAAGAATCAAGAATGTTCGTACTGACATGACTGACACTCATTAAAGATAGAGGGGACTGTAAGGTAAAGAGGTGGGTACAAGAGGTCATCCAGTCGACGTAACCTTAATGTCTCATCAGAGATTTTTGCAGTAATACACGCGATAATACACGCGGGAAATGACGCGATAAAGTTTTACAATAGAGTTTTTTTATATAAAGGGGGCACCTACGTGCCCCCGCGAAATTGAATGCCAAAAATTCAAAAACAAGCTCCTTCTCTGGGCGGGCCTGTTTCCCTCTCCATCTCCAAGCTCTCTCTCCTTCTCCCTCTCCATCTCCAAGGTCTATTATTCTCTTGATCTCCATCCCCACCATATCCAAGCGATCAAGGTCACGACTGTAAGTGCTCGAACTCTCTCTCTTTCTTCTCGTTCTTCTACACACACACACACACACACACACACACACACACACACACAAACACATAAACACACACACAATGCATACACATTGCACACGCACACACACACAATGCATACACACACTTGCACACACATGCACACACACATTGTACATACACACACACACACACACAATTTTTTGCACAATCACACACTAATGCAAGCATTAGTGTGTGCATGCATTAGTGTGTTTTCACACACTAATTTGTGCCCAAGCACACACTAATGCAAGCATTAGTGTGTTTTCACACACCAATTTGTGCCCAAGCACACACTAATGCAAGCATTAGTGTGTATAATGCATGCACACATTGTGCCCAAGCACACACCAATGCAAGCATTAGTGTGTGCATGCATTATACGAGGAATCCCAAAATCCGAGCAAGCCAAACCGAGTGAACTATAAACCGAGCAAAACCCTTGATGTTTATGATATGTATCCACAAAATGGTCAATTCACAATTTTAGGGTTGTTGTTAATTGGATACACATCCACCATCATGTAATTTTTAGATAGAAAATCCCTAATTGAATCACTTGTTTACATGGCAAGTTAAAATTTTATGAAATCCATGCATGCCAAAGAGCTTGTATCAAAAAATGGTTATTTTAGTGATTGAAAAATCTTCTCATATATGCATCAAAAAGATACTATAATAGCATCAACAAAAAATAGCATAGAGTAGTGGCTTGTTTTAGTGAGAAGAAACAAACATATATCTGTACTAGAGAATTATTGCATCTTCAGCTCAGAAGTTGATCCTCCAAACTGTTTTTGACTTGACATCCATTTCTGAAAAAACATTTTCAAACCTTTAAGGTTGCATATTCATCATCTCACCTCTTGGAATCACTTCACTTTTGTTTAAGTAGCATGATGCATGAACTCATGAGCCCAAGATTCAAGGCCGAGCACCTACATAAATATAACACAAATATGTTTATAATGCATATATGCACATCTCTTGCAGATGCACCTTAGTAAAATTGAAATTGCCATCGAGTCACTCCCTTTGCACTATCATAACAAAGAAATCATTTGTTCTATTAAATATAACAATGACCTCTCGTACTAACTTTACAGCCATGGTTCTCTACCCAAGTTAATCGTGCTTTTAAATTTCTCACTAACTTTGATCTCCATGTCACAATCTTTCCATCTCAAAACTTGGGATGGAATGCACTTGGAGCTAATTTTTGGGCAATCAAAATATAGCCAATGTCATGCACTTGGTTTGCCTTATGAGGTTGTAGGTGTGTGCCCTCTGCCAGCATGCATACATTAAGAGTAATATAGCCATCATAATAAATTGGGAGATCTTCAATAAACACAACCTTCTTAGTTGAATGAAGTGCAGTGCATAAATTCCTTTGCATCGGCATACAATTTATCATATCAATCACAGTAGTATGCACAACAAAGGAGGAGTTTTGGTCAGTGTCCACTTGAGCTATTATTGTGTTTTTAACCAAAACACTTTTGTTCAATTCATATTTTTAATATGAAAATTTTAGAACAAGTGCTATTCATGTCGATCAAGTATGAAGGTTTGTTCACTTCCATCTAAAAGTATGGCTTCCATCTTCACTTTTGATCCCAATAATGTCCAATGAATGGAGGTCAACATGCTCTCCATCAAGCTAGAAATATGCTTTCAAGTAAAAACATACACTTGAAAACATCTATTTTCAAGCATACACACTAGCTTTTGACGAAGGCAACGAGCGAATATTAATACTACAGGAAACTCTACTCATTGATCAGTGGCTTGATCAGATTCCAAGAAAATAGAACACCCACATGTAGTTTTTTTATTTTGATATGGTATCACTAAAGCAATGTCTGGGAAAGATTTGCGTCAATTTAACCTGGAGCTACTTGAAAATCAATCTTCTTTGGTTTTAAAAGAAACAAAAAGGAAGTAAAGATCACATGAAAAAAACTCATAAATCTTGCAAATTTGCAAAAAACTACTAGTATTTCCAATTTTCTGCTTTACAAGGAGAAAAAACATTCTTAAAAACTATAATGAAAATTGCATGTTTAAATTTTTATTTGAAACCATACTCTGTTGTTGGTTGCGATGTTCTAAAATAGCAGGTATGACCAAGGTGTAGAGTATTTTTAATTGCCCTCTAGAATTTTTACAAAATCTTGGGTAGATTCCAAGCTTGTGTTGAAGAAAACTGGTAAGCTTCTACAAGTACATACTAGTGTAAATACTGACAAATGCTTCAAATTTTAGCCTGAATAATTAAGTGTACCCTTATTTTTGCTATTTAGAAAATATGTTTTTGGCAAGTCTGCTACGGAAGATCTGGAATGTTCCAACTGTCAACCAATTTTCAATCTCTCTCGCTTCTCTCTCTCTCTCTCTCTCTCTCTCTCTCTCTCTCTCTCTCTCTCTCTCTCTCTCTCTCTCTCTCTCTCAAAACCCTCAAGACACACTTCCAATATTTTGCTATTAATGTGTACTTGTTCTACACCTGAACTGAAGCCCTTGTCCATCCCCCCTCTCCTTTGCCCCGCAACAGCCCCTCTAATGGATGGCCACCCTTTAGTGTAATTGAGGAGTTCAACATCTTGCGTAGCAAGCCCTAGCTTGCCTAAGCTGTTGCAGCCATTAAAGCTCTCACCGCTGTCATCTAGAGGAGAGAGGCAACCACCATGATGGGTTGACAAAGAGATCCATAATGCTTCTGAAGCACTAAAGGTACCCTATCTAACATCAATAATGTTGTGTTCTGTATAACTTTGTTCAAGGTGTAGATTGTTCCATGCAAGACGATGTCAATTTCGAAAATATCATCAACCGAGTAATTTGCATGCGGTACCTTCACACATGAACGAAAAGTTGGCTGGATTGGATGGCATTGTAGAAAACTCTAGTAAAGAATGACCTATTTTATCATCCATCACTATGCAAGGACCAAAAAACTCTCCCTCCCTCCGCCGGATCATTTGGATGCATTGCTATGATCAAATCACGTGTCATTTGCTTGTCTTATGACCACATGGCTCATCTAGTTGCCTTTCACCCCTCAGGTACAGCAGAGGGGATAACTGTGCAAAGTCCTAATGACTTTGCAGCTAAGCTTATCAGTCTACCTTACCCCCCACCATATCTGGATCCTAAGATCAGAGGCAGTGCTTTACTGCAAGGTGTAATTAGCTATGATTCTGGTGCACCTGGAATTCTCTGAAGCAGCGGCTTTAACCTTGTAAGCGTCCATTGCTCTCTGCATATTTGAGTAGCATGCAACATTAATGAAACTGCAACTCTGCAGTCAACTCCTAGATGGACAGGAAACTCCTCAAGCTCGCTCTCTCTCTCTCTCTCTCTCTCTCTCTCTCTCTACGACTGCAATCTGAATTGAATCACCTACTGCCAGTGATTGATGGCAGATGCAATTCTCTTACCCGTTTTTAGTGCATTTTTCTACTATTGGAAGTGATAAATGCTTGCAGACAGCAGGTATGGCGAAGCGGCATGTATCCATCAAACTTGCTCAGAATTCCACTTTGCACTGCTTTAAGAGCGTGTGATGTGCTTAGCATTAGCTCTCAAAATTTCTACTACCAAGAGGCTGGAGAACCTTATAGCCTTGCATGCGCACAGACACTTTTACTGTCAAGAGGTGTGCCGAGGATAGAGAATCTTAAAGCGTGAGTAGTGGTCATCTTTTACTGCCCCCATGATTCCGCTTCCTGGAGCACAGTAAAGAATCGCACCCAACATGCCATATCATGATTCGTGAGCATATAAAGGCGAGGAATGATCAACACACATAAAGGTGGTGGAAGAATCGCGGCAGCGCATATAAAACATGAGGACCGTGCAAACCGCCAGCACGCCAGCTACTAATTGAGCTGTATAGGTGAAATGGGTGATGATAATTTTCTCATCGTCACAATTAAATCTTATGGGCCAGATAAGGGAAGCGGAGCGGATGAGGATATTTCCTTCTTCGGCCCTGGCGTCGAAAACCCCGTGTTTGGCAAATCCATATTAACAAACTACTTTGGGCAGCGCCTCTCAAAGGCTACCCTGCACCTGTTGATGCAACCATAGTCTACTTCATTTTCATCGAAGCCACCAGGCTGGTACGTGGGGGTGCTGATAGGTGGTGGAAAAACATATGATTTCACGTGTTGGACCATCCGGGAGGATCGCATACCTAGATGGTACATTTGCTTGTCACCCTGCTTTTTCAAGGTTCAAAAGAATGGCCTGGGCGAGCTGCGAGATCCTCCGACGGATTCCGAAGTCTCGAGTATGGTGTTGGTGAAGGAGGAGCTGGTTACCTACCTTCCAGCAAGTAGTCTGAACAAGCATGTAGCCTTGCATGCACACAGACTCTCTTACTCCAGGTACAACACTAGACGGGATAGTAGTGAGAGCCTTGCAGCCTTGCATGCTGCGTGCAGATACTGTGTATGGAGGCTGGAGAACCTTGTAGCCTTGCATGCTGCACGCAGATACCTCGTGTTGGGAAACAAGCAAACTGGAACACCTCTATAGCGATGTCACCCAAGAGCGTTGAAAGAGAACTACAAAACACCAAAAGATTCGCAAAATCCTTTTGAAAGACCACAAGTCCAATAGGAGTAGACCCTTGGGAATTTAGTAGCCGTCGCCCACCCAAGAGACTATGTCACATAGGAGCAAAACCCTGTCAAAGCACGGATTTACAGCACACGCCGACCAATGCATATGAAGACAAGAGCCTCTCCTTTCACAATCAAACATCACAAACCCACAACTTCAACATCAATTACACAATTCATAGATACATGCCCTCCGAATCTGTCTACAAACAATTTGCCACTAGGCTGCCATAGCCATAACCCTGCAGAGAACTAGTCGTAACCTAATGAGCACAACTCCAATTGGGGCACTTTAAAGCTTGAGAGAAATCTTGAGAAATGACTGGCAAGAAAGCTGAAGATGACTTAAATTGATTCCATACGTCCCCATGAGCAAAATTGACGCGAACAGAGAGCTGTCCCAACACGACTACATGTAGAGAAGGCTAGTCGGGGCAAAAAATTGCATCCAAGAGCACCAAGGAGACAGAACGAGCTAAAACCTGCAAATTTCTGATCTTTGGCTGAACTTTTTCTAGTTTGTACATGATTTTAAGTTATATACAAGGCTCACTTCAAAAAACTCACTAACGGGCACTTACAGTAGCCCGACAGCTGTCACTAGACTAGCAACTTGCAGTGCATGTACATGTGCTTGCTAAAGTAAGCTAAAAAACCCACAAAAAGAAATCCCACACGCCCTTTTGACATCAGGCGTCATGTCCATATGTACAACTTTACAAAAAACGGGGTGTCAGAAATGCGCCCAACATAGTTTGCCACACCCCAGCCTGCTAGATCATTCATGATCAGCAACACAAAAGAGATCCTGTAAACCACATGATGGATTCTTCACCTCATCTTCATCATTAACCACATGATCAGAAAATTCTTCAAAAGAAGGCTCATCCTCAATCACAGTCATTAACCTTGCAATATACTTCTTCAACCTGTAGCCATTCACACGTGCTTTATGCGGGGTACCATCCAAGTCAGCAAGCTGATATGTGCCATTCGAAAACCTGTTTAAGACCAAGAAAGGACCTTGCCACTTGATTTGAAATTTATTTTGAAAAGTGCTATCAAGCTTACTATTGTAACGAAGCACCATGTCACCCTTCTTGATGTCCTTGTTCTTTACCTTCTCATTTGCCTTTGCTTGATTCTTCTTCAAGACCTGCTCATAATGCTCAAAAGCTAACACCCTATCCAATTGTACACATTGCAAATATAAAATTCTTTCCTTGAATGCATCCTTGGGCTCTTCTTCAAGATTTAGCATTATCTTCAAGGATGGTATCTCCACCTCAATAGGAAGTAAAGCCTCTTTGCCAAAACCTAGATGGAAGGGAGAAAAACCAGTACATGATTTGATGGCAGTCCTATAAGCCCATAGAGCACAAGGTAGCTCTAAATCCCAAGTCTTCACATTGTTTCTTGTCATCTTTGTAAGCATCCTTATGAGCTCTCCATTAAACCTTTCATTCATGCCATTGCATTGGGGATAATATGGAGTAGTAAACCTGCGATGCACATGAAGATTTTCACATAGATAATCCACCAACTCTCCCCTGAAACCTGGACCCTTGTCAGAAATCAACTCCAATGGCATGCCAAATTTGCAAAAAATATCTTCATATATGAATAATGAAACATATTTACTCATGATGTGCTTAACAGCTTTGGCTGTGGCCCACCTGGATAGATAGTCAACAGCAGTAAGTATGTAACATTTGCCTCTAGTTGTCATAGGTAGAGGACCTACTGCATCAATACCCCACTTCTCAAACACATCATAAGCCACAATGGTGCCTCTAATTTCTGATTTGAGAACCCTATTTGCCATGCTTTGACACTCTTTACAAGACTTGCACCAATGATGAACATCACGTTTAACACTTGGCCACACATAACCCTCCTGCAAGACTTTATGCAAAGTGATCTTTGCAGCAAAGTGACCACCACAAGAACCCTCATGATTCTCCTCTAAAATTTTGTAAATTTCCTCTTTCCAAGGCACTTTTCTCATCACAAGATCAGCCCCCTTCATATACAAGGCATCACCAAGTAGCACATACCTTTTGGCACGACGTAGGAAGGCGTACTTTTTTGGCTTTTCCAACTCTGATGAAAGCATACCTGTTTGTAGAAACTCTTCCTCCCTCTCTAAAGCTTCCCTTCCCAAATAGAGAGGAGAATCAACCCTTATCACATACAATTGCCCAATTGAAGCTTGCGATGCACCATGTGCTTCTTCATTTTGAGACCTGTCCACATGCCTTAAACTCCAAGCTTCAAAATGCTTAAGCAGATTCTTCACTTGAAAACACATATTTTTCAGCCTTGGATTCTTACTTTGCCACACCCCAAGTACTTGCTTAACCACGAAAAGAGCATCACCTCTTACCCTCACACGACGGATGCCCAACTCAAGGCAAAGGTTGAGACCTTTCTCCAAAGTAGCATACTCAGCTTCATTGTTTCTTTGTGCTGTAAGCTTCAAACTCCTTTTAGTTACCAAAGCACCTTGAGGATCATAAACTACCACACCTCTTGAAGCTTCACCATGCACTTTCCTGTAAGAGCCATCAAAAAACAATAGATAGGCATTGTCTATGTCAGGAGCTTCCATGTGTTGCGTCTTCACTGCATCCTCTTTAAGAAGAAGAGGACTTTCCTTATAGGTAAGCAAATCAGCCAATGTAGCCTTTGTACTCTCCTCAACAAGAAAAGAGAATTGGAATTCCTGTAGCTCCACAATCCACTTCATGAGCCTCTTTGACAAAGTAGGGCTATTCACCAATTGAGGTAGAAGAGTGTAGCTAGTGAGGAATGTGAATGGTTTAGGGAGAAGGTAGTGCCTAAACCTTCTACATGCATAAATCACACTCACCATAATGAGCTCCACCTCAGTATAGCCTCTCTCCACCTCTAGCTTCACCCTGCTAGCACAATAGATAGGCTTCATGTAGTGGGAATTGTTACCTCGTTGAAGAAGCATAGCTCCAATAGCATCCTCACCTACTGATGGATTCACATAAAACTCCTTATCCCAATTAGGAGCTTGCATAGCAGGAAGAGAACAAAGAACCTCTTTGATACCTTGAAAAACCTCTTCACATTCATTTGTCCATTGTAGAGGATCAAACCTTGCTACTTGTTCTAAAGGATAAAGAAGTTGAGAGGACAAAGGAATGAACCTTGCCATATACTTCCCCTTTTGAATAAAAGTAGAAAGTTGCTTTGTATCTTTAGGTGATGGGAGGAGCACCAAAGCCTTCACTTTGTCACGATCCGCTTCAATCCCATTCTCTGAGATCATATGCCCCAAAAACTTCACTCTTGGTTGAGCAAGATGACACTTCTTTGGGTTGAGTTGACCTCCACTTTCATCATATTGCTTCAATGCCATCCCAATCTTTGCACAATGATCCTTTCTAGAGCTATAAACACAAAAGTCATCAATAAGATCCTTCACAAACTTGCCAAGACAGGGAGAGAACACCTTGTTGACGCGCTTTTGATACCACGCACAGCCATTCATAAGACCAAAAGGAAGTACACAATAACAAAAGCATCCCCATGGCATGAAAAAAGTGGTCTTCTTTCGATCTTCTAAAGCCAAGGTGAGCTGAAAATATCCAGAGAATCCATCACATACGCTATACCTCTCATGCCCTGCAATAGAATCAAGTATGTCATCTATGAAAGGAAGAGGGTATGGATCCCTCTTCATAGCTGCGTTTAGAGGCTTAAAATCAACACATATCCTCCACTTTCCATCCTTCTTGGGTGTGACCACAATAGGACTCACCCATTCTGCAGTGCTCACAGGACATATGAAACCTGCTTCAAGAAGCTTGTCTGCCTCTTCCTTTAAAGCATTAAGTTGTACCTGTCCCATTCTCCTTAGCTTTTGGGGTACGGGCTGAGCTCCTTCCTTGATTGGAATGTGGATTTCCTCTCCCTTAAAGCCTCTAATTTCCTCATAAGAAGTGATGAATAAATGGGGAAATTTTTGTATCATATGTAGGTACTCACCCTTCTCATGACTAGTCAAGTCGGAAGACAACATACCTTGTATCAGCTCCTGTTTGACATTAGGTTGAACTTTGGGTTGCATCAGCTCTTCAATTTGCTCATAAGGACCAGAGATATCCTCATTATCCATAAGGACAAGAAATCTTTGTTTCCAATCATGCTCTTCTTCAAGAAACAAGGAGGAAACATCTAGATCACTATCGCTGCTATCTTCCACTTCACTGCCCTCATCCCCATTGTCTTCTTCTTCACTTGAGTACTCTTCTTCATCACTTTTCTCATCAAAATCAACATCCAAATATTTCTTGCTAGCCATGTCAAACCTCTTCTTATCACCCCTTCTATTGTAGAGAGTGATGGTACCATGTCCCCAATCTTGTATAGCTTTGGTTGCCTGTAACCATGGTCTTCCAAGGATGAGAGGGAAAGCACCAATACCCGCGGGCATAACATGGCAATTGACCAGAACTTTAACATCAAATACATCCACCTCCAAGTCCTTTACAACTCCCAAGCACCTCACTCTTGATTGGTTGGCAAGATTTATGCGAAAACCTGAATTCTTCACCATGTTGAGTCCCAACTTTGATACACAAGCTTGAGTAATAACACATACCTGTGCACCTCCATCAATATAAGCCTCTTCAATGCACTTCCTCTTGTGCCATGCATACATAGTAGGACATATATCAGGTAGCTCATTCAAAGACAAGACTCTCACTGACCCCCTTGCAGGCTCCTTCTTCATGGGGTTGACTACGTGCTTCCATTGCCTCTTTAACTTGGGACACATCTCCATGAGTTGCCCAAAGGTAACATCAGCCTTTCTACCCACCAAATCAGCCCTTAAACTATAATTTGGTTGCCCTTCTCCCAAAGGAAAGTCGGATGCATTGTAATGTTTCCTGGGCTTTCTGTTCTTCTTCTCTTTACCTGTACCTGTTTCAACCTGTTTCCCTCTTTTATGGCTGGGAATTGCATCACTCATGTCATGATCTCTTGTAACTCTCTTACCTACAGGCATGACCATCCTCTTTCTTCTCCAAACGGATTATGCTTACCACTTTTGTTTTGCCCTTCTCCTCTGTTGTCAATCCACTTGGTCTTGCTTCCCCTTTAATCTCAATACCATAATCTTGAGCTCGAGAAGGAATTTGTGGAGGAAGAGGAAACATGTCGCCACCCATTCTCTTTGGCTTGTCACATTGAGGGCTTTTATGACCCCATTCACCACAATTGTAGCATTGAAACATATCTCCTCTTCCAGCCATGCCTCTTCCTCTACCACCTGTATAACCCTCATTGATTCCATAACCACGTCCATATCCATAACTCTAACCTCTTCCACCTCCCATCATATGCACACTAAGATTCTTCATAAGACCTACAACCTCTTGCATCTCCTTGCGAAAGGCATTCACATCATGAGAAGCTTGTTGATCATAACTTGGCTCCCTTATGAGGACCCTTGGTTGCTCTACCGCTTTCACTTCAAGCTTTGGCTCGACATTGATTCCAAGTTGATGAAGACGCTCTGCTTTCCACTCTTTATTCTTTGCAATTTCAACTGCCTCCTCAAAGGTCCTTGGCTGCTTAAGCTCTACCTTCAAGCGTAGGTTACTCCTCAAGCTTGCAAGAAACCTGTCCTTCTTCAACATGGCTGGAGGAATTTCAGCCCCCAAAGATGTACACCACTTTGCCCATAACGCATTGAATGCCTTGACAAAGTCTTCTATGGTTTGGCCTTCATCTTGTACTAAGCCTTGAATAGACTGCCATACCTTTTGTGGGTCTTCCACCTGTTGAAAGTGTGTAAGAAAAGCATGCCTTACCATTTCATAAGTCATAACTTGAGGAGGTTGGGCTGATTGTAGATCCTTTTTGTAGCCTTCCAACCATTTCCTAGCATCTCCCTTCAAACAGAAGTAGAAGATTCGTAGCACCAACGTTGGGTCTTGCTTGTCAGCAAGAAGGCAAGCAAACTCCATTCTCTCAATGAAAGATTTGGAACTTTCATTTGATTTCCAAATAAACTCCGGAAAATTAAACGCCATGTCTTCAAAACCTGTAAACTGAAGGTAACTTGAAGCGATTCCTCGGTGGCGGGCACCAAAACACTGTTGGGAAACAAGCAAACTGGAACACCTCTATAGCGATGTCACCCAAGAGCGTTGGAACAGAACTACAAAACACCAAAAGCTTCGCAAAATCCTTTTGAAACACCACAAGTCCAATAGGAGTAGACCCTTGGGAATTTACTAGCCGTCGCCCACCCAAGAGACTATGTCACATAGGAGCAAAACCCTGTCAAAGCACGGATTTACAGCACACGCCGACCAATGCATATGAAGACAAGAGCCTCTCCTTTCACAATCAAACATCACAAACCCACAACTTCAACATCAATTCCACAATTCATAGATACATGCCCTCCGAATATGTCTACACACAATTTGCCACTAGGCTGCCATAGCCATAACCCTGCTGAGAACTAGTCGTAACCTGATGAGAACAACTCCAATTGGGGCACTTTAAAGCTTGAGAGAAAGCTTGAAAAATGACTGGCGAGAAAGCTGAAGATGAATTAAATTGATTCCATACGTCCCCATGAGCAAAATTGACGCGAACAGAGAGCTGTCCCAGCACGACTACATGTAGAGAAGGCTAGTCGGGGCAAAAAACTGCATCCAAGAGCACCAAGGAGACAGAACGAGCTAAAACCTGCAAATTTCTGATCTTTGGCTGAAATTTTTCTAGTTTGTACATGATTTTAAGTTATATACAAGGCTCACTTCAAAAAACTCACTCACGGGCACTTACAGTAGCCCGACAGCTGTCACTAGACTAGCGACTTGTAGTGCATGTACATGTGTAAAGCAAGCTAAACAACCCACAAAAAGAAAGCCCACACACCCTTTTGACATCAGGCGTCATGTTCGTATGTACAAATTTACAAAAAACGGGGTGTCAGAAATGCGCCCAACACCGTATTGCCTTGCTAAGTTTCATAATGTTAATATGGAGTTGACACAACCTCCTCTTCTGTATGCTCTACATGCTCAACGCGTCCAACCTGGCGCTTCTCATTGCATGACAGAACCTTTGCTTCTCGCAGTTGACACAAACTCCTAATCATTGCGCGCATCTAGGAGTTGAGACCAACATGCTGCTCATTTATGACTCTCCATTCACCTGCCTCTAGCCATCCACGCCGGAGTGGATGGCTTGAGGTAGTTTTGCAAGCCAATCTCACGACTTGACATTCACTTGCCTCTAGCCATCCACGCGAGCGTGGATGGCTTGACGTAGTACCCAGGCACTTTATAAGTGGCATGTTCCCACCACTTAAAACAACTCTCTCCATTAAAAAATGAGTTGTCTCCTGCGCCAAAATGTCATTGACGAAGGAATTCATGATGCCCGTGGCCTTAGAGGAGATACCTTTGTCCGGATGCACCTGCTTGAGAACTTTGAAGATGTAAATCTTGTAGGTCTTGGTGCTCCTGGCCTTCTTCTTCTTCTTCTTGTCACTGCCTTCCTTAGCAATTTTCTTCCCAACCGGATTCGTAACCACCTTGATGCCCTTTTGTGCCTTTTGCTCGGCTTCTGCAGTGGAGGTCGCACTTTCCTTTGATTTGGGCACCATTCGAACTCTGCAAAATTGGACACTAGAGACGAACCTCTCTCTAAAAACTCTCTGAGAGAGTTTTTAGAGAGAGAGAGAGAGAGAGAGAGAGAGAGAACGAGCGTAGAGTTTTTAAAGAGAGAGAATGCGAGTAGAGTTTTTAGAGAGAGATAAAGAGAGTTTTTAGAGAGAGAGAACGAGAGAGAGAGAGAGAGAAGGTTTACATGCTTCAAATTTCAATCAGCATTCAGGATTCTGAGTTGAGAAAATCAATTTCATAAATATACAAAATCCCCTATACGATAGATCCAAATAGGAAATTTTTCAAAATAACCTCCATTATTTTCAATTTAACTCTAATCCTTCTTTCCCTCCAGTCAACCCAATGTTTTGATTTTTCAACCGCCTCAATTCTAAGCTGAGACACACTTTTCCCAAGCAGTGGCTTCAATGATTGCAATTTGTGAGTAATTGATAACCAGTCGGGCTACATTCTTTTGAGAAATACGAGCGATTGTGTAATTAATTAGATATAGGGCTTAAATTTTGTGAGAGCATGAAAAAGTACATCACAAGTGTCACTTTTCTTGTCGTGGTCTACCATTCCCAATGCCTAGGAGCAAGAAGGGTGCAACTGGTTGGCAACTAGTTGCACCCTTTTTTTTTCCATCACAAGTCTCAGATTGATTATCGTGGTCTATGCCAACCAGTTGCACCCTTTTTTTTCCATCACAAGTCTCAGATTGATTATCGTGGTCTATCGTTTCCTACTTGCTCCACCCTTGCGCCTAGGAGCAGGGAGGGTGCAACTGGTTGCCAACTAGTTGAGCCCTTTTTTTCTAGTTTCTCATGACTTGGCCTAGAGAATTGTGAAAACTCAAAGAGCTCTCTCTAAAAAAAACTCATTGAATGAGTTCACACCGGCACGGATTCTTTCAGAGAGGCTTTTCTAGATGTGTGTGTGTGTGTGTGTGTGTGTATATATATATATATATAGATAGAGAGAGAGAGAGAGAGATCTTGTGAAGTAGTCTGGTTGTTTTCATGCATTGGTGTGGTTTTCATGAGGGCTACGACTAAAGTATGAGAATGTGCAAGTTGAACAGAAAGAGAATAAAGAATATGGAAAGATTGAAGTAGACCTAGTCAGCTTTGGTCACTTAGAGTGCAAAGAATTTCTCTTGGAGATTCTCTAGGCTCGACATTTTGTTGTAAAGACAATTTGTATCTGATAAAAATGGATTCCTTATTGTCCCGGTGATAGTGATATTGTTTCTCTTTTTTCTTTAATAAAGAGAGAGAGACACACACACACACACACACACACACAGAGGGAGATCCTGCACAGTAGTTTGGTTTTATGAGGGCTAAGACTTAAGTGGGAGAATGCGCAAGCTGAGTTCACAGAAAGAGAAGAAAGAATAGGGAAAGATTGAAGTAGACCTAGTGAGCTTTGGTCTCTTAGATGGCAAAGGCTTTTTTTGAAGATTCTCTAGGCTCAAGATTTTGTTGTGAAGACTATTTGTGTTTATTAAAACCAAATTCCTTATTGTCCTGATGATAGTGATATTGTTTCTCTTTTTTTTTAGAGAGAGAGAAAGATCTAAGCATCTTCTCAGCGTTCTTCCCAGTGTACAGACATGACAGCTCTAGGTTTGGCAAGTCCCTATTATCTGCAAAACAATGTGCTATCAATATGATGCAGCCCTTTCCCTCATCTGGCTGGCAAGATTTCCATACCACCTTGTCTTGAGCAGATACAAGCTCAAAAGAGACTGAATTTTATCGCAAATAAATTATGGCCTTTCTGATATCTGCCTCTATATGAGTTTTGAGAAATCTCTCTCTCACTCTCTCTCTCTCTCTCTCTCTCTCTCTCTCTCTCTCTCTCTCTCACACACACACACACACACATATCTCTCTCTAGAAAAGAAGTATACATATACTTGAGCAACTCACTTAATAATTTTGCTCGGTTTTGAGCTTGCTCGCATAAGTTCGCTCGATGTTTGGTAGAACTCCATTATACACACTAATGCTTGCATTAGTGTGTGCTTGGGCACAAATTAGTGTGTGAAAACACACTAATGCATTATACACACTAATGCTTGTAACGCATGCACACACTAATGCGAGCATTAGTGTGTGCATGCATTAGTGTGTTTCCACACACTAATTTGTGCCCAAGCACACACTAATGCAAGCGTTAGTGTGTGCATACCTCTCTAGCACACACTAATGCTTGCATTAGTGCGTGCTTGTGCACAAATTAGTGTGTCTACACACTAATGCATGCACAAGCACACACTATTGTGAGCATTGGTGTGTGAAAAAATTGTGTGCATACCTCTCTAGCACACACTAATGCTTCCATTAGCGTGTGCTTGTGCGCAAATTAGTGTGTCTACACACTAATGCATGCACAAGCACACACTATTGTGAGCATTGGTGTATAAAAAAAATGCAAACACTAATGCAAGCATTAGTGTGTGCTTGTGCACTAAATAGTGTGTGGAAACACACTAATGCATGCACACACACACTAATGTGAGCATTAGTGTGTGCATGCACTACAAGCATACACTGATGGGGGCTTTTCACAAGCCAAGCTCCCATACCCCTCTTCTCTCGTCCCCACCCCATGAAAACCCCCTCTTAGGGAGGGAGTGATAAAAGGCATTGGAAAAAGTAAGAAAAAAATAAAGTATGATTATGTAAATATATAAGAAAGGTAAAATACGCCACCTCATGCCTCCTTTTTCTTCATCGTTGCCCCGCCGTGTGTTCCTTTTCCTCTCCTCCACTCAAAAGGTCAACCCCCTCTCTCTTCCCCTTGTCCTTTCTCCTTTCTCTCTCCCCTCAAGCTACCCCACCTCTCACCAATAATGCATTATAACTCACCAATAATGCACCAACTCACATGCAACTTACCCTATCTTCCAAAATAGTATACCCCACCCCCTCTTTCTCTCTCCTATCATATCCCATGACCCAAATACCCCCCTCTCTCTCTAAAGGGCGCCATGTCTCTTGTCTTGTAGCTAAATAACCTCCCCCACACTCACACACACTCAGTTTCACTGAAAAAGGTGCCCACAGACCCATGCCCACCCGGTGGTTACCTGATTTTTCTTGTGTTCACACACATCTGCACACAGATTCACCTCTGAACACACTCCCCTCTCTCCCCTCTTGTAATTACTTTATTCTCCATATCACCTCTCACTTTTTTTCATCAACCCATCTCTCTCTCTTAGTCTCTCTCTCATGAGACTGTTGTTCTGGCACATATACACACAGCCAGACAAGTGGGGCCCACAGTCACATGGCCTATGTAGATAATGATTTCTTCATTTCTAAATTCTAGAATTTCTTCCCCCTCCTCCCCTATATAAAGAGGGGTCACCATCACACAAAAACACACAACATCACCAAAGAACACACTATGCACTGTGTGTGCCTAGTGCACACACACACACACACACACACCATCACCATCACCGCAATCACCATGCTTGTCTTGAGCATGACCTCTACACCCTTGGCTATGGAAGATGAAGGGCAACTAAATGAAGGATGATGGCCATAATCCTCGTGCGAGTCTTCGCAATCAACTCCCACCTATCCGCCATGTGCTCTACCACTCTCTCCCTTCTCATTCCCCTACCCTATGCTCCCCATTTCATCGCCTAATTCTCTAAATAAAGCTTGAGGTTTTGTGAGTATGTTTTCTTGCAATGTTTTGCCCATGTGAGGTGTGCGGAATCGCGACCTAGTCTTGTGTTTTGGAGTGAGCTTGTGTATGTGTGAAGGGTGTGCGGATTCGCCATCCTTTTGTGGTGCCTAAGTACTAAGCCTCTATACCCCCTCCCTCACTCTCTCTCTCTCTCTCTCTCTCTCTCTCTCTCTCTCTCTCTCTCTCTCTCTCACTTGATCTCATTCCCTTTCCTCTTCATCATTACTCCCAAGCATCCATCTCTCTTGGATGAAAACTTTGTTATGGTGGTGTGTTGTTTGCGTCCTATCCACTAAAGCTAGGTGGTGTCCCCTGTTTGCTTTACCATGACAGGCTCGAGGCGCGCCATTCGGTCCCCGGTGTTTTAGAGTCTGTCGGGGTTCGGGGTTCGCTTTGCTCCCGTCATTTGGTGCCCCCACTGAGGATCTTTTCATGAAACGCTTCAATTTACAAGACTGAAACCCCTAAACTATTGTGAATGGATGAATGGCTAGCAAGATTTGCTAATTGGACGACAGAAGAAGAAGAGCTCCAAGCACAACTAGATGAACTCCGCATCTCCATCGAAGCTCGAGTGCCAGGCGTAACGGTAATCGATTTTCAGTGGGAGAGTCAACCAACACGCCAAACCCAGTGGATATACATAGGCCAAGTGCCAAGAAGAAGAAGGAGAAGGTCGAAACCATGTCCGCAACCTACAACCAACCCACAACAACAAAATGGAAGGAGCTTTACACAATAGAGAATCAACACTATTCTACTTTGAGAATCGGGTAACTCAAGTCACCGAGGTAATTATCACAGTTAGTTTTCAAGTCGCACCTGATGCTGCAGCACAGATAACGGAATCATTGGCTCACACTCTCACTAGAGAAACTAGGGATCTACTGAGTTTGTTTCAGGAAAGAGCACCACCCTCTCCCACAAGCTTGGACAGTGACTAAGCACCTCTAAGCTTCACATGAATCAGTACAAACTACCTCAAGACAGATCACACATACCAACACGTGTACGCTCAATCAAGGTAATACTGGATTTGAAGGCTCACTACCAGCACGTCATTGACACCATGCTGGGTGGGGAGCGATTTTTTGAGGTTCTGGCATCAGATCAACCATTTGTCCTACCTTTGGTACAAGGCAATGTACCGTTTGAAGTTTTAATCTATGTCCTAGTATAAGAGGGTATACACGCCTCCTTGTAAAGAAGAAAAAAACTTTTGCAAGTTAAGAAGTGTATCTTTCTAGCTCTCTCTCACTAATCATGGCAAGTGTAGAATTTCCAACATTTAAAGGAAAGAAGGGGGAGGATTTGGTAACAGACTTCCTAGATGACTTTGAAGTAGCATGTGTAGTGAGCAACAAAGATACGGATGAATCCCGGGTTAGAATCTTTAAGCATCTCATGAAGCTAGAAGCTAGATCATGGTACAATGCACTTCCACAAGCAACCAAGGATGACTGGGAACCCTTAAAAACCGCTTTTAAGAGGCGCTTTGGGGGAGGTACCACTTCAGAACAGTTGTGGGACAAGTTGAGAGACTTGAAGCAGGAGGGTCTTTTAGAATATGCCACCTATGAGTCCAAATTTGTGGATTTGTGGGAACGCTGGGTTGAGTCACTGGCTAGGGGGGAAGCTGCACCCGATTTCCCAAAAAAAGATCGGTTCATGCATGGCTTATGGCCGCTTCTCAAGGAGAAGGTGAAAGGTAGATTCCCGGCTACGTACAAGTTAGCCGTTGAGATTGCTCGCCTTAAAGACAAGAAGCTGCGAATGAAAGCCAAAGAAACCGAGTCAATAGAATCAGGAACATCACGTCGACCAGCAACTACGACAACCACCATTCCACCACCACCACCGGCTCTTGGGGTAAGAGATGACCAACAAGATATGTTGGCCCATATTACTGACCAACTGCAGAATTTGTCTGTCCACTTAATACGACAAGGGAGGAGTCAAGAAAGAGATCAAGACCCTGGAAGAGCACGACGACAAAACAGGGAGTATCATTGCTACAACTGCGGAGAAGACGGTCACGGTATGTACTACTATCCCAAACCACGACAAAACTATAATAGAGGAGGTAGGAGGAACCAATTGTCACCCCCTAGAGAAAGAACACCCCCACCCCGAGCACCACCCCCACCAACACAAATTCTACGTCCACCCCAGACACCACTACAAGCATCCATCCCACCTCTTCCACCAGCCCCACCACCTGATCGCCCTGTAAACATCATAAGGCTAGAAGAGAAAGGAAAAGCCATAGTAGTGGATCCACCCAGAGCAAAGGAGAGGGACAACGGTAAGGAGAAGGTAACCTTTTTAGAACCACTTGAAGCCATGACTCTGAAAAGAGCTAGGAGGGAGAAAGCTACACAATCAGATGATGAGAGAAGCATGAGAGGAGAAACTAGCAAGAGGCCATCCAGGCCACGACGAAAATTGGGCATCACCGACTTCCAGCTAGGGGAAAGTTCTAAGCCCTATGATCTAACATTAGATGTGGCAGAGCAAGGACCGAAGATTACATGGCCACAACTGCTCCATCTTGCACCAAAAGTAAGGCGACAATGGTCTAAAATGGTAAGTACAAGACGCTCCAAAACAAAGGTAGCCGGAGCAATTTCGGGATGCAACATGGATGACATCCTTCCAATTGTCGACGTAAACATAAAAGGAAAGAGGGTTGGAAACACCTACATTGATGGAGGTGCACAAATCTGTGTAATGAGTGAAGCTATGATGCTTCGATTAGGGCTCGAGGTTGACAGGCCTTCTCCATTCAAGGCAAAGATGGCAAACAACGCAAAAGTAAAGTGTGTGGGTGTGGTAAGTGCCGTGAAAATCAAAGCTTTCAACACTGAGGTAGAGGTAGATGTTTTTGTAATGCCTACTAAGGGGGAGGGCTATCCACTAATTTTGGGAAGGCCATGGTTGATGGCCATGAAGGCAAAATAGGACTGGGGTACTGGCCTTCTACGCATGACCGGTAAGAAAGGGGAGAAAATCTACTACGACATGAGGATTGGCAAGCAGAAGCAAATGAATCTGGAAACATCGGCAGATGAAACCACTAGCGAATCTTCCAGTTCTGAGGAGGAGACCACATCCACCGACGAAAGTGACAGTTCCATTGATGTGATGGGTATCATTATGAAGGATCCACAAAGGGTAAGCACAACTGGTGATCCATCACCAAAAGGGAAACCCAATGAAGAGGAGAGAAAATCACCTGGCCTAGGAGGAAGTAGGTTGAAGGGTATGTTGTCTACGGAATTAACACTTGAGGAGAAAGATAGTTTTTTGCAAATTTTGATGGGATTTCCTAACCTGTTCATTGACAACTATGAAAGAATCACAGGCATTACAGTGGTGGAACATCATATTAAGCTGAAGGAAGGGGTAAAACCAGTTGTGCAAAAGCTACGACGATTGGGGGTCATACAAGAAAAGGCACTCTTGGCCGAGGTAAGGAAACTGCTGGAGGCAGGATTCATCTATCCTGTAGAAAACTCAGAATGGGTGTCACCCGTAGTGGTGATTCCTAAAAAGAATGGTAAGTGGAGGGTCTGTGTTGACTACAAACCACTAAATGCAGCTACAAAGAGAGACCACTTTCCTCTCCCTTTCTTGGATGAAATTCTGAATGAAGTAGCGGGTTTTGAATGCTATACTGTCTGTGATGGTTATTCTGGATACTTTCAAATACGCATAGCCTTGGAAGATCAGCTAAAAACCACTTTTATCACGCCATGGGGTTGTTTTGCATACAGGGTTATGCCATTTGGTCTCACAAATGCACCTGCCACATTCCAAAGATATGTCACATATGTTTTTCAACCGTTCTTTGGAACATCCATAAGAGTGTTCATTGATGATTTTTGTATATATAGCTCCCGTATTTCACATTTAGAAAAGGTAACTGAAGGTTTGGCCAGGTTGCAGAGCCTAGGTGGGCAATTAAATGTGGATAAATGCCACATTGGGGAGAGTAAAGTCATTCTACTAGGCCATGAAATTTCAGCAAAAGGTATCAACGCCGACCCAAGTAAGGTGTCCGCACTCATAGCCCTACCTTCACCAACGACCGCACGTCAACTTGTCTCTTTTCTACAGAAGGTGAGGTACTTAAGTAGATTCATACATCTACTATCACAACTTGTTCTACCACTGCAACAACTCACTCAAAGATCAACTTTCACTTGGGACGAGGAAAGCGAACATCACTACAACAAGGTAAAGGAGGTCTTAGCCACTCTGCCAACTATCTCACCACCTAAGTGGGATGAAAAATTCTATGTCACCTCAAGTGTTGGTGATGACTCATTGCGGGCTGTGCTACTCCAAAAGGATACGACGACATCTTTCATGAGGCCAATCTACTTCTCTAGTCGAATGATGACAGCAGGAGAGAAAGGTTTCACCCATGTGGAACACTTAGTCCTAGCTCTTAGATTTGCAACTACAAAGTTTAGGTCATATTTGCTGCCTAAGAAATTTGTGATTCTAACCACGGATGAAATATTTCCCTATGTTGTACAACACATGGATGTGTCTGCTAGAATTACTAAATGGCTAGTTCGTCTGCAAGAGTTTGACTACACGCTACAGGTAGAAAGCACGACAAGGGCAAGTTTGGGGGGACTCATGACCTACCAAGTCTTTGAAGGGAAGGAGAAGCAATCTAAGGAAGGAGAAGTCGGATTACCTCCAGTACCACCGATAGTAGAAGGAGCATACTCTCTCTACTTTGATGGAGCCTACAAGCGAGCATCCGACAAAGCAGCTGCAGGCATAGTGGTCTTTGATGACAAAGGGACAAAGGTATTTTCGTTGGGCCAATTGTTAGATTCACATTCTAACAATGAAGCTGAGTATGCAGCACTAACCAAGGGTCTACAATGGTGCGTCTCACAAGGTGTACAACGCCTTAATGTATTTGGGGATGCTCTACTTCTGGTAAGGCAAGTAAATGGAGCATGGACATGCAAGAATCCTAGCTTAAGGACTCACTTAAGTGGTGTAAAAACCTTGTTGGGTAAGTTTGAAGAAGTTCAAATACACCATATCCCAAGGGCTCAAAACCAAGAAGCAGATGCCCTAGCAAGTGAAAGACTACAGGAAGTGGTGGTTGGAGCAATAAAACTAAAGCTCCCTCTATTTCAAGGAAGTGATGCCTTGCCTGACATCATGCATTTTTTGGAAACAGGGGAATGCCCATCAGATTTAACAAAGGGACAAAAGCAATGGCTGACGCGGAAGGCCACAAGGTATCGACTCATCAATGACGGTTTGTATTGTAAGGGTAAGGACCAAATACTCAGGAAGGTCCCTCTCTCTCAGGAAATCACGGGAGTAATTGCTAGCTGTCACGACGGGGTTTGTGGTGGTCACTTTGCCCTAGACATAACAAGTAGGAAAATCTTGTAGGCAGGCTTCATATGGCCTAGCCTCAACCGTGATGTACACCACTGGTGCAAAACGTGTAAGTTGTGTCAAAAGGCCGGCACTAGGTCACTTATGCCTGAACCACAGACACCTATTCTCTCATATGGCCCATTTGAAAAATGGGGTATTGATGCCATTGGGCCATTACTTAGGGCCAACTCAGGAAAATTCTACATTATCATGGGGGTCGACTACATGACTAGATGGACAGAGGCTACAGCCACCACTAGAATCACAGCGGTAGAGGTAGCTAAATTTATCTACGAGCACATATGCTGTAGGTTTGGCACACCTTTAGAGATCATCTCTGATAGAGGGCCAAGTTTCAGAGCAGACTTGGTAGGAGAATTAATGCAGAAACTGGGCATTACAAGGAGGCACTCTTCACCATATTACCCTCAATGTAATGGCCTAGTTGAAAAGGTAAATGGAATGGTTTCTAAAATTATTACCAAGCAGGTAAACAATCATCCTGGAGACTGGGACAAGTATCTACTACTAGCTTTATGGGCCTACAGAACTTCATTTCGTACATCCTTGGGATTCACACCGTATCATCTAGTATTTGGTAAGGAAGCAATCTTGCCCATTGAAGTGCAACTACAAAGTCTCAGAGTAATGGCAAGCCAGCTTCAACAGCCCAACATACATTTGAGAGATCACATCATCAACTTGGAAAGATTGCAGATGGACAAAGAAGAAGCAATAAATTAATATGCAGCACAAGCAGAGCATAGACGGCTTAGTTTTAACGAGCATCTCCGGAAAAAAGAATTGAAGAAAGGAATGTTGGTGCTCCGCTACGACAATCGCTTCGACACGCGCAAGGATAAGAAACTCCTACTCCGATGGGAAGGTCCTTTCATCGTCAGGAAAAAGTATGCCAATGGAAGCTACCAGCTTATGGAGGCTGATGGAAAACTTCATAAAACCAGGGTAAATGGTTGGCGACTTAAACCTTATTTTCTTCGATTTGACTAGGCTCCACCAATTGACATTCCAGATGAGGACACACCATCAGCCGCCACCTCTGACGATAATGATCAAACAGATGAGCTAGAGACATGAATGCCTCTAGCCAAAAGGGGAGGGCTAATGATGGGGGCTTTTCACATGCCAAGCTCCCATACCCCTCTTCTCTCGTCCCCACCCCATGAAAACCCCCTCTTAGGGAGGGAGTGATAAAAGGCATTGGAAAAAGTAAGAAAAAAATAAAGTATGATTATGTAAATATATAAGAAAGGTAAAATACGCCACCTCATGCCTGCGGGGTAGCCCATCCCCACCTTGTCTCCTTTTTCTTCACTGTTGCCCCGCCGTGTGTTCCTTTTCCTCTCCTCCACTCAAAAGGTCAACCCCCTCTCTCTTCCCCTTGTCCTTTCTCCTTTCTCTCTCCCCTCAAGCTACCCCACCTCTCACCAATAATGCACCAACTCACATGCAACTTACCCTATCTTCCAAAATAGTATACCCCACCCCCTCTTTCTCTCTCCTATCATATCCCATGACCCAAATACCCCCCTCTCTCTCTAAAGGGCGCCATGTCTCTTGTCTTGTAGCTAAATAACCTCCCCCACACTCACACACACTCAGTTTCACTGAAAAAGGTGCCCACAGACCCATCCCCACCCGGTGGTTACCTGATTTTTCTTGTGTTCACACACATCTGCACACAGATTCACCTCTGAACACACTCCCCTCTCTCCCCTCTTGTAATTAATTTATTCTCCATATCACCTCTCACTTTTTTTCATCAACCCATCTCTCTCTCTTAGTCTCTCTCTCATGAGACTGTTGTTCTGGCACATATACACACAGCCAGACAAGTGGGGCCCACAGTCACATGGCCTATGTAGATAATGATTTCTTCATTTCTAAATTCTAGAATTTCTTCCCCCTCCTCCCCTATATAAAGAGGGGTCACCATCACACAGAAACACACAACATCACCAAAGAACACACTATGCACTGTGTGTGCCTAGTGCACACACACACACACACACCCACACCATCACCATCACCGCAATCACCATGCTTGTCTTGAGCATGACCTCTACACCCTTGGCTATGGAAGATGAAGGGCAACTAAATGAAGGATGATGGCCATAATCCTCGTGCGAGTCTTCGCCATCAACTCCCACCTATCCGCCATGTGCTCTACCACTCTCTCCCTTCTCATTCCCCTACCCTATGCTCCCCATTTCATCGCCTAATTCTCTAAATAAAGCTTGAGGTTTTGTGAGTATGTTTTCTTGCAAGGTTTTGCCCATGTTAGGTGTGCGGAATGGCCACCTAGTCTTGTGTTTTGGAGTGAGCTTGTGTATGTGTGAAGGGTTTGCGGATTCACCATCCTTTTGTGGTGCCTAAGTACTAAGCCGCTATACCCCCTCCCTCACTCTCTCTCTCTCTCTCTCTCTCTCTCTCTCTCTCTCTCTCTCTCTCTCTCTCTCTCTCTCTCTCGATCTCATTCCCTTTCCTCTTCATCATTACTCCCAAGCATCCATCTCTCTTGGATGAAAACTTTGTTATGGTGGTGTGTTGTTTGCGTCCTAGCCGCTAAAGCTAGGTGGTGCCCCCTGTTTGCTTTACCATGACAGGCTCGAGGCGCGTCATTCGATCCTCGGTGTTTTAGAGGCCGTCGGGGTTCGGGGTTTGCTTTGCTCCCATCAACACTAATGCATGCATTAGTGTGTGTGTGTGCATGCATTGGTGTGTTTTCACACACTAATTTTTGCATAAGCACACACTAATGCAAGCATTAGTGTATGCATGCGTTACAAGCATACACTAACGCTTGCATTAGTGTGCATGCGTTACAAGGATACCAAAACATACCTCCATGTGGGTGTGCGATGATGTTGATTGAGACCCCAATGGTCACCGAGAAGCCCAACGGTAGATTAAGGTCCAACACACACACACTAGATTAATTTCTTTGCCACACACTAACGCACACACACAATAGATTAATTAGAAGAACACACACACACACACTTTAAATGGATGCAAAAAAATAAGCACACAAACCATTTCTTAAATAGGAGATAAAAGGAATCCTATGCAATAAAGAATCTCACTTTGACTAGAATCCAATGTTAATTAGAGTCCCTTTTTTTGTGAAATTGTAGGATATGGCATCCTCTCCCACGTCCGGCTATCGAACCATAGAGGACTTTCTCGCCAACGGCCTCTCTTATGAGGACGCTTGTGATGCTTACTACTCACAGTCTTCCTCCCACCAGCCACAATTGTCCTTTGGCTTTCGATGGTTCTGAGATACAGTACACGACCCCGACCTCGAGAGGGAATACCGCGCCCAGGCAGAGTGGCTATCCTCGCAGCAGAGTCTTCTAGGGCGGTACACACCCGCACAATTGGCTGCCTATGGGCTCTCACCGCTTACGACACCAGGCGCCGGCACTCCGATCGTGCAGAGTGTGCCTCCCAAAGTGCCTCCCTCCACCTTGCATTTGCAGCGATCCACGCCCGCACCGTCGAGTTATCCGTCGCCTACACCACCCAGCGGTTCGGACTCAGGCCAGCGCTCTTCGGGTGGCCAGTGCTCTTTCCGTAGTGGTGGCTCACGCTCTCATCAAGGTAGTGGCTCGTGATGCTTTCGTGGTGGAAGGGACAGTGCTACAAATTCACCTCCTCTTACGCCCCGACCTCCTCAATCACCCCTTGGAGCTCCACATGAGGATAAGGACCACGATGCGCCCTCCCCCGATGCTCGTGGCTACTACTATTATATACATCGAGGAGGGGAGGTGGATCTAGGTTCCTCTTTGGGGAGGACATTTCGAGGGCACCTTAACCAGGTGATCCACTCGACATACCAAGATTGCTTTAAATCTTTCAAAGATTAGGACTCAGCCGACTTGACGTACATTCACACGACATTGCTCATGCGGTTCCCTAATCCGGAAGTGGAAGAGTTCTCCAAGCAGTGGCTCGAGGAGTACGTCAAGAATTTCTTGAAAAATAAGAAGTCCAGTGTGCGGAGGGCGGCAAAGCGAACATTTGAATCTGAGGGTCACAACTATCGTCCTGGAAATGTTCACGATGAGGAGTGGGAGAAAGCCCAGGGCGAGTTGGAGGACGAGAGAGCGGAAGGTGCTAGGGCGCACACTCGGCAGGTGGAGGCGAGGGCGTAGCAAACGCCCACGCATTACGGCTCGGGCGGAAAAGTAGCATGGAAAGATAAATTTATGAGTGCGCGTATTTTCATTTGAATTGATTTAATTTGTGGTAATAAGGTTAGGGTTGTGATATTTTTTAATTGATATATAGCAAAATATTATTATGACCCGCCCAAGCCGAGAGATCCAGAGATACAGAGAGAGCCACTCCAAATATCAGACATGGTGCTGGCTGTATGAAAACAACAAAATCAATCGCGAAGAATTTGAAAATGCATGTCGTACACTACAACCTGTAAGTGTGAAATTTTTTTAAAAATGAGTGCATGCAGAATTATGTATCCATTTGTATTAATTAAAGGTTTTGTTGTTTTTTTCTTTTCCAGAGTCAGGGAGTCCCTCGAGAGGTCCCAGGATCCGAGTAGCTCAATCCTCTGAGTGTTTTTGGGCCCGTCTTCTTTTGGCCACAGTTGTATAGACCCCATGTATCGCCTATTTGGGCAATTTTGTACTATCCAATATAATTAAACACTTGATTTTGGCCCAAAGTCTTCTTTTGGCCACAGTTGTATAGCCGCCATGCATCGCCTATTTGGGCAATTTTGTACTGAACAGTTTCTCCAATATAATTAACCATTTGATTTTGACCCAAAGTTTTTGTGCAATGAAATTTTTGTTTTTTTATTTATTAAATGTATAGGAAAAAAAAGGCAAATGACCATTTGGATGGGTCCTACCAAGGACCATCCAAATGGTCATTTGCTTTTTTTTTAAAATACTCGCGTGTGCGGTAATGCTTACGGTAATTCTTGCTGTAACGCCCGCGGAAATATAGCCGAGCCGATTATCGCTGTCATGTTGTGACACGTACATAGTGGGAACGCATCCTACAAGAGTTATCTTGTAATTTTTTAGATACATAATTATCTTTTCTATAATGTACATATGCATATTTAAGTATAATAATAAGCCTTCTATCTCATCCTATTATTTTTCTCAAGGGTAACCTATCCTTACTTTACCATCAGAAAATACTATGGGAAAAGCTCAATAGCTCCGCCTCTTTAACTTGGGGCAAAAATCATTGATTCTTTATTTCTACTATCTCATTATCATCTCACACCCTAGCTAGATCCTATATCTAGGGTAAACTCCAATATATATATATTCTATGTATTTTTTATACTTTTCTTATACTTCTTTTTAAATAGCTATTACGAGGGAATCAAATCCTAGTGGCACACTAGGTGGCATGATTTCAAAGATACACTTATTTTAATGCATTATTGCAAGCATGATTACAAAACTTTGTCAAGGAGCAATGTCATGCTTTCATATGGCATGAGGTGTCCTTTGGAATTAAATGAAAGTCTAGGCTAAGGGGACCACGGGAAGACTTTTGCTGCCAGAAATGGACCCTATTTTGATGAATTTTTTACACAAGGTTCCAATCCGAATTGGAAAACAATTTTAAAATGAAAATCGTAGATAATCATGAGCTGAAGTTTTTGCTCATATTTTTACTTTTTTATTTGGAGCCACGGTTGAGGAGATATGATCAAAATACTGGACCCTAGTCTGCCCACATCATGCAGGGACAGCTCATTTCCAACTTTTCCAATTCCTATTCACACTGGCTCCTCTCTTCTTGTGTAAACCCTTGGGGGTTCCCTTCACCTATAAAAGGGGACCTCTTCTTTCTTAAAAAGGGAACTCAAGCATTCAAGCCATTGATGAGAGGAATTCTTGAGGGAGTGAGTAGTAATGTCTAATTGTACTTAGCCATTAACATAAGCCTAAGCCTACACTTTCTCCTAGAGGAAGACTAGCCATCCTTGCATGCTATCCTTGGAAGATCGACTCTAATCAAAGAAGGGTGTGGACTTGGCGTATCAATCAAAGTTGAATTCTCTCCTCTTCTTCTCTCTCTATCAATAATGGTGCCGAAGGGTTTGTCAAGTAAGATGTGTTCTACATTGATGTTTTCTTGATTTCTTGTTGTTTTCATTTTCATCTCTAATCCAAAATATATATATATATATGTATCTAATCTCATCTCCTTAACCAAACCTATCTCTCTCACTCTTAGTAATTCGTCCTCTCTACAAATTTTAGGTTCTCCTTGCTACAGGTACATCTCTCCCCGCAGTATCCTTATTGCCTACTGGCAAGAATAGAGCTTGGGAGGGAAACTTCTCATCTCTTCACTTCTCCCATATCTACATTTCTCACATACTATCCTAGATGAATAACCCACATGATTATCATTTCTATCGCTTTCACTCTGTACGATCTATTAGAATTAACGTATGGATTAGCCGTAAAATACACTTTCAACAACGTATAGGATTTCTCTTCGGCCCTGAAAGGCTCAATGAAATACTTCTATCACCGGATCCCATCATACTACCTCTCATAGACTATAATTTTTCTTTTGATGTAAGCGTAGTTATCTTGCTATGAACCAAGAGGATTTGTACACACAATTAATCCCAATCACCAGACAAAATATATATATTATGGTAAGCACAAAACTACAATTCCAAAGAACAATTCGTAGCCTATTTGGTCATCCAAGATTGAATTCCATTAACTCGTCTATTAACCCTTTTCATATTACCCATGATACGATATGACCATAGCCTTGATGTTTTCATCTTCGTATTGTTTTGACATTCTCTTTTATGTTCTTTCTTTGTGTGTGTGAGTGCACGAGAGAAAGAGTGAGTCTTCTTTGATTGCACTTCTTTCCAAACCCTAGTCTTCATGGCATCTATGGTTTAACTCCTTCATATAGTTTTTGTTGAGTTCTCTCACAAACTCTCACAGCCATAAGCCCGGTGCTTTCCTGGCAAGACCGCAAATTTCTCGACACCGCGTGCATTGTTGAACGACCATTATCGCGAGCATTGACTCTATCATTACCGCCTTTGAGATTTTTTGACTCGAACTTTTCCTTTGTTTTTGTGCGTCTATTTGAGTGGTAATGTGCTCCAAATGTCATAGTGAGTGAGAGGAGAGAGACTATCCATCTGCCCACTCAACACAGACACATACACACACGCATACACACACACACACACACACACAAATCAGCTCAAAGTCTAATTCTTATATACAATTGAACTTGGGAAGACACCAATGGGCCAAATAGCTCACACCATATGGATGAAATATGCCATATACAATCACAAATTTGAGCAGAGGCTTCGCTCATATGAGAAACATACACAGCCAGAATAGTAGGAAAACAGTGAGGCGCTTGGAAAAATGAACAGCACCGTTGTGTCTGAAACGGCCAATAACCTCAGCCTACAATATCAAAGTGCTCAAATCCGAGCTCGAATGAGTAGTTTATGGTGATAGCCATTTTTTCGGCTCTCCATAATTGCCATAGTGAGTTAAACCACCCTACCAAAATCATCTAAACATTGTGCCTATCCCTACCATTTCACTATATATAGGTGTGTATGAGTTAGGGGACTTTTCCCATATCTTCTTAAAATCCCTTAATTAGCTAGTCATAGGGCTAGTTGAGCCAAAAAAATAAAATTTATAAAAAATATAAGTATATTATGGCCCATTTGTGTGTAAATATTTCATTGTATATAGAGCCTAAATAAAAGGATTTTTCATAATTATTTTGGTATTTATTTAAATATTTCTACCTATGGTGAGTTGTTTATGCTATGAACATTGACTCAACATTACCATATTTTTTCTTACCATTTTTCATACTCTTTATTCCATATAAAAATAGTTTCATGCAAGCTTCTATTATTTTTGGTGTAACTCCATCCCAACAAAAATCCAAAAAAACACTATTGTGTATATTTTTTCACTATTGTCATTTTTTTCCTTTCTACATCTATTCTCTATTACTCTCATAAATTAGACCACAAAAAATATTCATCTTTTTTTGGTAGACTTATAATGAGAGAGATTTATTTTGACCCCTTTATATTTTTTCCACCTATATTATTTATATTTGACATGTATATATTTTTTTTAGACCCCTCAATATTTGATTTTCTTAGTTGTACTATTCACTTATATCATGATCTCAACAATATCTTCAATTATAGACCTACCAAATAAGGTCAAGGCTATGTGGAATGCATGCATGCACCATGGGGAGCTCACTCTTGAAGGTATTCAAAAGAATCATCCAAAGAAGGACCTCACAAGGACTTTGTGCAGTGGAAAAAACAGTCGGTTTTGCTGAATTTTTTAAAAATCACATGCTCCCCGAATTTGAAAAGGTGATACAAACAAAAGTTGTAGCTCGTGAGCTGAAATTTTACCTCAAATTTTTTCATACTTTTTTGAGCTACGAGCTGTGAGCTATGATTTTATTGGTGGCCCCCAGTTTGCCCATGCTATGCAGCCACACTCCCTCTTCCACTTTATCATTTTCCTCTTTCACACACACTTCTCCACTCATCATCCCCACCTCTCTCACCACTCCTCTCTGCACCCTACTCACCTTCTTCTCAACCTTGAAGAATAAGAGAAACCATGGTGAACTCATGTCTCCTACACACACTTCCATTCCAAAATTGACCACCTAGTCTCATTTTTCCTCTTCCATATTACCCATATCTATCAAGAAAACCACAAAATTCAACCTCTTCTCTTGAAAGAAAGCATCATGGTGATTGATTACTCATGTTCACTTACCTTGGCTCTCAAGGAAGGTCAAGAGTGGAGAAAAAACGTACCGTCAAAGCTAGTGGACCGTCAACAAGCATCAAAATTGATCCTACTCAAGACACTTGGAGCATCAACATTGTAAGAAATCCATTTTTTCTTACCTATTAACAGTTTTTTCTTCCTTATTTGTATCCTACTTGGATACTCCCATTGTAAATATCCAATTCCATGTGTAAATCAATAAAAATACTAACTCCACTAATTTACTAACACTAAGCTACTATGAAAAGTCCTATCACCTCCACTTCTCTCCTCTCTCTCTTCTTCATCCATCCCCACTAAATTCTTGATAATTCCAATGCAAAAGAAATTAGATAAGTGCTGAAAGTCTGACCCAACCATGGTCAGAGGAGCACAAAAGGGGGAGCCATAAGCAAGAGCACTATGCTATAGCTTGAGAAGCCAAGCTCAACCTCTTTAGAAGGAGCTCTTGAGTGGAAGCTCATTGTCTTATGCATATGCATGTATTGTATTAGGGGTGATTAGCAAGGGAACTCTATGCCATTGTAAGAGAGAGTGATCATTCAATTGAGAGTAGGAAATCTATCATTTCTCCTACTAGTGTAAGCCCAACATTTGCTTAATCAAAGAGGGTGGATTTGGAGTAAGCTTGGATACTTTGTCTCTCTTCCAACGTGAAGAAATGGACAACAATGATGTGTAAGTGTCTTGGTGTTTTTTTAAAGTTTTTGATAGCTTGTCTCTGGGTGTTGTCATCAATTTATCCATAAATCCCACATACTGTAAGAGGGCGACAGGGTGGAGAGGACTCCCTTGGCCTTAAGACAGTGATTGGGGTGGCTTTTCTTGTGATGTGTTGTGGTGGTGTAATTTACTCAAGCTATGTTGAACAAATACTAATCTCACTTTCATTGGTCATGACAGATTTGTAAAAAGGTATTAGTGCAACAATCACCCCCTCCCCCTTCCCTCTTTTTCTTACATATATAATTGTGTTTGCTTGATCACTATTGAACATTTCAAAGCAGCTCGAGCACTCTCTCTCTCTCTCTCTCTCTCTCTCTCTCTCTCTCTCTCTCTCTCTCTCTCTCTCTCTACTCGTCCTAGTTCGCATCCAAACTAGGTGGTGCCCCAAATTTGTGTAGGGTTAGGTTGTGGGTTTTTGTGTGTGTTTGCTTTTTTTTCCAACCCCAACCCAATTGATCAGTACGGGAGCCTAGAAAAGTGCTTAGAGGCCACTCTTCTTATTGCTCGCCCCAGACCTGTGTGTGTGGCTATGGTGGTGTGTGTGTGTGAGTGAGTGTGCGTATATATTCCTCTTCCTCTTCTGCTATGCTCCTGGCTTTTAAGACCATATTAAGTAAAGTGGGAAAATCCCAATTCCTAGATTGGACAACTTTCAATATATCATGTACAAGGTGTTGAGGTTTTGTACTAGACTAAACATTTGAAAGAAACATTGGCCAAGAAAAATTATGGTTTTGGGTGGTTGCACCATCAAGTGACTAGTACATTGATTCCATTGTCATTGTTTATACTCTATTGTCCTACCTACAACTTATCTTAACATGGAGACATTGGTTTGAAGGCCCACAACTTGTTCAAACTAATGTCAAATGGAGTACCTGAATTTTTAGTTCAAAGTTCACCACTTGTCTAAGTTAGCACCCATTAAGAACTAAACCCACTTGGGCATGACATCAAAGCAACACACACCTCTAATCTAGAAATTCTTTACTTAAGGTACGAACCATTTATAAAATGTGTAGCATATGTCAATTGCAACATAGGAGGGCTAGTTTCAAGGTGCATTTGTCTAGGATATGCTATGGAGGAATGCAAAGTCCACGTGTTTACATAAAAATTTATCTAAGTACTTCTCCATTGCAACATAGAAGTTTTAATTTCAAGTTCAAGAAATTAGGCTAACAAAATATATAATGAAATAAATACTACCCTCAAGAAAACATTAAATATATTATTTTATACCCAATTGGAGAAGTTAACGTCTAGAAGCATCCAATTATGCCTAGACCCTAATAAAGATATGCTTGCATACATTGATATCTCAATACATGCACTTAGACTCCATGGTTTTCCTCTCGGCATATTTTAGTTTCCAAAACTCTCTTACATGGAGGATGTAAAATAACCATTCTTGATTCAAACATTTTTCTCCACAAACAAGGTCTCTCACACAATTCAAAGTCCATGATTTCTTTTCTCCCAATGCAAACAATTAGACTTTATATTTTTCCTTTCAAAGACTTGTAGGTTCTAAAACTCTTTTATATGAAGGGCACAAAAATAAAAATTTTAGGCAAACATGCATGCCAAGACCAAGATATTTCTTGCACATCCATGAATTCTCCATTCCATACTTGTAAGGTTTATTTTGATATCAAACATAAGTTTCTCCTAGTTACATATGGATGCAACCTTGAGATGGAATAATATAGAATTGCTAAAGAGAAAAAAGAATTGTGTGTGTGTGTGTGTCAAATAAAGGACGCCTCCTTAGTCTTTTGCAATGTTTTGTTTCATGCTTGAAAAATCATACAGACTCTCCAATTTTTAAAATCGTCAGTAAGAGCAAGGGAGGCCCGCAGTATAGGCGGGTCGTACAAGCTCGTTTAGAATATAAAGGGAAAGCACACAAAAATTTATAAGCGGTTCTCCTAGTCCTCTATGAATGTTTTAGCATGCTAACAAAAGAAAAACTCAATGCTTCACATCATACGACACGGAAAAATAGGTCCAATCGACAAAGGAGACCACAAAATTTCAAATATATGCCTAATTCTCTTCTTCTCTAAGTTTATCGTTTTTTGTAGCAATACGAGCATTCTCGCTCGTGATGTTAAAAGAGGATGTGTGTGAGCACTCACGAGGGACGAATGCTAAACCAACCAAGCTAGGTCCTTTGGACATTCTCGCTCGTGATGTTAAAAGAGGATGTGTGTGAGCACTCACGAGGGACAAATGCTACACCAACCAAGCTAGGTCCTTTGGACATTCACTCTAAACTTATCTTAGAAAGCCCCCAAGAATAAACTTCCTTTCCAATAACCTTAGAGCCTTTTTCTGCCTAGTATCGTTGAAAGTTACAAGGGTAGGCAATAGTCATGTCCTGAAATTGGTTCCACTAGTCACACAAGCTTTTGACTATGAAGAAAATTCTCTTCGAAAGAACTAGTTCACCGATTTACAAAGGTCATCAACCCTATTGTCGACAATCCAAATCAACATGAGTTATCAATGGCTTGGTTGACTTGGCCTATTGCCATCTCTATGCGCTCTAAAAATCCATTTTCGAGGTCCTCTCGTAATGGTTAGAGTGGCCTTGTCGTGCCCCTATAAGGGTTGTAAGCATTGTGTAGGGTTGTTTCTTGGGGTATTTGCACACCTTGAGCTCTTGCATGCAAGGGGTGGGACAAGGCTCTAATGTCCCTTAGGCTTAAATCCCTCCCTCGTATTCTTTCTTCCAAGGGAGACCTGGCTCTAAATCACTAAGAAAAGTCCAAATGGACCAATGAAGGTTGATTGAACTTTGAAGGTAGCAAAGAGAGAGAGAGAGGAGAGAGAGAGGTTGTTGCCCAGTGCGCAGTGCTGGAAATTGCAACCCTTCCCACCCTTCCTTAGGGGTCTAGCCCTGCACATGCATGGCACTTTTGTGATAGGCCTTCCCGGTGAAGAGCATGCTGTTTAGAGGCCCCTTCCCAATAGACGGGTCCTTTGAAAATAAGCCTTCACTAGGAAGGGCAAGTTTTGAAAATTCCCTTCAAAGATAAATTCTATAAAATAGCCCAAAAAAATTCAAAGTAGAAGGTTGCTTAGTTAAAACATGAGCCTAAGTTCTAAGGTGTAACTCGGATGTGCTGCATTTAGGATTGACTTGTTTTAGTTTGAGCTTTGTGGTGGTAGGAAGTTTCTCCGATAGATTATAATTTGCTACCATGTGTCGTTTTGTCTTCCTATCCATTGGACATGTTAGGGTGGGGTGGCAAGGACCTCAATGTGGTGGCATCCACTGCTCAAAATCTGTGTCCAAATATATTGTTTGTAAGATCCTAGTCTTTATGGTGTTTATGCTCCTTGTGGCATGTGATGCACATGGGGTTTTCATGGTCTGTAATGGTGGGTTGCGGGTCCATATAAAAGCCAAGATACTTGTAGTGTTTTTCTTCTTTAATATAAATAGCTCCTATTGAGCATTGATTATATATTAGAAAAAAAAATAAAGCCTAAGCTCTAAGGTGGTAAAATATAAGCTCAAATTTATTAAGATTTGAATCCCACCACCTAAATCAAAGAAGAGATAACATTTTTAATATGTTATTTTTAATGAAGACCTTCAAAAAATCAAAATGTGACAAGATTTGAGAGTGGCAGCTCACTAGTTATGCTTTTTATACGGATGTAGATGCTTTGCAATGCAAAGTCTGATGCAACCAGACTTGTGATGTGTGCAACGTGCATGATGATTCTAGAATCTAGCGACCTCTAAGCTCCTCCTCTAATGTCCTAGCCTCTAGCGCATGTGTGACTATATAGGGTTGAGTTTGGGCATGAATCTTTTAAAGGAAATGAGGAGATAGCATTGAGGCTCAAGGAAACAAGTCACGACCTCTCTCTCTCTCTCTCTCTCTCTCTCTCTCTCTCTCTCTCTCTCTCTCTCTCTCTCTCTCTCTCTCTCTCTCTCTCTCTCTCTACGCATTTCTGGCCTCTTCATGGCTTCACATGAGAGATGAACACTTTCTATGTACACTTCTTTCTCTGTTTACGCCACGCACTGCTCTCTCTCCTACTTGCAGTTATAGCATGCAAGTAGGAGCATGCCCGTTGAAGGGCCACTATATGCCAAGAGAATCTCGAACCACACCTTGGCCCCTCTACCCTTGCACAAACTCCTGGATCATGTCATCCATGCCTTTGTTGCAATAGGCATTGGCCTTACCTCATTGAATTGCCTCCCTCCTCTTCCTTTTCTCAGAGGGCCTCACCTCACAAATGTCCCTCAAACTTTCACACTCTTGCATACTCTTCTTGTGGCACATGTTGGCTAAAGTGAGTGCTCTCAAGATGTGTGTGTGTGTGTGTGTGTGTGTGTGTGTGTGTGTGTGTGTGTGTGTGTGTGTGTGTGTGTGTGTGTGTGTGTGTGTGTGTGTGTGTGTGTGTGTGTGTGTGTGTGTGTGTGTGAGAGAGAGAGAGAGAGAGAGAGAAATGAAATGAAATGTTATATTAACGTCTTCAAAAGGCCAGAATGACCTATGAGACCAAACTGATACAAAGTGGTGAATCTGTTACAATGTCTGGGTACCTTAGTACTAAAGTACTAGGTGTCAAAAGTGTGAAAGTGAATGTGAAAAACTAAATACAAGGTATTAAATAAACTTCTTAGGAGCATTCTGGGTGTCTGGCTAGAATGCTTCTAATCCTTTGTTGTAGTCTCCTCCGGTGAAGTGTGCTTCTGCCTCTTGGTCGTGGTCGTCTCGATTTCCTAAGCTCAATCGCTCTGTCAATTAGGGTGCCTTTGGTATGAATGTGGGTACTCCTTTGTGTTGGCTGCTGGCCTCTTGCTTCCCCTTACACTCCTGCTTCTCTCGATCCGAAGAAATCTGTGATCTGCCTCTGAGGCTGTAGTGCTCTTTGTCTTCTCATTAGATTATCCCTGTGCCGATGTAGTTCCAGTAGGTACAAGCCTAAGCATCTTTGATCTTGGTATTGCATGATTCTATCTAGAGGTCCAAAGCCTTCTTTAAAGAGGCAGTGAAAACGCCCACGTATCTCGTAGTATACTGTGCAGTGGCATATGTAGTGTAATTCTGTCTCTGACTCCATTCCGCATAACTTGCAAATTCTGCTTTCAAGTGGGATTCCCCTAAATCTGGCAAATTCAATTTCCAACTGGTGTGAGGATGTACGAATCTGACCAATAGCACATCTCAAACCATGAGACAGGTGGGTATCCATGTAACTCGGGCGAATCACAAATCCATCTTCAGATAGTTGTAGGAAGTTTTCTTTGTAGTCGGCCATCTTTGTGCCCAATTCTTGTGTAGGGTCTACCCATGTCCTCTTAGTATCCAGCTGTATAAGATCCTGTCAGATGATCTTATTAATCTCCGTTCGTGTAATTGCCAGTGATGGAGCCTTAAGAAAGTATTGGAAGGGGGGTAATCTTTCCATACTGAACCCGTGTCTTTGAAACCACGAGGACAGTTGCGCATACCAGCATGATGTATCCCCTTTCATTGCCAATTGTCGAGAGGATTCGAGGGCTAGTCTAGTATATCGCCACTTATTTGTATCCCACAAACCATGCATAAAGGACACTGATCTGGTAAGAGCTTCAATTTCTATCGAAGGGGGCGCTAGTTCCTCTCGGGTAATCGCGTGTGGTACGGAGGCCTTGGATCTAATCATTTGGGAAATCATAGATACCAAATGTCTCTCCATTGACTTCCAATTATCTTGATCCACAGATGGTCCCCAAATCTGGACCCCATAAAGCATAGCCGAAGCCACCATAGTATCAAAGAGCCAAATTTTTGTTAGTGGTTCCTGAAACTACACTTGTGAACACATCCTCTCCAACCCTCCCAAGGCCGCAGAGGCTCTAGATAATCTAGCATCCGCTGCTTTCTTAAGAGTAAACTTCGGTCCTGCAAATACCACCCCAAGGTATGTGTATGCATCTGTGTACTCTACTGTATCCTGGCCATATGCAAATGTAGGTGCCGATCTCCTAACCCACTGCGGTGTGGTGTTAAACACCATAACTTTAGTTTTACCCAAGTTTACCGACAGTCCACTGTCCTCTGCGAATTTATGTAAAGCATCCAGCTGCCTCTGCATTCCATCTGGTGATTCTGCTCTCAATACAATATCATCTGCATACAACAGCAAAGGGATCCATGACCCTACAAGTTGAGCACCTCTGTCACCTTCTCTCTCAATGTAATCTGATACCTCGTCTATGTACATACCAAATAAAGTAGGGGACAGTGGGCATCCCTGCTTTACTCCAACGGTGGAATGAACAATGTTGGAATCCCCTTCTGGAGTACGTACATAACCAGTTACTGATCCGTATAAGGCCATGATCCCCCAAATAATCTCTTTGGGGACCCCTAACTCTTGCATCCTGCGCATCAATCTGGCCCTTGGTATTGTATCAAAAGCTTTCTGAAAATCCACAAAGCAACAATACATCCTTCTCCCGTTTGCTCTTCCTTCCTCAATAATGGCTCTGAGCGTAAGAATATGATCTAAAGTGGAATAACCCCTTCTGAATCCAGCTTGTCTTATTGCCCTTATGCCCTCATTATCTCCCCATCTACTCAATTTTTGTTCAAGAACGGATGCGTACAGTCGGGTCAAAGTGTGACCTACCATAATGGTACGGTAGTTCCCAAGTATCATAGGATCCCCTGACTTGAAAATAGGTACGATAGTAGATAATTTCCAAGATTCAGTGAATCCTTCACACATGAACCGATTAAACAGACGAGCAAGGACTTCTGAAAGTAGATCCTTGGCATGGATCAGATGTTCTTCTACTAAACCCTCATGATCATATGCTCTTCTTGTCTTCATCTTATCAATGGCTTTTTCCACCATTTCTGTAGTAAAGAAAGTACTAGTAGCAGGGCATGGCTCTAGCGGATCTGGTAATGGAGGCTGTCCAGATACCATATATAATGATGTTACATATTAACCCCAGATCTCAGGAGAAGTGATCGTCAGAGGCGGTGAGTGCTCATGAAATAAGCGCCAGGCCTCATGTGAGTCCTGACTCAAGAAGAGCTGATATAAATCCTTTTCTAGTTTGGCTAAAAATGCCCTTTTCTTGCGACGTACTATACGCTGAAGAGCAATCCGAGACTGCTTATATGTGATGATCCCAAGTGTAAGCTCTTTCTGGACTTGGGTTCTCGTCTCTCTGCATTCCTCATCATACCAATTGTTTTGAGGCGTGTTCCCAGATCCTCTCTTTTGATCAGGTTGAGTATGTGGGTATGCCTCTTGTGCTGCTCCATGTAGTATCTCTGTTAATTGAGAAGTAATCTCCTCTACAGTATATATTGGCTCGGCTACCCACATCCTATTATAGATCTTTTCCACATAGACTGAATCAGTTTCTGGCGTGAAAGTATATCTTGCGTGTGTCTTCTTCCTTTGTACTTGAGAGGCATTGTATTAGAAGGAGATTGATAAGGTCAATAGAGCATGATCCACTGCAATCCCAACCGGCCTGGGTCCCACCTTAAAGTCCTTGATACTAGAAATACAGCTTGGTGAAGTCATGACATAATCCACTGTACTGGCCCCATGCCTGTGCGGGAAGCATGTGAATCCCCCAGATAACAGGAAATTCTCTAGACCATTAAGTATGGCCAAACCATGTATAGTTGCCATCTCCATGAGATGTCTCCCATATTCAGTGTGTTCTTTATCCTCTGAGTTTCTAGTAAGCCCTCTCTGTGATAAATCCACTTCTCTGAGCATTTCCTCAGAAGTATCATAGAATACTGCTTGAGAGTTGGCCATTCTGGCATTAAAGTCTCCTAAGAGAACGATGTCTCCATCTCTAGAGAACTCCCATATGTCATTATTCAATATGGAGAAAGGGGATTGTCCTTTAGGCGAGGAGTAGACTGAGGTACTCGGAGGGAAGTAGCATATAGCGATATATAGAAATCTACCTATCTCGGCTCTCATTCTCACCCACATATACCTTGCTTGCTCATCTTTCCTGATAATCTATAGTAGTGGTTTCAACTCCTCTTTAAATACGACTGCTACTCCTCCTGAACCCCGGCTACCCTGTAGAGATCTCTTGTCTGGTCGACCAGCTGTTTCCCATAAATAACCCTTCACATGTGGCATACGATGTCCCGGTATCTGGTGTGTCTCTGAGTAGAAAACTATGTCTCTGTCCCTAAAGCTGTCTTCAAAGGCACCTACATCTAGCCTATATGATCCATTACAATTCCACGCCGCTGTTCGGAGCGTCGCCCCATACATCACGCACCGTCATGATGAGCGCTTTTCCAGAACCACTACTTTCCCTCCTCTATAAAAGGCGATTTTCCCCATTTCTCTTGCTGCCCTGATCTCTGGCATCAACTCTTGCATGTGTGCCACTTGTGCCAATGTAAGGTCATCTCCCAGGAAAATACCGGTTTTCTTAAGAGTTCCTTTACGTTTCCCTTCTCATCGGTTCCTTTCTTGCCCACTCTCCATGCACTTGTGTGAGTGGGTTCTGTGATGCCCATGCGTTGTATCAGTTCCTTCACTTCTTCATCTACATTCTCTTTGTCTTTGACTCCTGTGACCTGCACATGCAAAGCCCGAGTCTTCCTTTTCTGCTCTTCCTCAATGGTCATATTAATGATGGTGGAGGTAGGTGTGGTCTCGGGCATCTGGGCCTTCCCTTTCTTCGCATCCTCAATCCATTTCTCTGCTTCATCAACCTTTTCTTGTGTCTTAAAAAGACGTTCCGCCCATGAAGATGCCGTTTTCGATTTCTGTTCATTTTCTTTTCATAGAGCTTTCATCTGATCCTTCATGTCCTCGAGCTCCTTCAGCACCGAAGGTTGGTCGTCTCCCTTCTCCTTAGTTGCAGATTTGCAAGCCGCAAGTTCTCCTTTTAGCTCCTCGATTATTGCATCTTTTTCCCCCATTTGCTTTTCCATATTTGTTCTCCATGCTTCAAAACTTGTTGATGTCTCATCGAGTTTCTTTTGCATAACGCATTCTGTTACATTTACTTCGGCCTTGATTAGGTTTCGTAATTCCGTTTTCAAGATTTGAATCTCCTCATTCTGTATCCCCCGGATCTCTCTCCTTAGTTCTCTCATCATGTCTTCATACATGGAGTTCCTGTAGCTCTCAGCGCTCGCGTGCATTTCCTTCCTGATGTCATCTCTCATGTAGTTTAGCTCTGATTTGAGCATCACCTGGACCTTCTCCATCATTAGTTCATCATGTATCTTGGACGTTTTCCCCACTCGTAATGATCCTGGTGATAGTACAGTATCTTTGTTTCTCCGCTTGAAAGTAGCCGTTGTTTTTTTTGGGGTGGTGTAGCTATCTACACCCGGAGCTTCCTCTTCGGTAGGCGGATCCATCGAACCCGGGCCCCAAATGTGGGGTAGGGTACTAGGGTGGGGGACTGAGAATAGGTCCTGCTCGCTCAACGCGTAGGAGGACCAGCTCGCGTAGGAGAGAGAGAGAGAGAGAGAGAGAGAGAGAGAGAGAGAGAGAGAGAGAGAGAGAGAGAGAGAGAGAGAGAGAGAGAGAGAGAGAGAGAGAGAGAGAGAGAGAGAGACGTGTGAACCAACTTCCCGGGCAATTAACCAAATTTACCTTAGGCTTAAAAGTTCCTTTAAAACTTGAGCTATTAACTTCCTACGCGTAGCTGAAGGGACTTGCTACGCGTAGGATGTTGAGACCTGCTATGCGTATTGGAGCTTGCAGAGCGGAAAGCCAGAGAATCTGCGCGTGCTGCTTGGTCCTGCAGGAGCCCTCAATCTCTGCATTTCTGCACCTGCGCGAGTTCCCCTGCCTGCACTTGAAAGGACTTCCCTGTGTGCCCTGCTCCTGCCCTGTGCGCCTTCAACAGCTGCGCAACCTCAGTGTCTTCGGTCTCTGCATGACCCGCACGAGCTTCTTGTCCTAAGCGTCCTGCGCGTTCGCCTTGCTGCAGAAGGTTGTCCTTACGTGAGAGAGAGAGAGAGAGAGAGAGAGAGAGAGAGAGAGAGAGAGAGAGAGAGAGAGAGAGAGAGAGAGAGAGAGAGAGAGAGAGAGAGAGAGAGAGAGACGTGAAAACTAATGGTGATGCTTTTGGGGGGAAGAGGAGCAAACAGAGCTAAAGTATAATATACCAACATACTAAAAATTTACTAACCATCAAATTTAATTAAAGAATACCTAATGCTAGATCCTCTTAAGTATGGAACAATAAAAGATACACCAAAAGCAAGTGAATATTTCATAGGAGCAAGAAAATTATGGGGTATCGAGTGACGGGTTGATGCATTTTTGCCTTGCATGATGACGGGCAAAGTGTATGATGGCCCTTCCTCTTCGATGGCCAATTAAGGGAATTCCCCTTCCCTAGGAAGGACAAGGGCACCCTTCAATTTCCAGGCCTGCCAGTGAGTCAAAGAGCGCTACCTGAGAGTCGAAGACGGTAGACTGGTCAAAGCTTGAAGCAAACTTCAAAGTGCTGCTGAAGTAATTGGCACTGCCATTATTTTTGGTAGCTCTCTTCGTCATCTCTAGTCTCTCGCCCTCTCTCTCTCTCTCACACACACACACACAAGCGCGCGCACGCGGACAGGCAGAAGGCTGGCCAGAGAGAGAGAGAGCTATCCTCTATGGGAGCGATGGCGGCTCCTCTTAACAATGCTCTCCATCGCCATATTGGGCCAGGTAATTCCCTCTCTCTCTCTTCTCTCTCTCTCTCTCTCTTCTCTCTCTCTCTCTCTCTCCTCTCTCTCTCTCTCTCTCTCTCTCTCTCTCTCTCTCCTCTCTCTCTCTCTCTCTCTCTCTCTCTCTCTCTCTCTCTCTCTCTCTCTCTCTCTCTCTCTCTCTCTCTCTCTCTCGCGTGTGGATTCAGACGGATACTCATACCACTGTTTGATGCAGAGAGAGTAATTGACCGTCGCTACTTCTCGCTTCGAGATATTAAACGCTTGGTATGCCTCTCTCTCTCTCTCTCTCTCTCTCTCTCTCTCTCTCTCTCTCTCTCTCTCTCTCTCTCTCTCTCTCTCTCTCTCTCTCTCTCTCTCTCTCTCTCCTCCAGGCATGTTTTCCCCATTGCCTTCACCTGCAGCCAGTGTTCGGGAAAAATGTGTCTCAGCTTAATATCGTGCCGTTTTCAATTTCCAAAATGCCGGTTGAGCGCAAGGGGAAAAGGAGAAATTCCGCCCCAAAATAGAGAAAAATAGTGTAAAAACCTAAAAAGTAACCTAATTTTCTAAATTTTCCTCTTGGAAAATTCAAGGAAAGGCATTTTGTATGTTTGGGAAAATGATTTTTCCCAAACACTGCCTGCAGCAAGTCTTCCATTGATTCCATTCAACTGCTCTACAAACAAATCTAATCCCGTACACCAACCACCCCTGGCTTTTCACGTGGTGTCATTTCATCACTTACTTTAATTTGAGGTGACCCGCGTGTAAGGTGTCACGTATCAGTACGTTCACCTCATTAATTTGACTTGCCCTATCCATTTATTTTGTTGGCACTGCCTGCTTGCAGGTAGTGATATAGGGGTGATGCCTATCAATTTGTGTACACAATTTTTAAGCTTTCTTTTAGGCTTTTTTAAGCTATTTTTTAGGTCTCTAATAAAAATAGATTATATTTTTCTCTCTGCCGTTCAAAGCAGCTCTCTCTCTCCTTCTCTCTCTCTCTCTCTCTCTCTCTCTCTCTCTCTCTCTCTCTCTCTCTCTCTCTCTCTCTCTCTCTCTCTCTCTCTCTCTCTCTCTCTCTCTCTCTGTGCATGTGTGTGTGTTTCTCTGCTCTGCTCTGCCGATGAACGCAGTCAAGAGCTCTCTCTCTTTCTCTCTCTCTAACAGCAGGCAGTGCCGCCGTCTACACGCTAGTGTCGGCCTTGTTCATTACTTCTTGAGATGCTTTCTGAGATTCCTTCTCTACCTTTAACAAAGGAGATTTTCAAGTTTCGAACCCACATCATTCCCTCATATACCCTATTGTTACTCCCCTAACCACTTCAGCACCAAGCTGACTTGTTCAGAAGGGCTTGTCTTTAGTATAATCGGGATACCCTCACTTCTGTGTTGTAGCCTGCAATCGAGACCTTCACGGCACCACTTGCTTCTCTGCCCATTTGCCAATATTCGCTCTGATTTTTTTCTCGAGAATCGTGTAGACATGTAGTAGTGTTAGTGTGTATACGCGCTTCACCAGGGGCACTTTTCTCCCACTGGGTTTTTCCCCCTGGACATCCGGAGTGAAAGGACACCTTATCTCTTAGGGTTTCATATAAGCTTTGTAGCTCTGAGTTTGTATATATTATTATTCCAATATAGAGAGAGAGACTACAAAGATCTCGTACACAAGCTCTGTGTCTTCTCCTTCTCCATCTTCTTCCTACTCTGAGTTGCTGTCTTCCTTTTGTTTCCTGTTTCATCATCTTCAACAATTGGTATCAGAGCAAGGTGATTTCCAGAGCCTCTACTTGCGTTTTCACGTCCGCGCACGCAATCGCAGTTTTCAGGCAGTTTTCGGAAAATTTGCTCGTGGGAGCATCCTCGACGTTCCGGGAGTATTCTGATCAGGCGACCTGGGGTTTTACCCCCCTTTCGAAGTCGTTCGAGCCCTCAGAATTTCGTTGTGAGCAGCGTAGCAGAAGTTACTTTTCGGAGGCGTTTAGATCAAGAGGGTGTGCTTTTTGACAGATTTTCTTCAGGTAAACAGTTCTTTTGGGAAGCAGCTTGTCTTAGCTTTGTGCTGAGATTTTGTGTAGAGTTTTGCTTGGATTGGAGAGGAGATTTGTGAATCTCTTGGAGGTTCTTTTGCTCTCTTGTGTGCATCCACAGTATGGCTCAATCTACGGAGAAAGAGATTTTTGGTGCGTTTACATCCGAAGACAAATTGGATGGTACCAACTATTCTCTTTGGTCTTTTATGGCCAAAAATGTTTTGGTTGGTAAAGGATTGTGGGATTATGTATCTGGAGATGAAGTTCGTCCAGGTAGCATTGCACCTGCCACGCCTGGTCGTGGTGCAGCTGTTGGTGCAGGACCCTCACAAGTCACTCCAGAGCAAAAGAGATGGGATACTAAAGATGCACAGGCTATGGCTGTGATTGCCTTAACCATAAAGAGGACAATCACACCACATATCAGATCTTCCAGAACTTCTGAGGATGCTTGGAACACTCTGCAAGCTATGTTTGGAGGAAGAAACGCTGCCAGAATAGAGTTTTTGAAGAAACAACTTGACAAAATACAGATGGACGAAGGTGACGATATTGTCGAGCATCTTACAAAAATCAGGGATCTTAAAGAGCAATTGCTTAGCATTGATGAAGTGATTCCAGAGAAGGACTTGGTTTCCAAAAAACTCAATTCATTACCACCATCTTATTTGACTTTTCAGACTTCTTTGACTCTGTCTTTGCGAGCTAATCCTGACCCTCTTCATTTTGAAGAGTTAGTGGCATTGCTATTGCAGGAGGATCAATCACGTAAGAACAAGTCTTTACAGGTGGATGGTATGGATCATGCTCTTGTTTTACAGAACAAAAACAGGGGTAAAGAGAGTGCTCATCACTCCAAGTCTAGTGCAGGACAATCTTCAGAGAAGTCTAAAGGTGATTCCGACAAGTCCAAGAAGAAAGGTAAATGTCACTACTGCAAGAAACCTGGTCACTACATTAGTGAGTGTAAAAAGCGAATTGCTAAAGAAAAGAAGAAAGAGTCAAGTTTGGTTGTTTCAGCTTCTGGTGATTCTTCTACAGCTAAAGAAGAGTCTGCAAACTTTGTGCAGGATTCTTATGCTTTTGTAGTATGTTCAGATTTTTCTGCTTATAGTGTTGACAAGACACAAATGATTTGGTACTTTGATAGTGGTGCATCCAGGCATATTACTTCAAGGAAGGATTTGTTTTGTTCATTGGATGCAGCTCCAGCAGGAAAGAAGGTGACATGTGCAAATAATGCTTCTTATCCAATCAAAGGCGTTGGTAAGATTTTGATTACCATTTCAGATGGTTCAGATTTATGCTTGCCAGATGTCTTATATGTTCCAGGGATCAAGAAGAATTTGTTGTCTGTATCCTCTCTTGCAAAAAATGGTCTTCGGGTCATTTTTGAGGATGACAGATGTGTTGTACGAGATCGAGAGAATGGTTATTCTCTTATCACTACAGGTACGCTGGACAATGGACTATTTGTGCTAGATCGTTATGAAAAGCAGATTCAGGTATGTATTGCAGAAACAAAGACTCAGGCCATGCAGGATGCTGAGTTGTGGCATGCTAGATTTGGGCATGTTGGTTATGGCAGTTTGATGACTTTACAACGTCATAATATGGTGCATGATTTGTCTTTATTGGAGATGCCACCAAGACATGTATGTGAAGGTTGCGTTCTTGGAAAGATGCACAGATTTTCATTTTCGCACGATGGTTCAGTTAGAGCGACACGAAAGTTGCAACTTGTACACAGTGATGTATGTGGTCCTATGAGGACGCCATCTATAGGAAACAGCCTTTATTTTGTGACCTTCATTGATGACTTTTCCAGGTTTTGTTGGGTGTATCCACTCAAAGAAAAGTCAGATGTGTTTGCAGTTTTTCAACATTATGTCGCCATGGTTGAAAATGAAACAGGTTGCAAAGTACAGACTCTTTGTACCGATCGAGGAGGTGAATACATGTCAGGTGCATTTAAGGATTTTTTGGGAAAGAAAGGCATTAAACACCAATGCACTATGCCATACACACCACAACAGAATGGTGTTGCAGAAAGGAAGAACAGTTCTTTAATGGAGACAGCTAGATGTATGCTCAAGGCTAAGAGTTTGCCTCATAAGCTATGGATGGAGGCAGTTGCTTGTGCAGCACATGTTTTGAACAGGTGTCCTACTCGTGCCTTGAAGACCATTACTGCATATGAAGCTTGGTATGACAGAAAACCTTCAGTCAGTTATCTTCGTGTTTTTGGTTGTCTTGCTTATGCTCACATCCCTCAGCAGTTACGTGGGAAGCTTGATGATAAGGCAATCAAATGTATATTTGTGGGGTACAGTAGTGGAAGTAAAGGTTATAGACTTTACAATCCTGCTACAAACAAGATTTTTGAAAGTCGTGATGTAATTTTTGCAGAAACTACTACTCAACCTATGGTTGCTTTTGATGTACCTCATATGCAGACACATGATGTATTTGAAGGTTTGCTTCCTTCTTTTGTGGAGAATCAAGAATCACAACAGGTTGATAACCTTGATCAATCTTTTGATCAGCATGTGACACCTCATGATGTAGAGGAAATTGTGCGTGAAGAGCAAGAAGTTCTCAGGGAAGAAAGAACCTTGCCTAAATGGGTTCAGAAAACTTTGCAGGATAGCAAGTTGGATGCACCGTTGCCACGAAAAACACGTGCTGGTACTACTTTTGGCACAGAGCAAGTAGATTTGGCTTGCTTTAGCACTCTTTGTGATGCAGATGAGCCTGATTCATTTGAACAAGCTTTAGAGTGTGTTCAGTGGAAAGATGCTATGCAGCAAGAAATTGATTCTATTCATAAGAATCATACATGGGATCTAGTGGACTTGCCTACAGGTAAAAAGCCTATTGGTACAAAGTGGGTTTTTAAGGTAAAAAGGAAACAAGATGGTACTGTTGACAGGTACAAAGCAAGGCTTGTGGCAAAAGGCTATGCGCAACAAAAAGGCATAGATTATGATGAAACCTTTGCTCCTACTTCTCGTGCGTCCACAGGTAGATCACTAGTTGCAATTGCTGCTCATCATGGTTGGAAAGTGCATCAGTTGGATATCAAAACTGCTTTTTTGAATGGTGATTTGCAGGAAGAAGTTTATGTAAGTCAACCAAGTGGTTTTGTTGTAAAAGGTCAAGAGCAAAAGGTATGTAGATTGCGTAAAGCTTTGTATGGTCTCAAACAGGCTCCAAGAGCATGGTATGAGAAGATACATACTTATTTGATTGGCCAGGGATTTCAGAATAGTCCAACAGAAAGTACTTTGTATGTCAAAAAGGGAGATGGAGTTCTCATTATGCTAACACTTTATGTGGATGATATGCTTCTTACAGGCAATACTGCAAATGAAATTGAAGCGTTTAAAGATGCTTTGAGAAAAACCTTTGAGATGTCTGATCTTGGTTTGCTACATTATTACTTGGGTATTCAGTTTGTGCAATCAGAGGATGGCATATACATGTTGCAGGCAAAATATTTGCATAAAATTTTGGACAAGTTTGGTATGCAAAATTGTAAGCCAATCTCTACACCCGTAGAAACTAGATCAAAGTTGAGCATGCATGATGCTGGAGAAACTTTTGATGTACATACTTATGCAGCAGCGGTTGGTTGCTTGATATATTTGGCAGGCAACACTCGTCCAGACATTCAATTTGGGGTTTCACAAGCAAGCAGATTTATGCACAGCCCAGGTATGCATCATTGGCAGGCTGTGAAGCGCATACTTCGTTACCTTTCAGGTACCCCTAATCTTGCCATGTTCTTTCCAAGGGGGGATATGTATGGAAAGCACAGTTCTATGCAGCTTCTTGGTTACAGCGATTCAGATTGGGCTGGTGATTTTGACACACGACATTCCACAAGTGGCAATTGTTTTTTCTTGGGAAATGCATGTATATCTTGGCTAAGCAAGAAGCAACCCACAGTGGCTACCTCAACTTGTGAAGCTGAGTACAGGGCAGCTTTCACGGCAACAGTTGATTGTGTATGGATACGCAGGTTATTGGCAGATCTTTGTGAGTGTCAACAGGCACCCACTACCATTTTCACTGACAGTCAGAGTGCTATGGCAGTTGCAAGGAATCCAGTATTTCATGCAAGAACAAAGCACATAGAGGTTCACTACCACTATGTCAGGGAAAGGCTACATGCAGGGGAGATCACACTAACTTACTGTCCTACACAGGATAACATTGCAGATCTATTTACGAAGGTGTTATCACGAGAAAAGTTTGAAGCTTTCCGAAAAGCTTTGGGCTTACTCTCATACACATGATGATCTGCTACCTTGTACGGATTCACACTATCACTACAGGGGGGATTTGTAGACATGTAGTAGTGTTAGTGTGTATACGCGCTTCACCAGGGGCACTTTTCTCCCACTGGGTTTTTCCCCCTGGACATCCGGTGTGAAAGGACACCTTATCTCTTAGGGTTTCATATAAGCTTTGTAGCTCTGAGTTTGTATATATTATTATTCCAATATAGAGAGAGAGACTACAAAGATCTCGTACACAAGCTCTGTGTCTTCTCCTTCTCCATCTTCTTCATACTCTGAGTTGCTGTCTTCCTTCTGTTTCCTGTTTCATCATCTTCAACAAATCGTAGCGCCTACTGAGGTGAAGGTGATATATTAGTACTTAGTAGTAAGTGGATGTAGGTCCTAAGCACTATCTAGCACAGTTCTTAATGACCCCCAAGTGGTGGGATCGACGACCCGGAAGTGCACAACCAAATCTTGAGGCGGGGGAAGGGTCTACAAAATTCAACTCGCGGATGGAGGTCAGAGACTTGAACCCATGACCTCACGGTTGGGAGGCTAACGAGCTAACCACGTAGGTGCATGTGGTCTCTTGAAACCACTATAAGCGCCGTTAATTATAAAGTGAGTTTATTCTCCCCGCCCCCTCCCCCTCCATGTCCTTGTTTGTTTTTGTTGTCCTTGTTTACTTTTCAGCAATTGATGTCCACGCGCGCTTTTGTTTTCGTGCCCACACTTCCCGGCCATGGATCCCACTACTTGCGGGTCATTAAGACTCCACGTTAGTTAGTGCTGAGGGACGCACGATACTGCTAGGCCTAGAGGGATAGTGTTTACAAAAGGAGTGTGTCTCAAGGGCTCTTATTGGCTCCTCTACCCAACATTAACTAGTTCACATAGGTGTAGTCGTGAGCTCACATGGGACATAAAGCTCGAGACTGTGGGTTTAATGCTTTAGATAGGACCAAATTTACTTTTCTTTCAAGTATACATAGTGATCGGACCCCTCTCAACCGTTGATCTCCTCCTGATTTGCTTGTGTTAAATAGTGCCATGGGATGAGCCTAGTCCTATATACACAAAGAATATGCAAGCCACCTCAAGACCTCCTTCAAACACACGGTGATTCCTTGTCTGCCATACATTATGTAAGAAGACGTACCTGACGATTTGAGTGCTGATGAGGATGGCAGGACCACCTGAATTCTTCCCTATACAGGGCAAGTGTAGTCCTATACTCTCCAGATTCACATTTGTGTATTGTGTTACACTTTCTTTGGAAGCCTCAAAAGTGCTATGAGTTGAAGAGTTCATTGTGTGCTTTATGTACTTTAGTTCTCCTCATGCGACACTAACCAAATGTTATGCTCATATCCACCCCACACTTAGGGATTTGGATAATTATTATTGAGGTGTCTACTTATGTCCAAATTACTAGTCCTTGCCTATTCATATTACTAGTCCTTAGGTCATAAATTAAAACGATCTTTGATCAAATTTCTTGATTGATGTTCAAACCTAGATCGTGTTTAGCTTACGAATGTTGAGCCCGTGATGTCCCTTTGCATACCAATAAAAGGAAATCACCTTTTCTAATCTATTCACATTGCAATGCTTCATTCATACAACATCCAAAGCTCATGACTTACTATGTGCTAAGCTATGTCGGGTGGATATGTTCGCAAGTTGGTGAAATACTCAACCTGTAGTAGCAGATTAACAAGTGACAAAATCACGAGGCCTGCCACTTTAAAATAAAAAGGAAGAGGGAAGAGGAATGTGTGTCACAAATGGGAGCAGTGCTCAAAGAAGAAACCTGGTTGATAGATATGCAAGTTGTGAGTACAATAGGCATGTGTTTTATGGGAAGAATGAAGCACCAAAAGAAATCTAGACAGGTTTTTTGAACGGGTATTTTGAGGGGGTGTTGTTTAGTTTAGGGAGAGAGGGAGGGTGGCGAGGGTGGGAGAGGTGTAGGGCCGAGGCTGGGGGGAAGGGGGGGGGGGGGGGGGGGGGGGGGATTATTTTGGAAGTAGAAGATGTGTGGAAGAATGGTCTGACCAAAAACAAAATCTTGTGCCTGCGATTGAAGACAGGGGAGGATTCTTAAGCCAAATGTGATCAAGTTTTGAGTTATATAGAGTTGTAAAGTCGTGGATTTGTTGTTGATAACCATGCTTATGGAGTTGCTCTTGTAGTTTTTGGTAGTGTTCATTTGTTGGGTCGCTGTGGGTATTGAAGTCTCCAACAATGAGGCTTGTTCTTGTGCTTTTGGAGGAGTCAGCCAAACTATTGAGAAGGCATATCAATGAAGTTGTGGAAGCTTTTGGCGATTTGTAGACTGAAATTACATGCAATTCATGGTTGTTTGTAAAGGATAGGACGGCCTCTATAATTTCGATGCCAATGGATGCAATTGTCTTTACGGATTGCAATGCAATGTGTGTCTTGTAGTAGATTGACATTCCAAACGTATCACAATGGTGAATGTGGTTGAATTCAGGAGCAAGAAGATTGGAGGCAAGCTTTTGTCTTGTTTCTTGAAAGCATAGAATGTCAGATGTTGTGAAATTGGGATCTGTTTTGATTTGATGAATGTATTTTTGAATGGAAACGATGTTTAGCGATTGAATAATGTAATGTGTTTTGTTGAAAGCAAACGGAGGAGGCCTTAAGTATTCCCATTTTGCATCCTTTTCAAGTCTCTCATGTTCTGCGAGCACGATGTTGTCGATTTTTATTTGGCTTGGACTTATTGGGTTAAGAATGTAAAGGTTCGCCGGTTCTTTAATGCGGGAGAGGGCTGTGTATATCAATCCATGTGTCTTGATAGTCCTCGGATCAAAGGCGACTGCAAGCATTGTTAGGCCTTGCGATCTATGGATTGTTCTTGCATTTGCGGCTTGAATGGGGAGTTGTGTTCTTGTTATGGAATTCAAGGCATTCTTTCCAATATGAAATTCTTTAGATGTTTGAAAAATTGGTGTCCACAAGGGGTTGATGTAGCTATCAAAAAAGTGCAAATTTTGTTGTCATTGTTTTATCCCTGTGGTTGAATCAAAGAAATGAATCCATGCAATATGGGAAGTTCGTATGCTTTGCACGTGCTTAAGAATACCATCTGCACCATTTACAAGACCGTCACCAATGTCAAGATTACCACCGCAGATTTCAACAATCATGCCTACTTTTAGCTCGAGAACTAAAGCCAAACCTGCAGTTGCCTGTGGGTCGTGTGGTATTATGAGACTTTTTGAGCATGTTTTGTGGCGGGTGTCTCTTGCATGTATGACGTATGCTTGTGTATCGAGGTTTTCAAAAACCATATGGTTATGTTGATTTTTCAAGTTATTGGTAAAAAAAAAATGCGGCGTTGTGAATTTATCGAAAGCCTTGTTGCTGTGGTTGGTGTTAATGAAGTTCACATCTGCATTTGTGTGTTTGGCCTTCCTTATTCTATTAAGGATTGCAATGAATTCTCTGTTTTCTTGACGCATTATCTGCTTCAGCTCGTAGCATTTCACATGAGTGTGCCAAAAAGACGGCGCAAGTAAGTTAATCGCATCTTGTGCGTTGCTAAATATCCATCGATCTCGAACTGGGCTTGCTTGACAAAGGTCTCCATAAAACAAGACATCCAAACCACCAAACGGCTGTATGTGGTTATGCTTGATTGCACGGAGTCTTGTATCTATAATATGTAGCGGTCTGTTCCCAATCAAAGAAGACTCGTCGAAGACAACAAGCTTTAGGTTTCTGTATAATTGTGAGAGTTCGGCTAAATTTTCTGAAGAGATGTTTGCGTTGGTTTGTGTCACAAGCGGCAATCGCAATGCAGAGTGTATTGTAGTGCCGCCAACATTGAATGCTGCTTTTCCTGTATATGCCATCAACAATGCCGCAGGGAGCTCAACGTCACCCTCGATACCTAGGTTGTAGTGACGAGTCAAGCCTTGAACTATAGCTTTCAATGTGAATGTTTTCCCTGTTCCCGCACCTCCAGTAAGGAAGAGGTGAATGGGTTGCTTTGGCTGCAATCGTTTTCGAATCATGATGTCGTCATAGAGGGCTCGTTGTTCTGTGTTCAAGGTTGCAACAAGTTTGTAATACTCTTCGTTTGGCATTGCAAGGTTTCTGAAGAATGGCAAAGATCTTGTTGTGGTTTTAGTGCCTCAAAGATCAAGACCCAACTCGTAGTTGAAAACTTCTGGATGGTGGGAGGAGGATGTATTGAGCTCATCTCTGATGTGCTCGAGGCATGGAGGTCTAGCTTCATGAATTTCTAATGGTTTTCAGTTATGGTAGTGTTGTTAGTATTAAATCTTTCACACCAAGACTCGCACTCTGATTCAAAGGTGGCTTCATCACCAATGAATGGAAGAAACAAAAGACAAAGCTCGTGATAGTGACGTTCTGCGTCTTGTTCAAGACTGAAGTTGGCATATCTAATGACGCGTGGTTTTTTGGACTTTTGCAAATGTCCACAGATAAGTTGAAACTCACTAGCGTACTCAGCCAAGCATAAATTTGCTAGATTTGTTGGACGTTTTGTGTATTTTGTGACGAGGTCGTCGAAAAAAATGTTTGCGTCCTCAGGGTGTAAATCGTCTAGCATCGCTCTACGCTTCAATAACAATGTCCTTTGTGAACTGAAGTCTGCGTTGATGAAAACAATTTGTCTGCTTGCACTATGCAAAGGCAAAGAGAGCGCTATGTACGTAGCTTGTTGTGATGTCATTTCTTGTGTGTTGATCAAGGCACTCCCAATTTTTCTCAAGCGCTCAAGCGTTGGGAGGTTGGTCTTCTTGCAATTTTCTAGAATGTTCTTGATTGCCTTGCTTGATGAAGTATCATTTTTTGTCATGTATGAAGTGCAATATGCAGCAGCTCCATGACCATTGAAAATGAATTGAATGTCAATATTTGCATCCCACAAAGTACATAATTGCTTATTGAAATTGTTTGTGTAGATGTCTTTTGGGTCTCTCTTCAAGATTAATGTGGGTTCAACAATTGTTATAGAAATTGATTCCATGTAAAGATCCTCATCCATGCCAATTGTAGCCAACCAAGTATCAAAGGAAAGGTCATTGTCGCGAGGCAAGGCAAGCAGTTGCTGATCAATGTGTTTTTTGTTCTCAACAAGGATCTGGCGCCTAGAATCAGGCACAGAAAGGGGAAACATGATTACTGTTTTTCTTGAAGGTGGACGCGGAAATCCAAATCTACACAGAGTTTTTCGTTTCTTACATGTTTTACGATGAGAATGCGTCTGCACACATCTGAGCGTTTCTTCTAAGTCATCTTTGTTTGTGCTGATATACAAGTCGACAAACGTTATTATTTCATCAGTTGGTGCAATACCGAGAATGGGTGCATCCTTGATCCAAATCAATCCATGATCATGTTGGCTACCTCTATGCTGGAATTCAGTGACGAAGAAAAAGTCAACCACTTCACCTAGCAAGTGTTTATTGTGTCTCAGCTCCTTCTTTATCTCTTTGAATCTATGCACGTAGTATCTTACAGTTGTAAGAGGATCTGAGCGTACCAATGCTCGAAGGTAGGCGCTCATATTTGAGTAGTCACTCTCTACAATATGGGGATTTAGGGTAGACAAGCAGTTTTTAAGAGGCTGCCATCTTTGCTCAGCACATGAAAAAGTGAGAAAAAATGTGGGTTGACCCAATTGTCGAATCATTGCAAAAACATTACGTTTAAGTTTTGCTTTATAGTCAACAGATGTTCTCAATGTCTCAAAGTCATGGTAGCCAAGTTGGGATGTAAGTAGTTGCTCTATGTTAGTTGTAGATTGCACATCTTTTGCTTGCAGCTTGCGACCTTGAAGCTTCCCTTTCCGAAGGCGAACCCAAATAGAGCCAAGAACTTTGGCAATTATAATTTTGATTGTCTTAAAGAAAATATTCTCAATACCAACAGCAAAGCATCTGTCCTCGTTTTTTAATTCCCACTGTGCCACTTTTTATAACTTTGCTTAGCCAACGCGAAATATTTTCTGCTGTGACCATAGAAAAGTGCTGGGAATGACAACTCTTCACAAGCTTCATCATCAAAAATGCTTAAAGGACTAAATCCTTCACATGGAGCCACACTTGCCACATGTGCATTATGGTCCACTACTTGACTAGATGTATAAAGATTGTGCAATAGAGTGCTAGAAGGATCAATCGGGTCATTAGCGTCATCTTCACCAACGAATGTTACGAGGTCTGCACTGAGTGCAAAGGCGTCACTCCGTGACCTATTGATTTTTGAGCCATGTTCAATATACAATGGTGTTCTCACAAGTTCATGCAATGCTTTCATCACACATGCAGGCCGCACAACACCACTAAGAAAAGCATGATCATATTCGAGTTTTCGTTTGATCTCCACAAGAACTGTAGCTTGGTCATTTGCAAAGCGTGGAAGCATGTTTTGCACTTTAGAAAAATCTGACATGACATTCACCACACTTCCTTTGAGTCCAAGCTGACCTTCAAATGAAAGCTCTCGTATTTGGACAAAAGGTATTCGCAAAGATACAAGACGACGCTCTATATCGCTAAGTTATTGCACAACTTCATTTTTTGAGTTAAATGTCATCAACCCATGCATGCAAAAGAGAGGCTTGACATTCTTTTTTAATGCTGTTTTGCAAGTCTTACAGACTCGAACAGCCACAAGTGGAACACTGTTGGATAAATTTTTAAATCTCACCAAGGATGTAATCTCAATAGGAGATAGAGATTGTAGATTTTTACGAAAGACCAAAGAACCACATGAACAACAAGAAAAAGAGGGTGTGTCTTGGATAGCTTTTGCAAATCGTGAAGTATGAGAGCGCAATTGGGTTGCTGTTTGTACATTGTTTTGTTTTTTCCAAATACTATAAATCTTTGTTTGAATTTGTTTCTTGGTATAGGTAGATTCATGCACATTTTGAAAGATTGCAGTGATTTCAGGGGCACTTGCATGCGAATACTCTCGAATTAAAGACATTAAAAGACTTGTCACTTGTTCTGGCCACATACAATGAATATGCTTTAGACGCTGTAGAGAAGCAGGAATCCAAACAAAACTTCCCATTCTTTGCAACACAATCACCTCATGCAAGTGAGAAGAGGACGCATTATTCACTGCTCCATACCGCACAAGACTTTTGAAATGATTCTCCTCTTCAAACAAGAGAATGCTACATGAGTTATTCGTTAGCTGACAAACTAAAGAAACCAAGTGCATGGATAACATCTTTGAAGTGGACCACGTTTGAAATAGAGAGTAAAGGTTCCTTTTTAGTGTTACAACACTCACGTTCATATCTACATGCCATGGAGAAATCCAAACGGAAAAAGTGTCAACATCTTTAGCGAAAACCTTTTGTAAAATCATTTCCATAAGTCTATCCTCAAATGCAAGAGACAAGATTAATCCAAATCTAAACAACACTGCTTCCAAAACATCAGTATTGTTAGGAAAGCTAGACAAAAATTTTGCATCAAGGAGAACATTTCGCCTATTTACCCTTAATACATTAGGCATACCGTCCATCGTTACAAAATGTCAAACAGAGTGAGAACTCATAGACACAAGGCTGTCACGCTCGTATGAAACTAATTATGTAGACTTGCTTATCTATCTCAAAGGTGCCAACTTTCTTAAAAACAGCCAAGGAAGCTTTCAAATCCAAAAGATTATGTTCATATATGTGCATGAAAGGTTGTGCAAATCCAAGCACATCGTCGACGAGTCCACCTTGCAAGTTGACTGTTATGGCTTCTCCACCTTGGACAATCAGCTTTGCTTGCAACAAAGGAGTCTTGGCAATAGATGACCTCTTGCCACATGTGTAAAAAAATGGATTGGAAACTTGGCGACTCACATTTGTGCCTTTGCAAGTCTCACATGTGTGCTGAATATCGAGGCTGTTGAGGTTGACAATTTCCAAAGTGCCAAAAATCTACAAGAAACAAGCATAAGAAAAACCAAAATTTAAACCCAATCGAAAAGCACGTTAGATATAATCTAACCTTCTTGCCAAACCCTAAATTTGATACTTGTTTAGATAGATGTTGTCTAAAAACTGTCTCTAGACCAGTAGGCAATGGTAACAAGATAGTAGCATCCACAATAGAGAGTGTTTTTGTTTGTTGCTTGAACACGTTTATGTTGCGGGCCACATAGGAATAATACCCAAGATCGTTCACTGCATTTGCAATTCTGTGATAGTCTGCCCGTCTAGAAGGCACAAAGAGCAACTACAAGAACAAGAGCGATTAAGGCAGATTCTTGCATACAATAAAGAGATGATTAAGAGATGAAATATACTTACACTTGCTCTATCGATGACAGCTGACCCATCAGCTATAGTCAACCGACAACTGAAAGTACCATCACTTTTTGTAGCAGCATCAACTTTCACCACTGTGAATGCTATAGTGGGGATGAACTGGGCCAAAGTAGAAGTAGGCGCAGCCAATAGCTCTCTTATTCTATGCTCTGGATAGAGAACTAAAGAACAACTAAACGGACTGATTTTCACCAATATGGTTGTTGCATCAGCATGTAAACTCCATGGACTTGTCCCTCCATCTCTCCACACCCTTCTTTTCAAGCTAACTCCTTCTAAACGAATGTAATCATCTACTTCAAAGAGATCAACGAAATCTGAAATGTAAATCTCAGAAACCACAAAGGTAACAGTGTGCTTAGATTCCTTATCCAGCAAATCTGCTCTAAGAAACCGGCCAAAAGCTCCCTTCTCAATCTTGAAGGTCCCATATTTGCATAGCACCTTTGCATCTATAGCAAATCGAAATGTGATTGTATCTGACAACTCTGATATGAGTAATGGTTTTACAGGGGGAACCAAAGCTAGCTGAGAGTTGAAACTCTCGATGCTTGGAGTCTCGTTCAAACCATGCTCCACCTTCTCTGCGCTAGTAAAAGCACTACTTTCACCTATATTTCTCTTTGCTTTCTCTATCCGAACAAAAGCAAGTTAAAATCTGATCATGAAAATAATTCAATTACAAACAAATGTTACAAAGTCCACAATTACCTCGGACAAGCTTTAAAGCTTTCCTCAAAGAAGACGAAGGAGATTTACGAAGCTTCAAGTTGGGAGAGAGTTTCTTGTCACGCAGGGCTTCATTTTTTTAAAAGGAAGGTGACACACAATCAACATTGCGTTTAGGAGAGACAGGACCACTCTTCGAACCTACAGAATTAGTTTCCTCTTCAAAATCATAAATAACAGCATCTGCAGATTTGAATCGGAAAAAAAATCAAGAACAAGAAGTCTCATGCTCAACAAGACAAGATGCTCTTTGAAAGCTTAGTAGACATACCAGCCATGTTTTCATCCATGCCAGCAGAATAGTGAGAAATACCACTATAGAAGAGGGGAGAGGTTGTAACAGAGCGCTGGTTAGTTTCAGAAGCGCTGAACAAAACATAGGTGATATTCAATGTGTGAGAGCATGAAGCAAGAGCACTTTTGAGGATGGCAAAGAACGTAAATGACATTTCTTACTGTAGCCTTATATAGATGTGTGGCAGATGAAGGGACATTGGGTAAAAGACATAAATGAAGAACAATGAGTGAGAGGAGAGGCTAATAGGAGAAGGGAAAAAGATTGTTAAAAAAAGCTCTCTCTCTCTCTCTCTCTCTCTCTCTCTCTCTCTCTCTCTCTCTCTCTCTCACACACACACACACACACACACACACACACACACACACGAGAAGGGGAGAAAAGTGTCTAGAGACACTATTAGAAGAAAGGAAACGTGAAAGTTTCACGTCCTCCAACGTAAATCAAATGATGAAATATATTTATCATATCAAAGCAAATCCTACAAATAAACACACAAATAACTACTTGCAATCATGTCTAGCCGGCCCTAAATTTCAACCAAATATTCAATCATGAAAGCCAACAAAGGGGAAACTGCAAAATTTAATGTTACATACAAACCGTAGGTTTCAAGCAAATAAAACAACAGTTAACAGTTCTTTTCAAGAAATATTTACCCAAGCCAAAATCTTGCTTAATTGTTCAGTAATCTTAACAATACCTTCCCAACAAACAATGTAAGGCCATGCAAAACTGATGAAAACCATGCAGCAGTGATACTTATGGCCGCCATACAGATCCGATGATTAGTGTAACTTGCAATAAAATTGAATCATGTGAAAGCATAGCATAACAAACGGTCCTCTATTGAAGAGCTCCGAAGTTAGCCAATCAAATTGAATCACGGGAAGGCTACAATATAGCAAACAGAACTTGTAAAGAAAGTACCAAATGCTGGTTAACAAAAGCACCAAACTGAAAGGAACACGGATAATCAGTGTTTCCGTTATCGAGGATTCCAAGGCTCTGCAAACACAAATCGAAAGAAGAATGTTCACCAACACGATAAAAACTCGACAACCAATTTGACCAGAACCTACAGCCAGGTCAAAACGACTCCATTCTTTTCATTCAAAGAACACTAGCCGAAATGTTAGACAACAGGTCAATTATACGTAAGAAATCCTGTAAAGAGGTAGAACCCAATAAACCTGAGCATAGACTCAGTTAGCTCTGAACCGTGAGCAAGCAGGAAATGACAGCTGAGCCACAAGGGAGATGTCAAGCTTGACATATAATCTTCGTAGATGTAGTAGTTTTGCTATAGACAATACCAGAAACTAAAAGAGTTGCGGCAGAATGCAAACACAAAAAAGCATCACTCATTGCCAACAGAGCAACCAAGAATCAAGCCCGGCCGTTGCAGAATGCAGCAAAAACAACTTCCCAATCTGTGAGCACGCACCCATTTCAACTTCTAGACGCACTCCACAAACAAAAAAAGGTCGGTGTATCCAGACAGGGGGCCAAGCAGAATCCTATCAATCTGTCCACATCCCAAGCTTCACAAAAGCAAACAATACGAGTGAGCATTTACTGTCAGACACCAGAAGAACAAAACCTACCAAGCTGGGAACGTTACTGAAGCATCACAAATTACCTCCTGCTCCTAGCGACAGGTCATTGTCGAGGCCAAGCTCGCTGCCCCAACATGGCTGAGCGGGGCCATGGTGAAACGGCAGCAATAGCAGCTCGGCCATACTCACCGCAGCAATGCTGGCTGTGCTGGCTTTTCTGTGCTAACGAAACCCAGCAGGTCGTGAGGCAACAGCGGCAGCAGCAGCTCCGGCCTACTGAGCGCAGCAACGCTAACTGGGCTGGCTCTTCTGTGTTAACGAGACCGAGCAGGAGAAGAGGCCAAGCAGCCTAGCCTCACGTAAATCGTGCGGGTGCGAGGCAGGAGAGAAGCAGCAGGTCCCTCCCACTCAGGCCGGCAACGCCCTCTAGTAGCAGATGGCGAGCAGCAGGTCCCTCAAACGCAGGCCGGCAACGCTCTCCAGCAGCAGAAGGCGCTACTCTGTCCCGGCACAAGGCAGTAGAGAAGGCGCTACTCTGTCCCGGCACAAGGCAGTAGTGGCAAAACTAACCCCCTAGCCCAAGCATACAGCAAGCGGTTGAAGGGGAGCAAAGGGGGGAGAGCAGAAAACCGAGCAGTGGAGAAGAGGAGCAAGGGGGGAGAGCATGGCAGAGGACACACAGATCCGTAGTAGGGAACTCATGAGGAGCTACCCAAACCCTAACTCCTCTACGTCTAGCCTCCAACTCTGGCTCCGTGAAAAGATGACTTCGAACCCTAAAGATAGGACCCTATGAAGATAAGGCTCAAAAACAAGCCACGTACTTGAAACCACACCCTCTCTTCTCGATCCTACAACCACCCACTTAGGATTCCAATTTCCACCTTCTTGCTGTATCCACGTATCCACCGTTCAACCAGCCTTATCATTATACATAGTCTTCAAAAACAATAATACCGCAACAACTAACTTTGAATTTTTAAAGTTTTTATGTTACTTTTCATTAGCAACAACTTACCATCATTATCAAGCCTTTAAGAAGACCATCATTAAATTTTTCCTCAACCAATAAGAATTTTGTTTGAATAGCAAAAGTACCTAAAATAGCATCCTCTATTTTTTTCCTATTTTTCATCAACAAAAAGGATACCCATCTCTATAGCCTTTGCCCTTTGGGCAGGCCAAAAAGGCTTTCACATCGCGAGTTTGGAAACTCATCAAAAGAAGGTTATTTTCCTTTCTAATGTAAACTAAACATAGGCCAAAATTTGTGAGAACTCTCATTTTCAAACAAAATATTGCCTTCACTTTACTAAAACTATGGAGAAATTTTGGCATGTTATGATATGCCATAGAGAGCATGTCAAGGGGTGTTGGCCCAATGGTTAAGGTGAGGGGCTTTAAATGCACCCACTATGGTTCAACCCTTGAGACATGTAGGTGTGCGTGATTGGGTGCAATCTTGTAAAACTAATCAGAGCAAAGCTTCGAACGACCCAAACAAAAAGATATGCCATAGAGATTCAGAAGGAGTTAGCTTAGTTGGTTGAGTCTTGGTCGAAAGCAGGTAGCTTGGTTGGTAGCCTTCGACCTCCATGACGTGGGTCATCGGTTCGAAGACAACCAACAATCCTGTGTACACATAAGGACGTCTATATGACTTCTGATGGGATATGTGCAATTTGCTATAAAGAAAAAACCATGGAGAACAAAGAGAAAGGCTAAAAGGTTTTGAACCCACTTTTATAGTTGTAAATGAATCCCTTCATAGGAAAACGGAGTCTTTTTCAGTGTTTTTCATACAATGAATAACATCATGAGCTACTGCTCGAGAGGCATCGCATACCTAGCTAGGTACGATTGGGGGCAGGGGACCACCGGTCCCCCAAATTCTCACAATAATTCCCACATTGTGACTTACCTCAGCATCATGAGTTTCTGTGAGGAGGCATCGCATACCTAGCTAGGTACCATTGGAGGCAGGGCACCTAGCTAGGTATATGATGCCTCCTCACAGAAACTCATGATGTTGAGGTAAGTCACAATGTGGGGATTATTGTGAGAACTTGTTCAAAACTCCTTGTTTTTTTTGTTTTTTTTGGGGGGGGGGGGGGGGGGAGAAACCAAAGGGGGACAAAGTCCCAAGCCCGACCGACCAAACAAGAGAGTGAGAGAATGTTGCCTTTCTGGAGAGACCGCCTTTTCATCTTCTAAGATTTGCCTTTAGTTTCCTTGGCACAAGGTATTTGCCAAGATTTGTCTCAAAAAACCATCCAAAATCGTACCTACATAGTAGATTCAATGCTTACTTTCTCACTTTTTGGTTTTTAATGACTTGCTTCTTCTGCCTTCATTTAAGGTGGTGGACTTTCTTTTCAACTTTTCTATTTTAAAATGCCGGCGTAAGTCTTCACCTTGTTCATATTTACAAAAGTTGCGGAACACACCCACCTCTCAATCAACCCTTGTTTCAAGAGTGTGGATCTCAAAGCACTCATGTATACTCATATGCAGATGATGATACTATGTGTAGTCAAACCACTCATGTATACTCATTTGTGATAAACTCACAAATATAAAGATTCAACTATTTAAAAGCAACCTATTTTACATTTTGATTGCATGCGCGCGCACGCACGCACACACACACACACACACACACATATATATATATATATATATATATAGAGAGAGAGAGAGAGAGAGAGAGAGAGAGACACGTGTGCGCACGCGCACACACACACACACAAAGAAGCTTATCATGCATCCTTGTTTTTGTGTTATATTTATGTGCTCCTTGCATTTTTGTAATAATAGAATGTATGTGCATTGTTGTCTGTTGCATGTATGGGTGTACTTTTATATGTGCATTTCGTGTTGCATGTATGGGTGTATTTTTGTGTTATTACTTATTTATTATTTGCATTAATGGTTATAAAAAATATGAATGTACATATGTATATAGCCATATATGCATGTATAAGCGTGTACATTCTAAGTATGTATATCTAGGGTGTGTGTGTGTGCGCACGCGCGCGCGAGAGAGAGAGAGAGAGAGAGAGAGAGATCCATTTAAATACTATAATATCTCGCTTGTTGTAATGGTTTTGTTTTTAAATAACCCTTGCATACTTACATTTACTGAGGTAAAGGATTTTTTGATCTCGTGGATCATGCAAATTTTGCTAATTAGCTACTTAATTTCCACCAATTTTGCAGATGGGTAAAATTGTCATACGAGCGGATAGCGGCGGAAGTGGACCACTAGGATCAAATTGTTGCAAATGACATGGCACCCTATTCAATTTTGAATGGAGGATGACACTTTGCAACTTAGAGAAGGCATCAGAGGAGAATCTTATTTTGTGTCCTTGATAAGGAGGTACAAAAAAAAGTCCTAAAGAAATGATTACTTCTACTATTTTTCTGTGAAAATGTTTTTCTATGGAACATTAAACAAATTAAAAGAACCATGTACATAGTGAGTTTAGTGTTTGGATATTTGTTGTAATGCCTTTCCACATTGCATCATAACCGAACCATACCACACTTACATTTATTTTGAAAATTTGTTTTACTAGGTTGTAGATTGGTGAACTTTCTCTCCTTATACGAATTTTCTTCAGTGATGTCATTTTGGTCTGCCCAAAGGGCATGGGCTATAATGTTGAGTATCTTTTTTTTATGCTAAGAATTTTATTTTTTGAGGGTAATTTTTGTTATTATTAAGTTTGATAATGTTTGGTAAATAAGGTAGTTATCATGATTCAGAGAGTTCTCAAGGTGTTTACTTTATGTAAACCTACTATATTAGGTGCTTTCTGTTAAAGTTCGTAGCATCTCAAGTGAATAGCCCAATGTGATCCCAATATTTATATTGGCTTTTAGGTATTTATTTTACGTATTTGTCAAAGTTTGGCTTGTATATATACAACCATTTTCCCATTGTATTGTCATCAATTATTCATTGCCAAGGTTAGTTGGCGCTCTCTCTCTCTCTCTCTCTCTCTCTCTCTCTCTCTCTCTCTCTCTCTGGATAGTTTCCTACGACGTTAAAATATTCTTCTTCTTCTTTCTTACTTGTTCTAGACGCTTTCACATCGTCAACTTTGACATGGTATCAAAGCCTTGGTGGAGCAAGGCATCTCTTTGACAAGTAGTGTGAAGAACTCGTGAAGTGTGCCCCCCCTTCCCTCCTATCAGCAACACCCATATTCTCTTTCTCTACACCCCCTGCTTTTGGAAACATTGGGTGCTGCAGCCAGCATTTTGAAACGCTAATGTTTGCCCAGGGAGTCTACTATGTAAAAATTGCATATAGCACGTGCGAACAAGAGGTATTTAAATAATCTCTTACCTGTATATTTTCAAGTTTTTTATGTACCCCTTATGTATGCATTTTTGTAAAAAGAAAACTAGCTCTTATGTATGAAAAAATTCACTTTCTCAATTAAAAAACCCGTTATGTAAGTATTTTTTCTGTAAATGTACCTAATTATGGAATCCCTTATTTTTTTTTGCACGTGCTATCTTGCATATTTTCTAGTGGACGCCCTGGGTGTTTGCAAACGTCACGATAGCCAACAAGGAGATTCTTTACGCGACAGCTGTAAGGCAATTCCCTTCCCCTCCCCAACCTTCTAAATTTCAAAATGTTACCCTCCTGCAATCCTTGAAGGCAAGCTAGCACCTCCTCTACCCGCCAATGTTTTAGAATGCTATCTTCGATGACAACCCCCAATGGTAGCCTCTCCCCTTCACAATTTTATGTTTTAAAATGCCACAAGCAAGGATCAATAGACAACAGTAATCTTGGAGAGTACCTTGGGTCAGAATTGCCTTAAATTGGCTTGGGAGGTAGGGAAGCTGAAGCCCAACTTTTGCTTGCAAAGGAAAACGAGTCTTTCTATTTGAAGAGCTTTGAGGAGCTGCTTGGAGGGGGAGGATTTTAAAGCTCAAAAATTTCAAAGAGTCTATGGAGAGGCTTGGAAATATCCGAGTCCCTTTTCTGGACTGCAAGAAGGAATCATTTCTAGATTTGGAAACTTGAACATGCCCCCCCCCCTTGCTCCAGCGCCATCGACAAATACAACGATAACTATCCCCATTGGAACTTGATTATGCGACTCTGGCCCATGTGGAAAGGCTTATGGAACATAGTCGACAGCTCGAAGCCCTCGGTGAGGAATCCCAACAATAGACCTCCTTCAAGATGAAGAGTATCAAAAATTATGTGTCGATTGGGATGCGAATAATGCGAAGGAAATGTCAGCCATTGTGGAATCTCTTACAAAGGAAATTTCTCCAACCATACAGACATGTGGTTCAATCTCGTCGGAATGTTTGATTGAGGCTTTGCAATGTGAGAAGTCACCCTTCTTGGAAAGTTATTTGCCATCATGTTTCGAATTTGAAGTTCCATGAAGTCATTTCTTATAAGACTAAGGTTATTCAAGATCAACTATCGACTACGAAAAGAGCACTGACTAGTAGCCAGTACTCAAGTAGCTGCTTTGACTCTCACGAAGTTTCCAAAGGTGTACGAAACGGTGTCTAGAACACTAGTTCGATGACAAATCAGAAAAGAAAAGCTGGAATTTGATGATCTCAAATCTTTTCTCATTGAGGAGGAATCCATGTTAATAACTCAAGGAAAAATTTAGATTTATGACAAAGGTGTTGAAGCACTTGCTACTTTGGATTCCAAATAGAAGATCAATAGTTGTTGTTACAGTTGTGGGAAGTGTGGTTCTTTGTCTAAATAACTCAAGAAAAATTTTAGATTTTTGACAAAGGTGTTGAAGCACTTGCTACTTTGGATTCCAGATAGAAGATCAATATTTGTTGTTACAGTTGTGGGAAGCGTGGCTCTTTGTCTAGAGATGGATATCCACAGGCAAAAATAAAGGTACTACAAAGGAAAAATCCAATGGCAAGCATAATGAGGAAAGCAGTGGCTCTTTGTCTAGAGATGGAGATCCACAAGCAAAAATAAAGGTGCTACTTTGGATTCCAGATAGAAGATCAATATTTGTTGTTACAGTTGTGGGAAGCGTGGCTCTTTGTCTAGAGATGGAGATCCACAGGCAAAAATAAAGGTGCTACAAAGGAAAAATCTAATGGCAAGCATAATGAGGAAAGCGTGGCTCTTTGTCTAGAGATGGAGATCCACAGGCAAAAATAAAGGTGCTACAAAGGGAAAATCCAATGGCAAGCATAATGAGGAAAGCAGTGATAATGACTTGGGGAAGCAAATTAAGGAATCTGCTGGTGTAGTGGAGACTACGTTGGCAAGGACTCTTGACTTCTAGCTAAGTGGAGACCATTGCTACTACTAGCTTTAGCCAGGGAGAGGCTCTTGAGTGGTAGAGAGGGGCGAATAATGCTCCTTATAAATAATTTGGACCCTTGTGTTGAAGTTCAAGTTGTCAGTCTTTGAACCCGTGTGTTTGAGTTCAGGGCATTTGTTTCAAGGTTCATTGTCTCACAATGTTTTGGACGTGATGTGTTTGTAGACTCACGAACCGGGATTTTTGGGCATAGTGTGTTTTACAGTTCAATTTTCTATAAGACAATCGATGCTCAAGATGCCATTATTCTAAGGTAAAAAGCTAGAGGTAGCAAATCCGAGGGGTATCCTGTATTCGTGAACCGAAGTTGCTCTCTCTCTCTCTCTCTCTCTCTCTCTCTCTCTCTCTCTCTCTCTCTCTCTCTCTCTCTCTCTCTCTCTCTCTCTCTCACAAACACACACACACACACACGTTTTCTCTTTGGTCTGGACTCTTTTGCATCATCGACTTTGACACAATAAAAAAAATTCACTCGGTGTCCAAACAAGAGATGCTTCAAGTGACTGGGTCCTTTTTCATGTGCGTAGAAAAGAGAAGCTAACATTGGCATGATCTAAGCCCCAAACAAGCAATTTGTGAAGTCAAATTGCCCAGGTGTAGCTTTGGTGTGGGCTTTGGAGGGCAACATATTATGCCTTGCATTGGCATGGTACAATATTAGGTGCAGCTAATTTGGTGTCCGCCTTGAAGAGCAAGAGATTATGCCTCGCATTGGCATCTAAAATACTCGCGCGCGTGCACACACACACACAGATATTTTCTCCATGTGTAGAGGACACTTGCAATTCAACGTCATGAGTGAAACTCCCCCGCCTTCGGTAGAGTAGCCGCCTGCGATGGCAGAAAGAAATCAAAGATACACATAGATTAATACAAAATGGGGTCTTCCTGCAAAAATGAAAAGAAGCTTAAAAGCCTAATCCTCTCTCTCTCTCTCTCTCTCTCTCTCTCTCTCTCTCTCTCTCTCTCTCTCTCTCTCTCTCTCTCTCTCTCTCTCTCTCTCTCTCTCTCTCTCTCTCTCTCTCTCTCACACACACACACACACACACACACACACACACACACACACCAACCCACCATCTCTATAGCTATAGGAGATGATGTGGGCGATCAACTTGGTGCTTGCAAAAGAAGTGTGGAGAAGTTGGGCCCACATGCTGCCATAAATCTTTTCGCCCAAGCAGTATCCATCTCCACCCCTAAACACCCTCTCCATCACCCGCTACCTGTGTGTGCTCCGCCCTCCATTACGACCCTCATGCTTTCTTTTGTTGGAGACATTTTTTAGTGGAAAAGTTATTTGGGTTGAGGCATAAGCTTATATAGTAGATAGACTCCCCCATAGCTCGAAGAGAGAGAGATCGTAGCTCGAGGCAAACAGTGGACTTTGAAGATAAAAGGCTAGTTGTTAGAGCACTACTCTGTGTGTGTGTGTGTGTGTGTGTGTGTGTGTGTGTGTGTGTGTGTGTGTGTGTGTGTGTGTGTGTGTGTGTGTGGAACTGTTAGAGCACTACTCTGTGTGTGTGTGTGTGTATGTGTGTGGAACTGTTTTTGGCATGCGGGCAGTCACCCGCTTAGTTTTCCAACTGGGGTTCCAACTCTCGCACTAGCGGGCCTTCTTTGGAATTGCAAGCAGACACCAATTGCCATGACATGCAAACAGACGTCTAGACACTGGCATGGAGTCTGGACTCTATAGGAATACTGGCATGGCCCACCTTGACACGAAGGATAGGTTGTAATTGTGTTGTGTTGCCGAGGAGGCACTCAAGAATGTATGATCTGCTCTCTCGACTCCAATGCCCAAAAGATTTTGAGCCTCTCTCCGATGACTCCTCTCTCTCTCTCTCTCTCTCTCTCTCTCTCTCTCTCTCTCTCTCTCTCTCTCTCTCTCTCTCTCTCTCTCTCTCTCTCTCTCTCTCTCTCTCTCTCTCTCTCTCTCTCTCTCTCTCTCTCTTTTCGCGTAGGTTGTCTCTGTATAGAGCCCACCGTTACACATATTGACATTCTATTGTGAATCTAGGCAGGTTGTGTTGTGTGTACGAGCGCCTTCTCTCTCTGCTCATGATCACATTTGTTTTCCCACCTTCAAATTATCCTTTTTTGAGCACACGTGGATCACATTTGTGTGTGCTTTCCTTCTCTCTCTACCCACCATAATGGACGTTAACTCGATGATTGATAGTGGCTTCTTCCCTGCTCTCGCTATGCATCAATATGTGCAAACTCAAGAACTCATACACAGAGAGGGGAGAGAGAGAAAGAGATAGATAGAGAGAGAGAGTGTGCAACAACATGATTCAAAACGTCTTATGACGTTTGGCCTTTGGCCTGTTTACACAAGGAGTTTCCATCTATTTTCTATATAGAAAGTTGGCACTTGGCTAGGATTTTCCTAGGTTTCCCTTCTTTTGACTTTTCTCTATACCTAGAGAATTGGTTTCTCAAGGTACCAAAGTTATCAAACTCCAAAGGGTGGGAATTCTCTCACTCTCTCTTTCTCTCTTGCGCTAATTTTTCTTGATCTCTCTATACCCTATCCGGCCCGTACTTGCCCTAGCTAGGTTCTTCTGTATGCTTTGATTCTTGTTGCAGCAATGACGGCATTCTTGTAACTCCAGCGTGCTAGTTGCCTCCAGGCCCTCTTCCTCCCTCACGATAGCTTAGTCCTCAGCTGCATCTTTGCGGCACGCTTTGTTGTCTTTTACATCACCTTCATCACCTGCCTGCCAAACTGCAGAAGGTCAAAGGCACCAGCTCTCAGTGCGTGTTGTTGCTTCACGGGCGTCCTCTACGTGTGCAGGTGTCGTTTCTCCACGTCGTAGCGCTGCAGCTATATCACCGTGCGTTGCCAGTAATTAGCAGCTTTAGCCTTCGATAGTTAAGGTTAGTCTCAATTTCTTTTCACCTTAATCATTTGTATATTGTGCTATTTGAGGAATTTAAAGACACACACACACACGCGCAGAGAGAGAGAGAGAGAGAGAGAGAGAGAGAGAGAGATGAAATGAAATGAAATGTTATATTAGACGTCTTCTAAAGGCCAAAATGAGTTGTGAGACCAAATTGATACAATCCTAGTGGATTTAATACAATGTTTGGGTATAAAACAAGATAAAGTAAAATGAAAGCTAAAATGAACATGAGTGTCGAAGGATGTCCTATCTAGGGTGTTGTCCCATCAGTCCTGAAGAGAATCGTCAATGTCCGTCTTTGTAAATAGTTGTATTGAATGTCTCTCATGTTGTCCTAGGTAGAATAGTCTTGATTCTCTAACTCAGCTCCATCAATGTCATGGTGGCTCTTGCAGATGTAAATGTCTAGCTCTCCCGATCTTAATGGCTTTGTTTATCAATATACCTTTGATATAAGTGGATTTGAAGTTAGAGAGAGAGAGAGAGAGAGTACATCCAAGTCTTCATACAAAAGACATGCTAAAGAGAGAGATCTGTAGGGTCCTTCACCGTAGTTGTAAAACCCACAAATTTGTCAAGAAAAACACTAAGTGATTCTTTTAGGGGACATGCACATGGCTGGCCTATTGAGTCTTTAAAATTTTCAAAACCAAAAAGAAATCTTTGACTCATGAAAAATTTGAGTCAAACCTAATTGGGTCTCCCCGCTATGGGAAAATCCTTTCCTCCCTTGTACGGTCCCTACGGTCGGTAAATCCTTTGTCCCTCCTGGTGTAGGCATCGGCACTCTTTGCATCATCTGTTATTACGTGCATCTACCACCTTGCATCATCTATTATGACGTGCATCTACCACCTTGCAATAAACATTACGATATTGTTTAATCGTTATCTATATCTAATTGCTATAGCTGAAGTTACTTGAGTGATCTTTAATAAAAAAAAGATGACGGTAGATAGCAAATCTTTGATCATTTCAGATAGTGTTGACCTTAGAAAAATAGTTTGGCTTTGTAAGTACATTTTCTAATCTGCGTGCTTGTTTGATGGAGGTGGGCAAGGAAGTTGTCCTTGAGCTAACTAATTTTTTAATGGCAACCCAAGAAATAGAGAAGCCTTGGGAAGAGAGTTCTTATTATTATTTTGGTCAATCTAAGACAAAAACCACCTTTTTACATATAAGGATTGATGATCATGTTGGGTAGGATGGGAATCTAGAGCTCCTTCTTCTGAAAGATAGTCTACGTCTTGTTTATTACTACATAGTCTATTGGCATAGGGAGTCTAGTTTGGTATCTGTAGATGTTATCTTAGAAAGTATGGAGGAACTTCATCTATTATTCCTTCTAGAAAAGTATTTTTGAGTGACTCCTATTATTCTCTTGTGTGGAGATGAGCAATGGATGTCACAAATTTTATGTAATTTGAAAGATTTGATGTAATGTCTCAATGCTTTACTTTGTGTCAACTTATAAAGACTATTGTTTTTCAATTTGACAAAAGTCGGTTTTAAGTGAATAAATATAAGAAATTTGAAATATACTCTATGTTCCACTTTTGTGTCAAATAGATGGAGCCTAGAGACACAAGGCTACATAGGTGCTAATGTAATTATAAGTGCAAGCATATTCTCTGGGTATGAGCTTGCTAGTAGGAGAACATATTACGAGCACCTTTGTCACAATCGCAATGGAGGTCTTCATCCAAGCATGAGTATTGGAAATTTTGAGCATCCCACCTCCAACTCTCAACCTACTAGTGTGGTTGAGACTGCTCAAACATCACCACATCAAGTACCTAGAAAACAATGGTGTTCACGCAAAGCATATTGCTATGGTGGAAGGTTGGTAGCTCCATCAACCTATAAAAGACATCAGGATGCTGAGGCTAGATATCAAGAAATAAACTTGGTATTTGGCATTCAAAGTATACATGATTTACGGTGTCAAGAAACCATTGTACCTACAAGCACAAACGAACTTCAAGCGGAGTTGAATTTTCAAATTCTTGAATATAGTACTTTTGAAGCTATCGTAGGTAAAACTCACGATCAAGGCTTTGAAGAGAATGCACTGACGAGAGCAAAGCGAACCCCGAACCCCGACGGCCTCTAAAACACCGGGGACCGAATGGCGCGCCTCGAGCCTGTCATGGTAAAGCAAACAGGGGGCACCACCTAGCTTCAGCGGCTAGGACGCAAACAACACACCACCATAACAAAGTTTTCATCCAAGAGAGATGGATGCTTGGGAGTAATGATGAAAAGGAAAGGGAATGAGATCAAGTGAGAGAGAGAGAGAGAGAGAGAGAGTGAGGGAGGGGGTATAGCGGCTTAGTACTTAGGCATCACAAAAGGATGGCGAATCCGCACACCCTTCACACATACACAAGCTCACTCCAAAACACAAGACTAGGTGGCAATTCCGCACACCTCACATGGGCAAAACATTGCATGAAAACATACTCACAAAACCTCAAGCTTTATTTAGAGAATTAGGCGATGAAATGGGGAGCATAGGGTAGGGGAATGAGAAGGGAGAGAGTGGTAGAGCACATGGCGGATAGGTGGGAGTTGATGGCGAAGACTCGCACGAGGATTATGGCCATCATCCTTCATTTAGTTGCCCTTCATCTTCCATAGCCAAGGGTGTAGAGGTCATGCTCAAGACAAGCATGGTGATTGCGGTGATGGTGATGGTGTGTGTGTGTGTGTGTGTGTGTGTGTGTGTGTGTGTGTGTGTGTGTGTGTGTGTGTGTGTGTGTGTGTGTGTGTGTGTGTGTGTGTGTGTGTGTGTGTGTGTGTGTGTGTGCACTAGGCACACACAGTGCATAGTGTGTTCTTTGGTGATGTTGTGTGTTTTTGTGTGATGGTGACCCCTCTTTATATAGGGGAGGAAGGGGAAGAAATTCTAGAATTTAGAAATGAAGAAATCATTATCTACATAGGCCATGTGACTATGGGCCCCACTTGTCTGGCTGTGTGTATATGTGCCAGAACAGCAGTCTCATGAGAGAGAGCTTAAGAGAGAGAGATGGGTTGATGAAAAAAAGTGAGAGGTGATATGGAGAATAAAGTAATTACAAGAGGGGAGAGAGGGGAGTGTGTTCAGAGGTGAATCTGTGTGCAGATGTGTGTGAACACAAGAAAAATCAGGTAACCACCGGGTGGGGATGGGTCTGTGGGTACCTTTTCAGTGAAACTGAGTGTGTGTGAGTGTGGGGGAGGTTATTTAGCTACAAGACAAGAGACATGGCGCCCTTTAGAGAGAGAGGGGGGTATTTGGGTCATGGGATATGATAGGAGAGAGAAAGAGGGGGTGGGGTATACTATTTTGGAAGATAGGGTAAGTTGCATGTGAGTTGGTGCATTATTGGTGAGTTATAATGCATTATTGGTGAGAGGTGGGGTAGCTTGAGGAGAAAGGACAAGGGGAAGAGAGAGGGAGTTGACCTTTTGAGTGGAGGAGAGGAAAAGGGACACACGGCGGGGCAACAGTGAAGAAAAAGGAGGCAAGGTGGGGATGGGCTGCCCCGCAGGCATGAGGTGGCCTATTTTACCTTTCTCATATATTTACATAATCATACTTTATTTTTTTCTTACTTTTTCCAATGTCTTTTATCACTCCCTCCCTAAGAGGGGGTTTTCATGGGGTGGGGACGAGAGAAGAGGGGTATGGGAGCTTGGCTTGTGAAAAGCCCCCATCATTAGCCCTCCCCTTTTGGCTAGAGGCATTCATGTCTCTAGCTCATCTGTTTGATCATTATCATCGGAGGTGGCGGCTGATGGTGTAACCTCATCTGGAATGTCAATAGGTGGAGCCTGGTCAAATCGAAGAAAATAAGGTTTAAGTCGCCAACCATTTACCCTGGTTTTATGAAGTTTTCCATCAGCCTCCATAAGCTGGTAGCTTCCATTGGCATACTTTTTCCTGACGATGAAAGGACCTTCCCATCGGAGTAGGAGTTTCTTATCCTTGCGCGTGTCGAAGCGATTGTCTTAGCGGAGCACCAACATTCCTTTCTTCAATTCTTTTTTCCGGAGATGCTCGTTAAAGCTAAGCCGTCTATGCTCTGCTTGTGCTGCATAATAATTTATTGCTTCTTCTCTGTCCAGCTGCAGTCTTTCCAAGTTGATGATGTGATCTCTCAAATGCATGTTGGGTTGTTGAAGCTGGCTTGCCATTACTCTGAGACTTTGTAGTTGCACTTCAATGGGCAAGATTGCTTCCTTACCAAATACTAGATGATACGGTGTGAATCCCAAGGATGTACGAAATGAAGTTCTGTAGGCCCATAAAGCTGGTTGTAGATACTTATCCCAGTCTCCAGGATGATTGTTTACCTGCTTGGTAATAATTTTAGAAACCATTCCATTTACCTTTTCAACTAGGCCATTACATTGAGGATAATATGGTGAAGAGTGTCTCCTTGTAATGCCCAGTTTCTGCATTAATTCTCCTACCAAGTCTGCTCTGAAACCTGGCCCTCTATCAGAGATGATCTCTAAAGGTGTGCCAAACCTACAGCATACGTGCTCGTAGATAAATTTAGCTACCTCTACCGCTGTGATTCTAGTGGTGGTTGTAGCCTCTGCCCATCTAGTCATGTAGTCGACCCCCATGATAATGTAGAATTTTCCTCAGTTGGCCCTAGGTAATGGCCCAATGGCATCGATACCCCATTTTTCAAATGGTCCATATGAGAGAATAGGTGTCTGTGGTTCAGGCATAACTCACCATGTGCCGGCCTTTTGACACAACTTACATGTTTTGCACCAGTGGTGTACATCACGGTTGAGGCTAGGCCATATGAAGCCTGCCTGCAAGATTTTCCTACTTGTTATGTCTAGGGCAAAGTGACCACCACAAACCCCGTCGTGACAGCTAGCAATTACTCCTGTGATTTCCTGAGAGAGAGGGACCTTCCTGAGTATTTGGTCCTTACCCTTACAGTACAAACCGTCATTGATGAGTCGATACCTTGTGGCCTTCCGCGTCAGCCATTGCTTCTGTCCCTTTGTTAAATCTGATGGGCATTTCCCTGTTTCCAAAAAATACATGATGTCAGGCAAGGCATCACTTCCTTGAAATAGAGGGAGCTTTAGTTTTATTGCTCCAACCACCACTTCCTGTAGTCTTTCACTTGCTAGGGCATCTGCTTCTTGGTTTTGAGCCCTTGGGATATGGTGTATTTGAACTTCTTCAAACTTACCCAACAAGGTTTTTACACCACTTAAGTGAGTCCTTAAACTAGGATTCTTGCATGTCCATGCTCCATTTACTTGCCTTACCAGAAGTAGAGCATCCCCAAATACATTAAGGCGTTGTACACCTTGCGAGATGCACCATTGTAGACCCTTGGTTAGTGCTGCATACTCAGCTTCATTGTTAGAATGTGAATCTAACAATTGGCCCAACGAAAATACCTTTGTCCCTTTGTCATCAAAGACCACTATGCCTACAGCTGCTTTGCCGGACGCTCGCTTGTAGGCTCCATCAAAGTAGAGAGAGTATGCTCCTTCTACCATCGGTGGTACTGGAGGTAATCCGACTTCTCCTTCCTTAGATTGCTTCTCCTTCCTTTCAAAGACTTGGTAGGTCATGAGTCCCCCCAAACTTGCCCTTGTCGTGCTTTCTACGTGTACCGTGTAGTCAAACTCTTGCAGACGAACTAGCCATTTAGTAATTCTAGCAGACACATCCATGTGTTGTACAACATAGGGAAATATTTCATCCGTGGTTAGAATCACAAATTGCTTAGGCAGCAAATATGACCTAAACTTTGTAGTTGCAAATCTAAGAGCTAGGACTAAGTGTTCCACATGGGTGAAACCTTTCTCTCTTGCTGTCATCATTCGACTAGAGAAGTAGATTGGCCTCATGAAAGATGTCGTCGTATCCTTTTGGAGTAGCACAGCCCCCAATGAGTCATCACCAACACTTGAGGTGACATAGAATTTTTCATCCCACTTAGGTGGTGAGATAGTTGGCAGAGTGGCTAAGACCTCCTTTACCTGGTTGTAGTGATGTTCGCTTTCCTCCTCCCAAGTGAAAGTTGATCTTTGAGTGAGTTGTTGCAGTGGTAGAACAAGTTGTGATAGTAGATGTATGAATCTACTTAAGTACCTCACCTTCTGTAGAAAAGAGACCAGTTGACGTGCGGTCGTTGGTGAAGGTAGGGCTATGAGTGCGGACACCTTACTTGGGTCGGCGTTGATACCTTTTGCTGAAATTTCATGGCCTAGTAGAATGACTTTACTCTCCCCAATGTGGCATTTATCCACATTTAATTGCCCACCTAGGCTCTGCAACCTGGCCAAACCTTCAGTTACCTTTTCTAAATGTGAAATACGGGAGCTATATATACAAAAATCATCAATGAACACTCTTATGGATGTTCCAAAGAACGGTTGAAAAACATATGTGACATATCTTTGGAATGTGGCAGGTGCATTTGTGAGACCAAATGGCATAACCCTGTATGCAAAACAACCCCATGGCGTCATAAATGTGGTTTTTAGCTGATCTTCCAAGGCTATGCGTATTTGAAAGTATCCAGAATAACCATCACAGACGGTATAGCATTCAAAACCCGCTACTTCATTCAGATTTTTATCCAAGACAGGGAGAGGAAAGTGGTCTCTCTTTGTAGCTGCATTTAGTGGTTTGTAGTCAACACAGACCCTCCACTTACCATTCTTTTTAGGCGTCACCACTACGGGTGACACCCATTCTGAGTTTTCTACAGGATAGATGAATCCCGCCTCCAGCAGTTTCCTTACCTCGGCCAAGAGTGCCTTTTCTTGTATGACCCCCAATCGTCGTAGCTTTTGCACAACTGGTTTTAGTCCTGTGGTAGATTGATCAAAAACCCGAAGAGGACCGTCAAGGTATCTCCCTTCTTTCAAAGCATTAGCTTCTTGCTCATGTTTTGAAATTTTATTTATGCTTTTGTATCTTGATCGGATATTTTTCTATTATGATTGTTAGGGAGATCCTCGAAACTTTGCACTATTGCTCCATTGGGACGATTTTCAATCATAAAAATGACACAAAAAAATCGCGGGGTTGTGGAAATTAGAGTTTTGAACTCTGGAAAGAACTCTATTTTACAGCCTATACCGATTTTATTTACCCTTTCAGTTGCAAGAAGATTATTGGAGCCTCTGGAGATCTTTTTCATGTGTTTTTGGAGCGACTAGTGAGGGAGTTAGAGTAATTATATGTAGATGGATTTCAAGTTAACTTCAACTATCCTTCTCACTTGATTGATGTGGACTTGGTCTCCTCAACAGACATCAGATTGCATGCAATGGTAATGATGGTCACTGGAGACCACCCTGCTCATTGCAAGATTGGGCTATTTAAGGATGGACAACACTTTTGTCGTAGGGACAAGGCATCTTCCACTTTGGATTCATCAAGCTCAAGCTTTCAAGGGAGACATCTCTATGACAAAAATCGCTTCCAATATCGTTATCCACCTCTGAAGAGAAGTATATTTGAAATGCAGGCTACCTTGTCTCGATCCATTAGAGTAACTTCTCAGACTCAACACGAAGAGATACTAAAGAGTGTGGGGTTGAGTGGAAAATCAAGATTATGGAGATTATATGAGCTTCATGGATTTGACTTGTCGTTGGATCTTGTCTATGACACAATGCACATTCTCCCATTGAATGTTTTTCAAAAGTATTTGTCGTTGCTTATGAAGAACTCAACCAATGACATGAAGCACGGGATTGATGATATATTAGCAAGGGCCCTAAGTTGTGCTCCATCAACAATAGGCCATGGACATTGGCCTAGAAACCCAAGCAAGTATCATGAAAGCTACAAGGCACAAGAGAACCAGAAATTTATACAATGGTGTCTTCCATTTGTCTTTCTTGAGGTAGAGGGTTTTCCAAAATACTGGAAGACTTGGGGCTCTTATTGATTGATGTTGCCCACATATTTTTTAACTATTCCAGAGACCATGGGTGGTCTAAGGAGGCTATAAAAGTAGCACAAGCCCTTCTTGCATCTTGGAGAGTCCGGAGTGAAGATTTGTTGGGTGCAAACTCTTCACCACTCAAGCATGTGGCAGGTATGACTTCTTTGTTGTCTGTACAAACCAGCTTCTCTAAGTCATACGCTCTTTGAGATAATTCTAACTTAAGATGTATTTTATTCTAAAGGTAGTGGAGAGATTCTAGATGATGTTATTTGCCATGGAAATCAAAATGTTGTCTGGTGCTTTATATATCAACGCCTTGTCTCTACTTATGTCAAAATCAAGTCGAACAACAAAGAGAGTGAAATCTCCTTTACGAACTTCCAAAAGAGAAAGCTTCTTACATGGGTCTTGTCCCAAATTCAAAACGATAAGGATAGACTGTTTCCTTATCAAAGATTATATGGAGAGCTCCACTATGCAGTCATGGCACCCCAAGGACACAGGATAGATGAGGGCAATATTCTTCATTGTCAACAATGGCACAAAAATGGAATCTTGAGAGTATCATCCATCATAAAGGCAAAGGAGTTGCAAAATGCTCACTTAGCATATGGATGTGACTATCCATGTGGGAGATCCATTCATGAGAAAGGCATCATCATCGGTCCATGAAGAAAAACCTAGAGACTGCCATCAAATGAGGAGGAACGATTTATGAGTCAGTATGGGCTCAATGTTGCTAAAGTGCTACAACACAAGAAGGTTCTATTCAAAGGAGAAGTATTTAGTGTAGGAGATATAGTTGTGGTGAGATCTCATAATTATCAAGAAAATGCAGCTTCTGTAGGTGAGTGGAAAGCGCAAATCAGAACCTTCTTTACTTTGCAGTCCCAAGAAGAAATTATACTATTTTTTGGTGCAGATTATTATAGATAGTCAATCGTGGTTGAAGAAGATGTTGAAAAGTTGAATGTGGATCCGATTACAGGAATGAGCGTACTGCAAGTCACTCCTATGCCTTTCTCTTGGGATTATATAAGACAAGTCAATTTATTACTACACAAGTTTATTCCGTGGAGGTTTCAAAATTGTATTATTGCCTATGAGACTAAAGACCTAGGCCTTCGTAGGCACTTATTGAGTGCTGGATGTGTTGGATGTGTATCTCCATGGCTTGAGGAGAAGGACATAGTCCAAGTCAAAGAGTTTGTGGATGAAGAATATTCCTCTTGTCAACTAGCATATGCTGTTGTTCAAGAGGTAGACTATACTCTAAAGCGAGTACTGCTAACAAAACTTCAAGCAATGAATAGCAGTTATGCCCAATGGAGAACGACTACCAAAGATGAGGATTGGAAGCTTATATCAACTTGTTGATCTGTAGTCCAAGGGTGGAAAGTTTTAAAGCAAACAAGAGTTATAGATCAGGATGGAAAAGTGAAGTTCCTACCATGTGTGTGGCAGCAAGTATGATATGCATCAAAATGGATATTATTTGTCTCTTGCTCTATGTAGAAGCTATGCTTTTATGTTGCTTTTTTTCAATTTTCATGAATGATTTTAGAGACATGTTATTTTATAAAAGTTTAAAGTGGTTTCAATTTTTTAATTTGTACTCATACTATACTTTTATTGATCACAAAGCTTAGATGTCTTTTTAATAGTATTTAAGTGGTGTCGATTTTTTTTTGAATTCATAGCTTAGATGGATGAGGATGATGTCCCTATTCCTTCATACGAAGACATCTTTTGCCCATCTGAACCAAAGTTCAAATAGACAAATAGAATGTATGGAAAGAAGCTTTTGGAAATGTACTTCGACGAGCAACATAGAATGCTCTTGGACAACTATAGGATGGTTAGAGGATGGTTTAGAACTATCCTTTTGTGGATGATTTGCGCCACAATCGCCTTGAGCAACAGAAAATTCACGGTCTTATTCAACTAAGACCGATGAATTAGCACCGTTGAAGTTTGGACTCGGCAAGGCAACCTACCAATGGGAGGAGACACACATTATATCAGTTTGTGCTAACCTATGCACAATCGCAACGAAAATATGATAAGAAGAAGACTACAAATGATGTAAGTGTGTATATATTTTGTAAGCATAAATAAATTTGGCTTCATAGGGGCCTTATGAAAGAAATTAACTAAACTCATCTTACTTTTCAAGGCACATGGAATTGCAGAAAAAGAAAATGGTGGTACTATTGCTTTGAAAGGTTCAACTGTAGAGGTAGTACTTATATTTTAACCTTTCTTTCTTATATTTAATGTATATGCCATGTGTTTACTTAGTTTATATATGTTTGTATAGGTGTCTAGTATTGAGCTAGTAGATGTAAACCCTAAATTATGTAATGATGTGGGAGAGGAGACCCATGTAGATTGTATGCCATTGGCGATACAAAATCAAGCTGAGGCCCATCAGGATTAATTGGTTCATTGAAAATGGTGATTCTTTTCATAGATTTATGAATTGATTGTCTTTGCAAGAATTATGAACAAAATTTAGTACTTTCATGTTCCTAAGTTTAAAATTGAAATCTTATGAAATGGTTTATCCATTATAGAGACAAGATTTACTCTCTATGTGGAAGAAGACCAAAAGTGTGAAATCTTCATTGCAGGAGCAGGTATATGTTTTTCTCAAGTAATATAGATGCATAAACATTAAACGATCATAAAAAAGTTTTTGTGTACTTCTTTTTGTCTTCTATAGGAATTTCAGTTTGAAGACCTCAATTTAGATAATGTGGATGGATCTTTTCCTTCTTTTGGAGCATTGTTTTCAAATGGCAATGTAAAAAGAGTCAAAGCCATGCTAGAGCAAAGAGAAAGTCTTTTAAGTGACATGCCATTGAAGGTAATGCCACTAATGGCGTATATGTTTTGTTTTTACACATAAAGATTCTCATGTATGTTTTATATTTTTTAACATTAGTTGGGTATGAGACTGTGGATTCTGTTTCATCATCATATCAAGCAAATAATCATGAGGCTTCACAAAAAAGTACTAGAGAGAGAAAGGTGACTCACTACAAGGGGCTATTCATATTAGCGACGCTCACACAGCGACGCTCAAAAACAAAATTCCCGGCGTCACTATCAGCATCGCAAATTTACTTGTAAATTTGCGACGCTCATAGCGACGCCGACTGGGCTAAAAAAATAACAAAGAGCGCCCAAAAACTCAGATCTCAGATCTGAGTTTTTCGGCGCCCTCAAGCAAGGAGCAGGTAACGCTCTCCCTCTCTCTCTCTCTCTCTCTCTCTCTCTCTCTTATCCACACACACACACACACGAGGAGAGGAAGGAGAGCCAGGTATGCTCCTTCCCTCTCCTCACTCTCATGTTCCCTTCCCCTCTTTCTCTCTCCCTCTCTCTCTCTCTCTCTCTCTCTCACACACACACACACATAGTGTTTTTGAGAGAGAGAGAGAGAGAGAGACAGAGAGACAGAGAGTACAAACATAAACAAAAACGCACACACACATACATAAACAAAGAATGCACACACACATTGAGAGAGGAAAAGAGAGAGAGAGAGCATGCATAAACAAAAAACGCACACATTGAGAGAGGAAAAGAGAGAGAGAACATGCATAAACAAAAAACGCACACATTGAAAGAGGAAAAGAGAGAGAAAACATGCATAAACAAAAAAACGCACACACACATTGAGAGAGAAAGAGAGAGAAACTAATTTAACGTCGTAGGAAACTATTTAAAATTAAAAGACTTAAAGATCTAGCCGACGAGGAGTTGAACTCAAGACCTATTATTCAAGAGGGAAATGGCATAACCAATCTATCATACTTGGCATGGGTGATAGAAAGGTTATACCATTTATCTCTTTTTATTGGCACACACATCCACACACGCGCACACACACAAGAAGAAGAGAGTTATAACGTCGTAGGAAACTATCCTAAAAGACATTAAAGATTACGTTAGATGTAGACTTACGTTAAATTAGATTTAGGTTTATTTAAGTTAAATTAGATTAGATTTAGGTTTATTTTTAATTAGATTTACGTTTATTTACACTAGATTTAGATTTAAGTTATATTAGATTAGATTTAGGTCTCCATAGACTGCGATGCCTGCATGAAGCGGGTGAAGAAAGCCCTGAATGGAATATAGGGTATTGCTGCCTTCACTCATGGTGGGCTCCGTCGATCCAAAAGTACTGGTGAAATGTCTTCAGAAGATAGGGAAGAAGGTGGATCTTCACGGCGGCAAGAGTCACTACATCCCCGATACAATGACCATCTAGACAACCTCTAGTCATTCAACAGCAACTTCAAAGTTAGTAACAAGAGCAAGAACGGTCTAAAGGGCCAATTGCTATCGTCAGATGTGGATGGAGATGAGGCAGCGTCACCGCCGGAAGTTAACTCTCACATCTTTAGTGATGAGAATGCCAACTCTTGCCGAGTTATGTGAAAAATTATGTGTTAAATCAGTTTTAAGGTTCTTATAATCCCTGTTAGTTTAGTTCTTTGTTTTTAATATAACATAATTTATGTTATATTTAGATTTATGTTATATTAGATTAGACTTAGGTTTATTTAGGTTTACCCACACACACACACACACACACAAGAAGAAAAGAGTTTTAACGTCGTAGGAAACTATCCCAAAAGACGTTAAAGATTAGGTTAGATGTAGACTTACGTTAAATTAGATTTAGGTTTATTTTTAGTTAGATTTACGTTTATTTAGATTTACGCTTATTTACGTTAGATCGAGTCCACGCAAGAATTACTTACGGTTTAGGGTTTAGAGTTAGACGAACAGTGAAAAGATCTACTGTGAAAAGATGTTAAGATGCTGTGAAGTGCTACAGCTAGAGAAGAGGCAAAGGGGTTTTGTCCACTACATGCAGTATCATGTAGACGTGGGCCTGTAGATTTCTTGTACCCACAAATATAGGTATTGACCAATAAAGACGAGATTATAACCCGGTGGTTCTGATCTCCGTGCACCTCTAGACCGAGGTGTGCGGGGATTGGACATGACTAGAGAATGTGAGGTAAAGAGAGAGAGAGAGAGAGAGAGAGAGAGAGATAAGACGAAGAATGCCAATAGAATATTAAATTTGTTGTCCAGGTTATAAGATTTTTATCCTCATTATGAGTTGTGACGAGGATGTGGGACCGTCCAACCAAAACACCTATCTCTCAACGAGGGTCTTATGTCCTTGTAATCAATGCAAGCATGATGTGCGATGGACAAGACGTGTTTCTTTGCAGCACGTTCGTGAATTTGGTGAGTTCGATCCATCTATTATAGATCGAGTTGTTGCCAATTATAACTCGTCGGACTCTGACGTTAGCCAACAAGCAGCAATCTTGCAACCCAATAGACGTGTTCGCAGGCGCTTTGGTCAAGGAGCATATGTGAGGCCACAAGATGTAGCCTCTGACAACTCGGGGGATGATCATGGAGAGCACATTCCCAACGAGGCAATGTTTGAGCCCGAAATTGATGAAATGATCGAGACAATCATGGATTCAGAAAGGCTTATCTATGATGATATGAAAAGTGGAGCCGATACGCCATTGTATAATGGAGCACGTATGTCTAGATTGAAAGCACTCCTGGTTCTTCTCAACATGCAGGCAAAGTTTGGATGGAGTGACACTAGCGTTACAGCGCTTTTCAGGTGATCTATTACAATTAGTTTACTTTAATAAAACTCTAAATGTATAATGATCTGATAGATTTTTACACGACTGTATCGTATTTTTATGTTGTGTAGATTGCTTAAAGAGCACATACTACCAACTGACAATGTGATGCCAGATTCCTGAGATGAAGTAAGAAAGATTTTGCGAAACTTGGGGATGGATTACAATTCTATCCACGCTTGTCCTAATGACTGCATTCTTTTCAGAGGGGAATACATAGACATGGAGAAGTGTCCGAAATGTGATTCCGAAGATATCGAGTAGATCTCCACGAGACAAAAATTCCACAAAAGGTTTTACGACATTTTCCTCTGCTTCCTCGCATCAAGCATTTCTTCGAATGTAAGTCCATGGCCGCTCTAGCATCATGGCATGAGGAGAATAAATCTTCGGATGGTGTGCTACGAATTCCTGCAGATTGCGTAGCCTGGAAACATATAGATGGAACATGGTCGGATTTTGCCAGGGAAGCTCGAAATTTGCGCTTAGGCCTGGCTATGGATGGCGTAAATCCATTTGGTCAAAGATCAACATCTTACAGTGTATGTCCCGTTGTCATCGTCAACTACAACATTCCCCCGTGGTTGACTACGAAGAAGGGGCACCTATGGCTAAGCTTGATTGTGCCAGGGAGATATAAAGTGGAGAATATGGATGTGTATCTTCGTCCACTATTGGAAGAGCTACAACAATTGTGGATTGGCATAAAGGTGGTGGATATGAGCCGACACACAGGACGACGGAATGCTTTGATCAGAGGCATTCTAATGTGGACCATGCATAACTATCCCGGGCTAACAGAATGCTCAGGTAATCTATTGACACGTCTCACTCAGACACTGTAAATCTTGTTTTTTCCCATAGTTGATCTATTATCATGTGTATACATGCAGGGCTTCAAACAAGCGGATACAGAGCATGTGTCACATGTGGACCTAGACTGAATGCACGTAGGGCGCCCTCACTGAAGAAGCAAATCTACGAAGGTCATCAAGCGTATCTTCCAGAGAATCATGTGTTACGCGACGGCTTTTTGGAAAGAGAGCCACCAAGGATGTCTGCACAAGCATGGTTAGAGCAGAAGGAGATGTGCGATGACAGATTGCCTCCAGGGATGAAGAGACTATCTCTATGGTACGAGTTACCATACTGGCCCTGACTCATGATCAATCACCTTCTCCATCCAATGCACATATTCAAGAATGTGGGTAATCTACTATGGGACCATCTGACCGGCAAGAAAGATACTTTGGGAGCCAGAGTTGACCTTAGAAATGTGGATCGTATGGAGCAATATTGGCCGCAAACAGCGTCTAATGGATCGATAAAACTCCCTAAAGCACCATCGATTTTCACAGGAGCCCAAGAACGCACAGTAAAAGAGACCATTCAATCTTTGCGGACCCCCACTGGCGTAATGCACTCGCTCCGAACGTGTTTTACTAAAGAAGGAAAGCTTACCGGTTTGAAGTCACACGATTGGCATAAAATGTGTCAGGTACGTTCATAGTGGACTTTAATATCATTGCATAAAATGTGGACTTTAATATCATTGTTGCACATACTTTACAGTTTATTTTACCGGTTGCCATTGAGGGATGTTTGTCTCTCGACATCCGTAACACAATCTACAAACTTGCAAAGCTGGTGCAATGGATCTCACAAAAGGAGATCAACGTAGACTCCATACCATTTGCCAAACTAAATGCTGCGGAGCTTGTGTGCATGTTTGAGAAACATTTTCCTACTACCATGCTAACCATTCAGGTGCATCTTCTTGTTCACATAGTTGATGAGGTGGAAATAGCTGGCACAGTTCATTCCAGATGGATGTTCTTCTTAGAACGTTTCATGAAAACGCTTAAGGGATATGTGCGTCAAAAGGCACGTCCGGAGGGTAGCATGGCAGAAGGTTGGTTGGTATCAGAGTCCCTAGTGTACATTGGAGAGTGGCTAGACGGATTTGATAAAGCCCGGGACACGCTATGGCGAACCATAGATGATGAGCGCATATCTGGGATTGTCATGTGCAATCTCGGTGTTGAGAAGAAGATGACGGAAGATCTAGAGGCTAAAATCAACCGATCTTGCATGCTTCACAATCCAGTGATGCAAAAGTGGATTTCACAATATGAGGATGCAAAGAAAGAGCGACAAAGGGCACGAATCGAGTGGAGACGGGGAAGACGACCACCGATGCACTATCCGATGGTTCTGGAGAGCCTACCAACCTTCATGAGCTTAAGATGGTTGCACAACCAATTGAAAAGCGCACAACACTGCGGTGACGAAGTGACTGAGGAAAAGTGGGAGTACTCTAGGGGTTGCGCGACCAAGGTAAGTTTGCAATGTACGACTAGCTAGTGACTTTATTTCTAAACGTTTGAACGGCAACTCATAGTCTTTGTTCGTTGTAGTATAAGTCATACACAGCAGCATGGTGTAAAGGTCGACATTTTAGGGTGGAACGAATCGACAAAAAGCGTTTTACTCAAGATTGTGGAATCATGGCAAAATTTGAACAGTCTAGTCGACGACGTTCCTCTGATGCAGATCTTGTGTTGGCGGAACTCACTTACTTCGGCACACTGCAAGAGATTTTGAGGATCGATTACAGAGGATTTTTTGTCGACTTGTTCGATGTGCAATGGTTCAAGATAATCATGGAGGGTCGCAACGCTACTGTGCGTAGAAGAGAGTCTGGTTTTCTTGAGGTGGATTCTACTAAGAAATGGACTGACCTAAGAGACACTTTCGTACTACCCGAGCATTGTGAACAAGTAAGTATGTAAATAGTTAACATCCCCCTTTTACAAGTTATGTGCTTGAAAGCTCTCATGTAAGTTATGTGGCTCTGGCAGGTAATATTTCATCCTACAAAGTCTACATCAAATTGGTGGTACGTCATAGAGGTATCCCCTCGTAGTGCAAGGACGTATGAAGGCTACCATGTGCCAATCACAACGGCATCAATGGAGGAGATCAGAGAAGATGCTCAATCAGAAGCCGCTGCGGTGGTGCCAGACGAGCATCAAGATGCTACTACTCTATATGGGGTGCATGCAGAGGAGCTACAAAATGAAACAGAGGATATGTGTTTAAACGGAGAGCTCTATATAGATATAGGAAGTTATGCTGAGTTATGCGAGGATGAGAGAGAGATCTCTTAAAGCCACAAATATTGTATTTGAACAATTTTGCTCCGTGTTGTAAAAGCTCTGGCTCTCTAAGTACCTTCCATGGTGTATAACGCTCTTTTCTACTCGCGCTCACATCTTTTGATTGAAAATTCTGAGTTTTCGACTTGCCTCTTCTATCACTCAATTCATTGCGTCATTGTATTTATATGCGTCATTACGTCATTGTATTTAATAGTCTTTACGTCATTGTCTACTCTATTCATTCAATATTAAGTTTAAATATTCGTGTGTTTAATGCAGGTATGGATGATGAGGAGTTTCTTTCTTCTTTGTCACCGCAGCAGAGACAGTGGTACGTGGAGCGTCATCGCTCTGGCGCATCATCGCGCGTTCCTACTCCATCCGCATCTCCCTCTCTTTCGGAGCATTCGGCGCGCTCCAAAGCTTCGGCGTCGATGAGACGAGCTTCACACTCGTCTAGACACCGGCGCTCTAGTGGTGGCGGTGGCAGTTGTTGTGGGGATTCCGCCACCGATGCCTCCACACCGCCTCGTGTTCAACGAGGCTCTTTACCCTCCCCTTCTTTGCCCGCCCCCACATCAGCCACAGCATCGCCATCTACGCCAGGTTTTGCACGGCTGACTGTTCCTAGCAGCTACACACCTCTACCTACTCCGCCAGGAGCCACCCCACTCGACACTCCTCGCTTCGGGGCCCAGACGCCGGTGGAGACACCTGACGTCTGTACCCCCATCGACACGCCTCTAGAGACCCCTGCCGGGACACCCAGGTTCACGCGTCACCGGCCAGAGGGCTTGCCTTACTCCGTCAACTTCAGCGGCGGCATCATCATGGATGATGACGGCAAGAAGGTGATCTCGCGCATGCGTGGTCTTTGCTCTCAGCTGTTTAGACACTACATACTAAACAAATGGAGTGAAGTACCAAGTGATTTAAAAAACAGAGTCATCAGCATACTTCATGATGAGTTTCCCGTTCCAACACAGGATCAGCGCTTCAATGAAGACCTGATGAAGATTCGAATGCGCGAATACTGCAAACACAAGCGTTCCGAAGTGCAAAAAGCAATCAAGCATGGGTGGAACAGGCCAGATTGGCTGGCCAAAGAAGATTGGAAGAATGCGAAGAAAGCAGCGTGTGAGAATCCCGACAAGTGGAAGCAACAAAAGGATGCAGCCAGAGCGCGAGTAGAGGCAGGGAGCTTGCACCACTTGGGGAGCGGTATCATTTGAGGCCGATTTTGTAAGTGTTTTCGCATTGCTCTTTATGTTCGATAGTTTAGGGTTTATGAGTTTTTTAATTCTAACATAATGAATTCTTTGTATGTTTTGACAGTGGTCGATGACAGGACGTGATCCCACACCGTACGAGCGCGAGTACGCAAGCAGGAAGGGCTTAAACGCCCTGATGGACATTCTCAGTTCTCGCGGCGGCATGGTTAGTATTAGGGTTTACTCTTTTCTATTTTTTGTATTGATTTACAAATGTCGTTATATGTTTATACTTACTGAAAGCTGTCTTATTGTCTTTTTTTGCACAATCCGACAGATACGCCGCTTAGACGCGATGAGACGTCTGACTAGACGACGTCAGTTTAGCCGTAGCTAGATAGCATTAGTTTAGGGTTTCTCATAGCTTATGTATCATGAGACGGATTTTATACATCTTTTTGAACCATGTATATTATTACATTTGTCACCGAAGTTCATTTTGCCAATCAATTCTTTATGCCTATGATGTTGTACAATTGTCATTATTACATTTCCCAATCAATTCATTTTGCCTATGATGTGTACAATTGTCAATTTTACGCTTGTCAATTTTGCAAACAATGCATCTTGTGGGTGACTATTTTGGGTCTATTATCTACCCTTGCACTTTTTTTAAAAAGTGAATCAAGTACAATATGGTTGATGGGTGGCAGGGCATTCAATGCCCTGTCACTAAAACCGTCGCTATTTATGGCTCTGTAGCGTCGCTATGAGTGTCGCTATAGACTTCTGTTTAAACATCGCTATAACCGTCGCTATAGGCGTCGCTATGAGCGTCTCTATATAGCGACGTTCATAGCGACGCATATAGCGACGGTTATAGCGACGCATATAGCGACGGTTTTAGCGACGCCGGGGGTTATAAAAACCCAGTGTATTTCCGTCGCTAACAGCGTCACAAGAGCACACAACCTCTTGTAGTGACTGTTGGACGGATACGCCGCGACGGACGTCAGCATAGCGAGAACTTACCTAACATATAATTGTCAACTAAGGACGGAGCTCGACCCGCAGGCGCGTGGAAGCAAGTAAAGGGTGTCAACCTCTACTCGACCGACTAATGACTACTTCCTACAGAGATATCAAATGTGCATGCCATCGGTTCTGTGAATGTGAGAGTCTCCTATGATGCTACAGCAAGCCAAAATCCCATTAGACGTTCTCGAAACGTTACGAAACATGAGGGATATCCTATCAACACCAATAGGCCACTCTCCCTAAGGTCCGTGACCAAAAAAACCTACCCAATATCCTCCCTGCAGAAAACGCGTAGGATGTCTGGCCGGTTTTTTCAGGTCGACGTTTTCGAGAACTAAAGTGCCTAATGTGTAGCTCTACTCGCTCTGATCGTGTGGATATGCTGAAATGCAAAAACGGACAACAGTTACTCACCGAAACTCCAAAAGTAGCTCGCGGGTGAATCTGCCAAAACACAGACGAACGCGTGTGATGTAAGCATCAACGTGTAGCTCTCCTCGTGGGCAACACACTGCTGCTCTCCGTTTGCGATTCCGACCACAGTAGCTCCTGTAGCACACACACACACTCTCTCGCAGTCTCCCAACGACACAGAAGATCAGATTATTAGAAGTCTCTTTACAAAGCTTTAGGTTTTGGTTTATATACTAAACCTTAGAAAACCTAATGTCCGACCAAAATGACATGATTTGTCCCTAGGCTTCTATAGAGCTTAATTACAACAATGTGAGCTGACTTTGCTCATCCAACAAGCATCTCTGGCCAAAATACAATTGCCGACTTAAAATATGAAGTTCCCGTAAACATTACAAAAGTGACCTTAATGGCTCAAAATAATAATAACGGGATATTCGATGATGTCCATGAGCTTGTATCTTCACATTACAGCATCCATCTTCGTCTTCATCACTTCATCACCATCTTTATTTGGAATCTTTAGAGAATCTTTGAGAAATCTTCATGGAATCTTTGTGGAAGCGTTGTTGAAAGGTTGACCTTTCAACAGTGACAATCTCTACTTCAATAAATTCTTTCTTTGACTTGTACTCAATGTAATAAGGTGCATAGTTTTTGTTAAAGTTCTTCAATAAGATTACATATTTTGTTCGTGGGATTATTTAACAGATTAGTGTAAAGCTTAAAGAGTCTCTTGCTACTAAGCTTGGAAAAGAATCTTCCAAGAAGATAAAGAAGTAAACAAAGGAGTGTTAAAAGTTAACTTGCATGTGTAAGCAATAATACAAATTTGTTAATACTAAGCTCTTTTTGTTGAATTTTTTAGGATGAGAAATGCATTGCAGGTGACACATCGAATGTATATGTTCCAAATTTTGATGTAGTAATTCTCATCTTTTTTATATTTATCTCTTTTGTAAAATGTATTTTCATAAAACCCTTTGTTTATAGTAGTAGCTTATGTGTTTATGTAAGTTTCATCTTTAAATATGGAGAAGGAGGAGACTATTCTCCTTAAATACTTTGATCTGCAGACAATTGATGACATGTATCTAGTTTTAAAAGCTAGTTACTACAAGATTAAAAGGGAGGAGAGCTCATTTTTTGAGCAAAAGAGAGGTTTGAGTTTGGAGGAAATGAGAGTGAATTTGGTGAGGTGGTTGGTTGATAGTAGGAGGGTTATCATTGAAAGGCGACTTGATCATGAGTTGACTTTTGATGAAGTGAAAGTTGTTTTTATGTAAGCGATCAAGTGCAGAACAGACCATGTATTGAACATCATATTTCATGTTATTTGTCGTTCTCTTGGTGATATAACATTTTATTGTTTTAGAACCAATTGATTATGTCTTTTGAGTTAATGAAGTTATTTTTTATTTGCAAAGAGATTAAAGCTCAATGTTTAAATGTAGTCACTTTAAATCATAAGTTTGACAAGAGTTTCAAGAGAAATCTACTTGATTATGAGTAGTTTTATTGTTACTTTGAATTGTATGTGATAGAAATGTTAAAAAAGACTTGATCTTCTTTTAGTCAAAGTTGTTAATTTATTGATTAGTGTAATGTGTGTTATAGTGGATGATCCAAAAATGACGCAAAGATGGTACATCGGTCGGTTTAAAGGCTAAAAAATGACTAATATTTATCTATAGATCAATCAGTTTGTTTATTTTTGTAAAAATAAATTTAAAAATGTCCATTCAGTTTTCTATATGTAAAATTTTATAGGACGTCCCTCCAATTTTGTGTATAGCATTTTTTTATGGACGTCCATCTGATTTCCTATATGTAAAATTTTGTAGGACGTCTCTCCAATTTCTATATAGAAATTTCTTATGGACGTCTATCTAACTTTCTATATGTAAAAGTTCCAATGAAAGCCTCATCTAATTAATTTCTAGGTACACTACCTAGCTAGGAAATGTTCCATTTTTTCTACATTGCACTTTTTCTAGTTTTGATTGTATCAATCAAAACCAGAAAAAGTGCAATTTTTCTAGATAGTAAATAGTAAATTATAGTATATAGTAAATTCTTCTTTTTTTTTATCGAAAACGTCTCAAAAGTCCTTGTGTTATATATATATGTATAGCGTGTCCATTCAGGACAACGTTCTATTACGGTTACATTTTTAATGTAATTAAAAATATACATTCAGTGATTTGATGATCTCTCTCATACTCCCCCTTCTTTAGAATGAAGAACAGGTTTGATAGAGAGGTTGTTGCAGCACGCATCATGTTTGTCTTTAGGAACTGCTTTGGTGAGGAAGTCAGCCCACATGTATTCTGTGGGTGTGTATTCCAAATTAATCGGGTGTACTTCCTTTGTGAGATGGATGTAGTTCCGTGGCTAAGATCTTGAGTAATTTCCATACCCAAACAGTAATGAAGAGAGCCACCATTGGTCATAGGGAAGGCTTGAGATATTTCAGATTTTGCTTCCAGCATGAGTGGAAGTGAGGAAGCTAGGGGAACTAGATCATCAACGTAAAGGCCGATGATCACAAATCCAAATGAGGTAATGCGAGTATAGATGTTTATCGCTTTGAAGACAGGTGTACCCAACTTGGAGCATGAAATGGTGAAAGCGATAGTACCATTGACGAGCGGCTTGTTTAAGGCCATATAATGAGCAATAAAGGCGACATACATTAGTAGGATGGTTAGTGTCAACAAAGTGTGGAGGCTGTTGCATATATATTTCTTCATCAAGTTCACCGTGAAGGAAGGCAATTTGGACATCCATTTGATGAATATGAAGTCCGTAATGAGCAGCAAGTGCCACCAGCACACGGAAGGAGACCATGCTAAGAACAGGAGAGTAAGTTTTTGAGTAATCTTTGCCAGAAACTTGAGAGAAGCCACGGACAACCAAACGAGCTTTAGAGCAAGAAATGGAACCATTGGAGGCATATTTATGCTTCAGTAACAATTTGCAGCTGACAATTTGACGATCCGGTGGTGGAGGGACTGTGGGAGTGAAAGGCCAGGAGGCCTCCCACTATCAAAGGCACACGGAAGCATTACATTAGTGTGTGTGTGTGTGTGTGTGTGTGTGTGTGTGTGTGTGTTACACAGAAAAGGAGATGAGAGAGAAGGTAGAGAGAGAGAGAGACAATACACGCAAATAGGTGGTTAGGCGGGTATTGCATTGCTATGTCATGTGTGGATACATAGGGTAGTTAAATAGGATGATGATGAGTGATCTAAACGGGTGCTCGTACCCTTTGGGTTCTCAAGGCGTGATAGCTGGTATATATTATTATATTCCAAGATTCCCCCTCAGTTGAATGCCGAGAGAGAGAGAGGCGTTGATTACATCTTAATCCTAATACAAGTACACGTAGGAGTGCCTATATGAGAGGGTTGTGCTTTCTATTTCTGTGATTGCAAAAGCAATCAGTGCAAGAAGGAAGAAACAAATTTTGGGTTTGAATCTGGGACCTGGTGTCATCCAGGATCAATCAAGAAAGTGTTGAAGGTGAAAAATTCGATGGTGAGGTTTCATCTTCCATCGTGGCTTCATTTCAAATGCACATGACTTGATAACTTGCGAGTGTTGAGGTCGACTCGCTTCATTAACATTACTCCCCCCTTTCGACCTTGACATGAGCGTGCATATTCATCGGTAAGACTATGCAAAATTAAGAATAGAAGAGCATAGCATAAACCGGCAATTACCATTTCATTGTCGTCACAAGCATTGTTGATTGTCATTAGGTTGAAATTGTAACTGAGTGAAATAACAACACCATCATTGAACGCATCTTCACGCCAATGATTTTGAGTTCCAAAATTGCGGCACAAGGTTGGTTTTTTATTCCGAGGCATAAAGGCCATCATCCTTTTTGGAAGAATATCCAGTGTTGAACAGTGGAGGATGTGCATAATCTTCATTAAAGAACATTGGCTCAACAGGGTGTAAATATCTAGTAGTCGGTATATTATCTTCCCGGGGAGATCACTTAATAAAATGTAAGCTATCACGTGACTTCAACAGAAGGGTATTTAAAGTTCTTGAAACTTACAAAAATATATATACAGAAGGGCATTATTTTTTCAAATTTGAAAAAAACTTACACATTTTAAAGGAAAAGTGTACATTATATGCTTAACAAAATTCATAGATAAGGGGTTTTACAAGCATGTCTTGAATGCACGTGATATGGTAGTTTTACACATAGTGAACCCCCCGAGATTATCTTCATCCTCATCTGAAGCATGATGGAGTGCATTAGCAGCCGCAAGGAAAAATGATACACCATATTGGAAATACGAAGAGCTAGCATTGCAGGGGTCATCGAGTGAGGATTTTTGAGAGAGTGAGGTTCCATTTCTTAATCAGTCACAATGTACTGGTCTTGATCTGCAAGGGGAGCCAAGAATGTTTCAAGTACTGTATCGTCATCACCATCAACCTATCGGTTGACAGGCTGGCTGTAAGATTGTAATCCAAGTGTATCATCAATGTGAGTAGCAGGAGGACGGACCTGAAAGGCAGAGGTGGAGGAGATGTCTGCCTCATTTGGCTCACATGCTTGCTTGAGTAGATCGGAATCAAGGAATGCTACAATAGGTGAAACATCATCTGCACGGTTGGCATCTTTGATTGCATCCATTGCGGTAGGAACAGGTTCGTGTAGGAGCCGGATTTGAGCATCGGATGCCAAAAGAGGAAAACCAGCATGATTTGGCTCATTGCATTAGCATATCAAACTAATTTTTTCTTCATCAACGGCTTCTGTGTCACATTCTGCCTTGATTTCAGTAGCTAGGTGGGTAGCATTTAATGTAGTAGCAAGTGCGGTAGCAAGGTCAACCCCATTTGTTTCATTTATTGGCTCCATCAGGGATTCAAGGAAGGCGGTGATAATAGCTTCCTCATCATGGGTTGTTGCATGAAAAGCTCCGTTTGCACTATTTGCATCTTTGTCTACACCAGGGTTGACGGTGGTTCCGGTTGCCGGTTTGGTGCCACTTGTGGTTGCTACAATGGCTGCAGAGTTGGAGGCTACAGAGGTGGCATATGCAAAATTGTCCATATCAGGTGATGGAGTATTTACTCTGGCTACATGGGTGCAATGGGTGCTCTTGATGGTGTCTGCAACAAGAGGGTGCCTTTGATGATGAATTTCGCAAGGCATGCCAATGTCAAAAAGGTTTCGTCGGCTCCACAGAGGCTATGCAAAAGCAGCAGCAAATTGAGGTATCATTAGTACAGCAGTCAATAGGACAGCACGCCCACATTTGATATCATCAACAGAGAAGGTAATTTTTGCAAGTGGGTAGCAGATGCAATAATATGCACCATCATGAGGAGAGGGCAGTAGAATCAGGGTTAGAACGACTACAGGTGCAACATCTTGGGATTCATCATCACGAATACCAGAAATTGCTAGGGACTGCAACAGGACGTCCGTAGAGTCTTGATATTCTTCTTCTGCTGAAAGTGACTGCAAGAACGTGTTGATGATGGAATCTTCGTTGTCATCATCATCGTGTTGATGATGGAATCTTTGTTGTCATCATCATGGGCTGCATTACAGGGTTGCACGTGCATAGTATCATTACCAAAATGAAGCAAGGAGAAGGGCGCATGAGTGTTTGCACCAATGGTGGTGCACCAAAGTGGGGCATGAAGGGCAGCGCCATGTAGGCAGTATACAAGTTTCGGGTCCGGTTCGGTATGTGCTGCAGCATGCAGGGCTTTGAGCTCTTCGTTACTAGGCTTCAGGGCCAGGACTAGAACGCGGCGATTGATACCATGTGGGAGTGAAAGGCAAGGAGGCCTCCCACTATCAGAGGCACACGGAAGCATTACATTAGAGTGAGTGTGTGTGTGTGTGTGTGTGTGTGTGTGTGTGTGTGTGTGTGTGTGTTACACAGAGAAGGAGATGAGAGAGAAGGTAGAGAGAGAGACAATACACGAAGATAGGTGGTAATTAGGCGGGTATTGCATTGCTATGTCATGTGTGGATACATAGGGTAGTTAAATAGGATGATGATGAGTGATCTGAACGGGTGCTCATGCCCTTTGGTTTCTCAAGGCGTGACAATTGGTATAGTTAATTATATTCCAATAGGGACTAGTATCCATGTCTGGTTGGAAACTAAGGAGGTAATTTTAGATTTCATTGCCTGCTTCCAATGAGGAGCTTCTTGACTGGAAATGGCAGCATCAACATCAATCATGATCTTCAATAGGAGTGGGTTATTAGAAAGCAAAGTTATTAGAAGCAAGTATGTCTCTCATAGAGCGAGTCTTTCGTGAACCAGAGGGACCGCCACTATAGGAGGGTGAAGAGGGCCGGTGGGACGATGTACTTCCATATTTGATGCATGTAATGGAGTTTTGATTCTACGTGAGGAATACTTGGAAGGTGAAGGGGCAGAAAGAGTGATATTTCTCTTGTTGAGAGTGGGCAACCATGCCGTAAGGGTGGGCAGCCTGGATGTGGACAAGATTGTGGTGTTGATGTATGAAGGTTTGGTTCAGGTAGAGGCAAAGTTGGGAGTGGAGGTGGAGGTGCCGGTGGAGGTGGAGGCGGCATCTGCATCAGGGGAATTTGAGGATAAGGTGGATTGTCATCTTGCTGATGGTTAGCAATGTGCTCTCCGACATCTGGGAACTCATGCGGGTCGTGTTTTTCATCAAGAGGTGAAGAGGCATATGAGCTGGATGGTAAGAGCAACGATTCAGAAATGAGTGCAAGCTCATTGAAGTAAACACGACCGCTAAAAGAGAAGCGGCGGTTCTCAAGATTGTAGAGACAATAAGATTTCATACCAAATCGATCGCCATAGCCCACAAAGATAAACAACATGCATGAGGCTCAAGTTTGTTATGAAGTGGAGAGTGGATAAAGGGGTATGCAGGACACCCAAAGATGCGGAAATGAGACAAATCAGGTGGCTGCCCAAACCATAATACATAGGGTGTGGTGTTGGGTGTAGTGGATCCATTGAGGCAATTTTGTAGATAGTATGCGGTGGCAACAACCTCTTCCCAATAGGTGTTGGGAAGGCCAACAACTTGTAGCATGGCCCGAGAAGCATTAAGCAAAGATCAATTCTTGCGCTCAACTACACCATTTTGTTGTGGGGTGTATGGGACAGTAAACTGATGACGAATGCCATGCCGACTGCAAAAAGCTTGAAAGGCAGTGGATATGTATTCACCTCCATTGTCTATGTGTATAGTCTTTATGTGTGTATCAAGTTGATTTTCAACAAAATTCTTATAAGCAATGAAGTGATCCAGAACCTCAGACTTATACTTGAGAAATGAGATGACAGTGTACTTAGTAAAGTCATCAATGAGTGTAAGAAAGTAATAGGAGCCTGTGAGTGAAATAGTGGGCATGGGTCCACATAAATCTAAGTGAATCAGTTGAAGAGGGTATGATGATCGAGAAGAGGAGCGTGGAAATTTTCGTTCAGAAGACTTCCCATACAAGCAGCGTTCACAAATGTCTATACTGGAAGGTCGGAAATGTAGGCCAGAGGCAAGAGCTTGTCTTTGCATGGTTGTGATGACACGAAGATGAGGATGACCCAACCTATAATGCCAGCGAAGGGTCTCCAGCTGAGATGTTGCCTGGGAGACAGTAGTAAGAGGTTGAGATGGAACCTTGGTCATGCCTAAGGGATAAAGGCACCCTTGTTGCTCACAGGTGAGACGGATTATGTTGCCATTAGTAAGGTGCAAGGGAATGACACAACGATCATGATAAAATGCAATAGAACTCCCATTGGCTGTTGCAGCACTAACGGAAAAGATATTTTTTGTGAGACCAGGGACATAATAGACCTCTTTAATAGGAGTAAAACGCCCATCAGGCAACTGGATTGTGATTGTTTCATGGCCGGAGGCTTGATGAACAGTATCATCTCCGAGTAGGACAGTGAAGGGTGACTCAAGGCTTGAAAATTGGTCAGGCAATATTTGGTGTGTGTCATATGATGCGTGGCTCCACTATCAATGTACCACACATCATATAGCATTGGAATGGCTGAATGATGATCCATGAACAATTGCATAGGGCTCGTGTCTACAGCTACATCGGAGGTATCCTAATCCATCATATCAGGACTAGTTGCATAATGAGCTTGAGCTCGAGGATGCCGCGGGTTTGGATTTGATGCCTCACATAGCTTTGTGCGACAATTGCGTTCGAGATGACCCACACAGGAGCAATAGGTGCACTGAACATTTGGGTTAAAGGGAGGAGATCGTCTGTTTACAGAGAAGGGTTGAGACTGGTGGTTATTGCCAAAGCGAGAGGAAGAGCAAAAAACAACCCTTGGGATGCATGAGGTGGAAGGGAGATATGGTCGTTGAAAGGATTGAGAAGAGGTGGAGCGAGGATTTATAAATCAAGGATTGCCTCACCCATATGAGGGACGAAAATGCCCACAAATTAATAGACTGACCATTGCAAGTGAGGGAGTGTTAGCCTGATGTGTGGCATGCATGCATGTGCTCTTCTTGTGTGATGTGGGTGGTAAGGGATCTTAGAGTTGAGTTGGGTTGGGTGGATTGGGTAGTAACAAAGGGACGCCAGGATGGTGGGAGGGCGGCTAGAAGTATCATCACCTGCATGTCATCGGGAATTCAAAGTCCAGCTATGATAGCACTGTCAAGTGCATAGTTCCATTCATCCAAGAATTAAACAGCAGATTGATTATCATTCATTTTCAAGTTGATTAAGGAGCGATGTACTGTCACCTGGGCAGCAAGGTCAGTGTGCTCGTACTGTTGACGGAAACAATCCCATACTTCATGAGAGGTTGTGCAATCCTGCACCATCTGCACTTGTCGATCCCCCAAATCTAGGAGTAGATCTGTTCAAGCAGCAAGATCTTTTTGACACCATTGGTCGTATGCTGCTTGCTCTACCGCTGTGGGGTTTTGGGCAGGGAGAGGGGGGCACACAGAGGTACCCGCGAAAATAAACCACCATTCTTGTCGGGGAAGAAAAACCTCCATTCTGACGCGCCACACCAGATAGTTCGTGCCATTGAGGCGCTCAATTGGAAGAGCCCTGTGAACATAGTTTGTTGATATTGTTGCAGGTTGTGCCATCATGCTGTCTGGATCAGCGTGGAGGCAACGTCGTTAAAGGTTGTATCTACGCAGCAGTGTCGAGTTTGCTACTCGATACCATGTGCAAACTCAAGAACTCATAGATAGAGAGAGAGAGAGAGAGAGAGCTCCTTCCATTACTACCGTGCAGGCTTCTTCGGCCTACACGATTCAAACCGTCTTTTTTTTTTTTTTTGCAAAACTCACAATTGTGAGTGAATTATATTGAAAGGAAAATTACCAAAATACCCCTCAAATTTCAAAAATTCCCAAAATACCCTTGTATCTATTTTGGTTGGAATGATCAAGATTTTCTAATCTTCATTCATTTTTGACAATTGAGATCCGTTTTTGAGTGCTCAGCATGTAATTTGTCACCAGTTACCATCGCAAAAAAGGCAATTATGTCTAAAAATAATGAAGCAATTCATCTCCAAAGCCTACGTAACCAACTCAAATTGTAGTTTTAGCATCTTGTACGATAGACAATCACTCTTCTTGTGAAGACCTACAAAAAAAAAGATTTTTCGAGAAATTTAGTCTCACAACCAGGGGTATTTTGGGAATTTCGGAAAATTTGAAGGGCATTTTGGGAATTTATGACAAAATATCAGGGGCATTTTGGGAATTTTTGAAATTTGAGGGGTATTTTGGGAATTTCCTCAAATTAGAGGGGTATTTTGGTAATTTCCCCTATATTGAACATCCCAAAAAATTCCAAAGTCTAGTCATGCTCTTGTTGAGCCATGACATCCTCCAGGGACCATAATTACATTGGCTATCAGGACAGCCACCCCTACCATCCCGCCCCCTCATCCTTGATACACAAGGTCCATTATCATGTCCTTCTGAGATCTTTTATTTACCAATGGCACGATTCAAACCGTCTTATGACGTTTGGCCTTTGGCCTGTTGATATATATGTATAGTGTGTCCATTCAGGACAACATTCTGTTATGGTTACATTTTTAATGTAATTAAAAATATACATTTAGTGACTTGATGATCGCTCTCATACAGTACCCCCTTCCCCTTCCTCTTTGCAAGACTCTTAGCCTTCTCTCTCTCTCTCTCTCTCTCTCTCTCTCTCTCTCTCTCTCTTCTACTTAACCCTAGCGCATGCAAGCTATTGAGTCTCGACACTTGATTTTCAACTTAAATATTTTAAATCCCCACCGATGATTTTCACAAAATTCAGTCTTGTCCATTGAAATCTTTGCATGAGGTCAATGACCATCTTCAACATTACTAATTAAGCCCAATCAAGCCTCTAAGGTTTGACCTATTCCAATCAAAAAATTCAGACGCTGTAATTATCATCTCTCTAGGATAAGCCCTCCCTACCACTTAGGCTTTGCACATGTGCATTCCCCATGGATGGTCTTTTGACCAACCACCACAAATTCCACCTTGGCTGTAGTTTGCTGGCTTAGCACATCAATTCGTTGTCACTTGCGATAATGTGGGTGGATCATGCCATGGCCAATCCGCCTTACCTATATGAAGACGCCATGCCTGCTCTCTTCTCGACGTCAACCCACCCACTCTTTCCAATATCTCCTTTATCTCAAGGCTGCCAGGGCACATTAAGAGGAACATGGTGCATGAGGAGGAAGTCAGCAAGCAATACGCAAGCAGCTGGTTGAGGAGCCAGAGAGAGAGCGCAAGGAGGTTAATGTCTTGGAAGTAAAGTTGGAGGACCTGCACATCAAGGTTTCTCACCTAAGTAGTGCGCTCCCGCAGGTAGTGGTGACCAAGTGAGGATTAGCATGCATTGCACTGGTGCGCTAGTTGAGAGACGCCTCAAGCTGGAGACCACGTCGGCTGATGGCTATGCCACGAAGGGCAAAGTGAGGGGAAATAGGGAGGGGAAGGTTGTGGCTACAATTTGCAGCCACGTGTAAGGCCACCCCTCCTTCTCTCTTTCTCTCTCCCTCTTTATCACATGCACATGGGCTTCTCTATGTTTTGCAGTTTAGCCTTCATGTTGCATATTTCAGCAAGTGTAAAGGGCTACCGCTTTAGCCATATTATGTTAGTTTATATTTATAATACAGATATAGATATAGATAGATTAATACAACATTGATTGAATTCATTTTCATTTGTGTGTGTGTGTGCGGGCGCGCGCGCGTGTGTGTGTGTGTGTGTGTTTTATTTTGGCATTAAACTCTGCCAATTTTTTTCAAAGCTCTTGTTTTGTTTTCCATAAAGATCTCTCTCTCTCTCTCTCTCTCTCTCTCTCTCTCTCTCTCTCTCTCTCTCTCTCTCATTTTCGGTTGGGATCACACATGAATGTAACCTTTTGGTCTTATATGTTATTTTTTCCCTTTTGAAGATGTTAATATTTCATTTCATTTCATATTCCTCTCTCTCTCTCTCTCTCTCTCTCTCTCTCTCTCTCTCTCTCTCTCATCATTTGGGGCTTTTCAAGATGTTAGTATATTAAGATTAAATGAATTAATTCTCCTTCGTGTGTGTGTGTGTGTGTGTGTGTGTGTGTGTTCTATTTTGGGATTAAACTCTGTTAATGTCTCCCTTTTGCATTGAGGGGAAAAGGGAGAGGAGAAGAAGAAGAAGAGAGCAAGGATTTAATATTTACATAATTATGACAAATTTTCTGTGATCACAAGGTCTTATTGACACATTGACATGATTATACTAAACATGATCACAAAGAATCCGGTTAAGGGCAACCAAAATCACCGGGCTTTTCAGTATTCTCGGCGGGCCTGTCGGGCTTTTCCATTTTCCCTGCGGGCCCGTCGGGAATACTGAAAAGCCCGGCGGGCCCATAGAACTATATATATACGGGCCCGCTGGGTGTTATTTCATTGCTTCATCTTCTGTGAGAGAGAGAGAGAGAGAGAGAGAGAGAGAGAGAGAGAGAGAGAGAGAGCTTGCCGACCGCCTTTGCAGGTACGTCGAGAGGAGAGAGGAGGAGGGAGAGAGGGGGTCATGTGGGAGCGTGCTCTGCGTCGTGCGTGGCAGTAGCGAAGTACTTGACTACACGATCCAGGTATGTGTTATGTGTGTGTATGCGTTGTATGGTAGCGTGTCTTTTGTCGTATTGCGCGGCAGTCATAAGGTACCTTACCACACAATGGGAGTGTGTGCGTAAGCTGTTCTACGGAACAGTGCTTACCACGAGGGAATCACTTCAGTGAAGCGGAAAAGATGGTGTCCTTGTGGTAAGTATTGGCTTACTGTCTGGGTACTACGTCGGTAATGCGACGAATCTAGTGTGGTTTGATTTAGTGGATTTTGATGTCTAATGTAGTGGACGAGAAGTTGCTATCTTGTGCATCAGTGAAACTGTTCAATCATGAGAATATATATTTGCCAATGATATTGAATATTTATATATATGTTGATTGCTGCTCCAAGAGAAAATGGCCGATGAAGAACAAGATATTGGCACATCATCACTGCCCGATGATCACAACGAGCGGATGTTAATGCATTTCAGCGCATGAAATCTCTAGCACATGGTATGTCGGCACAACAAGTGACGTGCACTGCTCGACGACTCACAAAATGGGCAAATCCAAACCATATGCAATGGAAAGAGTTCAATAAAGAAGTGACGAAGGACATGATCAAGACAATATGGCCATGTAAGGACGCAGAGATCAAAAAAGGAAGGTGCCTTTTTCAGAGACTACACTCGCAAGCTTTGATGTAATGATTTTTGACGCATTTGACTAGGTCCACCTTCATTGTGATGCTTAAAAGAAACACTTCCTGGAATTTTCTCTCCCTACATAGGTTGTTCTCCAAGGTTAGTTGGCGTCACTACAGGATCTGTGGAGTTAACGTTTGGCTGTGAGAACTCTTGACTCGAAGCCTCAAAGCTATATATCTATTGTCTCTTGCCACCCTTTTTGGCGAGCTCTTCTTTCAAACGCTTTGCAACTGCAGGTGCCTGAGGATGTTCACATTTCTTACAACTCTTTTTAATGCTATCCAAAAAATGATCCCTGATACGTGGTGCACCGCCTGATTTTGTCGTGTGACAAAATTTACATTGCCACTCTATATATCGGCCGCATATGTTGTGAGCATAATCCCACTCTTTGCCAAGACCTTTTTTATTCTTTGGCTTCTTCGTACCACTTGTGCCCACATTTTGCTCCATTGCTTTTAAATTAAAACTGAAGACAAAAGAACCAGATGTTCAGTTTTTGAAACGTTTTTCTTATTTTCAATATATATTAAAATTTAAAAACCATTCAATCTGAAAGTGACCATGATGCACAATATGAGATTTTCAATGCACGCTAGTCAATCCACATATCGATCACCTATATTGTGAGCAAACATACACATTGCAATACAGTCTATGCACGGCATAACAACTACAGCAATGCTATGAATCTCTCAATGCAATTATAGTTATAATGATTATATATATGTCCACTCTGATTTGCAAACAATAAGACACATCTAATTTCAATTGCTACAAAAAACAAATGAAAGCAATAAAATATATAATTGGTCATTTCATGCACTAATAATCTATCATAATATATAATGCACTCTCTGTATAAACCAATGCATGAACTAACGCAAATAAATCTTCAATATAATCACTCAATTGACTACTTGTACCCAGTGAAGGATTGTAGCCCCCCCATGCAACCAATTCAATATATAAAGGCTATTTTAACCCAATTAAGGATTATAGCTCTTATATTGTGGAGTGACAAATGTAAATCAACTCAAATATATGATGGTGAAAAGTGCAAGACTTCAAGGATCTTTATATGCTCAGTACACTAGTACAGAACATCCGACCCTTGACTATCGACTCGTCATTTACATATGCTCATCTTCTAAAACCAATTACAGTCCTCATTTGGACCGATGGCTTCTTCGCAATGAGCATGACTCTCCAAGTTTTCAGTTGTTTTGGTTTCGTACCTTTATGTCGGTAAACTAATTAAAAAAATTTAGAAGTGGTTACCAAATTAAGAAACACATTCAGTCCAAAAAAAGACCTATCACTCTGTAACCTTAGCTCAACTCACAAGGAGATGACTATACCCGGCACTCAGATATACTCCCCAAGGATTTGCCTAGCTAAAAGACCGCGGTTAGCACACTGTTTACTATATGTAATTACTCCCGCTGGGAAAAATATAAACCCCGAAGGGCTAACCAGCTCTATGGGTTTCTGCAGGTCATAATCAAAGTCACGTTAACAATTAACGTGATCACGTGATTTTCTTGTGTAAATACTAGAGTTATTGACGTAATCACACGATCGTGATTACGTTAATGAAATCCCTCGAAGAGAGTTTTAACGTTGTAGAAAACTATCCCAAGAGACGATGGACATCGCCAAGAACACAGACTAGATAGAGAGGCAAAGGGGTGTGCACTCTCTCTCTCTCTCTCTCTCTCTCTCTCTGTGTGTGTGTGTGTGTGTGTGTGTGTGTGTGTGTGTGTGTGTGTTTTGTCCATGCAGGAGCAGAGAGGCACAGACGGAACCAGAACTTGAGAGAGGCAGCCCTGCATGTCATGCATGTATTGGGTCTCTGGCAACCCTTGCACTGCACCTGCACGCTCCCGTCCCGTGCGAGAGCTACGAGGCGATAGTGGCTGCGAATGTACCATGGTGAGGGTGACGATGCCGGAGAACTAGATGCAGATTTTTTTCCAGCAGTTTGATGGGACCTGATCTCAAGGCGGAGGGGGGAGAGATCTTTTTATTTTGTATGCATCTCCTCGCCAGGTAACAAGCAAGGCTAAGTACGAGTGAACACAGAGGGAGAGATGGTATGTCCTCACAGGCAGAATGCGTAGAGAGAGAGAGGGAGATGCCATGGCTGGTGCGCTGCGCGACATCAGTTCTTCTTTTACTTTATTTACCTTTTTGTCTTTGCTTTCCTTGCATGCGATGGTCTACATCCCTCGCCTGCAATAGTCTCATGCATTGAGTATGGTTGCCCTCCGTCCTTATTTTTGCATGTTGTGCTCCGTCACGATGCCATTGCGAGATGGCCCTTGCCATGGCAAGGCCTGGTGCAGATAGGCCTAGAGGGAAATAGGTATGGTGGCTGGTGTAGGCAGGGATGCATATCCAGATAGGAATGGAGGAAGGGCGCCATGCTGTGGATGCAGGGAGGGGTACGTAGCGAGAGAAAGAGCACGACTGCGCAGACGTACGTAGCTAGATAACAGTAGAGGGAAGGGGCTATGCTGTGGGTGCAGGTAGGGTTGCAATGTGCATAGTGAGGGAAGGAAAGGTAGGGCGGTGATGGTGAAAGACCGAGACCATTTCGTTTGGAATTCCCATATTCCCTGGGAATCTCAAGGAGAAATAAATTGGGGTTTGAGAAGTAGGTCGGGTAGTACTAGCTACTCACTACCTAGGTCGTGCCTTTTTTGGATTCATTAGTTTTGAGGGAATCATAGGAAGATGCCATTGGGAAAACTAAAGCAGAAGGATTTAGAGTGGAGAAAAGGAAAAGCCTTGCCAGATGGACGTGGAGTGATTTTGATTTGGAAACATTACCAAAATACTGCTCTAATTTGCGAGAATTCCCAAAATACCCTTTATCTATTTTGTTCAAGGTTTTTTACCCTTTATTCCGTTTTTATATTTAATATCCATTTTTTAGCGCTTAGCATGTAATTTGTCACAAATCACGTCGCAAAAAAAGGTGATTATGTCAAAAAATATTGAAGCGCTAGATCTCCAAAGCTTACGTAACCAACTCAATTTCTAGTTTTAGCATCTTGTATTTATAGACAATCATGTATTCATAGACAATCATGATCAAGGGTATTTCATTGGGAATTCTGGAAAATCTGAAGGGCATTTTGGAAGGGGGGAAAATGCAGGATGCACGTTGCGGAGAGATAGGAAGAGAGAGGAGGGGAAGATTTTTTCAAAGACACCTGCACACACACGTAGATGCCACTGATTGTAGGAAGCGTCGGATGGAGCCATACAGCCAGTCTCTCTCTCTCTCTCTCTCTCTCTCTCTCTCTCTCTCTACGCAAGGACAGGAGGGGAGTCTTCCCTTATTGATGCACATGCCTCTTTCTCTCTCTCGCTGTTGTGGCGGAGGCACATAATCTACCTCTCTTTCTGGTTTTTCTGTAGCGAAATCTCGTGGAGGAGATAGTGTGCAATAGGTGATGATAATAGGCATGTGTCTGCGTAGGAGGTGGGCACACAAAGCAACGAACTCTATGTTAAGAGGAAGAGGATCCGATGCAACGGAGGGAGCAAGCCTGCATAGAGGAGGTAGGTCATAGGTCGAAAGGTGTGAGGAGGTAGGTCATAGGTCGAAACGTGTGGTGAAGACATTGTAGCAGCCATTTGCTCGGGATGCACTTTTGGAGGCATTGGATCCGGGACATGTTTGCAATGGCCTTGCGGAGGAGAGATACAGAGGCACGCGAGACACCTTGAAGGGGGAGAAAGAGAGAAAGGTTTTCTCTTTATGTACATCGCCTCGGCCAACGCAACCGAGCGTGTCTTGTAGCTCTGCGGTTAGCATTGGGGGGGGGGGGGGGGAGAGAGAGAGAGAGAGAGAGAGAGAGAGAGAGAGAGTGCGGAAGATTGCGATCAGAGCTTGCACCTAGAAGCAAAGGGAGGGAGGCCAAGATGCATCTGGAAGGATCTTTGTTGAGAGAGAAGGAGGTTTATTTTTTTTGCTAAGAGAGAAGGAGACATCTCTGCAGACTCTAAAATGTCACACATATCTGCTAAATGGATGTCGGGAAACCAATATCCACAAATGCATCAAAAAGTGTGATGATAAATTTTGGGCGGAATCTAGCAAAGTCTCCCTTGTAGACTGAGTAGAATCTCAAGCAAAATCTCAACCATAAACTGTATCAATGATGCCAAAGTGTGAGATTTCCTCAACCACTTTTCAATCATAGCGCATATGCATCCTATAGCTCTGTCACCATATACATGTGGTAGTGATGCGTGTGAACACACTAGGACCGCAAGGGCATTTTTTTCCTCTTTAGGAGGTTTTTTTCCCCGTGCATTGTATATACGCCCATCACTCTAGGGCTATCTATCTTTCCATTGTACACTAAGTAATATACTCTCTGTTGTGTTCCTTGAACTTCCTTCGTCTTCTCCAAGCTATGTGTGTTTTCCTGCAACCCTAATTCCAGCAATTGGTATCAGAGCAGGTTGCGTCCTCGCGGGCTTAGTCGCCAGCAGCTCCAACATGCGCCTACTCACTTTCCCCGATTTCAGTGAGATTTGGTGAGCATTTGCAGGTCGATAAAAGTTTACGTAAGCTCAAAGAGCTTTGTCTGCTCAAATTTCTGATTCGGGCTCATTTCGGTCTCCGTTTCCATTACAGGCAGTGCTACACAGGCTATTTTGTCATTTTGTGCAGAATTTCTGTCAGTTCCGTTTTTTGCATAACAGGTCCGCCTCTGTCTTCTACGGTTTGTGTTATGTAGCACGTGTTGTTCCCACTTCGTTTCTCCTCTTTTCGGGCAGTTTTCACATCAAGTGCATGCATTCACAATGGCCGACAACAACACAGATGTGTTCAAGATGTTTGTTGCTGAGGACAGATTGGATGGGGACAATTACCCTATGTGGGCTTACATGATGCAACATGTTCTTGTGTCAAAGGGCGTCTGGAATATTGTGTAGGGCATTGAATACGTCCTAGTTCTGAGGATGTAGGCGATGTTGAGGATGTTGCAGGTCTTGCTACAAGGATTGCTGTTGTTAGAGTTGTTTTGCCTATGGCAGAACAAGCTCGTTGGGATGTAAAGGATGCGCATGCTCATGCGTTGATTGATGTCTGTGAAGCGCACCATTACTCCTCACAATCGTTCAACGAAATCTGCAAAACACACTATGAGAGATCGTGGTGTTTACCGCGGGCCATTACCGCAAAACAAGAGAGAGGAATTCAAAATGAGGAGAGAGAATCCTTTTGATGCTGAAGCGGCACTTTACTACAAATATTACCGCGTAAATTTCCGCGATTATTGCCGCTCACATTACCGCTAAGACAGGCTGGACCCCCTTCCCCCTCCCTCTCCTGCGGGTTCCATTTAAATCCAATACAACTCCTACACTCTCCAGAATGCTTGCTCACTTCACTTAATCTCTCTTTCACTCTAAAAATCCTATACATAAATCATTGAACTCACAACAAAACCATTACAAATACTATTCATAAGCACATAACGAAACATTTGCGAATTAATCATATACTACACCAAGTGAAAGAATGGAGAGATTTATTAATTCTCATCTTGTATAAGATCTCTACAAGCACTAGGATCCATATTTAGACCCATAGTATTCAAATCAATAAACAAATTTAGAGATTCTTCCTCCTCTCCATCACCTGCTGTAGAATCATCATCGCTTTCTCCCTCTTCCTCCTCCTCAAGATGACTATTTGCAAGGCTTGGCTGACCTTCTTCAACTTCTACTACATCTTCCTCTGCATCTTGTGGTGATGGTATGATGGGATCAATTACTGGCTCAATGTCCGTCTCTGCAAAGATAGATCTACCCCGCGGCGTGACTAGAATGACATACCAAAGTCTTCTTTGATATATACATGGCACATAAAAGACCTGTACGTCACACACTAAGAATAAGCTGATATACATAACTTAAATTTTTAATTTAAGTTAATTGCACATAGCCTAAATTACCTGCTCGCAACTACTAGGATACACCAAGTTGTCAGTTTTTCCCCGATGGAATTGGGTGGAATCCACCATAATGAGCCCATTTTCATGTCTTTTGACCTCACCCACAAACCATCGACACTCAAAGAGGAATTTGTGAAAAGATCTGAAATCCACTTTGATTATTCTCTCTATAGTACCACAATATCTGACCTCATATGTTGTTGTGTCGAAGTTTCCCATCACGCCACAATCATTAGTGGTCCGACGCTCATCTATCTTGTGGGTGCGAAAATGTTGGCCTTCAGACCAAATGGAGTTGCAAATGAGACCCTACAATCACAATGCATAAGAGGTTACATCGCATTTCATTAAGTGATTTGCATACATGCATACATAACATATACACACTCACCTTGCGCAAGCATCCTCACGCATACTCCCATTCTTTAGGGCTTATTTGTTCTCCTTGTGCTTTGGCATTGGTCATGGCATTATGGATCCACTCTACTTGAATCAAGTCAGGATATTTTGTAAGCTCTTTAGGAAAAGGAGGTGCACGTCTACCTCCATGAGACCTCTTCCATGCATCTCTATCCCTTTCTCTAGTTGCGCGGGCTTCCAAGTACATATTGACCCATTTGGTCATGATAGTGGCATTGAGTAAAGAGTAGTTGTTGACTATGGCATGAAACTCTCTATCCATGACCAAGAGTGAGCCTTTTCCACTGGGAATGGTTGAGTGCTTCCTAGGATCCTCTTCTTCACTCCACAGACGAGGCAATGATGGATCCACTGTGATGAGATACTGTGAGACATACACAAATGCCTCTTGCACCACCCAACCTTCTGCCATGCTCGCCTGAAAACATTAAAACCACATATTTTTATTAGTAACTCCATAGCGTATAAATACTATCTATATTGTATTTATTTTTCATACCTCCGGTTGTGACCTCAATCTAACAAAATCCTTTAAAGTCTTCAAGAATTCAAGAAGAACATCCATCTAGAGTGAACCACCCCACAAATGGCAATCTCCTCAACAAGGACGTGGGAATGCATCCTCAATAGCACACACTGCCTCTACTGCTAGCTCATGGGCTGGTATGGCTTCTACTTCTATCTCCTTGGAGCTCACAAATCTACAAGGCAAACGTTATATAGTAGATGAAAAAAAATTCCAAAGTTCATGCATGCACAACATGATATAGTACTTGAAAAAAACCCATTACCTCACAATCTCACCCACTTTGAATATTGCAGCCTTCACCTTAGTGTCCCCATAACCACTAATAGTTATGGGAAGTACAAACTACAAGCAATAAAACATCTTAGTGAATGTCAACCTATATATAAGGACATATAGACACCACAAATTGTTCTACTCTTACCTGAAGGATTTTATGCCAATCATGGGATTTCAATCCATACAATTGAGTAGAGCCACCCTTTTTGGTTTTTGTGAAAGCACCTTTGAGTGACCGCATATATCCCGTTGGAGTTCTGATGGATGCAATAACTTGCTTTGTCCGCTCTTGATCTGCCTTTGACATTATCCACGGTGCTTTTGGGAGAATCATCTTTCCCCGCTCCCCCATGCGGGGCGTGGCTGAAGGGGGGAGACGTCTAATGGCTCTTAAATCTTCTCTAGCACCCAATGAATCCTTCTTGCCAATTATGTGATCCCATATAGCTTGCCCAACATTTTTGAATACATGCATAGGGTCCAATAAGTGTTGAATTTTCAAAGAATCCCAATAGGGGAGCGACAAGAAGATTGAGTACCTGGACATACCCTTTGGCAACCCATTGGGAGGCGGTAAGGTACCATGATGCTCCTCCCAATGCCTCGCCCAATCAGCCATGTTCCAATGGAACGGCTGCACTCCCTTGATAGGGGGATCATATCTACGATGTGAAGGAGGTAGGAAGCAATGGTTGTTGGGATAGATCACCTTCCCAAGAAGAGGAGGTCTCTCTGTCACAAGGGAAGGGCCACAAGTGGGACACGCACTATGTCCAGATGTTGCCAATCCTGCCAAGAGGTAAACAAACGTTACACATCAAACGATAAACCTAAAGCAAAGAGTACAATTGGCTTGGGCATACTTACCAGATACCTCTCCAAATCCTGGGTAATCATGCATGGTCCACATGAGGATGCACTTGATGACGGCTTTGCGGTCTCATGGTGGCCGTGAAATGTCAATGACATCTATGCCTCTCCATAGTTCATGAAGCTCATCAATAAGAGGCTGCAGATATACATCCATGTTTTTTACCTTGTGCTTTCCTGGAATGAGAAGTGATAGTAAAATGTTTCCCTTTTTTGTTGCCTCCCAAGGCAGAATATTGTAGTTTACAACAACCACCGGCCAAGTGCTCCATGAAGTAGAGCGGTGCCCAAATGGATTCACTCCATCACTAGCTAACCCAATCCTCAAGTGACGAGGCTCATCCCTGAACTCTGGCCATGTGTCCTCTATGTGCTTCCACGTTGGTAAGTCAGCTGGCACTCTCATAATACCATCTGTGGAGCAATTTTTTGCATGCCAACTCAAAAGCTCGCTCGTACCCTTCGATCTAAACATGTGTTGGATGCGAGGGATGAGTGGAAAATGCCTCAAAACTTTACGTGGAATTCTGTTGCTCTGCATTCCTTCTTTGAACCTAGGCTCCCCGCACGATGGACATGTGTCACAATCGGCATGCTCATTACGAAAGAGCACACAATCGTTCACGCAAGCATGAATGCGATCATAATCCATCCCTAATGCGGTCACCACTTCGCGGGATTTTCGTCTGCTCTCTGGCATGTGATTGCCAGCTGACAGCATCTTTCCTAGCAATCTATCACAAGACGAAAGTACATTAGAAGCTAATTTGTGCACTCCACAAGCATCCTTCACAATCTGTATACATACCTCAAAAGTGCGTCGACACTAGCATTGCTCCATCCAAACATCGCCTGAAGGTTAAGGACTTCGAGAGATGCCCTTAAAATGGAGTAAGAGCATCTATCATATAGTGTGGTGTGTGCCGAATCGAGTAGCTCACTCCTCATTCACTCGGAAGCTTCTTCGCATGCACACTCTGGTTCATGCTCCTCCTCTCGTGCAAAGAGATCCTCAACCATTCTATGCAAATGGTCGTCTTCTGCATCCACGTAAGGAGATGGGATGTGGTCACTCGGATAAGAGGGAGCAACAGTACTTGGCTGATTTGATGTGCTTCCTCCCTCTCTAATGGATTCTTGGCGCATGCGCTCTTCCACCCTCCTTTCCCCTTCTCCACAAACCACACGCCAATGAGGGGTGACGTCAACAGCCGCTACAATTCGCGGATCGTTTGTTTCCATCCGTGCACGCTTGCGAGGATCGTCCCATAGTCCATAATCTTCTACATGGCTCAAGCATATCCGTTGAAGTCGAGCAATGGCGCATTTGCACCGCACGCATGGGCATGGTAATCGCTCGGCCAACCACTGTGATCTATTCGGTTCAGTGGACAGGCCAAAATCATCCCAAGCAACCTACATTAATAAATTACATACACTAATTAAAATCAAATTACCAAAGAATGTTAATAAAATATCAGTAAAAAGTAAAAATTAAACTTTTAGGTAAAAATGTCATTTTCAAAGTACTAGGAATACTTTCATTTTATATATATTTTATCAAAAACATAGTACCAATAGATTTTGAGAATCAATAGTAATAATGTCAGAATGTGGCCATCTGTTTATATAGCCCGAATTTGCGCCGCGATAATAGGTGCGGTAATCAGTGCGGTAAGACACGAGGTAATGCTCGCGGTAATAGGAGCGGAAAAACAAATTTCAAATTTTTTTATAAATAGGGGCACCCGCGTGCCTCGCGAAGTTCAAAGCCCTAAAATTCGAATCTCATCGTCTTCTCCACAGAAGCCGAGAGCGCGAACCTCACAACCTTGAGCTCTACCTCCATCTCTACTCTTCTACTCTCCACCATCTTTACTCTTCCACTCTCCTACCCTCTCCCAACAAGCGCTTCAATTCCATGTAATTTTTGTTGTTATGTTTTTTGAGTTTTTCACACGCATACACACACACGCATACACACGCATACACACACATGCATACACATACACTAATTACACACACTAATTAGTGCATGTGTACGTTCTTTACACACTAACACATGCATACACTCATACACACACATGCACACACATGCATACACACACACTAATTACACACACTAATTAGTGCACGTGTACGTTCTTTACACACTAACACATGCATACACTCATACACACGCATGCACACACACTAATTAGTGCACGTGTACGTTCTTTACACACTAATTAGTGCATGTGTTCTTTACACACACTAATTAGTGTAAGTAAAGACACACCAAAACTTAAATTTGTTAATTATTAGTTACTTGCAAAATCTAAACTTGTTAGATTTATCAAATTTGTTAAATTTATTACTTGCATAACCTAATATGTTAAATTTGGGATTGACCATGCACACACTAATTAGTGTGTGCATTGGCCAATGTGATTGGTCAATGTACACACTAATTAGTGTGTGAATTGGTCAATGGGATTGGCCAATTCACACACTAATTAGTATGTGTTAACACACACTAATTTGTGTGTGATTAGTGTGTGCATTGGCCAATGTGATTGGTCAATGCACACACTAATTAGTTTGTGATTAGTGTGTGCATTGGCCAATGTGATTGGTCAATGCACACACTAATTAGTTTGTGATTAGTGTGTGCATTGGCCAATGTGATTGGTCAATGCACACATTAATTAGTTTGGGATTAGTGTGTGCATTTGTCAATTGGATTGGCCAATACACACATTATTTAGTGTGTGATTAGTGTGTGTACAAGCCAATTGGATTGGCCAATACACACACTATTTAGTGTGTGATTAGTGTGTGCGTTGACCAATGGAATTGGCCAATGCACACACTAATTAGTGTGTGATTAGTCCAATTACACAAGCCAATGCACACACTAATTAATGTGTGCACACACTAATGTACACACTAATTAGTGTATGTTAAAACACACTAATTAGTGTGCACAAGCCAATGCACACACTAATTAGTGTATGTTAACACGCACTAATTAGTGTATGTTAACACGCACTAATTAGTGTGTGCACAAGCCAATTACACAAGCCAATGCACACACTAATTAGTGTATGTTAACACACACTAATTAGTGTGTGCACAAGCCAATTACACAAGCCAATGCACACACTAATTAGTGTGTGCACGCACTAATGCACACACTAATTAGTGTATATATGTTAACACACACTAATTAGTGTGTGCACAATTCAATGCACACACTAATTAGTGTGTGCACAAGCCAATGCACACACTAATTAGTGTATGTTAACACACACTAATTAGTGTGTGCACAAGCCAATTAAACAAGCCAACACTAAAACACACACTAATTATGTTAAATTAAACAACAATCAACACAAAAACAGAAACATACCTCCATGATTAAGTCGTAGGTGACGTATTAGGCCCCAATGACCATCCAAGTGATCGCGCAATCGGTCACACTAATCATAAACACAATAATCTCTTATTAGTCAATGCACACACTAATATCTTATTAGCACTCAAGGCTTTGCAAGACTCTTTTATAGGTTGTAGACACACATTGGATTCTTTCAAGATTGGATACTATAGAGAATCCAATGTTAAAAAATCCAATGTTTGAAAAAAATCAATGTGTAAATTTTTAATCATATATTCAAATTTTATACCCTAGTTTAATCTTTGTCGTAATAAATGCAGGCCATGTCTTCTTCTTCCACACCACGCTTTCGCAGCATTGAGGATTTCATGGGAGACGAGATGTCATATCCCGACGCTCTCTCTGCCTATCATTCACAGCCGTTGCCTCAGCAGTCATCATCAGGGTTCGGCTGGTTTCGGGACGCTCTAGGTGGGTCCACTGCCGTACCTGTGACCGATCCAGATGTGGAGAGGGCATTGCGTCTTCGGGCTGAGTGGTTAGGTTCACAGCAGACCCTTACGCAGCGCTATTCACCGGCACAGCTAGCAGCTTTTGGATTATCAGAGATCTCTACTCCGACTGGTGACACTCCATACCTGCAGAGTTTTCCAGCTACAACTCCAGGTTCAACTTTTCCTTCACAAGGTCCAACGCCCCAGGGTCCGACACCGTTGGGTGCGACGCCACAGGGTCCGACGCCACGGGCATCCACCTATCCATCACCTATCCAACCTTCTGCCCCAGATTCACGTCGACGCTCTTCTGGTAGTCAGCGTCAGGGTAGCTCGCGCGCTAGCACCGGTCAATCTCGACGAGGGAGCGGAGCTAGTTGTTTTTTTTGGGGGGGGGGAGTACTACAGATTCTCCTCCACAGTCACCGCTCCCTTCTCCAGCAGAAGATGAGGACCATGACATGCCTTCACCAGATGCTCGCGGGTTATACTACCAGGTTCATAGAGGAGGTATGGTGGATCTCGGGACAACGCGGGGCAGGAGATTCCGCACACACGTCAATTAATTAATCCACTCCACATATATTAATTGTTTTCTCAAATTTCATCAGCAAGATCCCTACAACCTCACATATATAGAGACAACCATGCACATGCGTTTCCCCAACCCTGAGGGGCAACAATTCTCAAGGCAATGTTTGCAAGAGCATATCAAAACATTTCTGAAGAACAAAAAATCTAGTGTGAGGAGAGCGGCAAAGAAGACATAGAGTCTCCAGAGCATAGCTATCGGCCAGGAAATGTCCATGATGTGGAGTGGGAGACCGCTATGGGCAAGAAAGAGGACGAAAGGGCAATGGGTGCGAGGATGTATACGCGTCAAGTTGAGGCCAGATCCCATCAGACTCCTACGCATTATGGTTCGGGAGGAAAAACGGCTTGGAAAGACAAATATGTAAGTAAAAATATTAGTTTTATTGTAAAAATCTAATGTTTTTCATTTAATTAATTGGTTGCTATTTTTTGTCAGTACAACATTACCATGAGTCGCCCGACCAGAGATGTGCAGAGATATAGAGAGAACCATACCGAGTATCAAACTTGCTGTTGGTTGTTTGAAAATCAAATGATCTCTCAAGAGGAGTTCGAAAATGTGTGCAGAAGTCTGCAACATGTAAGTTTAATCTTATCTAAATAATCAAATTGTTGATTTTATATCAAATATTAAATAACAAAGTGTTAATTGTTTCTTTTTTATGGTTTTGCAGAGTCAAGGAGTTCCACGTGAAATTCCGCCAACTCCTCCATGAGCATCCTCTATTTTGTATACGCGGGCCCCGTTTTCCCTATCCCACATGACCATACTCTATTTGTACACGCGGGCTTTTTTTGCCCTTTATGTAAATGCAATACCTATCATTTTTTGGCTCAATACCTCCCCCAATTGTAATTCCACTTATGTAAATGAAATTATTAATCTTTTTTTGGCTCAATGTATTGTCCAATTGTGATATTTTGTTGTAATTAATAATAATTTTGTAAAATAACTAAAATAAATAAAAAAATAGATGATCTGTTGGATGGTCCTGCAAAGGACAATCCAAACGGTCATCTATTTTTTTATAATAAATCCCGTCGCGGTAATGCTCGCGATAATTCAGTAGCGGTAAAGTTTGCGGGTATCTGTGTAGCAAAAGGCGCGGTAATGTTCGTGGAAATATTGCCGCAGCCATTACCGCAGAAGTTACCGCTAGACCATTACCGCGAACTTTGCCGCAGTATTTTCTGCGTACGGGAATTTTTATATTTCAAGTTTGTTTGTTTTTTTGCGGTAATGTGAGCGATAATACCGCGCATATGTTATAGTGGCAGGCTTGGGATATTCTGGATGGTCTTTATGCAAGCCGCAATGAGGTAAAAAATGCATTGCTGCGTAAAGAGCTAGAGTGAAAGATTATGCATGAGGAAGATGATATAGAGACTTTCCTTGCTGGTGTCAAGGGTATCAATGAGCAACTTATTTATGCAGGTGGTCATTTCAGATAGTTCCCTTGTACAGACTGTTCTTTATGCCTTATCATATTTTTATCAGACTTTTGCTAGTACTTGGAGACTTAAGACCCAAGGAAATCCTGAAGTTATCAAGTTTGATGCATTATGCACATTGTTGTTGCAAGAGTCACTTTCCAAAAAAAAGTGACTAGATAACGTGAAATTGAACAAGCTTTTATTGTTGCTTAAAGAAAGGGTGGTAACAGCAATGCAACCACTTCTTATGGTTCTTCTACAAGTGAAAAATCACATGTTCCTAATGCTTCTGCTGGCAGCAGTTTGTCTGGAAATTCTGGTGATAAGGGGAAAAAAAAGATCCGTTGCCATTATTATAAAGCTAATGATCACTTGATCATGTAGTGTCCTAAGTTGAAGGTCAAAGAGGCTAAGAAGAAAGAGGGTGGTTCCACTGCAATTGCTGGTTTCACTACAAATGCAGCCATTGTTGAGTCTTTTGTGAAAGGAGATTGTGATGCTAATGTTAATACAGAATGGGATTTTAGTGCAGAATGCACTTACAATCCTGCTATCCATGATGCATACATGTCAGTTGTTGCAGATTCACATGTGTGGTATTTCGATAGTGGTGCTACAAAGAACATTACCTCACATCGTGAATTGTTCACCTCTCTTAAGACTGTCCCTCATGAGAATTCAATCACTTGTGCCAACAATGTCTCTTATCCGAGGAGTTGGAAAAATTGTGCTTGCTGCTGCAAATGGCAATTCCTTCACACTTGTTGATGCACTTTATGTACCTGGGATCAAGAAGAATCTTTTGTCTATATCTGCATAGTCTTGCTAGACTTGGACTTGTAGTCAAATTTGTGGATGACAAATGTACAGTTCATGATCTCAGTTTTGATGATGAAATTGTTGCATCTGATGTTTTGTGCCATGGACCGTATAAGCTCACTTTGTATGATAAATGTGGACAAAATTTTGCAAATGCAGTTGCAAATTCAAGGGCCGTTTCATTTGCAAACTATGGCATGCACATTTTGGGCATCTGAATTTTGCCAGTTTGCTGCGTTTGGAAAAATTTGATATTGTTGCTTCTTTGCCACGTCTTGAAGTACCTGTCAAACATGTTTGTGAAAATTGTATTTTAGGTAAAATCTAGCATTCTAAGTTTCCAAAGGATAGTTCAGTTAGGGCCACATATGCAGGTTGCAGCTTGTGTATAGTGATGTTTGTGGACCCATGCAAACTCCGTCCTTGGAAATTACCTTTACTTCGTGACTTTCATTGATGATTACTCCAGGCATGCATGGGTATTTTCGATTAAAGCAAAGTCCGAAGTTTCTATGTGCTTCAAGCAATTTCTTGCTACGACTGAAAATGTCTCAAAATGTACTATGGACACCCTCCATTCCGATCGAGAGGGGATTATATGTCTCAAGAATTTAATGCATTTCTGGCTAGGCGTAGGATAAAACACCAATGTACAGTGCCTTATACGCCTCAGTGAAATGGTGTTGTTGAGAGGAAACACAGGTCACTTACGAAAATGGCACGATGTATGGTCAAAAGTCAAGCTTTGCCGCATTCTTTTTGGCTTGAGGCCATCAGGTGTGCCACTTATGTATGAACAGGTGTCCTACGAAAGCTCTGCAGCTTATCACTCCATATGAAGCATGGCATGATAGAAAGCATTCTATTGAGCACACACGTATTTTTGGCTGTTTGGCATATGTTGTAGTGCCACAAACAAAGCGTAGAAAATTGGATAACCAACAAAATGGGGCTGGTTTTCAACCCCATAGTGCTCATTTTCAACCCTTTCCACTTTACTTTGCATCATTACTTGGGTATACAGTTTATGTAGTGTGATGGTGGTATTGCATTATGTCAGAAAAGTTACATAGAGACATTGTTATGTAAGTTTGGACTTGAGGATTGCAAACCTATTCCCACTCTCATGGAAATAGGTTTGAAATTGAGTTTGCATGATGCTAGTGATCGTGCAGATGTCACTCTTTACCAAACTATTGTTGGATGCCTCCTTTATGTATGCAGCACAAAGCCGGATATTCAGTTTGCAGTCTTACAGGTCAGCAGATTTATGCATAGCCCAGGGTCTAAGCATTGGCAAGCTGTCAAGAGTATTTTTGGCTACCTTAGTGGAACTTTATATCTTGGCTTGTTTTATCCCAAGGGGGGATCATTGCCGCCAGACTTCCATGCTTTCTCAGACTCAGATTGGGCTAGTTGTTTTGACATGCTAGTGTCTACAAGTGGTTTTTGTTTCATGCTTCCTAGTTCATGTATATCATGGTTGAGCAAGAAGAAACCTACTCTGGCCACTTCTAGTTGTGAGGCTGAGTACAAGGCAATCTTCACAGCTACGGTTGAGTGTGTATGGCTCAGACGCCTTATGGCTGATTTGGATGTTGGATAGGACACTGCCAACACTATCTACACTGACAGTCAGAGCTCATTGGAAGTTGCGAGGAACCCAATTTTTCATGCTCGCACAAAGCTCATTGAGGTGCATTACCACTATGTCAAGGAGAGGCTCTTAGCAGGAGAGAACATCTTGGCTTATGTGCCAATACAGGACAACCTTGCAGATCTTTTCACAAAGGCATTATCTCAGGAGAAGCTCGAAGCTTTCCGCAAAGCTTTGGGCTTACTCCCCTTTGTGGATCGATCATGTCCTCAAGGCATGGCACTTCCCTTTACTCATGTACCAGCTCTCGTTCACCGCATCACTCCAGGGGGGATTTGTTACCATATACATGTGGTAGTGATGTGTGTGGACACACTAGGAATGCGGAGATATTTTTTCCCTCTTTAGGAGGTTTTTCCCCCATGCATTGTATATACTCCCATCACTCTAGAGCTATCTATCTTTCCATTGCACACTAACTAATATACTGTTTGTTGTGTGCCTTGAGCTTCCTTCGTCTTCTCCAAGCTGTGTGTGTTTTCCTGCAATCCTAATTCCAACAAGCTCAACATAGCTCTACCAAATAAACCTATAGAGTCAAACTCAATCGCTATCAATGTGGCCAATACTCAACCACTAAGCATCAGGGAGTAGAGCGCAAATACATAGAAACTATGGCAAGAACTACTACAAACGGATGTGCGGCATCCGTGCAAAATACCAAAAACAACATACCTCAAGCCATAAATCTGACAAATCTCCATACTTGGCAAATCCACAAGCACATAATCCAAGTTGTACGCTAACAAAGAGAGACAAAGAGCCATACATAGCAAGAGATAACGTGCACGCGCACCTCCTAGGGAGTAGTGCTCCTAGGGTGGAGTGCTACGCCGGCACGACGAGAGAGGAGGGAGGAGAGGAGAGAAGAAAGATGTAGACACTCGGTGAAATCTCCCCCCGTGCAAGAGTGAGCATTTCCCTCTTGCACATATTTTATTTATATATTCTTCAATACTCAAAATGAATATACATTAGCCGGCCGGCATAAAATGACCATTATGAGCTCGTAATGAGCACTTGAGTAATAAGTGTACTATCCCTTATCCATAACATACTCCGAGGTTGGAAAAGCAATTGCCCTCAGTTGCGAGGTACATAAGTGTGGGAGTCAAGTGCGAGGTACAAGATAGTAGGTACATGCCTGCATAGCACAATGAGTAAGTAAAAACCAAAAGAGAAAAAATGATTAGTACAAAGAAATTTAAAAGTGGAAAAAATGTATAACATGTATATGGAGTGATGGGGGTGCATAAAATGAAGTAAATCTGCATAAATGCGTAGTGCAACATTGGTCAGAAATGTTGTTCCAAATAGACCACCAGCAGTCACCCTTCCACCTTGCCATACCAATCCATCATATCCTTTCATATCAATCCATACCAAATGTGGTGGGCCAGTTCCACATATGATGTAACCACGGAAAGTCCTGCCTGACTAGGCATAGGCACTCTAGTACACCATAAATTTCCTTAACAATATTGCAAAGCGGAGAGGCCTTCCTCAAAAAGCGTAGGCACTCTAAGACACATGTGAATAACTAGAAGTTTCCATAATTGTGGAGCGGAGAGTCCTGCCCTCTTCACGCGTAAGAGCTCTAACATGTGTAAAACTTTTGTCATTCCAATTAAGTTCAACCCATAAGATCCTTGCCATGACAATGCACAATGTCTCAACTAGTGTGCTGGTAATGTGAGGAAAAATTTATACATGGAGGTTCTCTGATGTGAAATCATTGCACGTAGCTTTATCTGCAATAGCAATTCTCAAAGACAAAGCAGTAAAAATGACGTCTTGTCAATTGTAAAACTAATTGTAGCACACACTAATTGTATTAACATTTAAAAAGTTTGTAATGAGAGTTGTTTACAATGTAGGGATGGCAATCATTAGAGATTAGTGTGGTGTGATAACACTACGAAGGTCAAATATAGTTCCAATTAAGAAACTAATAATGGGGCTTTTGTTTAAACTATTGTCAAAATAAATTGAAAAAATAAAGATAAGCATAGAGACCAAGTTTCATTCCATTTGGCTTAGTAAACCTATTTGAAAAAAGGTTGCAAGGAAACGCACACAACTTGAAGAAGATGAAGGAAACTCAAGGCACACAACAAAGAGTGTATTACTTAGTGTGCAATGGAAAGATAGATATCCCTAGAGTGATGGGCGTATATACAATGCACGGGGGGAAAAATCCTCCTAAAGAGGGAAAAAATGCCCCGGCAGTCCTAGTGTGTTCACACCCATCACTACCACGTGTATATGGTAACAAACCCCCCCTCGGAGTGATGCAGTGAACGAGGGCTGGCACGAAGAGTAAAGGGAAGTCCATGCCCTGAGGAAAGGATTAGTTGTTAACCAAGGGGAGCAAGCCCAAAGCTTTGCAGAAAGCTTTGAACTTCTCACGAGACAATGCCTTTGTGAAAAGATCTGCAAGATTCTCTTGTGTTGGCACGTAAGCCAAGCTTATCTATCCTACTGAGAGCCTCTCCTTGACATAGTGGTAATGCACCTCAATGTGCTTTGTGCGAGAATGAAAAATTGGATTTCTCACAACTGCCAATGCGCTCAAGCTGTCAGTGTAGATAGTGTTGGTAGTGTCCTTTCCAACACCCAAATCAACCATAAGGCGTCTGAGCCATACTAACTCAACGTAGCTGTGAAGACTGAACATGCATAATACCTTGTTTGTGACTTGCAAATGGAGATAGTTTGTTATTATGCTATCATAGAGCTTGTACAAAACTAACCCAATGCTTAGTGAATGCTAAACATTGCCAACACACACACACTGTCTTAGGGTGTGGGAGACCTCTCACCACAATACTCTCTTACAATGGACACAAATTGGCAATGAAAACACACTAACACACTCTCTCAAACAAGATCAAATGATAGAAACTTAAAATACACGTCACCTTGAATTCATCAAACCGTATTGCATAAGTGGAAGGACGAAGATTTGAGCGTCGAATCACGCCTTTGATACACCAAACCTCAATTTATTGATGATGGAGGAACATATACAATAGTGTTTTTGAGATTTTGAACTCATGCTCTCTCACTTGCAATGTGTAGCTTGAAAGCTTCTCTCACACCAAAATCGAAGCTCACAAAGTGGTTGTTATGCTTAAGTCTCTCCTCATGCATAGAGTGTTGAGGTGCTATGTGAGATATTGGGGATGATTTACAAGAAGGAGAGGGGTCTATTTATAGGTTGGAAACCTCTCATTCAGATTATTGGAAATCCTAATTTACAAGATAAAAAATTAGGATTATGATTTTTTTTTAATATCAAAACATTGCGGGCTTTCTTTGTCTGTTTGAGTCATGGATGTGGGCTCAAAAGAGAGCATAATTGATGGTAGATAAGGTGAAAGTAGAGTTTAAGGAAGAGGAGAGAGAGAGAGAGTTACTATGCACAAGTAGCCTTGAGGTGAGGTGTCTTTTGTGGTTAGGTCAATGGCTATTTTGTGTTAGTATGTTAGTGGTTAGTGTTAGTAATCACTAAAAAGTTAATGATATATTTACAATGGGTAGAATGAGGTGGATGGTTGAAGTAAGATAGTTGAATGAAGTGATGAAATCCTTGTGATGGTGAAGCTTGAAGAAGTTTTGGACTTACTTGTGTAAGTTCTCAAAATGACTATCGATCCTTTTCTTCTTCTTCTCTTCTTTATGCCACCGTCGCCAGGGTTGATTATGGCGATGAAAATGGCAATTCGGTTGATGATATCTCTCAATTTACAGAGGTTAAGCATGTTTTATATGCTAAATTTTATGTATATAGAGAAGGGGTAAGATGGAATTGTACTTTGGAAGTAATAGAGAGAGGCATAGAGATGGTGTATGTACATGTAGAGCTCATATGAGAGATATGGAAGTAAGAGGGGAGGTTAATGGTGAAGAGGGTGAGAGAAACCATGAAAGGTGCAGATTTGAGTGAGGGATTGAAAGGAATGAGTGTGTGTGTGTGTGTGTGTGTGTGTGTGTGTGTGTGTGTGTGTGTGTGTGTGTGTGTGTGTGTGTGTGTGTGTGGGTGGAAAGAGGTGAGAGAAGACTGGGTGACTTGTGAGAAAAGTGGGCCGACTGGGGCCCACCCAAAAAATCATTTCACAGGTGGCAGCTCCAAAAATTATGAAAACTTTTGAGGTGATTATTCAGCTTGTGAGCTGAATTCTCCTTTTCGGTCACTTCCTCAAATTCAAAGTGTAAGTGGATGCCAAAAATCTCACTAAAATGCATGTTTTTCTTCACAAAAAAGGTCTTCAGTGGCCCCCTTGTTGTTGAATTCGCATAACACTTCAAAGGTGAGCCCTTCTTGCATTAGAGCATAACCTAATAGATTCTTAGGGGTTTGAAAATATGCATGGTTGTGGATTATGCATAAATATAGTATATGGATATGATGAAAAAAACAGGATAGTATATATAAACAATTATGAAATCTAAAATAGTGTGAGCTATATATATTAAAAAAATAAATATATGAAAATATATGGAATCAAATGAGGAGGGCCCTCATTGTTATTATTGATGTATATTTATTTACAAGAGGTAAGAAATAATACTGTAAGAATTAAGAATTTAGTGAAAGGCAATGACTAATGGTGAAAGGTATTTTTGAGGTTTTTCCTTGGAGTGGATTCACACCAAAAATAAGAGAAGTTTGCATGAAATGATTTTTTATAGAATACATGGTAAGAAAGATCATGATAATGGTAAGTAAATGTTTATAGCGTACTAAGGTAAATAACACACACCTAGGCAAAAAAATTTAAATAAATATCAAAATAATTATGATTAAACATCCCTATATTTAGGCCCTATCTAAAATTAAATACTTACACATAAATGGGCCATAATATATTTTTATTTATTTATTTGGTTCAATAGCCCAATTACTAGCTAGCTGAGGGTTTTAAGGAGATATGGGGAAAGTCCCCTAACTCACAGACACCTCTGTACACTGAAAGGGTGAGGATAACCACAGTGTTTGAGTGATTTTGATAGGGTGAGGTAGTTTACTATGGCAATTATAGAGAGTCAAAAAACGGCTATCAGTACCCAGTACCTGGGATAAAAAAGAACCTTTTGTCTGTATCTGCACTTGCTAGACTTGGTCTCGTAGTCAAATTTGTGGATGACAGATGTACAGCTCACGATCTCACTTTTGGTGATAAAATTGTTGCATCTGGTCTTTTGTGTTGTGGGCTGTATAAGCTCACTTTGTATGACAAGTGTAGAATAAATTTTACAAATGCAGTTGCAGATTCAAGAATTGTTTCAGATGCAAAATTGTGGCATGCATGTTTTGGGCATCTTAATTTTGCCAGTTTGCTACGTTTGCAGAAATCTAATATGGTTGCTTCTTTGCTGCCCCTTGAAGACCTGTCAAACATATTTGTGAAGGTTGTATTTTGGGTAAAATGAAGCATGCTAAGTTTCCAAATGATGGGTCAGTTCATGCTACATGCAGATTGCAACTTGTGCATAGTGATATTTGTGGGCCTATTCAAACTGCCTCCTTCAGAAATTACTTGTACTTTGTGACTTTCATTGATGACTACTCTAGGCATGCATGGGTATATCCGCTGAAATCTATGTCCGAAGTGTTTATGTGCTTCAAGCAATTGCTTCCTATGGCTGAAAATGTCTCAAAATGTACTATGGGCACCCTCCATTCCGATCAAGGGAAGGAGTATATGTCGCATGAATTTAATGCATTTTTGGCTAGTCGTGGGATAAAACACCAATGTACAGTGCCATATACGCCTCAACAAAATGGTGTTGCTGAGAGGAAAAACAGGTCTCTTACAAAAATGGCATGATGTATGGTCAAGAGTCAAGCTTTACCACATTTGTTTTGACTCAAGGCTAACATGTGTGCCACTTATGTAATCAAAAGGTGTCCTACAAAAGTGCTGCAGTCTATGACTCCATATGAAGCATGGCATGATAGAAAGCCATCTATTGAGCACATGCGTGATTTTGATTGTTTGGCTTATGATTTAGTGCAACAAGCGCAGCAAAGAAAATTGGATGATAAGGCTGTCAAATATATTTTTGTTGGTTATAGTGCTCAAAGCAAAGGTTACAATTTGTACCATCCGCAAACAAAGAGTATTTTGGTCTCACGTGATATTGTGTTTGTGGAAGATTTTGTTCAGCCTTTGCTATCATGTACTAGAGATAGTAATGTAAGCTCACATGACATTTAAGACAGTTTATTGCCTCTTTTCAGTGGTGAAAGTTTGAATGTAAATTCAGATGAGTCAAATGTATAGCCTATGGGGTTTTTTGAAAATGTTACAAATCAGCCTATTACTAATGCAGATGTACATGATGTACTTGATGAGAAAAGGGCTGAAAATGAGTAGGCTAGAGGTATACCAAAATGGCTAGTGCACACTTTGCATGACAGTAAATTGGATGCACCTTTGTCTAGTCATACTCGTTCAGCTTCTCGCCATGCCTCTTATGCATCAAATTGTTTTGTTTTGCTTGTGTCTAGCTTATGTGATATAGAGGAACCCCTATCTTTTGATGAAGCACAATATTTAGAAAATTGGATGGCTGCCATGCAATCAGAATATGTTGCACTTATAGAAAATGACACATGGACTTTATGTGATTTTCCTCTTAGCAAAAAGGCCATTGGTACAAAGTGGGTTTACAGGTTGAAACACAAGCCGGATGGTGAGGTTGATCTCCATAAGGCTCGACTTGTTGCAAAAGGCTATATGCAACAGAAAGGCATAGATTATGAAGAAACTTTTGCTCCCACTTGTTGTATGACTCCTGTTCATGTTCTATGTGCATTGGCAGCTCATTTTGTATGGGATGTACATCAATCCAATATTGTTACTGCTTTCTTGAATGGTGACATTTTTTAGGAAGTCTATGTAACACAGCCTCGCGATTTTGTCAAGAAAGAACAAGAGGACAAAGTGTGCACATGTAAGAAGGCTTTGTATGGGTTGAAGCAATCTCCTCGTGCTTGGTATGAGAAAGCTGACACTCATTTGGTCAAACAAGGCTTTTGTAACAGTCCAATAGAAAGCACATTGTATGTCAAGCGTGAGGGCGATGTACTTGTCATTGGTGTTCTTTATGTGGATGATTTGCTGATCATTGATCCCAATGAGGCACATATTGTTGAACTTAAGGCTGATTTGAATGCTACTTTCAAGATGAAAGATTTGGGACTGTTGTATCATTACCTAGGCTTACAGTTTAAGTAGTGTGATGGTGGTATTGCTTTGTGTTAGAAAAGTTACATAGAGACATTGCTATGTAAGTTTGGACTTGAGGATTGCAAACCTATTGCCACTCCCATGAAAACAGGTTTGAAGTTGAGTCTACATGATTCTGGTGATCCTGCTTATGTCACTCTATACCAAACTGTTGTTGACTGCCTCATTTATGTATGCAACACGAGGCCGGATATTCAGTTTGCAGTCTCACAGGTCAACAGATTTATGCATAGCCCAGGATCTAAGCATTGGCAGGTTGTCAAGAGGATTTTCCACTACTTGAGAAGCACTTTACATCTTGGCTTGTTTTATCCCAAGGGGTGACCATTGCCACTAGACTTACATTCTTTCTGGAATCAAATTGGGCTGGTTGTTTTGACACGCAAGTGTCCACGAGTGGTTTTTGCTTCATGCTTGGCAGCTCTCTCTCTTCCCTTTGCTCTAGCTCTCTCTACTCCATTTGGTGTGTCTTGGTGTGAGATTGATTGTGTGTGTTTTGTGGCACATCTTCTTGGTTGTAACAAAATCTCTCCTGCATTCTAATTCGCATATCATAACTAAGTGGTGCCCCTTCACTTGTTTGGCTATGGTTTTGTTCTTATTGCTTCTTGCTTGTGGTTGCCCTAGCACTAATTGAGCAGCACGAGAACCTTGAGGGGTGTTTAGAGGTACCTCTCTTGTTGCCCGCCCCGAATCACCTCAATTTTGCTGCCCCCACGGAGAACGGCTTGTGTATGTTTTTGTGTAGGTTCCACCTTTAGAATAGTCAAGTAGTTTGCATAAATCATGATAATTTATATGATTATTTCATTCCCATTGCAAGGAAAGAGGTATACATCATTGTTAGTACTAAGTTGCAATTTCAACGTGTAATTCATAGAATTTTAGGTCTCCTTAGGTTGGCCGAGATAAATGCTTTAATAAATCCTTTTATTTTGCCTCTCATTAGGCACGACCTTAGTTTGTTGGACGTCTATATTTTTCTTTTGTTTTAAGCATTAGGTCATGCATAGACCATGGATAATGGCCCAAGAATTGAGTTTTTTTCCTTCCATTTCACTCCACACATTAGAATAAATGTTGCACTTAGTGGAAAGATCCATTTTCAACAACGTATGGTTTTCATGTTTGGTGCTCAAAGAGTAAACAAAATTCTTGCGTCACCAAATCCTGTCATCCTGCCTCTTGTTGACTATCATGCATCCTGTGACGTGCATGTTTTCATCTTGTTTTAGTGCAACTTAGCAAAATAGTTTTGAGTGCATGGTTTGATTTCAAGACCACAAATAGAATATGGTATGGATTGGCATAGCACAATAAAGAAAAAGGATTTTCATACAAGAATGTAGAACTTATGTTGGAATTCCTTTCAAGACTCTATGTGGTTAATTGCATGTCATAAGCAAAAATGATTGTTTGGAACTAACCTTTGTGTGGTTATAGCATGGAAATCCCAATCTTCTTTAGACATTTAGAAGAAGATGTTGATGACTTTCTTGCTGATTTTAGAATGGTTTGCCATATCCTTGGCAAAAGGGATGACATCGAAACAGGGGATTCTCTGTTGCTATGCCTTAGAGACAACACTGAGCAATGGTTTTGGAGTATGTCTTCTCAAATTGAAGACGGATATACCCAAATTTTCAAAGCTTTGAAGAACAGATTCTCTAAAGTTTCAACAATGGAGAAAGCATGGGCTTCATTGAGGAGACTTCAACAACATGGTGAAGACTACTAGGCTTATGAGGAGATTTTTTCTCGTCAATGGACAGGATGTGGATTTAATTCTACATTTCCAGATTATGTAAAAATGGATAAATTTATTTTGGGTTTGTTTCCTTTCCTAAAGACTAAGGTTATTTGTAGTGGACCCTCTACCTTTGAAGAAGCGGTCACTATTGCCCAAAGGAAGTTTCACAAGTACTTCTACAGCAAAAATGATTTCCATCATGTTGGAAGAACCAACCATCAAGAAAGTGTTTCAATCAAGGAATCCGCTCCTTTACCGTATTGCTTACCTTCTACTCTAAAAAATATTGAAGATGATGTTTACATGGCAACCGATGATTCAAGTGCTAAAGTGTGTGATAGAGATTCAAATGTGGCATCTCTTTCTCCTACCTTTATCACAAGTATGCAAAAATCGACACAAGATATCTCAAATGGAATTGATGATGATTCAATAATGGATACATCCAACCTTTTGGCGGAGGATCAATTTCTAGTCCGAGCAGACGAAGATTTTGTGCAACATGACTCTATGGAGAATGAAGACCTTGAAGGTAACCTTGATTCTATGGAATGTTCAGAGAGTGTGTTTTGTCTAAAAGAAGAAAGTGAAGAAGAAGAGGAAACCATACGTGGGGAGATCATAGACCATGTTGATCATAAAGAGATGACTGTGTACGTGGAATGCCGAGTCCAAAACAAAGTAGAAGAATGTGAGGTGAATCCATGTGAGATTAATCTTCAAGAACTGTTTGGGGGTGTTGAAAAGCATTGGCATGACCCATGTATGTTAAGCATGGAGGAACCTATCATGCAAGAAGCCAAAGTTTTCACAAAATCAGAAAGTAATCCATCAACCTTTGAGGTGGTACAAGGTGAGGAGTTTCAACCTTGCCAGGGGGGGGGGGGGCTTAGAAGGGGATGAAGAACATGGGAGAGTAGTAAAAAATAAGATCATAAAAGGAAATTGTCAAAAGGGTATCATTCTCTTCAATGGTGTATTAGTGGATGTCTTTTCATTCATGGAACAGTCTCTTAGCAAGAAAATCCAAGCTTTTGAAGCCCCAATCAGCTTCACATTGGGTTCCACCTCTTCAAAGTCAACTCTTCCTCTCTTCACATATACCTTTCATCATGGGCACCATACCTTCTTAAGTGGAAGAGGACATGAATACTTGGTGATGAACAAATTTTTCCAAACCATCTTTATTTGGTTCTTTGGTGTATGGAGGTCTCACATTGTGATGCTTTTGGTAAACTTCATAGATGAAAAACTTGCAGATTGCTACATGTGGATCTTGTGTAGCTCCCTACCAAAATATGTTCTCTTCCAAGGTGTTGGCAGTGATAAGAACCTTGGTCTATTGTCCACTTATGTGATAAACTTTTTACAACACCTTTAGATTACAGGTAGAGGCATGACTCAAGCTCTTCTAAATGATGAGTGTCATGGAGTTTTTGACTTGATAGGCATGCCCAGGATGAATAACTTTTATGAGCTAGAGTTCAGAGATATGGTCACTGAAGCTCTTGAAGGTCGTAGTAGATACATCAACTTTACCCAAGAGAAAGAGCAACCTATCTTTTATGTCACATTCATAGTGGTGGAAGCAATTATGGACATCAATATGGCTACAAGTTTCTTCAACTGAATTCAATAAGTGATTCCATACTATACATCTCTCTCTGGGAAAGAAATTTCAAGATCTTTGATCTTGGGGGGTGCTTATGGAAACTTTCTTGATGGAGGAGGTTTACTCAGCCACTTAATTACATCATGTTGTTGGCTCTAGAGAGAGCCTTTCACGGCACACAAGGTTTTCTAATCATACAACAAAGGTTCTTCAAAGGTGAAAGCAGACAAAGACAGACGTTACAAGATCTACATGTTATGCGATGGGATAAATGGTACATGAATGTACCATTATCTGGGGGGGGGGGGCTAATGATAGCCATTTTTTGGCTCTCTGTAATTGCCATAGTAAACTACCTCACCCTATCAAAATCACTCAAACACTGTGGTTATCCTCACCCTTTCATTGTACATAGGTGTGTGTGAGTTAGGGACTTTCTCCATATCTCCTTAAAACCCTCAGCTAGCTAGTAATTGGGCTAGTTGAACCAAATAAATAAATAAAAATATATTATGGCCCATTTGTGTGTAAGTATTTCATTTTATATAGGGCCTAAATATAGGCAATTTCTATTATAATTATTTTGGTATTTATTTAATTTTTTTGCCTAGGTGTGTGTTAATTACCTAAGTACGCTATGAACATTTACTTACCATTATCATGATCTTTCTTACCATGTCTTCTATAAAAAATTATTTCATGCAAGCTTCTTTTATTTTTGGTGTGAATCCACTCCAAGAAAAAACCTCAAAAATACCTTTCCCCATCAGTCATTGCCACTAAAATTCTTAATTCCTACAGGTATTATTTCTTACCTCTTGTAAATAGATATACATCAATAAAAATAAATGATATCCCTCCTCATTTGATTCCCTATATTTTCATATATTTATTTTTTATATACATAGCGCACATTATTTTAAATTCTATGGATTGTTTATATATACTAGCCTGTTTTTTTTCATCATATCCATATATTGTATTTATGCATAATCCACAACCATGCATATTTTCAAACCCCTAAGAATCTATTAGGTCATGCTCTAATGCAAGGGGAGGGGCTCACTTTGTAGTCTTATGAAAATTCAACAAAAACGGGCCCACTGAAGACTTTTTATGCATTTTGGTGAGATTTTTTACGTCCACTTGCACTTTGAATTTGAGGAAGTGACCAAAAAGGAAAATTTAGCTCACAAGCTGAATAATCACCTCAAACTTTTTCTTAATTTTTGGAGTTGCCACCGGTGAGATATGATTATTTGGGTGGACCCCAGTTTGCCCACTTTTTCTCACAAGTCACCCATACTGTGAGAAAACGATCGCAATTTTGGACATAGTTTTGACTTTTCCCTAACCAAAGTACTTCAACATATTGGTCCAACTCTTCTTACATAAAGCTAGAGTTATTAAGCCCAGAGATTATGTTCTCTTTAGAGTTAAACTCAGCTTATATAAGCTTCAGGATCCTAGCAATAGAGGAGCATCCACCTATAATGGATCTTCCAAACTTGAAGTTGATAAAGACCAAGCTTGTTGAGAGATTTTGGATAACATGTCATGAGAGTGAAGGATTGTATAGATACATTGACGACAGTGAGGTCAACCTATACAGGTGCTTAGAGCCATACCCAGAAGAGCTGATAGATTACAAGTTCTTGTATGTCTATACATACGGAGGCGACTATCAATGGAAGTCTATAATTTATTGACAAGTATGGACAAGAGTAGAGAGATGTAGAAAGCACAAAACCATGGATTTCATTAGACATAGGTGGATATTTGGTCAATGAAAAACCACAGATACCTCCACCAAACATGAGAATTCCTACAAGATTTTCAAAAAGGGAGCCACATGGATTCTCTTCTAGATTGATAACGAGAGATGAAATGATCACAGAGATGGCAGACATGCCTTCTCAAGGACCAATCTCCAACAGAATGACTATAATCCATTCGAGTAAGAACCTTGCATAGCAGAAGGCTTGCAGCGTGAGAAGGATCGGGAGAGTCTATGGTTAGACTTGTAGACAATTGGCGAGTTAGACCATCCCAGATCTAGAAATGGGTAAACAAGAAATACGACGGAGATAAAGATCCGAGAGATCACGTAGAGATTTTCAGAAGAGTAATTAAAGCAGAGGAAGTTTTGGATTTTGCAACACAGTTTGCGGGATTTGGACTAACCCTGGAAGATGATGCGGCTATGTGGTTCGACTCAGCGGGGAAAGATGTGATTTTGAGACTTTAGATGAGCTGTTTGAGGAATTCATCGAAGGATTCTCGTAGAAAGGCATAGCTCACAACACGGTCTCACAAATCCACAAGTTCAAATAGAAAGAGGGTGAATTGGTACACAAAGCCACATTACGGCTCAAGAGATATGTCAAGTTCTGTCCGAGCGAAACTTCCTACGCAAGCACGGTTAATGTTAATCTTTATTCAAGGAACGAGACATGCGAGCCTTCAAAAGGATCTGCATATGATAAGGAGCCTGACGCTAAACAAATTGATCAAAGAAGCTCTTTATCTGGTGGATAACTGTGATAAATATAAAGAAAATGATTGTAAGAGTCAAGAGGACGACACATCCTCTCAGCACACCTATCGATCAACATTTATTAACAAAATGGTCAAGAGGTTAGCTCCTCTTGTAAATTCTAATTTGAGGGAGCCTAAGTGGTGTGAAATTGAGAGAAAATGGACAAACCATACAAGAGAAGAGTGTTACTATGGCATGGAATATGCTAGGGAAAGATATGTACAACATGTACCAATAGCACCTACTCCACTTAGATACATTACGGGGAATGCATCGGGTCCATTAGGAGTTTCAATGCCACAACCTGTCTTAGGACAACAACCTACACTGCTAGGTGCTAGTATACCTGTAGACATGAGATATACACCGATAATGGAAGCATCCAGAAAACAAGCGCTAGTACCAGATACAATGTATTATAACAACCAAAGTGGGTATGGCCCTTCGAAGCAAGAGAAGATGAGAGAAACACATGGAGTGGTGAGGCTAGTATAACCTCCACCTCCTGCATTTTGACCTGAAGAAAGACGGTATGAGATGGATGAAAGGACATTGCGGTTCATTGTGAATAGAGGCTTAGCTAGGTCAAAGCCTGCTTACAGCCAAGAGGAATTGCAAGATGAAGCTCCTCAATCAGAGGTAGATTGTCACAAAAGCCGTGACAACCACTGGGTCAAACAATGTCCTCAGACGGAGATCACACAAGTAAATGCCTATTGTCTTGACTGTGGTGTCACTCACTTGATCCCCGATTGTCCAAAAAACCCGAATCGAGTCAAAAAGATCACAACGAACGTCTCAGGAATCGTTTAGCTACCTAATAGCTCAAAAAATGAGAACATCGTACCATTTCAAGCAGTTACGAGAGCGCAAGCTCAAAAGGAAGCTGATGAGAATCCAGAGACAAAGAAAGCAAAAACTGACACGAGTCCAAAGACAAGTGAGCCAAAGATCGACGCACCTAGTCAAAAAACCAAGAGCAAACAGAATAGATGGAAAGCTAGAAAGGCTAGGATGAAAGCACATAGGAAACGAGAGCAGAAATACCTAGCTGAGGAGCTTACCCAAGATAAAGAGAAGATAAGAAAATATGAGGAAATGGTTGCACCTTCTCTTACGCAGATGTCTCAACCTCCAAAAGAACCATCAACAAAAAGTGAGGGCAAAAGTGCTAGCTCAGGAGGATCAATATTGGTAGAGAAGGTTAATGAGCCATTAGATGCCCACTTGAAAGCCTATGAAACATGGCTCAAAACTAACTAAACCCAAGAACACAGATGGATGACATATCCATACACGAAACTAGAAAAGGACAGGCTTGAAAGGTGCAAGAAAATCATTCAAGCAACCTAAGCTTTACTAGAACCACCAGTTGGAAAACCTGAAGGTGTGATCTTTGTCCCACCTACACCACTAATCCCACCAAGCCAGGAACAAAAAGAGCCAAATTCCAGTAACGAGCATGGACAAAAGCTCAAGGACTCCTCATCGTATCCAAGGATAGTGTTGAATATTACAGATAACTCTTCCGAGGGATTTCACATACCTATACTTGAGAGTTGTAAATAAATAGATGGTCTTAACGAATTGTGGAAACAAGTCAGAGAGGCCAATGAATTGAGTGAGCTAAGTAGACGAGTAAACCAAACGGGTGATGGAAGAGGAGTGTCTCTTCCACCAATAGAGGAATTTTAGGTTGGATCTCAAATCAATCTAGAAGTGGAATCGTACTAGGGAGCAAAGGATATGTACAGTCTATGGATAGTCAACCCCATTCGCTAAGAACACTACCGTCCTATACGGAAGAGTAGGAGGCCAATTCAGATTTTGTTGCAGTCCCATCACAGAGACTGTCTTCCAACAAGGTCATCGATTCAAAAGGATTGATAGAAATTTTGTCGACACCAATCACATGTACGATAAAGTTAGCCGAGTTGCTCACAATACGACCAAACATGTGGGTTGTTGTGGGAAAATGCCTAGAGAAATTTGGTGTAAAAAAACCAATGACTCAAATCGGGGAAGGGAACAAAGAGCTAGAAATGCCTCAGCTAAACACTCGGCCAGTGCCACTAAACAAGGTAGGCGAGTACTATAAGGGAGAAGATGGGAACACCACTCTTCCTATGGAATTCCAAGGTATAAAGACCATGGCAATCCTTGATAGTGGAGCTGGAGTTGCCATTGGAACAAAATAAGTCTAGAAAAAATGGAAAAACCAACGAATGAGGGCTACCAAGATGAAACTAGATCTTTCAGACGAACACATGGAAAGGCATGGCCGTAGGACTGCTAGAAAAAACGGTTTTTACTTCTTGTGGCATTGAATATGAGCAAACATTTTCTATTGTCGATTTTGGCAAGAAGAACAACTATGATATCATTCTAGGAAAACCATTTATGCGACAATTGAAAATGGTCCAAGACTGGGGTTATGACTATATCTAACTGAGACATATGGAAACCACAATAAGGATAAATCTGAAGGACATAGTTACAAGGATGTGATGAGAACACCTATGGAGGAGTTTGATTCCGCTATTGTAGCAAGATCAGAACTTCCAGCATGGTTGGGTAAGCCTAAAGAACCGTGGATGTGTGGAGCTTTGCAATGTGGAAGCTTAAAGCAAGAGGAAGGCATCCTAGAAAGGACAATTGAAGATAAGGATTATGTCCCAGAACCCTTTCTTGAAGAAGCTTTAGAGCCACTTGAATGGGAACACATATTAGCTACTCTGGATGCGTGCACTATTCAAGACGATCCAACAACAAAATTTTGTGATGAAAATGGCTATAATGTCGTTCCTTATTTTGCAGTGAGTGTAATCCTTACTTTGCAGTGAGTGTAATCCAAGGAAACAAAGACGAAGAAGAAGACAAATTCTATGACTCCATAGAACACTTGGAGCTTCAAGAAGATACCGACAACAGAAATCCAGACAACCCAGCACGTGACATGAACAACACTTTAACAAATGCACGATTTTATGATTGTCTAGATCAAAAACCGAGGAACCAATGTCATCGCTACAAGAATAAAGTGCATCAGAAGTGGATTCTAAAATCTTTGATGGTGAAAATGAAAACGCAACAAGCATTCTCATATGTGGCTCCCATACATGAAGAAAAGACTCAGCCAAGAAGAACACAAGCCATGTCAACAAGGTACCAATGCTCTAATCAAGTGGATAGAAATTCCCTCCCGGATACAACAACCCAAGAGCAAGCAAATAGTAACTTTCCATAACCAATCAAACCACGAAGGGAAAGTGCTAGAATGCAACCTTAGCTGAGGATAGTAGTGACAGTGATAATTCTTTTGACATCCCCTACCAAATACTCAGGTCATCACGATCACTAGTAGCTTCCGTGACAACCAAGGAAAGCCAAAAGAAAAGAATGAGTCAGAACCAAAAAGTTCGACAAATATGGATACCAAAGAGCCAGATTGGCCAAAAGCAGGTATGGATCAAGAAGACGAAGATCTCTAATGAAAAATCACAAGATCCAACACACACAAAAAAATCAGTCGTTGTGTATGCATAATAGGGCTACATTACAAGGCCTGCATAGGCACATTTTTTTATTGCCCAAGCACAACACATACCCTTGGCGATACCCTGTTGTCAAGGAGGAATCCAAATAAGAGGGGGGAGGCATTCTAAATGCGAACCTAATATATGAATATTAGAGGGCAATGTTTTGTGAGTTGTATTGAATTTTTGCATTTAATTGTGACATTTTTTGACAAAATTCAGAGTATATGCCCTCATAATAGCGTTACAAGAGGAGTACGGGAACAAAAGCCATTTATGAGCCCCTAGGGACATGTGTATAGTGTACATAGCGTTCAGAATTCTATTAGAATGATTTTGCTTTTTGTTCACTTGATTTTGGTTTTATTTTGTTATTTTTGTGATTTTAAAAAAAAGGGAAAAAAATCCATAATTCATATGAAGAAAAGACTAAAGAGATGCCCCGCCATACAAAACGAAGAAGGTCCAAGAAAATGATAACACTTCACGAAGCATGTTTCAAAAGCCATACGCACACTAGGTAATGTCAGAGGGAAGAAAAGAACGTCGGTCAACCTCGACTATATTAGAATGGTCATAAAACTCCGGGATGGACTACAAGGACAAAGAAAGTTGGTGATGCGACTAAACGAAAGCACCCATCGTGTAAAGTTGCCTATCAAAAATTTCATGCAACTACAAGGCCGTATACAGGAAGCAGATCTTTATACTATAAATCTTCTATCTTGTATGTGACTTAATGAAGCTTAGCAAACAAAAAGGGACTAATAGTAGTGACAAGAACAAAAGGGGCAGAGATGACAGTTCAATCATCTTTCGTAATAAATGTCTGCAGGAGCAACCAATTGTCAAGTCAAGTTTTGATCATCATCATTGGTTCTACATGTGTTTGGTAGGCAGAAGGTGCCAGAGATGTCCATCAGTCATTTTCAAGACTAAATTCCAAAAAGTTAAGCCAAATACAAGTCAAAATCAAGCCAAACTTTGTTAGGAGGCTATGCATAGAGAGTACAAGCTAAGGGTTTCAAAAAAAAAAAAAAAAGGTAGTCTAACCCCTAGCCAAAGCTGCAATGTTTTCAAATATGAATCCATGATAGACATCTACATACCATGTACATCATGTATATGAGTTTTGGGGATAAATGGACAACAATGATAGCTCATAGATGGTCATCTATCACCCATGATGTCGAAAAAGCCCTTTTTTGAAGCAAGTTACTAACCTGGGGAATTAATTGGGGTTTGTCAGGCTTTGATTAAGTCATGTATCGAGTAGAAGCAGTATAATGATTTACACGACACACAAAAGCTAACAATGGCAAATGCGGCTTTGATCACCTTGATGCAGGAACAAAGAAGTCCCCAATGAAGAAGAGCAGACATAGACGTAATCAGAGGATCTCAAAAGATTGCCCTTGATGAGGCGGATTGAATGCTAGACATGGGTTTTGAACCTCAAGTCAAAAAAAATCATCTCCCAGATTCGGCCTGACATAAAGACTTTGCATTGGAATGCAACTTGGCCTAAATTAGTTGAAGATTTAGCCATATAAATTCTACACAATCCTTACAAAGTTTTCATTGGCTCACAAGATCTGAAAGCCAATCACTCAATTCTACAGATTGTAGAAGTTGTTTCTGGGAATCACAAATACTTAGAATTGACAGATTTTTTGGAGCAAGTGATGGATGGAGCTTTCTCTATCCATGATGATAAGAGTCAAGCTGAATGACATTGGGTTCTTTTTGAATTTAGATAGACCTATAATGACAAAAACAGATGCTGCAACTCGGAGCATGGATGTAAAGGACAAAAGTTCGTCATCCATTATGATTTTCATGGATCATAGTTCTTGTTATGGTTTGACAAAAGTACAAGCAATGGAGCACAAAAAAGCAAAACGACAACAAAGACCACACCGACATTGACAACCAGGTCATGTCAGGGATGACCTAAATTCGGAGAGGGGAAGTCCTAGGTAAACAACACGACATAACTCAACAAAGCCTTATTCTTTGAGAGTAATGAAATGTTGCGGATTATGGTTAGAAACTTCATTTGTAATAAGTAGTTAGTCTAGTTGTAGAAGTCGGGATACAATGGCACTTCCAGATTGTACATACAAAGCCATTTTACCCCTAGAACTCTATTTTAGGTTTAACATATAGTATACTGCCTTAGTATATAAGGTACCTAGGTCATTTTGTAAAGGAAACTTTTATCATAATCAAGTCTTAAGATGCCGTCAACTGTGTGTGATAGAGAAAGAGAGAGAGCGTGAGCTTCATCCTGGCGCTACTCCCTGCTCGTTCATCATGTTGGAGATCCGAAAACACCATTGTGCTAGGCTCGGTGAGAGCTACGCGACAACGCCAAGCATTCCACGCGAGACGGAGCACGCGGGCTAACAGATCTACAAGCCATTTGTGGTCGTAAGTGTATCCAACGATATCTATTTTCTACTTGCAAGTAGTCATTAGAATCGTGGCGACAAGCTACCCATAGGTACTCATAGATTTCAGATTCGGGCTCTTCCAAAATACTGCTCTATCTTCATACGCGTTTTCCGCAGATGGGTTTAGAGTTAGGATTTTGAGTGTAGAGGCTTAGGGACAAGTGTATCCTAGTGAGGGGATGGTGTTCCTTGAGTTTCATACAATTCTGGTATGATTTAGTGAGTTTCCTTTCATTTATGTGCATGTGGGTTGGGTGGCGTAGTTGAGAGCAGTGAGATTCTAGATCGTGGTTTAGTTAGCCTTCCAGAGTGTTGTATGTGTGGGATGGTCTCATCCTGACAAGCTAAAGAGATTTCCTCGGTGCGCCTATCGTGTCATCTATGTCCTCGATTGATGTGCTCCTTGCCGCACTGTCGAAGCAAGGGACTTGCCGATACACCGTGTGCGAGCCGCAGACAGCTCCAAGCACACAACAAGCCTAAACTAGCAAGCTCAAGAGAGAAAAGGGTGTGTCACTCACCGCTCTACGCTCGCCTTCGTGGTGGATTCCTCGCCGCGATGAAGAAGAATCTGCAGTCGTGCCGCGCTCAACCGCTTCGCCGCCGGCGTGCCTTCGCAATGCTTGATCGCACACACACTCTCCCTCTCTCTCTCTCACACACACACACACACACACACACAAGGAGGTGAAGAAGAAGAAGATGGAGATGGAGATGGAGCAAGAGCACTCTTCTATTGCACAAATGAGAGAATGAGTGAATTTTAGGTTTAGTTGGCTTTTATATGAGCTCACCCCATTCACACTTGGGCGCCCATGCTTAGCCAACTAATCCCTTGAATGTCCCAGTTAGAGTGCGCCTCTCATCGGCGATCACTCTTACCCTTTTCCTATTGGACCGACAAGCCCGGTACCTGACTCTAAATAATACAACGTTTATAGATCATAGGGTGTCCGTGTGCCGTGAGGGTTAACATGCCCCCCTTCCTTATGTAGATTCCGTCCTCGGAAGCTATTGAGTTGAAGCTGGTTCGTCGAGGTGGAAGAGCATTTGAGATGAATGTCCTTAGCCTTCTTCAGTCACTGCAAAATCAAACAACATTGGCACAGTAATTGCATTCTCTTAAAAAGCATATGCAGTTTTAGGTAGACAAATTGATTGGTAAAAGAATTTCAAACAATTTGTTAGCAATGAACATTAAATTGCAATGTAATCAAATGCATAAACAGATGTAAAGGTAAAAAATTAAACAAGTCTGGGGTCGCTAATTTGATGGTCGAAAAGCACTAGAGATCGAATATTAATACCATGGGTAAGCTTCTTAATTTTCAGTGGTCAATTAAGTTGTTTAATCGCGAGAGCCAAGTATTCATGTTCGAGGGCTGACTAGAGGCTATATCTAGAAGACCTTGTAGTTAAGCTACCATAAAAGGAATTTCTCATGAAATCATCGCTTGACTGATTACTTTTTCTTTGACCCCCCAAAGTCTTTTCACATTGATTCAATTATGATGTGTGTGCTTATTTTGTATGCCTTGGGTTTTTTGCTTTTCAAGGAAAAGCGCCCACACTGGGAACCTCTAGGGCTCTAGTACCATAGGCGATACATGTGAGTGAAGTACCAATTTAAGCAGGGATTTCTCTTCCAGCTTAAAATTTTACATTGTGGCACTTTGATTTTTTGTTTGTTCATTTTCAGCATTTTAATTTTGTAACTTTGGGGGGTCATATAACACTGTTACCCTCCCCAGGCTCATCACATTAGTAAACTCCCTTTATAATACTTAAGCTAAAGGTCACTAGGGTTAAGCCCACTAGAAAGCCCTAGTACATTTCATACAATGCTGCCTAAATCGGATTAAGAACCTAAGTAACCATTGCTTATTAGGAAGGCATTCCCCATGGTATTAAGAGAAGATTTCTAACACCTAACTTGGTCAAACTAGCTTAGTCGGACCGCTTGAGTTTTAAACCTAGACAAGTGATTATGACAAAACATTACATTGAATTAAATGTTTGATACTAAGCCAATGCGCTGAATATTATGCTACCAATCACAATCAAAGCAGACAAACATGGATGCAAAAAGATAAGGGCAATGCTAATGGACATAAAACACCTGTTTGTGTCGATGGTCGCGCTTGATTTGAAGAGTGAGTCGAGATAAAGATTCCATGAAGGTCCAAATCCTATCAATAACAACACGTTCCTGTGCACACTAGGAAACAAAAGGAATACCTCCAAGAGGCACATTAGTGGGAAAAGAGAACTTTGCTAATCTCTCAACTCTAAAACAGAAACACTCCTATCATACTAATCTTACCTACCCTCCATCACTCAAGTGATGAGGATCAAAGGTGTTTTATGGCATAGGTTTCTGTTTCACTGTACCAGATGTGACATGTGTAGGTCTGGGTCAATGTTTTGACTTTTAATGTGCATACTCGTTTGCTAATTGCTCTTGCTCTTTATTATTTTTTTGTTTTTTGTGAGTATAAAGCTTTATATGTACATTCCCTAAGATCGGAGATTAAGAGGTCAGGGAAAAAGGTTGAGAGGGAAACAAATGAATGAGGACTGTCAGCAAACACTCCCCCCTTCCTTGGGTAGATCATACCGTTTGAAATGATCTTGCCACCCTTTGAAACCAATTGTTCGAGTTGGTAATAGGTGAGGATTTTTGCCAGTAGTTTTCTATTACCCTAGGTGCCTCGTCAAGCTGCAAGGGTGGTAAGGTACTCTCCCAGGATCGAACTTGAAGTGGTTCATCAGGTGATTCTTGAACACTCGAAGGTGTGGATTCTTTTGTAGCTTCATGGAGGTCCACTACTATAGATGGAGGCTGTGTAGAAGCTTTTACCTCTATGGATGTATTACATGAGGAGCTAGAAGCTTCATGGGACTCCCCCCTTCCTGAGCTAGGTGGACCAAATCGTTCTTTCTTTGGTACCCAAACTAGCTCGGGAGCGGGTGTGTAGCATTCTGTGATTTTTTTCTTTCCACGATCATTGATTCGTTTTGGAGATACGGGATTGGGCTCACTTGGGTCAGGTGATAGGTAAGAGCACAATCTACGTTTTGGCACCCAGATTTAATCATTTCCTTGATAGTAGCCTTGGGCTTCCAATAGTCGTTTAGGGATCCATCACAACATTTTCTTATTTTTCTTGGAGCGAGTGGTACGTTTCTTACAAGGCTTCTATTTTTTTGCACTAGCTATAGTCACTAAGGAAGCTTTAGGGACCCACTTGTATGTTTTCTTTGTTACCTTAGGATGAGTCTTGTCGGAAGCGATATGCATTGCTTGTAGCATATTTAAGGGTAAAGGCATTTCATCCCCCTCAGGTGTTACCCAGGTCGTCCCCCTATTTCCCCAAGTGTCTATGGTTGCTGCTAGGTGGACCCAATTCACATTGTCCGACTCAGTCATCCCAGGTAGGATATCCATATAAGGAGAATCTTGGCCAATGTCTGTATCCTTCTTACAAGTGTAACAATATTGTAGTGGGGCCGAGTGAACTGTGGTGTCAGAGCGATGATCAATAATGGTTTTACTCCCTAAGGGGTGTACCTTACCAGTCACCAAATCCACTCTAAGGACAGAGTCTTGGAATTGCAAATAGACATGATTTTTAGACCAATCATGAACCATTTGTGCTTCCCTCATGAATGGTCGTCCTAAAATCATTTCATATGACATAAGGTGTTTAGAGAAATCCATTACAATGAACGTATGTCGTACCTTGTGTCCTAGAACTTTGATCTTAAGATCCTTGAGCATCCCCATAGGTTTGGCTATGGTACCATTTGCCATCTTTACCACAATGTTAGTAACACTGAGGCGGGGTTTTCCCATGGATTCCCAAAAATCTTTTGTAACGATGCTAACTCTTGCACCACCATCAAGAATTCCCTTTATAGTTAATCCCTTGGTAGTGATGGGAAGGGTCGCATTAGACTCGTCGCCTTCAAAATACTGCCCTAATTCGTTAATGGGTACCTCGATCACGGACTCGTGTCCATCTAAGTCAAGTGATTGCACATGATTCTCCTCATCAATCATAATCGAGTCAGGCCTATTTGGTTGCGCAAACTGCGGTAATCCCGTTCGTAGCTCTCCATTAAGGAATGCTCGAAGTGCAAGGAATAACTCAGGATCTCCATACAGCTTTGCTATGATCGTGGTTCGAACCTCAGAAGACATGAAGTCCACTAGTTTGGCAACATTCATTGGCATTTTACAGGGTGTAGGTCCTTGACTAGGAACTGGTGAGGATGGAATCTCATATTCCTCAATGGGATCAGGTATTCCTTCGTTAAACATCCTTTCCAACAAGAAAGGTGTATGCTCACTTTCTGATGCCCCGTCCTCACTCCCTTCTTGGATGATACTAGATATGGCTAACGGTCTATGGTTCATGTGGGGTGGATGAACTTGCGTGGGAAACACTGTGTCATGAATTTTGACATGCATGGGTTCTGGTTCTAGTTTCCTTTGAGTCTCCTCCACTAAACCTCTTAGATGTTTCACCTGCTCAATCTCGTCTACTGGGTTTGGGTACGTCCCAATCTTCTTTTTACGATTCTTCCCTTTTTGCCCCTGCGGTTTATCTTGGGGGTCTTGGATTGGATTTGGAAACACTTGTGGTGTTTTCAGAGGCTCTTTATGGTTTTCTCTTATTCGGTTTTCATTTGGTTCCATGTTACGGTTTTCTTTGTCGGTCTTTCCCTTTGTGGTATTGGTTCTAGTCTCCATTCTCTCGATTGAATCTGAATCATCCTCGAGGTCATTCATATACACGGGGTCATCTCCTGTTCCTATGTTTGTTTTGGAACTTGGCTTTGAATTTCCCGTATTCTGCGACCTCGTCCTTCGTGTCTTCTTTTTCTTTGCTTGGATAACTGACGCGGTATCTCTCTCTTCGAGGATATGGCCTGGCCCTTGAAGCATGGACCGTGTAATCGCATAAGCGGGTGCGACGGGTGGTATTGGCGATGTCACACTAGCAATTTTGACCAAATTTAGGGGTGTGATTTTAGGCGCATTTGGGTCATTGGGCAATCAAGTGATCTATGCCACAATGATTACATGTGAGTATTGGCATTGCAGACGTGCTCCCTGGATTCATTTGCATCTGTGTAGCATTCTTTTGCAGCCTAATAGGGCACTCCGGTGCCCGATGTGGTCCACCACACTCGTAGCATTGAAGAGGTGGCCTCCTAGCCTGGGTGTTGATATTTTGACCTCTGGATGCGAGAGCAGCAGCTTGATAAACCGGCTTGACTTGTCCCCAACAATCTTCCATGTAGTATATAGGACACTCTTCCAATGTATCAAGTCCGTAGGCAATACTAGTGTCTATTTCCTCCTCACAGCCATCTGCATAAGCATTAGATGGCTCGCAACCCACTTGGTTCATAGGGGCGACTCTTGGATGCGGGGGCTGCGGTCCTAGCACAGGAGGTGGTAGCGGTGTAGCTTGTACAACATTTTGAGATCTAGGGACCATGTGTTGCGGTAGTTGCTCAACAGGTGGAGCAGGCATCAATACAGGAGCTCGAGGTGCATCCGTCCAGGCTACAGGTGGTCTATTTGCCATCATACGTTTGATCATTAAACAATCCTTAGCTTGGTGACCATACCTACCACATGCGTTGCAAGTTCCATTAAATTTTACTCTAAACGTAGGGCACTCACTAGTGCTATGTGGACCTAAGCAAATGGAACACCATTGTTGCTCCCTTCTTGGATACATGTGACTATTTTGAGGGGGTCGATTATCCTTAAGAGACTCTTGGATTGCCTTGGTGAGGTCTGTCAAGAATGTCTCAAATACCTTTGGCTCATTGGCAATGGGCTTTGCAGTCATGGGTTCATACTCAATGGCTTGTGAGCTAGTGGATCTCGTGTCAGTAGACACCCTCATGCCTGCTATCATCAAGTTGTCCTCTAATTGGATTGCATTGGCAGTGACATCTTCCTAGGTTGTGATACCTCTAATCACTAGTCCATTATGGATTCCTTCATTCCTCAACCCTCGGATGAATCGATCAAGCAGTTGGTTATTGTTGAAGCGCTCATTTACAGGGCAGTGAGAGTTTAAGTGCTTTAGACGACTAATGAAGTCCCTTACTGACTCTCCTTCCTTACGTTCGGCCTTCTGTAGCTGAGATGCTACACCCCAAAGCACACCTTCTCGTATGTACTCCTTTAGAAACAACCTTCGAAGGGTAGGGTAGATTGTTTTCTCGTCCACCCTTAGGGTCCTACACCAATCTCCAGCCTTCCCACTTAAGGTCAAGCTTAAGGCATTGCACTTATGTAGTTCGTTGCGTTCCCCTAAGGAATCACATACTTGTTCAAACACTTCAATGTGTTTTCTAGCATCTTTGTCCCCATTGAATTTTTGCGTGAGTTTGGCAATTTGTACTGCCTTACTTCTAGGCTCTCTATCAGATGCATGACGCATATTTTCCGCGATAGATCGACCTATGGTTTGAGCAAACGCTGCCAAGTCACCTATGTGAGGAGGTAGGGCCGGTGGAGGTACTCTTGGAATCATATGTGGGAGAGGGATGGGTACCGGTCTTGGCATATGTGTGGATGATACAGGATATGGAACATAACCGGGCATAGGTCCACTCGGATAAGGGCTAGGGAGCGGCACTCGAGGAGCATAAGCAAGTGGTACAATTGGAGGTGTGGGGGCCATGTGTGCATAAGGGACTAGAGGCACATACGGTCGAGGCCCCATATTAGGTACTACGACACTAGGTAGTGGCACTGCGCTAATCGTAGATGTCATCGGTACATTCTCTGTCAGGCTTATCCCTGGAGTGAGCACTGTGTTTTCCTTAATAGAGGGTTGAGCCAAGTTAGGGAAGCTAAAGTTGTCGCTCGGAGGCTCAGATTGCATAGAGACCCCAGGTGAAATGACGTAAGATGGGTCCATGGGACTCATTAGAGGAGTCTCCATTTGTGATAGAGTGGGCTGTTGAGCCTTGCTCGTATCCAGAAATCTCATGGGGCCAGTTGAGAGTATATTTACCCCTCGGTTTTGCCTTTCTGATTGAATAATGCCATGGATAACATTACAGATCATTTTCTGTTGATCTTCGATGCTCGTGGCACTAGAGGTGGATTGTACAATCTCTATCCATCCTACATGGTAGGCGTGGCCAGAGTGTAGATCCGTCAACACCTCAGTGTGGAGGTCGTATGTCCAATGATCATTAATGAACAATCCTTCTAGAGTCGACGTGTTAACGGTTTCTTGTGAGGTAGAAGCAATGTTGCTCCCCGTGGTTTTACTTGTCAGCAACGGTACTCTAGAGGGAACTTCTGAAGGAGGTAGCTCAACAGGGCCTTCTTGGTAAGAAGTTGGCAGGATATCCACATGGACACTCTTTGGGGGTGTGGGGTCCACGTGCGATGTGAAAGGAGAGTCCACTTCCCCACCCCCTTCGTGTGCTTCATTTGCATCAGGTTCCGAGCGAGTAGCTCTACCTAATGTTTCCATGAAACGGCTAAACATACTAATACTAGGCTGTGGAGCTTCGGGAGGTGCATGGCCTTCTCTCTCAGTGTTTTGGGTAGGGTATGCTTCCATGATTTCTAAGTCGGAGGAGGAGTCACTAGCGGCTATTTTAGGGTCTTGGGTGGTGCTACCTTGTGTCCCCGCTGAGGGTCTAGAGCCTATCGTGGATGGGTAATGGGTGTCCGTATGAACAGAGGCACCCTCAATATGCTCGTGTTCTAGCACCCGCCCGGAGCGTAAGTGCATGTGCTTTTGATACCCTAAGGTGTCAGTGAGTGCCCGTGAAGGCTGCTCACCTAGTATTTTTGGGTGTTTTGCAACCCAAGTCTTTCCTTAATTTGACTTTTTGGTCCTTTTTTTCTGACCCGGCTATAGAATAGAGCGTATGATAGCTCAAAACGAGCGTCTCGGTCAGAGGGTCGTGCCGTGCTTTACAGCCCTCCGTTTGGTCACTCTATGCCCTCGGAATCCCTAACTAAAACTGTCAATTTCCAGTAGGGAACTAGGCCCAAACTAGAAAGTCTAAGGGTGCAAGTGGAAAGAGAAGGGAGGAGAGTGGAGGACTTGTCCCACATGCTCTCATTCTCTCTTGAGGGAATAGGGTATACATATAAGAGTGAGTCTAGTATATATCATAGGACTGAGGCCTGGGCCTGGGCTTGGGCTTGGGCTTGGGCTTGGGCTTGGGGAAATGATCCCGATCCTGATCTATCTTTTATACAAACCAACCCGTCCGTTTTTAAACTCACGTTTTTTTATTTTCGAAAATTTAACCGCCCACTCACTCGCGTTTTTATTTTTCGGATTTTTTTTATTTTATTTTTTTTAAAATTTGATGCAGAAAATGCAGAAATTGAAAATGCAGAAATGCAGAAATTGAAAAAACGCAAGAAATGCAGAAATTTGAAAAAGCACAAAAAATGCAGAAAATTGCAGAAATTGGAACTTGACAGAAAATTTAACACAGAAAACGCAAAAAATGCAGAAAATGCAGAAATTGAAACTTGACAGAACCAGAAAATGCAGAAAATGCAAAAACGCAAGAAATGCTAACTGTGCAGTGTAAACCAGAAAACGTAGAAAACGCAAAAAACAGAAATCTCCACACAACTACACACACTCATTCCCTGCCTTTCCTATGATAGAAATTGCACCACAAGAAAGCGTAAAGTGCTAACCGAGCTTAGTGTAGGGCATATCCCCGGCAACGGCGCCAAAAATGTGCGCTCCTTGCCGCACTGTCGAAGCAAGGGACTTGCCGATACACCGTGTGCGAGCCGCAGACGGCTCTAAGTACACAACAAGCCTAAACTAGCAAGCTCAAGAGAGCAAAGGGTGTGTCACTCACCGCTCTACGCTCGCCTTCGTGGTGGATTCCTCGTCGCGATGAAGAAGAAGCTGTAGTCGTGCCGCGCTCAACCGCTTCGCCGCCGTCGTGCCTTCGCAATGCTCGATCGCACACACACTCTCCCTCTCTCTCTCTCTCTCTCTCTCTCTCTCTCTCTCACACACACACACACACACACACACACACACACACACAAGGAGGTGAAGAAGAAGAAGATGGAGATGGAGATGGAGCAAGAGCACTCTTCTATTGCACAAATGAGAGAATGAGTGAATTTTAGGTTTAGTTGGCTTTTATATGAGCTCACCCCATTCACACTTGGGCGCCCGTGCTTAGCCAACTAATCCCTTGAATGTCCCAGTTAGAGTGCGCCTCTCATCGGCGATCACTCTTACCCTTTTCCTATTGGACCGACAAGCCCGGTACCTGACTCTAAATAATACAACGTTTATAGATCATAGGGTGTCCGTGTGCCGTGAGGGTTAACAATTGACATTATGCTGTTCTAGGTTGTGTTGCATGCACTTTATGGGTGGTGTGATTCGCTCCCGCAACACCTAGGTTATCTCAAAATCATATTTCTTTGGAGAAATTAGTCGTTCAACACAATCACATTTTGCTAGAGACCTTATCTTGGAGTTTAGCATGACATATTTTTCTCAGGAAAATGTAGTCTCTAAACCATGCTTTATTGAAGACAATCATGTTCAATTCCTTCTCTAAACCATGCTTTGTTGAAGACATTCAAGTTTCAGTTCCTTTTAATTGTCGATTCGTATTAGATTCATTATTTATATCATGTGAAACCTAAAAATATTTTTGTTGCAAATAATAAGAAACAATTTCCAAAGATATTATTCCTTGTTCTCTTTAATTGTCAAGTCCTACTAGATCCATTATTTATAGCATGTGAAACATAGAAACTTTTTTGCTGCAAATAATAAGAAATAATTTCCAAATATATTATTTCTTCAAAATTTAGTTTGCCACCTTTGATATTTTATACAAATATCAAGTAAATTTCACATATAGAGTCCCAACTTGTTAGCTCAAGGGTTTTAGCTCGGGAAATGGCAACCCCCCCCCCCCCCCCCCCCCCCAAAAGGAAATAGAATGAAGGCCAAATGCATCTAGAAACCCACAATAGTTCACCTTTATACTTATATGCAAAGTTCAAATTTCTCATATATTAAGGCTTGGCAAATTCAGTATATTCCGAGAAAAACGGTAATGAAAATACTCATCAGGAAAGAAATGAACCTTTATGATTGCATAAGTTACATGATAAATGAAAATTTGATGTTTTATGTATTATCAAGTGTTTGGTTGCCTAAAAAGGATTGGGGCCCAAGGAGTAAGTAAGAGACGTGGTCTCACTTCTATTTAGCGACATTAGTCAGATTTGGGTCACCTTAGGGACAGTGGGGGTAAAGTGGGGATAAAAAGCTAGTAGTTTAATTTACTGTAAAAGTTTCTTTTAAAAATTTATATTGCTTTTCAAGAACTCCTAGTACTCGTGAAACTGGAGGAGTTAGGCATACTTTCCTACTCTTTAGCACATTTTATTTTTCCCTACAATATAGCAAGAATTTTTCTCCCATAGAATGGGTTTTTCTTCCTTCTAATTCCCCCCATTGGCCTTCAGTCTGACACAAACTTAATTTTGATGTATAAATTCATTTGTGTGTCTGATCACTTGTTGAATAATAAATGCCATTGGTCGCATGTTTCATTTTTAGGTGTTTCCTCCATTTCTGCATGTTTCTTTTCTAATTTATTTTTTTTCCTTTGCAGAAGAATTGTATAGCTGTTTTTTATTTGTTTTAACTCCCATGTAAAAGTAATGCAAAGAAAAAGCTGCGTACGAAGGTTATTACCAAGTTTAAGAGCCTATCCACTCAAAATTGTTTGGCATATATGTCAAAATTTGGTGACAAACATGACTTATATACACTACATGTAAGCAAGCAAGTAGCAAAAGTGAATAACTAGTCTCGTCTTTCACTTGTCGATTTATCAAGGGAGTAACATTGCAAAGGAAGAACCACATTCAATGTGAGAGATTTGGCAAGCCTCATCCCGAGTACCTTATAGTTGTAATGATCTTTCCTCGTGTCTCCCCATTCTATGAAGCTTGGATTGATCTAGTAGTTTATGGTAGCAATAAGATCATGGTTTATTAATAACTAGAGGATGAGTAACAGAATGTGTGACCCACTACTGAACAGGAAAACAAAAGTAAAAATCGTCGTCAACTCTCACTCACACTCGCCCCCATATATATATAAGACTATGCTCAAGAAAAAAGAAGACAATAGGTTTGCCATCATAAACTTGCCCAGTGGCACTAATCGACAAGCTTTATCAAACGGTCCACAATTTCTCCTAAGAGTTCCATGCTTTATCAATGCCCTCTACAGCCAAAAAAATACAAACCATCACTGTATATACTACTAAGGACATCCCCAATTAGAAGTTTGAATGTCATTCCTAAGTCGTAAAGTCTTGAAACAAGACAAATAGTCAGTATTCAAAAACACAACAAGATCCTGAAGACAAACCACTTGGCACATAGAAAAGAGGATTATTGGCATGGTGATACAAATGTAAGACGATAGCTAGAAAGATACGCAGAACATTTACAAAACTGCAGCATCTTGATTTGTTAGCACTTTGTAAAACAAGCTATGTATACATGTGTGAACAAAGACGCATTAAGGGCTTGCAGTGGTTGATAGCACCTCATCAAGTAACGCTTTGAGCTTTTTCGCATTCATAGCGCCTTCCTTCCGGCTATTCGGAACTTCTTTGCCATCCTTGAACACAATAAGAGTAGGCAATCCATACACGTCATACTCTTTCACTAAATTTGGGCTTGTATCTACATCAATCTTCACAGCTTTCAAAGACCCATTGAAATCCTGTGGCAAAAAAGGGTTGTTAAAATCTCTGATTGAAAGCTAATCTTTAACATACGCAAAATAAAACAGCATGCCGGCACTGATCATGATAAATGAAATGACAAGTTTGAAGATTTAATGGAGTGGCTGCTCACATATGCATAGCACATAAGTATAACTCTACAGTGTCAATGAGCAAGCAGTGGCAGGGAAAAACTGTGAGCAGGTCATCTCATATGAGTTACAGCCGAGGCTGGATAGGCTGGCACGTCTCCCATGGGAGGGTGCCCACTGCCTATTTTCTGGGAATTTACTGAGTCACCTAATTTGGTCACAAGAAAATTTCTCTCTCGTGGTTGGAAGTTTGGTAGCTAGCCCAAATCCCCCCCCGCCCCCCCCCCCAAAAAAAAAACCACCACCACCACCAAACACACACACACAAAGATTGATAAATCCTATAATTGGGCACACGGACACACACATTAGAGCATGGGGTCATGGCATAGTGGGAGCCTCCTCTTAGAATTTTAAAAGATCAAGCTGATAATCAATCGAGCCAAGTGCCGTGATGCTTGGTCTATTACCCATGCAGTCTAGCGGCAGCGTCTCATCACCCTTGAGTAGGGGTTTGGAGAAGCGTGTGTGTGTGTGTGTGTGTGTGTGTGTGTGTGTGTGTGTGTGTGTGTGTGTGTGAAATGAAATGAAATGTTATATTAAACGTCTTCAAAGGCCAAAATCACCTATGAGACCAAACTGATACAATCTTGGTGGATCTACAATGTCTGGGTACAAAAATAAAACGAAGTAAAGTGAAAAACTAAAATCTTAAACTACTAGATGTGAACTAAGCAGCTAGCTGGAACTGTGTAGGATATGAGTAGGGGGGTGAAAGTAGTGAGTGGGGGATTACAGCACAATGTGGGTGTGGGTGTGGGAATATAATGGGTGAGAGTTGATACAAAGGCTGATACAAGATGAGCAGGGTGTACAATCCTCAAAAGAGCTAAATCACAGGAGATCCATCATCGGATGCTGGCGGATCTCATTAATCTCCTCCATGGTCAGTAGTTTGACCGGGCGTCATGCATGTCGAGCCAAAGTGATCCGAATCCTTTGATGCAACCTCCGTTGATGCTGTGTAGTCCTCCGCAGTCGTGGGCATTTGGATCTCCCTACCTCGGTCGCTCGATCGATCAACGTGCCTCTGGTGTGAGGAGAATGTGACTCTAAACAAGTCTGTGATCCGTCTCTAAGACTGGCTAGACTCTCCTCTCATCAAGCTCTCTCTGTGTCTGTGCATCTCAACAAAAAACAGACCCAGACATCTCTGGTCCTCATACCCCATGACTCTAGAGAGTGGTCCAAATCCCTCTCTTAACAGGCAGAGAAAGCTGCCCCATCTCTCATAGTAAACTGGGCAGGTGGCATGTGTAGTGCAACTCTGTCTCAGGCTCCATGTGACATAGGGGACATGTCCTGGCCTCTGCTGGTACTCCGTTGTATCTACCAGTCTCGATCCGAAGCTGGTGTGAAGATGTGCATATCTAGCAAATAGCACATCGTATCCCACGAGATAAGTGGGTGTCCATGATCTGGGCCTCGTCACAAAACCATCCTCAGTAAGCTGGAGAAGATGCTCTCTATAGAAAAGTGATCTCGGAATGTGTAATAGTCAAAGGGGGTACATCCAATGAGTACTGCAAGGGGGGCAATCTGTCCATGCTGAACCCATGTACCTGAAACCATGATGTCATCCCCCCATACCAGAATGTTGTATCTCCTTGCATAGCTAACTATCGAGAGGACTCAAGTGCTAGGCGGGCATATCTATCTATGCGGAGGTCCCACAAGCGGTGTATAAAGGAGACTGATTTGGTAAGCGCCTCAACCTGTCACAAGGCGGGCACCACGTGCCAATAGAAAAGAACAAACTGAGCAGACTTTTAGCACTTCAAATAACAACTGAACTGAAATGGAGAGAGAGAGACGACACACGACACGGAGTGGCGGAATTCCACCCCAGAGAGTATTGGCCCCAAACCTTGGCGCCCCTTTCGATATTTCTTTATATTGCATCAACACAGTACAAGCCGGTACTCCAGACTCTGCACCTTCGTACTGAAGCACGCCAGAGAATGAGCCCTAGCCTCATATTTAAAGGCCCTTGGCCTGAAAAGCAGTTCTAGTAAAAAGCCTTTAAAACTCAAAAGCTTCCGGTTCAAAAGCAAAGCCAGAAAGCTGCCAGCGCAATTTACGAAAATCCGTACAGCCTGCCACGTCATCAGCCAGCACAAAACGCGGAAATCCGTACAACCTACCACGTCATCATGTCAACGCAATTTTCGGAATTTGTCTGCTGCCTTAGGGTTAGGGTTAGGGTTTCTGGCAGAAATTAGGGTTTGCAGGTTTTAGGGTTAGGGTTTTCAGAATTAGGGTTTAGGCAGTTAGGGTTTCTGGCAGACATTAGGGTTTAGGCCCCTCGGCCACATCTGTACGTTGCCTCCATTCTTTAGGCTTTGACACGTCAACAGTTTGTTACATCTCCCCTTCTTGAAAGAGAGTAATCGTCCGCGATTACAGCATACCTACAAAACAACTCAAGTTAGCTCAAAAATTTACGAGGGTCATTCCAAGGAACAATCAGTTTGCTCTTTTTATTAAGGAGTTAGCTTCTCCTTTTTGCTCTTTTGATCAAGGAGTTAGCTGCTCCTATCGGCTGTTTTGATCAAGGAGTTAGCTTCTCCTTTCGTCTAGACCGGAACTCTTGATATTCCGGCGTAGTAAAATTAGCCATCACACCCAAATCGTACTGATCTTCCTCGGGTGTCTTGATGCACTAAAATTACATACCCAGGCAATCTCATCCAATTAGGAATATTCAGTGGTTGGCACATCACAATGCAACACAAATGCTCACATATGCATGTTACAAGACATAGAAACATAACGCCGCCGATGAACACTCCTCCCGCATAACCTAACAAGGTCCGGGCCGGGAGATATTCAACGACTCCCTCATCACTCCTCCCGCATAACCTAAAAAGGTCCGGGCCGGGAGATATAGAGGCCTTTTACAACCAAACGCCCCCCAGACCGCAGCCTGCGTCGTTTGGAAATGCTGAGATTAACCACTGCTCAAACTTCTTAATACTCCTCCCGCATAACCATCCAGGTCCGGGCCGGGAGTCACAACAACAATTATTTTACAAGCATACAACCAAACGCTCCCCAGGCATCGGCCTGCGTCGTTCGGAGGTTCAAACAATACCAAAACAGTATTTATCACTTCTCCACCCGGGAGTAAAATCACCAATCATTGAAACCGGTATCAAACCAAAGTCAAACAATTCAAATCGGCACCAAAACAGGTTCAAAACAGATACCATCCATTTCAAACACATTCCAAACAGGATCACCAAACAAGCTCAAACAGAACTCAAACTAAAAAAGCAATCTCGACATCAGTCGAGCTCGAAAAGTCGAATGACTTTCCATCCTGAAACCTGCACCAAAAATGTAGGGTTAGGTTTCTTCCATAAGGTCGTAGCCGAGCACAGCATGGTCCATCAGCTCTTCGACAAACAGTGTTTCTTTGGCGGCGATGGTAGTCCCAAGATAGCAATCGCACTCGGTCTCCAAGTTCATCTGCTCATGAAGAGACATCTACTGGGAGATGTCGAGAAACTTCAACTTATAATCTCCTAGGGTTTCCATGGCAAGCATTTCAGGATACCCCACTCTGCCAGAAGTTGCACTCCGAAGGAAGATGTCAGAAACCATATAACTTCGGACAAAAATTTTCTTGAAAGCTTGCCAAGTACTTGGAGTATGCTGCTTGGTAGCTATAGACATCAACATCTGCATAGCACTGCTTCTGAGAAACACAGTGACTTGAAACAAATCTGGATCCTTCTCTTGCAAGTGATCTTAATTGGCTTATGCCCTGTAAGGCACTGCGGTGAAGACGGGAGCACGTCCGATGCACGATGAAGTAAGGGTGGGAGTGGCTAATAAGTCCGGGTTGGAGGGCGAAGATATGTCGAATCAAATTCCAATAGCTCTGTCTACTCTTTTGTAGGACCGGTATGTTTTTAGAAAAGCACACACCTGATGCTCTGATACCACTGTCACAAGGCAGGCACCACGTGCCAATAGAAAAGAACCAATTGAGCAGACTTTTAGCACTTCAAATAACAACTGAACTGAAATGGAGAGAGAGACGACACGCGACACGGAGTGGCGGAATTCCACCCCAGAGAGTATTGGCCCCAAACCTTGGCGCCCCTATCGGTATTTCTTTATATTGCATCAACACAGTACAAGCCGGTACTCCAGACTCTGCACCTTCATACTGAAGCATGCCAGAGAATGAGCCCTAGCCTCAAAAGCAGTTATAGTAAAAAGCCTTAAAAACACAAAAGCTTCCGGTTCAAAAGCAAAGCCAAAAAGCTGCCAGCGCAATTTAGGGAAATCTGTACAGCCTGCCACGTCATCAGCCAACGCAAAACGCGAAAATCCGTACAACCTGCCACGTCATCATGTCAGCGCAATTTTCGGAATTTGTCTGCTGCCTTAGGGTTAGGGTTAGGGTTTTTGGCAAAAATTAGGGTTTGCACGTTTTAGGGTTAGGGTTTTCAGAATTAGGGTTTCAGCAATTAGGGTTTTTGGCAGACATTAGGGTTTAGGCCCCTCGGCCACATCTGTACGTTGCCTCCATTCTTTAGGCTTTGACACGTCAACAGTTTGTTACATCTCCCCTTCTTGAAAGAGAGTAATCGTCCGCAATTAGAGCATACCTACAAAACAACTCAAGTTAGCTCAAAAATTTACGAGGGTCATTCCGAGGGACAATCAGTTTGCTCTTTTTATTAAGGAGTTAGCTTCTCCTTTTTGCTCTTTTGATCAAGGAGTTAGCTGCTCCTATCGACTGTTTTGATCAAGGAGTTAGCTTCTCCTTTCGTCCAGATCGGAACTCTTGATATTCCGGCGTAGTAAAATTAGCCATCACACCCAGATCGTACTAATCTTCCTCGGGTGTCTTGATGCACTAAAATTACATACCCAGGCAATCTCATCCAATTAGGAATATTCAGTGGTTGGCACATCACAATGCAACACATGCTCACATATGCATGTTACAAGACATAGAAACATAACGCCACCGATGAACACTCCTCCCGCATAACCTAACAAGGTCCGGGCCGGGAGATATTCAACGACTCCCTCATCACTCCTCCCACATAACCTAAAAAGTTCCGGGCCGGGAGATATAGAGGCCTTTTACAACCAAACGCCCCCAAGATCGCATCCTGCGTCGTTTGGAGGTGCTGAGAGTAACCACTGCTCAGACTTCTTAATACTCCTCCCGCATAACCATCCAGGTCCGGGCCAGGAGTCACAACAACAATTATTTTACAAGCATACAACCAAACACTCCCCAGGCATCGACCTGCATCGTTCGGAGGTTCTAACAATACCAAAACAGTATTTATCACTTCTCCACCCGGGAGTAAAATCACCAATCATTGAAACCGGTATCAAACCAGAGTCACACAATTCAAATCGGCACCAAAACAGGTTCAAAACAGATACCATCCATTTCAAACAAATTGCAAACAGGATCACCAAACAAGCTCAAACAGAACTCAAACTTAAAAAGCAATCTCGACATCAATCGAGCTCGAAAAGTCGACTGACTTTCCATCCTGAAACCTGCACCAAAAATGTAGGGTTAGGTTTCTTCCATAAGGTCGTAGCCGAGCACAGCATGGTCCATCAGCTCTTCGACAAACAGTGTTTCTTTGGCGGCGATGGTAGTCCCAAGATAGCAATCACACTCGTCTCCAAGTTCATCTGCTCGTGAAGAGACATCTACTGGGAGATGTCGAGAAACTTCAAGTTCTAATCTGCTAGGGTTTCCATGGCAAGCATTTCAGGATACCCCACTCTGCCAAAAGTTGCACTCCGAAGGAAGATGTCAGAAACCATATATAACTTCGGGAAAAAAATTTCATGAAAGCTTGCCAAGTACTTGGAATATACTGCTTGGTAGCTATAGACATCAACATCTGCATAGCAGTGCTTCTGAGAAAAACAGTGACTTGAAACAAATCTGGATCCTTCTCTTGCAAGTGATATTAATTGGCTTATGCCCTGTAAGACACTGGGGTGAAGACGGGAGCGCGCCCAATGCGCGATGAAGTAAGGGTGGGAGTGGCTAATAAGTCCGGGTTGGAGGGCATAGATACCTCGAATCAAATTCTAATAGCTCTGTCTGCCCTTTTGTAGGACCGGTATGCTTTTAGAAAAGCACACGTCTGATGCTCTGATACCACTGTCACAAGGCGGGCACCACGTGCCAATAGAAAAGAACAAAGTGAGCAGACTTTTAGCACTTCAAATAACAACTGAACTGAAATGGAGAGAGAGAGAGAGACGACACGCGACACGGAGTGGCGGAATTTCACCCTAGAGAGTATTGGCCCCAAACCTTGGCGCCTCTTTCGGTAGTTCTTTATATTGCATCAACACAGTACAAGTCGGTACTCCAGACTCTGCACCTTGTTACTGAAGCATGCCAGAGAATGAGCCCTAGCCTCATATTTAAAGGCCCTTTGCCTGAAAGCAGTTCTAGTAAAAAGCCTTTAAAACTCAAAAGCTTCTGGTTCAAAAGCAAAGCCAAAAAGCTGCCAGCGCAATTTACGAAAATCCGTACAGCCTGCCACGTCATCATGTCAACGCAAGTTTCGGAATTTGTCTGCTGCCTTAGGGTTAGGGTTAGGGTTTCTGGCAGAAATTAGGGTTTGCAGATTTTAGGGTTAGGGTTTTCAAAATTAGGGTTTCTGGCAGACATTAGGGTTTAGGCCCCTCGGCCACATCTGTACGTTGACTCCATTCTTTAGGCTTTGACACGTCAACAGTTTGTTACATCTCCCCTTCTTGAAAGAGAGTAATTGTCCGCGATTACAGCATACCTACAAAACAACTCAAGTTAGCTCAAAAATTTACGAGGGTCATTCTGAGGGACAATCAGTTTGCTCTTTTTATTAAGGAGTTAGCTTCTCCTTTCTGCTCTTTTGATCAAGGAGTTAGCTGCTCCTATCGGCTGTTTTGATCAAGGAGTTAGCTTCTCCTTTCGTCTAGATCGGAACTCTTGATATTCCGACCTAGTAAAATTAGCCATCACACCCAGACCGTACTGATCTTCCTCGGCTGTCTTGATGCACTAAAATTACATACCCAGGCAATCTCATCCAATTAGGAATATTCAGTGGTTGGCACATCACAATGCAACACAAATGCTCACATATGCATGTTACAAGACATAGAAACATAACGCCGCCGATGAACACTCCTCCCGCATAACCTAACAAGGTCCGGGCCGGGAGATATTCAACGACTCCCTCGTCACTCCTCCCGCATAACCTAAAAAGGTCCGGGCCGGGAGATATAGAGGCCTTTTACAACCAAACGCCCCCTAGACCGCAGCCTGCATCGTTTGGAGGTGCTGAGAGTAACCACTGCTCAGACTTCTTAATACTCCTCCTGCATAACCATCTAGGTCCGGGCCGGGAGTCACAACAACAATTATTTTACAAGCATACAACCAAACGCTCCCCAGGCATCGGCCTGCGTCGTTCGGAGGTTCAAACAATACCAAAACAGTATTTATCACTTCTCCACCCGGGAGTAAAATCACCAATCATTGAAACCGGTATCAAACCAGAGTCAAACAATTCAAATCGGCACCAAAACAGGTTCAAAACAGATACCATCCATTTCAAACAAATTCCAAACAAGATCACCAAACAAGCTCAAACAGAACTCAAACTTAAAAAGCAATCTCGACATGAGTCGAGCTCGAAAAGTCGACTGACTTTCCATCCTGAAACCTGCACCAAAAATGTAGGGTTATGTTTCTTCCATAAGGTCGTAGCCGAGCACAGCATGGTCCATCAGCTCTTCGACAAACAGTGTTTCTTTGGCGGCGATAGTAGTCCCAAGATAGCAATCGCACTCGGTCACCAAGTTCATCTGCTCGTGAAGAGACATCTACTGGGAGATGTCGAGAAACTTCAACTTATAATCTCCTAGAGTTTCCATGGCAAGCATTTCAGGATACCCCACTCTGCCAGAAGTTGCACTCTGAAGGAAGATGTCAGAAACCATATAACTTCGGACAAAAATTTTCTTGAAAGTTTGCGAAGTACTTGGAGTATGCTGCTTGCTAGCTATAGACATCAACATCTGCATAGCACTGCTTCTGAGAAACACAGTGACTTGAAACAAATCTGGATCCTTCTCTTGCAAGTGATCTTAATTGGCTTATGCCCTATAAGACACTGCGGTGAAGACGGGAGCGCGCCCGATGCGCGATGAAGTAAGGGTGGGAGTGGCTAATAAGTCTGGGTTGGAGGGCGAAGATATGTCGAATCAAATTCCAATAGCTCTGTCTGCTCTTTTGTATGACCGGTATGCTTTTAGAAAAGCACACGCCTAATGCTCTGATACCACTGTCACAAGGCGGGCACCACGTGCCAATAGAAAAGAACAAACTGAGCAGACTTTTAGCACTTCAAATAACAACTGAACTGAAATGGAGAGAGAGACGACACGCGACACGGAGTGGCGGAATTCCACCCCAGAGAGTATTGGCCCCAAACCTTGGCGCCCCTTTCGGTATTTCTTTATATTGCATCAACACAATACAAGCCGGTACTCCAGACTCTGTACCTTCGTATTGAAGCATGCCAGAGAATGAGCCCTAGCCTCATATTTAAAGGCCCTTGGCCTGAAAAGCAGTTATAGTAAAAAGCCTTTAAAACTCAAAAGCTTCCGGTTCAAAAGCAAAGCCAAAAAGCTGCCAACGCAATTTACGGAAATCCGTACAGCTTGCCACGTCATCATGTCAGCACAATTTTTGGAATTTGTTTGCTGCCTTAGGGTTAGGGTTAGGGTTTCTGGCAAAAATTAGGGTTTGCAAGGTTTAGGGTTAGGTTTATTAGAATTAGGGTTTCAGCAGTTAGGGTTTTTGGCAGACATTAGGGTTTAGGCCCCTCGGCCACATCTGTACGTTGACTCCATTCTTTAGGCTTTGACACGTCAGCAGTTTGTTACACAACCGATAGTGGGGGGGGGAGGGGGGGCAGCTAGATTTACTCAAATAATGGCATGTGGTACTTAAGCTTTGGCTCTAATAAGCAGCGAGATTATAGAGACTAGAGGCTTCTCCATGTCTCCCCATCCATCAGTGCGACCCAACGTCCTGCGATGGTCCAATGAAGGCCCCCATATCTGAACTCCATAGAGCAATGTGGAAGTCACGAGAGTGTCAAAGAGCCTGAGTTTCATCCGAGGCTCCCGAAACTGAATCAGTGAACACATCCTCTCCAATCCACCCAATGCTGCATGTGCTCTTGTCAGTCCAATGTCTGCTCCTCAATGAAAATGTTGGTCCACTAAAGACCACCCCAAGGTAGGTGTAAGCATCTGTATACTCCACCGTCTCATGGCCGTATGTGAATGTAGGTCCATTGTGGGGTGGTGTTAAACACCATAATCTTGGTTTTACCAAGATTGACACACAAACCACTGCCGTGGGCAAACCTATGCAAAGCATCCAAGTGACGTTGCATCCGATTCGGAGAGTCGAAGATCAACACAATATCATCAGCATATTACAATAGTGGAATCCATGTCATTGCAAGCTATGCACCTGTATCACCCTCTCTCTCAAAATAGTCGGAAACCTCATCCACATACATACCAAATAGAGTAGGAGAGAGCGGGCAGCCCTGTTTCACCCTGATAGTGGAGTGAACTAATGTAGATAACCCCTAAGGAGTGCGTACATGACCCACTACTGACTTGTATAATGCCATAATCCCCCAAATCAGCTCTGTGGGTACTCCCATCTCTTGTAGTCTGTACATCAATCTAGCTCTGGGCACTGTGTCAAATGCTTTGCGGAAGTCCACAAAGCTACAATAGATCCGTCTCATATGTGATCTGCCCTTCCTCAATAATGGCTCTGAGTGTTACAATGTGGTCAAGAGTAGAAAAACCCCTCCTGAACCCTGCCTGCCCGCCTGCGCGTATACCCTCCCTCTCTACCCATCTACTCAGCTGCTGCTCAAGAATGGATGCATACAACCGTGCCAATGTGTGTCCAATCACGATAGTGAGATAATTCCCAAGCTCAATAGTGTCCTTGACTTGAAGATGGTACAATAGTAGATAAACTCCAAGTATCAGGCAAACCCTCACACATGGCACGGTTGGACATCACTGCAAGAAGCTCTATGAGCAAATCCCTAGCATGTATAAAATGCTCAGCCACTAAGCCATCATGATTCATGATCATAGGCTCTCCTAGTCCTCATCCTATCAATGGCCTTCTTCACTATCTCAGCGGTGAAACAAGCACATGTGTGTGGGCATGGCTCGGGGGGGTCGGGAAGAGGCGACTATCCAGGAAATGTGTACAGAGATGACTCATACTTGCCCCAGGCCTCTGTAGAAGTAATGGCAAGAGGGGGGGGAGTGCTCATAAATAGTCGCCATGCTGCACCTAAGTCCTGAATCAAGAATAGCTGATATGGATCCTACTCTAGTCGAGCCAAAAATGCCCTCTTCTTCCGCCGCACTAGGCGTCAGAAGGCAATTTGTGATTTGTCTATGAGTGATGTCCCCTAAAAGCACCTCCCTCTGAAGGCTAGCTCTCGTCTAGCGGCACTCCTCATCATACCAGCCGTTTAGGGCATGCTCCCAGAACGCAGTCTCTGCTCAAGCTGGGTGTGTGGGCATGCCTCTGCTACTGCATCATGCAATGTTTGTGTCAGTATAGTCGTAAGCTCCTCCAGAGGTCACCTTGGCTCCTCACTGCAAGGGCGTCTGTAGATCCCATCTATGTAGAAAAAGTCTGTCTCCCGTGTAAAGGTGTAGCGAGTAGGGGCTGCTATTCGTGGTATGTGTGCTACACTAAACTAGAAAGAGATGGTCATTGACACAAGGGCATGATCTACTGCCACACCAACACGTCTAGGTCCAACTATGAGGTCCTGGATACTAGAGATAAAGCTTGGTTGTGCCATGACATAATCTACTGTGCTGGCTCCATGTCTGTGTGGAAAGCATGTAAAACCTCCCACAGCATGAGAGAGAGAGAGAGAGAGAGAGAGAGAGAGAGAGAGCTTGAGCCTCTGCAGGAGTGTAAAGAGCATGAGACTCTCAGCAACGTCATGTATCACTAATATCAGAGACAACAGCAGAGCTACCGTTTCGTATACTGAGGCCATTGTTCCCCTATGGCTAGTGCCGATTCATCTATACCTTAAGGCTCCCACTAAGCCATGACCCCATGCTCAAATGTGTGCGTCCATGTGCCCATTTATAGAATATATCACATGCCAATGTGTGCGTGCCCGTGTGCCCAATTATAGGACATCAATTTTCATGTTACTAAAGCTTACGAAAAAACTGGAAAATTCCGATAATTTGGTCCAAGATAGTCAAATTGTAGAGCTCATTGATACTCAATCTCTTCCTCATGAGCCTCACAAAATACTAGACACTCGAGAAAAGAGAACCAAACATGCCATATACAAGGCGTGTTTGGTTAAGTAGAAAGATTCTTCTGAAGAGAGCTCTATATGGGAGTAAGAAAGCACTCTTCAAAAAAGATTTCCCAACTTTAGGACTGTTCTTTTTAAAAAAAACTCAAGGACGAAAACTCTCTTTGAGGGGGAAAGAATACAATATATCCTTTAACAAGGCACACGGATGCACACACATTGGACCATGGGCGTGCGCACTGCACTTGCGCCACGTGGACAACCTTTTGCTACAGTCTAGCGCCAATCTTAGCTTAGGACCTACCTTGGCACCCTTATGAGCCTCTAGCAGGACATGCATGTAAAAGCCGGTCATGGTTGCATACTCTCTTGCACAATACCACATTTCAGCATTTAGGCAATTTAACGCGTGTGAACCACCTCTTAGCCTGGTTCCAGGGTCTTGGGGGCTGATTTGAGCTTGCTCGACCCAATTGATTGCCACCTATAAAGGCAGCCTATGGGCGCTAGTAGCCCTTGGCGTTTTCTCACCAGCGTTTTCAGCCTAGAAGGACCAGCGTTTTCAGCCAGAACAGCCAGCAGATTTCAGCCCGTCGTCGTCCTCAGCGATGGCATTCAGCCCTTAGCCTCGTCATGGTTACAGATTCCACCATCGACTTCACTACCATCTTCGGAATTCAGCCGTAGCTTCGTCGTCATCGTCGTCGACACAGTACCCGAGCACCTAGTATCCCTTGTGTTCGCCTTGGCTCCTGCCTAGCTCAGCATAGGGACCATCAATACCATCAGTACCTCATCGTCCTCGTCGTCGTAGAACCCATCAGTACCTCGTCGTCGATTGTCCTCTCGACACAGAACCCATCAGTACCTCAACACCTCTCAGTACCCCGCAGTACTCTTCAGTATCTCGATAGTACCCAGCATCAGTAGCATCATTATCCATTAGCATCAACATCTCACATTTAGTCATTGTATCAGCATTGTGCAAGAAATAAAGAAAGTACTTACTTTGGCAACAGAGCAAGGGGACCCTTGAGGGTTTAGGACCCAACATTCGGTGTCGTCTCTTTTCTCTCTCTTTCATTCAATTCAATTCAGTTTAGTTCCTTCAAGTGAAGTAAAGTGTCCCTTGTGTTTCTACGGAGTACTAGATCCAGGGTAAATCTTTAAACACTTCCATTGCACCTGACATTGGTATCGGAGCTCTGTGTGTGCTTCGGTTTTGCGAACTCAAGGGAAGAACCCCAAGTACCTAAGTATCCCAAGGACACCAAGAACAAAGAACCCAAGAACCAAGAACCTGAAAAATCTCTCCTTGTTTTTTTTTCCTTGAAAGAATCTTGGAGTCCCGATTCCAAACTTAGTAGCTTCCGTCTTCATCGCCATGTCCTTGAACGAAGATCCACATTGGATACACGAAAATCCAAATCTTACTTGCCAGCGCGTTTTGCAGGATTCCGTACTACTGACAGCTAGCCTGTCCGTACAGCTCTTTGCCACGTCATCAAGTCTGCTCGGATGGTCATGCCACATCATCACTTTGTGACATACCCCCCTCTTGAAAGAATTGTAATCGCCCTCGATTACGCCTGCAAAATCAGATATAAGCCATAAACCAGTTCAGTAGACACTGACTCTACGTACCGACGCACTAGAAGACACAAATCCAGCACTTGTACAAAGACGACAGTCACGTCACATCACATTCAGATCACAGTCATATCTCATTCAAATCGCATCACAAGACATCTCATGACACATCAAATCAATCACAAAAAAATTCATTCCAAATCTCAGACCATGATTGCCAGCAACATATTTAGTAATCGCATCTACAACCATCCCGGACCTCACTGATGTCGAATTAACTAATCCTTATTGCGATCATGTCTATAAAGATTTCACTGTCTAAGCGAGTAATCATTTGCCTCAAGCACTATCGTGTACGAGCAATCATTCGCCTCAAGCACTGTCACGTGTGATTAATCATTTCCGGGGATCCCAATCCATCACTAAGTTCATACTAAACAGAGTGGTTCAATCATTCAGTTCTAGCTGTGTGGCCATCTCATCCCGCAGGAACTCTTGATGCGCTCACTTCATGATTCGCTATCAGGTTCATTTGGGAGTTGTCACTACTCCAAATTCATCATCATCTCATTCTTAATTCTGCTATAGCTCACAAATAGCACGTTCTTTCAAAAAATATTAGTTTCATTCAAAATTCAAAATCATGTTCCAAAAATCCTTATTTCATAAATTCATGAAGCAAAAACAATGTTAATTCATCCATTATTTTTTATCTAAAATCTGTTCTGGAACGAGTATCGCCTTGTCTTGTTGTCCTTTCAATCTGTCAATTGTCCTAATTCTTGTGTCGATATGTCCTTGTTCTCCACATTCAAAACACTTTCCCGCTTTGAAATATTCATCTCTCTGGTCTTCTGTCAATGGAGGTCGTCTATCCCTCCGCCGTTTGTTTTTGTTATGACTTGTTGAAGGTTCATCTGATGGGTGAGTCAAGTTACCCGAATGTATAGCAAATCCCCGCTTCGCATGTCCCATCGCCTGTTGTATAGACTCGGACTACTTTTCAAGACAGTAGTCTCGAGTCTCTTTACGAAGTCCACAGCAGAACCGTTCAGTCTGTTCCTTACAATTGATCTTCTTAAAGGATGATCAGGTAGAAAAGTATCCCAAAATCTTTCATAATAGGTATCCAAAGATTCGGCCTTGACCATCCGAATATGATTCCAGTCAGTAATCACGTCTCGTTCGTATTCTTGAGTGAGCCATGAAGAATTAAAGAGTTTCTAAAATTTTAGCCCGCTTGTCGGTGCTTCTTTTCTTAACAAGAGAGTGGACCACCATGTCCGTGCATTGCCTTTTCAAAAGGATGATACCCGTCTTATCTTGGAGTGCTCGGCATAGCAGCCTCCCAAAAATGCGATGTCAAACTGCTGATAAAGGCTATCTCTAAACCCTGAAAAGTACTCAAACTTTACTACTTGTCCTCCCTCTTTGAATTCTTTGGCCTTTTTGCACTTGTCGTCGAGGTACTGATTGGCTCTGTAAAAGTGCTTCCTCTTTGCATAAAGCATATGATCTTTTTGTCGTTTCTTCTCATCACTCGAGTCAAAAGAAGATGAATTGTCCGAGCTATTAGAAGAAGATGAGGACGAACTGGGCAATCCTTTGAAGCATTCACGCTTCTTTTGTTTTCTGGCGTTTTCAAAAGAGGATTTTTGGCCCAAGTAACTAGGAAAAACAATTCCCTTGTTACGTTTCTTCAATTGCTTTTCTGTTGACCCCAATAGTTGGTTGACTCGTTTTTCAACAATGTCCTAGAGTTCGTCTTCAGTAAACATCCGTCGACCAGGAGGCTACTTGAGGGCTGACTTGAATGGGGAATCGATGGCTTTCTACCAATGAGTGTGCACCTCGTCAATCGGGTGCCGCGTCAAAAACTTGGCATTACCTGTATTCGTGTTCTACTAATCCATTCAAATTTTCGGTACCGCCTCTCGTTTCAAAAATGTCAGCAGGGTTTGTTTGATGCTTGCGGGATTGTCATTGAATCTATGTGTCGCAGTAAGAGGATCAGATTTCCCGGTAGAAGAGAAATCGGCCGTGCTTTGATACCACTGTCACAAACTTGGTCACCCTCAAGACGAGATCGGACATGACACATGAGAGAATCACTTAAAAATACTTCAGAAATTCAAAATCACAGTTCAATTTGGTCGACACGACTCGGCGTAGTTCCGTGCCCAGAGAGAATGGCCCCAAAGACTGGCGCCCCTTTTAAAATTTCTTCTATATAAATCCTTGATCAAAGTACAACTCCCGCAGGTCCTCGGCTCTCAAACTCTGCGTCTAGATGCTCTGAGGAGCGAAGGCAATGTCGGCCATTGCCGAATCTCTTACAAAGGACCTTTCTCCAGCCATTCAGACTTTGAAGACTGCCAACGATATGGTGGTTCAAGCTCGGAGGAGTGTTTGATAGGGATTCTACGATGCGAGCAGCCACCCTTCTTGGACATTTATTTGTCATCGAGTTGCCACGAGGAAGTTCCATGCAATCATTTCTTATGAAGGCTAAAGTTATTCATGATCGACTATCGGCTATGAAAAGAGCCATGACGGGTACTCAATTAGCTGCTTTGGTTCTCACGAAGTTGCCTAAGGAGTATGAAACGGTGTCTAGGACACTTTGGCTACAAGTCACGAAGGAAAAGATGGAATTTGATGATCTCAGCTCTTTTCTCATTGAGAAGGAAGCAGTGTTGATTACTCAAGGCAAAATTCAGATTTTGAGACAGGTGGAGAAGCACTTGCTGCTTTGGATTCCAGAAAGAGGACCAAGAACCGTTGTTACAATTGTGGAAAACGTATACAGTTGGCCAAGGATTGCAGATCCAAAGGCAAAGACAGAGATTTTACAAAGGACAAAGGTAAAAGCAAGCATCAGGAGGAAAGAAGTGATAGTGACTCGGGGAAGGACAGCAAAGAGGCTACTGGTGTGGTGGCGACTAGGAAAAAGCAAGCATGAGGAGAAAAGCAGTGATAGTGACTTAAGGAAGGACAGCAAAGAGGCTAATGTTGTGGTGGTGACTCCATTGGCAAGATCTCCCATCTTCTAGTCTGTAAAACAGACTTGGACACTCCAAGTCAAGAATCAATCACGACAGCACCAAATAACCACTTCAAAACAATTCACAGATCACAATAGATTTGCACTAGCCCGGCGGAGTTCCGTGCCTAGAGATATTGGCCCCAAAGACTGGCGCCCCTTTCGGTTTTCTTTATGTATTAAATCAATGTCAAAGTACAAGAGAGCGGTTAGGGTTTCACTCTCAGACTCTGCGTCCAGATGCTCTGCAGAGTGAGCCCTCACCGCTTATTTAAAGTTTACAAGGGATGCCCAAAAGCAGAGCCCCAAAAGCTTCCAAAACAAAAGCAGAATCTCTATCACATAAGCTCTCTTGAGCTCTTAACCAAAAATAAGGCAAAATCTTTTTCTCTCTCTCTCACACAGTTTGCGTGGAGAAAAAGCTGAAATCTGCGTCGATTATGCTGAAAATCAACGTTCGTACAACCTGCCGCAAAACCTGGAAATCGTACTATTGCCACGTGGCATTTTTGCCGCCAGTTCTAGGGTTTCAACCACCTTTAGGGTTTCAGCCAGCAGTTAGGGTTAGGGTTTCCAAAAATTAGGGTTTGTGGCAAAAATTAGGGTTTGCAGGAATTAGGGTTTCTGGCAGAAATTAGGGTTTATGTTCTCGATAGCCACGTCATCACTTTGTGACATACCCCTCTCTTGAAAGCATTATAATCGCCCTCGATTACGCCTGCAAAACAAACAGAAGCCATACACCGTCTTAGCAGACACTGACTGTTAGTACCTACGTACTAGGAACACACATCTAGCACACGTACCAATCGACAGTCACATCACACGACATCACAGGACATCACTAGACATCACATGACATTCAACATTCATTCGGATCTTGGACCATGATTTATCGGCAATGTAGCTAGCAATCGCATCTAGATCCAATCGAGACCTCATAGATGTCCGATTGACTAACCCCTATTGCAACCATGTCTATTCGAGATCAATCAGACCAAAATACTGCAATCATTTCGTCTATCAGTTCCTGCACTTAAGAGAAGTCAAGAACAAATCAGTATCATAATCAGGAATTCCATTTCATAAAGTCATACAACAAAATACTGTCAACTTTTAGTATCCCTGAAGCTCAAAGTGACATCAGTGCCTCTAGTATCTAAATCAAGGCATCTGTTGACAAAGGAGCGGAGTGACTCCCCTCTTGTGCATCCCACTGCACCAGATCTCCGGCCAAGCTGAATTTTGGGTTCCATTTGGAGTAGACTATGCTAAACCAAGAGCATTGAGGTAAAGTTTCACAATCTGAGGAGTATCTGCTAGGTCCTCCTCCTCCATCCACTTCGCATCCAATGCAGGATAGTTCTTGAACTTCAGCAAGAACCGCCTTCGGACTCTACCTTTATTCTTCGTATCCTTATGTGCCAAAATCTGCTCAGGAACGAGGATCTCCTCGTTTTCTTCCACTTCGGGTTGCTCATCAGGCTCCCCATCATCAAGCACATCACCCTTAAAAGGTTTCAAGAGACTCACATGAAATGCATTGTGAATCCTCCAAGTATCTGGCAGTTTCAATCGGAAGGAGATATCATTTATCTTTTCAGTGATCTGGAAAGGTCCGTAGTATCACATACTAAGCTTTGGAAAAAGCCTCTCCTTTCCCTTTTTCTTTCTCAGGCGTGCTCTACGTTCTTACCGTTCTTACTGTTATGTGTGTTCTGAGAATTCTGAGATGTCCCTTGAGAAGAATTCTCCTTAGGCTTTCCCTTGTTGTGCTTCATCTCTTGGGCGAGAGCGATTGCTACCGCCTTGTTGAGATCCGCGGGGTCAAAGACTTCAACATCAAACTTGATGTATTCGTCTAACCCAAAGAGAAAAGCCTCTTTGCGCTCATCATCCGACTTACGTAGTTGAGTGCCTACCTGCAAAACACGGTTAGAAAAAGACATGACTGGCATACCGTGTTGCTTGAGATTACGCCAATCCTCTTCCAAACGTGCAAGATACTAAGGTGGCATAAACCGCGCCTTGAGCTTGTCTTGGAAATCAACCCAACTAAAAGAGGGGCGTGAAATCGTCAGCTGCCTCTAGGTGCGCGGCTAGCTGTGCCTCTTGCCATGCATGGTACCAATTGATGACATCACCGGCAAGGTACATAGCTGCCGTCAAAACTTTGCTATTTCCTGTTTTCTTAGTTGTCGCAAAATAAGCATTAAATTGATGCAACCAAGAATGAATAACTGTAGCATCCATCTTACCGTCATACTTACTAAAAGTTAACTTTTATGTGATAGGATGATTAGAATCCGCGTCGTGGCTTGCGCCACTCGACGAACTTCCCCGATCTTTGGGTGGATCGGTCTTCGAGGCTAGGACTAGGGCAAGAAATTCTTGATTGCGAAGCTCCCTTTGAGCTTCACGATCGGCCTCCATAGCCAATCTATGCGCAGCACGATCGGCCTCCAATGCTGCGTTTCTTGTTGCGGCTTCTTCCTTCCTTAGTTCCTTTCTTTCTTTTCTTGCGTCGCGTCCGCGTTCCAAAGCAAGGCGCTTGTCGTCCTATCGATCCATCATGGCTATCATTTGCTTCATCATTGCCTCCATAAGGTCTGGCGTAGATGGCGAAGGGGGAGGGTTGGGAAAACCTCCTGGTGGGGAGAATCCTTCGTCGCCTCTCTCATGCTCATCACCTGAAGGCAAAGTATCCATGCCACTTCGGGTGACGACCATGCACTATGATCTTGGGGTCTTAAGCTCGCGAGGAACTTGGTTCTTGAGGGTCTTGAGGTTCTTGAGGTCCTTCATTCGTGAGAATCTTGGGTTCTTGAGGTTCTTGAGGGTTTCTTTTGCTTGCAAATCGTGTTGGAGAAGGATCTTCTCTTCACCCGAGTTTTACCCTTTTCTGCGGGCGCACCCCTTGGCGGCCTTGCGCTCACACCAAGGTTGCTTTTTCCCACCTCACGTCGATTGGCCGGCCGCTAAGTGCACGGTCCGCTCTCAATGAGTGAAAAGAGACACAAGGGGAGGCTAGACAAGCCCTTCTTTCTTGGGATTCCTGTCACTCTTCAACAAAACACAATTAGGAATCGCCACGCCCAAGTAAACTTGGGTTCGTGCGATCGCAACAAGCAAAAAAATTCTTGTGGTTCTTGTGGTTCTTTCCTTGAGTAATGCAGAACACTTCCAAAGCTTTGATACCAATGTTAGGTGCAGCGGAATGAATGTTGTATTTTCTCAAGATTAGTGATCTTTACTGCTCAAGGTTCCTTTTAGTTCTTAGGGAAAGAGAGAGCTTTCCGTCTTATAGAGAGTGTGGTGATCACGAACAAAGTGAGTGGATTTAGTGCATGCAAATGAATGAGACTGAGAGAAGGAGAGAAGAGATACGACACCGAGGGGTTGTAAAACCCTCCTCCAAAGGCCCCACTCTCGTTGGCGACAGTGGTCTACTTGATTGCACGAAAGAGTACAATGCGAATGCAAAGGACTGATGCTGTTGGACTATGCCGATGACGACGATGGTTACGACGACGGCTTCGTGGCTGGAACTGGGACTCTTTTGTGGCTGATCTGGACTGTTTCCTATTGCTGAACTGATGAAGAATTCGCTGGTATAGCTGCTGACAGAAAACGCTAGTTTTTAGGGTTTGCTGCGTTTTTAGGGTTTTCTGTAAATCTGAGTTCTGCTGCGTTTCAGGGCTGGTTCTGGCTGTCGACAGACTGGCTGGAAACGCTGCCACAACAGGTTATATGGGCTGAAAAAACCCTGTCAAGGTTGCTGATTCTCTGGCGTTAGTGAATGGCAAAACGCTGATGCTGTCACTGAAAAACGCTGACCTTTTTGCTACCTGCTGGCGATCTTTGCATGTGAGGAAAACGCTATGGGCAGCCAAGAAGATGGCAATTGCAGATCTTGTAAACACCGGCAAGGAGAAGATGCTCTATGCTGAAAACGCTATGCTTGATGGTCTAGCCTCGCCAAGGGAATGGGGAGGTTCTTGCTGAGAGGGAGGGAACACCTGCTGCTTGGGGAAGCCTGTTGTGCTCTCTGCTCATCTGCCAATTTGTGCTAACTTGGGTTTGCTTATAATTTAACTTACCCAATTTGCCCTACTGACTACCCAACAAAAGTCACTTAATAAATAAGTGAAAAATGTCAAAAAATAGAGAATAATGGGATAAAGTCCTCTGAAAAATCCCCAAACTGACTCTGATGGAATCTGATGGAAATGCTTATGCTTGTGCTTATGCAATCAGAGGATATGCACCTACACTGAGTGACTGGGCATGCACGGTCTACGAATAGACTCACAAAAGTGCCAGTTCACTCCTAATCTAACTTGACTAGACTTTGACGAAAACCCTGCTATGGTGTAGCTTGTCCACGGACACATAGGGTTGGGATGTGTCACGTGACAGGTGGTGTGCTTCCAAGTATCAGATCAATGGTATGATCTTCAGGACGAGCGGTGGTAACTCGCCTGGTAGTCCTTCTAAGAAGCAATCGGCGTGAGAGTGGAGAAAATCTTGGCGTTCTTTATCAAGTTTAGACATATTTGTCCTATCCTTATCGCTCAATTCTTTCATAAAAAAAAAGTAAACAAACAGACTGGATTTCATTAATTTTGAAATGGCCGAAGCCGATACAATAGGGACAAACTCGCCCTTCAGTTTAATATCAAGTACAATGGTTCTGCCCTTCTCTGTAGTCAATGTCGCTCTCCTCGCCTGATAATCGACCACAGCGTTGTTCTTGTGGTACCAGAGAATCACATCACAACCCTCCAAAGGCATTATGAAGAAGTCCTCATGCCCCAAATACCCCTGACAATGCAGCCAAAGTTTGCCAATGACAGGTGTAATGGCTACGTCTTTGCCAGGTGCCGCTAGAACTGCCTCCGCAAGTGGTCCCATCCGATCGGGAGTGATCTCGAGCCGCGCCGCCAATTCCGGTGAAATGAAGTTGGCCTTGGCTCCTCCGTCAAAGAAGATCAGGGCCTCTTGAACTTTCACTTTGCCCCAAGCTCGACAAAGTTCTGTACTCTCGTCCATGGTGTTGGGATCAGTATCCACACAATCTGAAACCAATCCTGTTTTCATCTTGCCTTTTCGTCCACGTTCCTCAGCTGCTCTCAAACTCTCAGGCCTGTCATCGTCCTTATCATTCTGTTCTTTCTGTGCCTTTTTAGGACACTTCGCGGAGATATGTCCATGTTCCCCGCATCCAAAGCACTTCCCCTCCTTGATGAAGCGAGCTCGCTCCTGAGGAGTAAGCTTGGGTCGTGCATCCTTCTTCTCTGGGTTGCTCTTTCTCTTTCTACTTTCATTCCCAGAAGTCTGTTCGGCTCGTTGTGTCATGGCCTCAACGGTGGGTTAGGTCAGACTGCCAAAAGAATGGCAGAGCCCCGCTTCGCATGACTCATCAACTCCTAAATAAAAGCTGACTTCTGCTCCAAGCAGTGATCTCGGATCTCTGTAGGTAGACCCAAGGTGAACCGCTCAATCTGTTCTCTGAATGAGATCTTCTTGAATGAAGAGGCGGGTAGGAAAGAGCTCCAGAATCTCTCACAGTAAGCATTTATTGTATCTCTCTTGGTCATCCGAAGATGGTTCCAAGCAGCTCGTATATCGCGTTCATACTCTTGCGTCAACCAAGAAGAAATAAAAAGCTTCTTAAATTTCAGCCACTTAATTGGCGCAGTCTTGTTTAAAAGAAGCGTAGACCACCAAGTGCGAGCATTCCCCTTAAAGTAAGAGGTAACTCTCCGAATCTTGGAGTGCTCTAAGTAGCGTCCTCCCGCGAAAGCGATGTCAAACCTATATAAAAGACAAAGCCTTCGAAGCATCTGAGTGTCCTGAAAATGTGTCAAATTTGATCGAGTGTCCACCTTCCTTAAACTCTCCGACTTTCTTGCTTTTATCTTCCAAAAAGCCATACTGGTTGGCTTTATAAAAATTCTCCTCGTTCGCATAAAAGTTTCCGTCATCGGAGTCTGAATCGTCTATAGACAAGTCCTCACTAGAACTGTCAGTCACTGGGCGAGATTTAGGCTTCTTTGCCTTTTCCTTGCCCTTTTCGAAGCGTTGTTTCTTGCTTCGCTTTTTGCCTTTTCTGTCTTCTTCGCTCGAATCTGAAGAGCTAGAAGAACTATCAGAAGAAGAAGAAGAAGAAGAATTGAGTACTCCTTCAAAGTGAACACGCTTCTTTTGTTTCTTTGCTTTGTCAAATGTCGACTGACGACCCAAATAACCCGAGAAGTCAGTGCCTGTCTTCTGCTTTTTGCCGTGCTTTTTAGCTTTCTTTTGTGCGTCAAAAAGCTGAGCAATCCGTGCATCAACCACCTCTTCTAGTTCCTTCTCTGAATACTGTTTGCGATCTGAAGGTTTCTTGAGAGCGGGTTTCAGGGGTGGTGTAGTGGTTTTCTGCCACTGCGCAAGCACTTCCTGAAAAGAAGCCTCGCTCATATATTTTGCCAGTTTGGAATCCTTCGCAAAACTGAGCATCATCTTTGTTGCATCGCCGATCAATTGACGACGCTTCATCTCTCTTTGCTCCGCCTGAGTTGGTCGAGGCGACCATACTCTTTGCCGGAATCTTCGTTGTGATCCCTACCCGCATCTCCACATGCAGAGGGAGTCGACTAATCCTTGCGTGAAGCCATAGGTGCCGCGGAAAAAAAAATTGGAGATCGGATTTCCCGTAGAAGAGAAATCGGTCGTGCTCTGATACCACTGTAACAGACTTGGACACTCAAGTCAAGAATCAATCACGACAGTACCAAATAACCACTTCAAAACAATTCACAGATCACAATAGATTTGCACTGGCCCAATGGAGTTCCGTGCCTAGAGATATTGGCCCCAAAGACTAGTGCCCCTTTCCGTATTTCTTTATGTATTAAATCAATGTCAAAGTACAAGAGAGCCGTTAGGGTTTCACTCTCAGACTCTGCGTCTAGATGCTCTGTAGAGTGAGCCCTCACCACTTATTTAAAGTTTACTACAAGGGATGCCCAAAAGCAGAGCCCCAAAAGCCATAGTTACCAGGAACGGGAAACCGGAACGGGAACGGGGAACGAGATCGCGGAACAAAATGCCATTCCCTGTTACGGGTACTCACGTTTGAAACACGGAACGGGGATTCGGAACGGGAACTTGGAATGGGAACGGGGAACGGAGACCTGAAAACGGCCATTCCCTGTTACTATGCCAAAAGCTCCTCTCTCTCTCTCTCTCTCTCTCTCTCTCTCTCTCTCTCTCTCTCTCTCTCTCTCTCTCTCTCTCTCTCTAATGTCCTGTCTCTTTCTACCTCAATGATCTCTCTACTCCACGAGTGCATTGTTCATGTGTCTGGCATTGCAGGTGTTCTAGATCGGAATCAAGGTGTCCACCGGATCACGAGCCAGTTCTTGTCTTCATTGCATCTTCTTCTCCCACCTCTGACAAAGAAGTCTCGATCTTGGTGCTTTGAACCCCTCCTTTCCAAACCGTTGAGGCTTCTATGAAATTGCCTCCAAAAAAGGCAATATCAAACTGTTGTATGAAAGACAGAACTTGATGGGTATCCTTATGACCAGAAAAAGTGTCAAACTTGACGATTTGACCCATCCTTGAATTCCTTATTTCCCCTTCTCCGTGCAATTTCGTACATAGGTTCTTGAATCATGGGATTCCTCTTCTGTCAAAGACATCTCCAAAAATGTAGGAATCAAAATCATTAAAGAGGTAGTGTCAATGTCTGAGCTTCGGAAACTCTTCCTGCCCCAACTGGATCTGGACTTCTGATATTTCCACTTCCTCGACTCCTGCTGATCTAGCCCCAAAATACTATTTCTATTTTAATCACAAGCACTAAGTGTGCAGATTACAAGAATTCACCCAAAAGTGTGAGGGTTGAGCTTTGAACACAAAGACTATGTGTTCATATTGAGGCGCATTGCTAGTTCAAAGAATCTAAAAGCAAGGGATCCCAATCATCACCCACTTGGAGTGTTTTGAGTGAGCGAGTCCTGGTAGAAAGCTGCACTTTTCCCCGGAATTCAAACGCTTTTGCTTTGACTGAAAAGTCCGTCCTTGCTTTTGTTTTGACTCACTCCTGGAGCTTGGACATGCTGCGATTTGCTGCTTTTTGGATGCTCTGCTGGCTGCCAGTGCTGGCACATCAGTATGACGCAAGGCATGTCAGCAGCTGACCCACTACAGGATTGCAACTAATGACACCCACACATGCACATGAAAGAGTCAGGTAGGAAATGCAAGCAAAATAGAATCAGAAACTCGAGCCTGCAAAAAAAAAATGCCAAAAACGAAAAAAAGGGGCAAGGCATGCATTAAGGCCGCACCTGCAGACACCTCCCCGATGCCAACCGTTGACAATGACATGGATGACATGAGGCCTGCAGTAGGAACTTGACTTAGCTGGATACTAGGAGGACTTGGATACAGCCGGCACAGGAGTTGGGCATGAAGACGCCCATGATGGGAGACTTCAGGGAGGGGAGGCTGGTGTGTGTATGTGTGCTGCGCATGCACATGCGTGACATGAATGTACTCTGTGAGGGTAGTGGTGCTCTGTGGAGCCAGAAAGGAAGAAAGAAAAACGACATACCTTGGCAACAGAATCGATGACAGGGCCAATGAGCTTGCAGGGACCACACCAATCAGCACAGAAGCCAACAAGAACGGGGCATTCAGATTTGAGAACTTCATCAGGAAAACTATCCTGGGTAATGTTGGGAACCTTGCAGACAACAGCGGGAGAGGCACGGCACGCGGAAAATTTCTGCCAAGAAAAAGACAAACACGATGACTTGCTTGCGCTGAAAAGCCATTCGCTACGCCGGCATATCCTCGATGGCGAGCTCGAAGGTCGTCTTTTGCACAACGATGAGGGAAATGCTCTTGCCACTGTTGTCGTAGTAGTAGCTGTTGAGGACGATGGCGATGGATATAGCGAGGCCTGCATCATGGCCTGCTTGGGTTGAACAATGCGCGATCACTGACCGGATGTCAAAAGAGAGGAGAGGGAAGCTTCATCTTGCTATTACAATTGTGTCCTTACATTTGCGTGTGTATTGATTAAATTCGGTTTTTCTCGCAATCTAGTGCACCACGGCGGGGAAAAAAAAAAAACCGACACTCTGCAGCTTGCACCTAGAGAATGCTGCGCTTTGATTGGCAGAGAGAGAGAGAGAGAAGAAGAAGAAGAGAGTTTTAACCTCTTAGGAAACTATCGAGAGAGAGAGAGAGAGAGAGAGAGAGAGAGAGAGAGCGATCTCTTGATGCTTTGGCAGTGCTGATGAGAGAGAGAGAGAGATAGAGAGAAAGATACGCTATTTTTATTAGTAAACCTAAAAGAATGCCTAAAAATGTGTACACGACTTGGCTGCAAGCAGACAGTGCCAACAAACATAGATTCCTAGCTAGATTCTCTCTCCGGAAGGTAAATCGGTTCTTTCTCTCTCTCTCTCTCTCTCTCTCTCTCTCTCTCTCTCTCTCTCTCTCTCTCTCTCTCTCTAAGCTAAGGCAACCTTAGATTGAGGAGTTGTTGCGGTTATTTACGAACGTCTGGTTAGTGTGGAGGGAGTCGAGTGGGGGGGGTGGACGCACAGGCGCATAGAGTGTAGAGGGGGAGCAGGGTGTGGCGTGCAGCGACATTTACAGGGGGGGAATATAAAGCAACACATTTCAGGAGGGGGGAGTAATTAATGAATTTATTTTCGCGTGAGCCATTATGTGTCCTATATCACTAGTGTAGGGGTACTAGCTTTTGAAAATTCAAAAAATCGAGCATTAGTAGAATAGATTCTCTTTGTTGGTACTGCCTTTCGACGAAAGGGAGGGTAAATGCGAGGGAATTTCAATCTGTGTACAACGGAGCACCCTTTTTGGACGGTTATTTTTCTCCTCTTTAATTTATAGTCTCTCTTCTTCTTCTTTTCCTTCTCTCTTTCGTGCCCTCTCCTTCTTTCTCTCTTTCTTCAATCGTAGTGAAAGGCAGTGCTAATGTCTACCTCCTTAGATACTACAGTCATAGTCACACTTTTTATTCTTGGCTATCCAGTTGTGAAGACCATCGCCAGTTGAGATTCGAGAGAGTTCAAGAGGAAAGTATTCCTTTGGAAGACAAGGGGCGTGGATGCAAGGTAGATGTAGTTTAGGATTTTGAGGCATGCACATGCACACACCCAATGGCACCGACTTTAGATGGAGTTGCTTGGATGCAAACCAATAGTTGAGTAGTCTAGAATGTGGAAGGTGGAGAACAACCTAGGGAGAGAATTTGTGAGGACAAGGGTGAGAGAATTTCATAAAATAGGCCTTGCGCAGGACATCCACATGTGAGAGAATGCTAGACAAAGGCTCGTGTAGGGAGGGGAGATTGCTCGATGCAATCGGCGATTTTCATCAGGGAGTTGACGCAAAAGAGAGATGTTGAGGGAGACCGGCTAGCACGGGGTGGGGAGTTGAGTCGCTAGCATAGGGTGGAGAGCTCATCGGCTGATAGGGGGTGGGGGAGCAAATTGGGGGATGTTGAGGGAGAGGAGGGGCCTTGAGAAGGGTGGGAGGCAAAGGCACACGCATGGGGGGTATATAGGGAATATGTGAACTAATGCATTTTATTTTATATCCTCCCAGTAGGCACCATTATCCTCTTGGTAGTATGTAGGTACCCGTTTAGAAAATAGAAAAGAGAGGAAAATCTGTGTATATTCGAGCCCCTCCCTCTATTATTGAAGCTCTCTTTCTCTCTCTGTGTATGGACTATGTGTCTTTGTATGCTACTCTCTCTCTCTCTCTCTCTCTCTCTCTCTCTCTCTCTCTATATATATATATATATATATATATATATATATATATATATATATATATATATATATATATATATATATATATATATATATATATATATATATATATATATATATATATATATATATATGTATATGTATATATAGGTCCCCCATGTATCTCCACATTCGAAAGTGGCGTTCAAGGTTGTGGCTACAAGGCATGACTTTTGACAAGGAAGGTGGGGGAGCGGCAGCCAATCATGGGCAAGGGTCTACAACACCTATGCTTGGGAGTGTTACCATATACATGTGGTAGTGATGTGTGTGAACACACTAGGACCGCCGGGGCATTTTTTCCCTCTTTATGAGGTTTTTTCCCCCGTGCATTGTATATAGGCCCATCACTCTAGGGCTATCTATCTTTCCATTGCACACTAAGTAATACAATCTCTATTGTGTGCCTTGAGCTTCCTTCGTCTTCTCCAAACTGTGTGTGTTTCTCTGCAACCCTAATTCCAACAGGGAGTACACGGCAAGGGCAGGTCAGAGGGCGAGAAATAACAGAGAGGACCATGAGCAAGTTCTAAGATGGGTAGCCATGGCATAGGCGGTGGCCTTGTGCGCAGGAGAGGTAGGTGGAGAGAGGGCAGAGGGGGCAAGCAGGTGGAGAGGGGCGAAGGAAGGATTCTTTCATTATAATGATTTCTTTTAAAGTTGACCCAATAATCACTATTGTTAATTGTTGAAAGTAAATCACAATTTTAGCGGCTTCAAATTTGGCAAAAAACCTGTTTATTTTGCATGTATGCATGCCTCCCATTTTTTGTGCCTCTCTCTCTCTCTCTCTCTCTCTCTCTCTCTCTCTCTCTCTCTCTTTGTCAAATTTGGTGTTCTTTTTGCATGCATGCATGCCTCCATTTTTTGTGCCTCTCTTGCAGTGCACACATGAGTCGTTCTCGGTGCTATCGTTGGCACCATGAACGTTGTCGAGAAGTTTGCGGTCTTCTAGGAAAGCTCTGGGCTTCTTACTGTGAGAATTTGTGAGGTAACTCCAAAAACTATATGAAGGAGTTATGCCATAGACTCCATGAAATCTAGAATTTGATAGGGAGTGCAATCAAAGAAGTCCCATTCTCTCTCTCTCTCGCACTCACACACACAAAGAAAGAACACAAAAGAGAGAATCAAAACAACACAAAGATGAAAAAGGTCAAGGCTTTGGTCATATCTTATTAGGGGTAGGATGAAAAGGTTAATAGATGAGTTAATGGAATTCAACCTTTGCCGACCAAACAAGCTACGACTTGTTCTTTGGAACTGTACTTTTGTGCTTACTATGATATATATGTTTTGTTTAGTGATTGGGATTAATTGTGTATACAAATCCTCTTGGTTCATATCAAAATAACTACACTTAAATCAAAAGAGAAATTATAGTCTAAAAGGGGTAGAATGATGGGATCCGGTGAAAGAAGTATTTCATTGAGTCTTTCTGGGCCAAAGAGAAACACTATACATTGTTGGAAGTGTATTTTATGGATAATCCATACGTTAATTGTAATAGATCGCACAAAGTAAAAACGATAGAAATTCACATCATGTGGATTATTCATCTAAGATAATTCTAGTATGTGTAAAATGTAGATATGAAAAAAGTGAAGAGAATAAAATTTTCCCTCCCAAACCCTATTCTTGCCCGTAGGCAATAATGATATTCTTGGGAGAGATGTACATGTAGCAAGGAGAACTTAGAGTTTGTAGAGAGAATAAGATTCTAAGAGTGAGAGAGATTTGTAAGAGTGTAAAGATATGGCTACTCACCTTGTGCACATTAGCATAGCTCTCCAAGAAGGTTGATCATAGATTTGGCGGAATGTTGTAGCTTGAAAACCTTCAGTAATTAGGACACAAGAGAGATGGAAATAGGGATAGAGATAGATGTAGAGATAGAGGTAAGGTTGGGCTAGAGATTCTAAGAGTGAGAGAGATGTCATGGTCTAATGGTCAAACCGAAGTCACTGATCGCACCATCATTGACTTGTTAAAAGCTTATGTTTCTTCTCAACCCAAGAAATGGAATGATTACTTTCATATTCTATAGTTTGCATATAACAACACCACTCACACTGCCACAGGTAAATCTGCATTTGAAATTGTTTATGGTCATTCTCTGTCTACTCCTGCTTCACATCTTTCCAATATTGTGCATGCAGCTGATGATTTTACTGCTAATTTTCATGATATTTATGCAAGTGTTCATTCTTCCATTCAATACTCACAAGAACTTTACACTAAGCATGCTAACAAGCACCACAAGGCACACCAATTCAAAGAAGGTGATTATGTTATGCTTCGCATTGAAAAAAGAAGTATCAAAAGTGTTGATACTAATGTTTTTGTTAAACTTGCTCCTCGTTTTTACGATCTGTTCAAAATTTTTGTTGTGATTAATGATGTTTCCTTCCGTTTAGACCTACCTTCACATTGTCACATTCACAATGCTTTCCACATTAGTCTTTTAAGACCTTTCAGAGGACCTCTACCTACACATCACATTTATGAGGATCCACCTTCACTTGTGGACCAAGAAGAACAACTCATCCCTGCACAAATAGTTGATCATGAGACCACCACCACGCACTGGCATGGTTTATAACCACTATCTTTTGACCTTCAAAGGCCACCCTCAAGAGGATGCCAAATGGATGCTTGAATTTTTTTTCCTCACCTTCACAGATCTTCTCCACACTTTCCATCGTTCACGGTCCAGTTGATTCTTTAGTGAGCAACTGGGGACACTTGCTATCCCTGGTGGGAGGGATGTTACGAGACTGAGCACCCTCCTATTGCATGTGGTTAACTGCAATTGGGATAGCTGGCTTAATGGTTAATTATGTGCTGTCTATTTGAATTTTACTAACAATGAGTGCATGATGGTTTGTGGATCAGAACTCTGAGAGTTGAGGAGGAGACGTCGGCAAATAATAATTCTCTCAGTTGTTTTATCCTAGCACAATATTTTAGAAATAAGCTACTATGGCTCCTTTGTAAATAGGATAGTGAGAACTCACCCTAAGAGGGCCATGCAATAAGTAGTGTGCACCACTCATAACTAAAGTGGGACTAAAGTGTAAAAGAGGGGCCTCTAATTTTTAGGACCAATAATAGATCAAAATATCAAATACCAAACTCCACAAGAGGTGCCGTGGAGTTTGGGGCTATGATTTTTAGGCCTTTCTTGTGTAGATGCTCTCAATTTCCTATTTCCCCTCTCTTAAGCTATTCTGTGTTTGTTGTGTGCTCCCTAATTAAGTCTACATCTTCTCTTCATGTTCTTACACCCTCTTACAGCTTGTCTCTGTCAATTCTATGCTCTTAGTGTGTGTAGGTGTGTGTGTGTGCGTGCGCATGCACACGCTTGGAAATTGGAGAAAGAGGTTGAAAGATTTTGATGGTGATGTCTGTGAGCAAGTGTTGAATTGTTCTAAGCAACCGGTCTCCCCCTTCTCCCAACAGCCGACTGGGAGTTTTTGGGTTTTGACCAGGTTTTGGAATGCGGTGCACTTAATAGGGCAATAAGTAGTCAAGGAGCATTTCATCCGGAATGTCATCTCATGCAATGCTTGGTTGGCAGTAATGGAGCTTGACGGCAATGTCTTGGTTGATATGTACATAAAAAATTATGTCTGGTAGTATTTGGGGTTGAAATGTATGCTAAGTGAAGCTTTTACGAAGCTCGGACAATTCTGAAGGGCTCCCATTGGATTGTTGACATTTGGAATGCATTGCTAGCGAAGATGGTCAGGGGAATGCCGAAGGAAGAAACAGTGTTTGGTAGTGCTTTGGTCTAATTTGTATGAGCGGAAACTCTATTGGCAAAGCATGTTATGCTTGACGAGGTTTAGCCAATGTGCAAGCCATGGGGTACTTTCAAGATAGCTGCCCATAAGGGCCACAATAAAGAGCGCCCAATTGATTAGGAGGGGGACGATTAGAGAAAGATATCATGCTTGGCAGTGCTTTAGTTGAATTTGCTTGCGGACTGGCTGATGGGACACAAATGCCATGCTTAATACTACCTTGGTCGGCATGTCAACCAAATGTGGTGCCCTTAAGAAATCAAAGGAGGGCCGCCCATGACCTCAAGGGCATTGGCCACCCATTAGGTAAAACAAGGATTTATGAAGTATGAAGGGAAACGGGTAAAAGACGAGGGCGATGGAACAAGCAGTGAGCAAGGAGGGAAGGAGAAGATTGTGAGACTTGTGGAGACTAGGGTGGACATCAAACGGGGCCAAGCAAGAAGCGAAGACGAACCGGCATGTTGGGGTGCCTATTTCGGTGCTATTCTCAAGCAATTTGGCACTGCTCCTCCCAAGCCGGCTGCCATGTCATCAACTTGTTACACACGCCCATAGCAATGATGGTGCCATCATTGCTTAGGGAGAGGGGAGCATTTTTTCAAAAATGGATAAGGAAGGAAAATAGTGGGATACGAAGTGTGAGGGAGAATGGGCGTGAAGGTAGCTCGAGTCCAATCTCTCAAGCTCTCTCTTGATCTCTCTCTTGAGTAAGCTCATTCTCTCTCTCTCTCTCTCTCTCTCTCTCTCTCTCTCTCTCTCTCTCTCTCTCTCTCTCTCTCTCTCTCTCTCTCTCTCTCTCGGATTAGGATGCAGGCTAAGGAGAAGGGGTGCACCCTCTCAAGATCCCTAGCTCTTGACTACGGGAAACCATGAGCAGGAAAAGGGGATAACAAAGGGAAACAAAGCTGGAAAGGAGAAGCGAAGGGCGAAGCTGGAGCTCGACTCCAATCTCTTGCTCTCACCATTAATAAGAGCATCAAGAATGTCGTGAAGCAAGGGTACAAGGATGAGGAGGTGAAAGGGATCAAAGGAGGAATGCAGAGGAGGAAGGAGAAGAGCTTGGCAATACGAAGTGGGAGCTCAGAAGCTCGCTCTTTTTCTCTCGATTAAGGCCGGAAGCTTTCTCTTTCTCTCACTCAAACTTGACAAAGGGGTAGGGAGAGCTCGGCTTCGAGGTCATGTGCTCTCACTCACTTGAATTAAGAAGCAATTAAAGGATAAAAATCTCGAGGTGGAGATTGCTCTTGCTCTCTATTGCATAGGCTATGGGCAATGGAAGTCTTGGCTTCTTTCTATTTGACCTAAGCAGAGTGCATCTGGCCTATTATTTTTCCCACAGCGAGAAGCCATGTGCTGATCTCGCTCACCTCGCGAACCCATTATCCCCGACATGGCCATGGCGAGTGGAGCTAGTGGTGAGTCTCTAAGCCTATCTAGAGCATGCATGTATATGCAAAACACTAACACACTAACCAAGAACGGGGTCTAGACACCGCAATTAGAGACAAGGTCACTACCATCACATGGGACCACCAAAATAAACATACATAACATCAAAATGACTAGTAGGGAGTGAGATTACACAAATACTAGCCAATCATGCCCAATTACTAGGTGTTAGCTACCACGGTTGCTGCCACCTAGGCCTAAATCATGCATCAATGGAATCCAAAGGTGCATTTCATCGAAAGGAACCTAGGGATTCCAACCCCATCCAAACTGGACCACCAAACACTTCCAGACATGTAAAAGTGCAATAGACAACCAAAAAATAGATCCATTGACCAATTGCAGGTCCATATAAGAGGTCATAGCCTACAATAGACAACCAAAAACTAGATCCATTGACATTGCAAGTCCATATAACAGGTCATAGCCTACAATGACCATCGAGTCATGGGGAAGGCACCTATATAATTTCATGAAAAACAGGCATAGAAGGCAGCTACCACGGTTGCTGCCACCCCACCCCAATCTGGCAAGAAAAGTTCCCAACAGGTTCCCCTAGCCAAAATAAGCCCCTAGGTACAAAGCATGGTGAAACTAACCACCAGATCCTCACACAAAGACAAGTTTGGGGCATATCAATCTGAAAGGTCGAAAAAGGGCTATAAATTGGCAAGGATTAGTGCAAAGTCGGGAATTTTGACACTAAAATCTCAAGCACCCTTAGTGACACCTAGTGTAACCTAAAATCGGGCAAAAAGATGGCCAAAATTCAGGATAAGGAAAAATGTGTGTTTTTTGTGCGTTTCTCACCAAACAAGTCACGATCGACTAGATCATGAGCCCATGGACAAAAATTCCTTCATGGGAAGACCCAAGGAACATGTATACAAGAGTTGAAGTTGATTAGAAAACCCAAGGCTACCATAACCAGGCCAAAAAGCCTTCAAGAAGAGGAAAAATTAGGTAAGGGACCAAGACCCAACTCACAAAGATGGTGCATAGCATAAGAATCTACACATCAAGAGGAATCAACAGAGACCGATTTTACGTGGATTGGACACAAATGGCAGCTATTGCGATTGTTGCCACATGAGGATTTCAGGAAATCTGGGAATACCAATGTGATGAACAACCTCGAGGTAGTCCAAAAATGCTATGTAGACATGATTGCAAAGTACATAACTAGAGAAACCAAATGGTACCACTCTTGCCCAGTTTGGACACAGATGTCAGCTATCGTGGTTGCTACCCCATGAGACCTGTTTTGGGAAACAGAAGCACCAATTGATCTTAGAAACATATCGAGTGTGTAGTTCAGAGAACCAAAAAGACAAGACAAAGTCGGATACTATTACAGGTTCACACAACCTATTGGGTGAAAGATGATAGTGATGGCCACCAAGGATGCTACCAGACTGACAAATAGTGACAATGGAAAGGATCATTGGGTAGTGCTCAATCAAGGGACTCCAGGGATACCTAGATTGCACAAATTTGACCTTCTAACACACAGGAACTTGACATAACTCACTAAGAGGGAAAAATTGACCCTAACCAGACTTACCCTGAATCAAAGTCTTGCACTAAACTGTGAAATTTTTCTTTTGACTCGTAGGTTCAAGCAATCTTAAGAAGATGAGGCATCGAAGCATACACAAACTAGAAGAGAAAGACACTTACCAAGTGGATATGGAGAACATCTCTGGTTCGATGGCATGTTTTGTCGACGAATCCATCTAGCAACAACATGGCCATAGAGTGTTCGATCATCATGAACAAGGAAGAGGATGGGAGGCACCTCAAATGCCTAAAGACTCCAACACCATTGCATATGCGCCACAAAATGCAGACAGGGCTATCACATAATAGGTGTCAATGACTTCCTTGCAAAGCCCATAGTCAGAGTATAGACTATAAACAAGCCCATGAGCTCATCACGACACTACAAAAGGTAGATGAATAAAAAGTGACATATACACTAACAAATACCAAGGGGGAAAAGAATACAACAGATATAACCCTGGATACATTGGCGGAGATCACCAAGTTGCCGAGAGGGGAGCCAGTGAAACCTCAAGGATATGCAGACAAAGATATTAGCACAGTGAAACTCGCAACCTTTAGCAGCATCAAAGAAAAGAGGACCTCACATCTCATGAGGGTCCTACATGAGCACATGCACTTTGACCGGCAAACCAGGTATACAAGGCCTGAAAGAAATCTAGTGTCTACACTACACAAGCTAGTACCCCAACACAGGAATGTGCCAATTGATTTGGCTAAGTGGGGGTTCAACCGACTGGTAGTAGTGGTGGCCTAGAAGAAATAGTGGGAAAAACAGTCAGGCATCCCACACTTGGGAGGCACACAGTTCCTAGCTAAGATAGCAGCTTGCCTTGTCAAAGGAAGAGATGCATTAAAGGATGCTCCCAATCAAACAAGTGGGTGGAATGATTAGGCAACCCAAGGGAAGAAAACGGACCGGATCTTCTACACCAACAAGGCCCACCAAGGCAAAAAAGAAAACGCAACCTGAATATGTCAGAGATCAAGGGGCCACTAGCTATGAATGTGTTGGATCAGAGACGTATGAAGAATAAGTGTAACTCCAATAGGTGGACCCGATCATTCAAGATAGGAAGCCAGCATTTGTATATGCCCAAAGAATAGAACAAAGGGAGAGGAGGATTAAGGAAGAGCATGAGCGAAAGCAACGGGCCGAGGAAGAACGATTGTAGAAGCAAAGGGAGACCGCCCAAGAAAGAAGGAATATGTAACGACTTAGGAAAGAAGAAAAAGCTCAAAGCTTGCTAGAGATTATGAGGGAAAGATCAGAGAGCAAACTGGTTTGACATCAAAGAGACCAGTTGAAGAAAAAGCACAAAGAGAGGAGGCAAAAAGGACTAAGATCCAAGAGCACCATGAAGAGAGTTCCTCCTCCAAGGAATTAAGGACCAAAAGAAGACTTGATCGTCAACAGAATACCACTACTATAGATGAGGAATCTCTTGACAAATCACAGGAAGACAACGTGATCGAGATGATGGAAAGGATCTACCAACAAGAGAAGCAGGCAAAGCAAGAGAAAGGACAACAATAAGAAACACATATTGAAGAAATCAAAATACCAAGTCCAGTACATAGCTCCTTGATCCACATGGAATACGAGGCCTTTGAAGCAAAAATACATCTTGAGAAAACAAGCTAGTGCATGGAGGAAATTAAGAGGAATGAGATCACAACCTCACAACTCACAATGAGGAGATGGCTAAGAAGTTAATCAAGGACCTAAGGCCACCGGATACAGTCTGGAGGAGGCCCATGCTGCGGCGGAATTGCCAATGTCATTCATAAAAGAGCCCAGCCATGAGCCAAAAACACAAGGACAGCCCGTAGATCCAAATGATCAGTCAAAGGACTTGCCAAAAACGCAAGAAAACCCCATGACGGCTAATCAAGAACAAAAAGATGATATAGAACATGTACCGAGAGAAATAGACCATCTTGAAGGCTTGATAAGAATGCAAGAAAACCTCAGGATGATTGGTGTACCTCTCTCGTCAGAATCACCAGATCAACAAATCTTATCAGCATTGTCAAAAATACAAGAAATGTGGAGGATATATCAGAAGGTGGGATTAAAATCCTTGCCCAGGCAGTCTCAAAAAGATGCTCCACACAAGGAAAAATCAGAACAAAGATCTACAATGCCTTCTGAACTGGCTATCACACTTACTAAAATAGAGGATATCAAAGAAACCAACTCAAGCAGCCACAAAAAAGGCTACAACAGAAGCGGCCCAAGGACCAACCATTCAAGAACCAATGTCAAATTTGGTGAGGGAAGCTATTATATGAAGGTTAGCTGAGGAGATGAACATAGAGATTACGAAGATAACACTCAAGTACGAACAAGAGCAACAAAATAATGTAGACCTAAGTCTAACAATGGTAAGTATCAAGCAGGAGATGAACAAGACAAAGGCTGAGAACAAGGAATTGAACACAACCAACACCACCCTAGTGGAGGATCTACAACGGAGAGATGCTTAAATAGAGCACATTAGTGGAGAGCTTACAAAGTAGAGACAACTCTATGAGAAAGAAGTAATGGCCAGGCAGGTGCAAGAAAGCATAGTCCAAAGTAGCAAGTTGGACTTAGAACAAAAAGAAAAGAAGTATCAACATGCTCATCAAAGTGCCAAAGAGTCAGCCACACTCGCTCAAAAGCAAAGGGTGTCTATTGAGGTACTCAACGACCGGATAGCTAATCAAAATCGATAGCTGCAGGCATTCATTGAGGACCCCATGCTTATTCCTGCAAGTAACTTTAAACAAATGACGCATATAAGAAGCAAATTGCTGACTTGCAGGCCCTCAAAGTTTTGCAACAGACAACAAGGACAAATTTAGAAGAGGCACTTCAAAATAAAAGCAAAGCCATGACAGATGAAGGTTATAATAAAGATGACATTATCAGAATGCTCATGAAGGAGGTAAAGGAGTTGAGAACTTAGCTCTCAAAGATAGAAAAAATTCAGAACCTCCTCCTAGAGAGCAAGGACCCTTAGAGATAGAATCCAATGCAAGTGTTGTTTACCCTTGTCAATCGTGTTTGCCGTTGCTGGCTTTGTTCTTGTTACTTTAGTTAATGGAACTATTTGACTCTCGTTTACATTCCAAATTCGCACCAGATCGAACTTTCAATCGATTTGAACATTGCACTTCCTTTGCCATGGTTATCCTAGCAATAATTGGTGTTGATCTTGTTGATCTTCTACCACATAAAAGCAGTGTGGGTAAACATATTGATTGATTTGAAAAAATAAGGTTACCCACCCTAGTGTTTTGATTTGATGGTCAATATAGCTATGTAGTTCTTGTTGTGTGGTTTGAAGTTTTGCTCCTTGACCAAGCTATGTATATAAGCTGAGGGAAATGAAATTTCCTTGGGCTCATGTATCGTGTAGAGTGGTGGTTTCTACTTGATTGTTGCCGATCTTGACCTTGATCACTGGTTCCATCCTATCTTCTTTGAATTCATTTATGGAAATAGCATTGATCTGCAATTGTCTCCCATGTTGTTGATGGTGTCGTAGGAGCCTTCATTTAGCCATTCCTTCCTTAACCTTTGCTTGTGCTTCTTCAACAATCGGTTTCTTTTCTTTTGCTTGTTGTTTTTCTATATGAATTTTTTGTAGCATTTCTTTGGTTAGTGGCTTGAGCCTGCATCCACTTATCCAGTTAGGAATTTCTTCTCCTTCTAATGTCACAAGCTTGATGGCCCCACTTGGTGATAGATCTTGGATCACAATGGGTTCCATCCTTCGTCTTTTGAGTTTCTAGCATTTTTTTCAGGGTAAACACCAATACGTAGTCCTCTATTTTGAGCTCTGTTGACCGCACATGCTTATCAAAGAACTCTTTTTGTTTCCTTTCCTTAGCCTAGATAGATGCCATCTCTTGAAGACATAGCTCGTCTAGCTTCTCTAAATCGTCTAATCTTGACGACAACTCATGACTTATCCACTCTAATTGTTTAGCTACTCTCAAGGTTGGGATCAAGAATTTGATGGGCAGTATGACATTAAGACCAAACACCATATTATAATGTGTTGTTCAAATGGATGTGTTATAGGCCACTCTGTATGCCCATAAAGAAAAATGTAACTTTTGGTCCCAATCCGTTCGTGAATCTATCACAATTTTTGTCAATACTGTACAAAGTTTTTAATTAGTAGCCTCGGCCTCTGACCATTGGCTTGTGGGTGATATGGGGCGGACTTCTTATGAATAATCATGAATTCCTCGAGAATATTTTCAATAACTTTGTTTATGAAATGTGTGCCTCTATCACTGACAATTTCTATGGATAATCCATATCTTGCAAAGACATTGTCATGTAGATACTGTGCAGTGGTTCTGGCATCTGCTTTTTGTGTGGCTTTTGCTTCAGCCTATTTTGTGAGATAGTCAGTGCAACAATAATATATTGGGCATGAGATCTGTAAGTTGGTGGTGAAATTGGTCCCACACTAAATCTAATTTCCACTTAGCAAATGCCCTTGCTCCCATCATTGGCCGTAATGGCATCTCGTCTCTTTTTATAGGTGCTTTGGTATGATGACAATCTTCACACCGTTTAACATATTCTTCCACATCCATGTGCAATGTTGGCCACCATAATCCAGTAGTTAAGACAATTCTAGTTGTCTTCTCTTTGGAGAAATGGCCTTCATTAATTCCCCCGTATGCGTGCTCTAGGATAGGCAAATATTCATTTTCTTTTGCACATATTCTGAGCCGGTTGTCCTTCCCTCTTTTGTAAAGTTGATTTTCAATTAAGGTGAAGTCTCTGTTACCATATACATGTGGTAGTGATGTGTGTGGACACACTTAGGACCGCCGGGGCACTTTTTTCCTCACTAGGAAGTTTTTCCCTGGTGCATTGTATATACGCCCATCACTCTAGGGCTATCTATCTTTCCATTGCACACTAAGTAATACACTCTCTGTTGTGTGCCTTGAGCTTCCTTCATCTTCTCCAAGCTGTGTGTGTTTTTTTGCAACCTTAATTCCAACAATTGGTATCAAAGCAGGTTGCATCCTCTCGGGCTTAGTCGCCATCAGCTCCAGCACACGCCTGCTCACTTTCTCCGATTTTGGTGAGCTTTGGCAAGTGTCAACACATCAAAAAATATAGGCCTCCGTTTCCACTATAGGCAGTAATGCGTAGGCTAATTTGTCCTTTCGTGTAGAATTTCTGTCAGTGTTGTTTTCTGCATAACATGCCCCTTACAGCTTCTACAGTTTGTGCTATATTGCATGTGTTGTTGCCGCTTTGTTTCTCCTCTTTTTGGGCAATTTTCACATCAGGTGCATGCATGGATGTGTTCAAGATGTTTGTTGCTGAGGACAGATTGGATGGGGACAATTACCCTATGTGGACTTACATGATGCAACATGTCCTTGTGTCAAAGGACGTTTAGAACATTGTACCTAAAGTCACGATTTTTTTCTCCGAACTAACTCTCACCTTCCTACCCATTGCACATATGCCTAGTCTCTTTGGACTAGCACTACGTGCCAACAAGGAGGTGGTCACATCTGTGAGATAGTGCGATTGCGTACAACGCACCAAAACTCTGTAAAAGATGGATCATGCTCACATAAGCCACACAATGTTCCAAGAACTCATTCTTGAAGGCTGTGAATCTTAATTCATTAATTTATGGCATGCAACTAAGTGCATCCGCCACTGCATTGTATTTACCTCTCATATAATGTATTTGAATGCAAACTCCTATAGGATCTCTACCCACTGAGATTTTATTTCCTTCAATTCATTTTGACTTGAAAGCCATTTTTGACTTTCATGGTCCATCCGAACCTCAAAAGTGGCACCATATAAAAAGTGTCTCCACTTTTTAAGTGCACATACTATAGCTAATAACTCTCGCTCATAGATCGAGTAGTTACGTTGGGCATGATCTAACCTTTTACTTTCAAATGCAATAGGGTGTCCCCTTTGCATAAGTGCGGCTCCACCAACGACCTCATTACCTGTGTTTGTCTCCAAGACAAATGGCTCATTCTGATCAACTACAGTCAATATAGATATAGGTGTTATGGCCACCTTAAGATTTTCAAAGATTTTGTGTTGGAGATCCCTCAACTTATACATTTACCTTTTGACCTCACACATTGTCGGTAGAACCCCGATATAGCAAAAAATTTGCAATTCTTTGAGATTTCTTGCTGCTAGCCACCTAAGAATAGCCTCCAGTTTCTCGAATTCCATCCACATTCCCTCTGCAAATATAATGTGACCAAGATAATGAATCTCAATCTCAAAGAAATCACATTTCCTCCCCTTCGTAAATTGTTTATGTTTTCTCAATAATTTGAACACTAGACATGATGAATGTTCTTTTTGAGGTTTATTAAAGACAAGTATATCATCTAGGAAAACTACTATGAATTTTCATAAGCACATACGTAAAATAATATCCATAAGCATCATAAATGTTGTTGGTGCATTGGGTAGCCCAAATGGAATAACCAAGAACTCAAAATATCCGAAACGGATCCTTAATGTCTTTGCAACATCTTCTAGTCTAATTCTAACCCGATGATAACCAAATCTCAGGTCTATCTTTGAAAATCAATTTGACCCAAAGAAACGATCTAACAACTCATCCATACACGACATCGGGTACTTGTTCTTAAGTGTTATTGATTAGGATCCCTATAATCCATGCACATCTGCATCCTAGATCAATTCTTCTTCTTAATCAAAAGGATAGGCAATGCCCACAAACTAGAACTAGGCCTAAGAAAGTCTTTGTTCAAGTATTTTGTTAATTGTTTTTCCACTTCTTGTGCCTTGGAGTGGCTTAATCTATAAGTAGGTTTACTTATAGTTTTTATACCTGGCATAACATTGATGTTGTGGTCTACTTTTCAAGATGGCAGGAAGCCATCTAGTAAATCACCAAGAAATACATCTCGAAACTCCTCTAATAAATTTATTAAAGCATCTACGTACTTCTTCTTAAGTGTGTCTTTTGCCTTGGATTTTTTTGTTTTAGAATCGCATGCATGCCAAACAGGATTCTCAAATAGTGGGTCTTGTCCAAGCCCATCCTTTTTGTTGTGCTTATCTACACAAACATTACTTACAGATTTACTCCCAATTCTCAAAAGGTGGGTCTTGTCTAACCATCTATTTTATTGTGCTTGTCTACGCAAACATTACATACAATTTTACTCTACAAAAACATTCTTATTACTTTCATTTTTGACAATAGAATTTGACTCCATGGAAGAAATGAGAGGGGTCGAGGGGCACTACGGTCTCTTTGTATGGTGATGACCCTACCACCATGCTCAAACTGTAGCGTGTTGTGAAAATAACTCCAAACTAAACTAGGAACCAGGCTATACAACCACTCCTTGCCTAAATACACGTCTCCTCTAGCCAAGTGCATGACCTGAAAGTCAACAACACCTCATAGTCCTACATGGCTAATGGAACTCCCAAGACTACGGTATTCCATACCATCTTATCATAACTGTTGTCCAACGCAACAATATACTCATGATCGCTCGCGGTCTCAATCAACCTTAACTTCTTAACTAATGAGTAGTTTGAGAAGTTATGGCTAGCTCCACCGTCTATGAAAATGAAAACAATGACTCTATGGCCACCTATGATGCCTTACATGCACACCATACCATTTAGTTCAATGACCACCTTGACTCCCCTGGTCCGTCCTCTCCCCATGTCTCTCACTAATACGAAACCCTTTTCTTTTAAACCTTGACCCCTTTTTCTTTTTTTTTTTCCCAACCCTACCAGCCCTATCTCTCATGCACCATGTTGCTTATAGTCATCATAAATTTGTGCATATTTGATTGCCTTGGATAAGTCTTTTGATTCAACTTTTGTGCAACACGTGTAGAAATAAAATCATGTGTGCTTTCATCATCATGTAATAACTTAAAATCATCATCACCAATCTTAACTTATATACGTAAGAGACTATGTAGTTGAAAAGTAGGAGTACCTATGTGATATTGGTAGTTTGAGTGACCTTGAGGTTCTTTATTGCTATCATCAAAAGTGTTGGCAATGTCGACATCCATCTCCATGTTGTGCACTTGATGGTCATTATCAAAGTTAATTCCCTCAATAAAGTGTGGGGAAGGTGCTGACTTGCTTTCACAATGTTTGTTAGCTATATATCCCATCTTGTGACAAGTGTAGCAAAGAACAATCTTCAAGTTTTCCTTCACTTTTGTTGCCATTATTGTAGTAGTTGTGACTATGTGGAGCCTTGTTCTATGACTTCAAGAAATAAATAGATGGAGGTTTAAAAGCATTACTTGAACCATTGTTATTTACCTTCCTTTTTCCAAAACCATTTTGGTTGGAATTTCTTGATTGTGGTTGACATTGATTGTAATGTTACATCACTGTTGTCCAATGGTGCCATTGGTCCTTGGTTGAAGAGTAGTAGTATTTGTATGTTACGGTGGTAAAAGAGAAGGATAACTCTTTTTGATTGGTGGCCCTTTTGGAATTGGATATGTACCTTTCTAGCTTGAATATCATGAGCTAAAGAAATAGCTCTTTTCAATGTATGCGGATGAAATTTGTTGACCTAAGCACACAAATTATACTCCAAGATGGCAATATATTTGTGTTTGAACGTAGAGCAAGAAGCTTTTTCTATATTTTGAAGACCTAGTAGAATTTGCCAAAATTGGTCTGTGTACTATGTGATAATTTTCCATGTTCCAGATTGAAGAGTATCCCATGGATGTTTAGCTTTCTCTTTGTATTGAGAAGGGAGAAATTATTTCATTATCATTATTTGAAATTTCTTCCAAGTTCATGATCATCATACAAGTCACATTCCACTAAAGAGAGGTATGTTTTGTCATGTAGTTTGTTGCACACTTGATTTTATATCGTTTGCTAAACTTTTCTCCTTGAAAGTATTCATCCAAGGATTATAACCAACGAGAAGCATACATTCATCCTTTTTCATCATACTTCATAAAAGTAAATGCCTTTTCAGAGATCTTGTTTTGCTTTGTCTTAACTTGGGCATCCAAAGTATGTTGAATCACTTTGATAAGCCGCTTGTCTTTATTGTCATCTTCATGATTATGCTTGTAAAAACTCTAATTTTGCATCTTCTCAAGATTTTGATAAAGTAGATTACGTATAGTTTCTTCCTTTTTAAGCCCTTCAAAAAAAGCATCAATGTTTTGATCCATAACAAAAGAATCTTGGGTGGTCATAGTTGGTTAACTCAAGCAAAAAAAAAAAGTAAAAATATATGCAAGAGCTAAATGAAAAATGAAAAAATAACATAAGAAAATGAATAAGATGATATCTGTGTATGTTGAACGAGCCAATAAAATTCCAAGAAGACATCCAATGAACATGCAAAGCCTTTGAACAATCCAAACAGTAAATAAAAGTAGTTGAGAGAGTATCTTCTTGTTTTTTTGATGATTGCAGGCACTTTGATTGATGTTAAAATTGATTTTCAACACTTTGTGATTGCCCCTTGAGAGTGTAAGCGATGCATGAATTGCCTTTGTTTCTTTTCTTCAATTGCTTGCATTGTTGTGATTGAATCTATTGAGATGAGGAAATTTTTTATTCTTACATCTTTAGCAAAGAGAGAGGAGCCTTTCAAATGCGATATTTTTGAGACTTTTCATAACAAAATTTAGCTTCTACACAGTGTCTGGAGCATTTTCAATAAAACAATTGATTGAATAGTCACAAAATATATAGAGAACAACATAAACAAGAATCAAAACATAAGACACCATACTGGGTACCAACCATCACCCTCGATCAATATGATTGAGTTTTTCATTCCAACTCTTTATTTATCTCATGGAGCATGAATTACAATAAGATAAATATATGAAAGATAAGAGAGCATGAGCTACATAATCAAGAGAGTATATGCCATGACTAAGATAAAAAATTCACTATAAAAGAGAGCGAAAGTGTATCTTTTGCAACTTTTCTCTATAGCACAAATCATCTTCTTGACCCTCCACAAGGAAGACAAGGGCTCCAAAAGTATCCTAACCAAGCGACTTGGTATTTTACCCCACTTCAAGAGCACTTGTCTCTTCCTTAATGGAGGGTCAACAAGATGATTCTTGCCAAAAAAAAGTGCAATGCATGCAAAGATGCGATTTTGAGATTCTCTTTCTCTCTTCATCCTTGCATGCATGCATCCAAAACAGAAGTGGTTGCTTCTCACTTAAACTCTCAAAATTGTATATAAAGTAGAGTTCTATTTATGTTGCTTCTTTTGAATGGGTTTTGAGAATAAAACATTAGGAAAATTGATAAAATGGCCAAAAGTAGTAGGAGTAGTAAGGTTTTATCTCTCTCATTAATTGAGATCATAGCTACACCTTCCAAGTATGGAACATTCACCTCCCTTTTATAAATCTTTGATGCAGTTTTGTTGAAGTAGGGGATTCATGTAGAGATGGGAATGTATTGTGGTTTGATCATGCCTTATGGTTTATGCTACATAATATTTTCTTTGCACACTCTATGAAGAGATCCACTCTGAAATTTCTAAAGTGGATTGCTACACAAGGATAAGGAGAAATAAAGGACCTACTCATTCATTTATTATACAAAGACAAGTTTAGAGTTTATGTCAAACATGTTCCTTATACCGATATTTTCTGCCTAGCTCTCCCATTGGAGAACTAGAAGCCTCCTTGTAGAAGGTTGTCTTTCCTATCTCAAAAAAAAAGTTCATACTCCACAACTAAATGAAGAATGGAACATGGTAGAGATTGTAGAAAATCCAAGGCACAAAAAATGTAGATACCTAAACCATAGATAGTAAAGCCAAGAGGACCCCTCTTGCTTCACCCTTAGATTCCTCTACTAGCTGCTCTACGATCAATCATATTCCTAGCATGCAAAATTGAACTCCTCCTTCTTACTAACTTAAAAACAAATTCTTCTACATCTCTACCTATCTCACGTACCAAGCATGTTCTCACCCCTAGATGTAAACAATGTTAAAAGTTTATTATCTTTTTGTTTATAGGAGGAAGTGCTGAGAAATGAAGTTGGTAGGAGATTTCTATTCTCCTCACCAAATATTAGGACCACCTTATTTTACCCTTTGACCTACAAAAATGTTATGTTGTGGATGTGAACTCGATGCATCTATTTTCTGGACAATTCCTTTTGGGCTTGATATCCTTTCTAACACTATTAGGGGTAATTTATCCTTTGGATGGTCTTTTTTAGAAATTGTCAAATTGAAGTGATGTAATTGGAAGTTTTTCTATTTAAATTAGAGCATCTAAGTGCTTATGTGTTTTCAATTCTTTTGTGTTTGATCCATATATCAATCATGTTCTTCTTTATGATCTTACATCTTTATTTGAGGAAAGAAAAATCAAAACTATACTATCTAAGGATCTTAATCATGTTACCACTCAACCCTTCTATTTATAGATAACCACTGAAGAACTATGGCTCTACTTAAACAATTTGATTAGTGACAAGATCGTTAATCTCTCTAAGCACTTCAACTTAAAAGTCCTACTACAAGTTTTAACTATGGCTCTACTTAAACAATTTGATTAGTGACAAGATCGTTAATCTCTCTAAGCACTTCGACTTAAAAGTCCTACTAAAAGTTTTATTTTGGAGGTATTATGAGGTACATTTTACCTCAAAGGGCTCTAGTGAAGGATTTTACTTCATTGATAGAGGAGCTAGTGGTAGTCCATACCGACAAGAGCTACAAGGGTTTTTTGCATAGGATCTAGAGACTTGCTTTATAGAGATGCACCTATTTTAGGAGGAGGACTTCATGTATGCTTATTCGCACCATGAGGTTAAGGTAAAGACTAGTAGTAGTATTTACTTGGAAAATGAATCTAGCAAGGAGAACAAGGAGGAAAGAGATACACACTTACTGTACACATGCCTAGTAGAGGGAATTATGGGTACTCCAACCTAAGAGAGGCCTTTCTCATGGGAGCCTTCAATGGGTGTGGACACATAGCAGGTAATGCAAGTCCTTTATGATTTTGAGGAGTCTGAGATGCTACACCTTTTGGATGGGGTGGCAGTAAAGAGCACTTCAATAGACAGGATGCCCCCTCACCTCCAATAGGCACCACCTAGTTTGGTTAGGGTCATAGTACTACAACTTTGTTTACAACAAGATGTCTCAGTGGTCCAACTCAACAGAATTGACATGCATCCACCATTAGTCTCCAAGGGGGGCAACACAATGGACTACATAATTGGATCTAGAGAAGCCAACACTTGATCACCTCTCTCAACATCCCATCAATTCCCACTTTCCTCTCTTCTACATATATTAGCCATTAGTACCTTCCCCCACCATACACAAGAGTTTTTGCACCATTTGAGACTATTGGTATGATGATGAGTGTAGATAGCTTATATGACAAGAGGAGGATGAGGAAGATGACCGATTGGAAGACCAAAACACCTACGAGAAACTGAGCAACAATTAATATTAGGGGGTTATAAGGTATGAAAAAACTCAGCATACTTACCAAACATGATTTGCTTCACGATACGCCCTGAGTGGTCAGGTACGTCGGAATAATACTCAAAGAGATGTGTTGATATGATAGCAAGGCATGCAGGAAGAAGGCAGCTCCACATACCCTGAATGACAAGTTGGCGGGTCCTTTCCCGAGCGGAAAACTCCTGGGCCTTCCCTTTACCTGAGACCTTCTTATAGGTCTAGACAAACGGAATGCAAATAAATCTACCGAGGGTGATAAGGCCCTCTGGGACAGCTTGCCTTGTGCACCATTCAAAGTGTATGATATCCGGGTGACCCACAACCCAGTGTCACACTTGGTTATCCACGTCAGCAAGATGATCTTCTAGCGGTCCACATCAGTAAGGAAGGCGGACCCGCCCTTCTTACTTTTACTGGCCTCTTTAAGGACAACAAGAATTTGATGAACATCATTGATAGTGGCTTGGTCCATAACATACTTAAAGGCATCGAGTAACCCAAAGAGTTGGGCTAGTGACTGAAAGAAAGAAACCATTCGAGAGATCCCTCCATTAATAGATTGAACAATACGACCAAGATAGGTTTGGGGATGATGAACCCCCGTGATTTTCGATGGCGCTCAGCGTGGGTTGTTTTGGATGAGGTACGAATAGAAGAGAAAGGCAATAGCAAGGAAAGAAGGTGGCGTCGTGTTTGTTTGTTTTAGGCCCATACAAAAGGTGAATATAAGGTTGTTAAAGAGAGAAGGGGGGAGGGGGAGGGGGTTGATAGTGTTGATCGTGTCGATAGCTTTAAGCATTTCAAGAGTTTTTTTTTTAGTTTTTTTTTTTTTTGGGGGGGGGGGGGGGGGGGGGGGGGGGGTTGGGTCAAGCTTTGCATTCCAACGGGATTTGACAGCATTAAAAGAAAAAACTCATGGGAGGCGAGTATACAAGAGTTAAGCAACCCGTTGTGGTATAGGCTATGTGGGTTTTCCAACAGAGACTCCTCTTCTGGCCTCCCATAGTAAAACTTTGTCTGGGAGGGAAGATAGACCAGGCTCTTGGAGGCCACCTTATCATGAAAAAGGGCGAGTTCTCAAAGGATTGGGTGTCCCAATACCTTCCTCTTGAATTCAATGAGGTTAGTGGATGGGGGACGTTTGGTGTGCCTCAATCCTTGATGAAATAGCACCCATCTGACTAGTCAAGCTGGCCCCATTGAGGCCAGAGTAAAGGGTCCGTTTCAGGAGGGGCTTGGGACACTCGTCTCCCCACTTGTCCATAACAATAAGGTTAGTGGATGGGGATGTTTGCTGTGCCTCAATGCTCGATGAAATAGCACCCATCTGACTAGTCAAGCTGGCCCCTTTTAGGCCAAAGTAAAGGGTCTGTTTCAAGAGGGGCTTGGGACACTCGTCTCCCCACTTGTCCATAACAAAGGGCTAGAAGGACCTGGACTAGTAGGCCTCCCATGTATTGGGTGCCTTAGTCTGGCCCATCAGGCTAGCATAGATGCTGGTGTGGCACATCACCATGTCAACCTCATCCAAGGTAAGTTCACCGGGGAGAACAAGCTAATAGATCACCCGTTGAATGACCCTCTTAAGATCGTGTCTTAGGGTGGCTAGGGTGGCTACACCAAAGCCATTCTTTGGCATGAGTCACGAGTAACTGGGAAGCTCTACGTATGAGGTGGTAAAGAGGTGTTGCACGGGGCATCTACGGTGGAAATATGGGCGGTTTGCCGAGCTAAATAAGCGAAAGGGTAGGTAACATGTGCTGGTTATAGACTTGCTCTCTTCATTAAGGAGATTCACAAGCTCTTTGTATCAAGAGGGGGTGGCAACCAACCTTGATAACCCGCCCAACTTGCCGATATAGGATAGGGCAGGTCGACCAAGGTGGTACTAGGCAATAGGCATGGCAACCCATAACTCGTTCATGTGGGGGCCTTATCCGCTTGGAAATAAGATTCCCCACCAGTTCCTTTATGCCATCCCTTACCTTGATGTGAGACACTGCCCATTGAACAATATTGTCCTTCGTCCATATCTCCTTCCCGTGATAAGCCTCCCCAAGCTCCAAATACTGCTCTAAGAATATCCTGGTCTTCTCCTCTTCGGGGCGGGTTAGTTGATTCTCCAGAGGCTTGCTTTCATTGCCTCTCACCATTGGTTCTTCTTCCAAGATTGGCTCCCCCTTGCATCGGATAGATGGCACCCTCTTGTTTTGTGCACATCATCCTCTCCTTCCACGTATTCCCTACTGTAAAAAATCTCAAAACTATCGGCACTATTGAAACTATCGACATTGTCCATGCCTACAACATTGTCGACCGTCTTGTAGCCCCCTCGTTCCCATTCTCCCATGTCCTCCTTAAACCAGAGACAAAAATCCGTTTCCATCAGGTACCGCATCAAACTCGTTATTCTCTTCTTCCTTATGGGTTCCCCATAATCGAGCCTTAGCCCTTGAACTACTCTCCCTGTGAATCTCCTCCTAATAACAACGTCGTGATATCCCTATGACCATATAATGTCATCTAACGCATCCCTGAATTGGGTAAATGGGATCGGTTCTATCCCATTTGCGTCTACAGAGACCCGGGGAGTGGCACCTTCTTTGCTCCTAGTGGGATTTTGGCCCCTAGGTCATACCTCACTTTTTTTAGTTACCCACTCTATCAGCCTTGAGTAGTCCACCCTACCTCTGATTAACTTGTTAAGGACTTCTACACTGTGACCTATCCGAGTCTTGTCGGGCAACATTCCTCAGGGCCAGGTCACTAGCCCATTGCCACCCCCCTTGAGCCTTTCAATAAGAAATGGATTGCGGCGTGTCACCGTTTTGGGTGTCTGTATAAAGAAGAAGCATCTGGTCCCCCCGCTAGATCGATCCACGTCGGGCCACCTTCAATCGGTCGTAATAAGGAGTGGGCATTGGGCTTAGCCTACATAGCGGGCCTCCCTTTAGACTCTAATGTTATCCTCTTGTTGGAGAACAACTTTTTTAATATGTTGATGGCCGCATTACTCGGTTGTTGAGTCACGTATCCAGGAAGAGTAGCAAGCTCTTTCCTTCTACAAGTGTGAGCTCAAATCGATTGGCTGCAAGAGTAGCAAGTTCTTTCCTTCTACAAGTGTCAGCCCAAATCAATTGGCTATCCTGATCACATCCAAGGTCTCGCACCTTTTCCCTAGAATGTACTTCAAAAGCTCCGTTAGGGTCGACTTCCCCATGGCTCTGGGACCCCCATAGAAAGAGACTGAACTGCTCTTGTGTATCTAATGTGAAGACTAGCCTAAGGAATGCTCTCAACAGGTTTAGCTTTAAGACATCTCCATCCATCAAAGTAAGGAGGAAGCTTTTTTGAATAGGGGTAATTGGTGTACACATACGCAGCTCAATACCTGCATAGCTCGTGCAGACCCACGAGGGGCTAGGTGGGTGTAACTGCAGTCCTGACTCATGAGGAACAAAGACTCAATTGAGAAAGGGGAGCCCTGCATCAACCATCCTTGCCCGCTTAAGGAGACGACACAGGCGCTTCTCCACTAATTTAACAAGATGTTGGGAGCTCATTCTCTTCCTTTGGGGTCGTGTAAACGCGGCCCCCATTACCTTAATCTCCTCCTCTATCATATTGAGCATCTTGTAAGCCCATCCAGGTGGGCTATCCCACCTTTGATTTCTATATTCATACCACTATTCATCTGGAAGTAGGTAGGCCTAGGTATCCTTAAAATGATTGGCTAGCAACGCCCCTACATGGACGTCGAGCTCAAGGTACGACTTGGATATTCCTCTTATCTCCTCACCCCCTGTTCTTCTACTTGCTTTTCAAGGATCCTTAATAGGTTGAGATCCTTTTCCTTCTCAAAAGGGGGGTTGCAAAGATAGCGAGCTTGAAAGAGGAGGGTCTCCTTTTGCATAGCCTGATTAGTCATCACCTGCCTGCTCCACTGGGTACCCTTAAGGATAGGTGCTCTAACCTCATCCACACAGCCCTCTTGGGCGGGTTAGAGAGGACGTGAGAACATGCCTATCCTTGCTGGGGGGGTCTCTTATATACCTCACGGCCCTCTCCCAGGATGGTTATTCTCCCGCTGAGCAAATACTCCACACGGGCGCGTGCTGAACACAAAACCACCCTTAATAAGTTTCTCTCGGAGGGGAATACCTTGCCCCCAAAGATGAAGGCCCGAAGGAGTCCTCTCCTGTATAAAGGGACCATCATCCCCAAGGTAGTTTCTAATCTCACGGGCAACAAAGGGATTTTCCATGTCTATGAGGCAGATTCCATGAGGGAGTGAGCCCACCTCCAACGCTATCGATCCTCTAGGATGTGAAGCCATGACTTCTCAATCTCCCACTAAATCTTCTCTAAGAACCCTCCGCTCTTTCTTTGCTAGGAAATGTTGTTTTCCCTTCTAGAAAAACAGGTGGCACCCGTAGTTTAGAAGGTCAGATCAACTCAAACTCTAAAAACAACAGGGGGATCAAGCATGGAGCCAGTGGCCCCTACTTTGTTCTATAAACAATTAGTCACCTCCCTCCTCCCGTTTTGTGCCCGATTAATGAAATCCCATGCAAAAGGCGGCTGAAAAATGGATGGGCACAATCCTCATGTGCCGCTTAGGATCCCGTTTCTGTGCCCTCCTTTCTGGCATTTTTACATATCGTAAGATCATGAACTCTTGGTCCCCTCAATGCCATTTTCAACCAAAAATATCATTGGGGTGACCAAGGACTTCTCAAGGATCTGGGCCTGTCAGTTTATGTCGAGCGCTTTGAGGTTAGGGCGGTGAAAATGGTCATAGGCCTTAGCTATGCCTCGAAGGCAGAATGTCTTTGGCCACCACTTGGAGCGTGAGTGGCCGTGCTACCACCTGGTGTCATAAACCACAAAAAGGCAGAGCCACTAGAGCTATTAGTTTCAAAGCTCTACAAACCCAAACCACAACCAATATTTAAAGGGATCTAAGAGGGATTATCCTCCCTAGACCTTTGAGCCATGCGCTTGTGAAGATTCTTTGAGAGGTTTTCATGCATTTTTTTGTCGTTCATTTAACCTCCTTCTGGCCAGTTGACCAACATAACATATTCAAGAGAGAGCAACCACTGGCCGGTTAGATACGGGTGGCTCGGTTTAGATGGGCATAGCCACTGCCCGATGGTGGGATATAGGTTGCTATTGTGAGCTGCTAGACGACACCCGCTGGCCACCCTCATATAGGTGACTCGACACAAATCATGAACAAGAGATTGTAAAGTGCAAGGCTTGCAAAGAAATCTCTCATATGCCATAAAAAAGTAGGATTTTTTAAGAGTTGGAGCTCTTTCTATTCATGGGCAAATATTCCACCACAACATGGTGCTAGTTATGGAAGAGCCGTGCCCACCCACATCAATTGTACAAAGATGACAAGACTATGCAAACAGACTCTAACATGCACCTGACAACCACGAATACTGGAGGCCCTAGGTCCACATCCTACCACATTGGATTTCTTTACGACAATGGTGGTGGAGAAAATCGTCGTCACGTGCAACACAAACACTTCATATATCATATAAGTGTATAGAGTCATATATGTCACACTTAGCTTAACTCTTTGGATTGCCTCGCTCTTCAATAGAGCATTGTTATAGATAGTAAAAGCATAGTGGAACATCTTCACTCGACACTGATTGATCGATCAAAATAATTCACAAAAACCAGTACTACATTGTTGCCTTGTGTACTTCCACAAAGCTTTTGATACAATTCCAAGGATTTATTCTTACATCTCTAGACACATGATGTGCCTTCATACACGATTTAATGTATTTACTCTTTGTGTGGGTAGGTGAGGTCGTGCATATTGTCCAAGTGCCATCTCAAAAGCCATTGCTAGAAATAATGGCATGATCGAATGGTGCCCTCTTTTCCATGACATTGTTTGTCCTCTACATTGATGAGTAAGTAGACTCTATCCTTTACATCGAGGATGGAGGTGCGGATCTAGCAAGTACTACTATTCATATTGTGATATCTGCTAATGTTGCTATTTTTGTAGAACGGAGTCACAGTAGGGACTACATCATCTCCAAGATTTGGTTGAGTTTAGCATATAGAGAGGCCTCGCAATGAAGCTCAACAACTCAAGGTTTTGATCTTTCACACTTCTCAAGAGAGATTTGTACAAGAGTTAAATTCAAAATGGTAGCTTGCCATGTTGAGGCATAGATTCTTTAGTGTACATTGGGATTATTTTCACAACCACCACGTGCCACTTCTCCATGGTGAGTAAAGCCAACAACAATAAATTGAATTGAGGATATACGTCATTGGCAATGAGCACAATGCTATTACACCAAATAAACTTCCGGGGGGTATCGCACAAAGGATTGGATTTTTGGCACCTTAGTCACCCTTGCTATGATGTTTGCAAAAACTATTTGGACACCAAGACAACAAATTGAACACCCAAGACTCATGACCATTTGGTAGACATAGATTGGGAGACCCTAGATTGTGATGCTAACTTGCATCATACACAACAAACCTTTAGTCCCGTATGATATTTTTTGAATAGAGATTGCTACACCACCCATGCTAGCAGAGGCTCTCTTCCAAAAAGTATGCTTCATTTAGAGGATGAGAGGGATGCCGTAAGACATACTCTCATACAAAGCCTTTGAGGCATCAAGAGAGCTAGAAGAGATTGAGGAGAGTCGATCTTGTTATGCACATGTGACATAGTGGTTCAACGTATGAGGTTTGTGTAAATTTGACATAGTCCTTGTAGCACTTGCTAGAGGGGGTTAGATTAACAGGTTTAGCTGACATAAGCACATTTTCTAGATTTACTATTAAAGTAGTAGCATCAATTATTTTCCTCTTCTTGGGAGATGGTGGGGCAGTCATGTGGACCTACACTTGTTGGTCCTCCAACTCCTTGTCGGCCTTGCTATCTTTCACTACCACAGTGGCTTGCCCTTCTTCTTCATCATCTAGCATGTCAACCTTATGTTTCTCTTTATCCTTCGACTTGGTAGGGACTGCTATTTTGGCTACTAGTCCTTTGCTCACAACTTTTGAGTTTTTCAATGGCACATCAGAGTGTGTGCCTTCATCCACATCTATCTCTTTTGACAAGAGCAAAATGGTAAGGATTTGACCACAACAAGAATCTCTCTTTACATTTTTTTCCCTAAATCCTCAACATTGGAACCCTGAATATGAGCTAAAAGTGACTATTTAACATAGCAGGCTTTAAAAGCTAGGGTTTGCACTTGATTGACCAAGAGTAGCTAATTATAGTCCTTGCACCTAGTTTTAAGCTTTTTGAGCACCACATAATTACATGAAAAATCACCAAGACTCTTGATCCATTCATAAGGCTATCTATATATAAAAAAATGGGTTTTACAAATTTGAAATTACATTGATCTCCAACAATAGGAAGCTAGGATGCTAGGTGCACTAGCAATGTCAAACCTTCCCGTATATGTCTCATATATTGGGTACACTCAAGAGGGAATAATTCTCACTATCATCCTTCCTTTTGAAATATTGAATAGCTAGAGAAAGATTACTGGGTGGATTTGACACCATAAGCCTCCAGTGGTGCACTATTCAAAACCCACCTATATAATGTGCGTTCAGGGGGGAATCTAGAAACCTCTTTTTAACATATATGAATGAATAAAATGCCCCACACTCAAAAAAAGAATAATTCACCAACATGATCTCAATTCTCTATCAGAAGACCAGCACAAGGCCATTTATTGGTGATAATAAGTAAACATCTAATCACAATATCCAATACATATCTTTGAAATCACTAGCACATTTTCTCGGCTACATATTGCTTTCAATCACTAGTACACATTTCTAGGCTATTGACAAGTGAGAATTTCACCAAGGCTCCACCAAGATTGTCATATTGGTTGTGGTGGTTAAGATAGAGTTTCACCAAGCACCGTGCAAAATTTACCAAGCAAACAAAAAACCGAGCAAAATCTAGGCGAAACATGCACGCGCGCGCGCGCGCGCGAGAGAGAGAGAGAGAGAGAGAGAGAGAGAGAGAGAGAGAGAGAGAGAGAGAGAGAGAGAGAGAGCGCAAAAGAGAAGGAATTATTTGTTGCCATAACCAAGTTTTCTTTTTGATGTTTTCTTGAACACTTTATTGAACACTAACTAGCATCATTCTTAACAACAAAGTAATTCTCACATTGGTTTCATCAAGTACAAAACATGATACTTTACCATGAATCACATTTGTTCTTCATGAAAGCATGTCTTGTATGTGAAAAATACGGGGGGAGAGAGAGAGAGAGAGAGAGAGAGAGAGAGAGAGAGAGTAGGAGAAGAAATTATTTGTTTCAAAATCAAAGCCTCATCACCATCCAATGCTACACAAGCACGCTTCGAAGAGAGACATGCTCTTAGAACAGGAGCAGTCCCACATCCAAACTCCACACAAAGGCCATTCCATCGTCACAAAAGCACCATAAGACTAGCAATGAAAGAAAAGTTGTTACATTGCATGCATCCACACCATGCAAACCGAGAATCCATGATTGCATAAGCAAACTCTAAGCCTTTCAAAATATCTTAAGTGCATAGTGAAGAGTATACATAAACCATATCTTAAGTGTTGTGTAGTAAATCATAGACTACATGCTGACACAAAAGACTCATACATAAACAACATAGACTGCAGTTGATTCGTAAGCATTGGACAATATAGAAACAACATTGAGATAACTGTCTTTTACTTTATGCTCACACCTGTCATGTCAGGTGCAACATTTGTCTCGTGTTGCTTCTTTTTATCTCTCGGGAGCGAAGCTATTTAAAGCAAGGATGGCCATTGAGAACGACTCTAAAACCTACGATCTACATTACATCTATGCACCAAGACATGCATCCTCCTCAACCATATTGTGTCGCCACGGAAGCATTTACGACAATGTCCCATCCCGAAAATGGATCCTTACTCTCAAAACTTTATGGCACTCAGTGAAATGCAAACAAGGCCACAAATGTAATAAAGGTTGAGCAATTCAAGAGCTTGTTAATAGAATGGGAGATTGAACTGACTATCCTGCACCAACACGATATGGATTAGAGCCATGCCCCAAAACAATTATGAAAATCTTTTGTTTGCTTTACTATTCCGCAGATAACCACTTTTGTGCACTTAACTCTCTTGCACCGACACGATGCTGATTGAGGCAATGTTCCATGTGATGCTAATTTTGCTTTGTAAGCTCAATAAATTGCATGTTTTTCACCCTTACCCCTCCCATGGCGACGTAGTACTGAGTAGAGCCAAGTCCCACTTGATGCTTAGTTTTCTTCCCTACTCCAAAGGCACTGTTAATTTTGTTTGTTTAATTGATGACTTTATCAGTGAAGACCCCTTGGGTAATCTATACACCTCTATTTTAAATTTTAATGATGGGTCTGTGTTGTGTGCATGTTCGTTAATATAAAACTAGGAGTGACATGAAGGTTACATTTCTTGAGCCTTTCAATGCTTTCACTAAGTTGTTAAAATACAAATTGTTAATTTCGATAAACCTAAGAGAGTAGGTTTTCTATCTTTACCCTCTGCATCGACGAGGTATTGATTAGGGGCATGTCCCGGTGTTATAGCAGCAAGCACACTACACTTCAGCTTTGCAACATTATCTCTGGCCCTAAATGCCCCGCATCGACGCGATGTGGACTAGGGCCATGTTCCGTCGGATTAATGATGCAAAAATCATTTACGACAATGTCCCATCCTGAAAACAGATCCCTACTCTAAAAACCTTGTGACACTTTGAAATGTAAACAAGGCAACACACTTAATAAAGGTTGAGCATGGGACATTGGACTTAGCTATCCCGCACCGACGCACTATGGGTTGGAGCCATGTCCCAAACAATTATATGATTTTTTTGTTTGTGTAACAATTTCGGAGATAACCAGTTTGAACTTAACTCTCTTGTGCTGGCAGGGTGATGATTGAGGCAATGATGCTATTAAGTTCACTTTGCAAACCCAACAGATTGCATGTTTTCTCACCCTTATCCTCCGGCGCCAACGCGGTTCTGAGTAGGGGGAAGTCCCACTGAGAGAGAGAGAGAGAGAGAGAGAGAGAGAGAGAGAGAGAGAGAGAGAGAGAGAGAGAGAGAGAGAGAGAGAGAGAGAGAGAGAGAGAGAGAGAGAGAGAGAGAGAGAGAGAGAGAGAGAGAGAGAGAGAGAGATGGCAGTGGCCACTACTGTGCTCACGTCTGTATCTAGCTTTTCATAGTTTTTCCCCACACTATGTGGAGCTGCCAAAAAGCATGCAATGCCCCCGTTCTTGACCCTTCAACATCCTGCGTCCGCCCGGAAGGGCAAGCAGTAGAGTCTGAAATCGTTTCTCATCAACAAAAAACCATAATTTCGCTTACACGTTCTTTGTCCTTCAACATATGGCATTGGCATGAAATGTTTTACAGCACAATCTGCAGAGATTTGAAATGTTATCTAATGAGGAAATCAACCCATGTTGTGGCTACGATTATTGGAGTCATGCAAAATAAATATTGTGTGGAGCAAAACCCAAACCTGCACAGAGATAAGGACGCAAATTGTGGCCTAGATTCTTTCGTGCATAGATTTTGAATGTTTTTTTGCTATTGAATGGGCATTCCTCTCTCTCTCTCTCTCTCTCTCTCTCTCTCTCTCTCTCTCTCTCTCTCTCTCTCTCTCTCTCTCTCTCTCTCTCTCTCTCTCTCTCTCTCTCTCTCTCTCTCTCTCTCAATCTCAATCTCAACTATACTAATAGGAAAGCTAGATCAAGCAGAGGTGAAAGCTGTTGAGTAGCGGACAATTGGTCTAGAGCTCGAGCCTCAGATTCAATGGGCGCACTAGCTGCAAGCTTGCCCAGATGGACACTTTTCCCCTTCAGATGCAGTTTCAAAACCAGGATCTTCGACAGTGCGGGTCTGCTATCCAATGGTCTTTTGTTTTGTTTTGTTTGATGTTGTCATCAATTAAGGGGTCTGATATCGAATGGTCCGTTTCCTGGCTTGAGAGAGAGAGAGAGAGAGAGAGAGAGAGAGAGAGAGAGAGAGAGAGAGAGAGAGAGAGAGAGAGAGAGAGAGAGAGAGAGAGAGAGAGAGAGAGAGAGAGAGAGTTTAAAGTGCTATTCTAGGAAAATTACCAAATATCCTTGTAAATTGTGGAAATTTCCAAAATACCCATCAAATTTAAAAAATTCGCCAAGTACCCCTTATATTTAGCAAAAACTTTCCAAAATGCCCTTCAATTCTACCAAAATAACCCTAATTAACCTCGCAACCATCTCTAAAAACTTTTTTTTTGGTGTAAATCTTCATAGAAAGATTGGTTTTCCTCAAGAGAAGATGATAGAACTGGGATTTTAGATGGTATTGAGGACTCTTCAGATGAGATCGTTCATCATTTTTGTACACATAAGCTTCTATTTGTGAGCTCGTCGGCAAATAATTTTGTTTGAGACGCTAAATGATAGATCCCCATTGTCATAAACATTAAACTATGCAAAAAATGGGGCAAATCCATACTAAAATAATGCAAGGGTATATTGGGAATTTTTTCAAATTTGAGGAGTATTTTGAGAATTTTCACAAATTATAGGGGTATTTTGGTAATTTTCCCTTTATTTATTAACCTATGTGTTTAAGATAAAACATGGTTCTCTCATTGGCGTGTTCTCACGTGCACTCCCAATAGTGCTTCTCAGCGCTGAGACGGTGGTGCGATGATGATTGCGGTGTGGGCGTGTCCCCGAAGCTCGTTCTTCTCGTACGTACAAGTGTAGCCTCTCTAGTTGGCATACCGATAGGAGCTGCTCATCTTGGAAGTTGTAGGCCATAAATTCAATTCTCCAATAGTGACAAGCGTGACCTCTCTAGCTAGCACAACGAGGGGAGGTGCTCATCTTGGAAGCTGTAAGCCACAAATCCAAATTTTCAATAATAACAAGAAATATGGGCCCACTAAATAAAAGTGCAAAGGTTTATGTGCTCCCCGAGCTTGTTCTTCTCGTACGTACAAGCATGGTCTCTCTAGCTGGCATGATGATAGGAGGCGCTCGTCTTGGAAGTTGTAAGCTACAAATTCAATTCTCCAATAGTGACAAGAAATATGTTCCCATTAAATAAATGTGCTACTTGCCAATTACCTTACAAACACATGCACTTTGTGTATTTTTGTGTCCTTGGGTTGGACTATAGCTCATGATTTTGTGCATCAATCCGCACTACCAAAAGTGGAGCTATTCCAAGGATTGGGTGGGGGTAGAGTTTCAATATAGCATCGACTTTACATGCTAAAGTTTACGAAACTCTATGGATTGGCCATTTTTTGGATTCCTTATAATTGCCATTGCAGGAGGAGTGCTTGGAGTTTCAATAGCTTATATTACTTAATCAAATACAAATTTGTATTGTGGCAATAATCACCTTCATGCATTGGAGTTTTCAATCCTCTGCAGATTGACCATTTTGTTGGACTTTCTACATTTGACATTATGGTGGGGCTTAATCCAAAAAGCAATTTGTGTTACAATTCTCTTTACTTTTGCTCGAAAAAATGCCACCCTTGGTTTTTTTTGCTTGGTGTATGGATTTCCTCGTTAAGATAAAGCTCTATCATTATGTAAAGTTAGTGTGGTATGGTTGGAGATATCATAGAGGGCATAAAAGCTCCCACGAAGGAAGATTAGCGAGGATTTCTTGTGCCTTAGATTTGCCTCTACAAAGGCATATATGATAGAAATAAAACAACATAATCTCTTCTTCATCAAAACACCATCACAAGCCCATTTATTTGTGACACTAAGTAAACAACTATTCACAATAGCCAACTTATTTCTTTGAAATCACTAGCACACATTTCTAGGCTACACATTTCATCAAGAGTGCCATATTGGTTGTGGCTATGATAAAGCTCTTTCATTATGAGATGTTGGTGTTGTATGGCTGGAGATAGCATAGAAAGCATAAAACAACACGATCTCAATTCTCCATCAAAACACCACTACAAGCCCATTTAACGTGACAATAAGTAACCAACTATTCACAATATTCAACATTTTCACTAGCACACATTTCTACGATACACATAATTTTGAAATCACTAATACACATTTCTAGACTATTGACAAGTGAGAATTTCACCAAGCCTCCCATATTTGGTTATGGCTAAAATAAAGCTCTATCATTATAAAAAGTTTGTGTGGTAAGCTTGGGTATTGTATAGAGAGCATAAAACTTCTCATGAAGAAAGCTTAACGAGGATTTCTCGTATGTTACAAGTACCTCTACAATGACATATATGATGGCAACAAGATAATATGATCTCAAATTTCCCTAAGAACAACACCACAATCCCATTTATTTATGCACAAGCTGCAACCTGCATGTAGTCCTAACTGAACCATCCTTTGTAAACTTCGAACGCTGCATCTTACCCAATATACAGCCTTCACAAACATGCTTAACAGGTGCTTCAAGAGGCGGCAAAGAAGCAACCATATCAACTTTTTACAAACATAGCAAACTGGTAAAATTTAGATGCCCAAAACGTGCATGCCAAAGTTTTGTATCTGAAATAGCCTTAGAATCCATAACTGCATTTGCAAAGTTCTATCCACGCTCGTCATACAAAGTGAGCTTATATAGACCACGACATAAAATGCCTGATGCAGCAATCTCATCACCAAAACTGAGATAATGAATTGTAAATCTGCCATCCACAAATTTCACATCAAGACCAAGTCTTGCAAGTGCAGATACAGACAAAAGTTTCTACTTGATCCCAGGTACATAAGTGCATCAATAAGTATGAAAGAACAGCCATTCACAAAAAACAGCCAACACAGTCTTTCCAACTCCCTTGACCAGATAAGAGACATTGTGGACACAACTGACTGAATTCCCATGAGGGACATACCCTGAAGAGAGGTAAACAAGTCACGATGAGAGGTAATGTTCTTTGTAGCACCACTATCAAAGTACCACACATGAGCATTTGCAACAAATGGCATACATGCATCATTCGACAGAAGGACATAAGTGCACTCTGCACTGAAAGCTTATTCTACATCAGCATCACAATCTTCTTTCACAGAAGACTCTATAATTGTTGCACTTGTAGTGGAACTAGCCTCTTTTGCCTTCAATTTCGGACACTGCTTGATCAAATGATCATTAACTTTACAATAATGACAACGCATCTTCTTTTTGCCCTTTTCACTAGAATCCCCAAACAAATTGTTGCTAGCAGAAGCATTAGGAACATGTGATTTACCACTCGTAGAAGAGCCATGAGAAGTGGCTACATTGCTATTACCACCTTTTCTTTGAGTAACAATAAAGGCATGTTCAATTGCACGTTGTTTACCCCTGTTTTTTAATGGAAAGTGACTCTTGCAGCAACAATGTGCATAATGCATCAAACTTGACAACTTCTGGATTTCCTTAGGTTATAAGTCTCCAAGTACTAGCAAAAGTCTTGTAAGAATTGGGCAAAGCATCAAGAACAGCCTGCACAAGGAAACCGTCAGAAATGACTTGGCCTAATTTACTCATTAATATCCTTGACACCAGTGAGGAAAGTGTCCATTTCATCTTCCTTATGCATATTATTTGACTCCAGCTCTTTACGCAGCAATGCAATTTTAGCCTCACTGCGACTTGCATAAAGACCAGCCAAAATATAACAAGCCTATTTTGCAGATTTAGCTGAACGAATGTGAGGAGTAATAGTGCGCTTCACAGATAATGCAATCAATGCATCAACATGCACATCTCTTACATCCCAACGAGCTTGTTCACCCGTAAGCAAAACAGCTTTGGCAACAACAACCCTACCACCAAAACCTACAATATCCTCAACATCGTCCAATATTCCAAACGCCCTTTGACACAAGGTCATGTTGCATCATGTAAGCACACATAGGGTAATTTTCCCCATCCAATCTATCCTCAGCAACAAACATCTTGAACACATTTGTGATGTTGTCAACCATTGCGAATGCATGCACATGATGTGAAAACTGCCCGAAAAGAGGAGAAATGAAGCGGGACCAACACGTGCTATATAACACAACCCATAGAAGATTGTAAGGGACATGCTATGTAGAAAACGACACTGACAAAAACTCTACAAAAATGACAAAAGTGATAATATGGCCTCTTCCTCTTTAAACGTGAAGAATTGAGAGATTTGAGGGCACTAGATTTGATTTATGGAAAGAGAGAATGAAAGGCATTTTTTTCTCAAATGATTGCAATGATGCATTGTAAGATGCGAAACATGTAGCTATGACAAATGAGGCATGGCTTAATCTAAAAAAGGAGAGTTGTGGCAGATGAAATTTTGGTAGACCTTAAGGGTCTTGACACTACCTATGCTGTGTGAGAAAATAGGACGCCTGTTCCAGGTGCACTTGATGTAAAAATTGATGCGTATGCAATTGGATATTGCACAATCTGTAGCTTTTTACATGTATTCTTTCCCACCTCTAGAATTCTGGTTTGTCCTGTTTTGATGATAAGTTAAAGGCTATTTTCTTGCTTATAAGCTTGCTTGATTCTTGGGAGACTTTGGTGGTCTCATTGTCTAATAACCCAAACCTTACCGTTGATGGAGTAAGGGGTTCTATCCTCAATGAGAGGAAATTAAACGAAAGGCAAGTGGTGAGGCTAATGCTTCGGATCACATGGTTAGAGGAAGGACAGAGTAGGAAAGGCCATAATAAGCCAAATTGCAGGTACTTTTTTTTTAAAAAAGCAAGAAAGAAGAAAGAATGTGGGTGACATGTAAAATTTCACCAATTTTTACAAACTTTTTGCAAAAGTAAGTGCCATAAAAGTAATAGGACACTTTTGAAAGGTCCCCTTTGAAGCATGCTGAATGTTCAAATTTATCGCCCATAAATTTGGAGATTTTTACAATTTCAAGGTGCAATCCACAAATTGATATATGGCAGCTATGTGCATCAAAACGCCCACTTTTCAATGCTAAAATTGACATCTAAATGCTGAAATTTGTCCAAATTTGGACCAAAACACCTGCTTTTTTGTAAATTTTCAACAATTTTAACAATTCTCTTACATACAAAATATGCTCCCATTCGAGAGTGAAGCATACTCCGAGGTGAAATTTCTGAAATGCACTTGTTGTGATAGAAAAGAAGGTGCACACAAGTAGTCAACAAGTGCGCACAAGAAGCAACGAGGCCTTACAAGCAGAGAGGGGTTGCTTATCGTCCCCAAAAATAAAGGGTAAAAGGAGACAATGTTTTTTTTTTTGCATGCAAATCAGAGATAGAAGGGGCCACCAATGAAGAGCGAGAAGTGAGTGAGCTGTTGGAAATCAAAAAATAAATTTGACACCAAGATCACACGTAGAAGAGTATTGAACATCTTATGGGCCGAGATGGCAAAGAAACAAAAGGCTGTCCATGTATTCCCAACTTCTACCATCAATGAGACTTTGGAAGTAGGATAATGGCAATGCCATGCGAGGCACGCAAAATCACTCTAAAGAATTCAAAACCTGCAAGGCCCTCTCTCTCTCTCTCTCTCTCTCTCTCTCTCTCTCTCTCTCTCTCTCTCTCTCTCTCTCTCTCTCTCTCTCTCTCTCTCTCTCTCTCTCTCTCTCTCTCTCTCTCTCTCTCTCTCTCTCTCTCTCACACACACACACACACACACACACACACACACACACACATCAACTTCATTACCCTTCTTGAAAAACAGATTTCTTACAAGATCTAGGAATTTTCATTAGTATGGTCTTCCCAAATAATTGTGGGTCATACCCTACTCTCCCTTGTAGTTATAGAAAAGAATCAAGATGATTTGACTTTCCTAAAAGCAACCAGATGTATAGTCTTTCCAAAAATGAATGATATAAAGCTTAGGTAGCCCAACAAACGAACATACTCCATGTGTGTAGTATGAATTCTTAAATTTCACCTAATATGATTGTAACTTTTGATCTCATAGGTCAGTTTGACATTTTGTAGCGTTGATATCTCTCTCTCTCTCTCTCTCTCTCTCTCTCTCTCTCTCTCTCTCTCTCTTCTCTCTCTCTCTCTCTCTCTCTCTCTCTCTCTCTCTCTCTCTCTCTCTCTCTCTCTCTCTCTCTCTCTCTCTCTCTCTCTCTCTCTCTCTCTCTCTCTCTCTCTCTCTCAGGGATGAGCAGGCTAGGTACATGTGGGTGAGATTGAAAGCAGAGACAGGCAGATATCTCTACCTAGCTATTTGCTACTTTCCGCCGAGTACATCAGTTTATGCATCACCCAGAGGACAGTCCTCTTTCTCTATTTTGGATGATGACATATGGGAGTTCTCTAGGGATGGTGACATTATCATCCTAGGGGACTCAATGCTAGGACTGCCCATCATCAGGCAGTGTTTTATGATACTTCAAAGGAGATGCTAAGAGAGCTAGATGTTGTAGAGACGGGCCTGTCCAGACTATCACACGATGTGGAATATACTGAGTATGGGCGACACCTAATAGACATGGGCACCGCACATGGATTGGCCATCTTGAACGGTCTACATAGATTTCCTGCTCTGCGGGAGGTTTTACATGCTTCCCACACAGACATGGAGCCAGCAGAGTGGACTATGTCATGGCACAGCCGAATCTCATCCCTAGTATCTAGGATCTCACAGTTGGGCCCAGATCGCTTGGGGTGGCAGTGGATCATGCTCTGGTGTCGATGACCATCTCCTTCCAGTTCAGTGTAGCACACATGCCACGGGTAGCAGCGCCTACTCGCTACACATTCACACGGGAGACAGATTCTGTATACATGGACAGGATCTACAGACGCCTATGCACTGAGGACCCGGGGCGACCTCTGGAGAAGCTAACTACTATACTGACACAGACATTACATGATGCAGCAGCAGAAGCATACCCACACACCCAGCTTGAGCAGAGCAGCCGACCAGGGAGCATGCCTCAGAATAGCTGGTATGATGAGGAGTGTCGCCAGACTAGAGCCGACTTCAGAGGGAGGTGCTTTTGGGGGACGTCACTCACAAACAGTCACAGATTGACTTCCGACGCCTGGTGCGGCGGAAGAAGAGGGCTTTTTTGGCTCGACTCGAGCAGGATCTATATCAGCTATTCTTGAGTCAGGACTCGCGTGAGGCGTGGCGGCTCTTTCATGAGCAGTCCCCCCCCCCCGCTATTTCCTCCACAGAGACCTGGGGTCAGTACGCATCATCTTTGTACACAGTACCTGGACAGCCGCCCCTCCCCACCCCCCCGATCCATGCCCACACACGTGTTTTTTTCACCGCTGAGATGGTGAAGAAACCTATTGACAGGATGAGGACTCGGAGAGCATATGATCATGATGGCTTAGTCACTGAGCATTTCATGCATGCCAAAGACCTACTAGCACAGCTTCTAGCAGTTATGTTTAACCGTGCCATGTGTGAGGGCCTACCGGACACTTGGAGCCTATCTACGATCGTATCTATCTTCAAGTCAGGAGACCCCATGGAGCCTGGGAACTATCACACTATTATGATTGGGCACACACTGGCACGGTTGTATGCATCCATTCTTGAGCAACAGCTGAGTAGATGGGAAGAGAGGGAAGGAATGCGTGCAACTGGGTAGGCAGGGTTCAGGAGAGGCTTCTCTACTCTTGACCATATCGTGACAGTCAGGGCCATCATCAAGGAAGGCAGATCTCATGGGAGACGGATCTATTGTAGCTTTGTGGACTTCCGCAAAGCTTTTGACACGGTACCCAGAGCTAGATTGATGCGCAGATTACAAGAAATGGGAGTACCCACAGAGCTCATTTGGGGGATCATGGCATTGTACAGATCAGTAGTAGGGCATGTACGCACCCCTGAGGGACTTTCTACACGGTTCACTCCACTATTGGGGTGAAGCAGGGCTGCCCGCTCTCTCCTACTCTTTTCGGTATGTATGTGGATGAGGTTTCTGACTACAACGATGGGGATAAAGGTGCACAGTTGGCAGGGACATGGATTCCACTTTTGTTATATGCTGATGATATATTGTTGATCTCCGAATCCCCAGAGAGAATGCAACGTCAATTGGATGCTTTGCATACGTTTGCCCACGAAAGTGGTTTGTTTGTCAACCTTGGTAAAACCAAGGTTATGGTGTTTAATACCACCCCACAGTGGATCAGGAGGTCAGCACCTACATTCACATACGGCCAGGAGACTGTGGAATACACAGATGCTTACACTTACCTTGGAGTGGTTTTTAGCGAACTTGCATTCTCACTCAGAAGAGCAGCAGAGACCAGTGATTAGAGCCCACGCAGCATTGGGTAGATTGGAGAAGATGTGTTCGCAGGTTCAGTTTCAGGAGCCCCGGACGAAGCTCTGGCTCTTTGACACTTTGGTGGCTTCAGCATTGCTCTATGGAGCTGAGATATGGGGACCTTCATTGGATCACCGCGGGAGGCCGGGTCGCACAGACGGATGGGGGAACATGGAGAAACCTCTCGTCTCTATGATCTCGCGGCTCATTAGAGCCAAGGCATCAGTACCACGGGCCATTATCCGAGCAGAGCTAGCGGCCCCCCCACTAGTAGTGGAGGCGCTCACCAGATCAATCTCCTTCATAAACCGCACATGGGAACTTCCTAGAGATAGATATGCTCGCATAGCACTTGAGTCCTCTCGACAATTAGCCATACAAGGAGATACAACATGCTGGTATGGGGAGATGACATCATGGTTTCAGGCGCATGGGTTCAGCATAGACAGACTGCCACCATTCTAGTACTCATTGGATGCACCATCTCTCACTCTTACACAGTCAGACATCACCAAGCTCATCCGCCAAGACTTGACCCAGCTAGACACTAGGAGGACATGGATACAACCAGCACAGGAATTGGACACGAAGATATATACCTTCATAAGTTCAGAATAGTCTGAACTCATGAATTATAAGAGGGAATAAAGCACTCATAAAACTATAAAAGCAAGGGACACACGAAAAGAAAAGAAAGCAAAAACAAACAAACAAACAAACTAAATCACTTTGTTTGCTACAAAACAAAACTAGATAAAACAAAACATTATTAACTTAAAAATGTTTTTAGAAAAGGCATGTGTAAAATAAGTTGACGCAACTTGGCTTAAACAAGTACTCAACTTTAAGCAAAAAAAAAAAAAGAAGGATAAGACATCTTAAAACTTTATCTCAGAAATCAAACTTCACACAACCTATTGGACAACAGCTATGAAATCCCTACTCGCGTCGTCAGTGCCCAAGAGTAGGTGCACGAAGATGGCTTTCTACAGAGACCACCTTCTCCAGCTTACGGAAGCTGGTTTTGTGACGAGACCCAGATACATGGATACCCACTTGTCTCATGGGATACGATGTGCTATTGGCCAGTTACGCACATCTTCTCACCAGCTGCGGATTGAGACTGGGAGATACAGCGGAGTACCAGCAGAGGCTAGGACATGCCCCTTGTGTGACATGGAACCTGAGACAGAGCTACATTATACATGCCGTTGCCCCGTCTACTACGAGATACGAGGCCGCTTCCATTGCTTGTTCAGGGAGGGTTTTGGACCACTCTCAAGAGTCATGGGATACGAAGATCAGAGATGCCTAGGCTTGTTCTTGCTAGAGCTACGCAGACACAGAGATAGCCTGATGAATGGCGAGGCTAGCCAGTCCCAAAGACGGATCACAAACTTCTTCAGAGTAGACACGGGACAGCTGCAAGAGCCACTCCCACAACAGAGCTCCCCCTCGTCTCACACCAAAGGCACACTGATCGATCGAGCGATTGAACTGGGAAATCCAGGCGCCCAAGACTGCGGAGGACTACACAACATCGACGGAGGCTATGTCAGAAGATTCAGAGCACGCTGGCTAGGCATGCACGATGCCCGATCATACTACTAACCATGGAGAAAATTGATGAGATTCGTCAACGACCGATGCTAGATCTCTTGTGATTCAGCTATCCCAACAAGCCGCCCATTTTTGCTTAGTTCACATCGACCAATCTAGGATCCCATAGTATATATCTTTGTTTTGTATTGTTGTTATGTTATTTTGTTACTCTGACTTTGTATTAGATCCACCACCTTGTAACTTTCTAGCCTCATAGGTCACTATGGCCTTTTGAAGACGTTAATATAACATTTCATTTCTCTCTCTCTCAGACACTGAGGCCATACTATAGGGACCCATGAGAGAGCTCATGGGATGATCACCATTGTATACCTTCTCCATTGTACACCTCATTAGCCCTCATGTGACGACGATAATAAGGATGTAAGGTACCCTCATTTATTTTTACTTTTATATTCCCCAGACAATGTACTAGAGTCACACATGGATGTAACCTTTTGGTCTCGTAGGTCATTTTGGCCTTTTGAAGATGGTAATATAACATTTCATTTCATCTCTCTCTCTCTCTCTCACACACACACACACACACACACACACACACACACACACACACAAAAGCACTATTTAGAAAGGTGCAAATGAAGCATCAACACAATGAAAGAAAACTTGAGGGCATGTATAAAGTAGCCAGAAAATCGCTAAACCAAGCTTTCTATGCCATGGCAATCGGTGAATGATGAGACTTGTCCCCAAAGAGTTGGTCTAGTGATAGGCTTTGGCCTCTCAACCTACGGGTTGTGGGTCCAAATCCCCCGTTGGGTCACACTCTAGAGGGACACCTTGTGTGCACCTGGTGTTCACATTGCTAGGGCTCTTGCCCTTGGACACCCGAGTGCATCCTCCGCCTCAAGTGGGTCACCTACGGAGGAGGTTCCTACCTGGCTGCTACAAGTTCTCTCCGTTGTTCCCAGCATGTGGTGCATCAATTAGGTGGCCATGGAGATGCCTACGCGTGGCTGTTACCCGATGCTACGCAGCCCTTGCCCGACCATGTAACATGGCTAATATTTGGAAGGGATAAGCACCTCCCCCTAAGGGACCTCTGGTGTGTCGGGAGGAAAAAAAGATGAAAAGTCCGTGTTCATATAATCTGTTGGGGTATTTGAGATCAACCATCTGAAAAGCAAATGCCCTGCCAACTACTACCATTTGCTTTAAAGGGAAGAAAGGTGGCAAGCAATTTGAGCAGAAGATATTACATACTTGATGGTTCAAAACCTGTGTGTTGAAAAACCAACATCCCACCAACTAATGTGTTTAAACATTCAGTTACTAAGAGCTAGTCCAAGGAACACTAGGAGCTTATGAAACACTCCCTTAGTATGATGACACAAATGCTTTTGCTATCATATAAACACTCAAAAAGTTTCCAAGTTGGAGCACACTTCTTTACAGCCAAAGACACATTTAAAGTGGCAATCAAAAATTTCTTGGAGATGGTAACCATCTGACTTTTAACCAATTTCAAGACTGCAACAACTACATTTTTACTCATATGTCACACCAATCTTCATGCGACCAGCTTCATAATACCAAGAACCCATAACTAACGTAGACATACATCGGTTACCATGATTATAATCGTTCCTCGTGTAAAATCAACTACCTCTCAAATTACTTGTTTCTTTTGAAGGGTGATGAGGCTGACACTTGAGAAGCCCATCCCATCTGATTGCAGTCGTCGCTACAATGCAGATAACTGGAACAGAAGTATGTATGGCATTACACCTGTATACAAATTCTGTGATATTCCTCGTGAAGGACAAAAAGATGCATTACAGTGGGATGTCCTCTCATTCAGTATTTTGTATATACATTTGAGCAATTCACATCATCTTCAGCACCAGAAGGCTTTTCACAGAACTTCACATAAAGAATCAATTAATCAGTAGGGAGGACATCCAGCTTCATATAAAAGGATCACACTGGGGTTACTGTAGTCTACATCCTCTTGCTGTCCAACTTCGTAAAAAAATGAGATCTTGTGCTAGGCGCTATCCATTTAAAACAGATCTAGGATTAGTTTCACAATGCCAAACACTGAAAGACAGCTCCAACTGTTTACTTCATTTCATTATTCTTCGAATGTTGCATGAATATCTCGTACCTCTCGAGTATCAGTCAAGCGAAGAAGACGTAACTTGTCACCAGATCGTAAATGTGAAAGGGTTGCAACCTGAACCATAACCAAAAAATGTTGAGTCTCTCCGTCAACTTGTGTCTGTTAATCCTTTCACTATATAAAAGATTGATACCGGTAACCCATAATTGAAGCAAGTATTGAAGGACCCAATTTAATGTTTCTTTATGATGCCATGCTGAGCAGGGAATACAGCAGCGAATGGAGAAAATCAGTTCTGATTTTCAAGCACATAGCATATTCCGAGATAGCCAACTTTGTTAAACATGTTAAACTTTCCGTTGCACACAAACCCTCCAATCAAAGGCCTTGAATCTATTTGAATTGGGTTGCCAACAGAGAGTTGGCTTGCCAACAGTAGAGAACATTTTTCTAGTTTAAAAATTCTCTGACCTCATTTACTCTTATGTCGACAACCATAATTGATGGTCTGACGACGAGGAATGGCACACTAAAACACTTCTCAGATGACACAATTGATTTGCCTGGTGTGCTTGTTCATATCACGAATTAGAAAAGATCGATGCCACGCTTATAAATTGGCCTTTGTGACAACCCTACACTGAAAATTGAACACAAAAGTTAGCTATGTACCCAGAAGCTAAAGCGTTCAGGATCATTTGAGCTTGGAGCTTCATTTAAGAGGTCTGAAAGCCCATTGCGCCTCTCTGAAAATTTCAAGTTCTACATGATTAGCGATAGTACCCATCACTCTGAAAGTTAAGTCAGAAAAGTATAAGACAAGACCTCTTCGTGATGCTTCTGTTATCCAGGATCGAGCCAAGTTGGCAGTAGATTCTGCTGTGGATTGAAGCTGCACCAACCACTCACTTTGTCAGCCCAGAATAACAGGGTAGAGATATTAAACCCCTCGACATTAGCTACTGTTATGTCTGTGCTACAGGTGCATGCTCTGTATTTTCAAGTACCTCTGCCAATGATTGCCCATCTTCAACAGCCACATCTTTAAGCCATGTCACTTCACCGACACGGTACCTAGAACATCAAAAATCTCAACTACTATACCTTAGCTTTGAGCCTTTTGAGATTGACAGAAAAGATACAACTTTGTCAAACATGCTACACTACATCGTGAAAAGCTTGTAAAGTTATCAAAGAGAGATGAAGTGTGGATTTCTCTACCCATCCTGGTCCCAAGTCTTGATGATATTGCACCGTCTACGACCCTCTACCTGCACAAGAAGAGTAGTTGTTCAGTGAAACGAACTGTACAAGATTTTTGTTCTTCTCTTTTAAATTCTTGCCTTTTCTATGTATTTACGCAACAAGGATTTTCATCAATAACTTCTCAATCGTTGTTGGTAAACATTCTGGGCACAGTGTTCACCCCAAAAGCTCAAACTAAAGAGATTCATTTTCTGTCACTTAGAACAATGGATCCCCTTGCAAACTTCTCTTTATATCCCATTGAAAGATTGCTCAAGAGAGGTATAAGCATGCAAATGCAGAATATCGTGCTCCTGCTTACGCTGGGAAAAGATCAGCGACGGCACATGTTCAAAGATAATACCCATGTAGGTGGTCGGTAAATGTGGGCTACGTCTCCCTTATAAAGAGAGTACTCTGTACAAAATAAAAGGGAGACTCTCCCATGATTCACAACACATGTACAATGGCTAGGTCACAAAATGGGAGGGGGGAAGAGCCACACACGTGGGAGGCTCTCCCATGATTGACAACACATGTACAGCAGCTAAGTCACAAAATGGGAGGGAAGAGCCACACACGTGGCCTCTAGTGCCAGTGGATTCCATGGTCCACTGTAAAGAAAGCTCCTCGCCACCCCAACTGAATGAATGCTTGGTCCTGTCTCCTAGCCTAGCCTTGTCGAGCTGCCCTGTATGCTATCATACGGTTCTTTGAGAGAGAAAGGCCGAGCCCCGAAGGCCCATAGCCTCTAGTCTTCTTTTACCACCTCCTCAAGCCAAGGGTCAAGGACCACTATTACGATGCCGTTGCCGCAACTCTAATCCTTTGGAAAGTGCACTCTAAGACCAAGGCCAACTCTCACCGAACGTGCGAGAGAGGACCCTCCTCTTACATCTCAAAGAAAAAGCATGTCTCTTTAGGCTCTAACTGCAATCAACACAGCTCACAAGGTAAATGTCAATCTGCCAGAGCACTATCGAAGTTAGATTTGTGTGGCCAGGAAGGGTCTCTGGTTGTGAGAGTTCTATCAGAATAGGCAGAGAAAGATGCAATGAAGATGAGAACCAGCCTTCGACCCGGTGGACACCTTGACTCTGATCTGTTGACTCTGATCTGGCTCGACTCCGATAAGATCTTCTGACACTAGAGAACACTTGCAATGCCACATACATGAACAAGGCAATTGTGGACAAGAGAGATCACTGAGGTAGAAAGAGACAGGACGTTTGAGAAAGAGACAGAGAGAAAGATCTACGTCGTAGGAAACTATCCCAAGAGACCTTAAAGATCTATCCGATGAGGAAAGTTGAACTCAAGACCTGTTATTCAAGAGGGAAATGGCATAACCAATCTACCACACTTGGGTGATAGAAAGGTTATACCATTTTCCTCTTTTTAGTAGTACACACACACCCAAGAAGAAGATTGTTTTTACCTCGTAGGAAACTATCCCAAGAGACCTTAAAGGTCTATCCAATAAGGAAAGTTGAACTCAAGACCTGTTATTCAAGAGGGAAATGGCATAACCAATCTACCGCACTTGGGTGATAGAAAGGTTATACCATTTTCCTCTTTTTATTAGTACAGACACACACCTGAGAAGAAGATTGTTTTTACGTTGTAGGAAACTATCCCAAGAGACCTTAAAGATCTATCCGACGAGGAAAGTTGAACTCAAGACCTGTTATTCAAGAGGGAAATGGCATAACTAATCTACCACACTTGGGTGATAGATAGGTTATATCATTTCCCTCTTGAATAACTGGTCTTGAGTTCAACTTTCCTCGTCAAATAGATCTTTAAGGTCTCTTGGGATAGTTTCCTACGACGTAAAAACAATCTTCTTCTTGGATGTGTGTGTGTGGGTGTGTGTGTGTATTAATAAAACAAGGAAAATGGTATAACCTTTCTATCAGCACACACAGAGAGAGAGAGAGAGAGAGAGAGAGAGAGATGCCTCAAGGCTGCCAGTGTGGCTGCCCTCTAGAGACGGTGGAAATCTCTGCTCTCCTAAGCCTGCACATGCGGGAAAGTGCTCCGTGTCTGACGACGATGCGCACAGAATGGGCTGCCCTGAGGGAAAAGACTCATCTGCTGCCCATCGTCCCTAGAGAGGAGCGTCTGCAAGTGCTGCCCTTGGCAAGGCTTGGCTGCCACCAAAACGCCCTACAGCTGCCCACCACAAATGCTGATGGGGCTGGCTGTAAAGCGCTAGGGGAGGGGGCTGCAAAAACGCAGATCTGTGGCTGCCAAAACAAGGGCTGCTCTACTGGGCTGAACACACACTACAAGAGGACCCCTCCTGGGCCCATATATAGGCCCATCTCGAGGCTGCCTGACCTGCCTTTCCCCTCCACGACCTAATAACAAGGGGAATGAAGGGCCCTAAAAAAGGGAAAGACCAGCCTACAGGTCACTCAGCATACCCAGAAGGCAAGGGGAAAATACACAGGGCCTGAAGGAGACTACACGGCCATGGATTAGAGCCAAAACCCCAGGCTACACATGGCTGGAAGTTCCCGACATTAGAGAACTACCTCACACTGGCCGGGCATAGCCACAAAACAGCCCCAACACCTGTCCCTGGGAGACACCGGGACCGACTGGACGAGTCCACAGGATGCCATAACTCTAGCAAGTTCTTAGCATAGAGAGAACGAAAGTAGAGAGCAAAAGGGGATTTTCTTTGCTTGATGATAGTGGGATTTAGAGTTTCCTGATAGAGGTGATGCTCACAAGAGTTAAAAGTATTCATATACTAAAAGTAGAGTTTATAATAAAATAGCCATGAAGGTCTTCACCTCCAAATAAAACCGTCCATCAGGAAGAGGCTGGCATCTACACGTACATTTGCAATGTTAGAAAAGTTGCAACAAAGGAAGATGGGTAAGAAGCAAGCAAAATGCAAGTCAACAATTTGGTATTTCTATTTTGAAAAAATCTTACTCGGTTATTTCCACTTCACAAGCAACATCCGCAATAGTCCCTGTTTGTGCATCAATGCCAACCTGCATTAAGATTCACAGCTTATCAAGGTTTTAATTTTAAGGCAATTAATCAGGATAGAAAGCTAATAGGACAAACCATGCCCATTCTATGATTTCCTTCCATAACTCTCCTGACCTACAAACATACACAGACAATGTGCAAATTCAAAATATGCTACAATGGACATTTCTGTCAAAATAGCATGATCCAAGAATAAGAGGACTCCACCTAAGTGTAGCATACCATAAGACGATATCGAGGTTCAAAAATGTTAAGACACATTTTTTCCATAGGCATTATAAAATCCATCACAAAGAAAGGCAAAATCTCCTTCCCCTCGCTTACTGCTTTTGTGTCCATTTCCTCTTTTCTTGCTGCAAGTTCCTCCGGGAAATTCTTTTCGATAATTTTCTTCAATGTTACACTGCACACGGTATGGAAACCATTTGACACAATGCTAAGCCTACAAAATAACAACTCCTTAAAGACTTGGATTAGAGCACACCTTACAGGGTAAGTTTTAGGGCTCAATAATAAGACAACTCTGCATATTGGGCATTTGTTACCTGTTTAAAAGCGTCTCTCTCTCTCTCTCTCTCTCTCTCTCTCTCTCTCTCTCTCTCACACACACACACACACACACACACACACACCTTTCTTTTTTTGGTAATGTCACATTGAATTACTAATGGGAAACCTCAAAACGAGGAAAACCTAAATTTCGGGGATTGACGACGAGAGGTGGAACACATGATCCACCTTTACTTGCTGAAACATGAGAAGAGTACAAGCTCTCCAAACAAATCCAAAGCACCCAAAAATGAACCCAAGCGAAAAAGTATGCATATGGCTGAAGCACTAGCAGAAACACTCCAAAAAGCCAGAAATATCGACCAAAAGATATCCCACGGAAACGAGTGCGAAGGCATGTAGAGATGTAATCAACAAACCGAGAGCAATACCACAGCAACTGCGGGATAGTCTCAATCCTTGCAGTGCAACGAATGCATCGTGAAGGAGCGACTCTTCAGGTTTGAAGAAAATTGCCATTTGGGAGAACTCCAATGAGACATCTCCACATGAACAATCACTCTTTCAAAGGAAGTTTAGCATGCCAAACGTTCATGACCCCATTGTGCCACCAAGCAGTACATTTATGCATATTCCATACCATATTGCAGTGATCCACTATCCAAGAGGATGATTGCAAATGGTAATATACCTTCCTGGCACATAAGGAACGCTTAGGAGAACCATCCTAATGCCAATCAGAGTGATGATCCTCGACAAAAAGTGGCGGAATGGAAGATTTAGAAACAACAATATCCTGAATAATCTACCATGCATGTCTATAATGCATACCAAGACCAAAAGTAATAGCCACCTACCGAAATGAAAGTACGCTCCCATTAGCGTCAACCACATCGGATATCGAAGTAATGCATTTTTGGGAGAGAAAATATGCTTGCCTAGGCAACCGTTGAACTAAGGTCTCTGGTCAAATACCATGCTCCAATCTTTACTTTCTAGCCTAAGTGAATTGCCACTATCGCCACCACGACCATGCCAGGACAAATGCTAGAGACTTGCTTGCAATCAGCTATAAGATTGGATGCGAGGAGGCAGCTCGGAATTGTAGCTTCAAGTTTTCCAAAAACCACATTCCAGTATAAAGGTTGCCAATGACCAAAAGCGGGTGTAGAAACCACATGAGAGCATAAGCAAACATCAGCATCCAGGACTTTTTTGGCTCCACTAAAACTAACAACAACGTGGCCTTCCTGGCATAAACATGAGAGCATAAATGTAAAATATTCAGTTCACCACAAGATTTTGGAGTACATATTTTGTCCATAGAAAGTAGTCGCAATCCGCGTTGGTGTGAGGAAGTGGACCAAAAATGTTCTTAAATCCAAGACATGAAAGCACCAAGACGACGAGCCGGCCAATGTAATAATGGTAGAAAAAGTTGCATGTATACTATCAAGATGGACTGAACTATTGAGGCATAAATGTGAGGGCCAGGTAGACAATTTCCAATAATGTAATTTGGATCGAAATTTATGCCTAACCCAGTCCAATCGTTTGACATTGTTTACCAACCAAGCTAAAGGATATCCAAGATGTCACACAATCTGATCCGGCCTCGCAATCTCACCTGACCATAATATAAAAATGCCAATCCATCTGATGCAGTGGCAAGAGTTTAGATTTTCAAAAATTGAGCTTAAGACTAATGGCCAGCCAATAGATACATCGTACATCAGCTGGCTGATTTTTGGGCCAAAACATGGAACTATCAGCATATGCTTGTGCCACAAAATGATTGCCAGATGGTAATACCAATCCATGCAAATGTCCAGCTGTTGTCAAAGAATCCAAATAAAGCAACAAAGGATGAGTGGCAGTAGCACATAACATGGCACTCAAAGGACATCCTTGTTTGACAAAATGACCACGATCCCATGACTGCCTAAGCTCGCCATCGATTATGTTGGAAGATTGACTATATTCATAAAGAAAATAAACCACCCGCCGCATTCGAGTACAAAGCCCAAGCACACCATTATTTGTGCGATGAAATCCCAATGAACCGTATCAAATGATAAGTACATCTTGATTGTATATTTAGCGTATTCAATTCCGAGGAAGGTATTAGCAAGATTATCCATAATTTGTCTTTGAGGAATGAACCCATATTGAGTGGCATGTATGCCGAAAAACAAGTGATCTTTAATGCGTCTAGCAAGCATTTTCGACATCATTTGTAGATGACCGGCATAAGTGTAATGGGACACCAATGAGAGAGAAATTCATTGTTTAGGGAATAATTCAACCAAGCCTTCTTTCCACGGACAAAAATTATGTAGTCCATGCATAATTCATCATGAAAAGTAGAGGCTGCTTTAAAGAATCCCAAAAGCAAAGCAAAAACTCAACAGTAAGACCATCCAATGACCGAGATGTAACAAACTGCTATGTGACTCAGCTTCAGTGAATTCACCCTCAAGGGTGCATCTGCATCAGCCACAATCAATATAGGATGCACATCTGACAACGATAATTGCTTGGCTTGCAATACTTCCTGTGAAGGAGCCATAGGAGCTGCAGAAAACCGTTGATAATGACCCACCATAGCATTTGCTAACTGTATCTTAGTGGTGGTCCATTGTCCAATTCACTCTCCACTCTTTTAATGGCCGTTTGTTGTCGCAAATGATGTAAGTTCTTGATGTTTTTTTTAGTGACCAATATTTGTTCATAAAATCGGATTGACACGATATAACTTTTCACTTTTCCACTTTTCGCATGTTATTGTGCATCAATGATGTCTTGGCAGCACATAAAATCTCTTGCTCAGATGGAGTAAACAATCACAAATCCACAAGGGTTTCTAGCTCGTGACATACGGCCTTATCTTCTTGCACCTTGCCCCTTTGCCATTGCATGTACCATGTACCATAATCCTAGATTACTACCTGTATACGCATAACAAAACGAAATCAAGCCATATCCAGATCTATAAACATCTGAGAGATAAGAGGAGGAATCACTGATTCAACCATATTTTGGAAGGCCTCATGCGATCAATTCAACCCCTCTAGTTCCAAAATTCTCAGTATGCAAAAGTAGATCAGAGGTTCCATAGCATCCATCACCTCATTTGGTTCCTCGATTGTACACATAACTTCTCTAGTGGGAATAAAATCCTCTAGAACCTCACCCAACAATTTCATAAACTCTTCATTATCTTCATCTCCTCTTTGCTTTACATCCAATATCCCATAATGTTGTTGGATGCCCCTGTCATAAGGAACTTAAAGCCCTCACTAAGCCATCATCCAAAATAACCATAAGCTCCACGTCTTCCTCTGCATAAGACAAATATTGTAACGTAATCTTACACTGATCACAAGAATCCTCGTCAAGTTGTTGTCCCAAGTAAAGTTGTTAAGTATCCTTCTCATATGTAGCACACAATCCCTCCAAAGCTTCATCCAAAAGACACACGATTTCCACAACTTCCTCGTCATGAAAGAAACCCTCTTGAGAACCCATCTCATGCTGCAAGAAACCCTCATCTTATGTAGAATGCAAATTGGCTATATGTCCCTCCAACATTTTCTAGACCCTCTCACCTTCTTTCAAGTACCTCTGCACCTCTACAGCATAGAAATCTGTATGTTCCACGAAGATAGCATTCACTTCCGTTTCCAAATCATCATCATAAGCTTTCCACTCATTTCTAGCAAAACAAGTTTGCATATCAATCTACACCCTCTCTGAGTAGGCATCCACATCTTTGGAATTTCCCTCATCTATCACATCGCAAACATATGAACCATACACAAAAGCATCAACACCATCATGTGAACCTGAATTTTGCATAAACATAACATTGTCATTTTGCATTGAGTCATCAACATATGCACCCTTCCCATCTATGGAAGATGAATGCTCATACGTGTGCTTGCAATTACCCTGTGACAAATTATTTTCATCCTCTTTATGCCTCGGATATAGTTTGCATACCGTAGGCAATTCTCTTTATGCCCAGGGTATTGCTTGCATACGTGGACATTCCAAACTCATGTTACCTTGTAAAAAAGTCACTTCATGACAAGCACATCTCCACATGGATTGGAAATAGCACCCAGATCACAAACCATCTCTGAATAACTTTCCTCACCTTCCATTTCACTCTCTGATGTCACTTCAACTTGTATATCGTCCATAGATACTTCTTTGCATTGCTTTGGGAGCCTTGAAACATCATAGCTTTAACCCCAAAAGAACAAAACTTATGTAAAGAAAGTGGAATATCCAATTTTTCATACACAACTTTGATTATGTCATTTTCTTTGGCATGTAATAGTTGGTCATCTTGTAGAAGACACTCACCTATAATGGCTTCTAGCTTTGCTAGAACTTGATCACCACCACACGCGTCATTTGGTACAATTCCCTTTGCCTCTGTAGAAGCAATCCCAAGTGTACATATTCAAGGTACTCTTGCTTAATGGCTTCTTCAATGTCATCCCAACTCTCTTCATATTCCCTTGCAAGGTCTTGGATTTGCTCACAACAATTTGGAACCACTAGTTGTTCAAACGTTGCTATCATCTAATGTTTTGGTACCCCTCAAAGCTTCATCTCCATGGCATCACACACCTAGGTTGTAACCTTCAAACATGTTCCACTTGTCAAATACCTCACCTAATGCCGCTTCTATCTCTTCTTCCATTTTCTTTTTCTCTAATATTTGTTCTTCTTTTGCGGCCTATACCTGTTGCATAAACACAACAAAGGCTTGAAACATTTGCATGGTGGCTGGATCAAACCACATCCCTGAGCTTTGAAGCTCTATGTGGAGACCTTCAAAGAAGCTTTTGAACCCTTACCCTAGCCTACTTCACATCGGGTTCACCAAAAACTATGTCAAGTACGCAGTGTGGCTAGGAAAGCGCCAGGCCTTTGGTTGTGACGGTTCGTAGGAAGATCAAGCGAATCGAAACCTTTGAAGCAAAAGACGCACTTGAAAAGAACAAAATTCCCGCCATGAAAACCTCACTCTTAAAAAGAACCAAGATCAACTCAAAACCCTTGTGTGTCTGTGATGATTTGGTGTAGCCTCGCTCTCAATTGCACGAATACAGTTCTCATTTGCCTTGTTAAAAAAACCCACCCTAATTTTTTAATTCAATTCTTTCTCGAGACCATTTCATGGAAGCTTAGGCACTTCATTAGACAAGCACAAATGCTTATTTAAAGAGAGAAAACCCTACTTGGTGGCCTCAGACAGGGTAGAATCAACACAAGACTGCACTAGCATCTTCCCTACATGTGGGTGAAAGCATCTTCCCTTGAAACGGTTTACCGGGTACCTATTGTATCAGCTGCTACACCCACGTAGTTTTAGATTGTAGTAGTAGTAGTAGTATTTTGTTCCACTTCTAGTTCTTTTGTACCCAGACATGGTATTAGATTCACTATTTTGTAACTGATTGGTCTCATAGGTCATTTTGGCCTTTTGAAGACGTTAATATAACATTTCATTTCATTTCATTTCTCTCTCTCTCTCTCTCTCTCTCTCTCTCTGTGTGTGTGTGTGTGTGTGTGTGGAGAGATAGACGCCCATTAAGCTCTGGAGAGCTAGACGCCCACGTCTACAAGGGCGACCACGACATCGACGGAGGCCCCATCAGAGGATCAGGACTATTCTAGCACGACATGGGAGACGTCCAGTACGACTATTTACACTAGAGGACATTGACGATGCTCTTCAGCGCGACCGGTGTAATACATTCTCGGAGAATCGCCCGATGCCAGGCATCCTCAGACATTGGTGATGATGATGATAATTTTAATTTTTAATTTTATTACTTTACTTCATTTTTATTTTGTACCCAGACATTGTATTAGATCCACCAAGATTGTATCAGTTTGGTCTCATAGGTCATTTTGGCCTTTTGAAGACGTTTAATATAACATTTCATTCATCTCTCTCTCTCTCTCTCTCTCTCTCTCTCTCTCTCTCTCTCTCTCTCTCTCCCCTTCCCGAGCCATTGAGCTCGGGAGAGCTAGACGTCCACGTCTACGAGGGAGACCACGACATCGACGAAGGCTCCATCGAGGATCAAGACTATTCTAGCACGACATGGGAGACGTCCAGTACGACTATTTACAGAGGCGGACATTTGATGATGCTCTTCAACGACCGATGCAATACTTTCTCGTACAACGCCCGATGCCGGGCATCTGTAACAAACTGCTGACGTGTCAAAGCCTAAAGAATGGAGTCAACGTACAGATGTGGCCGAGGGGCCTAAACCCTAATGTCTGCCAGAAACCCTAACTTCTGAAACCCTAATGCTGGAAACCCTAACCCTGAAACCTGAAAACCCTAACCCTAAAACCTGCAAACCCTAATTTCTGCCAGAAACCCTAACCCTAACCCTAAGGTAGCAGACAAATTCCGAAAATTGCGCTGACATGATGACGTGGCAGGCTGTACGGATTTCCGCGTTTTGCGTTGGCCGATGACGTGGCAGGCTGTACGGATTTCCGTAAATTGCGCTGGCAGCTTTTTGGCTTTGCTTTTGAACCAGAAGCTTTTGAGTTTTAAAGGCTTTTTACTATAACTGCTTTTCAGGCCAAGGGCCTTTAAATATGAGGCTAGGGCTCATTCTCTGGCATGCTTCAGTACGAAGGTGCAGAGTCTGGAGTACCGGCTTGTACTGTGTTGATGCAATATATAGAAATACCAAAAGGGGCGCCAAGGTTTGGGGCCAATACTCTCTGGGGTGGAATTCCGCCCTCCGTGTCGCGTGTCGTCTCTCTCTCCATTTCAGTTCAGTTGTTATTTGAAGTGCTTAAAGTTGTTCAGTCTGTTCTTTTCTATTGGCACGTGGTGCCCGCCTTGTGACAGCATCCTCGGGTATTGATGATGATGATTTTAGTTTTTTCACTTTACTTCATTTTATTTTGTACCCAGACCTTGTATTTGATCCACCAAGATTGTATCAGTTTGGTCTCATAGGTCAATTTGGCCTTTTGAAGACGTTTAATATAACATTTTATTTCATTTCATCTCTCTCTCTCTCTCTCTCTCTCTCTCTCTCTCTCTCTCTCTCTCTCTCTCTCTCTCTCTCACACACACACACACACACACATAAACACACCATGCACACACGCGCACAAACATTTTCATGATGACTATTAATCAATATACACCTTCTCATATAATCATACACCCATGATGAGTACCCTTTGATCTGAAGGCACCTTTTAATGGGAATAACCTTCATGTATCTGGTTGATTTCTGGACCATGTGTAGCATGCTCTGAAAGCTTCAAATGAACTAGCTCTTACCTTCCCTTCCTGCCATGCAATCCTTTGAGCAAGATTCAAAATCTTTCATGAGGGGAAGCCTCAGGTCTACAGGAGTACTTTAAAAGGCCACTGAATTATGAGGGTGCTTTAAACACAGGTCTACAGGGAGACAACAGATATGGGTATTTAAAAGGGGTCAAAAGACATTTTAAAAGATGCTTTTTGTGCTTTCCCTGTCCTGAATGGAAAGAGGAAACATTTCCAGATTACTGGGTTAACCTTTCAATGTTACAAAAATAGGGCATACTCACCAGTACCTTTCAAGCATTACAGAACATTCTTCTTGTCTATTGAAATTGACTTTGCAAAGAAAATGCAAAATTCTAATTTCAAACTTTTTTTCGGCTCACATATTTAAAGTGAAAGAGAGTTACACAACTATGGAAGTTGCATAAATTTAAAACAGAAACCTAGAAATTGACAAAAAGAACTCCAGATGAGGTAGTATTGGCAAAAGGAGGCCCACACAAATGCCAAAAGCACAAATTCTTCATATCGGCAATTGCTTTTGGATTAATAGTAGCTTTTCAGTTGAAGCGACAACAAATACAAGTATATTGTCATAGAAGCTTCAACCTGCAAACATTGCTTTTTACTCCCATTGGCAACTATGCATATAAAATCTTCTCCCGACTCATAAAAGCTTAGAATAAGACGACCATCATGTCACCTACTTAAAAATACCCATTTGCAAAGAATAAACACAAACCTCCTGAACAAAGCACTCACCATGGTCCATGGCTTGAAGAAGACATGCGCGGCAAAAGGTATGGCCACAAGGTGTGGTCACTGGATGATATAATAGCTTCAAACAGAGAATACAATCAAAATCGTCATTGTATTGGAGTTTAGCTCGCTTTCTCCTTTGGTCTTCGGCCGTATCAAGAAAATCCTTCTTGATCTCCATCTCCACCTTTCGCAATGCATCTTGGAGAAGGAGACTGTCAAAACCAAAACACATCTCTCTCTCTCTCTCTCTCTCTCTCTCTCTCTCTCTCTCTCTCTCTCTCTCTCTCTCTCTCTCTCTCTCTCAAAGAAGGCTATCAATAGGATGAAGACTGGGAGAGCATATGATCGTGGTGGCTTGATAGCTGAGCATTTTATACATGTGAAGGATCTTTTGGCTGATCTTCTTGCATTGATGTTACGTGTGAGGGTTTTCCTGATACTTGGAGCATGTCCATGATTGTACCTATTTTCAAATCTGGGGATCCTAGTTTGCCTGGGAGTTAACACACTATCATTATTGGACACACATAGCCAAATTATATGCATCCATCTGTGAGCATGAGATGAGCAAATGGGCAGAGAGAGAGGGTATCGGAGTGCGAGGTCAGGCTGCTTTCAGGAGGGGTTTCAACTTTCTCTACCCTAGATCACATTCTCACACTACGAGCTATCATTGAGGGTGAATTTCATGGAAGGAGGATTGATTCAAACTTTGTGGATTACCTCAAAGCTTTAGATAGTGTTCTGAGGGGCAAATTGATGCACAAACTACAAGTGCTCGGAATGCCTGTATTATGCTAGCCGTTAGTTGCTCTTTATGGCTGTATATATGCTTAGATGGTTCTAGTCATCAGATATCATACTTTCTATGTGTCTAGTGTCTAGCACCGCACATCTGCACTCTCCCTGCACAGTTGGAGCCTCGACACCCCAATTGTACCTATGAATCCTCGGCTTGAAGCTGAGTAAGCTGCCAGCCAGAGTATGTACGGGTTCCATGAGTTAGTCGAGTTCCATTGAGTTCTGAGTCTGTTGTTGTGTCTTTTGAGTTGGCTTTGTTCCATTGCTCTATAGTGTTTTCGTTCTGTTGGAGTGAGTTTTCATGCATATTGCACTGAGGAGCACCCACAATAAAGAGCACGACACACTTTTTCTCGTACAAAGTTACAAATGCTCGACACACATTGGCAAGCTGAAGTTCAATCACAGAGAAAAATACTAAACCAAAGAAAACCTGGAGGCATAGAAGCCTGCAGAAGAGCCCCATCTTGGATAACTATGAGAAGATTCAATGTGCTCCGCTATTGAGTCTATTAGAAAGTATCAATGTGCTCAAACAAAATAAAGTATATCAGAGAGAGCAGCTGTATTACCTGGAAGGATCTATTTGCAAGCCCTCATAAAAAGCTTCCTGTGCTTCATGATATCTCTCTAACTGTCAACTCAAAACAACAACGGAGTAAGCTTACTTTCTCTTCTTTTGTGTTGAAAATTTAAAAATAGAAAAGGGCCTGTTTCAACATGCCAAAAGTAGTGCTGCGCCTTTCCTGTAGTAGCCTTTTAACCAACAGTTTTTCAGCTTGAGAACTTTTTCTGCATCCCTTAAAGCTAGCTGAATAAAAAAACACGAAGGCTTCAATATAAAGGAACTTAACGTTTGCAACCAACCCTCCTGAAATCTTTTTGGCTACGTAACCTCTGCATGAGACGTAGGATCCAACCCGAACAAAGCATTCTGTTCAGAGACAGCAGCTGGAATCTTTCGCAAGTGCTGGCTTAACCTTCATGACAATATTTATAGTATTAATTAGATAAGTTCAGGCTTTCTTTCAGCCAAGGTAATTTTTAAAAAAATATATTGCATTTCCTGGAATCAAGGTGACTCTCTATAGACAGTTTTTCTAGAGGGTTGTAGTGTTGGGAGGCTTGTCTTCAATGTTCAAGCATCAACATTGAACATAAGCAACATTCCAAATAGATGGACAAAACACATTACTTGGAAAAGGCCACACTTCGATTGCTCAATATCAAAAAATGTCCAAGTGGTAGCAGCTTGTTTGCTTTTGAATACTCCTTAATAGCCTGCAGAAACGGCTCTCTCTCTCTCTCTCTCTCTCTCTCTCTCTCTCTCTCTCTCTCTCTCTCAACAAACGAGGCTGATTTCTATTACTTGAAAAGTACCTCAGAACGCACAAATGATGCCGATTCTGAGGGCAAGTACATCACTGATTACAAAGCAAGCCAAAAGGCAATAGTCTGGAAACTGTAAAAACTGGAAATAGCTAGCCACATGGCAACTGTAAAAACTGAAAGCAAGGGTAAAAACCTCTACTAAAGAGAGTAAAAAGTGCCCTGGCAAGCTAAGTGGACAGAGGATGACAGCAGCCTCTGAAAGATAGCACTTCCACCAAGAGCAAACTCCTCTAATGCAAATCAAAAACCAGAACCATCAGAAGCCACTAGCGAAAAAAGGACACGGAACTTTTGCAATAGCAAGAGCTCGAACGTCCGGCATTACCCGCCAATTGGTAGAACCAAATAGCATCAGGCAATGAAAAGACAGAAGGAGAGAGTTGTTGGTGATAAGATGACAGAGAAAAGGAAATCGACATCAGCAAGAACCCACAAGAGAATGCCACAAGATGCGTAACAGAGCACTGCACTGGAGTTGCCAAGGAGCTATCAGCTACGGTAGAAACCAGTCCACTTGCTGAAGGTGGCTCCTGAAAGCCAAAGTTGGGGAGGGAACTCCAAGAAGACGGTGAAGGAGGCTCGGGGGACAACCGCTTTGGAAACCTGATGTAGAAACCTAGTAGAGCAAGTCGAGAGCAAAGCGGAAATCCAGCAAACGTAAACCCAAATAAACCCAATGTGAAGAACACAAGGGAACAAAGAAGGCAAGAACATGGGGGAAGATAACAACAAATAAGAAACAAAGGAAATGAAACATACTCTAAACACACACTTCACTCACACTTATGAACCCACCCGAACACACACCCATATGCACCAAGGTTGCATCACTTCGTACATACTGATGTGTACTATACAGTACATCCGTATGGTACAGAACAGTATAAGGTTTCGTACAAAATGCTTTTTCTCCTCTTTTTTTCTTTGGGAGGGGGGGGATGTGGGGGGGGGGGGGGGGGGGTGTGTGACTGTGAAAATCCAAAAAATACCTCATTCAAGTCGAGCACAGCCACAAAACAGCCCACTCCCTATTACCTCTTCTTAGGAGATACCAAGATCGAGGAGACAAATCCAAAGACATGCCCATACTCTAATAAGTGTTCTCCATACTCATGGAAAACAACCCTTACACGTTATGATAGTTACATAGTTGACTATGGAGTGGGGTCATTGTAGACTAGATACATGGCTGATATGTATGTAATAATGTAGAATTTATGGTTTAAAAAAAGGGTACGTACTGTTACATACCTTAAAGTTTTACCAATACAAAGGTACATATCTTACGTATGAATCCCAAACCGTATCTTACGTACCTTTCCACCTTGATATTACGCACTCTCACCCCAAAGTCGATTGATAGAGTATGAAGAAAACAAGCATGCAAAACCAACTCTACACCGACACACCCAACTCACACACACTTTTTTTGTAAATCGATTTGATTGATTTACTAGTGGGAAACCTCGAAGCGAGAAAAACCCACTGAAAGGGTCATATACAAGGAGAAGAACACAGAACTACTCAGCTGTATAGAGTAGATAGAAACATTTATAAGAAAGCCGATGTATCTCTGCGGTGATATCACCAACTTCCAAAGCAAACCGTAATGATTGCCTACGAGAAAGCTTGAAGAGTGGGAACGGGTCTGCATGAGTATGATGAAAAATGTAAGCATGTTGACGCCACAAGGTCCAATAAGCCCAGTATCTGACCCACATAAAGAAGACCGCAAAACGATGTAGTGTCAGTGAGAAAATGCCAAATACCCAGAACCTTTTGTTAAAGACAACCCCAGGAAAACGGAGCCGCATACAGGCCGATACACGGCAAATGAAGTTTCTAGTAATGCAGCAATCCCACAACAAGTGGCAAATATCCTCTTCTATCGTTGAGCAACGAACACAAGAAGAAGGGCGAATATGAGCGCCCTAAGAAAAGTGTCGATTGGAAGCACTCCAAGCAAACAGCGCCAAAGAAACAATCACTCCTTCAAAGGCAAATGGCTTTTCCACAAGGTAGAGAGAAGCTTCCTCCACCAGAGATCAGATTTGTGCATGCGCCAAAGGGCATTACGCGCGCGCACGCCCACACACACATATAGCAATGTAGGAATTGCGAGCTGAAAGAAAAGAAAACAAAAAGAAAACAAAGAAAATCTTTACCATAGTTCCATCATGGCGAGAAACTTCCACTCCTCCACAAATATCAACCACCGCAACTAGATGTAGGGCATGTGCTTGCAGAGTTCACTGCAGGCTTGGCTAAAGCAAGAGCGGGGAGCCCCTCCAAGCGGTTTCCTTTACACTCCACCGGGGCGTCCAACGAGGCAACCTAATGCTCACATGTTTGGGCAGCAAACAAGAGCATGCGTTGCATGGTGTAAAGGTTTCCAGCCAAGACGGAAGACATCTAGTGAAGGTGGCCAAGTAGAGCTCTTTAAATCTTTTTTTTTTTTTTTTGTGTGTGTGTGGGGGGGGGGGGGGGGGGGGGGGGGGGGGGGGGGGGCGCACGAGGTGCCACAAGCAAGGCTAGCAGCATGGTGGACAAGAAGCTGAGCAGCCGAAGATGCCAATGAGTAGCCAATTAGCAATAACAATCGCATCTGCAAGGCCCACACATGTAGAAATCGGCACCAACGCAAGATGGACAACGCCATGATCTACAGCTGCGCGAGAAGCCTCCTAGCAACAGCGATGAGGTTGAACAGCAGCAGCATCCTCCACACAGCCAGTAGGGGCGGCACATGCCATCGCTAGGGGGCTACATCCGGTGCATCAACCTCTACTTTGGATCACAATTGTCTTCAATAGTGGATCTTTCAACCAACAAATCCTCTGAAGTACTAGATACATGTATACAAATCTGGTCTTTGAGGCTGCACCATATCTACTCCATTGTGACTCCTAAACATAGTGAGTGCGTGATGTCTCTTGCTAAAGAAAGTGGTCATTTTGGTTGCATCGAAAACCACACACTACACTCAAGGCAATTTTCCTATGTGCTCTATGAGAAAAAATTTCAAGGTTTTGCTTGACCTACCTCTGGCATACTTAAATTTGTGATGTCAAGGTCCATTCTCTGGTCATTCATTGTAGGGCATCACCATATGGAATTAATGAGTTGCCAGCTTTACCAGCTGTCTCTCTGTTGTTTCTCGTGTGCCATTGTCCCTCTCTTTCTCTTGCTACACACACTAACATGGTATCAGAGCACAAGGTGTGCTGAGCTAGGATCTGCCATCGCATACCCCAGGAGCTTCATCTAGAGCATTTTCATCGTGAAAACTCGAAATAGCCCACCTGCGCTTTTTCCTCCTTCCTTGCATTTGGCGGCTGCCTTGCCTTTTCTGGTGAGATTTCCTCAATTCTTGCTCCTCCTATCACAACTAGATGACATGGCATGCTAGTACTAGACCTAAGAGTAAAGAAAGAGTCGCCTTGAGTTAACGCCATTTCAGTGGACCCACGAGGCGCACCCAAAGCTACTCATGCCAAAACCTGATGACGACGACGAGACGGGCTGAAATCTGAAAACGCTAGGGGCTGAAATCTGCAAATCTTGTATCTGCTGAATTCTGACACTATGTCGGCAAGGAAAGCAATGGCGACGACGCGACGATGATGCGCTGAAAACACAGATGCAGAAATTTGCGAACAACGGGCTGAATCTGAAAACGCTGCCTGATTTGACAGTGCGGCGTGGATCTACTACAGGTAGGTGAGATCTGCGAGGTTTGGGGCTGATCTTGCAGAGTCTAAGTGCTGAAAACTGAAACGCTGATGCTAAGGGTTGATCTGTCGCTGGGAATCTGCAAAACGCTAGAGCAATCTGCAATCTGCCAAAACGCCAGGCTGAATCTAGAATTTGCTGACCCCCCTGATCTGGTGCTACTGAAAACGCTAGGCTGAAACTGTAGCCAAAACACTGGTCTTGATCTCCTATTGGCTTGAAACGCTAGGTCACCCGCCGGTCTTGCTGAGAAGGTGCATTGTAAGTTGGTGAACTTCTACTGCCTCTTCTGCCAGATAATGCTAGCGCTAGGTTTCTTTTATAGAGCTTAACAAATTTGCCCTACACAGTTTAACAAAGTCACTTATGAAATAATAAGTGAAAAATGGCTAAAATAGGAAAAATGGGTTCTGTGCACTGTAAAATGTTCACATACCAATGTAAGGTGCAGCGGAAGTGAATGTTGAACTTTGCTCAAGATGACTACTGATTGTAATGCTCATGATCATGTTGTGTGCAACCAAAGGATATGCATGTAAGGTGCAGCGGAAGTGAATGTTGAACTTTGCTCAAGATGAGTGCTCCGAACTGTGCTCAAGGGTTCCTTTAACTTACGGAAGGGAGAGCCTTTCGTTCCTTTAGTGAGAGAGTGCAATGGACATAAACAAAGTGGTGAACACTGTGAATGAAGGTGCATGAGACTGAGAGATAGAGAGAGAAGAGAATACGACACCAAAAATGTCACGTGACACATCCAACCCTATGTGTCCGTGGACAAGCTACAGCATGACCAGGGTTCAGTTCAGCCAAGTCAGTCTAGAATAGGAAGTGATCTGGCACTTTTGTGAGTCTGTTCGCAGACCGTGCATGTCCAGACACTTAGATTAGATGCATATCCTCTGGTTGCACACAGCATGACCATCAGATTCCAGTCGGATCCCATCAGTAGCATTTTTACAGTGCATAGGCCTATTTTCCCTATTTTTGACATTTTTCACTTATTATTTTTAAGTGACTTTTGTTGGAAAGTAGGTAGGGCAATTTTGCTAAGTTTGCATAAGTAGAAACCTAGCGCTAGCACTTTCTGGCAGAAGAGGCAGCAGGAGCACCTTGCTCGACAGGCAACTTTTCAGCAAGACCAACCCACGCGACAACTCTGGCGTTTTCTTCCAACAGAAGGCCTAGCGTTTTTGCACCAGATCAGCCAGCGTTTTTGCACTTGCAGATTCACGGCGACAATAGGCAGCAGATCAACCCTAGCGTTAGCAGATTCCCCCGCAAGGTCAGTTTTCAGCCCTAGCGTTTTTGGTTTGCAGATCAACCTCAGCGTTTTTGCAGATCATCGCCACAGAATCAGCCATAGGACCAATGTTTTCAGTTTTTAGCAGTCAGACATCGCAGAAGAAGTCCCGAACCTCGTAGATTCCACCTTCCCGCAACAAATCCTCGCCGCACGGTCAGATCCAGCGCAGTTTGCAGATTCAGCCTAGAAAACGCAGATTTCAGCATCTGCGTTTTCAGCGCGTCATCATCGCATCATCGCCCTCGACATCGTCACCGACATAGAGTCAGAATTCAGCAGATACAAGATTTGCAGATTTCAGCCCTTAGAGTTTCCAGATTTCAGCCCGTCTCGTCGTCGTCCTCATCGTCGTCGACATCGTCGGCAAGTCCAAGCATTGTAGAGATTTGTGCAATCATAAGTAGACCGCTCTTGCCATAGAAAGTGGGGCCTTCGGAGGAGGGTTTGACAACATCTCTGGTGTCGTATTCTCTTCTCTATCTCTCAGTCTCATGCACTTCCATTCACAATGTGCATTCACTTTGTTTGTGTCCATTGCATTCTCTCACTAAAGGAACGGAAGGCTCTCCCTTCCGTGAGTAAAAGGAACCTTGAGCACAGTTCGGAGCACTCATCTTGAGCAAAGTTCAAACATTCATTCCGCTGCACCTTACAAGAAAAGTGTCAAACCCTCCTCCGAAGGCCCCACTCTCTATGGCGAGAGTGGTCTACTTATGATTGCACAAATCTCTACAATGCTTGGACTTGCCGACAATGTCGATGATGACGAGACGGGCTGAAATCTGAAAATGCTAATGGCTGAAATCTGTAAATCTTTATCTGTCGAATTCTGACTCTATGTCGGTGAGAGTGTCAATGGCGACGATGCGACAACGACGCGCTGAAAACGCAGATGCTGAAATCTGTGTTTTCCGGGCTGAAACTACAAACTTCGCGGGATCTCACCGTGCGGCGAGGATCTGCTGCCGGAAGGTGAGATCTGTGAGGTTTGGGACTTCTTCTGCGAGGTTTGGGACTTCTTCTGCGATGTCTGACTACTGAAAACTGAAAACGCTGGTTCTACTGTGGATCTTGTCACGATGGAACTGCAAAAAAACAAAAACGCTGGCTGAATTCTTGTCCTTGTTGCAAAAACGCTAGCGATCTGCTGTCCTCTTGTTGTCGGGCTGCTCTGCAATGCAAAATCGCGAGGGCTGATCTGGATACTGCTGTTGCCAGGAAACTGCAAGTGCAAAATGCTGGCTGATTTGTCTTCTGCTGAAAAACGCTAGGCCTTGCCTGTTGCAAAACGCTAGGGTTCCTCTGTTGGGAGTCCTGCTGAGAAGGTGCCTGTTGAGCAATTGCTGTTGTTGCCTCTTCTGCCAGAAAGTGCTAGCGCTAGGTTTCTATATATACAAACTTAGCAAAATTGCCCTGCCTAGTTCCCAACAAAAGTCACTTAAAACAATAAGTGAAAATTGGCTTAAATAGGAAAAATAGGTCTATACACTATAAAAATGCTCTTGATGGCTTTTGATGGAAATCTGATGGTCATGCTGTGTGCAACCAGAGGATATGCATCTACTCTTGAGTGTCTGGACATGCACAGTCTGCGAACAGACTCACAAAAGTGCCAAATCACTTCCTAAGCTAGACTGACTGGACTGAACTAAACCCTTGTCATGTTGTAGCTTGGTTACGTACACATAGGGTTAGATGTGTCACATGACAATGCAACTACTCTAAGTGCCTAGACATGCACGACCTGCGCACACGCTCACAAAGGTGCCAGAACACTTCATAAGCTGCCATGAACCTTGGTCGTGAAGTAGCTTGTCCACATGCACATAGGGTTAGATGTGCACGTGACAGCTACTCTCCAAAAGCCTTGTGCCAAAAGCTCACCAAACTAGGCCGTACGGACGTGCCATGTGGCTGCTCATAAATCGCGCTGCGATTTGCTGAAATCTGTCACCGGCTTTGATCCACACTAGGAGTAGGTGTTGCTTTGTTTTTAGGGTTAGGGCCTCTTGGCCATACTCTGTAAGTTGGGAGGGTTAGGTTTTATTAAACCCTCACCCTTATATCCCCCTCGGACAATCTTTTAAGTTGGGAAGTCTGCCACGTCACAAACTTGTGACTCAGAGTGTCAACTTTGATACTTTTATGGATTTCAAGTCACAAAAAAACCTTTGGCCTTTATTCAAGGGTAGTGTGATACAGCTTTTTGTTGGAGGCAACTGTACCGAAGCTTCCAAAGTGAGGAAAGCATTCGCTCAATTGAAGGGGAATGCATATACGTAGTGGGGTCAAACCTATCATTACATGGACAGGCACCACGAACTTAGGGGGGTTTCAAGCAATTGTTCTCCTCCTTGACGCCAAAGTACTAGGTAAAGATTTTGACCACTTGGACCCGTCTATGGATGACACAGGATGACACTTCCGACTTACAATCAAAGATTTCGAAATACTTTTCTCCAATAGTGTCACATGCACATCTAACCCCCATGTGCATGTCGACAAGCTAACTCCTACTTCTAGGGTTTCAGACAACCTAGGTAGTGTTCTGGCACCCTAGTGAGCCTGTACGCAAGACGTGCATGTCTAGGCACTTAGATTAGTTGCATACCCTCTGATTGCACATGAGCACACCCAGTGTCTACTAGGTGTAGTCACTGGGGAGTGCTCGCATAGTCTAGCATCACTATCCCCAACCTAGGTATTTACCTCCATGCGAAGCACCTCTTATAAGTGAGTTATTAACTTATCTATAAGTGAGATTTAGCCAGCATTATAGACATCGTGGGTTTTTATTGGTATTGCCTGACCCAGATTTAAATCCATATATAAGTGGCCCTAGGGGTCACTTCTCAAACATAAGTTAGCACCCTAAGGGCAGCCAACCCCTCAGCACTACAGCCTTGGCGTTTTACCATCGGCAGGACAGGACCAGCGTTTTCAGCATAAGCATTTTTGCTTCAGCATCCCTAGCACTTGCAGATTCTCTCCACAGAAGCACATCAGCCCAGCGTTTGTCAGCATTCAGCCTCCCGCAACATCAATTGCAGATTTCAGGCGTAGCCTCATCGTTAGATTGCAGTTCCAAGTCAAATCCGCTAGAGTTTTTCAGTTTTCAGCCCATCCTTGACATCGGCCATAGCAGATCAGCATTCTCGTTGACGGTTGCAAATCCCATCAATTCCATTAGCATGTTGTGCCACGTGCACATGGCTCTGTGTGCCACATGGACCTGCTTTATCGACTTTCAGAGCCAATTTTCCACCTATCCTTAGATAGGAGTGTCTACAATCCTAGGAGGATTAGAATTGGCAAATTTGTGAGCCCTTTCGCAGGACCTACATGTCCGAATGAGTCCATTAGATTAGGTTTTCCAGTTTTGGAACCCTCTTGCATAAATGGATTGTACAAACTTTTTGACAGATGTTATTACACTTTGGTGGGCATCCGGCAAGACGTGCATGTAGTTTTAGGTTAGAGAAATCCAATGAGCCATTCCCCGTGTCAATCGGATTCCGAGGTGAATAGATTTAGCGGAAGTCAAGTTTATTGATAAATCATTTTATGATTTATTTTGCCATACCCAGACCTTAAGAGATTTATAAGCCCCATGCCTTACCTATAAAGGCAGCACTTGGCCTAGCATTTTAGCATCCTAAGAGCTAGCGCCATCAAGGAGCACCAGCATTTTGCAGAGCAGCAGAGAAACCTTGGCGTTTTGCTTCAGACCAGCACCAGCGTTTCCAGATTTGCAACCAGACCTAGTGTTGTTGCTCAGCAACGCCAGATCAGCCCTAGCGCTTGTGCTAACAGCAGATCGGCCTCAGCGTTTTCAATTTCGGCCCTTTCCGTCGCCGAATAGATTCTGCCCTCGCAGCTTTCCCATTGCGGTCCGGTACTTCGGCAACCCATTGAGTCTCTCCTCGGTCATTCCCTCGCGGGCATCGAGTGCTCCCATTGCTGTCCATCATCAGATCATCAAGATCTGCATTTCAACCCTTCATTCCTCTCAGATCGGGAGCGAATTCAACCCCATACCTACCCCTTGGTGGCCATCCGCAATCCCACATCGAGAAGGATCCAAAGGTACATCAAATCAGGCCCTGGAGTAGCCTCGTCTTGATGGGTTACCGCGGCGACATTCCCATTTGAGTCAGTAGAGTCTGCACTTGAGGTATTGCATGTGTGTACATTCCATTTACGCCATCAAAAGCAAATAACACATCGGCAACACTGTGGGGGGGCTCTCTCTCTCTCTCTCTCTCTCTCTCTCTCTCTCTCTAAAGTAAAAGGAACCATCATTCAAGCTAAAAGAAATCACTAACGCAAGGAAAGAAAGTAAAAGATTTGTGAAAGCCCTAGATCTTCACCGTTTCAGTTCCGCTACACCTGACATTTTGCCTTTTCGGCCCTTGGCCTCCCAGATCCAAGCATCCACCGCAAGATCCCATTAGCATCTCAACATCTAGGACCATTGTATCAACATTCTGCAATATAAAGCAAATACCTCTCTAGTGATAGAGAGGGGGGGGGGGGGGGGGGGTATCCCATCTGGTGTTAGTCTCCTTTTCTCTCTCTCTTTCAATCATTGAACCTTCACTCAAAAGTACCATTTCTTTCTTCTCTCTAGTCTATCGTACATCTCTCACATGAAGTAAAAGGAGCCCTCTCATAGGAACCTTGAGTACACATTGAGCACTCATCCTGAGCATTCACCATCAATCACTTCCACTGCACATTACACACAGCTTCTTTCAGAAAGGTTCCTGTCAAGGAAAAATGGAGCAGTATCGTTGTGGCTTACCGACAAGCTAAAAAGCTATTGTCAGAAGCGTAGGTCTCATAGCACCTTGGAGCTTGTGGACCATGCTTCCTATGGATATTCATTTTCCAGACCATAGTTACATGGGACGGCGGGTCGGGGTCGGGAACGGGGTCGGGACGGCAAAAGTCAGGAAACGGGGACGGGGTCAGAACGGCAAAAAAAAAAGAGAGTTTTTTTGGCATTTTTTGACCTACACACATGCCACACACATAGAGCATCACTTTGACCATAAATTTACACTAAATAGACCAAAGAACACGAGTCATATAGGCTGAAATGTGCTAATAAAACATCGATGATCGATCGATACAAAATGAGAAGTGCATGCCACAAGGGCTCAAGAGTCAAAAAGCCTAAAGGACTTAGGGCAAGCCTGAGGCCTCAAGGATAACAAAAAGTACAAAGGGCTATGTAGTAGGTAGAGTCGTAGACTCAAGAGTCTAGACTCGAGAGTCGAGTGATCAATGATCATCAAACTCAAGAAGTGCTCGCCTGCTGAATCTCCACATCGTCGTCGTAGTCGAGGTCGTCAGCAACGTATGAGGGCTCCGGCTCGGGAGGCTCGCATTGAGGCTCGAAATCCTCCTCTAGCTCCTCCAAAAGAGTATCGGCCATAGATGGATTCTCTTGTGCCATCTCCCACTCAGTGAAAGGATCTGCCTTGTGTGTGACGCTCTTGGCAAGCATGCGCAAGTTAGCGCTCACAAACACCAAATCATTGGCCCTCTGAACCACAAGGCGATTCCTCTTCTTAGAGGCAATGTGGCTGTACACACTCCATAGTTGCTCCAAGCAACTAGTGGTACATGCTTGGCTAAGGACACGAACAACCAAGCGCTGCAAATGTGGGCCATCTCCTCCATAGTCCTCCCACCACAAAACCGAGCCAATCTTGTTGCGATCAAGCTGTGCATCTACACATCCATAGGAGCCCTTCTTTTGCCTGTAGTTGAGTAGCTCGTCTCTAATCTTGCGCCTAATGTCACTGCTAGGCTCAAGGCGCTCCAATGCAAGCCGCCATCCTTTGCTCACCTCCTTGTCGGTCTCTTGACGCCTTCCTTGAAACTCAGGGTCAAGCACATAAGCTGCCGCATGAAGTGGAGAGTAGTATCCATTCCACCTCGACTCACACAAGCCATGAATCTCCGCATACTGAACAGGGTCAGGCACAAGCTTCTCAAGTGCCTCTATCATCCGATCCATGGCTTCATAGACTTTGCCAATGCATGGCTGCAAGCCATCCACCACTCGAAGTAGGTGTAGAATAGGCTTGACCATGGCGTCAAGAGTCTTCATCTCCTCCCACCAAGCGGCGTCGTCGGCCCATTCTCGGCATTCCAATCCTACTGCTGATGTAGACTCCGGCATGGCCTGGAACTCATCACTGAGAAAGAGGCCCCTTAAGGCTCCGCCACATGTAGACAAGCGGCCTAGCATAAGCCAATTGAATGCAAATCTTGTCTCTGAATATTTGAGCAAAGACAAGTGGCTCCTCTTTGAGAATTCATGGAGCACTTTTTGATGGTTGAGCACAAAGGAGACAATTCGAGAGGCGTCACCAATGGTGGGTGAAATCCATGACAAGTTCCCTATGTCCTTGAGGAGGTTATTGAGGCAATGCGCCATGCAAAATGTGACATGGATGCTGGGATACATGCCCTCAATGATAGCTCCGGCTGCCCTATTTGACGCCTCTCCATCTGCAACCATACAAAGGACATTTTCCGGGCCGGTGATCTCTATGGTGCTTGTCCACTCCGCAGCAAGCATCTTGGCGGCCTTGCCACTATCAGATGCATCATGTGACTCCACAAAGTACATCTCCCCCCGAGAGCAGGCCACCATCCCGTGGATGGACCGCTTGCGGGTGTCGCTCCATCCATCTACAAGAAGAGAGACGCCATTGGTCTCCCACAAATCCTTTGTTGCTTGGGCCGCTTGCTCCACGGCAAGCTTCTCTTTGTCAAGGAGGGTGGTGCGAAGCCTCTCCGATGAAGGTGGCACATAAGAGGAGCCATATTCCCCTATTTTCGTAACCATGGTTCGAAAGTATGGAGACCTATCAACACAAAATAGAGCATGTTGCGTTAGTATGGAGAGTCGAGAAATTATAACCCATTATGAATACAAAATGGAAGATTGCAATGTGTATATGCCAAGGGAAACTCACCGCGAAGCATAGAAGGCAATGTGGTCGTGGAAGAAGAATCGGACAACCAACCTATCCACCTCTTCCTTCAATTTAGGATTCCAATTTTCGTTGAGAGTGGTTTGGCGATGCGGAAGGGAAGAGGACGGTGTAGATCCATGGCTCTTGAAGGTTCGAGAGATGTCGTCAAGGTTGGCTTCCCTTTGCTCTCGCGGTGTCGCCGTGGCAAAGGGATCAACGGCAACAAAACGGCCCCTCTTGGCCGCTTCCACAACCTCATACACCGTGAGTTTCTCAAGAAGATCCAACCTCTTCTCGGGAGCTACATGAGGGCAAAACTTCGCCTCGTGACCGGGTTCATGAAGAAGATGGGCTCGCACTTTGTTTGAACCACCCGATCTCTTGTATGGACATAGCTTGCACGTCCATGGTCTCGCACCGCCACCTTTGCCACGCGAGCTAAAGTCGACTTCATCCCACCACGACCACGTTTGCACGGCGGGCCTCCTTCGAGAAGAAGCGGCTTGAGAAGTGGAGTTGGCTTGAGATGACATGATGGTGGAGAGACTCGAGAGAGTAGAGCTTAGAAGTTAGAAGGGTTAGAGGAGAGCTTGTGTGGAGAGAGAGTAAAGGAGAGCTTCAAAGTTCAAACTTGAGCCTTGAGCTTGAGGGAAATGGAATGAGCTTGAGCCTTGAGCTTGAGGGAAATGGAATGAGCATTGAGCATTGAGACTATGAGTATTAAGAGGCCCAAGGGAGCCTTTTATAGCCTCCCAAGGGCCAAGGCTTAAAAAATATGGCACTTGGGGCTGCACGGAGCCGTTGCAAACGGTCAAAAACGGCCATTTTTTTTAATCCGACCCCTACCGTCCCCGTCCAGTCCGTCCGACCCCGGTCCGGCCCGGCCGTCCCCCCTGCGACCCGCCCGTCCGGCCCGTTTTCCGTCCGTCCCTCGGCGTTCCCAGCCGTTACCGGCCCGGTTACGGCCGTCCCCCGGCCCTAGGGCCCATCCCCCCCGTCCCCTGTAACTATGTTCCAGACACATGCTTGATACCTAAGTCCATGGAGAAAGAGACCTCCAAAGAAGAAGAAGGCGGCATATGGCTAAAACTTTCCTTGCTCAAGTGTTCCAAGCTTTACCGAAGAGAGATGACAGTGATTAGAGCGCGACACAGAGCTAGATAGGCCATGCGCATCATGTTTGTATATCCAAAATATTTTGCATTTTGGGCCCTTAGACACACTCCATCCTTTTCTACAGCACACCACCCTGAATCACACCCTCTCAATTGTTGTGGTTGTATACAATCAATCACCCCGTCTAGGTCTGGTTCCATCTTCATTTTAGTTCTATCATTCAAAGCTTCCTTTACTTAAGGGATGACAAAGAAGATTTCACCGTTGTACACCGTTGTACATTATGTCAATAGGCCGAGTTCAAACTTTAGAAGACGTTAACAAAACCTTTCTTTCTGCCTTTCTTTACATGTACATATTTATCTATTCATGATGAGGAGAAAGCACCAACAACTTTGGGTGGAATTTCTAAATAGAATCTCTTTTCTTAACCTTTCGATACAAAATGCTTAAGCACTTTTTAATCATTAGTTCTTCAAAAAGTTTGTTTCCAGCTACTTCCTTACCATTGATGTCGCTGCCAAAAAGAGAGATAAATTTTGTTGTGGGCTGCCTTTAAGCTTTGCACAACCATTGCATTAAATAAGATACTACATGATGTCTCACGGTCTCAATCGCTCAAAGTGTGTTCGGGTATGTAATGTGAGTAAAACCTTACCTCCTCGTACGATCCCTGCCGAAACGCAGAGTTTCCACGGCACACAAAAGCATGAATGGGTTCCAGATGTTCAGATGGAACCAAAGAAGCTGCCTCACCCTACACGCAAGGTGAAGCTGGGTAAGTGGGTGACGCATAAATCGATCAATTGTGTGTGTGTGTGTGTGTGTGTGTGTGTGTGTGTGTGTGTGTGTGTGAGAGAGAGAGAGAGAGAGTGTGTGTGTGTGTAAGGTGTGCGTGTCTGTGTGTGCGCGCGCGAACGAGAGGGGTAGAGGGGGCGCACAGAAGAGGCAAGTTCGTCGACGTCGTCGAGCGAGAGAGCGCTGTCCGCCATGATCGTCTCCTGCCTCGTCGATCAAAGCTCACTCGGCAAATGGTTCTCTCGTTTTTGCTTTTGTATGAAGCTTGCCACGTGGCCGTTTGTCAACCCAATAGAACTTGTGGTACAAATCCCTCTTCGTTACAATGGAAGTTTGAACATGTTCTTTTCAACTCTACAAAGAGAAGTGCATCGGAGTGGGATCAGTGCGCCCATATCCAAGTTATTAGTGTAAATTTGCCAGTTGAAAATGGAAAATCCCGGTCGTTAATGGCTCAGACTTCAAAATCAAGGTAAAAAATTGGGCATTCTAGTTTTAAATCCCGGCAAAATACCCTAGATTTTGGTATAAACGTCTTCTGCCTAATTTGCCCTTGAAAAGCATGGCCTAGCGAATGGTTTTTTTCAAGCAATGTAGCGGATCATAGCCAATAACTATCAACAAATGTCCATGGCTTATCGTATGATAGTCAATTTGTCTATGTAACTTTTTCTACAGTGCCTGATAAACATTTTGCTCATAGCCCCAATCACCATCTCTCTCTCTCTCTCTCTCTCTCTCTCTCTCTCTCTCTCTCACACACACACACACACACATATATATGTATATGTGTGTGTGTGTGTACAAAAATGAATGAATGTGTATATATATGTGTGTGTGTGTGTGTGTGTGTGTGTGTGTGTGTGTTTGTGTGTTGTTGTATTAAACTTATACACAAAAGAACATAAACATTCAAAAGACAACTGGCTTTAAACAAAGCACAGAGATTAGCACAAAATGACTCAGTCTTAGATTCAGTTTTGTAAATCAGTGTGAGAATGAAGTATCATTCTAGTGCATTTAAACATGGGATAGTTAAAAGATTTGGTTCTAAGGTAGAGGAAGCAAGGTTCTTTAGTGTCGGACAATGGCTAAGCCAAAAAGATCATAAGTAAAAAATAGAATTCTCACTTGCCTCTATATAAACAAGACAACATATTTGTTAAACTTGAATACGTATTACAAGTGTCAATGAACATATAAGTTGTTATCCATGTCCTACTTAAAATTTTAAACCTACTATCCTTTTTAGAGTATCAAATAGTGCAAAGTATTTAGGAGACTAACAACCCATAGAAGAGTAAGTATATAATCCATAAAAAGTGTGTATCCATATGTTTTGAAAGTGATCAGAAAGCAACAACCCCTTTTGATCCAAGTATCAAAAGTTCCCCTTAATTTTAAAGAGTATTCGTTATGATCAAAAGGCCACCACCTCTTCTGATCCAAGTGTCAAAAAGACCCCCCCTAAAAAATTAAAAAATTAAAAAATTTAAGTATTTAATAAAAAAGAAGTGTATATCCATATGTTTTGATAGTGACCAGAAGGCCACCACCCCTTCTGATCCAAGTGTCAAAAGTTTCCTTTAACCACCACCCCTTCTGATCCAAGTGTCGGAAAGATCCCCCTTTTAAAACAAAATTGTTCAAAGCATGATGTGACCAGATAAGTTATGCATCTTTCTTACTGCAAAAAATATTTTTTATTGTTATGTGGATCAGAAGGCCACCACCCCCTTTTGATTCAAGTGGTATAACCATTAAGTCTATGAAAATTTGTTTTGAGTGATCATTCCTTATGGTCTTGGATTATCCAGCTTATCAACTTAAAGCCATATGTTAGAATGATTGGATGTCAAGTTTTTCTGTTAAAGTCTTGACAAAAGTCATTAGTGCACTTCTCAAAAGTCTTTAGTGATGCTAAATGAATAGTACAAAAAGCAACAAAGAGCCAATAGTTCGGCAAGAAATAAGCTAATTATCAGTTGTTAGTCATTGTAAACCTAAACAATAATGAGCTGCATCAGCTCATAATCTATACTGAGCTTCATTTCTACACTAATACGCAATTCAGTCAACAATTTTAGGTCAAGATTGGTGAGTTCTAGGTCTAGCCAAAAAGCACCTACACTCGGTTTTACAATATTAAGAGTCAAACAAAAAAGGCTGCATCCCTTTTTTTGGAGCAATGAAAGCCTCTTATCAAACTCTCCATATTTCTACCTTGTATAACAATAGACAATACCCATTGTGCCTATTTTTATGAATGATCTGTAAAAGCCAATGTCTTAACTCTAAGTGGCCATCTCAGCAAATCCCACTATAGCCAAATTGCATTCCATTAGAATCTACCCATTTTTTAGACCCTTTTCATAAATCAGCAAATTTTACAAAAGTGAGAATTCCCAAGGTTGAAATATAGTAGTAAAAAAGCTCCCAATAGGCATTAGTAATAGAAACCAACAAAATTTCCCCAAAATCTAGAGAAACTAGTACAAAAACACACAAAAATCTCCCAATATAGTAATAGTACAAAAACTCCCAAAAGCCAGTAAAAATAAAAACCAGTAGCATTTGTCCATTTTTAGAGCATATCCGTGCTTTTCCACCAAAGAAGATTAGTGAACCATACCCCATTTAAACTGTTCAAGCCAAAAAAGTCCCTCATGTATCAATCATCTAATGGTCGAGACATGATACCAACAAGAGTTTTTAGCTTAGTGTATTCAAAAAAATCATCATCTGCCATAGATTTTTTAGAATAGCCAGCAGTAGATCAAGAAATACCAAGTTATATACTAAACCATATAGTAAAAACAAGCCCTTAAATGTCAAAAAGATTATAAATATAAACACAGCAAAGCCAATAAAGCTTCTCCATAATCATAGAAGCTTCAAGATTGAGCACTCAACTATACACAATGATGACTTAGAAAATTTTCTCAAACATCTTAGATGAGCAGAAACAGTGCCAACCAATACGACATAGCTCAAGCATCCATACAAGCCAAGCAAAACCCATATCAAAGGTAAAAATTTCAAACTCTCAGTAAAACTGCCTACAAAATTAACTGTAAAAACTAGCAAGTTTTTGAAAAAACTTGTGCAAAGAAGTGAACCCCGCCGGCTCCAAAATATAGCAGAGCAACCATTATTGTAAACTAAAAAAGTCAAGAGCACTCATTAGTTTCTAGAGTCTCTCCGTAATACCACATATATTTGAGCAGAATATTGAATCATGGCCCACATCAGTGATTCAAATACCATCACAGTCACATCCATAGTAATGTTAGAGGTTGGAAATGCCCCTAAAAACATAACATTTAGTTCTCTCTTTTTTGTAATTCTGAAAATAGTGATGTAAATAGACCATTTTCTACAAAAAGATGTCTAGTACTCTATGTCTATTCAGGTTGCGACAGAAGACAACGAGCAAAGCTTAGACCAGTTATAAGTAATTAGCACAAGTTCTACGTATTGCTCATAGTTCAAGCATCATAGCCTCAACATTAGGTCTTTTTTTAATGAAATCTCACCTAACATAGGGTCAACATTCTAGCCTTTTTAAGAAGTATGAGCATCATAAAAATGCCCTCCATAGTGAATATACAGATTAATAGCAGGTGTTCCCAGGTCAGCATTGGCCAAAAGATGTCTACCTCAAAAATGAATAAGAACCACCAATGCCTATTTGTACGAGCAGGCCAGGGGAACAAGCCTTGTGCAAATTGTAACTTCTCAGCAAAGTCACTCCACTCATTCGCGAATTATTGGACCATCAAGGCCAAGCTTTTACCCATAATCACTAGTAATTTCCACTTTTTTATGAACGATCAAAGTAGTCAAGCATAGCTCAGAAACAAAACCCTCAATGCCTATTTGTGTGAGCAAGCAAGGGAGACCAATAAAATTCGGAGGATCGGCAAAAATCATATACTCCAAGATACCATATTATTCAACATAGTAAATCCAAGTGATTTGCTACAGTATTTATGAAAACCATTAAAGTGAGATTGGCACCAACCTACAAAACATTAGTCTTCTCAACCAAATCCACTTTGAAGTAAGTAGGACAGCAAACAAAGCACGACCCTCATTCACAGATTATAACTAGTAACATGCAAAGCAAGGCTAATTGAGGGATAAGAGTGTCCCTCATCAGGTGTTAAATAGGTTGTAAGAGGAAGTATACACAGCAACCCTCGAGCAATGAATTTCTCCAACTCTGCCTATAGAATCAGCCCAAATTCCAAGCCAACTTTAGAAGTCATGTGAGGGAGCATTTAGCACGCCATCTCTATGAAGATACAGGGAGGAGAGAGATAGGGGCAAACAATCAATCAAACTAGTACCTAGTAGGCATAGTTGAGAGGTTTGGAGAGCATCAATACTCGAGAGGAGGGTGAAATTGAAGCAAGCTCATGGAATCATCCAATGGCTCAAGGATGAGAGAAATAAGGAGGACCAAGGATCATACAAATGTGCATTATGCAGGCAAGATCACCAAAGCAAAAAATCCAACAGCTTGAGAAGGGAGATGAATAAAGGCCCTGTACGCGGCTCTAAAAGTGGGTGGGGGGATGGTAATTACCCATTTACTCAAAGGGTTTAGGGTTAAGTTCACACCCAATAAACTCATCCCACTAGGGGATTGAGTTTAGAAGAGTAGGATAATTTGCTTGGGCGGCCTAAGGTTCTCTAATTTTGGACGGCCATTGCGCCTTTTGGGCAGACGGTTCCCCTCAAGGGACACCACATTTGGCATACATATCGACTAAAGCATTGCCAAGCATCACATCTTTCTCCATTGGGTGGCCAATAACCTTATGGTTCATGGGTGGGTGGCCCTCAAAGCGCACCACTTTGGGCACACACTTTAGCCCGGACATTGCACTGGCTCAAGCACTACAGAGCACAACTTTTTTCTCCGACTCGACGTGGTTGCACACTATAGGAGACAACATTTCGGACAAATAACTCATCAAGAACTATAAAGCTGCTGTCCCAAACTTTGTGGGCCCACTAACTGAGGTTGCCAAACCTGCCACAAGTCATATGGTACCTCATCATCGGTCGTCGTCACAGACTTCAAACATTAATATCTTACAACTCCGGACTCCAATTGGCAAGTTGTAAATTCCTATAGACTTTTCAAGCTGCATAGAATGCATACAAACCCTACTGAGGTTGTAAAATTCCCAGATGGCACACCGACCAAGGCAACCAGACTGGTACGAAACTGGCCCCCGATGAAATTTAATCTGGCAATATCTTGGTAATGGTAACTACGATCGCTAATCTCAAAAAGGAAGAGGGTGAGAGAAAACCCGACAAAAGGAAGGTACGAGAGGAGTCTGAGGAGGAAGTGCATGCAAAGGAGTCAGAGGAAGAGGGTGAGAGAAAACTCGACAAAAAGGAACGAAGGAGGTTATGAGCAAGGAAGAGATGAGCTCAAAGGAGGGGAGCTCTCGGGCAAGAGCAAGAGGAAGCTAGGCTTTCTCTCTCTCGTTCTCGGACGAGCAAGGGAGGAAAGCAAAACACAATCTCTCTCTCTCTCTCTCTCTCTCTCTCTCTCTCTCTCTCTCTCTCTCTCTCTCTCTCTCTCTCTCTCTCTCTCTCTCTCTCTCTCGCATGAAGAAGGGAGTCTCGTGCTTAAGCAAGGAAAAGAATCCACACTCTTTCTCTCACTCTCGAACACAAGCAAAGAGACGAAGGGAGGAAGGGTATTCGAGCAGGAGGAAGATAATCAAAAAGGGGGCAAGACAAGGAGGTAAAGCTGGAGAAGCTAGGGGGAGACACGCTCTCTCTCTCTCTCTCTCTCTCTCTCTCTCTCTCTCTCTCTCTCTCTCTCTCTCTCTCTCTCTCTCTCTCTCTCTCTCTCTCTCTCTCTCTCTCTCAATCCAAGCTCAGAGTCTGAAGCTCTCATATCTCTCTCTCTTAAGTATAGAGGGGAGGAATCAGGCAATCAGAGCAAGTGGATTAGAGGAGAAGTCGAAATTTGTAAGCGGCAATTAAGGCAGTGCAAAGCACACAGAGCAAGAAGCTGTAGAATATTCGACAATAATTGAAGCATGATGATTGAGGCAGTGAGCAAAATTAAAATTTGTAGTATCCAAGAGCAATTGAGGCAGGTAAAGCGACAAGCGAAAATTTTCTTCATCGACATCAGGTTGAAGGTTGATTAATCATCGTCTTAAGCCTCGATGTCGTTAATGGCCTGATTAATCCTGTAAAACGAGAGCTTAAACTCTTAGTTAGCACATGATCCAAGTGACGGTGTTGTTAACAGCCCTTCTTAGCTAAGGATTAAATTGTACTTAAAGCTTGACTTGATTAGTTGAAGTTTACGGTGATTGCCATAGAATTTTTCACGTGCTGTTCTTATTCTCTCTCACGTCTCTCACAGCCAGAGGACCGGTGCCTTCCTATCTCACGTTTCAAAAACATATCCCCCAACATCTTTGGTGAACCCAAAGCGAAACGAGCCGGGGTGGGAGGTAAAGATGGAGAAGCCAGAACAATTGAAGCAGTTTATTGACAATTTCAATTCTAATAGATAAAAATCTAGCGGTTGCAAATTTGCCAAAAATGATGGAATTAGTTTAGGGATTTCTGCAGGAAGCGAAAGCCATGCAGATAAAAAAACGGATTGATGATGCAATAAAGATGGCACTTGATGCTGTATGGGAGCAGTATCGTGTTTTTCAAGGATATGATCCAGAAGGTTTTATTGCATGTTATGAAGCCGAGATGAAGAGCCAAAATGTTCCAAAAAAATGAATGATTGCAGCTTTTCAAGAGGTTGTAAACTCAAATTTTAAAAGGCAGGTTCAAGAACTAGCAGAAGCATAACCCACACGGTGGGACTATTTTGCAGAGAAATTTATTTGCGAAAGATCAAGGATTCTAGATCTGGAAATAAAAGAGATTACTGAATGAAGCCAGGTTGTCTTCAGTAAAGGTGAAGGGGATTAGCTATGCAGTTCCTCAACTATGAAGAATTTTGGGAACACATTTCTGCGAGAAGAAAAGCCAAAGAAATTATGGAATTGGAACTAACAGATTCAGTTTCAGAGGAGCATATTTTGAGCAACGAAGAAAAGATAAACAATGAATTTGATGCTGAAATAGAATTATATGATTTTTTTTCAAAGATTGCTCGCATGGACGCTACCTCCAATAATGGTTCCAGTGAAGACATAGACTGTACAATAAGTGGTTCACAAGCTCCTGACCTTGACATAAATTATTCTGAAGGATTTCATCAAGCAGATGAGCCTCTACAGGATATTACTGAAACTATCAGCACTATAGCCGAGCTAGATAACATGTTTGCTGTAGATGATTGCAAAAATAAAGCTATTATATACACAGTAGCTGATGACGTGACCAAGATTGTGGACCCACCACAGGATGAGCTTGAGGATGTCAATGAACCTATGATTGCTACTAACAATATGTTTGCAGATACTGTTATCACAGAAGAGGATGCCAATATCGATGATTTTTTGTCTAAATCTAAAGGAGATGATCATGACAATATAGAAGAGCTTTCTGATATGTGTACCTCTTCAGAGGGGGTGCCAGATGAGCCTTTACAGTGCTATGATGGATTGCTAAGTAACATGGATGCAAATGAGGAAGCAAAGGATGACATGGATGAGTATGACGATTGCCTAGATCATGTTGATTGTGAACAGGTTATCGATATGGATTTTACATCTATGCTTGTACATGGGCTGCATGAGGAGATAACTCCTACAGTTTTGATGCATGTTGATATTTTAAAGAGTGATTTTCTCGAGGATGCTATGGATGAATATTTATAGGATAAAGTTGTTTTTCATGATTAAGCTGAAATCCCAACAGGTAAAAATTCTCTAATGATAAAGGTCCAGAGAGTCCCAAGTTTTTCATGATGGACATGAAGCTAGAGGGGGTGATGATGCCAAATCATCATTGATACTACAAAAAGTGCACATAGTTTTTCATTTCCTTGGACAATGTGCCAAATGTGGCTAGATTTGGATGCTATTCCTATTGATACTTATGTCAGTGATGTCCTGGCTGCCAGTAAAAGGGAGTCAAAATTCTTTAATGCTTGCTGGTAACAAGCTTAAGTTGTCAAAAGTTTATGAGATCTGGGTGATGCACTATGCTTCAGGTGAAGCTCTAGTATATTGCAGAGACCATCAATGCCATGTGATCTCAATGGTGTTTGATCCAGGAGATTCTAAGGATATTTATAAGCAGCTTCAATATGAATGGATATTGTTAAGTATGCATAGTAATTGCGTGCTATTTGAAGTAGGGGTAGCATATTTGCACTAGAAATTCTTGATGTTGATTGATACAAGAAATATATACTCATGTAAATATTATGTTGTTTTAGTGTGTGGGAAATTCTTGATTAATCCATTTGATCCTGGGGGCTACTGAAGTGCAAGTTGCAGATTTGAGGAGTACCAGTTATCTGTTGTAGCAGGTTGCATGGTACAAGGTTTTGGTTTCTATATTATCATAAGTTAGAAGAGTTTTTGGTTATGTGTTCAATAAGATCACATGGTTTGCTTCCACTTGACTTCTTTGGACAATTGATGAAGTATCTTCACATCTTTTAAGTTGGTTCTAATACCAGAACTTGAAGTGAAGGACTTGACGGCCATTCCGTGTGCAGACGGAGTAAGGCATACTTGAGTCTGATGATGGCAAAGAGCTTAAGGTACCTATAGCAGATGCAGATTGAAGTGCAGTTGGTGCAGATCGGAGGCTTTGCAGGTTCAGAGGGGGTGGATGTTGTGCAGCTCCGCTTCCATGATGGGAAAAAGAGCAAAGAAATGCAAGGGAAGCTTCTTTGAAGCCTACACATTTATTGAGCAGTGATCAAGGCTTCTTAACATGCCAAGTTTAATGATTAATGTATGCCAGATACGGCTTTAAAGGGCCAATAGATGCCTTAATGATGCTAAAAAAGAGTATGCTTGAAGTTAGCACAGATGGGAGTTTATGATCTAGAAATGTAGTGCTTCAAGGGCTCTACCGGCTTGTCTTTATGGTTCGTCGATTGGAGCTATGGTGAGGAAGTTATCGCAGGTGAAGTTTGAGCCAATTGTAGATCCGTACTGGATTGGGCAACTGTAGCTGAGGGGATGAAGTGGATGCATGGCCCTAAAGTGCTCACTTTGTGGAGCGCGTCAATCTTTTCAGATTAGTGATTGGAGTTACTGTTGCCAAGATATTGCCATATTAAATTTCATCGGGGGCCAGTTCCGTACCAGTCTGGTCTCCTCGGTCGGTGTGCCATCTAGGAATTTTAGAGTCTCAACAAGGTTTGTATGCATTCTATACATCTTGAGAAGTCTGTAGGAATTTACAGCTTGCCAATCGGAGTCCGGAGCTGTAAGGTATTAATGTTTGAAGTCGATGACAACGATCGATGATGAGGTACCAGACTTTTGGCAGGTTTGGCAACCTGAGTTAGTGGGCCCACAAAGTTTGGGACGATGGCTTTACAGTTCTTGATGAGTTATTTGTCCAAAATGTCATCTCCTATACTGTGCAACCATGTCGAGTCAGAGAAAAAAGTTGTGCTTTGCAGTGCTTGAGCCGGTGCAATGCCCGAGCTAAAGTGTGTCCCAAAGTGGTGCCCTTTGAGGGCCATCTACCCATGAACCATAAGGTTATTGGCGACCCAAGGGAGGCCGCTCAATGGAGAAAGATGTGATGCTTGGAAATGGTTTGGTCGATATATATGCCAAATGTGGTGTCCCTTGAGGGCAAACTTCTCACGAGACAATGCCTTTGTGAAAATATCTACAAGGTTGTCCAGTGTTGGTACATAAGCCAAGTTGATCTCTCCTGCTGAGAGCCTCTCCCTGACATAGTGGTAATCCACCTCAATGTGCTTTGTGCGAGCATGAAAAACTGGGTTCCTTGCAAACTGCCAATGCGCTCTGACTGTCAGTGTAAATGATGTTGGCAATGTCTTGTCCAACACCCAAATCATCCATAAGGCGTCTGAGCCATATACACTCAATTGTAGCTGTGAAGACTGCCCTATACTCAGCCTCACAACTAGAAGTGGCCACAGTAGGTTGCTTCTTGCTCAACCATGAAATACATGAACTACCAAGCATAAAACAAAAACCACTTGCGGACACTCGCGTGTCATAACAACCAGCCCAATCTGAGTCCGAAAAAGAATTTAAATCTGGCGGCAATGATCCCCCCTTGGGATAAAACAAGCCAAGATGCAAAGTGAAACTCGAGTAACGAAAAATCCTCTTGACTGCTTGCCAATGCTCAGACCCTGGGCTACGCATAAATTTGATGACATGTGAGACTACAAACTAAATATCCGGCCTCGTGTTGCATACATAAATGAGGTAGCCAACAACAATTTGGTAAAGAGTGACATCAACAAGATCACCAGCACCATGTAGACTCAACTTCAAACTTGTTTCCATGGGAGTGTCAATAGGTTTGCAATCCTCAAGTCCAAACTTACATAGCAATGTCTCTATGTAACTTTTCTGACAGAAGGCAATACCACCATCACACTGCTTAAATTGTATGACCAAGTAATGATGCAACAACCCCAAATCTTTCATCTTGAAAGTAGCATTCAAATCAACCTTAAATTTAGCAATATGTGATCAATAAATCATCCACATAAAGAACAACAATGAGAAGTACATTGCCCTCACGCTTAACATACAATGTGCTTTCTGTTGGACTGTTACGAAAGCCTTGTTTGACCAAATGAGTGTCAGCTTTCTCATACCAAGCATGAGGAGATTGCTTCAACCCATACAAAGCCTTCTTACATCTGCACACTTTGTCCTCTTGTCCTTTCTTGACAAAATCACAAGGCTGTGTTACATAGACTTCCTCAAAAATGTCACCATTCAAGAAAGCAGTAACAATTTCAGATTGATGTACATCCCAACCAAAATGAGCTGCCAATGCACATAGAAAATGAGCAGTAGTCATACGACAAGTGGGAGCAAAATTTTCTTTATAATCTATGCCTTTTTGCTACGCATAGCCTTTTGCAACAAGTCGAGCCTTATGGCGATTAACCTCACCATTTGGCTTGCGTTTCAACTTGTAAACCCACTTTGTACCAATGGCCTTTTTTCCAAGAGGCAAATCACATAAAGTCCATGTGTCATTTTCTATAAGTGCATCATATTATGTGCTTCATCAAAAGATAGAGGTTGCTCTATATCACATAATCTAGACATAGCCAATAACAATCTGCTGCATAAGAGGCATGGTGAGAACCTAAACGAGTACAACTAGAAAAAGATGCAACCAATTTACTGTCACGCAAAGTGTGCACCAACCATTTTGGCATACCTCTAACGTGCTCATTTTCAGCCATTTTGGCATACCTCTAATGTGCTCATTTTCAGCCCTTTCCTCATCAAGTACATCATGTACATCAGCATCAGTAATAGGCTGATCTATAACATTTTCTAAAACCCCCATAGGTTGTACATTTGCCTCAATTGAATTTACATTCAAACTTCCACCACTGAAAAGAGGCAATAAACTGTCATAAATGTCCTGTGAGCTTACATTACTATCTCTAGTACATGACAACAAGGGCTGAACAGAATCTTCCACAAGCACAACATCATGTGAAACCAAAATAAGTTTTGTTTGCGGATGGTACAACCTGCTAGGGAGGATAATTTCTCTCAAATCTCTTTAAATATTTTCTTTAGTTTGGGTTCGCAGAGCTCTAAAACTAATAGCTCTAGTGTCACTGTTATTGGCCCTGACGGCTCCTCCTCCGTTTATAGACAGGCTAGGGATGGCTCTAACCCTATCCCTCTAAAGCATTTTATTATTGCATTGTGCTAAATATGGCCAACGTGTCAGCTCTCGTGCAGGCCTTCGGATGGTTTGAATGATGGTGGAACAGAGGTGTGCCCCGGCCAGCGCGCCCTAGAATGTAAATCAATTGGGCACTCATCCACGTAGGGTGATTTGATTGCTTGGATCAGCAGGCTCTGTTGTAGATACGACAACCGGGTGCGAGGCACAAAGGGGGTGGCCGTCTTTGCTTTCACCGATGGAACGCCTCATGGGCACGTGATCTATACAACTAAAGGGCAATGAATAATATTGTTGAAAGGGTAAGGAGCGGCCCGCTAATAAATCCCTAGGAACCACCCCTTCTGCAAGGACATTGGCAGCCCCAGATTATGTTGCACTTTATGAATACCTACCCTGGTGGGTCCCTTAAGAAGGAGGTGGAGAAGAGATGCCAATAGATCGATTTGACAAGGTTCCACTTAGACTACAGAAGGGTGAGGTAATAATAGTAACGGGTTACTACGGCTTTGAGGGGCCTTAGAATACCAAAAAGATGTTTGACGTTAGCCTCATCCCTAACCAGGGGTCTAAAGCTACAAACACGTTCCGTTGTTCGAGGAAAAGCTGAGGCCTATGAACATTTTGACCGCCCTAACCTCAAAGCGCTTGACATAATCCGACAGGCCCAGGTCCTTGAGAAGTCCCTGGTCACCCCAATGATATTCCGATACATAAAAATCTTCTTCTTCTTCAACATGATACCAAGAGGTCATGATCTTCCGATACATAAAAATACTAGAGGCGGAAAGGTGGGCACGAAAATGGGATCCTAAGCGGTACGGGAAGATCGTGCCCATCCATTCTTTCGTCGCCTTTTGCATGGGATTTCATTAACCATGCACAAAACGGGTGGAGGGCAGTGACTAATGGTTTATAGAACAGAGGGGGGGCCACTAGCTCCATGCTTGATCCCCCTGTCGTTTTTAGAGTTTGAGTTGATCTGCGACCTTCTCAACTGCGGGTGCCACCTATTTTTCCAGAAGGGGAAATAACGCCTCCCAGCAAAGAAAGAGCGGAGGGTTCTTAGAGAAGATTTAGTGGGAGATTGTGCAGTCAGGGCTCCACATCCCACCGGATCTATAGGGTTTGATGTGGGTTCGCTCCCTCATGGAATTTGCCTCAGTGATGTGGACAACACCTTTGTTGTGTGCACAATTAGAAACTACCTTGGGGATGAAGGTCCCTTTATATAGGAGAGGACTCCTTCGAGTGGCCTTCATCTTTGGGGGCAAGGTTCTCCCCTCCGAGAGAAACCTATTTATGGGCGGTTGTGTTCAGCAGGTGCCCGTGTGGAGTTTTTTTCAAGCGGGAGAATAACCTTCCTAAGAGAGGTCCGTGAGGTATATAAGAGAACCCCCCTATCCGGGGTAGGCGTGTTCTTGTGTCTCTTGCCCGCCCAGGAAGGTTGTGTGGCTGAGGTTAGAGCACCTATCCTTAAGGGAACCAAGCTACACAAAAGGAGACCGTCCTTTTCAAGCTCGCTAACTTTGTAACCCCCCTTTTGAGAAGGAAAAGGAGCTCGCGATCTATTAAGGATCCTTGAAAAGCAAGCAGAAGAACAAGCGGGCGAGGAGATAAGAGGAACATCCGAGTCATACCTTGAGCTAGACACCCACATAGGGGCATTGTTGGTCGATCGGTTTAAGGATATGTGGTCCTACCTGCTTCCAGATGAATAGTGGTATGAATATAGAAATCAAACGTGGGATAGCCCACCCAGATGGGCTTATGAGATGCTCAATAAGATAGAGGAGGCGATGAAGGGAATTGGGGTTGCATTTACACGACCGCAAAGGAAGAGAATGAGCTCCCAACATCTTCTTCAATCAGTGGAGGAGCGCCTACGCCGGCTCCTTAAGCGGGCAAGGATGGTTGATGCAAGGCTCCCCTTTCTCAATTGAGTCCTTGTTCCTCATGAGTCAGGGCCGCAGCTACACCCACCTAGCCCCTTGTGGGTCTACATGAGCTATGCAGGTATTGAGCTACGTACACCAATGACCCCTATTCAAAAAACCTTCCTCCTTACTTTGAAGGGATGGAGATGTCTTAAAGCTAAACCTGTTGAGAGCATTCCTTAGGCTCGTCTTCACATTAGATACATGAGATCAATTTAGTCTCTTTCTGTGGGGGACCAGAGCCACAGGGAAGTTGACCCTAACAAAGCTCTTAGAGTACATCCTAGGGAAAAGGTGCAAGACCCTGGATGTGAGCAAGATAGCTGATTGATTTGAGTTGACACTTATAGAAGGAAAGAACTGGTTACTTTTCGTGGATGTGACTCGACAACCGAGTAATGCGGCCACCATCATATTAAAAAGTTTCTCTCCAACAAGAGGATAACAGTAGAGGCTAAAGGGAGGTCCATTAGGTCGGTTAAGCCCGATGCCCACTCCTTATTACGGCCAATTCGAGGTGGCCCAACGTGGACCGATCTAGCAGGGGGAGGAGATGCTTCCTCTTAATACACACCCAGAATGATGACACGCCGCAATCCATTTCTTATTGAAAGGCTAAAGGGGGGCGCCAAGGGGCTAGTGACCTAGGCCTTGGGAATGTCACCCAAGAAGGTGTTAGGAAATAAGACGTAGCTAAATAGATATTTGAGTAGATTAATTAATGGAGAGAGATAGATTTCACACACAAGAGATTATAGAGTAGAGAGAGAGAGAGAGAGAGTACACACGATATACGTGGTTCACCCAATGTAGGCTACGTCCATGAGAAAGCAACCACTCAATGGCTTTAGTACTTTAAAACAAGAAGTAGTTTACAAAGGGATTATACCCTTAATAGAGCTCCCGCGTTGCTTCACTCTCACCACCTCACACTCACCTTGTTGCATCAACTTCACACTTTGAAATGTGTGTCGTTTTATAGGCCAACAGGGCTGCCCTCTCTCATGAGATGCAACCATGTGTAGCCGCCCTTGTGTAGATAAGTCCAAATCAGACCCTCCAATCCGCCCATGTGCGGCCGCCCTTGAGAAGACAAGTCCACTTTTGAATTTTGCCACCGACCACCGGCTATTGACTTCTGACCACCGGCCACTGGCCATTGACTCCGGCCACCGACCAACCGACCGATCATTTTCCGACCACTTTCCGGCCGCCGTCCGGCCATAATATTCTAGCGAAAGGAATATTCCGGCCCTGATTTTTGGCCGTGAAAATTTTGGTTTTCGGTGAGTGATTTTTCTTCACGCACGATGGCTTCTCCTCATAATGGGGGCCTTACAAATGTGCGCTTTTACCACAAAAAATTACAAGGGGTAAATCAGGCTGCATACTTAACAATCTCCCACTTGGAGACTGATCTCCAAACCAAACCTGTGACCGCTTTCCATCCTGGCTTCTTATCCTTGAATGCCAATTGAAGATGAGCAAAAGCTCAACTTCTCCTTGTTGACCACCTTTGTAAACATGTCTGCAGGATTTTCACTTGTATGCACCTTTCCTAGCTTTAGCTGTCCCTCTTCCAAAAGAATGCGTATGAAGTGATATCTCACCTCAATGTTCTTTGTCCTTGAATGAAAGGCTGAGTTCTTCACAAGATGGATAGCGCTTTGGCTATCACTGTACAAGACACAATTGTCTTGTTTGAATCCAAGCTCTTCTAAGAATTTGTGAAGCCACATAATTTCTTTGCTTGCCTCCATCATTGCTACATACTCTGCTTCCGTGGTAGAAAGTGAGACCACTTTCTACAGCTTTGAAGCCTAGCTTACTGCTGTGCCTCCAACCGTGAAGACATAGCCAGTAGTGCTCCTTCGAGTATCTTTGTCACGTGCCATATTTTCATCAGCATACCCTTCTATAAAAATATCAGTTCCTCCAAAATACAAAGCATTTATTGTTGTCCCTTTTAGATACCTAAGTATCCACTTCACAACTTGCCCGTGTTCTTTACTCGGGTTGTCCATGAACCTACTCACAACTCCCACTGCATGTGCAATATCTGGCCTTGTCCAGACCATAGCATACGTTAGAGAACCTACAACTGCAGCATATGGAACTTTAGACATATAGGCTATCTCCTCTTGTGTCTTTGGACACATATCCTTCGTTAGTTTAAAGTGACCAGCCAAAGGTGTAGAAACTGGTTTTGCATTTTGCATTGCAAACCTTTCTAGTTACCTTCTTGATGTAATCCTCTTGAGATAGCTTTATTGTCTTCTTCGTCCTGTCCCTTGATATTTTCATACCAAGTATCCTCTTTGCAGCACCTAAATCTTTCATTGAAAAAGATTTAGACAGCTCCTCTTTTAGGTCTTTGATGTCCTGCATGTTAGCACTTGCAATCAGCATGTCATCAACATACAAATTAGGATGATGAACTTCCCATCTCCCAAATTCTTCGTGTAGACGCAATGATCTAAGTTGCATCTTCTGAATCCATGATCTAATATCCATCGATCAAACTTCAAGTACCATTGTCTTGATGCTTGCTTTAATCCATACAAGATTTTCTTTAATTTGCAAACCATTTTCTCCTTACCTTTTACTTCATACCCCTTTGGTTGAAGCATGTAGATTTCCTCCTCTAAGTCACCGTGAGGGAATGCCGTATTTACATCCATTTGCTCGAGATATAGATCATGAGCAGCCACAAGGCTTAAGACAAGCCTAATTGAGTTCATCTTTACAACAGGAGAAAATATTTCATTGAAGTCAATACCTTTCTTTTGAGAAAACCCTTTTACCACAAGCCTAGACTTGTACTTTTTCTTCCCACCTTCTTCTTCCTTCACCCTATCTATGTGCATACAAGCCTCACACCCAAACACTTTGAGAAATGCATAATTCACCGGTTTATCTGTCCATGCCTCTTCTGGAACTCCCTCATCCAATGCCGTTGAGGGTGACCGGTTGATTAAGTACACATACGTACTTACAGCTTCCGCCCAAAGCTCAAGTGGTAGGCCTGCATGTAAGTGCATGCTTCGTGCTCGCTCCATGATTGTCCTGTTTATCCTTTCCGAAATCCCATTTTGTTGAGGTGTCCTTGGGTTTGTCCTTTGCCTCCGAATGCCATTGCTAGCACAAAAGCTTTCAAAAGCTTGGCTGCAATAAGAGGCATTTATCCTTGGTACCTGTTTCATTCTCCACAAAGGCTTTCCACCTTTGAAATATGCAAAATACATCGGACTTATTCTTCATGACATAAACCCATGTTTTTCTAGTCGCATCGTCTATGAATGTTACACAGTACAATGAGCCACCAATTGATGGTGTACTTGCAAGACCCCAAAGATCAGAATGAACCAACTCAAGTTTTTTATTTTTTCTTTCATTTCCTGATTTTTGAAATTTTACCCTCTTTTGTTTACCATAAACACAATCTTCACAGAACTCTAAGTCCAGTTCTTTCAGACCTGGCATAAGCTTCTTTGTTTGAAGGATTTGCATTCCTTTGGCACTCATATGCCCAAGACATAGTGCCACAACGCACTGTCAACTTCTGTAGTTGCTGCACAAGTTGAAGGTTGCGTGCTCATAGTACACAAGTAAAGTGTACCGACCTTTTCTCCCTTGGCAACCACCAAAGATCCCTTTGATATCTTCCACCGTTTGTTTCTGAATGCAATTTTGTGACCTTCATCGTCCAATTGTCCTGTAGAGATCAAATTTTTCCGAAGAGAAGTAACATGCCTAACATCTTTTAGCTTCCACTCATTTCTGTTAGCAGTTTTGACAGAAACTGTACCTTTGCCGACAATCTCACAAGCTTCATCATCTCCCAAGTATACATACCCAAAATTACCTTTGGTGTAATCTTGGAAATGTTGCTTGTGTGGTGTCGCATGGAATGAAGCCCCGGAATCTACTATCCAAGAATTAGACACATTCTCTAATGAGAGAATTAGGGCATCTTGCTCTACTTTACCTACCACATTGGCCTCTGATGTTGGCTGCTTGTCTTGAGACTCTGTCTCCTTCTTCTTCTTGGACCAGCAATCCTTCTTGACGTGGCCCTTCTTGCGCAATTCCAACATTCAAGAACTGACTTTGTGCGTGACTTGCTCCATCTTGAGCGATCACGACCCTTTTGGTTTTTGAACCTCTGCTTAGTCCTTCCTCTTGTTTCCACTGATAGTGCAGCACTTGATGACTCTCTTGTACTTCTCCTTCATATTTCCTCACATAGGAGAACATCCACAACATCATCAAACTTAAGAGTATTTGTGCCAGAAATAGAATTACTTACAACCATCACAAGGCTGTCCCAACTATCCGGTAGAGATGATAGTATAAGGAGAGCTCGCACTTTGTCATCGAAATTGATTTTCATCGATCGAAGTTGACTTATGTTTGTGTTAAAGTCATTTAGGTGTTCTGCAACTGAACCATTCTCTGCCATCTTTAGATTGAACAAGCGCTTCATAAGAAATACCTTATTAGATGCCGATGGTTTCTCGTAGAAGTCATCAAGTGACTTCATCAAGTCCTCCGCGGTCTTCATCTCCGAAACATTGAAGGCCACCGTTGACACCAAGCTTAACCGGATTGTTTCGAGTGCCTTTCAATCAAGGACAATCCATGCTTCATCTGCCATTGTTGCGGGCTTTTTCGCAAGACCGCCTAGTGGCAAATAGAGGTCCTTCTGGTAGAGATAGTCTTCAATCTGCATCTTCCAATGTTGGTAGTTTTTGCCTTTGAACTTCTCAATCTTGAACTTCCCTTCCTCCGCCATAACTCCCACTCAATTCAAGGAATCCTTTCGATAATTTAGCTACGAGCAAACCTTGCTCTAATACCAGTTGTTAGGAAATAAAACGTAGCTAAATAGATATTTGAGTAGATTACTTAATGGAGAGAGATAGATTTCACACACAAGAGATTATAGAGTAGAAAGAGAGAGAGAGTACACACGATATACGTGGTTCACCCAATGTGGGCTATGTCCACGGGAAAGCAACCACTCAATGGCTTTAGTACTTCAAAACAAGAAGTAGTTTACAAAGGGATTATATCATTAATAGAGATCCCGCCTTGCTTCACTCTCACCACCTCACACTCACCTTGTTTCATCAACTTCACACTATGAAATGTGTGTAGAAATGGCCTCCTTTTATAGGCCAAAAGAGCTGCCCTCTCTCATGAGAGGTAGCCATGTGTAGCCGCCCTTGTGTTGATAAGTCCAAATTGGACCCTCCAATCCGCCCATGTGTGGCCGCCCTTGAGAAGACAAGTCCACTTTTGAATTCGGCCACCGGCCATTGAATTCGGCCATCGGCCACCTGCTGTTGACTTCCGACCACCCACAGGTGGCCATTGACTACCGGCCACCGACCAATCGACCAGTCATTTTCCGAGCACTTTCCGGCCGCCGGCCGGCCATAATGTTCCGGCGAAAAGGAATATTCTGGCGAAGGGGAAAAAAAGTCTCAGGTAGCCCCTGATTTTTGGCCGTGAAAATTTTGGTTTCCAACGAGTGATTTTCCTTCACGCACGATGGCTTCTCCTCATAATGGGGGCCTTACAAATGTGCGCTTTTACCACATAAAAGTATAAGGGTTAAATCAAGCTCCATACTTAACAGAAGTCTCGGATAGGTCACATTGTAGAATCCCTTAACGAGTTAACCGAAGGCAGGGCAGACTACTCAGGGCTGATAGAGTGGGTAACTAAAAAAAGTGAGGTATGACCCGGGGGCCAAAATCCACTAGGAGCAAAGAAAATGCCACTCCTCGAGTCTCTCTATGAGGACTATACCCTCTATGTAGATGCGAATGGGAGAGAACCAATCCCATTTGCCCAATTCAGGGATGCATTAAATGACATTATACAATCACAGGGATATCGCAACGTTGTTCTTAAGAGGAGATCCACAGGGAGAGTAGTGCAAGGGCTAAGGCTCGGTTATGGGGAACCCATAAGGAAGAAGAGAATAACGGGTTCAATATGGTACCTGATGGAAACAAATCCTTGTCCCAGGTTTAAGGAGGACAAGAAAGAATGGGAACGAGAGGCTGCGAGATGGTGGACAATGTTGAAGGCATGGACGGTGTTGATAGTGTCGATAGTGCCGATAATTTTGAGGATTTTTTCCGATAGGGAATACGCGGAAAGAGAGGATGATGTGCATAAAACACGAGGGTGCCCTCTATCCGACACAAGGGAGAGCCGATCTTGGAAGAAGAACCGATGGTGAGAGGCAATGAAAGCAAGCCTTTGGTGGAGAATCAACTAACCCACCCCGAAGAGACCCATATATTCTTAGAGTGGTATTTGGAGCTTGGGGAGGCCTATCGTGGGAAGGAGATATGGACAGAGGACCAGATTGTTTAGTGGATAGTGGCTCACATTAAGTTAAGAGAGTGCCTAAAGGAACTACTAGGTACCTTTATTTCCAGGTGGATAAGGCCCCCGCCTGAACCAGTTACGGGTTGCCACCCCTATTGCCTAGTACCACCTTGGTCAACCTGCCCTAACCTATATCGGGCCAGTTGGGCTTTGGGTTATTGAGGTTGGTTGCCACCCCCTCTTGATACAAAGAGCTCGTGAATCTCCTTAATAAAGAGAGCAAGGCTATAACCAGCACATGTTACCTACTCTTTTGCTTATTTAGCCCCGGAGACCACCCATATTTCCATCGTTGATGCCCATGAAACACCTATTTACCACCTCATATGTAGAGCTTCTCAATTACTTGCGACTCGTGCCAAAGAACGACTTTAGTAGAGCCACCCTAGCCAACCTAAGACGTGACCTTAAGAGGGTCATTCAATGGGTGATCTACTAGCTTGTTCTCCCCCATGAACTTACCTTGGATGAGATCGACATGGTGCCACACCGGCATCTATGCTGGCCTGATTGGCCAGATTAAGGCACCCAATACATGGGAGGCCTACCAGTCTGGGTTTTTATGGCCCTTTTTTATGGACAAGTGGGGAGACAAGTGTCCCAAGACCCTCTTGAAACGGATCCTTTACTTTGGCCTAAATGGGGCCAGCTTGACTAGTCAGATGGGTGCTATTTCATTGAGCATTAAGGCACACTAGACGCCCTCATCCACTAACCTCATTGAATTTGAGAGGGACACCCAATCCTATGAGAACTTGCCCTTTTCACGATATGGTGGGCTCCAGGAGCCTGGTCTATCTTCCCTCCCAGACAAAGTTGTACTACGGGAGGCCAGAAGAGGAGTCTTTGCGGAAAGCCCACATAGACTATACCGCAACGGGTTGCTTACCTCTCATATACTCGCCTCCCATGAGGTTGTTCTTCTAATGCATCTTGTTTTTTACTTGGAAGATTCACACTTGGGGATCCCAATTAGCTTAGAGAACGATGGGTTGGTCCACCTTACTTGATGTTTGAGTTGTCAAATCCCGTTGGAATGCAAAGTCTGACCCACCCCCCAAAAAAACTCTTGAAATGCTTAAAGCTAATGACACTATTGACACAATCAACATTATCACCCCCCCACCCCCCTTCTCTTTGACAACCTTATATTCACCTTTTGTATGGGCTTAAAACAAACAAACATGATGCCACCTTCTTTCCTTGCTATTACCTTTCTCTTCTATTTGTATGTCATCAAGAACAGCCCACGCCGAGTGCCACCGGCAATCACGTGGGTTCATTGTCCCCATACCTATCTTGGTCGTGTTGTATCTGCACTCATCATCATACCACCGATTCTAGGCATACTCACAAATGGTGCAACAACTCTTGTGTATGGTGGGGGAAGGTACTAATGGCTAATGTATGTAGAAGAGAAGAAAATGGGAATTGATGGGATGTTGAGAGAGGTGATCAAGTGTGTTGGAATTAGGGTTGCAGAGAAACACACACAACTTGGAGAAGACGAAGGAAGCTCAAGGCACACAATAGAGAGTGTGTTACTTAGTGTGCAATGGAAAGATAGATAGCCCTAGAGTGATGGGCATATACAAAATTCTCGGGGGAAAAAAACTCCTAAAGAGGGAAAAATGCCCCGGCGGTCCTAGTGTGTTCACACACATCACTACCACATGTATATGGTAACAAATCCCCTCTGGAGTGATGTGGTGAACGAGAGCTGGCACATGAGTAAAGGGAAGTGTCATGCCCTGAGGACATGATCAGTCCACAAAGGGGAGTAAGCCCAAAGCTTTGCGGAAAGCTTCAAGCTTCTCACGAGACAATGCCTTTGTGAAAAGATCTGCAAGGTTGTCCTGTGTTGGCACATAAGCCAAGCTGATCTCTCCTGCTGAGAGCACATCCCTCACATAGTGGTAATGCACCTCAATGTGCTTTGTGCGAGCATGAAAAATTGGGTTCCTCGCAACTGCCAATGCGCTCTGACTGTCAGTGTAGATAGTGTTGGCAGTGTCCTGTCCAACACCCAAATTATCCATAAGGCGTCTGAGCCATACACACTCAATCGTAGCTGTGAAGACTGCCCTGTACTCAGCCTCACAACTCGAAGTGGCCACAGTAGGTTGCTTCTTGCTCAACCATGATATACATGAACTGCCAAGCATGAAACAAAAACCACTTGTGGACACTCACGTGTCAAAACAACTAGCCCAATCTGAGTCCAAAAAAGCATGTAAGTCTTGCGGCAATGATCCCCCCTTGGGATAAAACAAGCCAAGGTGTAAAGTGCCACTAAGGTAGCGGAAAATCCTCTTGACAGCTTGCCAATGCTTAGACCCTGGGCTATGCATAAATCTGCTGACCTGTGAGACTGCAAACTGAATATCCGGCTTCGTGTTGCATACACAAAGGAGGCAGCCAATAGCAGTTTGGTAAAGAGTGACATCAGCAGGACCGCCAGCATCATGTAGACTCAACTTCAAACCTATTTCCATGGGAGTGGAAATAGGTGCAATCCTCAAGTCCAAACTACATAGCAATGTCTCTATGTAACTTTTCTGACACAAGGCAATACCACCATCACACTGCTTAAATTGTATACCCAAGTAATGATGCAACAGCCCCAAATCTTTCATCTTGAAAGTGGCATTCAAATCAGCCTTAAATGCAACAATATGTCTCTCATTTGGTCTAGTGATTAGCAAATCATTGACATAAAGAACCACAATGAGAAGTACATCACCTTCACGCTTTACATACAATGTGCTTTCTGTTGGACTGTTACAAAAGCCTTGTTTGACCAAATGAGTGTCAGCTTTCTCATACCAAGCATGAGGAGATTGCTTCAATCCATACAAAGCCTTGTTACATTTGCACACTTTGTCCTCTTGTCCTTTTATGACAAAACCGCGAGGCTCCGTTACATAAACTTCCTCAAATATGTCACCATTCAAGAAAGCAGTAACATGTCTGATTGATGTACATCCCAACCAAAATGAGCTGCCAATGCACATAGAAAACGCACGGTAGTCATACGACAAGTGGGAGGAAAAATCTCTTAATAATCTATGCCTTTTTGCTGTGCATAACCCTTTGCAATAAGTCGAGCCTTATGACGATCGATCTCACCATCCGGCTTGCGTTTCAACTTGTAAACCCACTTCATACCAATGGCCTTTTTGCTAGGAGGAAAATCCCATAAAGTCCATGTGTCATTTTCTATAAGTGCATCATATTCTGATTGCATGGTAGCCATCCAATTTTCTGAATTCTGTGCTTCATCAAAAGACAGAGGCTCCTCAACATCATGTAAGCTAGACACAGCCAAAGCATAACAATCTCATGCATAAGATGCATGGCAAGAGCCTGAACGAGTATGACTAGACAAAGGTGCATCCAATTTACTGTCACGCAAAGTGTGCACCAGCCATTTTGGCATACCTCTAGCCTGCTCATTTTCAGCCCTTTCCTCATCAAGTACATAATGTACGTTTGCATCAGTAATAGGCTGATCTGTAACATTTTCAGAAACCCCCATAGGCTGTACATTTGCCTCATTGGAACTTACATTCGTATTTCCACCACTGAAAAGAGGTAACAAAGTGTCATAAATGTCATGTGAGCTTAAATTACTATCTCTAGTACATGACAGCAAGGGCTGAACAGAATCTTACACAAACACTACATCCCGAGAAACCAGAATACGTTTTGTTTGCGGATGATACAACTTGTAACCTTTGCTTTCAGCACTATAACCAACAAAAATACATTTGACAGCCTTATCATCCAATTTTTTGCGCTGTGTTTGTGGCACCAAAGCATATGCCAAACAACCAAAAACACGCATGTGCTGAATAGAAGGCTTTCTATCATGCCATGCTTTATATGGAGTAATAGACTGCAAAGATTTCATAGGACACCTCTTACGTACATAAGTGGCACACATGATGGCCTCAAGCCAAAAAGAATGCGGCAAAGCTTGACTTTTGACCATACATCGTGCCATTTTCGTAAGTGACCTGTTTTTCCTCTCAGCAACACCATTTTGATGAGGTCTATAAGGCACTGTACATTGGTGTTTTATCCCACGACTAGCCAGAAATGCATTGAATTCATGAGACATATACTCCCCCCCTCGATCGGAATGGAGGGTGCCCATAGTACATTTCGAGACATTTTCAGCCAAAGCCAGAAATTGTTTGAAGCACATAAAAACTTCGGACTTCGCTTTAAGCGGAAATACCCATGCATGCCTGGAGTAATCATCAATGGAAGTCACGAAGTACAGGTAATTGCCCAAGGACGGAGTTTGCATGGGCCCACAAACATCACTATGCACAAGCTGCAACCTGCATGTGGCCCGAACTGAACCATCCTTTGGAAACTTAGACGCTCCATCTTACCCAAAATACAGCCTTCACAAACATGTTTGACAAGTGCTTCAAGAGGCGGCAAAGAAGCAACCATATCAAATTTCTGCAAACGCAGCAAACTGGCAAAATTCAGATGACCAAAACATGCATGCCAAAGTTTTGCATATGAAATAGCCCTTGAATCTGCAACAGTATTTGCAAAATTTTGTCCACACTTGTCATAAAAAGTGAGCTTATATAGCCCACGGCACAAAAGGCCAGATGCAACAATTTCATCACCAAAAATGAGATCATGAATTGTACATCTGTCATCCACAAATTTGACTACAATTCCAAGTCTAGCAAGTGCAGATACATACAAGAGATTCTTCTTGATCCCAGGTACATAAAGTGCATCAACAAGTGTGAAAGAACTGCCATTGGCAGCAGTAAGCACAATCTTTCCAACTCCCTGAACTGGATAAGAGGCATTGTTGACACAAGTGACTGAATTCCCATGAGGGACAGACTCGAGACAGGTAAACAATTCATGATGTGAGGTAATGTGCTTTGTAGCACCACTGTCCAAATACCACACATGTGAATCTGCAGCTGACAAGCATGCATCATGGACAGCAGGATTGTAAGTGCACTCTGCGCTAAAAGCCCATTCTACATCAACATCAGCATTACAGTCTCCTTTCACAGAAGACTCAACAATTGCTGCATTTGTAGTGGAACCAGCATTTGCAATGGAACCACCCTCTTTCTTCTTAGCCTCTTTGGCCTTCAACTTAGGACACGACTTCATCAAGTGATCATTAGCTTTACAATAATGGCAACGCATCTTCTTTTTTCCCTTATCACCAGAATTTCCAGACGAATTGCTGCTAGCAGAAGCATTAGAAAGAGAATTTTTGCCACTCGCAACAGAACCATAAGAAGTGGCTGCATTACTGTTACCACCCTTTCTTTGAGAAGCAATAAAAGCCTGTTTAACTGCACGCTGCCTAGTCCTACTTTTTCTAGAAAGTGACTCTTACAACAGCAATGTGCATAATGCATCAAACTTGACAACTTCAAGATTTCCTTGGGTCATCAGTCTCCAAGTACTAGCAAAAGTCTGGTAGGAATCTTGTAAGGCATCAAGAACAGTCTGCACAAGGGAACTGTCTGAAATGACTTCACCTGTAGAAATAAGTTGCTCATTGATATCCTTGACACTAGCAAGGAAAGTGTCCATATCATCTTCCTCATGCATAATCTTCGACTCCATCTCTTTACGCAGCAAAGTAATTTTAGCCTCATTGCGGCTTGCATAAAGACCTGCTAGAATATCCCAAGCCTGTTTTGCAGATGTTGCTGAACGGATGTGAGGAACAATGGTGCGCTTCACAGACAACGCAATCAATGCATGAGCCTGCTCATCCTTTATATCCCAATGAGATTGTTTTGTCTCGCAGGCAAAACAACTCTAACAACAGCAATCCTTGCAGCAAGACCTGCAACATCCTCAACCTCGCCTACATCCTCAGAACCAGGACATACATCAATGCCCTGCACAATGTTCCAAACACCCTTTGACACAAGAACATGTCGCATCATATAAGCCCACATAGGATAGTTGTCCCCATCCAACCTGTCCTCAGCAACAAACATCTTGACCACATCTGTGTTGTTGTTATCAGCCATGGTAAATGCTGCACCTGATCTGAAAACTGCCCGAAAATAGGAGAAACGGAGCGGGAACAACACGTGCTATATAGCACAAACCGTAGAAGACTATAAGGCACATGTTATGCAGAAAATGGCACTGACAGAAATTCTGCACAAAATGTTGAAATAGCATGTGCAGTACTGCCTATAGTGGAAACGGAGGCCGAAATGAGCCCAAATCAAAAATCTGAGCAGACCAAGCTCTACGAGCTTTCGCAAAATATTTGTTGACCTGCGAACGCTCGCCAAAGCTCACTGAAATCGGAGAAAGTGAGCAGGCGTGTACTGAAGCAGCTGGCGACTAAGCCCGGGAGGACGCAACCTGCTCTGATACCAATTGTTGGAATTAGGGTTGCAGAGAAACACACATAGCTTGGAGAAGACGAAGGAAGCTCAAGGCACACAATAGAGAGTGTATTACCTAGTGTGCAATGGAAAGATAGATAGCCCTAGAGTGATGGGCGTATATCCAATGCACGGGGGAAAAAACCTCCTAAAGAGGGAAAAAATGCCCTGGCGGTCCTAGTGTGTTCACACACATCACTACCACATGTATATGGTAACAAAGTGTTGGCCTCTCTAGATCCAAATGTGTAGTCCATTGTGTTCCCCCCTTGGAGACTAATGGTGGATGCATGTCAATCCTGCTGAGTTGGACCACTGAGACATATTGTTGTAAACAACGTTGTAGTACTATGACCCTAACCAAACTATGTGGTGCCTATTCGGGGTGAGGGGGAATCCTACCTATTGAAGTGCTCTTTACTGCCACCTTATCCAAAGGTGTACTATCTCAGACTCCTCAAAATCATATAGGACTTGCATTAACTGCTATATGTCCACACCCATTGAAGCTCCCATGAGAAAGACCTCTCTTAGGTTGGAGTACTCCATAATTCCCTCTACTAGGCATGTGTATAGTCAGTGTGTATCTCTCTCCTCCTTATGCTCCTCGCTAGATTCATTTTCCTATGTAAATCCTCCTACTATTGTTTACCTTAACGTGATGGTGCGAATAAGCATACATCAATGGATATGAAGTCCTCCTCCTAAAATAGGTGCATCTCTATAAAGCAAGCCTCTAGATCCTATGCAAAAAACCATTGTAGCTCCTGTCAGTATGGACTACCACTAGTTCCTCAATCAATGAAGTAAAATCCTTCATTAGAGCCTTATGAGGTAAAATGTACCTCACAATACCTCCAAAATAAAACTTGTAGTAGGACTTTTAAGTCAAAGTGCTCAGGGATATTAACGATCTTGTCACTAAAAAAATTGTTTAAGCAGAGCCATAGTTCTTCAATGACTATCTATAAATAGAAGGGTTGAGTGGTAACGTGATTAAGATCCTTAGATAGTATAGTTTTGATTTTCCTTCCTCAAATAAAGATGTAAGATCATAAAGAAGAACATGATTGATATATGGATCCAACACAAAAGAATCAAAAACACATAAGCACTTAGATGTTCTATTTTGAATAGAAAAACTTCCAATTACATCACTTCAATTTGACAATTTCTAAAAAAAGACCATCCAAAGGATAAATTACCCCTAATAGTGTTAACAAGGATATCAAGCCCAAAAGGAATTGTCCAAAAAATAGATGCATTTTTGTAGGTCAAAGGGTAAACTAAGGTGGTCCTAATATTTGGTGAGGAGAATAGAAATCTCTTACCAACTTCATTTCTTAGCGCTTCCTCCTATAAACAAAAAGACAATAAACTTTTAACATTGTTCACATCTAGGGGTGAGAACATGTTTGGTACGTGAGATAGGTTGAGATGTAAAAGAAATTTTTTTTAAGTTATTAGTTGAGGGAGGAGTTCAATTTTGCATGCTAGGAATATGATTGATGGTAGAGCAGCTGGTAAAAGAATCTAAGGCTGAAGCAAGAGGGGTCCTCTTGGCTTTACTATCTATGGTTTAGGTATCTATGTTTTTGTGCCTTGGCTTTTCTACAACCTCTACCATGTTCCATTCTTCATTTAGTTGTGGAGTTTGAACTTTTTTCAAAGATAGGAAAGACAACCTTCTACAAGGAGGCTTCTAGTTCTCCAATGGGAGAGCTAGGCAGAAAATATCGGTATAAGGAACATGTTTGACATAAATTCTAAACTTGTCTTTGTATAATAAATGAATGAGTAGGGCCTTTATTTCTTCTTAACCTTGTGTAGCAATCCACTTTAGAAATTTCATAGTGGATCTCTTCATAGAGTGTGCAAAGAAAAAGGTGGTAATCTTATGTGCCATAAGCCATAAGGCATGATCAAACTAGAATACATTCCCATCTCTACATGAATCCCCTACTTCAACAAAATTGCACCAAAGATTTATAAAAGGGAGGTGAATGTTCCATACTTGGATGGTGTAGCTATGATTTCAATTAATGAGAGAGATAAAACATGTTACCACTACTACTACTTTTGGACATTTTATCAATTTTCCTAATGTTGTATTCTCAAAACCCATTCAAAAGAAGCAACATAAATAGAACTCTACTTTATATACAATTTTGAGAGTTTAAGTGAGAAGCAACCACTTCTATTTTGGGTGCATGCATGCAAGGATGAAGAGAGAAAGAGAATCCCAAAATTGCATCTTCACATGCATTGCACTTTTTTAGCAAGAATTATCTTCTTGACCCTCCATTAAGGAAGAGACGAGACATTAAGGATCTGTTTTGGACATTTTGAGTTCTTGGTTATGCCATTTGGGCTACGCAATGCACCAACAACATTTATGATGATTATGGATAGTATTTTACGTATGTACTTAGGAAAATTCATTGTAGTTTTCCTAGATGGTGTACTTGTCATTAATAAATCTCAAAAAGAACATTCATGTCTAGTATTCAAGTTATAGAGAAAACATGAACAATTTGCGAAGGAAAGCAAATGTGATTTCTTTGAGATTGAGATTCATTATCTTGGTCACATTATATCTGCAGAGGGAATGTGGATGGAACCCAAGAAAATGGAGGCTATTCTTAGGTGGCTAGCAGCAAGAAATCTCAAAGAATTGCTGTTTTTTTGCTATATCGGGGTTCTATCGACAATATGTGAGGTCAAAAGGTAAATGTATAAGTTGGGGAAACCCCAATACAAAATCTTTGAAAACCTTAAGGTGGCCATAACACATGTATCTATATTGACTATAGTTGATTAGAATGAGCCATTTGTCTTGGAGACAAACACAAGTAATGAGGCCGTTGGTGGAGTTGCACTTATGCAAAGGGTACACCCTATTGCATTTGAAAGTAAAAAGTTAGATAGTTAGATCATGCCCAGCGTAACTACTCAATCTATGAGTGAGAGTTATTAGCTATAGTATGTGCACTTAAAAAGTGGAGACACTTATTATATGGTGCCACTTTCATGGTCTGGATGGACCATGAAAGTCAGAAATGGCTTTCAAGTCAAAATGAATTGAAGGAAAATAAAAGCTTAGTGGGCAGAGATCCATAGGAGTTTGACATTCATATAAATTATATGAGAGGTAAATATAATGTAGTGGCGGATACACATAGTTAGATGCATAAAGTAATGAATTAAGATTCATGTCTTCAAGAACGAGTTCTTGGAAAATTTTGTGGCTTATGTGAGCATGATCCATCTTTTACAGAGGTCTGGTGCGGTGTACATGATCGCACTATCTCACGGTTGTGACCACCTCCTTGTTGGCACATGGTGCTAGTCCAGAGAGACTAGGCATAGGTGCAATGGGTAGGGAAGTGCGAGTTAGTTCGGAGATAAAATCGTGACTTTAGGTATAGTTTGGAGCTCGAGAGCTTTGACAGAGACCCTTCATCACCTTTGACATCTACGGCTTCGAAGGGGGGTGATAAACTTTGTGAAGGGGAGAAGTATGCAAACTACTCCACTGACCCTTCATCACCTTTGACATCTACGGCTTCGAAGGGGGGTGATAAACTTTGTCAAGGGGAGAAGTATGCAAACTACTCCACTCTTTTACAGAGGTCTAGTGCGGTGTACATGATCGCACTATCTCACGGTTGTGACCACCTCCTTGTTGGCACATAGTGCTAGTCCAAAGAGACTAGGCATAGGTGCAATGGGTAGGGAAGTGCGGTTAGTTCGGAGATAAAATCGTGACTTTAGGTATAGTTTGGAGCTGGAGAGCTTTGACAGAGACCCTTCATCACCTTTGACATCTACGGCTTCGAAGGGGGGTGATAAACTTTGTCAAGGGGAGAAGTGTGTGTACTAACTATTGGTGACTTTTGAGCATGCAGTCTTAAAGAAAGTCACGACAATCCAAGTGCAAATCATCCCAGGATTCAAACGACCTATGCACTGGTTAAAAGAAAATTTTATTGGCTTAGTTTATTTAGGATGTCCAAACTTATCTGCTACAATGCAATAAGTGTTAGGTCAATAAAAATGTGCATCTCAAGATTGGGGGACTACTTCAGCCTTTGGAGATTCCTCAAAGAATTTTCATAGACTTCATTATCAACTTACCCAAGACTAGTCAAGGTAATGACTCAATGTGCATGGCAGTGAATAGGTTAACCAAAATGGAAAAGTTTATTGCCACAAAGTGAACGGCTAAAATGGTAGAGTTTCCAAAACTCTTTATTGAACATCTTTACAAGCTATATGGCTGCCCACCATAGATATAGTGTCAGATAGAGATAGGAAGTTCAATAGTAATTTTCTGAGGGAAGTCTTCAAAAAGTCGGGTACTACTATGAGTATGAGTATGGCGGATCATCCGTAGTGCAATGGTCAAACCAAAAGAGTTAACCAAATCCTAGAGGATATGTTGCGTTCTTATGTAAGTAAGAAGCAATCTAACTGGGCAGAGTACTTATCCATTTTGGAATTTGCTTACAACAGTTCCAAACAGTCAACAACTGGATTCATGTTGATGTATGGTTTCTTGCCGAGATCTCCAATGTTTTTAGGCCTAGAGAAGGAGAAGATTCAATATGTTAAGGATTTTTTTGAAGATATGAATGACATACTGAAGGTAGCAAAAGAAAGCATTCATAGTGCACAGGATCGTGGTAAGATGTATGCCAATAAAGTATGAAAAAAAGTTAAATTTGTAAAAGGTTACTTTGTATTCCTAAAGGTTCTTGTGAAGTCAAAAACCATGAAAATAGGAAAGTGTGACAAGATTTCTCCTTGATATTGTGACCCCTTTAAAGTCATTGAAATGATTGGGAACGTAGCCTACAAGCTTGAGTTACCTCCAAGGATTTTGGTCGACTTGATAGAGCCACCAAAGGTATCGCATGAACTGGAAAGGTGCTACAAACGGGAGCGTAGCAGCCCTGCAAAATATATAAATAGCACATAATCAATGATAAATCTAGTAAATCCACATTCTGTACGCAAGGAATCCATAGAAAATCTGGTACAAGATAGACAGAGAGCGAGATAGAGAATGAAAGAGCACGTGCAGGCGCACCTCCTAGAGCGGAGTGTTATGCAGACACTGCGAGAGGGAAGAGGGAAGAGGAGAGAAGAAAGACACAAGCACTGGGTGCAATCTCCCCCCGTGCAAGAGTGAGCATTATCCTCTTGCACGTATTTACTTATAGATTTTTGAATGCTCAAAAATGAATACACATTGTCCGCCCGGACATAAACTGACTATAGCTCACAAAGAGCTCTTTAATAATACAAGGATAATGGATCTGCTATCCTTTGCACATTCATTATTTTGGGCTGCACTCCATGGTTGGTCGGTCTGCAGGACGACACCTAGGGTTTTTTTTTTTTTTCTTAAGCCTCTTGAGATTGTTTCCATGTTCACTTGAATCTCAACCACAACTTCCCCCGAAATTTCTCAGGAACACTTAGGATTGTATCATGCTCAATTTTCTCCAATTTCTTCTTCTACTTCTATTGATTCATCGATTGAGCCCCCATGCTCTCACACTTTGAAAAGGGAATCTTGTCGGTCTCTTGCACAACTTTGACAACATCAGAATTCTCCTTCCTCTTCTTATAGTCTCAGTCAAGCCCCTAATCGGGGGTGGTCTTGATTTTACGTCATTGAGGCTTACTAGGAAAAACAATCTAAACCTCATTCAACTCTTCAATTACTTCTCAGGCTATGTACTCTATGGCAATCCAAAATAATCATACTATTAGGCTTGCTAATAAATTAAAAAAATCATTTTGTATGGGCTCATTTGACAATTCAAGGTCTGACGCATTCCAATGATCCTTTTTTTTCAAAAAGTACACATGTAAATTCCTATATATGAAATAAATAGTCAAGATCGCTTAGCTCTATGAATTGTAGCTCTTTTTCTCATGAAGTCCATGCTTCCTTAGTCTTAGTTGCGATTCCAAGATCGTTTCCAAAGCTCTGATACCACTGCTACAAACGGAAGTGTAGCGGCCCTGTAAAATATACAAATAGCACATAATCGACGATAAATCCAGTAAATCTGCATACCTACACAATCGTGTACTCAAGGAATCCATAAAAAATCTGGTACGAGATAGATAGAGAGCGAGATAGAGAACGAGAGAGCACATGCACGTGCACCTCCTAGAGTGGAGTGCTACGCCTTCACTGCGAGAGGGAAGAGGAGAGAAGAAAGATACAAGCAATGGGTGCAATCTCCCCCCGTTCAAGAGTGAGCATTTCCTCTTGCATGTATTTACTTATAGATTTGTGAATGCTCAAAAATGAATACACGTTGTTCGCTCGGACATAAAGTGGCTGTAGCTCACAAAGAGCTCTTTAATAAAACAATGATAATGAATCTGCTATCTTTTGCACATTCCATAGAGCAGGTATGCATTTTCCACTTGTCAGCTACAGTAAATAACAAAATATCAATTCCATTACAAAAGTATTATAGAGTATCAAGATAGAAAAACCCATCATAACATGTACCATGAGGTACTAATTAAGTGGACAGACTTAAACGAGGAAGCGACAACTTGGGAACGTCGTAGTGCGATTATCTAGAGATTTCTCCATGTAGTTTTTGAGGACAAAAACTCTTAAGAGGGGTGGGGGATAATCTCTTGTAGGCTATAACACTGTGACAAATGATCGATCAAATGGTCAGGGCCGAGGCCGGGGAACCGTGGCTGTGGCAAGGGCCATCAAGGGCTCAATGGGTAAGGAAGCCCGATCGGGAGTGCTCGGGTAATCAAGCAAGTGTGGATGGCAGGCCACACACTATAAACCCCAAGAAGGGGGAAGGCTTCCCCATTCTCCTCTATGGCTAGCTGGTGTCATCGCCCTCCTCATGTACACTCGTAGTAGTGTGAGGTTACGAGAATGTTACAACTGTTCCTTTGTCCCTATAATTTAATAGAGTGAACAAAAAACTTCCATTTACAAGAGCAAATAGGGTAAAAGTGCCAAAATTCCAAGCTTTTTGTTGCATATCCTGCAACATGGCTAATAGCCTATCAATGATGAAAGGATTAATATATGTCTCCTTAGCCATAGAGGACATGCCAACTGAGTGCCAACTAAGGTGCCAAAGACAAAGAGTGCCTACGTTACCACCTCTCCTTCTACATCCAGCTCATTTGCAATCTAGCTATTTGTCAGATTGAGTGAGAGAGACATAGGATATTGCAAGAATCCTTGAAGCATGCCTCATTTTTCCCTTGGATGAGAGATCATGATAGTAGAAGAGTGCTATTGCCATTCCTTTGGCTCCCTGATGTTAGTTTCAAATGATAGCACTTATATTAGCAATGATATCCCTTCCCAAGTAACAATCATAGTCGTATCTTTTATAGTAAGGGTAGAAAATGTAGCAATACTTGGATACCCAGAAGGGAGATAAGTGTGAGTTCAAAGTTTTCTTCAACATCAAGACAGTGAAGGTCATGGCCCACCATGGCTACATGAAGATAGAGTTAATGGTGTTTTTTCTATGAAAACTTTTTTGATAGTAGTTTTTCTTGGACCTTTTGAGGCCATGATTTTATTGATGAGAATGAGGTAGCTCCTTAATAACATTCTTTATAAAATTCAATGATATTTTAACATAACGGTGTGTATATGGAGCATCGTGGGATTTCCCCTTGATCCCCCAAGGGTTTTCTCATCAATAGTTAGGGACCTTTGTTTGAGGGGGGCTTTTGAGATATATATATATGTGTGTGTGTGTGTGTGTGTGTGTGTGTGTGTGTGTGTGTGTGTGTGTGTGTGTGTGTGTGTGTGTGTGTGTATGTATGTATGTATTTATGCTCTATATATATCCTTTAGGTCCTCTCTCTCTATATATATGCATCCAGTGTGAGTATTCTACACGCTTTGGCGTTGCAGTTTTTATGTATTGTGTTTATGTTCTTTATTTCCTTTGTCTTTTCAACTTGTTCTCAACATTTTGACTATCTAGCTAACAAAGCCAAAAAGTCTCCAATTAGAGTAAAATTTACAAAAAATTTGAATAAATATTTCTGAAAAGTTTCTTACTTTGATTAATAGTACTAAGAATATTATGGAAAATCATTTACTTGATTACAATATTATGCATATCATTACTTGTACAAGAGTTATGTTTTGATCGACATACACTTATTAACTTGAAGAGGCACTAGTTGCATACTTGACGGGCCTAGTTTCTCAATATGGCAGGTGCATGCATATAGGTGCATGCATATGCATGCACACCCACTTGTATGCTATAGGCAAAAGGCATGGCACGTCTGCCTACTTAGCATATTGCACGAGCACTTAAACGACGATATAATGATCTGAGAGAGAGAGAGAGAGAGAGAGAGAGAGAGAGAGAGAGAGAGAGAGAGAGAGAGAGAACACGTGTAGATGCACCTCCTAGAGTGGAGTGCTACATCGGCACGACGAGAGAGGAGAGGGGAGAAGAGAGAAGGACACAAACACTGGGTGCAATCTCTCCCCATGCAAGAGTGAGCATTTTCCTCTTAGACATATTTATTTATAGATTTCTTAAATGCTCCAAATGAATACAGTCTGTCCGCTTAGAAGTTCAGTGACCATAGCTCATAAAGAGCACTTTAATAATGAAATATTTCCAAATGTGTTATCCTTTCGCATAGTCCCTTGATCGCTCATGCTTTTGCCACCTGCCAGTTGCAATAAATAAATATATCCACATTTTCATTACATACCTCTCCGTTAGAAAAGCAATTGTCCTCAGCTACTAAGTTAAGAATAAGCAAATCATACTTGTCAAAACCAACGGTTAAAATTATGTGTCAAAAATATCATGGAACAAAATTAAATCATAAACTTAAACAAATAAATTTGCTTATGCTTGTTGTCATCCATATAATACATGTTCTAGTGCTCTTCTAGTGTCCCATACCACTAGAATAAGAAGTATATGGCATATCTCAATGTACCAGGATTTCATTGGTCTCACTCATCGTTCAGTAAATCGATTTCTCATATATGTCGTCCAATTCCATACACAGTGTCGACAACTAATCATCACAAACCGAGTACAAATTTAATTTCAAATCCAAATGTAAGTCTAAATCCAACTATCTTCCATTAAATGCCAAGGCAAAATCATATTAGAGAAATTGGTGGCAAGTGACTGCAACATGATTTTGTGTTGCCTAAATTGACGAATCAACAGCAATGAGATGTGCTGCTTAAATTGGTGAATTTGCACTTGTGCTACCTAAACCAACAAATTTGCACGTAATATTGTTTAAATAATGAATCTGTAGTTTGTTGGTATGCTACCTAAATCGGCAAATCTGCACTCGTACTGCCTAAACGAAGGGATATGCATAGTTAATTGGTGTTACCTAAATCGACTAGTCCACACCAAGATGAGCATATACACACTACCTAAATTGGCAAATCTATGTGCACGTGACCAATGGACTAAGTAAAGGATAAAAGACAAAACATATACTACCTGTTTGATACCAAATTGGAGGTTGTTTGAGGAGCAAAGTACTTACAAATTGTTATCCATTATCCCAAAGCACCTAAGCTTATACGAGTACTTGTATAGCTTAATGACAAAGCATCTCAATAAAAATTTCATTTAGTGTGCAAATACAAGCCATGACTCTAGAGATGGTTGATTTTGCAGCTCATAAGACAATGCAAGCACGCAAAAGAGCCCTACCTTCTATCAAGAAATAGCAGGTAATTAAATTGATAACTAGGCCATGTACATTGAGTCTTTATAATTGTGTTGTTCTCTTTGAAATGGGATTAGTAGACACATCTAGGAGTTTGGCTATCATAGAAAAATATAGTTTGGCCATGTACATTGAGTCTTTATAATTGTGTTGTTCTCTTTGAAATGGGATTAGTAGACACATCTAGGAGTTTGGCTATCATAGAAAAATATAGAATGCTATTAGTGTATGATCACTCATGTTTTCTAATGGATTTAAAACCAAAAACTCTCAATAAATCAGAAGATAAATAAAGATCATCATCCAAATTATTTGGTTAGTTTTAGTCAACTATATTGTGCTAAAATTTGAGCAAACAGAATAAATGTAATGATCTTAACCATTTTTCTTAAAGTAATTAAAAGTTAATAGATTTACAATGAGTATTCATTTAAACAAGAAAAAAAAAAGATCTCCACAAATTTGTATGTGCCATAAGATTTAAGCCCTATAGATGTGCTTTAAGGAATCGTGCAAAGTCTATGTAGTGGTCCTCAACATTAATTGGGAATCAAGCTTATGGTGGAATTAAAAAAATCATGCCAGTATTCCTACGTAGATCATTTGTCAAGGTAGATAGTAAGTTCTTGCCTATTGTGAGGCTTCTGTGATTCTAAGTTACTGCCAAAAGTGTGGTAAATATTAAAGTATAAATGATAACACCCTTCAATCAATTGTTGAGGATTGCAATCCTTACACGCCCTGTTGGAAAATTAAGAGAAACCACCCTTTGATTAGAAACGAAAATGGTTGGAATGTAGACACATTCTGTAGATCTAAAACCTCATAGGGATGAGACCCATTGAAGCCCTCAAAACAACCCAACTTGCCAATGGAAAGCATTCAAAGGAAGTATTACATGCTTCCATTGAATTTGTCACCGTTTAATTACCATTTTATTGGAAGAGGCCCCATCCCAAAAAAGAGTGTACACACACAAAAGCTAAATTTCAATGTGACGATCCTTAAAATTTTGATGCAACCCACCTGCAAGCATACCTTACTGCAATCATAAATACCAAAACCTTAATACATGTGATGGTCAATCCCCTGCGTTGAGAATCAATTATGCAAAACTTACACTCGACACACATGCATCAGCAAACCAGTTTGGGAGAGTCCAATAAAGCACCTCGTGCGATCATCAATGACATCATGCAATTGTGAGTGGTATCCTTGTGACCATATCAATAGATTGATGGAGACATGGAAGGATGTAGGAAAAGAGAAGGTTGTAAACCAGATAGATAAATCTTGTTGCTAGTAGTCATGTGTGCAAGGCGACACAGATGTGTGCAAGGCATGTATGTGTGTGTGTGTGTGTGTGTGTGTGTGCACGTCTTGCAGGTTTTGGTTCTTACATCATGGTCTTAAATACTATCTGGCAAACACAAAATAGTTATGGTAATCGAGCACAATGCTTCTAGCTGCTAGTAGGTGGATTGAGGCTTATGATGATTGCATCAAAGCTCTAGAGATGGATCCTCGGCATGGAGAGAGATCATTCCGTCTTGAAAAAGCACTTTCTTGCTCAAAGTACATTGGAAAATTATGGCGAGTTTCTATAGAAATACTTGACGAGTGCTGACAAGGACTTGAAAGTCGAGAGTCTGGTTCTGTTGAGCAATGTAATGGCAATGGCTCAATGGAAAAACTCCAAAGACACTTTCCAATATCTACAAGGAGATGTGGTAACGAAGCTGGTGCAAAGATGCATGAGGTCCAAGGTGGATCTACAACGAATAGACACATTTCCTGACTTGAATGGATGGTAGTAGCCAACAATGATCGACAATAGCAAATTGTATGGAGGCCAAGGGGCAACGAAGGAGGATGTCAAAAGCGAGCCCAAACCAACTAGAGCAGAGCTAGGGTGTGGGCAAAAAATGGTAAGAAGGTTGTTGGCAATGGTAAGAGAGAGAGGTTGTTAGATTGTGGTCGGGGAGAGAGAGAGAGAGAGAGAGAGAGAGAGAGAGAGAGAGAGAGAGAGAGAGAGAGAGAGAGAGAGAGAGAGAGAGAGAGAGAGAGAGAGAGAGAGAGAGAGAGAGAGAGAGAGAGAGAGAGAGAGAGAAAGAGAGAGAGAGAGGGAGAGGGAGACTCGCTTGAGACTATACTTGCTCCGAAAGACAACAAGGGGATTCCTAAGTTTGTTAATGTTGTTAATCGAGGCAACCCATCTGGCATGTATGTTCCACTGGGTGGGAGGGTGTTGCAGAGCGAGAGATGAGGGACCAACTATGTGAGTCGGGGAGGTTTCATGTAGCGCAGGTAACGTCACCCTTTTCTTAAGTGTCAAAAGAAAAAAATAATGGGCTCAGTGTATTAAACCAACACTAGCCGAGAGAGAGAGAGAGAGAGAGAGAGAGAGAGAGAGAGAGAGAGAGAGAGAGAGAGAGAGAGAGAGAGAGAGAGAGAATCGATGGTTGAGCTCTACTGCATGCAAGTAAATGGGTGATGGGCGACAGCGGGATGGTTAATAGTCCTCTCACTTTGTGTGAGTATGAGAAATTAACAAAAAGCAGCACCCACACCATAGTTGGCCACACAAAAAGGGAGTGAGAGTAAATGAGGATAAGGAGTGATGGGAAGAGCAACAAGACTTGCATGCAAAAGCAAACATTGCAAGCGGGCGACATGGTGGGTATGAACTGCATGCGGAGTTCCTTTGAGTGGCCTTGGATGCTTATACTGCTAGTGAAGCATGCTCACATGTCGTTGATGTCCTCTGTTCTCAGTGAGGTGACCTACATTGTTCGGTTGTTGGCGAAGACAACCTTAGTTGCAAGGGTCCAAGCTCGCCCAAGACACATTATATTTATTATAAAATCCTTGAAAATATTATAAGGTCCTTGATGTGTTCAAATAATTCACTTATTTCTTTATTTTTCTAAGGTCGCCATTCGATCATTCCTACAGCAATATGAAAAACTAGCTACGACCTTCCACTCTACCGCTTCACAACTAGGCATAAAATGGTCATTCCATTTCCCACTTGAGTAGCAAGCCAAATCTCATTGACTTGATCTTCGAGGTCTCTTTGTATTGTCCCTATGCTGTGTAAATTAGAGCTAGCAAGTTCTAAGCTTTCTGGGATCTCTTTGTGTCATTCCAAAAGATGTTAAAGATATCTTACAACCTTTGGGCTTCAACATGTTTCTTTGAATTTCAACATAGGTCTCTTGGGATCCCCCCCTCCCCCCTTTTTCTTCTTCTTCTTCTACTGCTTTTGTTGAAGCAAGGGACTCACTCACCAATTCTGATGGGTCTACAAAAATTCATCCTCTGAGTCATTCATTTTTTGCCTACGCCGGCAAGTAATTCATGAACCTAGAGGAATCTGATTGTATTACAACAACTTTGTATTTAATGAGAGACTAGATATACTAGTCCACCACATTTTTGTAATAATTATCCCTTTTTTGCCAAATACCCAACTTTCAACCCTAGGTATATAAGCCAAAAGTTTGTAATTATGAAGGATCAAAAAATATTTGAGCTTACTTAGTGAAGAGCATGTCTACACTAACGCGTTCACTACTCTTTGTATGAGTGAGCATTGCTAATGAAACTTCACCTCTCATTCTTGGCATTGTGTACATGTCTAATGTCATTAAATATCTAACCAACCCAAATGATTTTCTAATATTAAACTGATCATTTAATATGGGATAATAAACGGGAACAAGGGTTAGAATATAGACTTGTGCTTACGGATCTATCTCAACACGGGGCCAATGGTAAAGGGGCTTCATTAAAGACCTCCAATGGTTAGTGTTAAAAGTCCTTTTGACCTTAAGCAAGCTAGGGTTGTGCTTGAGGTGGGAACCTTAAGCAATCCAGGGTTGTGCTTGAGGTGGGAACCTGACCTAAACTTAGGCAAGCTAGGGCTATGCTTGAGGTGGGAACCTTAAGCAAGCTAGGGCTGTGCTTGAGGTGGGAACCTTAAACAAGCTAGGGATGTGCTTGAGATGGGAACCCGACCTAAACTTAGGCAAGCTAGGGCTGTGCTTGAGGTGGGAACCTGACCTAAACTTAGGTAAGCTAGAGCTATGCTTGAGGTGGGAACTCCACCTAAGGTGCTTGTCATGCTTGATGACTAAGGTACTTGAGGTACTTGTCACATTTAATGAGGAAGTTGCTTGAGAAGCTTCCTATGCATGTGGAGTAAGATGCTTGAGTCAAAAAGAGAACCAACTCACTTAATGAGGAAGTTGCTTGAGAAACTTCCTATGCATAAAAATCTCAAAGTTAGGGGAATTCTAAAAGAGCACATGGGACACGTGTCAAACTCTCAGTAAGCTTAACCACATGGTGTGCTTGAATGCTATTGGTTGGTCTAAAGAGGGGTCCAATGAGCTTCTACTTCCACCTAAAAAATATGTAGATATTTTCAAGCTCTCTCTCTCTAAGGGGTAAGGAGGACACTTGTCAAAAGACTACCCATGTACTTGACTGCATGCTACATGTGATTGGCCAGGGGGAGAGGAGTCCAATGAGCCTACAGTATGTGGAAAAGTCTCCACTCGCCCAAAGCAAGGAGGGGGGGTGCTAGGGGGATATACACCATCACACACACTCATTTGAGACACCATTCTCACTTGGTGAAAGTTGAGGAACACCACCTCCTTCTCCAAGATTGTGAGAGTGAAAGCCTACACCAACACTCTTGGCTATGGAATGCAAATCCAACCAAGAGTCGTGCTTCAATGCTTAAGCTTGCCATCTTCTCCATCTCCATTACTATGATATTATGTATGCTAGCAAGAAGAGTAATGATAAGTGAGGAACTACTTCTTTCTCCTATGGAATGTTTCTTCTTCCTCTTCCCTATCCTCATTCCCCGCTAGCTCTCTCCACCTTCGAAGGTGTTTGAGGCCTTGGAACTGAGGCTTGGGATAGTTAATGCTTTCTTTAAGTTTATGCTATGCTTGTGATGCATGAAGCTTTCCATCTTCATTGCATCACGTAGGTCACAAGGAACACAAAGATTGTATTGTACCAAGTCTCTCTTGATGGCAGAAACTACAATACAAATGCCTATTGGAGGGGGGACCGGCTCCATATGAATCCGGTCCTCTAAACTCTCTCTCTCTCTTGCAAAAGTATTGTTCATGCCAAGTTAACTAAGTAACATGTTTATGTTGCTACCATCAAATAAGTTCACCCGCTATGCTCACAAAGAATCTCTCAAAAGTGCTTCACCTAATTTCCTAATTCCGCTACTCTCAAAGTTCATAGGAAATTTCCGTTACATCTAATGTGCTATGTTTGAGTGTGTATATGTGCGACAGAATGAGCGGTTTTAGCTATAGGTCACCTTGTGTGTTTATTTACTCCTTGTGAGTTGTTAATGGTGTTTTAAGTGAAACTAAGCATGGATAGAGGTAAATAGGCCTTAGGAGAGGCTAAACGATCCCTCATTTTTCATTTTGGGTGAAGGTAGGAGGTGGCAACAATTGCGAGTGCTCATCTACCTGACGATGACTTTTGCAGGTTTTGTTGTTTGGAACCTATAGCTTAGAGACCTCTAATCTCAAGTTTCATGTCATTTGAAGTTCATTTGACATCTCTACAACCATTAGAGTGAGAGATAGACGGCACGGGAGACTTAGTTATTTTTCCCTTAGATGCTTCCTAGCTTGAGAGTGACACCTTTCTCCTCAGTGCATTATCATTAGGACATTGCCTTCGACATTTCCATGCACTGGTCGGGTTAGCTATGTCCTTGGATTGACATGTTTTATGTTGGCTTGAGTTCTCGCTAGGCTACTCCATTCAATCGCGGCGGTCCACCAACATTGGCACCGTTGTCGGGGACACTAGCGGAGGAGGTCGTGGTGGTGAGGTTCTTGTTTACCCAGTTCCCTAGTGTTACAGTTCATTACATTTATCTTTAGGTAGGTAGTCAATGGGGCTTGCTGATTTCTAAGGTAGATCGAGGAGCCGTGCCTTCTCTTTTGGTTGCTTTGTAGGTTAGGAGACTCTTGTTGATGGTTTTAGTGCTTTGTGCATTGAGTCCACACTTTGAGTTTGATAGTTATTGTGTATAGTGGTTGATTGCGGTAAAAGGCATTTTTTGCGACATATATTTGATCTTTGCTTACACCATTTTCATGTATTTTTGTTTCTTTTTGTTTATAGGTTAGGAGTAGGAGTAGCATTAGGTAGACATTCAATTTTGGTGTTGCTTGTGTGCAGAAAGAAGTTGTTTGTATACCATATCATATCATTTGATACCATAAGTGGCCAAGAATCTCAAGGTGATCAAAAACTTGAGATTAAGAGTGGAAATTTGAAACTTTTTGTTTGTATACTTGCATATGCATTCAAGGAACTGATCTAGGAAGTTTGGTTAATTTTGAGGTCATCAATTGTCCAAAAGAGCAAATTTTTCATTTAAGAACCAGATGATGTAAACCTATTTAAGTTGTGATTTTAAGTGGTGGGGGTTGTCTTTGAGTAGTACAGGAGGTGGGGAAGCTACAAAAATCATCCAGGTCCAAAGAGCTCACCAGTGGCAGCTATCACGGTTACTGCCACTTGACACATTTTCACAGGTAGATCATACCATCGGGTCCCTTATCCTCTGTACATCAAGAATCCACCTTCCCCAAGTCCAAAAGGTCCACAAAGTGCCAAATTGAACCAAAATTGTCCAAAGTGACCAAGGTTGGAGGTTTTGAGAAATTGAATTGACCAAATGTCATCCATTCAAGACCAGCATAAGGGCAAAAGACTCCACATTGGAAACCCTAGCTGCTGCAGCCTTCAAAATTCATCAGATGGCAGCTAATGTGGTCATTCTTGTCTAGGTCTGAATTAGGCAAAAGTGGTGCCAATTGACTCCTAGCAATCCAAAGATCCCAGATATACCCCCCACATTCAATTTGGAGAGAAAAAGACCATCAAACTACCCAGGAACTTAAATTCAAGTTCAAATTGTGGCACCAATGTGAAATAGAAGCCAAAAAGTGTCCAAACACCTCACACAGGTGTATCTAGACTCACCAGGTAGTGACCAATCAATAGAAAGTGATTGGGCTGAAAAATCTCACCAATGGAAGCTACCACAATACCATTTAGCCCAGATTGGGAATTTGACTATACCAGCCTATAGGCCATCTTGCAAGGTTTCCAAAAATATATTGGATGGGCCAAATAGAGTCCATAATCACTCTCAAATTCCTTGTAAAAGTTAGGGCTTGAATTGTCAAATTTTGACCTAAGTTCCACAGTTTTGCCAATTTGTGTAAATTTTAGTGAAGCTTCCCACCACATCTGGCACGGGATTTGGCATACATGTCGACTAAGGGGCAAGCGTATATGTGATTGAATCTTTGTGAATTCTTTGCCCATATCAATAGATCTTGTGTAATGCCACATGCTTTCAAGGTGCAAGTGTATGCGATTGGATTTGAAGAGATGTCGCAACCGTGAAAAGGGTTTCTCATTATAGAGTAGAATAGATATGTATACATACACACATATATACATACTTACATGCATACATAGATACATAAAGACATTTGAAAGCAAGAGAGAGATATAGTGTGAGTACTTCTATGTGTGCTAGAAACTATATATTATTGCCATTGCTAAGAGCAAGCGAGACCCGCCGTAGACACATGGCAAGCCGAAATTCCTTTCTGCTGACATTGGGGTTTTGAAAAGTCCATACTAAGGATGGTGAAAATTATTCAAAATTTATTGACACGATACCTTCACCACTAAAAAAGCATTTACATTGTGGATGTAGCTATGTAGGCAATAAACCAAGCCTCTATGTCTGTTAAAGAGGCTGTTCAAGAATGTGGAAAGAAACAATCTCACTGGCACAAAGCATGACTCTAAGTGCCCATCAAATATCCCCATTTTGAAACCAGCTTGTCTCCTCTTTCTGGCAGTTGTAGAGATTGGGCCCCTCTTCTTGGTAGTTGTAGGCTAATCCCCTCTTCTGAGGCCTCGCAATGACTGCTTCACCAATGAATAGTCCTACAAAATTGAGAGGTGGTTATAGCCTACTCCCCTCCTCTTGGGTTTCCTGGTGATGGTGGCAAGGTCTCTCTCTCTCTCTCTCTCTCTCTCTCTCTCTCTCTCTCTCTCTCTCTCTCTCTCTCTCTCTCTCTCTCTCTCTCTGAACTACCAAGAGGAGGTGTCTCTCTGCCTACCACCTAGATTCTCTTCAGATCTTCACCTCCTACAAGTCGGCATCAAGCCCATCTAGGATGGCATCAACTTCGTCATGAGCCACATAACATGCCTAAATCCTCTAGCTCACCTAAAACTTTGTTTTCCCATAGAAAGAGACCACGATTCATGCAATTTGACATGTGCTTTTTGATATGTACCTTAGCAGGGTGCCAAGTTGTTTCTTCTAATAAATAAGACCACTTTAAATGTCCTCCTACAATAGTACACATTATGTGACACGTCGCAAGTGGAACTTCCATAGCTATTGTACTAGTCTTAGATTAGCTACTACTCTTTGCATTGCCAGATTCAACAATACTTTTATGGTTGACCAATGCATTGTAGACTCAATAATAGCTTTTGTAGGTAAAAAAGTATCAAATATGTCCCCTCTTTATCCCATCGTCTCCCTTTCTTTTGAATTCCGCATCCTCTAGTCCCTTCACTCTCCTCTCTTCTTTAACTATCCTTTTCCAATGTACCTCCTCATCCTTGAATGGAATCCTTAGAAACTACTTGTCCGAGCCCTTCATTAACTATCATCACAAAATAGTCTACCATAATCGGACATTGCTCATTGTAACATCATGAGCCACATCTCCAAAGACTCTTAGATTCAATTGGACCTCAACATTGCCAATGGGCTAGCGATACTCAAGTGCTACTAGCACTGCAGATTGCTATTAATTGAAATGCCAATAATTTCAAAGGTAAAGCAAAAACTACAAAATACCATATCATGACTGTATTGGTGAGGATTAGTGCAATGTGGACATTGGTGCACTGTTTTATACAAGCCTACAATGTCCGTATTATCTATATAATGAAACCAATAGCCCCATGATGACCCTGGCCCTTCACCCATCAATGAACCCAATATTGCCTCTCCACTGGGCCCACCTCCTCCCTTGATTTCACCGGCTCCAACCTCGGTAAATGGCTCTCCCCTTCTCTCGCAAGGACACCCATGTGGAATTTAGACTCTCTCTCTCTCTCTCTCTCTCTCTCTCTCTCTCTCTCTCTCTCTCTCTCTCTCTCTCTCTCTCTCTCTCTCTCTCTCTCTCTCTCTCTCTCTCTCTCTCTCTCTCTCTCTCTCGTGAAAATCCTGCACACCATGTGCAAGGCTTATCCCCATAAATATAATTGCATGATGCTCTAAAGAAAAGGCTACATAAGGCCAAAGGATGCACAGAGCTGCTACTACAAAGCTGCCTTCATCATTCTAGCTGAATTGTTGTTGAACAAGGAGACCTTGAAAACATGCAAGTTGTGTGGGGTAAAGGGGACTAATTACTTAAAGGCCAAGAGGCAAAGTGCTTGATTTTGTGTACACAAATATCCAGGGTACCCAAGAGCAAAGGCTGCAAAAGGAGCTAGCTAACCTCACAAGTAAGAGGTTGGAATTTTTGCAAATGTGTGTTTCTCTTATTTCATGTATTTGAGGTCAGGTATCACCTTTTGAGAGACGGTAGAGTAGCAGCTGACCAGGGAAGTTTGGTATCAACAGAAGAGAGCATGAATCAAGCAAGGATAGATCCCTTAGCTCCAATCATAGAAGAGGGTAGTGATATTGACACCTCTTCTGACAAATCATTTCATGTGATGGCTACACAGCAACTAGGAGGCTTCCAGCATCAAGGGGAAATAGGAGTTAGCTCCTCCCAAATCCCTTTGACCACACCAAAATACACGACAACCTTCCTAGAGAGAACAAACGCACATGGAGCCCTAGATTATGCAGATGCTCGAGGACACAAATCTATATGTATCGAAGAGCGTCTTGCTCGAAGATTAGAAATAATCTTAGTACACAATGATGTTGATAGATTCCACGACGAGGAAGAAAACCACTACCTCATTGTATGAGACCCAGAAAACTACAATCAGTATGGAGACAATGTGGCAAAAGGGAAGATAGTCATGCAAACCCAAGAACTACCTCCTAAGTTTAACCTTCCTGGAGCGTGGCAAGAGTGGCTACACTTCATGAAAATATTGAGATTTATAGGCACGGGGATGGAAGGGTCATCTCATACTACCGATGCATGGAATCCCATGTGAATGAGATAAGCATAGACAAAGTCTTGTACTTGTTTTCCTATAACACAACAATCGAGGGATGTGGGAAGAGTGGTAATGCCAAAACTGTTAACTAAGGTTTCTAAAGAGAAGCAAAAGCCCATATGCACCCCTAGCAAGCCCACAAATCCTTTCTTAGATGATTATGACACCGCATCACAGACAAATAGACAACCATTGCCCAACCCTCAAGACCATCAAGCAACACCGCCATCATTGCAACCATGGCTCCAATAGTATGCAACAACATTATAGAACACAAACAGAGGAGGTTATCAAGCCATGTCAATGCTAAGAGCACCACCAATACCACCACTCCATCAGCAGTACCAAGACGAGAGTAGAATAAGAACATTAAATTCGAAAAGGAGAGAAGCGCCACATCAAGAACAAGAATGAGTAGAAAGGATCCAAAGAGAGGAATATCCACCTGCAAGACCAGCCAAGAATTATGAATTAGGAGAGGCTCTAGAAATGGAACCCTTACCATGCCCAAGACCAGAAAATGCTCATAGAGGAGGACCGGGGGACCCCATGCTTAGGTTTGTAGATCATCGTAGGATCCGACCATGGTCTAGAAGTGGGTAAACAAGAAATATTCAAGAAACAGTGATCCTAGGGATCACATGGCAGCCTTTGTGCATGTAGTCAGAGATGAGAAAGTCCTAGATTTTCCAACGCAATTTGCAGGATTTGGACTAACTCTCAAAGAGGATGTTGGCACCTGGTTGGATTTCGTACAACGTAGGTATTTCAAGTCAATTGAGGAGGTGTTTGACGAGTTTATCAAGGAATTGTCTCAAAGAGGGATAGCTCATAACATCATCGCGCAAATCCGTAAATTCAACCAAAAAGAAGGAGAATATGTACGAAAATCAGCCCTACAACTGAAGAGATATGTGAAGTTCTGTCCAAACAAGAACTGCCAACCCAGTCAAGGGTAATGCTCATTTTTATCCAAGGATTGAGGAATGTGGATCTCCAGAAATACCAACACATGAAAAAGAGCACGACATTGAATGAGTTGATGAAAGAAGCTCTATACTTGGTAGATAATTGCGATTCTACAAGGAAGGAGAGTACAAGGCTTTAGATGATCATTCCTCGTCACAACATAGTGGATCCAAATCTGCCAAGTTAGTACAAAAACTCGAATCTCTGCTAAATCAAGAACATGTCATCGAAGAAGTGCTCAAGAGGATTAATCTATTTGCCAAGCCACAAGTTAAGGAACCAAAGTGGTGTGCAATAGAGAAAAAATGGAAAAATCACATGAATAAAGAGTGCTATTACAACAAGGGGTAAATAAAAGAACGCCAATATGCCCCGCAAACCCAAGTATCACAAGCACAAGCCCCACCAGTGAGACAAGATACACAATAGGAATTCTTCCAAGACCATTGGGAGTTGAAAGACCACAACCAGTGTTAGGACAACAACCTCAACCATTAGGAACGAGACCTGCAGTAGTCAAATATGCACCAACTGTAGAATAACCTGAGGAGCAGGCACTTGTGCCAATCGGTGCATATTATGAGGGTCCTAGTGGATATATGAGTAGTAAGGGATACTATCCACGTGAAGAATATAAAGCGTCAGAACCATGGAGCATGATTCGATTGGTTGGACTACCAACTACTACACATGCTACAGGAGAAGGTAGATACATTTTGGACAAACACACATTACTATTTATAGCTAATGGAGGATTAGCAGGGTTAAGACCTGCTTATCATCAGAGAGCTACTCAAGGAGCACCTCGACAACCCAAGGGACCATGCTATAAGTATGTCAACGACTACCTGATGAGAGACCGTCCTGACAAAGAAGTCATAAGAGTGAATGCATATTGTCCCGAGTGTGGAATCACTCACCCGATTCATGAGTGTCAAAAGAAGCCTAACATAGGAGCAAAAGTAACGATGAATATATTAGAGGCAATACCATCTAGTAGTGGATCAAAAAACGAAAATGTGAAGAAAACAATAAACAAACCCATCACAGAAGAACCAAGAATAGACACGTCTAGCATTGAACATAGGAGTCAGAGAAACACATGGAAAGCTAGGAAGGAATGTGAACAAACTTCCTTAGCTGAAGAACTGAAACAAACAAAGGAAAAACTGAGAAAATTGGAAGGAGAGATGAACGAAGAAAAGGAAACCCCTGAGGTAATATCAGAGCCAGACACAATTGAGAAACCTAGGAGCGCTAGTGTAGGAGGATCTGTTTGGTAGGAAGGGTTAACAGACCAGTAGACACCCTCCTCAAAGCCTATGACCCACGACTCAAAAACAACCAAGCTCAAGAACAAAGGTGGATGACATATCCATATGTAGAACTAGAGAAGCATAGGCTTGAACTGTGTTAGAAAATTAGTCAAACGGCCCAAGATTTATTAGAACCCCTAGTTGGGAAACCGATAGATGTGATAATTGTCCCACCAGCACCTATAATCCAACCGAACCAAAAGCCAACAGAGCTAGAATCTAGCCAGAAGCACAAGCCAAAAACCAAAACACCAGCACCAAAACCAAAGACAACGATAAATAGCCCGGATCAGTCTTTCAATGGATTCCACCCAAGTATACCAAAGGAGGATAGAGAAGTAGATGGCCTTGATGACCTGTGGAAACATGAGAGAGAGGCCAACGAAGCTAATAAGCTAAGTAAACACGTAAATCATACCAATGAGGGGAGAGGAGTGTTTATTCCACCGATAGAGGAATTTGAGACAGGATTTCAAATGAATCTAGAAATGCAGTTGTATTGGGGGGACAAGGGTATGTTCTATCTATAGACAACCAACCCCATTAGCTAAGAACACTACCATACTATATGGTAGAGCACAAGGCCAAATCAAATGTTGTTGCGCGGTCCCATCATAGATATTCTCTTCCAAGAAAGTCATCGACTCTAAAGGGCTGATAGACATTTTGTGGACACTTGTGACATGCACAATAACATTAGCTGAGCTATCACAAATACGACCTAACATGTGGACGATGGTAGGAGGCTATCTAGAAAAGTTTGGTGTGAAGGATCCTTCGACACGAATTCAAGAGGGAATCCGGGAACTTAAAAAACCTCACCTAACTACCATGCCAGTACCATTAAACAAAGTTGGAGAATATTGTGAAGGTGAAGATGGCAACATGACTCTTCCTATAGAATTTCAAGGGACACCACCATGGAAATTCTTTACAGTGGGGTTGGGTAGCCATTGCTACAAAATAAACATAAAAAATTGGGGAAAACCTGCTTTAAGAGCAACAAGAATGAAACTACAGGTTGCAGATGGATATAAGGAGAAACCCCTAGGACTTCTAGAGAAAGTAATTGTCACCTCTTGCAAAATTGAATATGAGCATACATTTGCCATTCTCAGTTTTGGCAAGAAGAACAACTATGAAATCATACTTGGAAGACCATTCACACAACAACTAAAAATGGTCAAGGATTGGAGGTACAACCACATTTACCTAAGAAACATGGAGGAAATCGGATGCCGAGAGTAAAAGGTAAAACACAATTCATGATGCTTGTGAGGGCAGAAGATTGTGTAAAGAACAAAATCTCAGGTCAATTCACAAAAAACTCAAGACACAAAAACAAAAGAAGGCATTAGGAGCTTGAGGAAGCAAGCTTAGGAGATTGAAAAAGAGACAAAACATAAGAAACCAAAAGAACCAGGGATGGATGAGTTCGGGGAACCAAAATGGACCAAGGTAGAGCGTAAAAAGAAATATCAAGAACTCAAGAGAACATTAAGAGAAGTATGGATAACGAAGATAGAAAGCAAGGAAGAACAGAGCATGAAAAGGAAAATATGGATGTCCCTTCCCACTATCAAAAATTCACAATCCAGGATATGAAAATAGTGATGACACAATCGATAAGGGAGAAAAAAAGAAATGAATCATATGATGGCCTAGAAAACGCAAAACGAATAGACTTGGCAAAATATGGAGAGGATGTGAGACTCATCCACCTGCTCAAGAAGTATAGAGATGTGTTTGCATGGTCATATAAGGACCTCAAAGGAGTAGACCCATCAATATGTCAACATATGATCCCCTTGAAACCTGATGTCGAACCTTGCAGGCAACTTACCTATACCTATAATGACACATTTGCCAAACAAATTAAATAAGAGATTGACAAACTCAAGGAGACAGAACTGCATAATTTGCTGACCTGTGAGACTGCAAATTGAATATTTGACCTCATGTTGCATACATAAATAAGCCAATAGCAGTTTGGTAAAGAGTGAAGTCGACAGGATTACGAACATCATGAAGACTCAATTTCAAACATGTTTTCATGGGAATGGCAATTGGTTTGCAATCCTCAAGTCTAAATTTTCATAGCAATGTATCTATGTAACTTACCTGAAATAAGGCAATACCACCATCACATTGCTTAAACTGTATACCCAAGTAATGATACAACATCCCCAAATATTTCATCTTGAAAGTAGCATTCAAGTCAGCCTTAAATTCAACAATATTTCTCTCATTTGGTCCAATGATCAACAAATCATCCACATAGAGAATGAGAAAGAGAAGTACATCACCCTCATGCTTTACACACAATGTGCTTTCTATTGGATTGTTATGAAAGCCTCGTTTGACCAAATGAGTGTTAGCCTTCTCATACCAAGCACGAGGAGACGGCTTTAACCCATACAAATCTTTCTTACATTTTCACACTTTCACCTCTTATCCTTTCTTGACAAAACCGCGAGGTTACGTTACATAAACTTTCTCAAATATGTCACCATTCAAGAAAGCAATAACAATGCCTGACTGATGTACATCCCAACCAAAATGAGTTGCCAATGCACAGAGAAAACGCACAATAGTCATACAACAAGTGGGAGCAAAAGTCTCTTCATAATCTATGCCTTTTTGCTGTGCATAGCCCTTTGCAACAAGTTGAGCCTTATACCAATCAATCTCACCCTCCAGCTTGTGTTTCAACTTGTAAACCCACTTTGTACCAATGGCCTTTTTTCCAGGAGGCAAATCACATAAATTCCATGTGTCATTTTCTATAAGTGCATCATATTCTGATTGCATGGTAGCCATTCATTTTTTTGAATTTTGTGCTTCATCAAAAGATAGAGATTCCTCAACATCACATAAGCTAGAAACAACCAAAGCATAACAATTTGATGCATAAGATGCATATCAAGAACATGAACGAGTACGACTAGACAAAGGTGCATCCAATTTATTGTCACACAAAGTATGCACCAACCATTTTGGCATACCTCTAGCTTGCTCATTCTCAGTCCTTTCCTCATCAAGATAAGTAATAGGATGATCTGTAACATTTTTTGAAACCCCCGTAGGCTATACATTTTCCTCATTTGAATTTACATTCGAACTTCTGCCACTAAAAAGAGGCAAGAAACTGTCATAAATGTCCTGTGAGCTTACATTACTGTCTCTAGTACATGACAACAAGGGCTGAACAAAATCTTCCACAAACATAACATCCTATGAAACCAAGATATGCTTTGTTTGCGGATGATACAACCTGTAACCTTTGCTTTCAACACTATAACCAACAAAAATGCATTTGATAGTCTTATCATCCAATTTTCTGTGCTACGTTTGTGGCACCAAAGCATAAGTCAAACAACCAAAAACGCACATGTGCTCAATAGACAGATTTTTATCATTCCATGCTTCATAAGGAGTCATAGACTGCAAAGCTTTTTTAGGACACCTATTAAATACATAAGTGGCACACATGATGGCCTCAAGCCAAAACGATATGCGGCAAAGCTTGACTTTTGACCACAGATCATGCTATTTTTGTAAGTGACCTTTTTTCCTCTCACCAACACCATTTTGTTGAGGTGTATATGGCACTGTGCATTGGTGTTTTATCCCATGACTAGCCAGAAATGCATTAAATTCATGAGACATATACTCCCCCCCTTGATCTGACTGGAGGGTGCGGTGCCATAGTATATTTTGAGACATTTTCAGCCATAGCCAAAAATTGTTTGAAGCACCTAAACACTTCGGACTTTTCTTTAAGCGGATACACCCATGCATGCCTAGAGTAATCATCAATGAAAGGCATGAAATAAAGGTAATTGCCCAAGGACGGAGTTTGCATGGGCCCACAAACATCACTATGCACAAGCTCCAACTTGCATGTGGCCCTAACTGAACCATCCTTTGGAAACTTAGAATGCTACATCCTTACCCAAAATACAACCTTCACAAACATTTTTGACATGTGCTTCAAGAGGCGGCAAAGAAGCAACCATATCAGATTTTTGCAAACGCAGCAAACTCGCAAAAAGTTCAGGTACCCAAAATGTGCATGTCAAAGTTTTTCATATGAAATAGCCTTAGAATCCACAATCACATTTGCAAAATTTTGCCCACACTTATCATACCAAGTGAGCTTATACAACCCACGACATAAAATGCCAGATGCAACAATTTCATCACCGAAACTGAGATCATGTACTGTACATCTGCCATTCACAAATTTGACTACAAGTCCAAGTCTAGCAAGTGCAGATACAAACAAAAGTTTATTCTCGATCCCATGTACATACAATGCATCAACAAGTGTGAAAGAACTGCCATTTTCAACAGTAAGCACAATATTTCCAACTCCCTTAACCGGATAAGAGGTATTGTTGGCACAAGTGACAATATTCCCACGAGGGACAAACTCAAGAGAGGTAAACAAATCACGATGTGAGGTAATGTGCTTTGTAGCACCACTATCAAAATACCACACATGTGAATCTACAGCAACTGACATGCATGCATCATGGACAACATGATCATAAGTACACTCTACACTAAAAGCCCACTTTGCATCTGCATTAGCATCCCAATCTCCTTTTATAGAAGACTCTACAATAGGTGCACTTGTATTGGACCCTGTAGTTAATCCAACCTCTTTCTTCTTAGCCTCTTTTGCCTTCAATTTTGGACTCTGCTTGATCAAGTGATCATTAGCTTGACGATAATGGCAACCCATCTTCTTTTTTCCCTTATCACCAGAATTCCCATACGAAGTGCTACCAGCAGAAGCACTAGGAACAGAAGATTTTCCACTTGCAGAAGAACCATGAGAAGTGGTTACATTGTTGTTACAACCTTTTCTTTGAACGACAATTGAAGTATGTTCAACTGCACTTTGTTTACCCCTGTTTTTTTTGGTAAAGTCACTCTTGCAACAACAATGTGCATAATGCATCAAACTAGACAACTCCTGGCTTTCCTTGGGTCATAAGTCTCCAAGTCCTAGCAAAAGTTTGGTACGAATTTGGCAGAGCATCAAGAACAATCTGCAAAAGGGAACTGTCAAAAATGCCTTCACCTACAAAAATAAGTTGCTCATTTATATCCTTGACACCAGCAAGGAAAGTGTCCATTTCATCTTCCTCATGCATAATCTTTGACTCCAACTCTTTACACAGTAATGCAATTTTAGCCTCATTGTGACTTGCATAAAGACCAACTAGAATATCCCAAGCTTGTTTTGCAGATTTTACTACACGAATGTGAGGAGCCATAGTGCACTTCACACACAATGCAATCAATGCATAACTCCGTGTATCTCTGACATCCCAACAAGCTTGCTCAGTCATAGGCAAAACAATTCTAACAACAACAATCCTTGCAGCAAAACCTACAACATCAAAACCTTGCAGCAAACTCGCAAAAAGTTCAGATACCCAAAATGTGCATGTCAAAGTTTTGCATCTAAAATAGCCTTACAATCCACAATCACATTTGCAAAATTTTGCCCACACTTATCATACCAAGTGAGCTTATACAGCCCACGACATAAAATGCCAGATGCAACAATTTCATCACCGAAACTGAGATCATGTAATGTACATCTGCCATTCACAAATTTGACTACACGTCCAAGTCTAGCAAGTGCAGATACAAACAAAAGTTTATTCTCGATCCCATGTACATACAATGCATCAACAAGTGTGAAAGAACTGCCATTTTCAACAGTAAGCACAATATTTCCAACTCCCTTAACCAGATAAGAGGTATTGTTGGCACAAGTGACAATATTCCCACGAGGGACAAACTCAAGAGAGGTAAACAAATCACGATGTGAGGTAATGTGCTTTGTAGCACCACTATCAAAATACCACACATGTGAATCTACAGCAACTGACATGCATGCATCATGGACAACATGATCATAAGTACACTCTACACTAAAAGCCCACTTTGCATCTGCATTAGCATCACAATCTCCTTTTATAGAAGACTCTACAATAGGTGCACTTGTATTGGACCCTGTAGTTAATCCAACCTCTTTCTTCTTAGCCTCTTTTGCCTTCAATTTTGGACTCTGCTTGATCAAGTGATCATTAGCTTGACGATAATGGCAACCCATCTTCTTTTTTCCCTTATCACCAGAATTCCCATATGAAGTGCTACCAGCAGAAGCACTAGGAACAGAAGATTTTCCACTTGCAGAAGAACCATGAGAAGTGGTTACATTGTGGTTACAACCTTTTCTTTGAACGACAATTGAAGTATGTTCAACTGCACTTTGTTTACCCCTATTTTTTTTGGTAAAGTCACTCTTGCAACAACAATGTGCATAATGCATCAAACTAGACAACTCCTGGCTTTCCTTGGGTCATAAGTCTCCAAGTACTAGCAAAAGTTTGGTACGAATTTGGCAAAGCATCAAGAACAATCTGCAAAAGGGAACTGTCAAAAATGCCTTCACCTACAAAAATAAGTTGCTCATTTATATCCTTGACACCAGCAAGGAAAGTGTCCATTTCATCTTCCTCATGCATAATCTTGAATTCCAGCTCTTTACACAGTAATGCAATTTTAGCCTCATTGCGACTTGCATAAAGACCAGCTAGAATATCCCAAGCTTGTTTTGCATATTTTACTACATGAATGTGAGGAGCCATAGTGCACTTCACAGACAATGCAATCAATGCATAAGTCCGTGTATCTCTTACATCCTAACAAGCTTGCTCAGTCATAGGCAAAACAATTCTAACAACAACAATCCTTGCAGCAAAACCTAAAACATCCTCAACATCACCTGTATCCACAGAACCAGAATGAACGTCAATGCCCTGTAGAATGTTCCAAACATCCATTGACACAAGGACATGTTGCATCATGTAAGGCCACATAGGGTAATTGTCCCCATCCAATCTGTCCTCAGCAACAAACATCTTGAACACATGCTTGTTGTTGTCAACCATGGTGAATGCCTGCACCTGATGTGAAAATTACCCAAAAAGAGGAGAAACAAAGTGGGAACAACACGTGCTATATAGCACAAACCGTAGAAGATTATAAGGGGCTTGTTATGAAAAAAACAACATTGACAAAAATTCTACACAAATTGACGAAATAGCGTGCACATTACTGCCTATAGTGGAAACGGAGGCCTGTATTTGTCGACCTGCTAACACTCGCCAAAGCTCATAGAAATAAAAAAAAGTGAGCAAGCGTGTGCTTGAGCTGTTGGCAACTAAGCCTGAGAGGATACAACCTGCTTTGATACCAATTGTTGGAATTAGGGTTGCAAAAAAATACACACAGCTTGGAGAAGGTGAAGGAAGCTCAAGGCACACGACAGAGAGTGTATTACTTTGTGGGCAATTGAAAGATAGACAGCCCTAGAGTGATGGGCATATATACAATGCACCGGGGAAAAAACCTCCTAGTGAGGGAAAAAAAGCCCCGGCGGTCCTAAGTGTGTCCACACACATCACTACCACATGTATATGGTAACAGAGACTGCACCTTAATTGAAAATTAACTTTGTGGAAGAATATGTTAAACGGTGTGAAGATTGTTAGCACACCAAAGCACCTGTAAAAAGAGATGAGATGCCATTACGGCCAATGATGGGAGCAAGGGCATTTGCTAAGTGGAAATTAGATTTTGTGGGACCAATTTCACCATTCGCTTATAGATCCTATGCCTAATATATCATTGTTGCACCGACTATCTCACAAAATCGGATGAAACAAAAGCCACACAAAAAGCAGATGCCAGCACCACTGCACAATGTCTATATGAAAATGTCTTTGTAAGATATGGATTACCCATAGAAATTGTCAGTGATAGAGGGACACATTTCATAAATGAAGTTATTGATAATCTTCTTGAGGAATTCATGATTATTCAAAAGAAGCTTGCCCCATATCACCCACAAGCGAATGGCAGAAGCTACTAATAAAAAAACTTTCCATAGTATGGACAAAAATTATGACAAATTCACCAATGGATTGGGACCAAAAGTTACATTTTGTTTTATGGGCATACAGAGTGGCCTATAAGACATCCATTGGAACAACACATTATAAAATGGTGTTTAGTCTTAATGCCATACTGCCCATCGAATTCTTAATCCCAACCTTGAGAGTAGCTAAACAATTAGAGTGGATAGGTTATGGGTTGTCGTCGAGATTAGAGGATTTAGAGAATCTAGACGAGCTATGTCTTCAAGAGATAGCATCTATCTATGCTAAGAAAAGGCAACAAAAAGATTTCTTCGATAAGCATGTGCGGTCAAAAGAGCTCAAAATAGGGGACTATGTATTGGTGTATACTCTGAAACAACATGCTAAGAAACTCAAAAAGCAAGGGATGGAACCCATTGTGATCCAAGATTGATCACTAAGTGGGGCCATCAAGCTTGGGACATTAGAAAAAGAGAAGAAATGCCTAACGGGATTGGTGGGTGTAGGCTCAAGCCACTAACCCAAGAAATGCTACAACAGATTCATATAGAAAAACAACAAACAAAAGAAAAGCAGCAGATTGTTGAAGAAGCCCAAGTAGAGGCTAAAGAACGAATGGCTAAATGGAGACTCCTATGACACCATCAACAACATGGGAGACCATTGCAGATCAATGCTATTTCCATAAATGAATTCGAAGAAGATAGGATGGAACCAGTGATCAAGGTCAAGATCGGCACCAATCAAGTAGAAACCGCCGCTCTACACGATAGAGGAGCCCAGGGAATGTCATTTCCCTAAGCTTATATACATAGCTTGGTCAATGAGCAAAACTTCAAACCACACAACAAAAACTGCAAAGCTATATTGACCACCAGATCAAAGCACTAGGGTGGGTAACCTTATTTGTTTAAATCAATCAATATGTTTACCCACACTGCTTTTATGTGGTAGAATATCAACACCAATTATTGTTAGGACAGCCTTGGCAAAGGAAGTACAATGTTCATATCGATTGAAAGTCCGATCTGGTGCGGATTCAGAATGAAAACGAGAGTCAAATGGTTCCATTAACTAAAGTAACAGGAGTAGAGCTAGCAATGGCAAACACGACTCACAAGGGTAAAAAACACTTGCATGTAGGAAGCATGTATTGGATTTTGTCTCTAAGGGTCCTTGCTCTCTAGGAGGATTACTTTCCTTCTATCTTTCTCTCTCTGTATATATTCTAATGGCTTATAAAAAAATTTATTCACTACTTACATAGTGCAAGGACACTCTAAAGAGAACAAAACGCTAAAGGGAAAATAAGCAAAGGAAAACACAAATGTATCAAAGTGCAATTGACCATCTCTCGTTATATGGATACAAAAAGTCTTTTGACTTTCCACTTCCATGGGTCTTTTCATTTCCTAAACTCACCCTTCAGTTATGCACTTAAGATGTTTTAAAAGGCTTTTTAATTTTTCGAGATTGGGGAGACCTAATGGAAAAGAAAAAAAAAGATATTTGCCGGTAATAATCTCTTAAGTATTTCTATGAAGAAACAAAACACCATACGAGGAAAAAAAACAACATAAATTAACGCATAAGAAGAAATTGACTTAGCTCACTCAAAGCTCTCCATCGCTTTACTTGTATCTGCAAGAACGTTGTTAGAGCTCTGATACCATTGCTATAGACGAAAGGCGAGGCGTGCCTGCAAAATACAAAAAAAACAAATAAATCAATGTATTTGCATACCTAACATATTGCACGGGCACATAAACGACACTATAATGATATGAAAAAGTGATAGAGAGCAAGAGAACACGTGCACACTGAAATTTGTAAATGTGGGGGTTCCTTTGACACCCACTATATCAACAGCTAGTTGATCATGTGTTTTTATCTCTTGATGGATGTTGATAACGAGAACTTCCCTTCTCTTGGTGTGTGACGCTTTGCATGTAGTTTGCTAAACTATAAAAAATGATTCTTATCTTCAATAATGAAACCTTTTTATACGCATGGATATGATGACATTTTTAATGAATAATCGTACAAATTTCTCACGTAAGGATGTTGTACATACACTTGGTCCTTGAGAGAGCTATTGGTTTTCTTGATCATAGTGTCTATTCCGATAAAAGTTTTCGTTTGATAGTTTAATACAAGAAAACACACATATTTGCATCTTTATGAATGCACAATGTCAAATTTTTGATCTATTATGTTGCATGCACCCATACTAGTCTTTGGCACCCATAGTGTGCACAAAGCTCTCGATAGGCATGATAATCACTAATACTCTAGACAACTTGGTTCCGTATGGGTCGTGATGTGATTATCTTTCTTGGTCGTCCCCTAAGTGAAAATATATGAATTGGTGCAACAATAATGTCCGAGAAGGCGAAGTGGGCTATAAGCAAGACATTGCAAGGAAATACGTTCTGCAGGGAGTAGCAACCTCTTGCGTGTAGTCGACGGGCGTGCGTCGCCCCACGCATACATGGGCACATACGATCAAAGCATTCCTGCCTACACAGGCACCTCTTATGATCAGAGCTACTACGTGGGTGGCGGAGCCTACGAACAGAGTTTCAACCCCGCAGTACAATATTTCCCTCGTCTCAATGCAATTCCTGTGCCCAAGAATGTTCCCAGAAAGAGATCCTTGCCTGAGCAAGAGGGAGATGGTGGTCCCGGCCCCGCCAAACGCCCTGCCCTTGGTCTTACCTCTGATATCGTATATCGCCTCCTAGTTCCTTCTGCTAAAATGGGTCGAGTTATTGGAAAACAGGGTGCACGCATACGGGAGCTGCGAGAAGCATCTGGAGCTCAAATCAAAATTACAGACCCCCTTTCAGTAAGTCTATCAAATGAAAAAAACTGTCCTTTCTTCTGTGTGTAAATATATATGTGCTTTTACATAAATTCATAGATGTAGTTTATGTAGAAGTCTTTAAATGTTTGGAACAGGAGCTCCGTGTGTGCAAACTTGGTGCCCACAGTATGACAATTTAAGCATGAAAGTTGAGATGGCCAATCAAATTGAGAACCACTGATGAGAGAACATCCCTTTTCTTTGTATTGACAAAGAGAATTACCTTGATGGAGACTTTTGGCATCAGGCCTTTTAAGTATAATGCAAAGGTTTTGCAAAGACCTACCTATGCGTCTTACCTTCATGGCTGTTTTATTAGTTTTACAGTCCTATTGTCTATCGGATGAACACTTTTAAGTTGCCATAGGCCCTAATTTGTGGTCTCTGATTGTAGCCAGGCATCATACCTAAGAGGAACCTTACCTCGTCTTTGAATAGATCTCATTCATAGTTTTTTTTAATATTGACTTGTTGAATCAATAGCAGCTAGAGTTATTCCATTAAGGCTTAGCGATCACACCATTGCTCGCTCGGCTGCCTATTGAGAGCACTCATCAGAGTATGGTAGGATAGTGATTGAGGTTGCCTGACCGACCCCTTTGCGATCTGTTCTTGAGCTAGTGTGGCTGGCAATTTTCATTTAGCTTCCATTTGCTGCTATTTATGCTAGTGAAGTGCAGCAAAAGGGGTGTGACATGAGGGTACAAATGGAACTTGGGATAGAGAGAGACAATGGAAGGGATTGTTAAGAGTTTGTCACCTCTTTGGCGAGTCCTAGTGGATTTGCTAATGATCATTCCACCAGAGGCATCTGTTTGCGGATGACACGAGGACGAGAATTTAAGCCGTTTGTCTATATTCTTCGAAATTGCTCTCTAAAACAAGCTTGTAAATAGGGGATCTCTATCTGACACTATAGATTCAGGCATGCTATGTAATTGGAAAACTTGTGAGACAAACAGCTTGGCCACATGATCGGCTTTCACTGTCTTCTTTACCGGAATGAATTGAGCTTGTTTACTGAATCGGTCAATGGTTGTTCAAACTCCATCATGCCCACTCTCAGTCTTAGGAAGATCAAAGATAAAGTCCATTTTTATACTCTCCCGAGGTCGGTTAGGAATAGGTAAAGGTTGTAGTAATCCTGGTGCTTTATGTTTGTTGAACTTGATCTTTTGACACACCAAACAAGTACAGATAAACTCATTCACATCCTTTTTGACCTCAGGCTTGTAGAAATACTTTTCCACCCCTTTCAAGGTACTCTCGATGCCTCTATGCCCAACAAAAGGTGGACTCTAATGATGCATCGTCGAGATGACCGATACTTGTGGCTTTCGAAACAACGCGTCTGCCACTAAATTCTTCTTTTGTGTGACATGAATAATCTGGAAATGGTACTACGACAAAATGTTCGTCCATCTCATTTGCTTATCCGAAAGCTACTTTTGGGACAAGAAGTATCTCTATTTCTGATGATCTGTAAACATTGTGAAAGGTGCACCGAGCAAGAAATGTCTCCACTAAGTTAGAGCATGGATAACTTCTAACAACTCTTTCTTGTAGATCTGTGCAACCCTCGCTGGTTTAGAAAACATTCTACTCTCACAGGCTACAACGTGGCCCTCTTGCATTAAGACTGCTCCCAAACTGCGACCACACGCATCACAGTAAACTTCAAAATGTTTTTGCAAATTTGGTAAAATCAACACAGGACCAATTGTCAACTTTTCCTTAAGAGTCTTGACAGCTTTTGCTTGTCTGCACTCCGTTTTGCTTTCTTTTTCATGGCCAACTTGAGAGGTGAGTGGATGGCAATTTAGGCTTAGAAAGAGAAACTCAGCAGATTCTATGGAGAGAACCAATGGGCGTAGAGGATTCCGGCTTTGTGTGTGTCACGAGGACGTGGCAGTTATTAACCATGTCACAGAGATGTGGCAACTGCTAACCTTGGTTGTTGGTTTCTTTCCAATGGGGTTTATTTTATTTGTTTAAGACCCTCTTTTTGAAGTAGCAAACGGTCGGACATTGTATGGCCAATGTGAACGGTAGATTCACCCGCAGACGGGAAGTGGTCGGCACTGGAATTCGTATGGTAAGAGGATGTCTAGGCTCAGAGCAAGATCATATAGGTCCCCCCGTCGCACTTAGCAAGTTGGTGGATACTAGGAAGTGAACTCAATTAAGGCGTAAAGTCAAGGTTGGACTACCAACAAAAAGTATCCGACAGTTGGGCCACATTGCACTTTTGGATGCGGCTCCAATGAGGATAGATGGTCAGAAGACCAGTGGGAGCCCAACGGAAGCATCTCCTAAAATTTAGGGAACTGCTATTTTGGGCCGTGAAATGTGTTCGCGTCATTACCTCCGGTATGACTAGGGGAACATTTTATAACTCTGCCGCGAAGTCAATTGACGTGTCGGTTGGGATATTTTTAAGCGGCGAACCCGAAACGGGAAAATGCTTGAAAATGCGCCAAGTGTGACATTTTCGTGAACTTTCCTCTTGCAGAAAAATGGGTGCTGATTTTTATGCTGGGAGAGGCCTCATTTCAGCTTTTGTCACAGGTTAAGAGCTATGGAGTGCTTCCTTTCCCTCTCATGTACAGTGTGGTGCTAGGAGTGATGCCCTGCACACTACACACTGCTCTCTCTCTCCCGTACGTGCAGTTATGTGATGCCCCACAAGAGGGCTACTCATTTGACTGATGTACAGTTGTGTGGGTTCATGCTTTTGTGCTGAGGCAAGAGCCTCCTTGAGCAGGAACAGGGGTAGCTAGCTGCTGCTCCAAAGCAGGCACTGGTGAGGGTCATAACCTCACCGTACAGGTGCAAAATCAGCGCTGTGTATGCGCTGTAAATTCACTGTTTTTCAGCCGTACGGACGCCATGACCATTGGGAATCGTGCCCTACTGGCAGAGGACAGTTAGGGGACTGTTTGGGGCTGAAAACAGGGCAAAAACCAGTAAATACAGCGTGCTGAATTTACTGTTTTTGGACAGGAATCAGAGGGTATACGACAGTGCAAGCGAGTTCCAGCAGGGGAATTGGTTTCGCGCAAGTTTTGGGGCTGTTATGTTGCCGAAATTTGGCCAAATCAAATGGTATCTAGGTGGATACACGTGAAGGATTCCCAGGACCTTACCTTGTAATTTACCCTCCTAAAGAATAAAGAAATACCGAAAGGGGCGCCAATTTTGGGGCCTATAGGTTGTCGGCGTCTGCTCGGAGCATTCTAGCTTCCGAGCCGTGTGTGTATTCAAGTGTTAACTCCCGTCACAGGTTCTCTTTGCAAAGTGCTCTGTGTGTGTTTTTAAAGTAAAGAATTTCGGGTGAAAGCCAACGCCTACCGCCCTACGGGCCGGTTTCATGGTTCCATTGCCGGGATATCAATCACTTTTTCCTCAAAGAGTGAGCTTGGATTGTTCAGGGTAAAGACACACAGTGCAAGAACGCGGGGATTACACTATGGCCGACAAGGGGAAGGGAATTATGGAAGAGGGTTCCTCTCCAAAGGACAGGCAGGAGATTCCTATGGTTTTTGAGATTGGCGAGAGCTCACGGCCACGTCAATCTGTACCTCCTGTCAACGTGAATGTCCCTCCAGTAGTACAGGGCTTTATGACAGGGCAACTTGAGGATGATGCGTTTAAGACTCAGTTAGTTGCCGCGGTGAAAATCTTTTCGCAGCTGGTGCAGAATCCGAGGTTCATGGAATTCTTGCAAGCGCCACCAGTGCAACATCAAAATAGGCAACCTACGCCGCGTACGGAGCTTGTTGAAGCTCAAGCCCAGGTACTTCATGAGGCGCAGGAGGAAAGGGAACACTCGCATGTTGCGGAGTCGGGGGCTCCAAAGCAGGTTCCTCCCGTGCTTGAACAGGTGGCTAGAACGCCTATTCCACAGGTTATGCCAGTTCAGCCCGCCACCTTTCAGAGCCAGCATGCTGTCTTGAATGGACAGGGAGCTGGATACCAGGCTATGCACTCAGTTTTTCCACCACCCACGGTACATCCTGGGTATTTCGGGGGTGGATCAGTGTTCCAAAGTATGGCTGGTTATGCGTCTGGAAGTCAGCCGTACATGCCAGGAACAGTTTTCGGGGGTATGCAAGGCATCATGCCAAACCCCATGTATGGTACTATCGGCATGCAGCAAGGTTTCCACGGCAACCAGGGCCAGTTTGGGGTGCCACAGGGTCATTTTGGCATGGCTGGTTTTTCTGGACAGCAGCCAGATATCGCACCTCTGACGCAAATGTGAATGGCCAAGGCGTGCTGATCATGCCTAGTACAGTGCCCATGTTGCAGACTATCCCGTATGACAACTTGGGGGCACTAGAGAAGCCGAAGGCTTACAAAGAAGGTGGTGCAACAGTAAAGTTCAGTACCTTCAGTGGTTTCGAGGACAAGACAAAGGCACTCACTTTCCTCCAGCAGTTTGATACAGCTTATGCGGGAGGGAATTTTACAGAGGCCTCGAAGGTTAGGAAAGCTGCCACTTTCTTAAAGGACAATGCGCTGACATGGTGGATGACATTGTTAATGCAAGGACAGGCACTCGCCACTTGGGTTTACTTCAAGCAAATGTTTGCATCTGCTTGGCTATCAAATGAATTTGAAGCCGATGTCCTGACAGATTGGCACCAGCTTACTTCAGCTTCGTGCAAGAGCTTGCTGGAGTATAATAGGAGGTTTTGTAAAGCGTTACTCTCAGTGACCTCCTACAGATTTGTGCCACTGACAGAGCAGATAGAGAAGTATTGTTGTGGGCTGCCTAAAGGGCTTCTTGATTACTGTACAAAGAACAGAGTGGCTACCCTTACTCAGCTCATGGAAGTTGCGAACACTGGTCTTGCCCTGTTGAAAGGAGAGGACAGTGGATTTCCGAGCAGTGATAAAGGAGGGCAGCAAAAGAAAAATTCAGTGAAGAAGCCCTTTGTGAAAACGGCTCCTGATGCGTCACAGGGGTCAGAACAGGCCACCAAAGACAAGGATTCAGTTGGGACTTCTGGAGCGCAGGCAAAGAAACAGAAAAGGAAGCCTTTTGTGCGCAAGTCGCTCGAGGAAAAGAAGGTCCTAATGGCTGAGAACAAATGCTTTATATGCGAGCAGCCTGGTCATATTTCTATCAATTGTCCACAAAGGAAAAGGCCAGCTGACTCAGAGGATAAAGAAGACCAGAAAGGCAAGAAGCCTAAACCCACGGCAGGTTTAGTGCCAGACATGGTGGGTGACAGGCCCAGCACAGATGCCAGTGAGTTATGCAGGGCATGGGGTAAAGTTAGGGATCAGACGGCACTCATCTTCTTTGATCCAGGTGCCAAAGCCAACTTTATCTCACCAGAGTCAGCTATGAACCTGGGCATCAGAGCTGAAGAGATGGGGTACACCGCAGAGGCAGGGTTGGCATGTCCTGGCCACTCAAGAGTGTGTTACTCCCATCATTGGAAAACCGCGTCTGCATATTCAGTCGTATGTGGACACTGAAGAGTTTTACATCATGCCGCTGGAAGGTTGTGACGCCTTGTTGGGGATCCCGTGGATGTTCCGAGTGCATGGAGTCTTGGATGCCTACAACAAAAAGATCACTGTACAGCATAGGGGCAAAACTCACATCTTGGATGTAAAGCTTAAAGGAGAGTCAGTCCCTATTGTATCTGCTTCTGCTATCACTTCTGTAATAAAGAATCATCTTTCTGTGTACTTGATTTTTGCACGTGATGTCTCAGATAATGATCAGTCAAATTTATCTGTGTTAGATAAAGAAAGGTCAGCATTTTTGCAAAAGTATAGTGACTGTTTTTCTGATTCATTACCATCGCAATTGCTGCCAGAGAGACCTGAGGACCATCGGATAGATTTGGTGCCAGGGTGTAGTCCACCAAATAGACCTCCCTACAGGGTTAGTGCGGCGCAGCAGAAAGAGATTATGGGCCAGGTTGAGGAGCTATTAGAGAAGGGGCTGATTCAGCCTAGTTCTTCACTCTTTTGCTCCCTAGTGCTCCTAGTGCAGAAGAAGGATGGCTCATGGCGCATGTGTATTGATTACCGTGCGTTGAATAAGAATACCATCAAGAATAGGTTTCCTATTCCTCGCATTGATGATATTCTCGATCGTTTAGAGGGTGCTGCAATTTTCAGCAGGATAGACCTGAAGAGTGGGTACCATCAGATTCGTATAAGCCCAGAGGATGTGCACAAGACTGCGTTTAGAACTACATTTGGTCTTTATGAGTTTCTAGTGATGCCGTTTGGGTTAACAAATGCTCCTGCCACGTTCAACAGAATGATGGACCGGATTTTCCGCTCGCATCAACAGTTTGTTGGAACATTCTTCGATGACATGATTGTGTATTCGAAGAATGAAGAGGAGCATAGGCGTCACTTGACCATTGTGTTCGAAGAGCTGCGCAGTCACAGGTTACTTGTTAATCCTAAGAAAAGTGAATTCTTCCTCGAGGAGATCCACTTTCTGGGCCACATAGTCTCAAAGGATGGTGTTAGAATGGATCCCGCAAAGGTCGAAGCTATCAAGACATGGCCAGACTTGAAGATTGTGCACGATGTCAGAAGCTTCTTGGGATTGTGTTCCTACTGAAGAAGGTTTATCAGAAATTTTGTAGAGATAGCATCGCCTCTTCACGCATTGCAAAAGAAAGAGGTCACTTTCAGATGGACCCAAAAAGAGCTTTCAGCTTTTAGTCTCTTAAAGGAAAAGTTGACTTCAGATCCAGTTATTGTTTTGCCAGATCTCAGGAAGTCATTTGTGGTCCAGTGTGACGCGTGTGGCAGTAGCATCGGAGCAGTGCTAATGCAAGATGGACGGGTAGTAGCTTATGAAAGCCGAATTTTGCAAGGGCCAGAGAGGACTATGCAAGTCTATGAGAAAGAGCTCTTGGCCGTGATTCATGCGCTTTCTAGCTGGAAGCACTACCTCTTAGGTGCTGATTTTGTTGTCTAAACAGATCATCAGACCTTGCGATACTTCTTGGCACAATCAAAGTTATCCGAAAAGCATATGCGATGGGCAAACATTCTTTCCATGTTCCACTTCCAGATTATGCATGTGGAAGGCAAGAAGAATGTTGTGGCTGATGCGTTATCAAGAAAGCCACAAATTTCAGCTGCGTCAATTCCTTATCATCATGAGTTAGATGACATGAAGGAACAGTATACTGCTGATGAAGATTTTGCAAGGATCTTTGAACAGTTACAAGAGGGGCAACATCACGAGCACTACCTCCTCAGAGATGGTTTTATGATGATGCATGGCAGACTTTGTGTCACTAGGCCACTGCGACATAAGGTCATGGAAGAGAGTCATGTCCCACCGTATGCAGGGCATCGTGGCATTGATGCAACAGTTAAAGCGGTAGAGACGTTCTTCTATTGGCCTACCTTGAGGAGAGATGTGGATGCCTTTGTGCGAGCATGCATAGTTTGCCAAAAGGTCAAGTTTGATAGGCAAAAGGCACCAGGGTTGTTACAACCACTGCCGATTCCGGATAAGCCATGGGAAAGCATTGCTATGGACTTTATCTTTGATCTTCCAAGGACGCCAACAAGGAATGATGGTATATGGACCATTATCTGCAGGTTCAGCAAGCAGGCCCATTTTATCCCTGTCAGGAAGAAGATAAAATCTGATCAGATGGCACGCTTGTTCATGTACAATGTGTTCAAGTACCATGGTATGCCACAATCGATTATCAATGATCGTGATCCTCGCATGACCAGTTTGTTCTGGAGAGGATTGTTTGAGAACATGGGTACTACGCTCAAGTTCTCGTCTTCGTTTCATCCACAAACTGATGGACAGTCAGAAGAGGCCAATTCTACTGTCTTAGATCTGCTGAAATGCTATGTGTCAGATAATAAGGGCAAGTGGGAACAGTATTTGCCTATGCTTGAGTATGCGTACAATAATACGGTGCATTCGTCTACTGGCAAAGCACCTTTTGAAATTGTTGAAGGCGGCAAAAAGGTTCCTCCCATTTTGCACACAAAGGACAAGATCTTTGAGGCAGATCGATATGTTGAGAACATGGATGAGATGTATAAGAAAATTAAAGTTGCCTTGGAGAAGACTCAGGCAAAACAGAAAAAGGCTGTTGATCGTCACCGTCGTGAATTGCTACTATCACCTGGTGATTGGGTTCTCTTAAGGTTCGAAAAGGCAAGGTTAAAGAAGATGAAGGGCAAGGAACGGCTGTTTCCTAAGCTCAGCATGCGTTACTATGGGCCTTTTCAAGTGCTTGACAAGATCAGCGATGTGGCTTACAGGCTGAAATTGCCTGATGTGTGGAAGATTCATAATGCGTTTCACGTGAGTCTTCTAAGACCCTTCGTGGGTGATGTGCCAGAAGATATGCCAGTTGAGGATCAGCCAGAAGTTGAGGAACTTGATGAGATCCTGGTACCTGAGCAAGTTTTGGCACATAAGGACAGAAAAGTTAAAGGACAAGTTGCAAGACGTTATTTGGTGAAGTTCAAGAACTATCCGCCTATGGATGCAAAGTGGATGGAAGAGCATGAACTGTCAGAGTCACCAAATGTATTGCAGCTTTACCTTGAAGCCTTTGGGTTACAGCCTACTTATGCCCCAACCCAACGTGTGCAAAGGAGGGGTAATGATAGAGCTAGTACATCAAATGTACATATGAATTCAGTGCCATAGATGGAAATGGCAAAAGTATGAAGGCCTCATTAAGTCATTTGTATCTATGTATGTTACGACCTTTCTTGCGGATACATGCGATGATAAAAGAGTGTTAATAGCACAAGATCATCAGTGGCGTGTATTTATGGTATGCAATCGAGGACGTTTGCGATTTCAAGAGGGGGGGTATGTCACGAGGACGTGGCAGTTATTAACCATGTCACAGAGATGTGGCAACTGCTAACCTTGGTTGTTGGTTTCTTTCCAATGGGGTTTATTTTATTTGTTTAAGACCCTCTTTTTGAAGTAGCAAACGGTCGGACATTGTATGGCCAATGTGAACGGTAGATTCACCCGCAGACGGGAAGTGGTCGGCACTGGAATTCGTATGGTAAGAGGATGTCTAGGCTCAGAGCAAGATCATATAGGTCCCCCCGTCGCACTTAGCAAGTTGGTGGATACTAGGAAGTGAACTCAATTAAGGCATAAAGTCAAGGTGGGACTACCAACAAAAAGTATCCGACAGTTGGGCCACATTGCACTTTTGGATGCGGCTCCAATGAGGATAGATGGTCAGAAGACCAGTGGGAGCCCAACGGAAGCATCTCCTAAAATTTAGGGAACTGCTATTTTGGGCCGTGAAATGTGTTCGCGTCATTATCTCCGGTATGACTAGGGGAACATTTTATAACTCTGCCGCGAAGTCAATTGACGTGTCGGTTGGGATATTTTTAAGCGGCGAACCCGAAACGGGAAAATGCTTGAAAATGCGCCAAGTGTGACATTTTCGTGAACTTTCCTCTTGCAGAAAAATGGGCGCTGATTTTTATGCTGGGAGAGGCCTCATTTCAGCTTTTGTCACAGGTTAAGAGCTATGGAGTGCTTCCTTTTCCTCTCATGTACAGTGTGGTGCTAGGAGTGATGCCCTGCACACTACACACTGCTCTCTCTCTCCCCTACGTGCAGTTATGTGATGCCCCACAAGAGGGCTACTCATTTGACTGATGTACAGTTGTGTGGGTTCATGCTTTTGTGCTGAGGCAAGAGCCTCCTTGAGCAGGAACAGGGGTAGCTAGCTGCTGCTCCAAAGCAGGCACTGGTGAGGGTCATAACCTCACCGTACAGGTGCAAAATCAGCGCTGTGTATGCGCTGTAAATTCACTGTTTTTCAGCCGTACGGACGCCATGACCATTGGGAATCGTGCCCCACTGGCAGAGGACAGTTAGGGGACTGTTTGGGGCTGAAAACAGGGCAAAAACCAGTAAATACAGCGTGCTGAATTTACTGTTTTTGGACAGGAATCAGAGGGTATACGACAGTGCAAGCGAGTTCCAGCAGGGGAATTGGTTTCGCGCAAGTTTTGGGGCTGTTATGTTGCCGAAATTTGGCCAAATCAAATGGTATCTAGGTGGATACACGTGAAGGATTCCCAGGACCTTACCTTGTAATTTACCCTCCTAAAGAATAAAGAAATACCGAAAGGGGCGCCAATTTTGGGGCCTATAGGTTGTCGGCGTCTGCTCGGAGCATTCTAGCTTCCGAGCCGTGTGTGTATTCAAGTGTTAACTCCCGTCACAGGTTCTCTTTGCAAAGTGCTCTGTGTGTGTTTTTAAAGTAAAGAATTTCGGGTGAAAGCCAACGCCTACCGCCCTACGGGCCGGTTTCAGTGTGTGTGAGAGAGAGAGAGAGAGAGAGAGAGAGAGAGAGAGAGAGAGAGAGAGAGAGATGAAATGAAATGAAATGTTATATTAACGTCTCTTAAAAAGGCGAGAATGACCTATGAGACCAAAAAGTTACAATTGGTGAATCTGATACCATGTCTGAGTACGGAAATTACAAAGTTACAAAGTTACAGAGAACTAACACTAAAACACAAAGGAGAAAGGAAATAGGGTTGGGGGGGGGGGGGTTGTGGGTTCTGATGAAATCTCTCATCGGTCGTTGTCGGATCTTATCGACCTCCTTCATGGTCAGAACTCTGGTTGGGCGTCTTGCGTGCTTGTTGAGCTAGAGTGATCTGTATCTTCTGTTGCAGCCTTCGTCGGTAGTGGGAGACCCCCCGAGGTCGTGGATGTCTGGATCTGCCAAGTTCAGTGGCTCGGTCAAGCAGTGTACCTCTAGTATGAGTAGGCTCTGAGATCCGCTGTAATGACTGCTCCGTTGGCTCTCCTCTATCTAGTGTAAAGAAATCTGTGATTCTTCTTTGAGTCTGTCTTTCCCTTGATGTCCTCCGCAAGCTCTCCCTAAGTCTGTGCAGCTCTAGCAGGAACAATCCGAGACACCTCTGATCCTTGTATCTCATGACCCTAGAAAAAGGTCCGAATCCTTCTTTGAATAGACAGTGGTATCGGCCGCGTATCTCATAGTATGCCGGGCAGTGACATGTGTAGTGCAGCTCCGTCTCTGGCTCTAAGTTACATAGGTGACATATCTTGGCTCCTGCCGGCACCCCTCGAAATCGGCCAGTCTCAATTTGGAGCTGATGTGAGGATGTGCGTATCTGTCCAATAGCGTATCTTATCCCATGAGATAAATGTGTATCCATGTATGCAGGCCTAGTCACAAAGCCGTCCTCCGCGAGTTGGAGAAGATTCTCTCTGTAGAAGGCCATCTTTGTGCCCAACTCCTGTGTCGGCTGTATCCATGTGCTCTTGGTATTTAGCTGAATCAGATCCTAACGTATGAGTCTGGTGATCTCTGTCCGTGTGAGAGATAGGGAGGGTGCATCCAGGGAGTATTGAAGCGGAGGTAATCTATCCATGTTGAGACCATGCGATTGAAACCATGATGTCATCTGTCCATACCAACATGCTGTATCGCCTTGTAGAGCTAGTTGTCGAGACGACTCCAAGACAAGCCGCGCGTATCTGTCCTTGGGGAGATCCCATAGACCGTGCATAAAGGAAACTGATCTCGTCAATGGCTCCACCACGAGAGGGGGGGGGGGGGGGGGGGGGGGCGGCTAGCTCGGCTCGGATAATCTCACGTGGTACCGAGGCCTTAGCCCGAATCATCCGAGCGATCATAGAGACTAGAGGCCTCTCCATACATCTCCATCCATCTGTGTTACCTGATCTCCCGTGGTGGTCTACTGAGGGTCCCCATACCTGAATGTTCGCGGTTCCTGAAACTGAAACTGCGAAGACATCCTCTCCAGTCCTCCCAAAGCTGCATATGCTCTCGTCAGTCTAGTCTTTGATGCTCTCCTTAGTGAAAACACCGGTCCACCGAAGACTACCCCAAGATAGGTATATGCATCTGTGTACTCCACAGTCTCCTGGCCATACATAAATGTGGGTGCCGACCTCTTGACCCACTGTGTTGTAGTGTTGAACACCATAGCCTTGGTTTTCCCCAGATTGACAGACAATCCATTGTCACGAGCAAATGTATGTAGAGCATCCAAATGACAGTGCATCCCCTCTTGGGAGTCAGAAATCAGCACAATATCATCAGCATATAGTAATAGCGGAATCCATGTCCCTGCTAGTTGAGCCCCCCTGTCCCCCTGACGCTCGACATAGTCTGAAAACTCATCCACATACATCCCAAAAAGAGTCGGGGATAGGGGGCATCTCTGCTTTACTCCAATAGTGGAGTGGACCATGTCAGACATTTCCTCAGTGGTGCGTACCCCTCCCATCACTGTCCTGTATAGAGCTAGAATACCCCATATCAGCTCTGCAGGCACACCCATGTCCTGTAGTCTGTGTATAAAACCTGGCTCTTGGCACTGTGTCAAAAGCTTTGCGGAAGTCCACAAAGCTACAATAGATCCTCTTGCCATGGTGTCTACCCTCCTCAATAATAGCTTTGAGTGTCAGAATCTGGTCGAGAGTGGAGAAACCTCTCCTGAAACCTACTTGCCCTAATGCCCTTATGCCCTCTCGCTCTGCCCATCTACTCAGCTCTTGCTCAAGAACGGATGCATACAACCTAGCTAATGTGTGACTAACCATGATGGTGCGATAATTCACGGGAATCATGGGATCTCCTGACTTGAAAATGTCACGTGACACATCCAACCCTATGTGTCCGTGGACAAGCTACAGCATGATCAGGGTTCAGTCAGTTCAGTTAGTCTAGATTAGAAGTGATCTGGCACTTTTGTGAGTCTATTCGTAGACCGTGCATGCCCAGTCACTTAGTGTAGATGCATATCCTCTGGTTGCACACAGCATGATCATAAGCATTCCCATCAGAATCCATCAGGGGAATTTTCTAGTGCATTTAGCCTATTTTACCTATTTTTGACATTTTTCACTTATTATTTTTAAGTGACTTTTGTTGGAAAGTAGGTAGGGCAATTTTGCTAAGTTTGTATATAAGCAAACTAGAGCTAGCACTATTTGGCAGAAGAGGCAACAGGAGGCAAGCTCAGCAGGCAACTTCTCAACGAGACCCCTTGGCGGTATCCCCCTCCAAGCAAGAAGAACCATCCCCTAGCGTTTTCTCAACAAGAACATCGCCATCACCTGCATCGGCCTGGCGTTTCTCCATCAGAAGATCATCGCCACAGTACCCCCATTAGCTAGCGTTTTGAAGACCTTCCCTAGCGTTAAACACATCAACCTAGCGTTTTTGTATATCCCCGCGTTTGCAGATTGGCAGCGTTTTCAGCCAGAGCAATGCAGCGTTTTCAGCAATGAAGAAACTGCAAGTTTAGCCCCTAAAAGAGTAGCAGATTCAGCCCGGAAGGACCATCAGTTTTCAGCCTTAAGAAACCTCAGTTTCCAGCCCTAAACCTGCAGATTTTCAGCGACAAAGACCCACAGAAACACCCCCCCAAATCAGCGTTTTGGACTAGTCACAGATTCCAGCCCATAGCGTTTTTGGACAGCAGTAGAAAGATTGCAGATTTCAGCCCTAGTGTCCGTCTAGTCATCACCCTCGTCATCGCCGACATAGCCTAGACTTGCATCAGTCACATGCATTCAATTTGTACCAGTTTGTGCAATCATAAGTAGACCACTCGCCGACGAGAGTGGGGCCTTCGGAGGAGGGTTTTGCAACGTTTCTGGTGTCGTATCTCTCTTCTCTCTCTATCTCTCAGTCTCATACACTTGCACGCACAATGTCCATTCACTGTCAGGTGACACATCCAATCGTATGTGTCCGTGGACAAGCTACAGCACGACAAGGGTTCAGTCAGTCCAATCAGTCTAGATTAGAAGTGATCTGGCACTTTTGTGAGTCTATTCGTAGACCGTGCATGTCTAGTCACTTAGTATAGATGCATATCCTCTAGTTGCACACAACATGATCATAAGCATTCCCATCAGAATCCATTAGAATTAGTCAAGGGATTCTTCTAGTGCATTTAGCCTATTTTCCCTATTTTTGACATTTTTCACTTACTAATTTAAGTGACTTTCCAACAAAAGTAGGTAGGGCAATTTAGGTAAGAAAATATATAAGCAAACCAAAGGTAGCACTAAATGGCAGACGAGCCAGGAGTACAGCAGGCCTTTGGCAACAGGTCCTCCCCTCTCTCAGCAAGAACCATCAAGAACCCACTAGCCTTGGCGTTTTTCCCTCACCATAGCCTAGCGTTTTCTGTGCACCCTCGCCAACCATTCGCTTGGTGTTTTTGCAGCCCTTACCTTGCGGGTTCACACCCTAGAAGCAAACGTTTTCCAGATCGCCAGCAAGCTGCAGAGGCCAGCGTTTTTCACATCGCTATGGGGCTAATTCCTAGCGTTTTTCAGCAGCAGATCAGGCTGCGTTTTCAGCTTGAGTCGCATCAGATTCAACAGCGTTTTCAGCCCTAAAACACAGCAGCATCTGAACGTTTTTCATCTGGCAAATTAGCGTTTTTCAGCAGCACCAAAACAGCCTCGAAATCAGCGTTTTCCATCGTAGCAGATTTCAGCAGTTAGCGTTTTTTGGACAGCAGTTAGAACCATCTCATTTTCAGCCCTATTGTCGTCATCGCCATCCCGGTTGTCGTCGGCGACATAGCCTAGACTTGCATTAGTCACATGCATTTAGTTTGTACCAGATTGTGCAATCATAAGTAGACCACTACTCTCGCCGACCAGAGTGGGGCCTTCGGAGGAGGGTTTTACGTCTATGGTGTCGTATCTCTCTTCTTTCTCTATCTCTCAGTCTCATATACTTGCATGCACAGTGTCCATTCACTTTGTTGTGATCATAGCACTTTCCATTAAGAACGGAGGGCTCTCCCTTCCATAAGAACTAAAAGGAACCTTGAGCACAGTTCGGAGCACTCATCTTGAGCAAAGCGCAAACAATCATTCCGCTGCACCTCACGTTGGTATCAGAGCTTTGGCAGTGTTCTGTATCTCTTAAGGAAAGAACCACAAGAATCACAAGAATTTTTTTTGCTTCTTGTGGTCGCACGAACCCAAGTTGCTTGGGAGTGTTGATTCCTAATCGTGTTTTTGAAGAGTGACAGGAATCCCAGGAAAGAAGGGCTTGTCTAGCCTCCCCTCGTGTCTCTTTTCACTCATTGAGAGCGGACCGTGCACTTAGCGGCCGGCCAATTGACATGAGGTGGGAAAAAGCAACCTTGGTGTGAGCGCAAGGCCGCCAAGGGGTGCGTCCGCAAAAAGGAGTAGAACTCGGGTGACGAGAAGATCCTTCTCAAACACGGTTTGCAAGCGAAAGAAAACCTCAAGAACCCAAGAACCCAAGAACCCAAGACCCTCAAAACATAGTAACAGGGAATGGCCATTTTCAGGTCTCCATTCCCTGTTCCAATCCCAATTTCCCATTCCGGATTCTCATTCCGTGTTTCAGATGTGAATATTCAAAACAGGGAATGGCATTTCATGCATGTTGACGTTCCTCGTTTCCCGTTCTGATTTCCTGTTCTGGGTAACTATGCCTCAAGAACCCAAGTTCCTCGTGAACTTAAGAACCAAAGATCATAGTGCATGGTCGTCACCCGAAGCGGAATGGATACTTCGCATACAGGTGATGAGCATGAGAGAGGCGACAAAGAGTTCTCCCCACCAAGAGATTTTTTCGACCCTCCCCCTTCGCCATCTATGCCACGAGTTGTACCAACTTCTATGGAGGCGATGGTCAAGTCGATGTTGGACATGATGGCACAACAACAAGAAAAGAATCGAGTTGCGTTGGCACTAGTAGCAAGCAAAGCAGAACAACAGGAAGCTAAAGACCGTGAGCGCGACGGAAGAAACGAAAGAATTGCCGCACAACAAGAAGCAAATCGCATTGCTTTAGAACGCGAGCACGACGAACGAAACGAAAGAAAAGAACTAAGAAAGGAGGAAACGGTAGCACGAAGCGCGGCCTTGGAGGCCGAGCATGCCGCTCAAAGAGTGGCCTTGGAGATCGAGCGAGAGCCTCAAAGAGAACTAGGCACTCGAGAGTTGGTTCGACAAGTACTTGCCTTGAAGTCCGAACCAGCCAAGGATCGTGGGAGTTCCTCAAGTGGCGCAAGCCACGATGCGGATTCCAACAACTCAGTCACAGAGAAGTTGACTTTCAGTAAGTATGATGGTAAGATGGATGCTACGGTTATTCATTCTTGGTTGCATCAATTTAATGCGTATTTTGCGACAACTAAGAAGACAAGAAATAGCAAAGTTTTGACGGCACCCATGTACCTTGCCGGTGATGCCATTAATTGGTACCACGCATGGCAAGAGGCACAGTTAGCCGTGCACCTAGAGGAAGCTGAGGAATTCACCCCCCTTTCCTTCAATTGGGCTGATTTCCAAGACAAGCTCAAGGCGCGGTTTATGCCACCTCAGTACCTCGCATGATTGAAGGACAATTGGCGCGCTCTCAAGCAAAATGGTATGCCGGTTACGTCTTTTTCTCATCGTGTTTTGCAGCTAGGTACCCAATTACTCAAGTCGGATGATGAACGCAAAGAGACATTCCTTTATGGATTGGACGAGTATATCAAGTACGATGTCGAGGTGCTCGATCCAATCGATGTCAACAAGGCGGTAGCGATTGCTCTCGCACAAGAGATGAAGCACAAGAAGGGAAAGCCTAAGGAGAAACAAGACTTCCACAAGTACCTCGCAGACTTCTCAGAACCCTCAGAACGGTAAGAATGGTAACTCTTCGAACCAATCTTCTAACAGTCTCTCAGAAAAGAATTCTTCCAATGAATCTAAGGGTAAGGCTAACACAATTGCTAAACCTAAGCTTACTCCAGATGAAAAGGTAGCACAAGGAATTGTAGGAGGATACATCACGTCGGAAGAGCAAAGCACTTATTCTAAGGAAGGCCGTTGTTTTTATTGTCACATTAAGGGTCACATAAAAAGAACATGTCTTAAGCTTGAATGGAATGAATCTAAAGAATCCACAGAACCCACTTCCTCTGTCAATGCAATTAATGATAACATGAGTGTGCCCCAAGTTTCTCACGACCCTTCCATTGATGATTCTCTCATTAAATGTTATGGTCATATGACGGGGCAGCGTTTTGTCATATTGTTTGACCCAGGTAGTATGCATGATGTGATCAGTGTCTCTCTTGTTGAGGGAGCCCGCCTATAAGTTAGTCAGAGATCTCCTATCGAGGTCTCTGGCTTTGTGCCCGGTATGGACGCTCTTATCACGGAGGAGTGTCTTGATGTGTTGTTTGCAATTCAACCAGTTGCCTTCACTAGAAGATTTGTTGTCTCTCCTCTTTCGGGCTGTGATATGATTTTGGGCATTCGATGGTTTCGTGATGCTAACCCTCTCATTGATTGGGAGGCTAACACTTTCACTCTCAATGCCAAAAGTGATTCTCCCATTGTCATTCATGGAGAGGACATTGTTCATTCTCCATCTCTCATTGCTAATATGCAGGACAAGGTTGAACGGATTCAGGAGACGGAGACTCTCTCAGTCTCTTCTTCTCCCAAGCATGACACACAGGATTTGCATGATTATGAGAAGCATGATGAGTTGATTGAAAATGATGAGCATGATGATTTGGATGTTTGGATGACAATGACAAGCATGATGATTTGCATGATCAAGATGTGATTTCTCAAAAGCATGATGAGTTGCATGAAGATGATGTGATTGTTCACAAGGATGATGTGTTAGTGGATGCTTTTTCTAGCGAAGCTAACCTCGTTGTAGATTCGATCAATCACGAAGAACCGATATTGGCTTTCGAGTGGAGGTCCAAAGAACCATCACAGGAAGTATTATGTGTTCGCATGATTGATACGCACGCATTGTACGAGTGTTTCATTCGTGATCGTTTCCTGTATTTTAGTCAACGTCTTTATGTGATCCCTTTTCCTAGGCATGACATATTGTATGTTGAGCACGTTTCACTCATGAATGAGCATGAATGTATGCGGATTTTTCATGAAAAGCTGAAAAGTATGTATGTAAGGAAGTCACATTCCATGTATCTTCCTTGGCATGACACATTTGTAGAACGAGCACATGAAAGTATGAGCATCAAGCATGGGCATTTCCGTGGTGAATTGCCACAGTTGATTGCTCTAGATCATAAGAGAAAGATTCGATCTCATTGTTTGCATATGTTTGTTGAACGGTTTGTCACTCCGACTCTATGTTCATCTACATTGCATACACAGTCTTTGGAGGAGAGAAGATTTTTTCCCTTCACTTTACATGGAATGGGTATGTTCATGGCTTTGTGTTGGAAACGGTTTCAGGAATTTTCAGCCATGGGATTCTTGAAGAAGAAAGAAGCATGACTCTCGACGAAGTTGAAGCATTGAAGGAGCCACAGGAGATTTTGTGTCGCTTTCGACGCAGCCCAAAGAAGAAGACTTTGCAGACCTTTATGAAGTTCAAGTACCGCACGACCCACACATCAGAGTGGGCCGGCGAAGAGTCCCTTCCAGGATTCCGGATGCTATTGGCGATCTCCCTCGACGCCATACAGTTCTGTACCAGTACCTCACTTTGAAAAGGAGGGGATGTCACGTGACACATCCAACCCTATGTGTCCGTGGACAAGCTACAGCACGACAAGGGTTCAATCAGTCCAGTCAGTCTAGATTAGAAGTGATCTTGCACTTTTGTGAGTCTATTCGTAGACCGTGCATGCCCAGTCGTATAGATGCATATCCTCTGGTTGCACATAGCATGATCATAAGCATTCCCATCAGAATCCATTAGAATTTGTCAAGGGATTTTTCCAGTGCATTTAGCCTATTTTCCCTATTTTTGACATTTTTCACTTATTAATTTAAGTGACTCTCTAACAAAAGTAGGTAGCGCAATTTGGGTAAGAAAATATATAAGCAAACCAAAGTTAGACTAAATGGTAGATGAGCCAGGAGTTCAGCAGGCATTTGGCAACAAGTCCTCCCCTCTCTCAGCAAGAACCATCAAGAACCCACTAGCCTTGGCGTTTTTCCCTCACCATAGCCTAGTGTTTTCTGTGCATCCTCGCCAACCATTCGCTTGGCGTTTTTGCAGCCCTTACCTTGCGGGTTCACACCTTAGAAGCCAATGTTTTCCAGATCGCCAGCAAGCTGCAGACCAGCGTTTTTCACATCGCTATGGGGCTGAATTCCTAGCGTTTTTCAGTAGCAGATCAGGCTGCGTTTTCAGCTTGAGTCGCATCAGATTCAACATCATTTTCAGCCCTAAAACACAGCAGCATCTCAACGTTTTTCATCAGGCAAATTAGCGTTTTTCAGCAGCACCAAAACAGCCTCGAAATCAGCGTTTTCCATTGCAGCAGATTTCAGCAGTTAGCGTTTTTTGGACAGCAGTTAGAACCATCTCATTTTCAGCCCTATTGTCGTCATCGCCATCCCAGTTGTCGTCGTCGACATAGCTTAGACTTGCATCAGTCACATGCATTCAGTTTGTACGAGATTGTGCAATCATAAGTAGACCACTCTCGCCGACGAGAGTGGGGCCTTCGAAGGAGGTTTTATGTCTCTGGTGTCGTATCTCTCTTCTCTCTCTATCTCTCAGTCTCATACACTTGCATGCACAGTGTCCATTCACTTTGTTGTGATCATAGCACTTTCCATTAAGAACGGAAGGCTCTCCCTTCCATAAGAACTAAAAGGAACCTTGAGCACAGTTCGGAGCACTCATCTTGAGCAAAGCGTAAACAGTCATTCCGCTGCACCTTACATTCACTTTGTTTGTGATCATAGCATTCTCTCATTAAGAACGAAAGGCTCTCCGGTCCATAAGAACAAAAGGAACCTTGAGCACAGTTCGGAGCACTCATCTTGAGCAAAGCGCAAACATTCATTCCGCTGCACCTAACATTGGTATCAGACTTTGGTATGTTCTGTATCACTCAAGGAAAGAACCACAAGAATCACAAGATTTTTTTTTTCTTGTTGCGGTCGCTCGAACCGAAGTTCGCTTGGGCGTCTCGATTCCTAATCGTGTTTTTGAAGAGTGACATGTTGGGTTAAAGGTCGAAATAATCCCTTTTTGTACATTTTTATACTTTGTCCAGGTTCATATTGAACCTATGAACCTGGACACATTTTTTAAAGGTCACTTATAATAAAAGTGGGAAAACCCAAAACTCACTTATTGAGTTTTCCCCAAAAACGTAAGCTCTCTCTCTCTCTCTCTCTCTCTCTCTCTCTCTCTCTCTTTCTCTTCGTTCTGCTAGCGCTGCCCTTCTGCAGCACAGTGCCTCCGCTTCAAGCCTCAAGGCTTGCACATCTTCGCGTGCTCTATCACTTGCACACACCGCAACGCGCTCATCAACTGGTATCTGAGCCCAATAAGATTTTGCTCCCAAACCTGCAAACGCTGATTTTCAGCCAAGGAGGTCAACTTTCACGCGAGATTTGCAATTTCATCGCCAAAGGGCTCGTCCCCGGACACTAGAGAGCTCCCGGCAAGTCAAATTGACCTAAAACAGGCTGAAATTAGGTCAAAACCAGCAAATTACAGGTTATGACAGCAAAATACAGGTTTTGCAAATGATGTATTAAGGTGTGGAACACTTTTGCTAAGTCCCGGCTACCCGAAAACACTGAAATTACCGGAAAACAGGTGTTTTCAGCAAATTTCAGATTTATGCAGGTTTTTGCAAGTGTTTTTATGATGCGACTAAATAGGGGGAAGTGCAAATTGAAGCAATCTACGCACGTTTGACAAAGTTTGGCTATGTATGACCATTTGTGGCTCAATTTCATACAATTTGATGCTACAAATTGGGGCTTTTGCTCCTACATGCTTCTAAAGGCTGTGCATTAGCCTTACTTCTAAAGGCTGTGCATTAGCCTTATGTATGTTCTGTGAGGTTAAAAACAACTAAAATTGTTGTTTTTGAGCACAGATTCACTCGTTGAAATGTCCTGCGCATAAATTTCAGAAATTGTTTTTTGTGCCTAAATCGACCTATTTTGCCCCAAATTGCTCCTGTGACCATTTGGAGCTGTAGTGCACACCTCAGTGAGGCTATACTCCGGTTTTTGTGCATTTTGCCCAAAAATTCAGCGTATCAGCGTATTGTGCATTGAGGGTATTGGCACTGTGCATCTCTCCATAGATGACACAAATGAGCTTTTTTTTTTTTCCGAGAAAAAGATCCTTCTATTAGTTAATGAAAATTGCCCATAGGGCTACATCCACCTCTGCAGGAGAGGGCTACAACAAGCATGATGGAGAGACTCTCCCAATGAAAAAATAGCATATATACAATGGGGCTAAATCAAGAGATGGGAGGAGGGAAAAGCCACATAGGTGGACAGTAGTGCCATCTGAGCACCCCCTGGACCATGGTGTAAAAAGGCCCAGGGCGCCAGAGTCGAAGGAAAGCCTCTCGGCGCTCCTGCATGCGGTCGGAGCTGCCTTGTAGTCCCTCAAGCTGTCCTCTGAGAGTATGGATCAGCTCTAGCCAAAAGTCACGAACAGTCTGTGTTGGTGGCACAGGGCGAGCCTCAAAGATGCGGAAACAGCGGGCCCGCCAGATGAACCAGAGAGCTAAGCCGCTAATGAGCTCCCAACACTCCTCCCTCTCACTGCTCCACTCTTGTGGAGTAAGATCTGTAACAGGCTGGAGTGTAGGTCGCCCCCCCTGTATCACTATCATCCTGCTGGTGGAAGATAGCTCAAACTGAAGTGTCGGGCCCGTGAGGGTGGACCAAGCTGCTGCCATAAGTGTACTGTCGAGCCGTGGAGACTCGAGAGGGCAGGCATCAGCCGAAGAACTCGTAGTGTCACAAAGTGATGACGTGGCGGACAGCAGAAACCCTAATTTCTGCCAGAAACCCTAAAATTCCTGCAAACCCTAATTTCCGGAAATCGCGGAGGCGGATTATTATTATTATTATTATTATTATTTTTTGTGGAAAATGATGAGCGACGCGAATTTTGCTTTTGCTTTTTTTTTTTAATAAAAAAAAGAGAAAAGACTCTAAGAGAGAGAGAGAATTGATGCTTTTGATTTTAAAAGCTTTTGGGGCTCTGCTTTTGGGCATCCCTTGTAACCTTTAAATTAGTGGTGAGGGCCTCACTTCTCAGAGCATCTGGACGCAGAGTCTGAGAGTGAAACCCTAACCGCTCTCTTGTACTTTGATGATTGATTAATATAAAAAGAAATACCGAAAGGGGCGCCAGTCTTTGGGGCCAATATCTCTAGGCACGGAACTCCGCCGGGCCAGTGCAAATCTATTGTGATCTGTGAATTGTTTTGAAGTGGTTATTTGGTGCTGTCGCGGTTGATTCTTGACTTGGAGTGTCCAAGTCTGTTACAGTGGTATCAGAGCACGGCCGATTTCTCTTTTACGGGAAATCCGATCCCCGAATTTTTTTTTCCGCGGCACCTATGGCTTCAGGCAATGATCAGTCGACTCCCTCTGCATCTGGAGATGCGGGCTGGGATCACAACGAAGATTCAGACAGAGAGTATGGCCCGCCTCGGCCTACTCAGGCGGAGCAAAGAGAGATGGAGCGTCGTCAATTGATTTGCGATGCAACAAAGATGCTCAATTTTGCCAAGGACCCGAAGATGGCAAAATATATGAACCAGACCTCTTTGAAAGAGGTACAGATGGAGTGGGAGAGAACCACAACACCACTCCCGAAACCCGCTCTCAAGAAACCTTCTGTCTCCAAGAAATATACGGAGAAGGAACTGGAGAACGTGGTTGATGCACGGATTGCTCAACTTTTTGACACGCAAAAGAAAGCCAAAAAGCACGGCAAAAAGCAGAAGAAAGGCACTGACTTCCCGGGATATTTGGGTCGTCGGTTGACATTCGACAAAGCAAAGAAACGGAAGAAGCGTGTTCGATTTGAAGGAGTACCCAGTTCTTCTTCTTCTTCTTCTGACAGTTCTTCTAGCTCCTCGGATTAGAGCGAAGAAGACAGAAAAAAGCAAAAAGCGAAGCAAGACACAAAGCTTCGGAACGGGCAAGAAAAAGGCAAAGAAGGCTACATCTCGCCCAGAGACTGACAGTTCTACTGAGGACTCGTCTACAGACAACTCAGATTTCGATGACGGAAAGTTTTATGGGAACAAGAAGAATTTTTACAAAGCCAACCAGTATGACTTTCTCGAAGATAAAAGCAAGAAAGTCCGAGAGTTTAAGGAAGGTGGCCACTCGATCAAGTTTGATACTTTTCAGGATACTCAGATGCTTCGAAGGCTTTGTCTTTTGTACAGCAGTTTGACATCGCTTTCGCGGGAGGACGCTATTCAGAGCACTCCAAGATTCGGAGAGCTGCCTCTTACTTTAAGGGGAATGCTCGTACTTGGTGGTCCACGCTTCTATTAAGCAAGACTGTGCCAGTTACATGGCTGAAATTCAAGAGGCTTTTTATTTCTTCTTGGTTGACTCAAGAGTTTGAGCGAGATATACGAGCTGCTTGGAACCATCTTCGGATGACCAAGAGCGATACGGTGAATTCTTATTGTGAAAGATTCTGGAGCTCTTTTCTACCCGCCTCTTCATTCAAGAAGATCTCGTTCAGAGAACAGATTGAGCGGTTTACCTTGGGTCTACCTACAGAGATCCGAGATCACTGCTTGGAATAGAAGTCAGCTTCTATTCAGGAGTTGATGAGTCATGCGAAGCGGGGCTTTGCCATTCACTCTGGCAGTCTGACCTACCCCACAGATGAGGCCATGACACAACGAGCCGAACAGACTTCTGGGAATGAAAGTAGAATGAAAAAGAGCAACCCAGAGAAAAAAAAGGATGCACGACCCAAGCTTACTCCTGAGGAGAGAGCTCGCTTCATGAGAGAGGGGAAGTGCTTTGGATGCGGGGAACATTGACATATTTCCGCAAAGTGCCCTGATAAGGCACAGAAAGAACAGAATGATAAAGACGACGACAGGTCTGAGAGTTCGAGAGCAGCCGAGGAATGTGGTAGAAAAGGCAGATAGAAAAGCAAAACTGGTACCACATGGCGTGGGACCTGCACCGAATCTAATGAATGAAAGTACAAACTTTGCCGGTTTCGGGGCAAAGCGAAGGGTCAGGAAGCTCTTTTGAAGGAGCCAAGGCCAACTTCTTTTCACTTGGAATTGGCGGCTCGATTTGGAACTACGCCCGACAGACTGACGCCACAGGCGGAGGTAGTTCGACTGGCACCCGGATGGGATGTTGCCATTACACCGAGCATTGGCAAACTTCGTTTGCAATGACAGGGGTGTTCAGGGCACGTGAGTGGCGTTCTACTCGGGATCCCTTGGTACCACAAGAACTACGCCGTGGTTGACTACCGGGCCGAGAAAGCGACTTTGATAAATAAAGGGCTTAGAGATTGTACTTGATGAACTTCAGTTTTCTTACTCATTCTTTTGGGAGAACTGAACGATGGATAAAGGTTGAATATGTTTTGACCTGAAGAAAAGAACGCCAAGATTTTTTTTTTCTCCACGCTCATGCCGATTGCTTTTGAGAGGGCCTGAAGATCATACCATTGATCTGATATCTGGAAGCATGCCACCGAATCGGCCACCTTATCGTGTGAGCCGAGTACAGAATGAAAAGATTATGAACTCAGTGAAAGACCTCTTAGAAAAGGGTCTTGTCCAGCCTAGTTCTTCACCGTATTGCTCTCCAGTCTTGTTGGTTTTGAAGAAAGACGGATCTTGGAGAATGTGCATCGATTATAGCACTCAACGAAATCACCATCAAGAACAGATTTCCGATTCCTAGGATCGATGATATACTCGACAGGTTACAGGGATCCTCGTGCTTTAGCAGGATTGACTTGAAGAGTGGATATCATCAGATCAGGATAGCGCCAGGAGATGTCTACAAGACAGCTTTTCGGACGACTTTTGGGTTATTTGAGTTTTTGGTGATGCCTTTTGGCTTAACCAATGCTCCTGCGACATTTAACCGGATGATGGACAGGATTTTTTCGAGAGTACAGGCTATTTGTTGGCACTTTCTTTGACGACATCATTGTTTTCTCCAAGAATGAGGCAGAACACAGAGATCATCTACTTCAAGTCTTTCAGGAATTACGAGATCACACGTTAGTGATTAATGCAAAGAAAAGTGAATTTTTCCTACCAGAGATACACTTTTTGGGACACATTGTGTCAGCAGCAGGAGTGCAAATGAACCCAGCCAAGATAGAGACTATCCGTGATTGGCCCGATTTGAGGAATGTCCATGAAGTTAGAAGCTTCTTGGGACTGTGTTCGTACTACAGGCGGTTCATACGAAAGTTTGCAGAGGTTGCTTCCCCTTTGAATACCTTGACACAGAAAGGAGTACCTTTTTCGTGGAGACCCACAGAGGTGACTACCTTTCGGACATTGAAAGAGAAATTGACTACGGGACCTATTTTGACTTTGCCGGACTTGCAGATGTCATTTGAAGTATATTGTGATGCTTGTGGTCGTAGTCTGGGTGCGGTCTTGATGCAAGAAGGCCATGTCATAGCTTACGAGAGTCGTTTGTTCTCTAGGCCGGAGATGACAGCACAGATTTATGAGAAAGACCTTTTGGCGGTTATCCATGCTCTTACTCAGTGGCGGCATTACCTACTCGGAGCGGATTTTACTGTCTTTACAGACCATCAGAGTTTGCGCTACTTCTTGTCACAGAAGCAGCTTTCGGAAAAGCAGATGCGGTGGGCGAACATCTTGTCACAGTTTCACTTCCAGATTGTCCATGTGCAGGGACAGAAGAATGTGGTGGCAGATGCTTTGTCTCGGAAACCGTTGGTTCTGGCTATTTCCGCGATACATCATAGGAGCTTCGAGGATATGGTCGATCAGTATGCCACAGATACAGATTTTGCAGATATTTTTACACGGATACCGGATGGGGAGACAGTAGCGGGATACTCCCTTCGGGAAGGCTACTTGATGAAAAAGACTATGTTGTGTGTTACACAGCCGTTGAGGGAAAAGGTTATGACTGATTGCCACTGTCCACCTTTTACGGGTCACCGCGGCATTGCTACCACCATGAAAGGGGTAGAGAGAGATTTCTTTTGGCGGAGACTGAAGAAGGATGTGGAAGAATTTGTGCGCAGTTGCTTGGTATGCCAGAAGGTCAAGTTTGACAGGCATAAGGCACAGGGATTGTTACAGCCTTTACCCATACCCACCCGCCCCTGGGAAAATATTGAAATGGATTTCATTTTTGATCTCCCAAGAACACAGAATGAGATGATTTTCCGATTACATGGCACGTCTGAGACGATTCTCTGCGACAGAGGACCCAGATTTATGAGTTTGTTTTGGAAGGCAATTTGGGAGAACATTGGCACGCGGTTGCAGTTCTCGTCATCGTTCCACTTGCAGATTGACGGGCAATTTGAGATTGCCAATTAAGTGATTTTAGATTTATTGAAGTCTTGTATCTCGGATCAGAAGACTCAATGGGAAAAGAACTTACCTTTGGTGGAATTTGCCTACAATAACATGATACACTCTTCGACGGGGAAGACGCCATGAGAGATTGTTGAAACTGCTGCGAAGGTTCCATCCTTCCTGAGCACGAAAGATTAGAAATTTGAAGCGGATGAATATTCGCGAGATTTGGATACGGCTTTTGCCAAGGTTCGCGAGACTTTGCAGGAGTCTCAAGAACGACAGAAAAAGGCAGCGGATCGCCGTCGTCGCGACTGGAAACTGAAGGAGGATGATTGGGTGCTCTTACTTTTGAGAAGGCACGCCTAAGAAAGAAAAAGGGAAAGGAGAGGCTTTTTCCAAAGCTTAGTATGTGATACTACGGACCTTTCCAGAAACTGACAAGATAAATGATGTCTCCTTCCGATTGGAACTGCCAGATACTTGGAGGATTCATAATGCATTGCATGTGAGTCTCTTGAAACCTGTTAAGGGTGATGTGCCTGATGATGGGGAGCCTGATGAGCAACCCAAAGTGGAAGAAAACGAGGAGATCCTTGTTCCTGAACAGATTTTGGCACATAATGATACGAAGAAAGGTAAAGTCCGAAGGCGGTTCTTGGTTAAGTTCAAGAACTTTCCTGCATTTGATGCGAAGTGGATGGAAGAGGAGGACCTAGCAGATACTCCTCGGATTGTGAAACTTTACCTCGATGTTTTGGTTTAGCATAGTCTACTCCAAACGGAACCCAAAATTCAGCTTGGCCGGAGATCTGGTGCAGTGGGATGCACAAGAGGGGAGTCACTCCACTCCTTTGTCAACAGATGCCTCGATTTTGATACTAAAGTCACTGATGTCTCTTTGAGCTTCAGGGATACTGAGAGCTGACAGTATTCTGCTGGATGACTTTATGAAATGGAATTCCTGATTATGATACTGATTTGTTCTTGACTTCTTGTGAGTGCAGGAACTGATAGCCGAAATGACTGCAGCATTTTGGTCTGATTGATCTCGAATAGACATGGTTGCAATAGGGGTTAGTCAATCGGACATCGATGAGGTCCCGATTGGACCTAGATGTGATTGCTAGCTACATTGCCGATAAATCATGGTCTAAGATCCGAATGAATGTTGAATGTCATGTGATGTCCTGTGATGTCTGGTGATGTCCTGTGATGTCGTGTGATGTGATTGTCGATTTTGCACATGTGCTAGATGTGTGTTCCTAGTACGTAGGTACTAACAGTCAGTGTCTGCTAAGACGGTTTATGGCTTTTGTCGGTTTTGCAGGCGTAATCGCGGTCGATTACAATGCTTTCATGAGGGGGGTATGTCACAAAGTGATGACGTGGCGGACAGCAGAAACCCTAATTTGTGCCAGAAACCCTAAAATTCTTGCAAACCCTAATTTCTGCCAGAAACCCTAATTTCCGGAAATCGCGGAGGCAGATTATTATTATTATTATTATTTTTTTGTGGAAAATGATGAGCGACGCGAATTTTGCTTTTGCTTTTTAAAAAAAAAAAAAGAGAAAAGACTCTTTAAGAGAGAGAGAGAATTGATGCTTTTGATTTTAAAAGCTTTTGGGGCTTTGCTTTTGGGCATCCCTTGTAACCTTTAAATTAGTGGTGAGGGCCTCACTTCTCAAAGCATCTGGACGCAGAGTCTGAGAGTGAAACCCTAACCGCTCTCTTGTACTTTGATGATTGATTAATATAAAAAGAAGTACCGAAAGGGGCGCCAGTCTTTGGGGCCAATATCTCTAGGCACGGAACTCCGCCGGGCCAGTGCAAATCTATTGTGATCTGTGAATTGTTTTGAAGTGGTTATTTGGTGCTGTCGCGGTTGATTCTTGACTTGGAGTGTCCAAGTCTGGTACACGTAGCCACACCTGCTGGGCCGAGGGACAGTCCCAAAGATAGTGACGTTGACTCTCCACTAACTGGTCACAGGCTGTACATGCGGCCGAGAGACCACTATGCACAAGCCAACTCCCAACTGCTGTGGCTCTGTGTGCAACCAACCACTGGAACAAAGTGACGCGCCTCGGCTGTCTGGAGTCCCACAGCCTCTGCCAAAAAGCTGCCAAGAACTCAACTGTGAGGCCCTCCTCCTGCTAATGACGTGTTGCAGCGGGGCGGGCCTCTCTCTGCGCTGCAAGTATATGACGTCCTAGCCGAACAGTGTACTGAAAGAAAGGGACTCCTGGGCGGTCTGCAGAAGAGAAGGGGTCCCTCCATAGCCACTCACTAGGATCCCACTGCACTCGTGCCAATGGACAGCACTCCCAAGCCCATAGCCTCCAGTGCCCTGTCTCAAGAGCTGCTGGGTCAGGGTCTATGATGCAAGTCCTCCCACAGATGCCCACAACACGGATCCTCTGGAAGCAGCACTCTGCTACCTGCGGGGCCTCTACTGCAACTCGCTGTAATCGTCCCCCACCCTGAAGCTCGAAGAACAGGGCTGGGACAGTCTCTGAACAGGCCCTGACTGAGATGAGAACCTCCAGTCGTGTGAAGGCTCCCATCCATCGGGGTGCTACTGGCTCGAGAGGTGTGAGCCACTCAGCGGGAACTGACTCTGAGATGTCCTGACACATGCATTGAACCCCTCTCATGCCCTGTAGGTGGACAGCCTGTACCTCCTCTGACAGAGCTGTGAACTCTAGCCAGTCACCTAGAGAGCGCGTTGGACCTGCTGCCATGGGACCCCAAGAAACATGAGGCCTACTCCCAACCAAGTGGCCTCTCTGGGTGCTAACCATGGGGTTCCAGACGAGGGGCTGCCGTAGGCGCTCCTCCGTGCATGTCGGCTGTCTCTGCTCTAGGCCACGCCGTAAGAGCTCCCAAGAACGAAGCAAACTCACAACGAATCGGTCCTCCAGTCTCCTGCTCAAACCAACTCGGCGCCACTCTGTGAAGATCCATCTGGTCGAAAGTTGCCAAGGTCCTCCTGACTGAGGCACCCTGGCACGAAGCCTCTGCAGCAAGAACTCCTTCCAGGGCTCCTCGCCTGGAAGAAGTCCTCTGACGACGAACTTCCCAAGAAGGGCTCTGCTCTGCTGTGCTGGATCAATGATCCCAAGCCCTCCCTGAGAGCAAGGGAGTGTGATGACCGACCAAGCCACCTTGGCTCGGGCAATCTGAGTGTCGCGTCCTGACCAAAGGAAGTTCCTGATCAGCCTCTCTACCTGGCTGATACAAGAACTCGAGAAGATCCAGCAAGAAGTGATGTACCACATATTTGCCAACAACACCTGGTTGGCAACTACTACTCTACCAGCCAGCGAAAGTCGTGCTGAGCTCCAATGTAACAGCTTTCTCCTGATGGATAGGAGAAGCGGAGCAATCTGCTGCTCGAGGGACAAATCCAAACCAACCTGACAACCCAAGTATCGAACTGCAGTCCCTGGAGGAATCCACCTGAAACCCTCTCCTGGCATCTACTCTGGCACAGGAGCACTGCCAACCGAGAAAGCCACTGTCTTTATCCAATTGATCAGTGCGCCCGATGCATAGCAGAAGGTCTCTAGAGCCTGCCCACACCTGTGTAGATTGGCCTCCTGGCCCTCTAAGTACAAGGCTGAATCGTCGGCAAACTCAGCATCCAGAAGCTCATCTCCCCGTATAGGGAGTGCTAAGCCCCTCAAACCAACCTGCTGTGACACCAAAAATCTGCTCATCGCCTCCGCATAGAACAGAAAGAGAAAGGGGGCAAGAGGACAACCCTGTCTGACCGATCGTGTGAGCATGAAGCGCTCACCTCTACCTCCTGCCAAAAGCACCTGACTGTGAGCCTGTCTGTACAAAGCTGACACCCCTCTGATCCAAGCATCTGAAAAGCCCATCCTGCGAAGCGTGCCCTCTAGAAAGTCCCAGTCAACTCTGTCGTATGCCTTCTCAAAATCGAGAAGAAGAATCACAAGGTCCTCCCCACGGAGACGTGCCAGGGCAGAAGCCTCCCAGAAAGTGAAGATGTTGTCAAGGATACTACGTTCCTTGACAAAACCTGTATGAGTCCCATGAATAAGGCTCTCCAAAAGTGGCTGAATCCTCAAACTCAGAGCCTTGGCAGAGGTGACAGAGACAGAGGGGCGAGGTGGGGAGCGGGCGGGGCGACAGAGACAGAGGGGCGAGGTGGGGAGTGGGCGGGAGCAGAGGGCGGAGGAGGGGATGAGGAGAAAGAGGGGAGATCTGGAGGTGAGAAGGCTGGCGAGGGTGAAGCGGAGGTGGAGGCTGGCGTAGGGGACTCCTCCTGCTCAAGAGGACCAAAGCGGTTCCCCGTGGGAACCCACTGCTGTTGAGTAGGCACCTGAGGCCACTCTGCGTGCCAGGCTGTCGCTGTGGCCCCTGGCGTCGACGGCCACGGGCCTGTTGCCACCCCTCCTCCGCTGGAGCCCCAGGCTCGGAGGGTGGCTCAGAATCTGTGCGCTGTCGCTGGCTGAGGCTGCGGCCCAACCTTGGCAGGCTGGGGCTGAGGCTGAGGTGCAGGTCGTGGCCTCCTCCGTGGACATGCCTTCGCTAGGTGGCCCATCTGTCTGCAAATGAAGCACTGGTTCGGGAGACCCGAGTACTCCACACTCTGTCGAAACGAACCCCCACTCACCCGAGGCAAGAGGATGACCTTCGGGAGCGTGTGGGTATCTCTTACCAAAACTCGAACTGAAGGGATGCCAGCCGCCTTGGCAGCTACTGATGCTGCCGTACGAGGTGTCTCCAGAACAGTCCCGATGGCGGAGCCAATCCTGGAGAGAAGTGGAAGGTACTCCCTCCGTAAACCCGGAAAGCAGACTGAGATGGAGATGTCTGCCTCCTCTACTAGCACATCCGAAGTCGGGTCAAAACCATGTCCCCACTGTCGAAAGTGGACGCGTGATGCTCGGATAGCCAGTGGACTCATAGCTATGACCTTGGAGGCCATCTCAGAAGTCTCGAACTCGATTTGGTAGTACCCCCGTCCGAGGATCTGAACATCCAAAATCTTGCCCACCTCTGCGAGAAGGCGGGCCTGGAGAAGGTCTCGCAGCTCTCCTCTGCTAGGACGGGTGCCGAGAACCTTGCAGATGACAGAAGTCGCCTGCAAGCGCTCTACCTCTGCGGCAAGGCTCGCTTGCTCTGTCGGCGAAAGAGCAAGTCGAATGGTGGGCTCAGCGGGGTCGGGCGAGGGGGCTTCAGGCGAGTCCCTCTGTGGCGGAGCTGGAGCCTCCATCTGTGTCTACTGCTGAGTCGAAGAGGCGGACGGAGAAGAACAATCTGCAACCGAGGACGCCGAACACTTGTCCGAAGAACAAATGTTGCAGAGCCAGGCGCAAAGAAACCTTCGGGGGTAATGCGGACAAAGGGGGGGGGCGGGCGGGCTAGGGGGCAGCTAGGGGGGGAGGGCGGCAGGCAGCAGGTGGGGGGTAGCAGGGGGCAGCAGGTGGCGGGCAGGGCTGGGAGGGGGAGACAGCGCAAGGCGGGAGGGGTGGGGGATGCAGCGCGAGGGCGAGGGGGGGGGGGCAGCGCGAGGGCGAGAGAGAGAAGGGGGGTGAGGGGAGGCGATGGCGCAAGAGGGGGGGCAGCGTGCAGCAGCAGCGAGCCCTTTTCCAACAGGTCGACACAAATGAGCTTGTCTTGCATGATGTTAGATATGTGCCGAGAATCAAGAAGAGTCTGCTTTCTGTTGGTCAGATGGATATGCATGGTTGCAACATCTTGTTTGAGAGAGGATCATGGAAAATGACTAAAGGCTTAAGGCTGATTGTAAAGTGCACAAAGAAAGGGACACTTTATTGCATGCATGGAAAGGTCGTGTTGGACAAGTTTATTGCATTGGCTGAAATTAACTCTCACATGGAGTTGTGGCACAAGAGGATTGGCCATATGAGCCAAAAGGGCCCTTCTAAACTTTGTACTTTTAACAAGCTTGATGCTAAAGGCACAAAGCTTGACTTTTGTAATGAATGTCAATATGACAAGCAAGTAAAGCGTTCTTATTACTCTGGTGTCTCCTGTAAATCTTGTGTGCTTGATCATGTACATTCTGATGTATGTAGCATGCCTACTAAGTCTATGGGAGGTGCATGCTATTTTGTCTCCTTTGTTGATGATCATTCTAGAAAAATTTGGGTTTGTTTGCTTAAATCTAAGGATGAAGCCTTTGCTGCGTTTAAGAGATTTCATGCATTTGTGACCAACCAAACAGGTAGAAAGCTAAATTGCTTGATTACGGACAATGGGGGGGAGTTCAAAAGTGCTGAATTTAACAAATTTTGTGAAAATTTGGGCATTAATAGGGAGCTTACTGTGCACACCATACAGCCCCTCTTCTAATGGTGTGGCTGAAAGATTCAATAGGACACTTTGTGAGAGGGTGAGATGCATGCTGTCCACAGTTAATCTCTCTCATGGATTTTGGGGAGAAGCTTCGAAAACTGCAGTGCATATATGCAATCGATCCCCTCACATGTCTTTGAAAGGTGACATCCCTGAAGAGGTTTGGTCTTGCAAGCCTGCTTCATATGATCACTTACGCATTTTTGGTTGCGAGGCTTTTGTGCATGTCAGACCCGAGTTGAGGAGTAAACTAGATGTCAAATCCATTAAAGGCCTTTTCATGGGATATGGTGAAGAAGGCGAAATGTGTTACAGGATTTGGTTACCTCAGCTCAAAAGGGTTATACGCAGCCGGGATGTTGTTTTTAATGAGGCAAGGCTGCTTCAAAACAATTGTGCCTCAAAGCATGACCATAAAAGGGTCAATTTTCAGCATGACCAGCCACCTGTTAGGCCTATTTTTGACCCTTAGGATGCACCACATATGGCTGAAAATGTAGATGATCCAGTGGTGTTTGAGCCAGATGATGTTGGATAGCAAATTGAGGCTCCTGAAGGGCATTTGCAGCCACGAAACAATGCTGAAAATGGTGCTGAAAATGATGTACAGTAACCCATTGTTGATGATTTTATTATGCCACCTAATGTAGACCCATGACCGGATAATGTGGATCATTGGGTGAGGCGGTCTACTCGTCCAAGACGGATTGTGAGTAGATATGATCCCTCTTTGCATTACGTTATGTTGACAGATGAGGGAGAGCCTCTTACGTATAAAGAGGCAAAGACATGTGAGTCAAGCAGTAAGTGGGAGCTTGCAATGCAATAGGAAATGAAATCCTTGTATGCAAATGATACTTGGGATCTTGTGCCATTGCCTAAAGGGAGAAAGGCTCTTCTTAACAAATGGGTATACAAGATTAAGATTGTGGATGAAAAGCCCAAGTACAAGGCAAGATTGGTTGCAAAAGGATATGCACAAAAAGAAGGAATTGATTTTCAAGAAATCTTTTCTCCCGTTGTAAAGCTTACAACTTTACGTGTCCTTTTTGCTCTCGTTGCGGTGCTTGATTTGGAATTGAATCAAATGGATGTAAAGACATCGTTTTTGCATGGTGACATTGAAGAGGACATATACATGAAACAACCTGAAGGTTTTGTAGTTTCTACACGTGAGGAACTTGTATGCAAACTGAGAAGGGCTCTGTATGGTTTGAGACAATCATCACGGCAGTGGTATAAGAAGTTTAACACTTTTATGCTGTCTCAAGGCTTTAAATGCAGCAATGCAGATCATTGTTTGTATACGAAAAGGGATGAAGATGGTAGTCCCATCATACTTGTTCTCTATGTTGATGACATGCTGCTTGCCGGGAAACATAAGACTAGTCTTGATGCTCTGAAACGTAAGCTAAATTCAACATTTGCTATGAAGGATTTGGGTGATGCAGAGCATATTTTGGGCATGCGTATTAAAAGAGATAGAAAGCTGAAATTACTGTTTTTATCTCAAGAAAGGTACATTGCAAAAGTACTTGACAGGTTTGATATGGCTGATGCTAAGCCTCTTGGAGTACCTTTACCTCCATACACTAAGCTTAGCAAAGCAGATTGCCCAAAGGATGAGGTGGCATTGAAAGCAATGAAGGGAATCCCTTATGCATCAGCTTGTGGTTCTCTTATGTATGCTATGGTTGCCACTCGTCCCGACATTGCTTATGCAGTGGGAGTTGTTAGTCTATACATGTCGAATCCTGGCAAAGCGCATTGGGAAGCTGTCAAATGCATTCTCAGATATTTGAAAGGTACACAATCAAAGTGTATCTGTTATGGCAAAAGTGACTTAAAGTTGCAGGGATATTGTGATGCAGACATGGCAGGTGACATGGATACCAGGAAATTTACGAGTGGATATGTATTTGCCATTGTTGGTGGTGCAGTCTCTTGGTGTTCTAGGTTACAGAAAATTGTGGCATTGAGTACTACTGAGGCTGAATATATTTCAGCCACAGAGGCTTCAAAAGAGGCCATTTGGTTGGGCAGAATTGCAAAAGAACTTGGCATGCCTGCCCATACACCCGTGTTGGGTTGTGATAGCCAGAGTGCTATCTATTTAGCCAAAAATGCCATGTTTCATGCACGTACCAAACACATAGATGTGCGGTACCACTTCATACGACAGGTATTGGAGGATGGTCTAGTCAATTCATACGACAGGTATTGGAGGATGGTCTAGTCAACTTGACTAAGATCCATACACAGGATAACCCTGCAGATGTTCTCACCAAGAGTCGCTAAGGTTCAACATGAGCATTGCATATAGCTGGTGGGAGTTGGTTAACTTAAAGGCGTCATTTATGCCTTTAAGTGGGAGGTTGTTGGGTTAACGGCCTAAATAACCCCTTTTTGTACATTTTTATACTTTGTATATGAACCTGGACACATTTTTTAAAGGTCACTTATAATAAAAGTTGGAAAACCCAAAAACTCACTTATTGAGTTTTCCCCAAAAACGTGAGCTCTCTCTCTCTCCCTCTTCGTTCTGGTAGCACTTCCCTTCTGCAGCACAGTGCCTCCGCTTCAGGCCTCAAGGCCTGCACATCTTCGCGTGCTCTATCACTTGCACACACCGCCGCGCGCTCATCATGACAGGAATTCCAAGAAAGAAGGGCTTGTCCAGCCTCCGTTGTGTCTCTTTTCACTCATTGAGAGCGGACCGTGCACTTAGCGGCTGGCCAATCGACGTGAGGTGGGAAAAAGCAGCCTTGGTGTGAGCGCAAGGCTGCCAGGGGGTGCGCCCGCGGAAAAGAGCAGAGCTCGAGTGAAGAGAAGATCCTTCTCAAACACAGATTGCAAGCGAAAGAAAATCTCAAGAACCTCAAGAACCTCAAGACTCTCAAGAACCTAAGAACCCAAGACCCTCGAGAACCCAAGTCCCTCGTGGACTTAAGAACCAAAGATCATAGTGCATGGTTGTCACCCGAAGCAGAATGGATACTTCGCATACAGGTGATGAGCATGAGAGAGGCGACGAAGAATTTTCCCCACCAAGAGATTTTTCCGACCCTCCCCCTTCGCCATCTACGCCACAAAGTGTACCAAACCCTGTGGAGGCAATGGTCAAGCATATGATGGACATGATGGCCAAACAAGAAGAGACTCGCATGAACATGATGGCCCAACAACAAGAAGCGAATGGAATTGTGTTGGCACAACAAGAAGCAAATCGCATTGCTTTCCCGAGCGTGATGAGCGAAACGAAAGAAAAGCAGAAAGAAAGGCCGAGCGTGAAGCTCAAAGAGTGGCCTTGGAGGTCGAGCGTGAGGCTCAAAGAGAACTACGCACTCAAGAATTGGTTCGACAAGTACTTGCCTCGAAGTCCGAACTAGCCAAAGATCGTGGGAGTTCCTCAAGTGGCGCAAGCCACGATGCGGATTCCAACAACCCAGTCACAGAGAAGTTGACTTTCAGTAAGTATGATGGTAAGATGGATGCTATGGTTATTCATTTTTGGTTGCATCAATTTAATGCTTATTTTCCGACAACTAAGAAGACAGGAAATAACAAAGTTTTGACGGCACTCATGTACCTTGCCGGTGATGCCATCAATTGATAGCACGCATGGCAAGAGGCACAGTTAGCCACGCACCTAGAGGAAGCTGACGAATTCACTCCTTTCCTTCAATTGGGCTGATTTCCAAGACAAGCTCAAGGTGCGGTTTATGCCACCTCAGTACCTCGCACGATTGAGGGACGATTGGCGTGCTCTCAAGCAAAATGGTATGCCGGTTATGTCTTCTTCTGATCGTGTTTTGTAGTTAGGTACTCAATTACGCAAGTCGGATGATGAGCGCAAAGAGGCATTCTTTTATGGATTGGACGAGTATATCAAGTACGATGTCGAGGTGCTCGATCCAATCGATGTCAACAAGGCGGTAGCGATTGCTCTCGCACAAGAGATGAAGCACAACAAGGGAAAGCCTAAGGAGAACAAGACTTCCACAAGTACCTCGCAGACTTCTCAGAACCCTCAGAACGGTAAGAACGGTAAGAATTGTAACTCTTCGAACCAATCTTCCAACAGTCTCTCAGAAAAGAATTCTTCCAATGAATCTAAGGGTTAATACAATTGCTAAACCTAAGCTTACTCCAGTCTCTCGATGAAAAGGTAGCACAAGGAATTGTAGGAGGATACATCACGTCGGAAGAGCAAAGCACTTATTCCAAGGAAGGTTGTTGTTTTTATGGTCACATAAAAAGAACATGTCCTAAGCTTGAATCGAATGAATCTAAAGAATCCACAGAACCCACTTTCTCTGTCAATGCAATTAATGATAACACGAGTGTGCCCCAAGTTTCTCTTGACCCTCCCATTGATGATTCTCTCATTAAATGTTATGGTCATATGACGGGGCAGCGTTTTGTCATATTGTTTGACCCAGGTAGTATGCATGATGTGATCAGTCCCTCTCTTGTTGAGAGAGCCCGCCTAGAAGTTAGTCAGAAATATTCTCTCGAGGTCTTTAGCTTTGTTCCCGGTATGGACTCTCTCATCACGCAGGAGTGTCTTGGTGTGTCGTTTACAATTCAACAACAAGCTGCCTTCACTAGAAGATTTTTTGTCTCTCCTCTCTCAGGATGTGATATGATTTTAAACATTCGATGGTTCCGTGATCTTAACCCTCTCATTGATTGGAAGGCTAACACTTCCACTCTCTATGCCAAAAGTGATTCTCCCATTGTCATTTGTGGAGAGGACATTGTTCATTCTCCCTCTCTCATTGCTAATATGTAGGACAAGATTGAAAGGATTCATGAGAAGGAGACTCTCTCAGTCTCTTCTTCTCCACAACATGACACACATGATTTGCATGATTATGAGAAGCACGATGAATTGAATGACAATGATAAGCGTGATGATTTGGATGATAATGACAAGCATGATCAAGATGTGATTTCTCACAAGCATGATGAGTTGCATGAAGAAGATGTGATTGTTCACAAGAAGGATGATGCGTTAGTTGATACTTTCTCTAGTGAAGCTAATCTCATTGCAGAGACGATCAATCACGAAGACCCGATCTTGGCTCTTGAGCCTAGGTCCAAAGACACCCCTCAGAAAGAACCCCTTCAAAAAGAACCGATCTTGGCTCTCGAGCCTAGGTCCAAAGAACCCTCACAGGAAGTATTATGTGTTCGCATGATTCATACGCACGCATTGTACGAGTGTTTCATTTGTGATCGTTTCCTGTATTTTAGTCAACGTCTTTATGTGATCCCTTTTCCTAGGCATGACATATTGTACGTTGAGCACGTTTCACTCATGAATGAGCACGGATGTATGCGGATTGTTCATGAAAAGCTAGAAAGTATGCATTCAAGGAAGTCACATTCCATGTCTCTTCCTTGGCATGACACATTTGTAGAAAGAGCACATGAAAGTATGAGCACCACGCATGGGCATTTCCGTTGTGAATTGCCACAGTTGATTGTTTTAGATCATAAGAGAAAGATTCGATCTCATTGTTTGCGTGTGTGTGGTGAACGGTTTGGCACTCCGTCTCTTTGTTCATCTACATTGCATGCATAATCTTTGAGGAAGACAAGATTTTTCTACTCACTTTACATGGAATAGGTATGTTCATGTTTGTGTGTTGGAAGTGGTTTTAGGAATTTTCAGCCATGGAGATTCTTGAAGAAGAAAGAAGCACGACTCTCGACGAAGTTGAAGCATCGAAGGAGCCACAGAAGACTTTGTGTCGCTTTCGGCGCGGCCCAAAGAAGCAAGCGTGCCGACCTTTATGAAGTTCAAGTACCGCACGACCCACATATCACTGAAGAGTCCCTTCCAGAATTCCGGATGCTATTGCCGATCTCCCTCGACGCCATACAGTTCGGTACCAGTACCTCACTTTGAAAAGGAGGGGATGTCACATGACACATCCAACCCTATGTGTCCGTGGACAAGCTACAACATGATCAGTGTTCAGTCAGTCCAATCAGTCTAGATTAGAAGTGATCTGGGACTTTTGTGAGTCTATTCGTAGACCGTGCATGCCGAGTCACTTAGTGTAGATGCATATCCTCTGGTTGCACACAACATGATCATAAGCATTCCCATCAGAATCCATCAAGGGAATTTTCGAGTGCATTTAGCCTATTTTACCTATTTTTGACATTTTTCACTTATTATTTTTAAGTGACTTTTGTTGGAAAGTAGGTAGGGCAATTTTGCTAAGTTTGTATATAAGCAAACTAGAGCTAGCACTATTTGGTAGAAGAGGCAACAGGAGCCAAGCTCAGCAGGCAACTTCTCAACGAGACCCCTTGGCGGTATCCCCCTCCAAGCAAGAAGAACCATCCCCTAGCGTTTTCTCAACAAGAACATCGCCATCACTTGCATCAGCCTGGCGTTTCTCCATCAGAAGATCATCGCCACAGTACCCCCATCAGCTAGTGTTTTGGAAGACCTTTCCTAGCGTTAAACACATCAACCTAGCGTTTTTGCATGTCCCCGCGTTTGTAGATTGGCAGCGTTTTCAGCCAGAGCAATGCAACATTTTCAGCAATGAAGAAAGTGCAAGTTCAGCCCCTAAAAGAATAGCAGATTCAGCCCGGAAGGACCATCAGTTTTCAGCCTTAAGAAACCTCAGTTTTCAGCCCTAAACCTGCAGATTTTCAGCGACAAAGACCCACAGAAACACCCCCCCAAATCAGCGTTTTGGACTAGTCGCAGATTTCAGCCCATAGCGTTTTTGGACAACAGTAGAAAGATTGCAGATTTCAGCCCTAGTGTTGGTCTCGTCATCACCGTCGTCATCGCCGACATATCCTAGACTTGCATCAGTCACATGCATTCAGTTTGTACCAGTTTGTGCAATCATAAGTAGACCACTCTCGCCGACGAGAGTGGGGCCTACTGAGGAGGGTTTTGCAATGTCTCTGGTGTCGTATCTCTCTCCTCTCTCTATCTCTCAGTCTCATACACTTGCACACATAGTGTCCATTCACTTTGTTTGTGATCATAGCATTCTCTCATTTAGAACGGAAGGCTCTCCCTGCCATAAGAACAAAAGGAACCTTGAGCACAATTCGGAGCACTCATCTTGAGCAAAGTGCAAACATTCATTGCGTTGCACCTAACAGAAAATAGGCACAATCGTAGACATACTCCAAGTCTTCGGGAAGCCTTCATACACGGCGTAATTAAACATCATAGCCAGGAGCTCTGCAAGCATATCTCTAGCATGGATGAAGTGCTCTGCTACCAGACCATCATGATTATGTGCTCTCCTTGTCTTCATCCTGGCAATGGCTTTCCTTACCCCTCGGCAATAAAGAAAGAACATGTCTCTAGGCATGTCTTTAGTGGGTCTGGCAGAGTTGGTTGCCCTTTTGCTGTGTAGAGAGATGTGGCATATTCCTCCCATGTCTTAGTGGAGGTGACCGCTGGCGGTGGTGAATGCTCGTGGAATAGCCTCCATTCTTCGCTTGAGTCCTAACTTATAAATAGCTGATATAGATCCCGCTCTAGCTGATATAGATAGGCCCTTTTCTTTTGTCACACTAGGCGGCGAAAGATAATCCGTGACTGTCTTGTCACGTGACACATCCAACCCTATGTGTCCGTGGACAAGCTACAGCATGACCAGGGTTCAGTTTAGTCAAGTCAGTCTAGAATAGGAAGTGATCTGGCACTTTTGTGAGTCTATTTGCAGACCGTGCATGTCGAGACACTTAGATTAGATGCATATCCTCTGATTGCACACAGCATGATCATAAGGATTCCCATCAGAATGCATCAAAATCCTTCAAGGGAATTTTCCATTGCATTAAACCTATTTTCCCTATTTTTGACATTTTTCACTTATTATTTTTGAGTGACTTTTGTTGGGAACTAGGTAGGGCAGTTTTGCTAAGATAATATATAAGCAAACCAAAGTTAGCACTTTCTGGCAGAAGAGGCAGCAGGAACTTTGCGTTCAACAGGCACCTTCTCAACAAGACCCCCCACTGGCGGTAAACCTTTGCGTTTTCAGCCACATACCCAAGATCAGCCCAGCGTTTTTCATCAAGAGCAACCTGGCGACAGCAGGACCAAGCAAGACATCTAGCGTTTTGCATCACCACAGCAAGACACCTGGCGTTTTTGTAGATTGACCCTAGATCAGCCTAGCGTTTTTGGGAGCAGCATATCCACCTAGCGTTTTGCACTTCCTCCGCGGGAAATCAATAAAGAGGACCAGCGTTTTCAGTTTTCACCAGTGAGACCCCGCAGTACGACCCCCAAACCTCGCAGATCTCACCTTCCTGTAGCAGTTCTTCGCCGCACGGTGAGATTCATCAAGGTTTACAGTTTCAGTCCAGAAAAGTCAGAGATTTCAGCATTTGCGTTTTCAGCGCATTGTCGTCGCATCGTCGTCATCGACATGGACATCGTCACCGACATAGAGTCAGAATTCAGCAGATAAAGATTTGCAGATTTCAACCCTTAGCATTTTCAGATTTCAGCCCGTCTCGTCATTGTCGTCGTCGTCGTCGTCGTCGACATCGTCTGCAAGTCCAAGCATTGTAGAGATTTGTGCAATCATAAGTAGACCGCTCTCGCCATAGAGAGTGGGCCTTCGGAGGAGGGTTTTGACAGCATTCTGGTGTCGTATTCTTCTCTCTCTATCTCTCAGTCTCATGTACCTTCATTCACAGTGTTCTCCACTTTGTTTGTGTCCATTGCACTCTCTCACTAAAGGAACGGAAGGCTCTCCCTGCCGTAAGTAAAAGGAACCCTTGAGCACAGTTCGGAGCACTCATCTTGAGCAAAGTTCAACATTCACTTCCGCTGCACCTTACATATCTATGTGTGGTAATACCCGTGAGCACTTCCCTCTGTAATTTGATCCTCGTCTCTCTGCACTCCTCATCATACCAACTATTCTAGGGTATGTTCCCAGATCGTCTCTGTGTGGGCTGGCTTTGGGGGTATGCCTCTGATGCTGCATCATGGAGCGTCTCTGTCAGTATCTGAGTGAGGCCATCCCGGCTCTTGGGTGCATAGCTGTCTGTATATCTCATCCATATACACAGAATCCGTCTCCCTCATGAAGGTATACCGAGTGCGTGTGTGGGGACCTCTCCTAATGGAGCTGTGCTGAACTGAAAGGTCCGGGTGAAAGACACGATAGCATGATCAACTGATACTTCAACTGGCCTAGTGCCCACCATGAAATCCTGAAAGAATGGGATGAGACCTGGCTGGGCCATAACATAATCCACTGTGCTGGCACCATGTCGGTGTGGAAAGCAAGTAAAACATCCAGCAATCGAAAATCTTTGTAGGCCATTCATAATGGCCAATCTTTGTGCGGTTCCTATATCTGTCAAGTATCTGCATATTCAGTGTATTCCTCATCTTGTGATAGTGTGGATAGACCCATCTTTGTGACGTCCAGCTCCCTAAGCATCTCTTCGGAAGTATCATAAAATATTGTCTGGTGGTGGGCAGTCCTAGCATTGAAATCCCCTAGTATGATAATGTCACTATCCTTGGAAAACTCCCATATGTCAATATCCAAAATAGCAAAGGGGGATTGTCCTCTAGGTGATGCATATACTGACGTACTAGGAGGAAAGTAACAAATAGCAACGTAGAGGTATCTGCACTTCTCTACCCTGAGCCTCACCCACATGTACCTAGCTTGTTCATCCTTGCGTGCTATATATATCAGCGGCTGCAGTTTCTCCTTGAATAGAACTGCCACTCCCCTTGAGCCCCGTCCTCGATGTTGTGATGTGGTCTCCTATCTGCAGGCTGTCTCCCATCTATATCCACTCACCTGTGGCATGGATTGTCTAGGTGCTTGATGCGTCTCAGAGTAGAAAATGATGTCTCTCCCCGTGAAGCTATCCTCAAAGGCCCCTACATCAAGATGGAGTGACCGATTACAATTCCAGGTTGCCATCTTTAGTGTGGTCCCATAGGTCTCGCACCGTCATGCGGGGCGTCGTTCCAATATCACCACCTTTCCATCCCTATAAAAAGCAATCTTCCCCTTTTCCCTTGCTGCTCTTATTTCCGGCATTACTTCTTGCATATGAGCAATCTGCGAGAGGGTGAGGTCATCTCCAAGAAAGATGCCAGTCTTCTTTAGAGTCGGTCTCTTCTTCAAGAAGTCTTTCTTCGCTTCCATGGAGGAAAAGCGGAGAATGATTACCCTTTCCTTCGAGGTTTCTCCGTTGCTCCCACTTTTCTTAGTGCCTACTCTCCACGTATGCGTCTGCTCGTTGACCCCCACCAGAGTCATGAGTTCTTTTACCTCTTTAGCTACATTATCTTGGTCTCTGAGGCCACATATCCTTACGTATAAGACCCGTACACGTCTTTGTGATGACATCTACCCACGAGGTCGTCATTTCTTTTTGTTGCTCCCCACCTTCTTTGATGGCCCGTACTTGTTTCTTAATCGTGTTAAGCTCTTCAACGACAGAGGGTTGAAGTTCTCCCTCTTCAAGGACATTCTGCGAGCTCTTTCTTGAGTAATGCGATTTCCTCATCTTGGGCCTTCACGTGATCTTTGAGTGTATGTATCGTGCTTTCCTGTGCTGCCACGCGTGATTCGAGTCCGTTAATAGTACCTAAGAGATGACATTTGATCTTGCTGATGGACTCGCTCAGTTCTTCTTTGCATTTTTGGATGGCATCCTCCACCGGGTCATCCTTGCTATTTGGCTTTCTCATGATTGAGAGGCCGCGACAGGAGAGGGAGAGGGGGTACTGAAGTGAAGAAGAGGTTTTTTTTTTGTTTTGTTGTTTGTTTTTTTCCCCCTTCTCTCTTCCCCCCCCCCCCCCCCCATCTCTCTCTACGCCTTTTTTTCCTCTTTCTCTCTCTACGTGATTTTCTCCCCCCCTCTCTCTCTCTCTCTCTCTCTCTCTCTCTCACTACGCCCCCTTTTTTCTCTCTTTCTCTCTCTACGCGATCCCCCCCTCCCCCCCCTTTTCTCTCTCTACGCGCTAGGTTAGGAGGGAGCGGGAGTGTAGGGGCAGCCGGTGCGGGTGCAGAGCAGGGGAGCAGGGCAACGAGCGGGGGGGGGAGAGAGAGAGAGAGCGGGAGCGCAGGGGCAGTGGGTGCGGGTGCAGAACAGGCAGCGAGCGAGAGAGAGAGAGAGAGAGAGAGAGAGAGAGAGAGAGAGAGAGAGAGAGAGAGAGAGAGAGAGAGAGAGAGAGAGAGAGAGACTAGCCAAACGAACGCAATGATCAGTTGCGTCTACGACCTCGACGTAGAAACCCTAACCCTAAAACCAGTCACGTTGTTACACGAGGTCCATCTGCTCAGAGTGTGCCTTATAGATTCTAGAAATTCTATCAAGTCCAAACAAGTTCAAACCAGTCTATCAGGTTCAGATAGATACCAAAGAGATCAAAACAACTTCAAGCAATATCAAACAAGTTGCGACAATACCCAAACAAGGGCTATGAGTCCAAACAAGATTAGACAAATTCAAACAAATTGCAAGCAATATCGTCAGACAAATTATCTTTTAAATAACTTGTAGCCAGCTGCAGCAGGGTCCATAAATTCCTGCATAGCTATAACCCTTTTTGAACTGCAATACTCTTGTAGTCGTGGAGGCAACCCTACTGTTTTTCTCTCACACTCTCTCCAAATTCATATCCTAAAATCTATGGTTACAATCCTTTTAAGGTGTTAGTGAGATACATCTTTAAGTCTTTCCAATCTACAAGTAATTGTACTTTCACCTACCTCGTTTTTGTGCTATTTTTTCGATTTAATGCTTCTTTTGGCTGATGTCGCCCCACTTGACGCCTACGCGCAAAGCTATAGTGCTAGGCTTCATTATGGTTGTGTCTTCCCTTGATCTCTCTGGAGTCATGACAAAAACTTAGTACGTTGAACTTTGTGTTGATGTATGTTCGTGTGTTGTGTGTTGTGTTTGGGAGCATATGTTAGTACCTAGTTCTACACCCACTATTGGGCACTGATGACATTAGTGGGAATTTCGTGGTATTTAGTCAATACTATGCATGATGGAGTTGATGGTTATATTCTCTTGTGGGTGACTACCACGGTTCTATACCTTGCACTTTCCTTTAATTGTAAATCTGGGCTTATCTTGGATTCATCTAGGTATGATGTAAAGTAACTGCAAGCAAATATATTCTTAAAAGCTTGCTATGTCCTCGGAACATGTGGTTCGGTAGATAGATAACTCCACCACTGCAGAACATCATCATCCTTGGGGAATGCTACTGCACGAGAAATTAATGTTCCTCTTAGAAGTCTTTGGTTGTGGTAAACTGCCTTATGGATGCTTGGAGAGCAACTCCAGTGAGTCATGTTAGACAAAACCTAAAAATTTACCTACCCACAACGAGAAAGGATCCCCAACATTATAAATGCTGAGAACTGCAGCAGGGGTTGGACATGGCTTAGGAAACAAGTGTGCACTTTCCTCCTAGAGTGCATGCATTGCCGATTCACAATGACGGCCAGTGCACATTTGATCTAAGTATGAAAAATCAGTTACACAAGGTGGAAGGTGAACCTCTAACAAAAACATAAGCCGACAGTGATCTTCAATGTGTGCGTCGCCACCTATTTGTGGAAGTCGAAGAATAGTTGGAGCCTTTTACGCTCGTTAGAATTGACTAGCTGAATTACATTGACCTCTTACAATTATGAGTTAAGAAATGATCATAATGATGGTAATTGATATTGGTCAAAGGTGCTATGCCAACTGTCTGGTGGGTCATCGAGTTCATATTCTTGAGATTGCAGAAAGTTTACATTCTCTGGATTTAAGATCAACATTAGTCTAACTGGTGGCTCTTTGCCTTTATTGTTTACCTTCAACTTTTTATGAGCTGATAATTATTTTCTTCAGTCTCTTGGAAAATAAGCCTCACGTGTTTTGAGCAGAAAGGGGAGGAGCGTGTAATAATGATCTCCTCAAAAGACATTGAAGCAAGTGAGTTATGCTCAGCTGCTGAGCATATGCTGCTTCGAGTTGCAAGCTTGGTGGTAGATGTAAGTGTTTTTGTGGTTATGCATGGAAACTGTATATTTTCAACTGCACTAATTATCACTGATATCATGTAATAGGAGGATGACAGCAGTTTAGTCGCACCCATTGGACCACAACAATTACAGCCTCAGGTTGCTTCTAATGTGATAAGACTTGTAATTGGTCGCTCTCAAGCTGGATGTCTGATTGGTAAAGAAGGGTCAATAATCAAGGAAATCAGGGAGAAAAGTGGAGCATTGGTGCGTGTTATGCCTCCAGAGCAGATGCCATTTAGCTCAAGTATATCTGATTTTGATCGACTTGTGCAGGTAGGACCTCTGTGACATTGCGCCATGCAACTGTTATCTATCTTTTGTTATCTAGCATGGGTAGCAGCATTGGCTTCATTCAAATAAAGATCATGCTACCCTAGAGTATCATCTTTAAGCACCATCACACATAGGATAGAAGAAGATGATTGGGTAGAGATTCACAGAATTTTGTGTTTTTCATGTTAATCTGTAATTATGGTCCTACTTTGTTTTCCAAAGTTTGTTGATTTTGATATTCTCGCTATAGGAGTTTGTGTGGAAGCATTTGTGTGGAAGCATGGAGCAGCAACTGAGTCCTTTATTTTGGACGTGGAAAAGGGATTCTGGAAATAGGATTTCTGGACAGTATGATGAAAATAGTAGGCTCCTCTGGAATTAGGCTCGGCCATCTTGACTATTGCTCATGGGTGTGCCAATCTTAACTTTGACTTTGTGGAAGGTTGATATTATCTCAGAAAATGGCACATTCAAGAGGTTGATGGGCTTATTGTAGTTCTTAGGACATCATGCATGTTGGCCCTGCCCAAGTTTGAGAAGTGAACTTGCAGTGTTAATAAGCAACCAAGGCTCATGATAGTTGGTAGTAGTATTCATATCTAGTATTTAGCTTACATTAGGATTTAAAAATTTGTTCCTTGATTTTTAGGATTAAGTCTTTGAGATGTCTTATCCTTGTTAGTTTAAAGCTGAGTTCTTGTTTCAAGTTTTAGTAAGTAAGCTTCTTTAACTTGTTTTTTAAGTGAATAATGGTTTATTCCATCTAGTTTTGTTTAGTAGCAAATGAAGAGATTTAGTTTTTCTTTTTTCTGTTTCTTGTGTCCCTTGCTTTTGTATTTTTGTGAGTGTTTTATCCCCTCTTATAATCGGTAAGTTCAACTATTTTAACCTTATGAAGGTATATGGATAGTAATCTAATCTGAGCCTGAAGGAGTTTCTGTAACAATATTCCTAAATACTTCAGTACTAATTTTTTGCAGCTTTCAATCATGAGAAAATATAGGAGCAAAAGGCTGTTTAGTTAGCATCTCTAGAATGTCAATTATGAAGCTCTCATCCAAACTATGTAGGATACAATTAACCATGGTATGGACAAAGCTATGAGGTTAAGGTTGAAACGCCAAATCCTGTTTTGAGTTTTTCTTTTGTAGTAGCGGGCTTCTCGTCTAATTCACCAACAGTATTGCTATCATCACATTATGGTAATAGATGTGTGTGTGTGTCTTTTGGTTATCATTAAGCAAATTTTCTTGATGCATTTAATGAATGAGAGTTTGAAATTGCTGCTTATCCTCTTCTACTCCTACATCCTCTATGTAAGTTTGGTTTTACTGCATTATTGTTTCTGACGTTATGCATTTGTTCTTGGAGAGGCTGTCACGAGACTGTGACAAACACTAACCTTATTTGTTGGTTTCCTTCCCTTGGTTTTTATTTAAGTTTTGGGACCCTGTTTTTGAAGTCATAAATGACCGGGCATTGTATGGACAGTGTGAAACGGCCAATGGCTGACCCGCAACAATGAAGGTCAGGCAGCCATGAGTTGGTTGGGCCAATCGGCACTGTAGTGAAACGGTAGCTAGGCTTAATTAAAGTCATATAGGCCCCACACGACACTTTATAAGTTGGTGGATACTAGGAAATTAATCAAAAGGGCATAAGGGACGCTTGGCGGCTCCAGAGTGATTTGCCAGAAACATCAGCAAGAGTGGGCGCCCCAAATCGATCAAGAGAGGGAGAGGAGCTGATTTGATTTCATTAAGTGACTATTGTGTGTGTGAGTAGTTGGTGCAGGTGATAACAACTTTAATGGAAAGCGTGCCTTCCTTTTTGTCTTATGTAGCACGATGATTCCGCTCTCGTGCACCTCTCTCCTCTTTTGAATACAAAATCGTGATGCACGGCTCGAGGGCTATTCATCTGTATATACAGTTTTGTGAGTTTATGCGCGACTGCCGGATTAGCTAACTGCTTATCCCCATCAGGTACAGGTTGATTTGGAAAGAATTCTCGTGAGAAATCTCGTCCAAATCAAAGGGCAAGTGGCCCTACAGGTGCGAGAGCTTGCGACAGATGCAACCGGCACACAAAATGGAGCCCAAAACGGAGAATTATAGCTTGCTATAATTTTTTGCAAGTTTAGGGTTTTGACCCTTTTCGATGCCTAAAGGTCCCAGGAGCTTCGGGGCAGCTAGAGGATTGTCAAATAGGTGTTTAAGAGCATTTTAGAGGCTGAAAACAGAGAATTCAGCGTGCTGTATTTTCTCGCCAGGTTTGTGAAGTGCTCTAATTCGCGTGGAAGTCACCTAGTACATGGGATTTGGTCTATGAAGTGTTCTATTGTCGTTACGTTGTCGAGATTGGGCTAGAGTAGGCCATTTTCAGCCCAGTAAAAGTGGGGCAGCTCATAGACATGTTTTCTCCAAGTTTGATGGAAAAAAGAAATACCGAAAGGGGTGCAACCCTTTGGGGCCAACAAGGTGTCGTTGTCTACTTGGAAGCACTCTAGCTACCAAGTTGTGTTTTGTTTTGAAGTGTTGAATTCCAATACGAGGTTTATCTGTGGAGTTATTTTGTGTCGTAAAGTACAGACAGAGTTAATGAACGTGAGGATTGGGTGAAAGCCAAAGTTTACTGCCCTTTAGTGAGGCTACAGGCCGGTTTCATGGTTCCATTGTTGGGACAATCTCACTTTTTCCTCAAGCAGTGAGCCTTGGTTGGTTTTCGACAAAGACACAAAGCACAGAAACTTGGAATTCCAATGTAGCTGATTGGACCAATGACACCATAGAAGAGGGTTCCTCTTCACAAGGCAAACAGGTTCTTTCTTCATTGTTTGGGGTTGGCGAGAGTTCACGGCCACCACTGTTTGTACCTTTCATTGATGTGAATGTGCCACAAGTTCAAGGGATAATGACTGGGCAACTAGAGGAGGACGCGTTTAGGACACTTGGTTGTTGCTGTGAATGTGTTTACTCGGCTGGTGTAGAATCCCCAGTTATGGAGTTTCTGCAAGCTCCACCAATGTTGTAGTAGGCAAGGCAACGTACTCAACTAGTAGAGCCAGTTGAGGCTCAAGCCGAGGTCCCTTATGTGTCCCAACAGGGCATGGAGCATTTGCATGTTGCGGAGTCAGCTGGGGCTCAAAGACAAACTTTTTTTTGTCAAGAACAGGTGGTTAGGACGCCAATTCCAGAGGCTATACTACTTTAACTAGCCTTCTTTCAGAGTCCAAATGTTGGTTCAAATGGATAGGAAATTAATTTCTAGCCTATGCATCAAGTTTTGCCACCATCCACGGTTCATCTTGGGTATTTCAGGGGTGGATCCGTGTTTCAAAGCATGGTTGGTTATGCGCGTGGAAATCAACAGTACATGCCAAGAACAATCTTTGGGGGTACGCAAGGCATCATGCCAAACCCCATGTATGGTAAATCGGCTAACAGCAAGGGTTTCAGTGTAATCATGGCCAGTTTGGGGTGCCACATGGCAATTATGGTATGGCTGGTCTTTTGAATCAACAAGTAAATATGGCACTAGGAAGCCAAGATCCTAATGGCCAAGGGGCACATATGATTCTTACAACTGTACCCATGTTACAAACACTTCCTTGTGAGGATTAGTGGTGCTAATCCTATAATTAAAGACTTAAAATTTTATACTTAAAGATCAAACTGAGACTCAAGAGATTGAATGTGTGTTTGACTGATTGAATGAATGCTTGAAAGCTGAGTACAATAGGCTCCTTATATAGAAGACGAAGAGACACAAATGAAAAGACACGTCTCACGGTGAAGAGACGCGACTTTAGACGTAAAAACACATCCTTTCGGCGAAGAGCTGCAACCATCGGACGAAGAGTCGCAACCGTAGAGCGAAGGGGTGTGACCGGTCGTCGAGGGAGTGTGGCTGTAAGGTGCAGCGCAATGAATGTTGTATTTTCTCAAGATTAGTGATTTTTATTGCTCAAGGTTCCTTTTAGTTCTTAGGGAAAGAGAGAGCTTTCCGTCTTATGGAGAGTGCTATGATCACGAACAAAGTGAGTGGATATTGTGCGTGCAAGTGAATGAGACTGAGAGAAGGAGAGAGAAGAGATACGACACCCGAGAGGTTGTAAAACCCTCCTCCGAAGGCCCCACTCTCGTCGGCGAGAGTGGTCTACTTTGATTGCACAAAGGTGTACAATGCGAATGCAATGGACCGATGCAATGGGACTATGCCGATGACGACGACGGTGGTGACGACGGCGACTTGGGCTGAAATCTGGGATCTACTTTATGCTGAATTTCTTGGACTGTTTCGGGGCCGAAAATGGACTGTTTACTGCTGTCTTGAGGCTGAAAATGAATGATCCTTGTCTGGGGTCCTGCTACAGATGAAAACGCTGATGTTGCTGACACCTTATGCTGCGTTTTTAGGCTCCTGCTGAGTGCTGAAATCGCTGGCTCGGCAGGTCTCTTCAATGTTGAAAAACGCTAGCAAGGGAAGCAAGAAAACGCTGATCTGCTGGGGATCCTAGCGTTAGTGAGGGGCTGATCTGTACCTGCTGGAAATGCTGCAGAAACGCTGAAGTGCTGAGGCATTCAAGCTGAGAAATCCGCCACAAAACGCTAAGTGATGCCGGAGGATTAGCGTTAGTAAAATGCTAAAGCTGGGGCTGTTTGGTTGTGAGAGAAACGCTAAGGGGCTGAGGTGATTCTGTCGCGGGAACGCCGAGGATGGGGCTGATCTGCGACGGGACTATCGCCAGAAGGGGGAGACTTCACGGCGGTGGGTGATGCTGTGGAAAACGCCAACGCTAGGTGAGGCTGGCGATGGATCTTGATGCTGACGGGGGTACTGCTGAGAAGTTGCCTGTTGAGCGGGAAGCTCCTGTTGCCTCTTCTGTCAGAAAGTGCTAACTTGGGTTTGCTTATATATTAACTTAGCAAACCCAATTGCCCTACCTACTTTTGTTGGAAAGTCACTTAAAAATAATAAGTGAAATTAACCAATAAATAGGAAAATAGACGAAATGCATTGGAAAATTCCCCTAACTGATGCTAGTGGATTCTGATGGGAATTCCGATGATCATGTTGTGTGCAACCGGACGATATGCATCTGTGCTAAGTGACTGAGCATGCACGGTCTACGAATAGACTCACAAAAGTGCCAGATCACTGCTAATCTAAACTTGACTGAACTGATTGAACCCTGCTATGGTGTAGCTTGTCCACGGACACATAGGGTTGGGATGTGTCACGTGACATCCCCTCCTTTTCAAAGTGAGGTACTGGCACCAAACTGTATGGCGTCGAGGGAGATCGCCAACAGTATCCAGAATCCTGGAAGGGACTCTTCACCGGCCCACTCTGATGTGTGGGTCGTGCGGTACTTGAACTTCATAAAGGTTTGCAACGCTTGCTTCTTTGGGCCGCGTCGAAAGCGACTCAAAGTCTTCTGTGGCTCCTTCGATGCTTCAACTTCGTCTAGAGTCCTGCTTCTTTCGTCTTTAAGAATCTCCATGGCTGAAAATTCTTGAAACCATCTCCAACACAAAACCATGAACATACCCATTCCATGTAAAGTGAAGGAAAAACATCTTGTCTTCTCTAAAGACTGTGTATGCATTGTAGATGAACATAGAGACGGAGTGACAACCCGTTCATCCAACCCATGCAAACAATGTGCTCAAAGCTTTTCTGTTTGATCAAAATCAATCAACTGTGGCAAATCACAATGGAAATGCCCATGCTTGGTACTCATACAATCATGTGCTCGTTCAGAAATTGTGTCATGCCAAGGAAGAGACATGGAATGTGACTTCCTGACATACAAACTTTTCAACTTTTCATGCACAATCCGCATACATTCGTGCTCATCCATGAGAGAAACGTGCTCAACATACAATATGTCATGCCTAGGAAAAGGGATCACATAACGATGCTGACTAAAATACAGGAAACCTTCACGAATGAAACACTCGAACAATGCGTGCGTATCAATCATGCGAACACATAATACTTCCTGTGATGGTTCTTTGGACAAAGGCTCGAGAGCCAAGATCGGTTCGTCCTGAATGATTGAATCGTCTTGTGGGGGTTCTTTGGACCTCGACTCGAAAGCCAAGATCGAATCTTCGTGATTGATCGAATCTACAACGAGGTTAGCTTTGCTAGAAAAAGCATCTACTAACACCTCATCCTGGTGAACAATCACATCTTCTTCATGCAACTCATCATGCTTGTCTTTTCCCTCCAAATCATCATGCAAATCATTATCCTTCAAATCATCATGCTTCACACAATCATGCAAATCTTGTGTGTCATGCTGTGGAGAAAGAGAGACTCCTTATCCCGAATCCTTTCAATCTTGTCCTGCATATTAGCAATGCGAGATGGAGAAGGAGAAGTATCCACTCCATGAAAGACAGTAGGAGAATCATTGTCGGCATTGAGAGTTATAGTGTTAGCCGCAAATTTTATGACAGCATCGGTCTCACGAAACCATTTAATGCCTAAAATCATATCACATCTTGAGAGAGGAGAAACAACAAATATTCTAGTGAAGGTAGTCTGTTGAATTGCAAACAGCACATCAAGGCATTCCTCGGTGATTAGAGCGTCCATACCGGGACCAAAGCCAGAGACCTCGATAGGAGATCTCGGACTAACCTCGAGGCGGGCTCTCTCAACAAGAGAGGAACTGATCACATCATGTATACTACCTGGGTCAAACAATATGACAAAACGGTGCCCCGACGTACGACCATAACATTTAATGAGAGAATCATCAATGGGAGGGTCTTGAGAAACTTTGGGCACAATCGTGTTATCATTCATTGCATTGACAGATGTAGTGGGTTCTTTAGATTCATTCGATTCTTGCTTAGGACATGTTCTTTTTATGTGACCCTTAATGTGACAATGAAAACGACGACCTTCCTTAGAATAAGCGCTTTGTTCTTTCAAAGTGATGTATCCTCCTACAATTCCTTGTGCTACCTTTTCATCTGGAGTAAGCTTAGGTTTAGCAATTGTGTTAGCCTTACCCTTAGATTCATTGGAAGAATTCTTTGATGAGAGACTATTGTTAGCTTGGTTAGAAGAGTTATCATTCTTACCATTCTTACCGTTCTTACCGTTCTGAGGAGTCTGCGAGGTACTTGTGGAAGACTCGTTCTCCTTAGGCTTTCCCTTGTTGTGCTTCATCTCCTGTGCGAGAGCAATCGCTACCGCCTTGTTGAGATTGATTGGATCGAATACCTCGACATCGTACTTGATATACTCGTCCAATCCAAAGAGAAAAACCTTTTTGCGCTCATCATCCGACATGCGTAATTGGGTACCTAGCTACAAAACACGATTAGAGAAAGACATAACCGGTATACCATTTTGCTTGAGAGCGTGCCAATCGTCCTTCAATCGTGCGAGGTACTGAGGTTTGAGCTTGTCTTGGAAATCAGCCCAACTAAAAGAGAGGGGTGTAAAATCGTCGGCTGCCTCTAGGTGCACGGCTAGCTGTGCCTCTTGCCATGCATGGTACCAATTAATGGCATCACCGGCAAGGTACATAGCTGCCGTCAAAACTTTGCTATTGCTTGTCTTCTTAGTTGTCGCAAAATAAGCATTAAATTGATGCAACCAAGAATGAATAGCTGTAGCATCCATCTTATCGTCATACTTACTGAAGATCAACTTTTCTGTGACTGGATGGTTGGAATCCGCGTCATGGCTTGCGCCACCTGACGAACTTCCACAATCTTTGGGTGGTTCGATCTTCGAGACTAGTACTTGGGCAATCAATTCTCGAGTGCGTAGCTTTCGTCGAGCCTCACGCTCGGCCTCCAAAGCTGCGTTTCTTGCTGCCGCTTCTTCCTTTCTTAGTTCTTTTCTTTCTTTTCTTGCGTCGTGCTCACGTTCTAAAGCAAGGCGCTTGTCTTCCTGTCTATCCATCATGGCCATCATCTGCTTCATCATTGCCTCCATAGGGTCTGGCGTAGATGGCGAAGGGGGAGGGTTGGAAAAATCTCTTGGTGGGGAGAATCCTTCGATGCCTCTCTCATGCTCATCACCTGAATGCGAAGGGAAAACGCTGGCAAGGGCAGCAAGAAAACGCTGATCTGCTGGGGATCCTAGCGTTAGTGAGGGGTTGATCTGTACCTGCTGGATATGCTGCAGAAATGCTGAAGGGCCCGCTGTTTCCGCATCTTTGAGGCTCGCCCTGTGCCACGAGCCGAGACTGTTCGCGACTTTTGGTTAGAGCTGATCCATACTCTCAGAGGACAGCTTGAGGGACTACAGGGCAGCTCCGACCGCATGCGGGAGCGCCGCGAGGCTATCCTTCGACTCTGGCGGCCTGGGCCTTTCTACACCATTGTCCAGGGGGTGCTCAGATGGCACTAGTGTCCACCTGTGTGGCTCTTCCCTCCTCCCATCTCTTGATTTAGCCTCATTGTATATATGCTGTTTTTTCATTGGGAGAGTCTCCCCATCATGCTTGTTGTAGCCCACTCCTGTAGAGGTGGATGTAGCCCTATGGGCAGTTTTCATTAACTAATAGAAGGATCTTTTTCTCGGGAAAAAAAAAAAAAAGAAAGCCACAAAGTTCAACTGTGTCATTTCCTTATCATCATGAGCTTGATGACATGAAGGAACAATAATGCTATTGATGAAGATTTGCAAGAATTTTGAACAGTTGCAAGATGAACAATGCCATGAACACTATCTTCTCAAGGATGGTTTTATGATGATGCATGGAAGACTGTGTCACTAGGCCATTGCGACATAAGGTTATGGTAGAAAGTCATGTCCCACCATATGCAGGGCATCGTGGTATAGATGCGGTAGTGAAAGTGGTCGAGACATTATTTCATTGGCCTACTTTGAGGAGAGACGTGATGCCTTTGTGCGAGCATGCATAATTTGCCAAAAGGTCAAGTTTGATAGGCAAAAGGCAACACCTATTCCTGTTTGCTATGGATTTTATGGTTGATCTTCCGAGATCAACAATGTTCCATATAGCTTGAAATTGCCTGACACTTGGAAGATTCATATTGCGTTTTACGCGAGTCTTCTAAGACCTTGTGTGGGTGATGTGTCGGAAGATATACGACATGAAGATCAACCCGAAGCTGAGGAACTTGATGAGATCTTGGTACCTGAGCAGACTTTGGCACATAAAGAAAGAAAAGTTAAGGGAAAAGCTGCAAGATGTTATTTGGTCAAGTTCAAAAACTATCCACCTATGGGTGCAAAATGGATGAATTGTTAAGAGTCACCAAATGTATTGTAGCTTTACCTTGAAGCCTTTGGTTTACAAACCCACGTATGCCCCAACTCAACACTCAAAAGAGGGGTGATGTTGGAGCTAGCACATTATATGTACACAAGAATTCAGTGCAGTAGAAGTGTATATCACTTGATAAGTGTTAAAAGGTACAATGCTCACTTCTATGATAGATAGAAATGACAAAAGTATGAAGGTTTCATTAAGTCATTTATATCTATGTTTCATGACCTTTCTTGCGGATACATGTGATGATCAAAAGGTGCTAATCACAATTAATCATCTGTGGCATGTATATTTGGCATGCAATCGAGGACGTTTGCGATTTCAAGAGGGGGGTATGTCACGAGACTGTGACAAACACTAACCTTATTTGTTGGTTTCCTTTCCTTGATTTTTATCTAATTTTTGGGACCCTCTTTTTGAAGTCACAAATGGCCGGACTTTATGGCCAGTGTAAACGGTCAATGACCGAGAGTTTCACCCGCAGCAATGAAGGCTAGGCAGCCACGAGTTGGTTTGGGCCAATTGCGACACTTTATAAGTTGGTGTATGCTAGGAAATTAACTCGAAAGGGCATAAGGGACAATTGGTGGATCTGCCAGACACATTGGCAAGAGTGGGTATCGATCAAGAGAGAGAGAGAGAGAGAGGAGCTGATTTGACTTCTTTAAGTGACTATTGTGTGTGTGAGTAGTTGGTGTAGGTGATCATAGATTTAATGGAAATTTTGCCTTCTCCTTTGTCCTATGTAGCACGATGATTCCGCTCTCGTGCACCCCTCTCCCCTTTTGAAGACAGAATCGTGATGCCCGGCCCAAGGTCTATTTGTCTATATGTACAATTTTGTGGGTTTATGCGCGATTGCCGATGCAAGACCCTCTTGCACAAGTACTGGATTAGCTAACTGCTAATCCCCATCAGGTTCAAGTTGATTTGGAGAGAATTCTCATGAGAAATATTGTCCAAATCAAAGGGCAAGTGGCCCTATAGGTGCGGGAACTCGAGGGCATCCTCAGTAGGTACAGGTTGATTTGGAGAAAATTCTCGTGAGAAATCTTGTCCAAATCAAAGGGCAAGTGGCCCTATAGGTGAGGGAACTGGAGGGCTTGCTACGGATGCGGCCGGCACGCAAAACAGAGCCCAAAGCAGAGAATTACAACTTGCTCTAGTTTTTTGTTTGACCCCTTTCAATGCCTAAAGGTCCCAAGAGCTTCAGGGAAGCTAGGGGATTGTCAAACAGGTGTTCTGGAGCATTTTAGAGGCTGAAAACAGAGAATTCAGCGTGCTGTATATTCTCGCCAGGTTGCAGGAGTGCTCTTATTTGTGTGGAAAGTCACCTAGTACATGGGGATTTGTTTGTGAAGCCTTCCACTATTGTTATGCTGGCGAAATTGGGCTAGAGTAGGCCATTTTCAGCCCAATAGAAGTGGGACAGCTGTAGAAGTTTAAACTTTTCTCCAAGTTTAATGGAATAAAGAAATACCGAAAGGTGCTCCAACCTTGGGGGCCAATAGGGTGTCAATGTCTACTTGGAAGCACTTTAGCTACCAAGTTGTGTTTTGTTTTGAAGTGTTGAATTCCAATACCAAGTTTATCTGTGGAGTTATTTTGTGTCGTAAAGTATAGGCAGAGTTAATTAACGTTAAGGATCGGGTGAAGTCAAAGTTTACCGCCTTGAGTGAGGCTACAGGCCGGTTCCAGAGGCTATCTTTAGGCTGCTTTTGATCTACGACAGTTTCAACATAATGCACAAGAAGTAGTGTATGAGAATTAATCATGTCATGCCTTTGGTTTGTGACCTATTTTGGGTTATATGTGACAAATCTTAGCATAGAGTTGTCAGTTAAGAGCTATTTGGTGAGTGTCTCTGCTCTTAAGTATCACTGAGACTCGATGTTAACGTATGCTCCAATCTAACGGATCCTAGGGATGCAAGTGCAGTCGACTGGGTACAAATTACTTATGCTGTCTAAAGGAGAGGATGACTTTAAATGTATCATGTAGTGAGTATACATCTTTGTGATTTCTTGTATCCTTTCCTTACTGTTTTCCTAGACAGCTCACCTCCTTACAAATGAATTAGAGTTTGGAGCCTTTTTTTCCTTCGCTTGTTGTAATGGATTTTTTTGTTTTGTAAACTCTAATCGTGCCTTCCCTTCTGCGAGTCTGTAATTCAGGTTTCTTCTATTTTTAACTAAATGAATTCAATAATAAGCACATCAATTATTTGTTTCAGATTTCTGGCGAACTTCCCCAGGTGTTGGAAGCCCTGAAGTTAGTGGCAAAGAAACTCAGGTATCTGCATGATCTCCTCTTGTCTTTATGGTATCTTGATGTCATTGTTTGCCCATATTTTCTTGTTTGCTTACAGAGACAACCCTGCCAAAGAGACCGTTACATTGAAACCGACCTACCACCAGCAGCTTATGAGATATGCTCAAGCTGCCTATCCAGGACAGTATAATCCAAACACTGGTCTTCCAGTTGTTCCTGGAGGTTTAGAATACCAACCTGGTGCAGCTGCTGCTACTAATATCTCATTGGTGCCTAAAATAACTTCTGAGATGAGTATTCCAAGTGCTCTAATGGGTGGTGTCATTGGGAGGGGTGGAGTAAACATCACTCATGTTCGTTCTCTGTCTGGTTGTGCTGTTAAGGTGAGTTCAACCAAGGTATATCTCTGTACATAAAACTAGCAAAAAAATCATATGTCTGAAAAGCAGGAATCTTGCTGTATTTCTTTCTGCAGGTTCATAGCCAAGAAGATGGTAAAACAGAGAGGCGTATTACGTTTGAAGGCACCGCAGAGCAGGTATATTTTTTTCCTTTTGATAGAAACATCTCTTTATATATATACCCTCTCAATCTCATTGGGTTCTCTCTCTATATGTTCCATTTATCCATTCTTCAAAGGCTCCTTTTGTCCAGTCCGTCTTTAACCCAACAATTTCACTGAGCCTCTATTTAAAAGATGATGAATCTGGCAGTTGATGGCATGACCATGTGGTCTCTGCTGAATTGGCTCTACAAGCACCATTACTGGATTTTCATTAATAGGTTTTAATTAATAAACTTCAAGGTCAAGTACAAGGAAATTAATACAATAATGAGAAAATGTACTTGACCTTGAAGAGCACGGACCTCAAGGTCAAGTACCAGGATATATATAACCTTTCACAATGAGAGGATTAACACTAGGTTGGTAATGGGACACTTTTATGTTCAGCTAAGTGACCATTTTTCTTGAATTATTTGAAGAGTTTGAAACTAAATTTGTAGGTTCTGTATATCCAAAAATTTACCTTATGAGCTGAAAAAAACTTGACATTTTTTTGGAATATTTATCTCACCATTAACCTTACTCTTGCACAACATTTTTGAACCTAAACTATGTGGAAAAAAGGTCCTGTTTTGGATTTTTTTTCAAACTTTTACAACTATACCACTCTAAAATTCATGTTTGTATTGCTAGAGGATTAGCGTTAGTAGTCCTCAACATGTTCCGGTGCTTCTAGGAAGGTTTAAATGTTAAAGTTGAAAGTTATGATCAAATTACAAGAATTACCTAATCCTATTTTTTGGCCAGATTTAGCAGTTTTATGATTTTTTTGGTAGCTTTCATGATATCCAAATTCAATTTTGATTGTATAAGTGACACGTGTAACATAAAACTAATCTTCCTCGAGTTTTGGGGTACCTAATATACTATATAGCATGGTATACGACAATGGTTGACTTTTTCAATTGCAGAAGAATACGAGACATTCTAGTGTAGCTAGTATAGCTAGAATTTTGTGTGAATTTGTAGGTAGTAACCATATCTAATTGTAAACTTAAAATATGCCTGGATATATAGTAGTTTCTATGGGATTCTATAGGTCGTAATGCTAAATCCCATTTTTTCATGTTTGTTGTATTTAGCACTTAATTATTGTCTGCAAGGTTTCACTTGGTAAGAGATCTATTATTCTTTTGACATGCTCCATGGCTCCTTTTGAATCCAAAGGCTCAAAGAGAACTCAAAGGACATGTATATAGTTTTTGTATTGAACATGACTATAGAAACTTTGATGATAGGTCCGCAGAATGGCAAAAATGCAACTTTTTTGTACCCATTTTTTTTTGCCAAAAAGAAAAATAGCGAGGCAAAAGAAACCACATGAATTGATCACCAACCCATTGGAGTTAACAACAAAGAATTTTTATCTCATGTCCTACAAAAATCCCTAGTCTCATTTATATGCAATCAACCGTAAGAAATGGCTAATTTTGACAAAATGGTGTTCCATAAACTTTGGAGGCTTATTGTGACCAAGAGATGAGAAATTTTACAAGTTTCTCATTTTGTCTATATGTAGTAGTCCTTGAACTATGAGCTCATGAAAGTGTGTTGATCTACTATGGTTTTGGAAGTTTTTTTCAAAACCTTGAAAGGACACTTTTATGTCCTGTTAGGTTACCAACCTAGTGTTAACAATGAAGATGTTGTACACAGAAGCAATTTAATCAGTAATTTTTTGGACTCCTATCTATCAACTCTCCTTGGCTCTTTTGCCATAGAAGGGACCTTCTTTTAGCAGTATGGCTATGAGAAACAGGAGTATCAAGATGGGAGGTAGTGTAGCTGAAGTCGAGGGAACATTTGGAGTTGGTAGAGCTTAGGGTGGGAACATTTAGAGGAGGCACTTTGTGTATATACACCAAAATCACCCGGGTCACCTCTGTCTGCCTGGCTCTTGTGTGTCCCTTGGCTTAACCTCATCTCTTTTCCGTCTCCTTCCATGGTGCTGCATCACCTCCATCAACACGAAGCCCGTATGGACCACTGTCTCTGCCACTCGCTAATTAATGCAAATATGTCAATAAGTTTAAAAACCCTTAATAAGAGGTGCTTCGTATGTGGTGAACTACCTAGGCTAGGTAATAATTTGTATGGGATCACTCCCCAATGCCTACACCTAGTACACACTAGCTGTGCTCGTGCAATCAAAGGGTATGCAACGACTCTGAAGTGCCTGGACATGCACGTCTTGCATACAGGCTCACAAGAGTGCCAAAACACTTCCTAGCGTCCTAAACCCCAGAAATAGGAGTTAGCTTGTCCACATGCAAAGAGGGTTAGGTGTGTACATGATAGACTTGCAAACCCCAACAGCGAACAGAGCATCACGAACTTGCTTGCTGCCAACCTAGTGCGCCAGTAGCTGTGCATTCAGGTGCTGCGAATAAGCAAAACTCTAAGCGGTGCGACCTTGCCTACGACGCAACTTGCAAGCCCTAAAGGGCAGCGACTAGCAAACTTTGGAGTCTGCGCAGTGAAGACTTGCAAGGATGCAAACCCTAAGTGACGCTGCTGAAGACCCTGCTCGAACCTCGGTGGCTGCTGTGTTGTGACCTGCTGGAGTCTTTGTTGCTGCTGTGCTGCGCCTTGTAGACATTTCTGCTGCAGCAACTTCTAACTTGCTTCTACACGACCTACTGTGTTGCTGGCCCTGTGCACCATCCAGCCTCTGTGCGACCTCAAGTGACACCTGCTGTATATTGCGTGCTGCTCCTTCTGTGTATTCAAGTGTTGTTGAGCGGGTAACCCATGGGCGCTGCATAAACAGGGTACCTGCAAGTAACAAGAACCTTTCATACCCAGTTGAGTTAATCTGTGTAAGTGTTGCTGGGTACTATTGTTTCGGCACAAATTCAGCGGTAAGTATGGAGCCCATTTTCGAGCCGTTTCTCTCCGTCTCATGCAGGGTGGACTTCGACACGAGATCATAGTGACATAAAAACCCGTTTTGTGGGTCTGAAACCTTGAAAAACTTGCGAAATGTTTCGACGAAACGCAAAGCCTTCCAGAAACAAGTTTTTAAGCTTCTGTTTTTCTATGTATACTATCTAATTCGGAGTTCAGCAATGCTTTTGTTGGTTTTTGTGAATCAATCCCTCCCCCCCCCCCTCTCTCTCTCTCTCTCTCACACACACACACACACACACAAACACACACTTTATTTTTTTTACTGTAAATCATGATTTTTTTTTTCCAAGAAAAAAGATCAGGGCTACAACCACCTCTACTAGAGAGGGCTACATCAATCAGAAGGGAGACTCTCCCAATGAAAAAACAATATATGTACAATGAGGCTAAATCAGGAGATGGGAGGAGGGAAAAGCCACACAGGTGGATGCAATGTGACATGAAACGTTTCGTGGTTTCGGTCGTTTCGGGGTTTCGAGGTTTTGAAATGTTTTGTTTCATAGCGTCAAAAACATGAAACAAGTTTCATAAACGACATTAAATTATATATTAATAAAATATGATAAATATATATACAATGTAGCACACATGACTCTAGACTTTAATGTCCACGAGAGAGAGAGAGAGAGAGAGAGAGAGAGAGAGAGAGAGAGAGAGAGAGACGTGCTCACTGCTTAGAAGCGACTTCAAGCACGATCAAAGAGATGTTCAGTGTTGATGAAAGTTAAAACACAGCCACTAGTTTCATGAATCATAACTGATGCATCATTGATTCATTTAGCAAAGTACTTCTTTGAACAAAGTTTAAACTTAATTCAATGTCACAAACCATAAGTTTTAGGGACCACAATCATCTGTTGACTGGAGGTAGACCTTAAAAAAATGGAAAAAAAACCCCAATTTTAAACGTTTCATAGAAAATGCCTGTCTGTTTCATACGTCTCGGCAAAACGTTTCATAGGTTTCGGGGTTTCATCTGCATGAAACGCGTTTTTATGTCACACTGGGTGGATGGTAGTGCCATCTGAGTCCACCCTGGACCACGGTGAAGAAAGGCCCAGGGCGCCAGAGTTGAAGGAAAGCCTCTCTACGCTTCGCAAGCGGTCGGAAGTGCCTTGGAGTCTCCCGAACTATCCCTTGAGAGTATGGATCAGCTCTAGCCAAAGATCTCGAACTGTCTCTTTTGGTGGTACAGGGCGAGACTCGAAATGCGGAAGCAGTGGGCCCGCCAGATGAACCAGAGTGTTAGGCCACAGATGAGCTCTCAACACTCCTCTCTCTCATTGCACCACTCATGTGGAGTAAGCTCTGTAGCAGGTTGGAGTGTATGTCAACCTCCCTGGATCACTATTGTCCTAGGTCAAACTGAACCAACCGAGGCTCACTTCTTGAGGAAAAAGTGATTCTGTCTGGGCGACGGAACTATGGAACCGGCGCGTAGGGCGGTAGACTTTGGCTTTCACTCGAAACTTTACTTTAGACTTTAGGACACATAGAAACTTTGCAAATAAAACCTGTGGAATTAACACTTCAAACACACACGACTTGGAAGCTAGAACGCTCCAAGCAAACGCCGACAACCAATTGGCCCCAAAGACTCGCACCTCTTTCGGTATTTATTTATTCTTATCAAATGTAAGGTGCAGCGGAAGTGAATGTTGATCTTGCTCAAGATGAGTGCTCCGAACTGTGCTCAAGGGTTCCTTTTACTTACGGAAGGGAGAGACTTCGGTTCCTTTAGTGAGAGAGTGCAATGATCACAAACAAAGTGAATGCTACTGCTAATGAAGCTGCTGAGACTGAGAGAGAGAGAGAGAGAGAGGAATACGACACTAGACGGTTCTCAAACCCTCCTCCAAGGGCCCCCCTCTCTATGGCGAGAGAGGTCTATGCTATAGATTGCACAATTCTGGTACAATGGTCTAGATGCAATGGACTCGCCGACGATGTCGACGACAATGGTGAGGACGACGAGGACGGCTGAAATCTGAAAACACTAGGGCTGAAAAGCTGAATTTGCTTACTACGGACTTTCTGCTGGTCTTTGACACTATGTCGGCGAGGATGGCGATGACGACAACTCGACGATGATGCGCTTAAAACGCAGATGCTGAAAACTGAAACAGCGGGCTGAAACTGTAAACGCTGGCTGACTCGACGGTGTGGCGAGGATTTGCTGCGGGTAGGTGAGATCTGCGAGGCTAGGGCTAAATCTGCAATGGCTGAATGCTGAAAACTGAAAATGCTGATGTACTTGCTGATTTGGCGGTACGGAACTGCAAACGCTAGGCTTGATCTGTAGGCAAAACGCCAGAAAACACTGGAGGTGATCTGCTACAGAAAATGCCAGGTGGTTCTTGATGGCTGAAAACGCTAGGCTCTCTGCTGGTCGGGAGCAGTGCAAGTTGTTGGGAACTTCCTCTGCTTCTTTTGCTAAAAGTGGGCGCCCCATGTCTGCATATATAGCTGATAAAATCTGGGTCGAGCAGTTCTCTACAGCCCACGACGTCATGATTTTGATAATTAAATGAATAGCCTGTCCACATGCACATATGGTTAGATGTGCACGTGACATCAAAAAGGGAATAAAACTTGCGATTTCCTACGAGCTGTCCCGCATAATCCGGGCTGAAAAAATTCGATTTCGGCAGCATGATTGTACTAGGAAACTTCACAGACAAAATCCCCACGCAATGAATGACTTTCCCGGTAGATACCGACACTTTACAAAACCTGGTGAGAATCTGCAGCACGCTGAATTCTTTGTTTTTTGCAGTGAAATTGTGCCAGATCACCTATTTAACGATCCCCTCGCTTCCCCGGACCTCTTGGGGGTATTAGGGACCAATTAGGGCTGAAACCCTAAACCTGCAAATTTACACAGCAGGCTGTAATTTCCTGTTTTGGGCTCCGTTTCACGAGCCGAACGCATCTGTAGTGAGCCCTCGTACTCATGCACCTGTTGGGCTACTTGCCCTCTGAATCGGATGATATTTCTCGCGAGAAATCTCTCCGAATTCACTTGTACCTGTAGGGGATTAACAATTAGCTAATCCAGTAGCTGGACAAGAGGCTCTTGCCTCGGCATACGCACATGAACCCACATAACTGCACATACAGATGAGTAGCCCCCGAGTCGGACATCACGATTCTGTATTCAAAAGGGGAGAGAGGTGCACGAGAGCGTAATAATCGCGCTACATAGTGCAAGGGAGAAGGCAAGCTTTCCATTAAAGCTTCATCACCTGCACCAACTACTCACACACACTTCTATAGGTCACAATGACTAAAAATCAGTCCCTCTCTCAATTTAGGCGTCCCCTCTCGCTGTTGGACTTGGCAAACTGACCTAGAGCCACCATGTGTCCACTTTGCCTCTTTTGAGTTATTCCGAGTACCCACCAACTTATAAAGTGTCGCGAGGGGCCTAAATGACTTGGAAATGAGTCTAGATATTGTTTTACTGCTCAGATTCAGTACCAGTCGGCCCGATGAACTCGTGGTGACCAGGCCTTCCCGTCTGCAGGTGAAACTCTCGGCCGCCGGCTGTTTCACACTGGCCATACAATGTTTGGCCATTTGCAACTTCAAAAAGAGGGTCCTAAATTAAATAAAAATCATCGGAAAGAAACCAACAACTAAGGTTAGCAGTTGCCACGTCCTCGTGACAATCATCCTATTGAACGTTGCAGGAGCTTTTATGAGACCAAAAGGTATCACCGAATACTCGTACAATCCAAAGGATGTTTGAAATCAGCCAATGTAAATTACAAAAATACATATAGGTGCCACATCAACACAGTCAACGTAAAACACAAAATTCCGTACAACTTGCCACGTCATCAACGCAAATTATTGACCCTGCAAACAAGGGCTACATCAGCTAATGGGGACTCTCCCAATGAAAAAACAGAATATGTACAAAGGTGGCTAAATTAGGAGATGGGTGGGGGAAAAAGCCACACTGGTGGTCGGTACCACCATCGGGGCGTGCCATGAACCATGGTGAAGAACGGTCCAGGCCGCCACAATCTTAGAAAAGCCTCCTGGCGCTCCCGCATGCGGTCAAAGCTACCTTGAAGGCGCTCGAACTGGCCCCTGAGTGTGTGGACCAATTCTAGCCAGATGCCACGAACAGTCTCCGCCGGTGGAATAGGACGAGCCTCGAAAATGTGAAAGCAAGGGCTCTCCCGATGAACCAAAGTGTCAGGCCGTAGATGAGCTTGTCACAAATTGGTGACGTGACAATGCTCCCGGATACACACACAGCCTTGTTGACGTGGTAGCTGCGGAAAATGCAGTGGGATTCGCGCTGACAAGCTGATGTGGCAGCCGTACGGACATCAGTACGGATGCTCCGCTTTTTGCGTTGACAGGCTGTACGGAATTTCGGAAATTACACTGCAATAAAAAGGTCTTTTGGGCCTCATTACTTAGAGCATCTAGACGCAGAGTCTGTGTCTGAGATCCCAGAGACTCCCTTGTACTTTGCACACATATTAATATAAGAAGAAATACCGAAAGGGGTGCCAGTCTTTGGGGCCAAACCTCTTGGCATAGAACTACGCCGGGTCGCGTCGTCTTTTGTGAACTGTTTTGAAGTGAAACTCTGCTGTGTCGCGGTAGAATTTAGACTTGGGGTGTCCAAGTTTGTTATAGTGGTATCAGAGCGCGGCCGATTTCTCTTCTACCGAAAAATCCGATCCTTTTCTCGCGACTCTTATGGATTCCAACAAGAATCAGTCGACTTCTTTTGCATCTACGAATACGGGAGGAGATCACGAAGAAGATTGATGATTTAATAGAGGAAGAGTACGGGCCACCTCGGTCTACTCAGCACGAGCTTGAAGAGATGGAACGTCGACAGCAGGTTGACAAGTGCACAAAGCAGATGATTAAATTTGCGGAGGATCCTCAGTTTGCAAAATTTTTGTCTCAACAATCCATCGCAGAAGTGCACACCCAGTGGCAGAAAGCCACAGAACCACCTATCAAACTGGCAATCAAGAAACCTTCTTCTCTGAGGATGTTTACAGAGCAAGAATACAAGAGATGGTTCAGACACATATCAATCAGCTTTTGGACGCAAACTACCAATCCAAAAAGCAAGAGAAAAAGCACAAGAAGGGGACTGACTTCCCGGGTTATTTGGGTCGTCAATCTTCTTTTGCATTGGCAAGAAAGCAGAAGAAGCGTGTATGATTTGAAGGACTACCCAGTTCTTCTTCTTCTTCTTCTGATAGTTCTTCTAGCTCTTCTGACTCAAGCGAGGAGGACAAAAAAGGCAAAAAGCGAAGCAAAAAGCAAAGCTTTGGAAAGGGCAAGAAAAAGGCAAAGAAACCCAGATTTCGCCCAGTTTTTGACAGTTCTATAGAGGAGTCATCCTCTAACAGTTCGGACTCCGACGACCATATATTTTATGCAAAGAAGAAGCATTTTTAAAGAGCCAACCAGTATGACTTCATGGAAGACAAAAGCAAGAAAGTAAAAGAATTCAAAGAAGGTGGACAGTCGATTAAATTTGAATCCCCAAAATTGCAATATGGAGTCCTGTCCCGATGCGGGACACTGTCCACCTCCCATGATGGATAAAGGAAAACAAGTTGTTCGTGTTTCCAAAGTGGTCAGTGCTTTGAGCTCGCAATCACACTTGAGTTCCCATTGATCCTATCAATGTGCTTGTGGATGCTCCACTAATTTTGTGGGCACTTGGTGAGCAAGCTTCTCTTACAAACCCAACACAGTATGGAGGCCTTTCAAGTTGAGCTTGCAGATGGTTCAGGAAACGCAAGATGTGCTTGTACAAGTTTGAGATAAATTTATTCATTTTCACCAAAAATATCAGAAGCAAGCCAAACAAGCATCGTCGTCATGCAGAATTCCAAGAAGGTGACTTTGGTTTTGTTATATGTGGCCCATATAAAGATGTCAACACATAAAGGCCCATCTCTTAGAGGATTGTCAAGATATCTCCACGGGTCTATAGCATTAAAATGGGCTGGCAACCACATGGATGAGGAACATCTGTTGGTGATGCAAAACCTGCTGAATTATCAAAACTCCTTTGCTAAACGAGGAGACTTATTATCCTGCGGCCTCACTGTAGTGCTTACTGCTCCAGATAATCAAGAGTGCTGAATTGGACACACCTGGGCATCTCAGGCTGACTCTGAAGCTCTGACTGCCGATCCTCATGATTTGCCTGCCGGTCCAACTACTCTGGCTGAATGTCCGGCTCCTGGTCTGGCAACCTCTCATCGGGGAGAGAGAGAGAGAGAGAGGGGGATGGGGACCTAAGGTTTTAACTGTTAGTTTTCTGATGTTAACTTTTGAATCCTGATCCATACACCATCATAGCTCAGCATAAGTTTGCAACGGTACCACGTGTCATAACAGCCACCTCTCATTATTATGTTGTGTGCGAGCGGCCGAGCTGGCAGGATTACTGAAGTAGCTGGCCTCAATGTTGCATTCTTCAAGGACTGTAGATCAGGACAGAGAAGAATATAAATGGTATTTGTGAAGCCCGTTTTTAAGGAGAGTGATGAGTTATGGCTCTAAAGGGTGGTGCAGAGCCTTGATGGGATAAGGTCTTTGCTTTATATTCTATAAGATTACGAAGGATTGTTAGCTTAGATGCTAGTCTCTTGAAGTTGGTAAGATATGTTTTCTGAGTATGCACTTAATTGATAAAGCTAATCTTGCTATGGGTTCTCTTTCCCTTGATTCTGAGATTATGGTCCTTTTTGCAGGTGTCTGCAGCTCAAAGTCTTGTACATGCCTTCATGAGTGCTCAATGAGGCTTTGATATACTCGCATAGCTTTGCAATTCTTGAACTGTTTCAAAGCTGGTGCTGCTCCAAGCGTGGTACTCTGCCGCTTTTCTCTGGCTGTATGGTGGGTGGTCTGGTTTCTTGTGCAATCTTCATTTCATGTCCTTGCGTTGCGAAGCCTCCCATCCACACACACAATTTAGGGCTGCCCTAGTACAGGTAAGAAAGCTCCTACGGGTGTTCTTAGGATGTAGCTTTCTGCAGTTGAGCTGGCTGCCTCTCACATTTGCTGTTGCAATTTGTTGAAACAAGTCCAGTTCTAGCTTTTCTAAGTCAGTTTTTTGGCAATCTAGGCTTTGTGTCTGTATTAACGAGTGTGGTGTATGGCACCAAATGGTTCTGTATATATATGCCATTGTCTCCTTTGTAACTGACTGGCAGGGCCACAAAAAGTGGGTCTTCTTTACATGTGATGAGGATAGGAGGCTTAGTTCTGATTTTCTTTGCCTCGAGTTTGTGTTATTTGATTGAAAGTTAATGCATGCGCAGCCTTAACACGGTGCCTTGGTTGATCTTTCTGTACAATAATAAACGGCAAAAAATTTCATACGGGTTGTCCATGTTAGCGTGGTTTCATTGAAATCTTTGGCATGCTAAAAAAGGAGGAGAGAGAGGTGTATATTCTTGTGTGTGTGTGTATTTTTAGTTTTCAAAGGGTTCCTCTAATATTGAATGGGCCATGTCATGAGTTTCTCTTGTTTCAGAATACTAACATTGTTTCCAATATGTAATTGCATCAATCTTTGCTTATAGCCAGTGGAAGAGCTTCTTGCGTTGAACTACGTCAGGGATCCAAGTATTTGGAAGTGCTTATGATTAAACATGCCAAGGGTTCTTTGAGAGAAGCACGAGTTTGAAATGTGTGGGTGTGTGCTCGAAGGCCAAGCTAGATGTATTCCTATGAGATACTCTTGTTTGCATCTTTGGCAAGATGAGTGTAACTAAGAAAAATCTATGGACTGCTAGCTCTAAGAGCCAGTGTTGTAAGATGCAATCACCAATTATCTCTTGCCAAACGGTAGTTATACATATCAATCAATAGGAGCGGTTTCTTTATTTGATTAGCAGTTATCAGAAATCCAGCCTTGCATGACATTCTACACTCAAATTGGTATGGAATAGAGCTAGCTAGATTCATGCAAACCATGGTTGTACCCCTTGACTGTGCTCTTTATTGCCCCCAGAGCTCCATCCTCTGTAGTAGGTTCCAACATTCAGTTTTTCTTTGTGGCACTTTTTATTTTGTGCCTTGTGTCCTTTTTCTTGGATAGGCGAAGGAATCGCATGTTGCATCCTATTTTCTCAGTCTCTCTCTCTCTCTCTCTCACACACACACACACACACACACACACAGGCATGCACATGTGTGCATAGGGTGTTCCCATGGCACTTTTGTTGTGTGTTATCTTCATCGGCTTTTGAATCTGAATTTTTGAGGTGGAATCCTACGCATCGAAATTTGTGAAGTTTGATTCTATTCAAGATTGGCTGTGGGTGTGCTGATAAAACAATTACAACACGATGTAAGGCCCCAACACATGAGAGACTACTCAGTGAATAATTGAGTGAGTGAAAAGACAACCTTGTTAGGTAATTGGTATACCGAGGAACATGGCTTATTTCTATTCTAAGAATGTGGCCACTTGAAGCATAGATATCAACAAGATTTATTGATGCAAATATGCCAAAATCGGCATCTGTACTCCTATATTAAGCAAAAAGAAATTCCCGCTTGCCATGTGGTGCAAGGGCAGTTGGTGAGATGGATTGCTAGGAGAGCGGGAGGCAAACAAGTGGTGATTGAAGTCTCTGGTTATTCTAGAGAGGCGCAACGATTGGAATCAGCAGTTCCTAGAGCATTCAAAGAAATGATGATTGGCATCGTTTGCTTGCCTGTGAAAGCCCAAGAGGCATGATGGCATCCAAGGGTTGCCAAAGCCCAAGAGGCCGAGTGGGAGTCGGGACCCAAAGCTATGCAGGCTACCATGGTAGCACCATCTCTGCCATCATTCTTTGGAAGAAGACAAGGCAGTTGAGTCCAGGCTCTCTCTCTCTCTCTCTCTCTCTCTCTCTCTCTCTCTCTCTCTCTCTCGCAGCGTTCCAATGTTATGCAATTGAACGTTGTGAAGGAGCCCTAGCTTATCAATATTGCCGCAACCACATGAACCTTGTAGTAGAAAAATTGGTTCGAGGTGGGGAGGATGCCATATTCGATCGCTTTTTTGCAACCTCTCTCTCCTGCATATGTCTTCAGGGTGTATTAATCTCCGAGGCCAATCATTCTTCTTTGAGCATCATCACCGCCACTAGCTTGCAGGCCTCTACGGATATGGCATCGATGGTGCTCACAAATGGCAACAACACTAGTAGCAATGCCACCTTCTTGGCATAAAGCACCTTCTACTGGTCCGCCATATCTTCTACTATCCAGAACACACAAAAAGCCTCCTCTCTTTTTAGCGCCTACCCCTTTACCCCACACAACTTAGACCTCCTTGCTCAACAACAATTCAGCTGGAACAATGAAGGTAGCTTGAAGCAGCTCTGTGCATACTTCTGCCTTATGTAGCCTTTTCCTCAGAGCATCATGCAATTATATTTATGGGGATAAGCCTTGCAACACACAGAGAGAGAGAGAGAGAGAGAGAGAGAGAGAGAGAGAGAGAGAGAGAGAGAGTAAATCCCACATGGGGTCCTTGTGAGAGAAGGGGAGAGCCATTTGTCGAGGTCGGAGTTGGTGAAATCAAGGGAGGAGGTGGGCCCGGTGGAGAGGCAATACCGGGTTCATTGATGGGTGAAAAAGCAGGGTCATTATGGAGCTATTGGTTTCATTGTAAGCTCATATAAAGCAGTGCACCAGTGTCCACAATGCACCAATCCTCACCAATATAGTCATGATATGGTATTCTAGTTCTTGCTTTACCTTTCAAAATATTGGCCTTTCAATCAATAGCAATCTGTAGTGCTATTAGCACTTGAGTATTGCCAGCCCATTGGCAATGTTGAGGTCCAATTGAATCCGAGAGTCTTTTGAGATGTGGATCGTGATGCTACAACGAGCAATGCGCGATAGTGGTAGGTTATTTTGTGACAATAGTCAATGAAGGTTCTGGACATTAATTTGTTGCTGGATTATAAGTAGTTTCTAAGGATGCCATTCAAGGATGAGGAGGTACGTTGGAAAAGGACAATTAAAGAAGAGAGAAGAGTGAAGGGACTAGAGGATGTGGAATTCAAAAGAAAGGGAGACGATGGGATAAAGTGGGGACATATTTGATACTTTTTTACCTACAAAAGCTATTATTGAGTCTACAATGCATTGATCAACCATAAAAGCTATTGTTGAATCTGGCAATGTAAAGAGTAGTAGCTATCTAAGACTAGTACAATAGTTGTGGAAGTTCCACTTGCGATGTGTCACATAATGTGTACTATTGTAGGATGACATTTAAAGTGGTCTCATTTATCAGAAGAAACAACTTGGCAGCCTGCTAAAGTACATATCAAAAGGCATGCGTCGAATTGCACGAATCGTGGTCTTTTTCTATGGGAAAACAAATTTTTAGGTGAGGTAGAGGATTCAGGCATGTTATGTGGCTCATGGGGAAGTTGATGCCATCCTGCATGGGCTTGATGCCGACTTGTAGGAGGTGAAGATCTAAAGAGAATCTAGGTGGTAGGCGAAGAGGCACCTCCTCTTGGTAGTTGAGAGAGAGAGAGAGAGAGAGAGAGAGAGAGAGAGAGAGAGAGAGAGAGAGACTCCTTGCCACCATCACCAGGAAGCCCAAGAGGAGGGGAATAGCCTATAGCCACCTATTAATTTTGTAGGACTATTCATTGGTGGAGCAACCATTAGGAGGTCTAAGAGGAGGGGATTAGCCTACAACTACCAAGAAGAGGGGACCGGTCTACAGCTGCGAGCAGGAGAAGGGTAGCTGGTATCATAATGGGGATATTTGATGGGAACTTAGAGACATGCTTTGTGCCAGTGATTGTTTCTTTTCACGTTCCCGACGAGCCTCTTTAATAGACATAGAGGCTTGGTTTATTGCCTATATAGCTACATCCACAATGTCAATGTTTTTTTAGTGATGAAGGTATCATGTCAATAGTTTTGGAGTAATTTTCACCATCCTTAGTATGGACTTTTCAAAACCCCAATGTCGGTAGAAAGGAATTTCGGCTTGCAATGTGTCTACGGCGGGTCTTGCTCGCTCTTAGCAATGGCAATAATATATAGTTTCTAGCACACAGAGAAATACTCATACCTACATCTCTCTCATTTTGCTTTTCTCACTTTCAAATGTCTATGTATCTATGTATGCATGTAAGTATGTATATATGTGTGTATGTTTATATATCTCTTTTACTCTATAATGAGAAACCCTTTTCAGGGTTGCCACGCCTCTCCAAATGCAATCGCATACACTTGGTAGTTGAGAGAGAGAGAGAGAGAGAGAGAGAGAGAGAGAGAGAGAGAGAGAGAGAGAGAGAGAGAGAGAGAGAGACTCCTTGCCACCATCACCAGGAAACCCAAGAGGAGGGGAGTATCCTATAGCCACCTCTCAATTTTGTAGGACTATTCATTGGTGGAGCATCCATTTCGAGACCTCAGAGGAGGGGATTAGCCTACAACTACCGAGAAGAGGGGGACCACTCTACAATTGCCAGAAAGAGGAGACAAGCTGGTTTCAAAATGGGGATATTTGATGGTCACTTAGAGACATGCTTTGTGCCAGTGATTGTTTCTTTCCACATTCTTGAAGAGCCTCTTTAACATACATAGAGGCTTGGTGTATTGCCTATATAGCTACATCCACAATGTCAATGCTTTTTTTGTGATGAAGGTATTGTGTCAATAGTTTTGGAATAATTTTCACCATCTTTAGTATGGACTTTTCAAAACCCCAATGTCAGTAGAAAGGAATTTCGGCTTGCCATGTGTCTACGGTGGGTCTCGCTCGCTCTTAGCAATGGCAATAATATATAGTTTCTAGCACACATAGAAATACTCACACTACATCTCTCTCATTTTGCTATCCTCACTTTCAAATGTCTTTATGTATCTATGTATGCATGTAAGTATGTTTATATGTGTGTATGTATATATATGTATTCTACTCTATAATGAGAAACCCTTTTCAGGGTTGCCACGTCTCTCCAAATGCAATCCCTTGCACCTTGAAAGCATATGGCATTACACAAGATCTGTTGATATGGGCAAAGAATTCACAAAGATTCAATCACATATACGCTTGCCCCTTGGTCGACATGTATGCCAGATGTGGTGCACTTCATAAAGCACAAAAGGCGCTTGAGGAGTATCCTTTCCAGGATGTGTCTCTTAGAATGCATTGATTATGAGATATGCCCCCAACTTGGGTAGGGCCAAGAAGCTCGGGGCTGATGCAAAGTGAGGGTGTCTCTCCAGATGCAGTCATATACGCTTACATCTTGAAGCAAATGCGCTATTTTTAGCAGATGCAGAGAGTGCATCTCTCTAAATGCAATCACCTTGAAGGAATGTGGCATTACACAAGATGTTTATATGGGCAAAAAGAATTCACGGTTAGTCGGGGGTTGTTGAAAGAAAACATTGTGCTTGGTACCGCCTTGGTTGACATGTATGCCAAATGTGGTGCACTTCATAAATTACGTTAGTCACTATGTATGTCAAGTGTGGTGCGGTCCTCAACAAGCCACAATGTTGCCTCATGGAATGCATTGGTTGCAAGATATGTCCAACGGGGTTAGGATCATGACGCTCTAGGCTATTTTGAGAAGATGCAAAGAGAGAGAAGCTCTCCAAATGCAATCATGTACGCTTGCACCCCAAAGGCATGTGGCATTACACAAGATGCTGATATGGAATCACACAAGCATCCTTGCATATTGCCCCCACCCTGATGGCGAATCCATTTACTCAAGTCAAATCAATCACGTTCATGCTTTTGTTATGATTACCCCCCTCCATGTGGGGGCACCTTGGTTTCCACTTTAATAAGGGCATTAAGTTTTGAGTAGGTGTTTTTTGAGTGTCCATGAAAATAATGTACTCTTAAGTTCATTTCACACTTAGCCTTCTAAGTGGCTTGGTCTAGATGTTAGAAATTTGCCAAGGCCTTATATATTGGATGATTTGGATCCCACACCTGAAATTTCAAAGCTAAGACTAGGCATATTATGAGCGACATTGGTGGCCCATAAATTTTAATTGCTAGAAATCAATTGCTCTTCACCTAACAGTGACCCTAGGAAATTGATGCTTAGCAAGGGTAGATGTGACAAAAGCGTTTTGTAATGTATCTCCAAAGATGTTGAATACTCTTGCATGACAAGTCTCTTCTAGAGCCAAAGCACAGAAAGAAATCATACTCTCCAACCTTATCTATTTTTCATGGATCCTATCCTTCTTACTTTTTCAATGTTTATCAATAATTATTAGACGTTGTGTGGTTGGCTCATACTATAGTAGACATTGTGTCTCTCGTGCTATATATTTTATAAGCATTTCTATTTGTATTCAACCTCTACTTTTAAAAGACATATTACACACTTTTGATGATTGTACTGATATAATTAGATATTCCTTTAATTTTTTTTTTGGCCTCTTATAGCAATAGAGAGAGAAGACCATCATTTTACACTATCAAAGATTATTATCTACATAACCTCGATAAGAATTTGACAAAGCATCAAGAACTTCTACATAAGGGAATTGTCGAGAATGGTCAGCATCAACAATTAACCAGTACAAGAAATACATCCATATGACTCTCCCCATGCATATTCTTTGATTCTAGTTCCTTGTAAAGGTCAACAATTTTTGTTCCGTGACATCCTGCATATAAAGCAGCTAGTCTGTTCCATGCTTGTTTTACTATTTTTGCTGAGGAGTAATGGAATGCTTTACCAAAAGAGCAATCAATGCATAAACGTGCACACATCTAGTATCCCAACATCCCTACTGAATAGTGGAAAAAAAACTCTAGCAATAGAACTGTCAAACCTGCACAATCATCCCCAAAAGTTGTATCATTAGAACTTGGTCATCAAGACCTTGCACAATGTTCCAAATGCCTTTCACAACAGGAGCACGTTGCATGCATGCACGTAGTAGGTATTTTCCCTATCCAATTTGTCCTCAAAAGACATGGAGAAAACATCATTGTTGTTAGCCATGATTAGTGATTACAAATGTTGCAAATGTGGAGGAAAATTGCACAAAACTATTGTACTATCTAGCACAACCTAGAGAAGACTACAAAGTATCCATTTTTAGCATCAAAAACTTGGATAAAAGGATATATATATATATATATCCTAGTACTAGAAACAAAGGTTGAAATGAGCCCAAATCATAATGAGGATACAAAGCTCTATGAGTTTGCTTGAAGGGTATGTTCCACTACAAACACTCATACTCACCAAAAAGCACCTTGATCTAAGAAAGTGGACCAAGCATGTGCTAGCCATGCTTGTCGGGATGTTGAAGCTTGCTCTTATTCTAGTTGTTGGAAATGGGGTTTCAAGAATGCATGCGAAGATGGAGGAGGAGAAGCTCAAGGAGACACAACATAGGAATTTGTATTAGTAAGTATGCTAATGCAAACATAAATGTAGTCTTAGAATGATAGGCGCATGTACAATCGAATGGAAAAAGTATCCTTAGAGAGGGCAAAACGTGTCCTAGTAGGACCAAGCGTACTCACACTCATCACTGCCATAATATTGTAATATTTTTTTCGGCTTAAATACCAAAATTTTCCCAACATCTCTTATTTTTTCAGTTTTTTTACATCTCATCCTCTTGCCTTTCTAGTTTGTGTTTCTAATCAATAAGCACAACCCAAGAATAACTATCTAGTGACATCTAGTTAAAGACCTACAAATTATGTATCTTTATTTCAAGTTTCTTTTATTGATTGATTTTATGTTTATTTACTAAAAAATATACTCAAGGTGTAATTTTATGCTCAGCTTGGGTGAAATGTTACTATAAACAAAGTAGATGAGGGGTCTATAAGCATTGTTTATATGTCATTAACTCAAAGGAGATCTTATCTTTGTACTCTAAGTGTAGGGTGGCATTCATAGCTACAAGTGAGTGTGCCTGGCTAAGGCACCTTCTTGCTCATTTGCTTGTTGAATAGTAGTTACCGACACTATTATCATCGATATTCATAGATCATTAGCATTGTAACGAACCAAGTGTTCCATGCTTGCATAAAGGGTATAGAGGTGCATTACTACTATGTAGAGACTCTGAGTGGAAGAGATGAACTAAAACTTGTCATAAACTATGAGAAATTTGAAGCTTTTCATCAAGCGTTGGGCTTGTTTCCTTTTGTGGATTGCTCTTTTAAGGTGCATTACTGCTATGTTTGGGACAGACTCTGAGTGGAAGAGATCAACTAATATGTCGACACAAAAAAACCTTGTCATAAACTATGATAAATTTGAAGCTTTTCATCAAGCGTTGGCCTTGTTTCCTTTTGTGCATTGCTCTTTTTAGGACTTGGCTCTTCTCTATACATGAGAGCTAGCTCTTGTCCACAATATCACAAGAAGTTTTGGACAAATTCTCACAATATTTCCCACATTGTGACTTACCTCAACATCATGAGTGTCCTTGAGGGAGGTGCCGCATACCTAGCTTGGTACGATTGGGTGCAGGGGACTGTCGGCCCGGTGGGGGGGCCGGGGGTCCCCTTCTCCCAATCGTACCTAGCTACGTATGTGGTGCCTCTCGAGCAGAAGCTCATGATGTTATGCATTGTATGAAAAACAATGAAAAAGACTCCATTTTCCTACATGAGAAAATTTCTAAATCTTCTTGTGTATCTCTTTCAGCAAGATTTGTTATCATAACGCGACACGACAAGCTTATCGTTGTATTTTTGCATTGATCAATACATTTTGTCCGTAAGCGTGAGTTTCTTCTTCTTCTTCTTGCTTCCTATGTGTTCCTTGCAACCCCAAACGTAACAAGTATAAGAGATGTTAAATCGTTTAAGATGGCCTACCTTTTTTACTTAATAAATATGTAATAGGAAACAATAAAAATGTTTGAAGATATATCTAACTAAGAGAGTGTGCACACGTGTGTGCTTGTTTGTGTATGTGTGTGTGTGGTATGTTTGCATAGATTTATGTTTACTTGTATATAAATTTGATTGTGTATGATTTTTAGTGTTAAATTGCAATCTTCCTTTAGTGATTGTATTCATATAATATATGTGTATATATTACATATACGTCTGTATAAAAACACACACACACACACACACACACACACACACACACACACACACACACACACACACACACATCTATAAACATGCAATATATACATATTCTTGTAAATAGCTATATACAATATTTGTAGGCATGATGTGGAGTTTCAAAAGAACATTAAAAAAGAGTGTTTATTTGCATATAGTTAGTGAAAAACATTATGAACGAAGAGAGATAATAGAAAAAGGAACGAAGAAGGGCATAGATGCATATATAAAGCTATTCTAGAATAAGTATATATATGGATAAAAGAACGGTCAGACCAGAAGCAGAACCGTGTTTGAAAAAGTGTTACGAGGGGAAGGTTTTTGAGCCAAGCATGGTCAAGCGTGGAATTGTATACAGTGTTACATCCTGTATGACTTGGATCAAGTGTTTTGTGTGGAGTGAATTGCACAATCTTCTATAATCATGCTAAGATGCATCAAAATGCACATTGAAATCACCGAGAATAAGACATAGCGTTAAAAAATCGTCTTCTTTTGTCAAGTTTTGCAAATGCTCAATGAGAGGTTGAAGTGCAGCTTTTGGAGATTTGTACATGCTGATCATTTTTAGTTTTGTGTAGCTTGTCACGGTAAATATACTATTAATTATCTCAATGCCTGAGGTGGAGAATGCTTTTGTGGAGTGAAGTTGCAAGCTTGGCTTGTAGTAGATGGAGATGCCACAAGCATTGTGATGATAAATGTGGGCAACTCTGATGCTAGCAAATCTGAGTTGTCTTGTCTCTTGGAAGCACAAGTGCGTCTTGCTTGATGTGCTGGATGGACACAACAATTAGTGATTGTATTATGTGATGGTATATTTAGCTTAATCTGATTGAAGTATAAAGGGCACCACATTGTAGTTGTTTGAAATCAAAGAATCTTCTTAAGCACAATTTGATATGGTTGCGATGAATGGGTTTGAGAATGTGGAAATTTGCAGGGTCTTTTACTCTAGACAAAGTTATGTAGATCAAGCCATGGTTTTTAATTCCAAAAGAGTCAACTGCTACAGTTGCCATTGTGAGGCCTTTTGATCTGTGTATTGTGCGTGCATTCATAATCTAGATACAGATCTATGTCCTAGAGACGATGTTTAGTGGGCTCTTGCCAGCTTGGAAGTCTTTGTTGATTTCAAATATTGGAGTCCATGCTGGTGGAATGGTAATGTGATACAATGGTTGATTTGTGGAATGCTGTGTTTTGCCTATTGTTGTGTCAAAGCATCAATAATTTGATTATTCCTAGTACATATTTTGACTATCATGAATGCTTTGAGTCTAAGGGCTTTTGGTGGGTTGAATATCTAGTAGTGTCGAACTGGGCTTGCTTGGCAAAGGTTGCCCTAGAATATAACATCAAGATTGCCAAAAGGTTGGACATGATTATGTTTGATAACATGCAATCTTTCCTATATGAGAAGCCTCATCAAAGACAATTAGTTCGAAGTTCTTGTAGAGTTGTAAAATTTCTTCCAGAAGGTCACTCAAGAGGCTTGTTCAATCTTGCAAAACAAGTCGTATCCATAAACCAAGCAAAAATCACAAAATCCAACGGCCTAAAGAGAGGGGTGCACCAAAAACACCTCTAGCGAGTGCAGTACTGGATCCAACAAAGAAAATGATGTTATAGTGCCCATGAGCAAGAGCCAAGTGTGCAACTTCTGCAAAGGAGGGGTATAGTACAAGGGTAGTGTCCCCTTTGAAACAGTCTCCATGCTCATAGGTTTTGACCTCAACATACCTAAGGCTAAGCATTACAAGAAAAGGGGTTATAGACTCACACTTATACACTTCTAGCCTTGTAACAGCGACCGTTGGGCAGGCAAGAGATAGGAATCCTAGGTCCCAAGATTACTCTCAGCCCTTCACTTCAAAACTCTTACCCTAAACTAAACCACACCACCCCTCAATCATCCCCCTCATTTATGTGATCCCCATGTTTTTACAAAAAATAAACTCTCTATTTTTAGTTAAGGGCAAAAAGGGTTCTCAACACTATAGCCCCTGCCCTTTGGGCTACATACCCAAACACTAAGGCCTTTGCCACATGCCAACAAACCATGCTTCCCCAAACTATTCAATGATCAACTACAAAGTTAACATCATGGAAACAATAGAGCCCATCTTAATTCCCTAAACAAGGAAGAAGTAAATTTTTCAACATATAAGGTACATCTTTTTTTTTCGTATATTACAAGAAGTTGTATTAAAAACAAAGAATCTTTTACTAGGAAAGAACAAAAAAGCCTTGGATACATAAAAGACAAAATGGGGGCAACGGGTAAGGAGAACCTATTTCTTAGGCTTGTGTTTAGAGGCTTTCTTTTGGGCCAATTACCCCTAGTAGGGGCTTTGATATCATATTGTTGTAGTACCGCCTTATCCAAGGATGTAACCAGTGTTAGAAAAAAACCGAGGTCTAGTGTATTTTAACCAGTTGAAATTATAAAATCCCGGTTAGTTTTTGAGCTTGTCTTTAAGAAAACCGGTAAATTTACACAAGTTTTAGTGTAAAAGCTTCAAGTTTTGACCTAAAAACCGAGAGAATTTCAAGTTTCCCCTTATTTTGTTCGGTTAGGAAAAATGTATTTTTCTAGCCCTGGATGTGACGTATTCCACCAACACAAGAGAAATAATTTTTTCCTCTTCCATGCTTCCCTCCTCAAAGGAGGTGAGAAGGGAAGCATGGAGGTGAGGACGGCGAAAGAATTAGCCTTCTTCTTTTCTTTGATCGAGAAAGTGGATCTAGCAGGAGGCCACCTTGTAGGATGAGCTTGGTTTACCCTTGAAGCTTGATTGTCAAAAGGAGCCTTGTGAGCTCCGTTTGTTTTGTTTTAGGGAGCCCGTTTGGTTGTTCATAACCTCCTTTCTTACTCGGGAAGTCTTTGATTATGCGGCCTTGTAACCCACAATGGAAGCAAGCATCGGGCTTATGCTTGTAGCAAATCAATTGTACAAAGATGACATGGTCATGTCTTTGAATGAGAATGTGCGTGTGTAGTCTTTTAAGAGATTAAGCGCCATTACAGCTTTAGGATGCCTTGAAAGGCCGATGAAATCTTGCTATGGTATGACATCTAAGACATTGCCTATGAGTCTGACATTAGTCTTGATGAATGGTTGATAATGGATAGGCATGTTGGGAAACTCCACCCATGCTAGAACAAGAGAGGTTTTGATCTTTGGGGAGGTATGGACATCCAATGGCCTATCCCAAGTAGCTTCAGGCAAAGGCCCTCATATTTGAGAAAAAACGTGTAGAAGTTGTAAAGTAAATCCTATGTTGTGCACACTTCCATCCCTTTGGGACCCCAATGGAACCTTTGGGCACGGGTCAAAAAAGTACCCAAGGATGGCTCAAAGCATAATAATTTGTCTTAATGATTGAAGAGGGCCACAAGAGGGATACCTTGAGAAGATGGAGTTGTCATAGAAGATTTTGAAGCCATTTGAGAGTATTTGGGGAGAGGACAATGGATAAGAGAGGGTTCTTAGGGCTGTTGGGAGAGGTCGATGCGCTTACTTACCTCTAGGAGGTACAATTCAATAGTGAAAAGTGATGAAGGAGAGGGAGAAGAGCATACGACTTGAGGAGGGAGCATGGGGACTAGCAAGAGGGAAAACAAAGAGGGCACGCACCCTCAAGACTAAGTGGCACGGGCATGGGAGGGTGGGATCTACGACGGAGGCATTGTGGGTCGTAGATCCCAGTGGCGGCGTCAAAAGTAATCTAGGGTACCGTAGTTTACGTTTTATTACAAAAAGTAATCTAGGGTACCTTATATTACTTTTGGCGCCCGCCCTTGTGCATACATGTTTTAAGTAGATTAGGGTCCCCACGTTTCAGAATGCGCGCATGGCGTAGTGGTTAGGGTATGTGTCTCTCATGGGTGAGGTCACGGGTTCAAAACCACGCCTCCAAAAGTGAGTACCTTAGATTACTTTCAAAACACGGGTACCCTAGATTATTGTTTACAAAAGTAATCTAGGGTACCCGCATTTCAGATCTACGACCCACAATCCCCCGGTTGTAAATCCCACCCTCCCATGCCCGTGCCACTTAGTCTCGAGGGGCACGCATAGGGTTCTTGCAGCCAACATGATGGTAGCGAGCTGATCATTGTCTCCATAATTAGAAGTCATAGTATGGAGCACTCATGTTTGAGGCTTGACATACATTTCAGACTCTTTGTTGACGTGGTGAGGAGTCTCGTTTATTAATAATTGGGGTACCCTCCCTAGAGAGGTTGTCTAAACATGCTAACTATTTGAATAGTGCCGCCTTCGATCATAGCTGCTGGTAGCATAGAGGTTGATCACTGAACCTTGAGTACGCCCACATCTATACTATATAGTATACTATAATATAATAAAAGGGGGAGCAATCCCCCCCCCCCCCCCCCCCGCTGCGCCATGTGGCACTTTTAGATGCATCCACAAATGAAAAGAGCACTCTAAGATGCATCCATGATCCGACCCATTCCGATGACATGAAGAGAGAGAGAGAGAGAGAGAGAGAGAGAGAGAGAGAACTCCTGTGCTGCGACCTGAATGCGAGACAGAGGCAGGACTCCTACGTAGTACAAGCTCTGCTATGTTTGTGTGTGTCAAGCCTCTGTATTTGTGTACTGTGTCGGTCCTCACCTGCTCCTGCATCCCCTCGACGCTACTAGATGACCACTTTTTGCGACAGACCCCTTCTCTTCATCTTCGCTTCCTAACTACGTCAAAGGGGAGGTGAGCAAATAACAATTGGAGACTGCGATGGTAGTCATATTGATCATATCGATGCAGTACCTGGCCAGAGAGACGTGATGCGCCGTGCGAGCACCAAAAAAAGAGATTCAGCCTGTCAGCCTTCTCAAGTTCTTCTCCATGAGAGATTACATGTGCTTCAAAGAGCTTGGAACAATGGCATTTCCAGCTGGCCTGCTTGACATACTACACATAGATGTGGAGGGCGTTAACAATAAGGTGGTGCATGCAATGTGCATGTCGTGAAAGAAGCAAAGAATGTCGGAGCATGCCAAGCTTGGGCTTCACCATGTCGTCATCTGAGGAGTTTGATCCTGGACATGGAGCCCGTAAAACGTAAGATGATGGCCCGTCTACGATGTGCATGTTGGAGCATGCCAGGCTAATTGACCGCTATCACTATGTCGTGACAATGTATATACATCCTGTTGCATGATTCCCAGGAGATAGAAGTATATACTGCCGGAGATAGAAGTTGCACATTATCTGACTTGTGAGAGAGAGAGAGAGAGAGAGAGAGAGAGAGAGAGAGAGAGAGAGGGGTACCACAACCAGATAGTGCTCCTCACATCGCACCTTTCATTTAGATCTCACCCCACACCTCCCATCTTCTCTACCTCGGTCCATGCTCCCCTCCTTGCATGCTGCAGTGCCTTCTTTCGTGCTCACGTGTCTACCTAGCTCTTTGCCTCCTTTGCCTACTCTTCTCCCATGTCTACTGTCACCGATTTTGTGTCCACATAGATGCAACAAATCCCCTAACAATCTACAGAAGAAACAATATTTGCCACGCAAGCCAAGCACCACAGATAGGAAGACGTACTCAAAAGAAATTGGACTTACAACATGTGCTATATGTGCTTGCTCACGTTCTTCCCCTTCTACCTCATCTCAGTGGTGTCTTGGTGCTCATGTGCCTACCAAAGTGGTGGCTCCCGTGTTCATAACATGCTGCAAGCATGGAAAAATACCTTTCAATCAATAGGAGTTTCATAACAAGCTTCGGCATTGCATCATCCTCAAAGATGCTCTTTTTGAACATCCTTTTGAAGTACATCAAGCACGATGCAAGAGGGGAGGAAAATCATAGACGTTTTGATAGGGCATTTTGACCTCAAGGAAGAAGGTGCCTGTAAAACTTTCAAGCTCAAAAACTCAAGACATGTTCCCATCACACCTGTCAATCGGTAAATGGCATGTGTCATGAAGCTTGGGAGAAGGGATTCCGGTCCCTCCCCCCAGCCACATGGTGGAATGTACTTGCTCCTTGCTTTAGCAAACACATGTAGATGTAGTGAAACTCGCTACTGTATCACCATCTGTCGGGTTGCCTTGGGTGCTCGTAATTGAGCTGTTTGAAGTATGACTTGTATATAACTTAAAGTCATGTAAACACATTTATTGTTTTAGAAAAATATCAAAACTTTGCAAGTTTTTTCCCGTTGTGCCTTCTTCATGCCTTTTCATGCAGTTTTTTGCCCTCGGCTATAGCCTTTCCTATGTGTAGTAAGGCTATGGCAGCTATTGGGAGACATTGCTATAGAGGTGTTCCTTGCTCTTGTTTTCCCAACAGTGTTTTGGTGCCCGCCACCGAGGAATTGCTTCGAGTTACCTTCAATTTACAGGTTTTGGGAGCCATGGAATTTAGTTTTCTAGTGTTTCATGGAAAGGCAACTGAAAGTGCCAAAGGTTTCATTGAGAAAATGGAGTTTTCTTACCTTCTTACTGACAAGCACGACCCATGGTGCTACAAATCTTCTACTTTTGTTTGAAGGGAGATGCTCGAGAGTGGTTGGAAGGCTACAAAAAATAATTGCAACCAACCCTTCTTCCTCAAGTTATGACCTATGCAATGGTAAGACATGCTTTTATTATGCATTTTTAACATGTGGAAGACCCACAAAAGGTATGGCAGTCTATTCAAAGCTTAGTGCAAGGTGAAAGCCAAACGATAGACGACTTTGTGAATGCATTCAATGCACTATGAACAAAGTGGTGTACATCCTCTAGCCATGTTAAAGAAGGATAGGTTTCTTGCAAGCTTGAGAAGAGGCCTACGCTTGAAGGTGGAGCTCAAGCATCCAAGACCTTTGAAGAGACTGTTGAAATTGCAAAGAATAAAGAGTGGAAGGGAGAGCGTCTTAATCAACTTGGCATCAATGTCGAGCCAAAGATTGAAGTGAAAGATGTAGAGAAACCAAGGGTCCTAATCAGGGAGCCAAATTATGATCAAAAATCCTGTCAAGATATGAATGCTTTTCACAAGGAGATGCAAGATGTGGTAGGTATTATGAAGAATCTCAATGTATATATGATGTAAGGTGGAAGAAGTCAAAGCTATGGATATAGTCATGGCTATGGAAGCAATGAGTGGTTTGCAGGTGGTAGAGGAAGAGGCATGGATGGAAGAGGAGATATATTTCAATGCTACAATTGTGGTGAATGGGGTCGTAAGAGTCCTCAATGTGAAAAACCAAAGAGAATAGGTGGTGAAATGTTTCCTCTTCCTTCAAAGATTCCTTCTCGAGCTCAAGATTATGGTATTGAGATCAAAGGGGAAGCAGGAACAAGTGGTTTGATAGTTGAAGAGAAGGGAAAGACAAAGATGGTAAGCATAATCCGTTTGGAGAAAAACAAGGATGATTCAAGAGATATGGTCATGCCTGTAGGTAAGAGGGTTACAAGAGATCATGACATGATCGACGCAAGTCCCAACCATAAAAAAAGGGGTACATGTAAAGAGAAGAAGAAGAGAAAACCCAAGCAACAAAACAATGCATCCGATTTTCCTTTGGGAGGAGGGCAACCAAATTCTATTTTAAGGGCATATATGATGAACAAAAAGGCTGATGTTACCTTTGGTCAACTTGAGGAAATGTTTGTCAAGTTAAAGAGGCAACGAAAGTACGCGGTCAACCCTATGAAGAAGGAGCCTGCTAGGTGGTCTGTGAGAGTCCTATCTTTGAATGAGCTCCCTAATATATGCCCTACTATGGATGCATGGCATCAGAGGGAGAGCATTGGATAAGCTTACATTGATGAAGGTGCATAGGTATGCATTATCACTCAAGATTGTGTATCAATGTTGGGACTCAACATGGTGAAGAATTCAGGTTTTTGTGTAAAGCTTGCAAACCAATCAAGGGTGAAGTGTTCGAGAGTTATAAAGGACTTGGAGGTGGATGTATTTGATGTTAAATCATTGGTCAATTATCATGTTACGCCCATGGGCATTGGTGCATTTCCTCTCGTCCTTGGATGATCATGGTCACAAGTAATCAAAGCTATACAATATTGGGGGCATGGTACCATCACTCTCTACAATAGAAGGGGTGTTAAGAAGAGGTTTGACATGGCTAGCAATAAATCTTTGGATGTTGATTTTGATGAGGAAGATGATGAAGAAGAGTATTGAAGTGAAGAAGAAGACAATGGGGATGATGGCAGGCATTGAGGTGGAAGATAGAAACAGTAGTGATGTAGACATTTCTTCCTTGTTTGATGAATACAAAGAGGTTTTTCAAGGTATCAAGGAGGTTCTTGGCTCTGCAAGCTCTTAACTGGGATGAAGAGGTTTAGGTTAATCCATCAATAGATGAGGATGCTATTGGGGCTATGCTTTTTTAGTGAGGTAATAAATCCCACTACATGAAGCCTATCTATTGTGCTAGCAGGGTGAAACTAGTGGTGGAAAGAACCTATACAGAGGTTGAGCTCATTATGGTGAGTGTAATTTATGTATGTAAAAGGTTTAGGCATTACCTTCTTCCCAAAACTTTCACATTTCTCACTAGCTACACTCTTCTACCTCAATTGGGAATAACCTTACTTTGTCAAAGAGACCAATGAAGTGGATTGTGGAGCTATAAGAATTTCAATTCTATTTTCTTGTTGAGGAAAGCACAAGGGCTACATTGGTTGATTTTCCTACTTATAAGGAAATCCCTCTTCTTATCAAGGAGGATGGTGTGAAGAAGAACAGGTGTTGTAATTTATGATCCTCAAAGTTCTTTGGTAACCAAAAGGAGTTTGAAGTTTACAACACAAAGCAATAATGAAGCTAAGTATGCTACTTTGGAGAAAGGACTACACCTTTGCCTTGAGCTTGGTATCCATCGTGTGAGGGTAAGAGGTGATGCTCTTTTTGTGGTTAAGCAAGTACTTGGGTGTGGAAAAGTAGGAATCCAAGGCTTAAAAATATATGTTTTCAAGTGAAGAATCTGCTTAAGTGTTTTGAAGCTTGGAGTTCAAGGCACATGGAAAAGTACATCACAAGATTCAATTGTCCAGTACTATGTGATAAGGGATGATTCTCCTCTTTATTTGGGAAGGGAAGCTTTGGAGAGGAAAGAAGAGTCTCTACGAAAGACCATGCTTCCATCAAAGTTTGAGAAATCAAAGAAGTATGCTTTCCTTCCTTGTCCCAAAAGGTATGTGCTGCTTGATCATACCTTGTATATGAAAGGGGATGATCTTTTGATGAGAAGAGTTTCATGAAAATAAGAAATTTATAGAATTTTAGAGGAGAATCACAAGAGTAGGCTTGTGGTGGTCATTTTGCTTCAAAGACCACTTTGCATAAGCAGGAAGGATATGCGTGGCCAAACATCCAACGCGATGTTCATCATTGATGCACGTCTTCCAAAGAATGTCAAAGCATGGAAACTAGGGTTCTCAAATCATACTTTAGAGGCACCATTGTGGTGCATGATGTGTTTGAGAACTGGGGTATTGATGAAATAGGTCCTCTACCTATAACAGCTAGAGAAAAATGTTACATACCTATAGCTTTGATTACCTATCCCGGTGGGATGAAGCCAAAGCTGTCAAGAAAATCACAAGCAACGATGTTTCCTAATTTTCATATGAAGATATTTGATGCAAATCTGATATGACATTAGAGCTCATTTTTTACAAGGTCTAGGTTTCAAGGGAGAGCTAGTGGATTATCTATGTGAGAAGCTTCATGTGCACCACACATTTACTAATCCCTATTATCCCCAATGTAATGGAATGAGATTAGGTTTAATGGAGAGCTCGCAAAGATGCTTACAAAGATGAAAAAAATTAATGTGAAGACATGGGATCTAGAGATATCTTGTGCTCTAGGGGCTTATAGGATTGCCATCAAATTAGGTGTTGGTTTCTCTCCCTTCCACCTAGTTTTTGGCAAAGAGGCATTGCTCTCTATTGAATTGGAGATACAAGCTTTAAGGCTGATGTTAAAGCCTGAAGATGAGCCTCATGATGCACTCAAAGAGAGGACTTTATATTTGCAATATGCACAATTGGACAAGTTGCTTGCTTTTGAGCATTATGAATAGGTATTGAAGAACAATCAAGCAAAGGAAAATGAGAAGATGAAAGACAAAAACATTAAGAAGGGTTACATGGTTCTTTGTTACAATAGAAAGCTTGATAATACTTTTCAAAAGAAATTTCAAATTAATTGGCAAGGTCCTCTCTTGGTTTTGAAGAGGTTTCCAAATGGCACATATCAACTTGCTAACTTGGATGGTACCTCACACAAAGCATGTGGTGAGCTATACATTGAAGAAGTATGTTGCAAGGTTGATGAATGTGGTTGAGGATGGATATTCATTTGAAGATTTTTTTGATCATGTGGCTGATTATGAAGATGAATTGAATGCTCCATCACTTGGTTTACAGGTTTTGTTTTCCACTATTGATCATGAATGATCTAGCAGGTTGGGGTGTTGCAAACTATGTTGCGTGCATTTTGGACACCCCATTTTTGTAAATGTGTGCATATGAACACTGACACATGAAGTAAATGGGTGTGTTTCTTTTGTTTGTGTGTTTTTAGCAAGCACATGTAGATGTAGTGCAACTCGCTAGTGTATCACCATCTGTCAGGTTGCCTTGGGTGATCGTAAATGAGTTGTCTGAATTATGACTTGTACATAACTTAAACTCATATAGAAACATAAAAATTTTCAAAAAAATATAAAAAATTTACAATTTTTTGCCCGTTGTGCCTTCTTCACGCCCTCGACTAGCCTTTCCTATTTGTAATTAGGCTATGGCAGCTTGCTGTTTGCGTCCAATTTGCACATAAACGTGCATAGATTTTAAATTTGTGGCCTTTAAAACTTTTTGTGGAAAAAAATAGAGATCATTTTTGAGGCTTAAAAGCATCCCTTTTGGAGTTGTGTTTTGGGAGATACAACATATTTCCCACTGGTTATAGGATATGGCAACCCACATGCAATTTAGTGTAGGGTAATTTGTGGAAGCTTGCTTGTTTGGTGGTGTGCTTACACTTCAAAATTGTGGTTTTGAAGAATTATTTGGTGAAGTGGAAAGCTCTTTTTTTCAAGTGCATTGGTTTGTGTGTGCTGTAAATGCATGCTAGGATAGGTGTTTCCTAGTTTTTGTGTTGGTCTTTTGGGTGGGTGTGTGCTTGTAAATTCCAAAGGGATCACTTACCTTTGAGTTGTACTGTTGTGAAAGTTATTTTGGTAAATTTTTGGTGTTGAATTGTGTCTTGAATAATTGACGTTATAATAGCAAAACTTTTTTCAAAACACACCTTGGAATGATAACAAAAAACCAATTGATTAAGTTCACTACGATTCACAACAATAAAAATGTGTTTAACAAACAATAGAGCACAATCTACATATGGGTAGAAGCATGTTAACGTGTCACTGAGTATGTTGTCTTGGACAATGCTAGTTACAGATGGGCAAGTCCTTTTAATTTCAAATGTTCCATAAAAAAATTATTTTCCCTCCTCATGTGCTTCTGTTTTTAGTTACTGAAGACGACGTGGGGAGTCTATGTGTGTGTGTGTGTGTGTGTGTCAGACTAGCAGGCGGTTTGCTGAATCTTACTCTCTCTCTCTCTCTCTCTCTCTCTCTCTCTCTCTCTCTCTCTCTCTTTCCTTGCATCAAGCATCCCTCCTCAGAGATGAGTTGTCAAAGGTGAGCTCTTGCTCTCGTTCTGACACAGACCTACAAATATGGAGAACCAGCAACCAACATTATTGCCACTAGCTCCAATGCTGAAAATGGAGCCATACTGTAATGTGATGGTAAGCAAATCTTATGTGTTGCCCACCCACTTCAAATGAAGTCATTGGTTTTGTTGGTCACATCTATAGTTTTGTGAGGGCATTTTTTCATTGTATGTGTGTATTACATCATCAACTGTTGACAGCTATACATTTAAGTGATTTTAAGTAAGCAACATATTATGCACGTCTACAGCTCTTAGGAAAAAGCAGAAGAGAGCCACTATTGGCAATGAATTACAAATCCCAAGATCCAAATCTTTTTGTAATCAAGAAATTTGAGAGAGTAAGAAAGAGGAAACAACGAAAGCAGATACAAATGAAATTTGAGCGACTAGCATCATGCCCTCAACGATGAGGAGAAAAAGAAAATATCCTCCGAGATTGTGAGAGATTTCAAGAGTAGGACTTAAGGTTTTAGTATAGAAGCAAAGTGGGAAATCTAGAATCTTGTTGCTCAACATCCGCATGTTTGGGTGATCCATGATGAGTCTTTCAAGGAGGAGGCTGCTGTACAGACCGCAATTGTCTCCAATGTCCACAGCACACTGGCTACCGTCAAGAAACCAGGTTCCAATGAGGAGTTGTTTTTGAAGAATGCAACATTGCAGAAGATGTTGAATTCAAAGGAAAACATGCCTATTGCAAAAATTGCCAAGGTCCTAAATGTCAACCGTCACACCTTGCACAATTTGAGATCATGACAGGCGAAGCCTAATGTTGATGGTCGATTGTTTTCATTGGTTGCATGTCACAGACAACATCGTCATAGCCCTATCACATATGAAATTAAGGAATTGGTCTACACATTTTGGAAAGTGGAGACTCGCGTTTCACCGAACAAGAAGGATGTTTGTCAAAAGAGGATGGGGGGGGGGGGGGGGGGGAAGCTACATAGAACACCGTGTGCACCTTCTAGACGAGCCTCAGGTGATCAATCAAATACTTGTACCATACTTATGCATTTTATGCATTGCATCTCTAGTGCATAGTAACTTGTATATGCTGATCAATAGCATACTGATCTGTAGACTTTTTCTAGTTAGCATATGGATTGTGCTAGTTAGCATATTGACTGTGCTAGTTAGCATATGGAGTATGCTAGTTAGCATGCCTTGGGTTCTAAATAGCATACAGAGCTAGTCGGTTAATACAATATCTATTCTAATTAACATACTTGGTATGCTAGTTAACATACCTAGTATGCTAGTTACATACCTAGTATGCTCAATTGCATGATAAGTACGCTGTCCACAACAAAAAGTGATTATGCTAGTTAGCATATGGATTTTTCTAGGTAGCATATGGAGTATGCTAGTTACTAGGCCTTGAGTTCTAAGTAGCATACAAAGTTAGTTGGTCAACACAAAAGGTATGCAAGTTAACACCAATTATGCTAGTTAACACCTAGTATGCTCACTAGCATGATGGGTATGCTATTTAAGACAAGGGTTATGCTAGTTAGAACTAGCAGTTGGGCTGGGTATGCTAGTTAGCATATGGAGTGTGCTGGTTAGCATATGGAGTATGCTAGTTAGCATGCCTTGTGTTCTACCTAGCATACAGAGTTAGGTAGTCAGCACAAGATGTATGCTAATTAACATCATTTATGCTAGTTAGCACCTAGTATGCTCAATAGCATGATGGGTTCCTTATGTGTATACTAGTTAGCATAGTGAGTATGATAGTTAGCATATGGAGTATGCTAGGTAGCATATGGATTGTGCTAGTTAGTGGAATTGGAGATGATCTCTTTATATAGCTGATTCCAGTGTTAGAATTTACAGCTACTAGAAGTCGTCAGTTCAGTCATTGAAATTGGAATGGAATATGGAAAGTGAACTGGAATAGTTAATTGAACTGAAATACTCTACTAGGACTAGAAACAGACTGAATGACTGGAAAAGTGTTTCAGGTTCATATTCAAAGTTTATGAAGAACGAGTACAAGGTTTAACAGATTGAAGCCCCATTGACTACTGTAGTAATGATGACAGAGTAGAATTACAAGTGAAGAGACTGTAACTCAAGAACAACTTCGAAGACTAGAACCAAGAGACTAGGAGTAAGAAGTCAAAAGGACAAGCAGCCCAAAGCACAATCAACCCGATTACAATGTAATGGGTCCTATTTATAGCCTCTTGAGGTTACTGTGGTAACCATCGTGGTAATTATTGGCTGGTCCACTGTTCGGCTTATTGGAGACAGTTCCCGCCTGTTGAGACTATCTCCGCCGTCTACATCCTTCCCTCCTTTCTTGAATTTTGGTAAGACTCCAAATTTTTTGAAAAAAATCCACCGTCTGATTCTTCTGAGGTGTTGAGGAACCTCTTTGCCTGCTTACTGGGTTGGCCGATGTTTCTCATGAGTTGGCCTATGTTCCTCATGATAGCACTCTTCTGAAGTTGCTAACTCTCCTGGTATTGCTATCTTTATACCATACTTCATGCTTGTTGAGTGCTTGACACCCCTATAGTTGTAATTTCAAGGGTGTCCAGCCAAAGAAACTCCAACAATTTACTGGGAAAATCCTCCGTCTGATTCTGAAATTGGCTGGAAAAATCCACCGTGTGATTCTGAGAACGGCTGAAAAAATCCACTGTCGGATTCTGAGATGGAACTACCCAGTATCCTTCCACTGAACCCACTTCCTCTTGCCCTTCGATCGTGTTGGTATTTCAGAAGTCCCAGTGCCAACATTGTGCTTCTGGATAAGCCTGTAAATGGCCTCCTACTCAAGCTGATACCACCTTTTTGTAGTCATTTCTACTTCATAAGGCGTGAGAGGATGACAGGTTTTGGTTTTAGGATCATAGAGCGTGTGTTTGCCTTTTGTTAGACGAGTTTTGGCCAATTTGTGACAATGCAAAGCTGTATGTGTAAAGAATGAGGATGCAAGAGAGCTACACAAGACAAGCACAAAGCACACAGAGATGGAAAGCTTCTTCTTCTTCTTCACAGAAAAGAGAGTACAAAATGACTAAGTGCTAAAGCTGAAAAGTAGCACATATGTACATGCGGTCACTAAGTGTGAACTCGCTAGAAGCGTACTAGGCTGGCACTATAAGTGTAGTCCAGCTGTAGAATCACTGGCAGAGATCCTCCGTGTCAGTCACCTAACGCGCTAGTGAGTAAATTCCGTAAGCGGCCAAGACCCGTAGTGGATGCCAGCTCAAGGTGTAGAGCTCGACATCTCAACACTCCCCCTCGAGCTCTGCATGTCGCAGAGTCCAAGCATAGTCCGGAAACGTCGAAGCTTCTCAGCTCCGAGGGCCTTGGTAAAGATATCCGCTATCTGCTCCTCTGTGCTGACGTAGACCAAGTCGATGTCGCCCGCCAACACTCGCTCTCGAACGTAGTGGTAATGGACCTCTATGTGTTTGGTCCTGGCATGGAACACTGGGTTCCTAGCCAACTGCATGCTGCTGAGGTTGTCACAATGGATGAAAATCTGCTGGTCCACCTGCACTCCCAAGTCCTCAAGTAATGTGCGTAGCCAAGCTACCTCGCACGCCGCAACTGCTGCACCTCTGTACTCGGCCTCTGTGCTCGATAAAGCAACCGTAGGCTGCTTTTTACTGCTCCAAGTAACAGCAGCACTCCCAAAAGAGAACATGAAGCCACTCGTAGATCTCCTATCAACAATGCTACCTGCCCAATCTGCATCTGTATACCCATACAATGCTAATGGTGCATCTGCTGCATAGAACAATGCGTAGTCAAGAGTACCTTGCACATACCTAAGTGTGCGTCGTACTCCATCCAAATGTGGCTTCCTCGGAAGTTGCATGAACTGACTCTCCAAGCCTACTGTGTAGCTCAAGTCTGGCCTCGTGATAGTCAAGTAGATTAGACTACCCACAATCTTCCTGTACATGTTGACATCCTCAACAACATCACCCTTCTCTGCACTCAGCTTTGCATTCACATCCAAGGGAATAGAAATTGGCTTACAATCAGCCATACCATACTTTGACAACATGTCCAAAGCATACTGTCTCTGTGATAGCCATACACCCTCTGGAGTCCTGATCACTTCAATGCCAAGAAAGTAGCGCAACTCGCCTAAATCTTTCATTTCAAACTCTTGTTTGAGAAGACCCTTCACATGGTCAATCTCCATAGCATTGTCACCAACAATAATAAGGTCATCTACATATATGGTAATGACCACAATCCCCACATCACTCTCACGTACATAGAGTGAATGATCAGCATGAGCTCTCCTAAAACCAATACTGACAAGATACTTGGCAATCCTGTCATACCATGCTCTAGAGCCCTGCTTCAAACCATACAAAGCTTTGAGAAGTCTGCATACATAATCTGGGTAACCTGGATCGACATAACCAGGTGGCTGATCCATATACACTTCCTCTTGCAACTCTTCTTATTGGTTGTCTGGTTTGGTTGATTTCAAAGATCTTCCGGGCCATCTCATCAATCTTTCTAGACCAAGACCCCTTCTTAGCCTTGTCTTTGCTCTTCTCATCCGAGCTGCTTTCGGAACTACTAGAGGTCTTACTGGAATCAGAATTCTCAGTAGAAGTACTGCTACCACTGGACCTCCTCTTCTTATGACTCCTTTCCTTCTTAGCCTACTGTTCTAGCTTCAGGCTCGTTGCACCAGATCATTAAATTTCTTTGTTGGTGCAAGCACATACCGTTCCCTAAGATTCTTACTGCAAAAACCATTTAAAAACCATGCCCGCAACCATTTTTCTAATGGTGATTCCTGTATCTGCCTAGTCAGTTCCTTGATTTTCTCAACATAACCTCTAACTGATAATTTCCTTTGCTTTATCTTATCCAGTTCAAAGAGGATATCCTCATCTCCTCTGTTATTTGAATATTCTAGTCGAAAAGCTTTGAGTAGTTTATTATATGATTTGAGTTGGCAAGCTGGGTAATGGTAGTACCATTTCCTTGCTACCTCCTTTAATGTTTGAGGAAATTATTCCCCCCAGTCACCTTCATCAATGTTTTTCAACTCAACATACTGTTCAAAGTCTTGGATATGAACATTCGGGTTATCTTTCTTCCCACCCTTGAACATTGGAAAACAAATTTTCAATGAAGAGGTGTAATCATGTCAATCATCATTGTTTCTGCCTCTTCTCACCTTAAGAACCTGGCTCCTTTTTGAAGATTTCTTGTAATGGTCTGTATCTGCATCCCAGTCAATTTCTTCTGCAGCCCAAATTTTTGTCTCCTCCTTGGCTTTTCTGCTGGAACTATGGCGACTACATTTACTGCCTTTGGCTCCTTCATCCCCATGTGTGGTCCGAGAACTCTTGGCCTTGCGTTCTTCCCTCTCAACCTTTCTTCAGTTAGACTGACTGGAGTGCTGAGAGCGCTTAGCCTCATCAGCCTGACTGTGCTCCTCCGGAGCCTTAGTCTCACTCCTCGGTTCAGTCTTAGGATCAGAATTTCTCTCCGACTCCTATGGGATAGGGTCAGCGCGGTAGGATGGTTTACGACCACGACTGGTTTTGGGTGCCATATCTTCAGTTGAAAATTAAAACTGGGAGAAGCGTTCTGGTCAATGAGCAAACAGCTCTAACCACCATGATAGCCAAAATAGAATTGGAGATGATCTCTTTAGATAGCCAATTCCAGTGTTAGAATTTATAACTACTAGAAGTCTTTAGTTCAGTCAGTGAAATTGGAATGGAATATGGAAACTGAATTGGAATAGTTAATTGAACTGAAATACTCTACTGTGATTAGAAACAGACTAAATGATTGGAAAAGTGTTTCAGGTTCAGATTCATAGTTTATGAATAACGAGTACAAGGTATAACAGATTGAAGCCCCATTGACTACTGTAGTAATGATTACAGAGTAGAATTACAAGTGAAGAGATTGTAACTCAAGAACAACTTCGAAGACTAGAGCCAAGAGTAAGAAGTCAAAAGTACAAGCAACCCAAAGCACAATCAACCCGATTACAATGTGGGTCCTATTTATAGCCTCTTGAGGTTACTGTGGTAACCGTCGTGGTGATTACTAGCTGGTCCATTCTTTGGCTTCTAGGAGATAGTTCTCGCCTTTTGAGACTATCTCCGTCGTCATATGGACAATGCTAGTTAGCATATGGACAGTGCTAGTTAGCATATGGAGTATGCTAGTTAGCATGCCTTGGGTTCTAAATAGCATACACAGCTAGTTGGTTAACACACTATGTATGCTAATTAACATACCTGCTATGCTAGTTAACATACCTAGTATGCTAGTTACATACCTAGTATGCTCAATTGCATGATAAGTACGCTATCTAACAGAAAGTGATTATGCTAGTTAGCACATGGAGTTTGCTAGGTAGCATATGGAGTATGCTAGTTACCAGGCCTTGAGTTCTAAATAGCATATAGAGTTAGTTGGTCAACACAAAAATTAACACCACTTATGCTAGTTAGCACCTAGTATGCTCACTAGCATGATGGGTATGCTATTTAAGACAAGGGTTATGCTAGTTAGAACTAGCAGTTGGGTTGGGTATGCTAGTTAGCATATGGAGTATGCTAGTTAGCATGCCTTGTGTTCTATCTAGCATACAAAGTTAGCTAGTCAGTACAAGATGTATGCTAATTAACATAATTTCTGCTAGTTAACACCTAATATGCTCAACAACATGATGCATGCCCTATAATGAGTATGCTAGCTAGCATATGGTCTGTGCTATTTAGCATGCCTTGTGCTCTACCTAGCATACATAGTTACCTGGTAAACACAAGATATATGCTAGTTAACACTCTTTGTGCTAGTTAACATACGCTGTTGCATGCACATTAGGATGTTGATTGTGCTATTTAACACTATGATTTGTTTTCATGAAAATGCTGGATGTCCTAGTTAGCAATTTGAATATATTGATCATCATTTGGATGTTGCAGGTTGAGTTCTTTGTAGATTCAGTGAAAAACATCCAGATTGCAAGATTAGCATGAGAATGCTTGAGATGTTGAAGCCATTCTTTTGTAGGCGGTTAAAGGATAGATACACATGCTATTGTGAATACCTTGTGCAAATGTCCTTTTTGAAGGACACACTGAACCACATGCTCTCTCGTGATTTTGGGCTACATAGAGCAGGTTGTGACTGTATATGCAGTATCTTTGCCCAAGATGAGAACATTAGCAAGGGTTTCTTGGCTTCACATCACACGTTCAAAGATGTCACACATATGTGGGAGTCCATTCTCTGTCCAAAGCCCACATATGCAGTTTTCCATAGAAGGGAATGCTTGATGGGAGAGTGTTGGCATGTGGAGTGAATATGTTGGAGTTATGCTGCTTGGAGATAGCAAAGCCAGGTGATAGTATTAATGTGAAAGTATTTGCATATGTACAAGCTCAAGACAAGCAAGAAAATAGTAACAAAAGAGAAGATCTTTTGCACAAAGAAATGCAGTGCTAGGAGTTTCTTCAACTCTTGCAGACCAAGTTGGAGCTCTTTATCACTCATAACTATGTGGCTTGATGGCAAGGACAACAATTCAAGGATTTCCTTCTTTCTTTTCCAGATGATGTCGTCATGTCAGTTGTTGATTTTGCAGAGAATTATGCCTTCAAGGAACAAAATGACATTCAGTCATCAATACATTGGCACTCTATTCAAGTAACCATTTTTGTACGCACAACGCACTACCGCAGGGCAGGGAAGGTAGTCAAAGCCATCCACTTCTTCATATCAGATGACAAGGTGCATGACACGTTGTTCGTGCAACACTGCTTGATGCTACACTGTGGCTAGATACAACAAGAGGTGTCACTCCTAAGCAACACTAGGTGTGATTTGATGGTGAGGCCTCACAATTCAAGGAAGCCAGGTCTTTTTACTTTGTTGCAAGATATGGTGGACCTCACAGAGATGGGGATGAGGTGGTTCTTCTTTGGATTAGGGCATGGCAAGGGAGAGCATGATGGTGCATGAGCAATTGTGAAAAAAACCTTGACCCATGAACAACTAAAACCTAATGGAGCTATTTTGCAGTGTGCAGCTGATGTGGTTGCTTATTGCCAAGCCAACCTGTCCACAGGGGGCACCTTCATACTATATTTCAAAAGAAAGGGAATGTGCCTGTGTGTTCTGGGAGGTTAAAGAAGGGGAAGTGAGTAGGGAGGTGAAGTGGAATTGTGCCACTGTGGCAAAAACTCACTCTCTACATGCTTTTCATGGTCACAACCATGGGGATCCAACTGCCCTTGCAACAAGAGCCTTGGCATGCTTCTATGATGCATGCATGCACGAAAGATGTAATCGCTGCGTCAATAAAGCTCACGTGCAGCCTTGGGATTATCATACTCTACTACCATTACCTAATGAGGTTGTGTCAGATTCAGAGCCGGCAGATGAAGCAGCCGCCTACGATGACTTCATGTACGAAGGTCATCATGATGTGTTGAGTAGTGCTCTATGTGCTGGTGACACATTTACTGTGAATCCAGATGCTTCAACCAACGTCGAGGATGTGGATTTCTACTTGGTCAAGTGTGCTGCAGCAAAGGAGAAGGTGGAGAAGGGGTACCTCACTGAGTGGGGCAATGCAATTGATAGAGGCTCATATGTTGAAGGTCTGTATTACGAGCAATTGGATGCATACACCTTCGAGCTAGACCACAAGAAACCCATCATCCACGTACTTTCACATTTGGTACGATGTATTAAAATACCCATGGAGCACGTCCCAGGGAAATGGCAGGTGTACACAATCAACCCAGAAAGCTATGAACCAATCCATAATAGCATGCCCTTCAACTTTTAAGTTGTAATTACTGCATCTTCAATATACTTCTTGCTCGAAGATAATGCAGTTTTATAAAAAACTTGGGTATCTTCTGTCTCTTGTGTCTCTTGTGTGCTTTGTGTATATAAGGCTTTGGTGTCTATCACAGAGGGGTCTCAGTTTAAGAGAGATCATTTGTACAACATGTCTCATTATATAGAGCATCTAAGCTCATCAAGAAAATGTAGAACTCTAGAGAGGTGATCAAACAAGCTCAAAGTCCGCCTCCTTCGATGTCTTACAATTTACACTTTTTTATAGCAGGACTCCATATGGTTTGGGCAGATTTTGGCCCACAAATATAAATGGAAACTGTAAAAGAAGGCACACCTAACTTATAAGAAAGGCATCAGGGTTTGGAAAGATGTGTACAAAGAAGGCGGTGGCTCGCAGAGTATGATAATAAGAAGGTATGCTAATTCTGTTCTGCGGGTATGCTAGTTAGCATAAACAATGTGCTAATTAGCATACCTTTTGCTGGTTTTAAAGGAGAAGAGATGGTAGCTTCCTGTATACTATGTATGCTAATGCTAATTAGCATACTGTTTATGCTGCTTAGCATAAAATTATATATGCTAGTTAGCATAAACAATATGCTAATTAGCATAACTTTTTTGGTATTCAAGGAGAAGATTTTTGTATACTGTGTATGCTGGTTAGTATACTATGTTGTGAGTGGAATTCTAATTAGCATACTGTTTATGCCAACTGGCATAAACAATATGCTAATTAGCATACCCTTGCTGGTTTAGGGGAGAAGAGATGGTAGCTTTCTATTTACAGTGTATCCTAATTGGCACCTTTGTTGGTTTCAAGGAGAAGAGATGGCAGCTTTCAGTTCACTGTGTATTCTAATTAGCATACTGTTTATGCCAGTTGCCATAAACAATATGCTAATTAGCATACATAGTATGCTAATTAGCATACCTTCAGTTAGGATACTGTGCATTTTTGTTTGTGCTTACTTTCACTCACAGCATAGTATGCTAATTAGAACACACAGTATACAAAAATTTGCTGGTTTTAAGGAGAAGAGATGACAACTTTCTGTATACCGTGTGTTCTAATTAGCATACTATGCTGTGAGTGAAAGTAAGCACAAACAAAAATGCACAGTATCCTAATTGAAGGTATGCTAATTAGCATATTGTTTATGCCAATTGGCATAAACAGTATGCTAATAAGCATACCTTTGCTGGTTTCAAGGAGAAGAGATGACAGGTCTTTGCATCCTATGTAGCTAAATAGCATATTGTTTATGCCAGTTAGCATTCTATGGGTACGCTAATTAGCATAAATAGTATGCTAATTAGCATAGTTTTGCTGGTTTCAAGGAGAAGGGATGACAACTTTCTGTATACTATGTATGCTAATTAGCATACTATACTGAGTGGAAGCTAGCACAAACAAAAATGTACAATATGCCAATTGAAGGTATGCTAATTAGCATACTGTCTATGGTAGTAGGCATAGATAATATGCTAATTATCATATCTTTGCTGGTTTTAAGGAGAAGAGATAATAGCTCTTTGTATACTGCCTATGTTAATAAGCATATCATGTATGCTAATGAGCATACTGTATGTTGGTTTCAAGAAGGGATGGTAGCTTTCTATATACTATGTATGCTAATTAGCATACTATGCTGTGAGTGGAAGTTAGCAAAAACAAAAATCCACAGTATGCTAATTGAAGGAATGCTAATTAGCATACTATTTATGCCAGTTGGCATAGACAATATGCTAATTAGCATACCATTGCTGGTTTCAAGGAGAAAACATGGTAGCTTCCTATATATTGTATATGCTAATTAGCATACTATGGTATGCTGTGAGTGGAAGTTAGCAAAAACAAAAATATGCAATATGCTAATTAGAATGTATTCTAATTAGCATACATGGTATGCTAGTTAGCATACTGGTTTTTCTAGTTAGCATAAACAGTCTACTAACTAGCATAAACATTATGCTTATTAGCATACCTTTGCTGATTTCCAACGAGAATGTATACAAATTCAAAAATGAATGCCAACAGTACACATAGCATTGTCTTCAAACAAATAATAGTACATGATCTGATCATTACTATCTGAAGTGAATGTCAGAATAGCTACAAACATTGGAAAGGCAATTTACAAATTTCCCTCATAATGTTACAAAACTGTAGAGAGCCTCTTACTCTTGATAAGATTGTGGTTTAGGGCATCGTACACTCACTTTTGCCCAATTTCCGTTTGCTTCTTTGTTTGATGAGCTTTTAGGTCTTGCTCTCGTTCTTCTTATTGCTGAGATTTTGGTTCTTACTACTCTCTTTCTTCTTCTTCTTACTGCTGCTTCTGTAATTTTTTCCTCTGTAGCCTCTGTACCCTCTCTCTCTCTCATGTCTTTCAGCTTCTTCATCAGCCTCCCTTTGTCTCCTACTAATATTGCATTCACTTTAGGTGCCATGCTAGTGCTCCATATATACACATGGAAAAATCGGAGGCACCAATCCAAAATTTGTGGTTGTCTCTGCGACAAAATACATACCTCCTACCTTGCACATTGTACTTTATCATTTCCCCTGCATGTTTAGGGGGAATTTCACAGTGCATTGGCTCTAAAACTTGAACAAGCAGGTCATTTAAATCAAGAACCAAAGCATGCCCCTCATCTGGCAATGGATTTGACACGCATATTGGGTCTAGCAGTGCATACCACTCAACAAAAATAACTTCCCCCGAGGGATGAAAATAACTGAAGTACTCAACAATTTTCGTTAAGCGTTTAAGATAGCTAGCTAGGCGCTTCTCAATCTTGGTTTTTTCTTTTTGTAGCTGTCTTGCCTTGGATGATACGTCGCTTTCGTATGGTCTTGCATGCAATGGCACAATTCAAATCATGCAAGGCAACTAATTGCAGTTTCTCTTGCTTTGTGACACAAAAATGGTATCGAATAAAGATATCATAAAGGACAAGCAAAAACTAATGAGCTGTTGCTAAAATAATTTTAAAAAACGTTTCTCCATCATAAATATCCAGAGAGATACATGCCACAGGGTGTGGAGCTTGCTAACACTACATAACTTGGACACAACAGGGAGCAGATTCCACTTAATTTCTTGCAAGCACATGAGCAAATGGCTTTCTTTTCACCTCTGTTGCATTTGTTTATGTCATCCAGGGTGCTCGGAGGGGCAACACATATCTTGTCCCTAGGATCTTCCAGAATCTATTCCAGGCCACATTTTCTCTTTAATTTCACTTTGTTTACAAAACCTGCAGGGGGCTTTCATCACCGACGTCTTGCATAGTCAGCCCACTGTCAGTCCTGAACCTTCCTCTTGAGCACTCCTACCTTCCTCTTGCACACTCCTAACTGTATCCTCTGAGATGCTTGTTTGATCATCTGTAGGGGACTTGGGTGTGGGATGAGTAATCATGATAAAATTTTCATCATCATCATCTGTTTCTTTACCATCTGCAGTAGCCTTGTGCGCTGTCGCATGCTGTGGAATTACATCTACCCTTTCATGCTGTCTATCCAGCTCATCAAATTCATTATTACAGAGCTTCTCTTCTATCCTTTGATTGACATGTGTCTTGTCAGGTTTGCATCCTGCATCATTGATACCTATGTATTCCATTCACCCATTAATTTTCATTGATATCATTATGATTGCTTGTATGCATAGTGTGACAAGTAGCATTCCATGTATGGTAGGCATCTATATCGTGTAGACATTCATATTGTCTATGTTAACTATGCTAACTAGTATACAAAGTGTGCTAACCACCATGATCAATATGCTAACTAGCATACAAAATAATCTAACAAGGAAGTGTGAATATAGTGTGTATGCTAATTAGCATACATAAAATGTTAATAAGAAAAATTGTGTGTATGCTAATGGTATGCTTATTACTGATGGTGTGCTAATTAGCATACATGGTATGCTAATTAGCATACACAGCTGCATGCTAATTAGCATACCATGTATGCTAGCATAGAAGGTATGCTAACTAGAAGATAAGTTATGCTAATCAACATAACATCTTTGCTAATTAGCATACCATCTTTGTTGGTTAGCATATTGTGCATGCTAGCTAAAATACTCATTATGATGACTAGCAAAGAGGTATGCTAACTAGCATACACATTATGCTAGCTAGCTCAGAATGTATGCTGATGCATGGTTTTTAGGACCCCTTCTGAAGATGCAATAAAGGCACAGTCAGTTGTTGGGGAGATGAGGATACTCTAGTCCAAGGGATCTCGAAAGAGAAGAAAAATCTACTTCACAAGCACCAAAGAGTAAAAAGTGCCATGGACAGAAGATACGTGGGAACGAGCTCTTATGCGTGCCTACAACCTATATCTTACAGAATAGCCCATTCTAGGTGTGAATTTCTAGTGAAATTTACACGAGGATGTTCGTGTGGACTCACAGCACAACATACTCCGTTTTCACTTTTTTACCGATAGTAAATATTTTTTACCACAGTAAATATTTTTTACCTACAGTAAATATTTTTCACCTACATGGTAAATACAAATCACTTTTTACCTACAATAACTTTTTTTTACCCATGGTAAATATTTTTACTGCACCATAAGTATTTGGTAGGTAACAGTTCACTGTTACTAGAAGCAGTGATTGGGCATCAACAATGCAGTTACAGGAGGAGAAAAGGGGAAAATCTTATGGTAAAGGTGAGTCAACAGGGATAAAGACTTTTGAGTTGAAAAGAGACATGCTGATTTTTTCAAAGAACACATGTCAAAAGAAGCCATGGTTGAGGATTTTTTGAGAATTTGATATTCAGGAGGACCCAGCAGGTCCCCCCCTGACATGTGCAGAACCTCCAGTTTCAACAGCCACCTTTCCTGCTCTTAAATGCTGGTCAAGGCCTTATCCCCATGTGTCACAATCAAAAAAATCAGCATTTACCCTCCCTTCTCACATCACTCTAGAGAATATCTTGATGGTGACATATCAGGTGACCTCAATCTGTTGACCACCCTAAGCAAAAAGTAACCCCAATCAGCGGATTTAAGCATGTTTATCCCTAATCCTAAACCCTCTCAGAAACCTATATAAGGAGTCCTTCTCTCACTCAAAACCAACACTTCACCCACTTCACCAAGCAACGAAGCTATGACGACATTGCTCACAACGAGGAGCTATGGGTGGAGCTCTACTCTCTCTCTCTCTCTCTCTCTCTCTCTCTCTCTCTCTCTCCCTCTAGTATGCTACATTACTAGCCCTAAAACCTAAATAAGGAGTCTTCTCTCATGCTCCATGGCCACCATCCTCGCCATCATTCTCTAAGGTATTGATGTGTTGCTAGTAGGATCATACCTACTTGCTGGGTTGATTGTTTTTGACAAGGGATTATGCCATCCTTGGCTTGCTTCTCTATATCCTTGTTATGTATGATCAGATGCCGTTGTATTGTTAAGTTGATGTCTTGTGTATATATATGCTACATAAGGTCCCTAAGCTTCGTTTCTATGTGTTTCGCCATATGTTTTGATGCCATCATAATGCCAGAAGTCTCACTTCCCTATGTGCACTATGTGTGAGGTCCCTAAACCTCTTAATTTAGGGTGGTGCCCCCTTTGTTTTGTTCTTTGCTTGTTTGCATGAGGCGTGGTTTGTGGAGTGTGCACTAGTACAGAGGCCACCCGATTGCACTGCTCTTTTTCCCGCTATCATTTTGGTGCCCCCACTAAGGAGGGCTACACAGACCTTCAGTCCACAAGCAATGAAGATGTGCAATCTACAACATGGACGAATGGCGTGAGGAGTTTGCAAATTGGAGAACAAAAGAGGAGGAGGCTTTAGAGGCCTTAAAAGCTTTCATCGAGGTCTTGTTACCAGGTTGCAGTGTCATTGAAATTCAAGAAGTAAGTTCTTCTACATGCCTTGTTCGTGATCGTTGCCAACGAAGGAGAGTGAGAAGAAGAGCTTGATATACCTCTCCTCTCAACCTATGAGTGCTCCAGAAACCTCCAACGCACACGAGCTTGAAATATTCTACATCAACATACACGAAGGTACTGTGACACACATTAAGGGAAGAGAAAGCATCACCAGACCTCTCTTTCCTGAGGAGCCGACTAAGAGGAGGAAGATCACCTCTACACCTAAGTGGCCCAAGGCCGCAACGCGTGCTCAAGCGTAAGGTAACATTTGGATTAATCTCATTAATAAGGGATTACATGACCACTACAGGCAAGAAAAAGGCTAGTGAGCAACCAACTTGCAACCACGACTCTCACCCCTAAATCCTCCTGAAGCAAAGAGGCGAAGGCTTGCCTACAAGATTGCCGCCCGTCTGCGAGTGCTCCCAGTGCACTTTGTGAATCCAGACACCACCAATCCCAAGCCAACCTCCTATCCGCGTGAAGATCACTTTGGATATTGTCCAAAGTGCTTTGGAGACCGGGTAAAAAGCCTCCCTGCCCTACCTTTGCTGCTAATTTTCAAGAAGTTATCTCAATCTAAGGAAACTATCTTAGTTGATGATGTGCTGCACATTAATGGTGTCACTTTCATTCGTCATGCTGATTATGGTAATAGCATCCAATTGTTGCTTGCTAAAAGGCTCAGCATTGTACAAAGTGTTGCCATCACGCCTTACGTCTTCACAGATGCATCAGGAAGAGTCGAAGTGATCCGAGGTGCTGACCTTCTGTGGCTGATCAGGCTCATTGGTCCGAAGGTGGTGCAACTAAGCTAGGCTCTTGTGTGTAAGTATGGATGCCAATAATGAGAATGATGATCCCCGCATGTTTCCTTTCCATTTTGTGCGTCATATCCGTGTGAATATTTGTATTGATAGAAAAATCTTTTATCAGCAAAGAATAGCCCTGTTGTTTGGAGCCGAGAGACTTGGGGAAATCTTGCGCTCTCCTCATCCTGTCATTCTACCCTTACTAGACTATTACCATTCCTTTGATGTGTCGATCTTCATCCTATTTTGAGCTAAGTTGTGCTAAAGCTCCAAATTGTAATTACCATACTCTATTTTAAAATAAATTGGAGCTGTTTGTGTAATTGTTTACTCTCTCACTTATGGCCTTCCCTAATTTTTATGGTAAGCCTGGGGAGGTTGCTCCAGACTTTTTGGATAATTTGGAAATGGCCTTTCTGGTATCGGGAAGGGATGACGAAGCTACTAAGTTAAGGGCCTTTCCTTTGGTCTTGAGGGAAGGTGCAAAATTATGGTATCAAACTTTGGCACCTGAAGAAAGAAGAGTCTGGGAGTCCTTAAAGATGGCCTTCATCGAAGAATTTCGCCGCCATGAGCCTCCAGAGGAGATATGGAGACAGCTCTTAGAGCTATGCCAAACATCACCCAATGACTATAGAAGCTATGAAGGAAAGTTTTCCAACCTGTGGGAGAAACGGTGTGCATCACTAGGTGAAGGAGAAAGGGCGCCAGAATGCCTAAAGAAGGACTGTTTCCTGGCAGGGCTTTACCCCATCCTTCGAGAAAAGGTAAAAGGTAAATTCCCAGATACCTTTGATAAAGCTATGACTTATGCAAGGGAGAAAGATAGGAAGTTAAAATTCCAAGCTCAACTACAAGGGGGAATGGAGCCTCCACTGCTAGCTCAACCTACGGCAAGGGTAGTAGCAGGGACAGAGCAACAGACCAAGAGTCCTCTCAACAAGAATTACTTCAACAAATCACCAATCAACTAGAGAGCCTGTCCATCAATCTGGTTCAAGGTGTAAGGGCTCCCCAACCAGGAAATGAACGAAATAGACAAGAAGGAAAAAGGCAAGCACGTGAGTACATTTGCTACAACTGTGGAGAGGTAGGTCACGGCATGTATTATTGCCCCCATCCACGACGCTATCAAGGAAATGGTAATCAAAGACAGCCTCCTCGCCAGCTGGTCACTCCTCCTCGAGCTAGGCCACTAAATGGACAAAATGCACATGTGGCTCCACCAATCCAAATATTGAGACCCCCTCCTCCACCACCACAAGCACCAGCAGAGATCCCTCCACTACCATCGGGAGGGGAGGACAGGGCTGTCTCTGTCATAAGTCTTGACAATGGTAAGGATAAAGGGAAAGAAAAAATGGAGGAAGCTGTTGCCATGACAATAAAGAGAGTTAGGAGACAAAGAACTGATGAAATGGAAGCTTCAGAGCCGGATAAAGGGAATGAGGGTTCCTCCCAAGTGATAGGAGACAAGAAAAGGAAGATTAGGTCAAGGAGGCACATAGGAGTAGAAGACTTTCCACTTGGGGTAGGATCCATACCTTACGACTTGGTAGCAGATGTGAGTAAGAAAGGAGCAAAGATATCATGGCAGCAACTCCTCCACCTTTCCCCAAAGATGCGTAGAACCTGGTCTAAGATGGTCAGCACCAGGAGGGCTAAGGCAAAGTCAGTTGGGTCTATTAGTGCAAGAGACATGAAGGATATCGTGCCAGTCATTGATGCAGAGATTAAGAGTCAGCGAGTCTCCAATGTGTACGTAGATGGTGGAGCCGAGATTTGTGTTATGACAGAAATTAATGCATAGGTTGGGTTTGGAAGTAAACGAGCAAACTTCCTTACAAGCTAAGATGGCAAATAATGTAAGGGTTGCTTGTGTGGGAAAGGTTAATGGAGTGAAGGTTTCAGCTTTTGGTGTGGCAATCTCAATTGATGCTTATGTGATCCCAACTAAGGGGGAGGGCTATCCGCTAATCCTTGGATGACCTTGGCTTATGGCTATGAAAGCTAGGCAAGATTGGGAGACAGGTTCCCTTGAGTTGCGACCAAATCATAAGGTAGGTGGCAAGCAACAAAAAATTGTGTATGACATGAAGCAGGGTAGACAACAAGACCTAGAGATGGAGACTTCTATGGATGAATGGAGCACAAGCAGCTGCTCTTCAGCTGAGGATGAGTCATCTGAGGAGGATGCTAGCTCTTTGGAAGTCATGGGTATAATACTGCGAAACCCAGAAGGAGAAGGTGGGCAAGACTCTCTAAACAAGGAAGAAGCCACAGGCTTAGAGGAGATGCTAGCTAAGGACCTACTAGAAGAAGAGAGAGAACCCTATTTGCAGGTACTAAAGAAGCATGCTGGCCTCTTTATAACTGATTATGAGCACATTAAAGGAGTGACGGTAACCCAACACCATATCCAATTAAAGGAAGGTGCCAAACCAGTGGTGCAAAGGCTAAGGAGATTAGGGCTAGTGCAACAAGATGCACTCTTAAAAGAAGTAAAAAGATTACTCAAGGCAAGATTTATCTACCTAGTGGAAGATTCTGAGTGGGTGTCTCCAGTTGTGGTAGCACCAAAGAAAAATGGGAAGTGGAGGTTATGTGTGGATTACAAGCCTCTAAATGTAGCCACAAAAAGGGACCATTTTCCTTTGCCTTTTCAAGATGAAATACTAAATGAAGTGGCTGGTCATGAAAGGTACACAGTGTGTGATGGGTACTCAGGCTACTTCCAAATCAGAATTGCAGATGAAGACCAAAGAAAGACTACCTTCATAACACCTTGGGGGTGTTTTGCTTATAGAGTTATGCCTTTTGGTTTAACTAATGCCCCAGCTACTTTCTAGAGGTTTATGAACTTGGTGTTTCAACCTTACTTTGGTAAGTCCATACGAGTCTTCATTGATGATTTTTGCATTTACAGCTCTAGGGAAGTACATCTGTCCAAGGTTGATGAAGGTTTCACCCGTCTGGCCCAATTGGGTGGGCAATTGAATAAAGACAAGTGCCACATAGGTGAGAGCAAGGTCACTCTACTAGGCCATGTTGTGTCTCAAGATGGTATTGAGGCTGACCTTGAAAAGGTAAAGACATTGTTAGCTTTACCTACTCCTTCAAACGTGAAGCAACTAGTCTCCTTCATTCAAAAGGTTCGCTACATGGGACGATTCATACATCTCCTTTCTCAGGCAATCTATCCTTTGCAGCAGCTCACTAAACACACTACATTGACATGGAGTGAGGAGGCTGAAAGGTGCTTTCAAGAAGTTAAAACCATTTTGAGCTCATTGCCTGTCGTCCTACAACCCACATGGGGTGAATTATTCTATGTAAATCCTAGTGTAGGTCCAGAAGCTCTAGGAGCTGTCTTGATGCAAAAAGACCCAAAGACATCTCTCATGAGACCAGTCTACTTCTCTAGTAGAGTGATGACAGCTGCTGAAAAGGGTTTCAGCGCAACTGAGCAATTGGTGCTAGCTCTTAAGTTTGCAGTGGAGAAGTTTCAGGCTTACTTACTTCCGAGACAATTTGTGGTGATCACAACTGAGGAGGTTTTTCCATATGCCCTACAACACATGGAATTGTCTCAAAGAATAGCAAAGTGGGTGGTGCAGCTTCAAGAGTTTGACTACACACTACAAGTAGAGGATTCCACCCGTGCTTGTTTGGCAGATGTCCTCACACAAAGGTGTTATGAGAAGGCCAAGAAAGAGGCACCTAGTAAGGTAACACCTATCCCGGAGCCTGAAGTTCTACTGGGAGCACACAGTCTGTATTTTGATGGGGCTTAGAAGAGGACCAAAGACAAGGCATTAGCAGGCATAGTAATATTAGGTCCAGAGAAGGAGAAGATCTTTGCAAAAGGGTTTCATCTAAAAGAGGTTCATTCTAACAATGAGGCAGAGTACCATGCCCTTGTTTTAGGGTTGCAATGTTGTCTTTCTCAGGGCATCACAAAGCTAAATGTTTTTGGTGACTCCATGTTGATTGTTAAGCAAATGGTTGGTGTATGGGCCTATAAAAATGACAAATTGTCTGTTAAGATGAGGGAATCAAAGGCCTTGTTCAAGGGTTTTAAAGAAGTTCGAGTGCACTTTGTACCTAGATATCAAAATCGAGAAGCAGATGCCTTAGCAGGTGAAGAACTACAAACTCTCATAGTAGGTGCTATCCTTGTGAAAAGTCCTTTATACTAGTGAATGAGGAGGAGCTGCATGATTTACTTTACTTTCTTGAGCATTGTGAAGCACCCTCTGGTATGAGTAAAAGTGAACGTAGGTGGTTGGCAAAAAAGGCTACCAGCTATAGCTTAGTGAATGAGGACTTGTATTGTAGAGGGAAAGATGCTGTCTTAAGGAGAGTTCCTGCATCCCAAGAGATAAAGGATATTTTTTTTAGTTGTCATGAAGGTGTGTGTGGTGGCCACTTTGCACAAGAGATTACTAGCAGAAAGATTTTACAAGCAGGGTTCACGTGGCCAAGCCTCCATCAAGATGTACAACATTGGTGCCGCACATGTGAGGTTTGCCAAAAAGCTGGACCAAGGCGTCTTACCCATGAAAATCAGCATCCAATCAAAACCTATGGGCCATTTGAAAAATGGGGGATAGATGCAATAGGGCCACTACCTTGCACTCAATCAGGGAAGGAATACATCATTATGGGGGTGGAGTACATGACCAGATGGGCAGAAGCTCGTCCCACAAAGCGCATCACAACCAAGGACGTGAGTGATTTCATTTTTGAATGCATTTGTTGCCGTTTTGGCACACCTTTGGAGATTCTCTCGGATAGGGGACCGGGATTTCGAGCTGATTTAGTTGGGCAATTGATGAGCAAGTTAAAAATCAAGCGCAGGCACTCTACACCATACTACCCTCAGTGCAATGGTCTTGTGGAAAAGGTAAATGGTCTTATATGTAAAATCATCACTAAGCAAGTGCATTTACATCCTAAGGCATGGGACAAACACCTAGATGCAACAATTTGGGCCTACAGAACATCCTTTAAAACATCCTTGGGGTATACACCTTTTCACTTGGTTTACGGGCAAGAGGCACTATTGCCTATAGAAGTGGAGCTAGCGAGCCTCCGAGTTCTAAAAGCACATCAAGAGGATAGTCAAGAGAAGCAGGTGGAAGGAAGAATCATCGATTTGGAGAGGTTAGGGCTAGATCGAGAGTCAGCAGTAAAGTACTATGCAGCCCAGGCAGAGAAGAAACGAAAGAAGTTCAATCGCAACCTTGTCAAGAAAGGTATCAAGGAAGGTTCTTTAGTGCTCAGATACGACAATCGCTTTGATCGCAGGAAGGATGGTAAGTTCTTGCTTAAGTAGGAAGGCCCTTTTGTAGTGATACAGAGGTTCTCAAATGGTAGTTACCAACTAGGTGACCTAGATGGTAAGGTACATCAGACCCCGGTAAATGGTTGGCGATTGAAGGCCTACCAATGTCGTCTTTCACAGCCATATGCTGGTGAAATCAAGGCTAAGGATGGTTCAGAGAAGAGCTCATCATATTCGAGCTCCAACTAAGGTAACAATCATGTACATAGTCGTTTCAAAAAAAAAAAAAAAAAGGAAAAAAAGAGAAGAAAAAAAGAAAAAAAAGAGAATGCTACCAATGAAAGCGGATATTGACAATGGATGGGGTATGGCTTTCAAGGGTCTAGGAGACCAGTTGTTAGTCATGGATGGATACAATTATTCATCAGAAAGGACTAAACAGGGTGCATCAGCCAAGAAAGCAGTAACATGGCAAATTCAATTGGTACCAGGTGGGTAAGTATTCAAGAGAATCCTATTGTAGCACAACCTACAGCTAGAGGCATCAAATACCTCTAGCTTAAGGGGGAGGGCTATATGATGCATGGTTTTTAGGACCCCTTCTGAAGATGCAATAAAGGCACAGTCAGTTGTTGGGGAGATGAGGATACTCTAGTCCAAGGGATCTCGAAAGAGAAGAAAAATCTACTTCACAAGCACCAAAGAGTAAAAAGTGCCATGGACAGAAGATACGTGGGAACGAGCTCTTATGCGTGCCTACAACCTATATCTTACAGAATAGCCCATTCTAGGTGTGAATTTCTAGTGAAATTTACACGAGGATGTTCGTGTGGACTCACAGCACAGCATACTCCGTTTTCACCTTTTTACCGATAGTAAATATTTTTTACCACAGTAAATATTTTTTACCTACAGTAAATATTTTTCACCTACATGGTAAATACAAATCACTTTTTACCTACAATAACTTTTTTTTACCCATGGTAAATATTTTTACTGCACCATAAGTATTTGGTAGGTAACAGTTCACTGTTACTAGAAGCAATGATTGGGCATCAACAATGCAGTTACAGGAGGAGAAAAGGGGAAAATCTTATGGTAAAGGTGAGTCAACAGGGATAAAGACTTTTGAGTTGAAAAGAGACATGCTGATTTTTTCAAAGAACACATGTCAAAAGAAGCCATGGTTGAGGATTTTTTGAGAATTTGATATTCAGGAGGACCCAGCAGGTCCCCCCCTGACATGTGCAGAACCTCCAGTTTCAACATCCACCTTACCTGCTCTTAAATGCTGGTCAAGGCCTTATCCCCATGTGTCACAATCAAAAAAATCAGCATTTACCCTCCCTTCTCACATCACTCTAGAGAATATCTTGATGGTGACATATCAGATGACCTCAATCTGTTGACCACCCTAAGCAAAAAGTAACCCCAATCAGCGGATTTAAGCATGTTTATCCCTAATCCTAAAACCTCTCAGAAACCTATATAAGGAGGCCTTCTCTCACTCAAAACCAACACTTCAACCACTTCACCAAGCAACGAAGCTATGACGACATTGCTCACAACGAGGAGCTATGGGTGGAGCTCTACTCTCTCTCTCTCTCTCTTTCTCTCTCCCTCTAGTATGCTACATTACTAGCCCTAAAACCTAAATAAGGAGTCTTCTCTCATGCTCCATGGCCACCATCCTCGCCATCATTCTCTAAGGTATTGATGTGTTGCTAGTAGGATCATACCTACTTGCTGGGTTGATTGTTTTTGACAAGGGATTATGCCATCCTTGGCTTGCTTCTCTATATCCTTGTTATGTATGATCAGATGCCGTTGTATTGTTAAGCTGATGTCTTGTGTATATATATGCTACATAAGGTCCCTAAGCTTCGTTTCTATGTGTTTCTCCATATGTTTTGATGCCATCATAATGCCAGAAGTCTCACTTCCCTATGTGCACTATGTGTGAGGTCCCTAAACCTCTTAATTTAGGGTGGTGCCCCCTTTGTTTTGTTCTTTGCTTGTTTGCATGAGGCGTGGTTTGTGGAGTGTGCCCGAGTACAGAGGCCACCCGATTGCACTGCTCTTTTTCCCGCTATCATATGCTAACTAGCATAGAGATATGCTAACAAGCATACACATTATGCTAGCTAGCAAAGAAGGTATGCTAACTAAATTTTGAATGCTTGTTAGCATGCACCAAATGATAGCTAGCATACAAGGTATGCTAGTTAGCATACTGAGTATGCTAATTATCATATCTTGTTTTCTAGTTATCATACTTGCATGCTAGACATCATACACAATGTTCTAATTAGCATAAAAAGTGTGCTAACTAGGAAACAGGGTATGTTAATTAGCATATTAAACAGGGTATGTTAATTAGCATATTTAATGTGCTAACTAGGAAATAGGGTATGTTAATTAGAGTATTAAATATGCTAATTAACATACCCTGTTTCCTAGTTACAGGGTATGTTAATTAGCATATTTAATGTGCTAATTAGGAAACATGGTATGTTAATTAGCATATTAAATATGCTAATTAACATACCCTAGTTAGCACATTAAATATGCTAATTAACATACCCTGTTTCCTAGTTAGCACATTAAATATGCTAATTAACATACCCTGTTTCCTAGTTAGCACACCTTTTAGCACACTTTTTATGCTAATTAGAACATTGTGTATAATGGCTAGCATGCAAGTATGATAACTAGAAAAAAAGGTATGCTTACGCATGCTAATTAGCATACCTTTTTTCTAATTAGAGTGTGCTAACAAGCAAACATGGTATGCTAATTAGCATACTTTTTATGCTAATTAGAACATTGTGTATGATGGCTAGCATACAAGTATGATAACTAGAAAAAAAGGTATGCTTATGCATGCTAATTAGCATACCTTTTTTCTAATTAGCATAGTTGCATGCTAGCCATCATACACAGTGTGCTAACTAACATACAGGTAATTAGAACACTGTGTATGATGGCATACACAATGTTGTAACTAGATTAAAAAGCATGCTAATAAGCATATTACATATGCTAATTAGCATACCCTATTTGTTAGTTAGCACACTGTGCACTAATTAGCATATTTAATATGTTGATTAACATACTTTGTTTCTAATTGGAAAACTCTCTATGCTAGTTAGCATGCATAGTTTGTTAACTAGCATAGAAGGTATGCTTATTAGCATACACAATATGCTAACTAGCATACAAAAAATGCCAACTAGTATTCACATATGCTAGCTAGGATAATTAGCTGTGCTAACTAGCATACACAATATGCTTACCACCATGACAATGTATGCTAGCTATATCTCATAGTATGCTAACTAGCATAACTAGGTTTTCCAACTACCATACACAATATGCTAGCCATCTCATAGTATGCTACCATCTCATAGTATGCTAACTAGCATACCTTCTATGCTAACTAGCAAACACAGAGCTACTGTAGGAATTAAGGCTGGATAACTGCTCCTTAGCATTATCTTACCAGAACTCTGTGTGATTGGAGGTCTCTGCTCTGTGACCTTGCCACACCATTCAACTGGTATCCTCTATTGGCAGGTGTAATCTCTACATTTGGTCCCCAGGGAGCATGTAGCAACAAAGTAGATCAGGTGATAGGTATGCTCACATGCCATTTTGACCATTGCACTAATTTTGTGTACTTCTCGTGGTGGCAGACCATAGCCAACAGACCATAGCCAATACACTCGTTGCTTGTTGTCCCATCGCGTACCCCTCCTACACTCTGTAAAAGTGTCCATAGCTATCTTGCATATGGCAGTGGGGATGAAGGAGCCTTGTATCATCCTACTTATTTGCATGAGCAGCTGTAATTGACGATCACAGGCGTGCACTTTTGCTTCCTGCACCTCCACGTTAATCTACAAACCAATCAAAACAAAAGCATGGTAAGTACATATGATAGTTGTGCACATATTCAAAACAAAAGGTTCAATCACAAAAACCATCGGCACTTACACGAAGACAGGTTATGTCAATATCAACAACAGTGGGGGTGTCCTCACTGTGATGAAACCCCAAACCATCTAGTGTCTCTTTTAGTGTCTTGATCTTTACCTTCAGCTCTATTTCTCTCCTTGCATCCACATTGCTAGTGAGGCCTAAACACTGCAATTCATTCTCAGTGTCATGAATCTTATGTCTCATAGCAAGTACTACAGGGCTGACCATATCATGGCTTACTTTCAAAACCTCGCAGCTTCAAGCTCTTGACCTGCATTCTTGAGCTGTTGTTTAGCATCCTGTAGTCGATTTCTGAGATGGTCACTTGCACTCACGATGTGCTACAAATCAAAGGGCCCAAAATATGATAGGCTTGCTGTCACTTTGTGAGAGCTGTTAATAAAGAGGGGTGTTGCCCTGGTAGCAAAAACAACATTCGAAGCTACTTGGCTAGCACAATTGTCCTTTGTTTTCGTGGAGCGTCCTCTATTTTTTGACTTGAGGGGTGGGTATTATGCACCCTCCAAATTTCAACATAGGCATCGTAGTATCCTTTTTCTCAAAGGTCCTACAAATGCAGGACAACAAACTCAGCCCAATTGAGGTGCATGATTGAGCCACTCACAATTGCCACTGGATTGAATTGTTTTACAAAACCCTTCACAAAAGCCAAATTAATTTCCATGTTGGTGGGGACCTTCTGGTACACCCTGTAGTGCAGTTGAAGTACTTGGTCGTACATGTCGCTAAGAATGCTACTACATTTGAAATGATATTTGCTGTGATCCTTTGCCTCTTTGAATACATTGAACCACTTCATATCTGTAATCTGCTCCCACTTCACCAATTTGGGGTCGACACCGTCCATGGAGAGGCCATGGACAACATTAAACTCTTCTATTGTTACACAAAAAATTTCCTCAGTGGGATGTTCAGCTTGGGAGCTTTCCATAGGCCTGCACACACACAAGATTAAAAGATTAAAGCCTTACAAAACCCCACTAGAATAGGGTTGTCAAGTAATTTCTACAGAGGCAATTGCGCGGGCTCTCCTTAGATGCAATCATCTAAGCATGCACCTTGAATGCCTAAGGCAATGCACAAGCACTTGATTAGTTTGAGAGAATCCACGACAAGATTGCGGCCAGGGGCTACTGCAAAAACAAGCATATAAGTTGAATGCAACATATGCATAGCAACACAAGTTTCTCATGGGTGAGAGGATTCAAAAACAGATTCGTAGTTGGGGACTGCTGGAGAAATGTGTCATGATTTGCTTGTGTTTACAACTTCCAAATGTGGCCCCCTCATTGGAGAGAGAGAGAGAGAGAGAGAGAGTACGTGAGTCCTGCTTCCCCTTCCTTGCATGCATGTACTTTGACATTGGGGATCCTTGGGAATTAGAAGCCTTCAATCTTTTGCAGGGCGGAGGAGAAGCAACAGAACCTTTGCCCCTCGACTTCATTCTCGATGGAGTACTATCAAGAGAGCTGTCGGAGGTGGTTGGCTCCAGTGGTGAGCTATCCTCCACTTGGGCTAACTACCGGCCTCTGATTGCAGACCTGCTTGCAGCTCGCAATTTCTTTCCTCCCTCTCTCTGACCTGTGGCCCCTGCACCGTGCTTCCCTCCATGCATCATGTCTACACCACTACCTCAACGTAATGACTGAGATTAACTGTTTGAGATTTAAAAAATATTACGATTCATTTTCTTGAAGTCCGAGTAGTTCATGATGGTGGCGCACACACTTGAAAAAACATGACTATCCTATCCATGTGTTATGCTTACAAGATGTGTTGCATATGTTAACTAGCATAAAAAGCACAACACGTTAACATGCTTTCACTCGTATAAGACTTAGTGTCTTTGAGGTCATAGGATACCTTTTGTGGTGAGTTTTAATTAGAGTATGTTTTTGTCTTATGCCACTCATTGTAAGATTCTCAAATATTTTTCTTTTTTCTTGAAAGGCTAAGGTCTTCCTTTATAGCTATCAATACATGGAGCCTAAGTGTAGCCTAAGAGAGTTGGGATTTTCTTTGTAATTTGCAGTTAAGAGGCTTGTGTTTTTTGTTACGTAGCCTAGAGCTAGTCTCCCATGTTATTATGGCTAAAGGGTTCTAATTCCAAGCCACACATGGTGAGTTCTTTTTAGAATAACATATGTCAACTTATGGTCTTGTGGTCATAGAATGCTAATGCCATAGGTGCAAATTATGTCGCTTTCTATGACTAAAATTAATAAAAGTCTTGTAGAAGACGAGAAACCAACCTTTAGTATTAGGGTCATAGAGTTTTTTGTGGAGAAACTAGTAAGGCCATATGTAGGATCATACAATGCTAATAGTCTTGCTTCATATGGCCACAATTTGTTAAAGTGTGGCCAGAGATCAAACAGATCCCTATGAACCAAAGGCCATAAGGTGATATTTCTAAATAAAGGCACTTTAAGAATGTAAAAAAGAATGTTATTTGTCCTAAAAGATCCATGTTTTTTATTGAAACTATTTATATAGGGATCTCAAGTGCCTTGTCAAAAGTGTTAGGATCATAGGGTGTTGATATTATAAAGTGCTCTTCATTTTTTGGACTTTTTGTAAGGTCTCGGACCCTGAGCTAAAAGTACACCATTGTACCATGAAACAATCATAATGAAAAAGTTACTATTTTTAGCAGTTTTTCAAAATCTATCGATGCCATGATGTTTAGAATGTTATAAAGCTTCCGAAAGGGAATTAAAATAAATTTTGTGGAAAAATTCCAAAAATAGTAAGTCTTTGGTCACCCGACCCGTCTACTTTTAACCGTCTCGAAAAACTGCACGCGTACCCCGAATTTGAAAAAATGCATTTTCGTACCCCGGGGGCTGCTAAATATGGCACGTACTCGGACAGATACACCTTCTTAGTTAGAGCTTAGTATAGCAATTTAAGGCCTATTTAAGAGTATGCTTACACACACACACACACACAAACACACACACACACACACAAACACACACACACACACACACACATGCTCACACACCCACTCAGTACACACACACACACACACACACACACACACACCTTGGGGAGGTGCTGCTGGCACACATAGTTTTTGGAGAAGAAGCAAAGGAGGGAATTGCTGCCCGATTCTCGTCTTGAGAACTCCATTGGATCAGAATTTCGAGTAGATTTCAGCCCCTAATCACGGTAATATCGATTTAATTTATGCTTTTCTACAAATCTCTTCATCATTCTCTTACTTCCTCATGTGTTATGCTTAATCATAGCTATATTTCTTAATAGCTGCTCTCTAATTCTCCATATCATTATTCTATTACATAATCATCATCCAATAGTTAATTATGCAAGCCATTAATCTCTCCTAATCATAGATTAATGCATGATTAGTAAGAAGAAATCTCCCGCTAGTTAGCATATTAATTAATTGTCAAGCCGGTAATGATGTGGATTTGGTCAATTTCATTCTATTACCACACAATATTGGAGTAACTAAGTTGGATTCAATTTATTCATAGATTAGGATGTAATTAAAGAAAATTAATCCGTCATTAATCCACCAGAAAGGGAATATCCTCTCACCTATGCATATGATGATTCTGCCTTTCTCTACTTACTTTAGAAAGGTGATTAAGCATGTATAATTCACCTCTCTTGTGATTTAATTAGTAAAAATCTGAAATTCTTAATTACCTAGGCCAAGTATTTAAATTTTAGAGTCAGTTCCCATAGAGCATGTAAGGTACTATCCAGAAAATACTATGTCTTGAAGGAAACCTAACCATCTCGTATAGAATGAATTGTTCAGTGATTCTAATCAGTCATCTTGATTGTTATGGTACTCTCGGACATTAGTTCTTTTCTCCAAGTTTGTCAATTAAGTAGTGAGTATAAAATGGCCCCGGTAAAGAGAACTCGCTTCGGTGGTGCCCACGACCGCGAGGCGGGAACAAGCAACGTGAATGGGAAAGGAAAAGCTCCCATGGACGACCAAGTATCGGCCATCTCACGGGCCAATGGCAAGGAAATGGATGAGGTAGGTCACATTTTTAATTCAAGTTTTTCTCAATTTAACATTGCCTACGACAAGTTAGGAAAGAACATATCCCTAAACTGTTGAAGAAATCCGACGGAAACCTCAGCATTTGAATTCAATTGTATATTAAATTCTAAGTAGGAAAGATGGTTGATGGATATACTGTTTGAAATAGGAAAGAATGTCTGCTAGGAAAAATTTAGCTCGGCATGTTCATTTCTATTTCGAATGTTGATACTGGTCCGAACCCCCTCCTGATCACAGGGGGCAGAGTTCTTGGTTAAGGGCTCTTGAATCCACGTCTAATGGTTAACCGGTGGGAGCCCACGTCTTGCTTTCTATGCGGAGGGAATGTCCATGTCGTGCTTTCTATGCGGTGGACATACCTAGTTGTATGGGCAGCTAGGCGACAACGGGAGGAGTAAACTCTCGCTGAAGGGGGGATGTTGTACCTCCAGAACATTGGAATTTAAATGAATAAGTTTGAGTATAATTTTTACTAGAGTTACTGTCTTGGTGCCGCTTTGTAATACTGATTCAAGGGCTGTTTTAACGAACCCTGTGAATCGGAATCTAATCAAGGAACTTATATGTTGAACAACCTCGTGGTAGTAATTAGGACACACAAGGAAGTGTGAGTGTGGGGGTGGAAAGTGGGGGCTTGGCTCAGGTTGCCAATGCCTATGAGAAGGGTGGTCCCGATTGGTTGGGAACTCTCCGTCCCCATAGTGTTTAAATCGACACTAGTAATACTCATTGCCCCTAGAGCGGCGAAGTCTCAAGTGTACGTGCCTCTGAAACATTGGGAAAAAGGCACTCGGGATTTCTCTCCTCTTGGAAGGTGGGTCTTAGGATCGCTAGATAAGTTAAGTGCGCTTCCCCTCCGAGGTGGAGCTAGATCTCATTGCTAGTAGGCTCGAACTCGACTCACTTTGTGATGAGAGATCGTCCGCTAGATGAACCCTGAACCACTTTGCTTGCTTCCTCTATAGATCTAGTGGCCACCAGGTTTACCATCAGATCTACCGTTTGAGACGGCGGGGTGGGGACCTCACACTTTTGCTAGCATCATCTCAAAAGAAATCCACACAATCTCACTATTATAGTCTGCATTAGTCTATCAGTGGATGAAAGGTCCATATCACCATGCACCCTAATTCCTAGATCTTGAGCTACTAAAATGTTTTGGATGGATTTTCTTCTGGCATTGTACATGCTTTGGAACTTGCTTCAGCTTCTTTTTTCATAACATCACTCTTCAAAATCATCTTTTATGTTTGCAATGGTTTACCTTTAGGAACTTGTATATTTTGGTAAAATTCTTCAAGAACTCTTTGGTCACCATGGATATCCATAGACTCTTTAACAAAAGGTTCAATAGCTTGAAAATCCTTTGTACCAATAATCTTCGGTAAAACTTTGTCAACCACAATATCATGTTGAAGGACTGCAAGTTTTAAAGAATACCTACTGTTAGCTTTGGAAGCACCTACAACTCAGATGGATTTTTTTGTTACACTCTTAGAACAAAATTAGAGAGTATCTAAATTATAAATTTGGTATCTAAGAATACATTTAATAGTTACGTGATAATACATTTACTAAGACCAAGGATACCCTTGTAACATAACTTGTAGAAAATTTAGGACCATTTGAAAGGCCTTATGGATGCATGGTCATCTTTGATTACAAGGTTTTGATAATAGCTTTCTTGAAGAAAAACACATTTTACCTTGTGGCCTAAGGGTCATAGCATGAACTTTGTAGGTACCTTGAAGATTCTATGGGAGCTTAAAATATGCCTTCTATGGTCTTAGTTCTACAAGAATTTTTCTTTATTGGTAATTAAAATAGAAAGCAATCTATAGTCTTAGAACCATATGGTACGTTATACTCCCTATGGCATTAAGGCCATAGGGCCTATATGGAGTATATTATAAAAACTTAGAAGATTTTTTTGCCTTTGGGCCAGATAATGCATTTTTATGGTCTCACATTAACTCCTTAGCCTATCTACTTTACATTACGTAGAGCTTGGGCCAAATGGTTTCGTTTATGTTAGTTACAAGCCCTAAGGCGATAGGGTGGCCAAAGTGCCCATCTAGATCCTATGACCATAATGTGCTTTGTTCTAAACTTAAGGGACCACAAACTTATTCTTTTGCACCTCCATATTGACACTCTATGGTCCTAGGGCCATAGGGTTCTCACTATGTTTTTTTGGGACATATGATGTTGATCATAGGTTTCTTCAAGAAAATCACATTTTATCCTATGGCCTAAGGGCCATATGGTACTGATTTTGCAAAAAAAAAAACCTTTTGTGTTTTTCCTAGCTTAATCTTATTTAAAAGATTATTAAATCTTAATTACAAGCTAGGGAATCTACATCCTTATTGTATATATGATCCCTATGATTCCAAGGAAATAAGTTGACATATCGTCTTCCATAAGTTTGGTTTATAATCAACACACTATGACCCTAAGATCCTTAACAAGATAGCTAGGCCAAAGGAAATTTTTTTGACACTTTTAAAGAGTCTTTAGGTGACATAGAATAACCACCCTATGGCCTTAAGGCCATAGGGTGTCATGTGATATTTCACAAGGTGTGTTCATAGATAGCCTAGTGATGACGGTAGGGTCATAGGGTGTTGAATTCTTTTAATACACTTACTATGAGCACTCTATATTCTCCTATGTTTGTAGAGATATCTTGTGATATCTAAATATATTACCATGTGATACATCTAAAATTCATCGTAAAGTCCAAAGGATATAGAACTCTAAGGCCATAAGGTTCCCTCAGTAAACCCCTAGCCTTACTGTTTCCAGAATGAACCAAGTGTTTGGTGGCATACCAACCTGTAGAGTCATGAGTAGATTTCTATTATTAATGCCCATATAGGTGTCTTTGGGGGGTCTAAGTACCCCTCTAGATATTCTATGTCAGCACCCTATGGCCCTAAGGCTGTAAGGTAGCCCAAATGCTCTTGGGTGGCTTATGTGCCCTTCTAGAGATTCTATGTAGATACCCTATGGCCCTGAGGCTGTAGGGTAAGCCCAATGCTTATGTGCCCTTCTAAAGATTCTATGTCGGCATCCTATGTCCCTAAGGCTTTAGGATAGCCCGAATGCTTTTGGACTTAGCTTTCAAGTATTACATAATATATCTTATGACCATATATATGTAGGGTGCTATTTGCAACAATCTATCCATATGATATATAGACACCTAAATTTAATTTATTTATTGTGAAAATACTCAAACTCACAAGTTAAATCTACCACAATATGTCCATATGATATCTAGACACTTAAATATAATTCATTTATTGTGAAAAAACTCAAACTCACACGTTGACATTTTTTCAAAGAAAACAAATCAAGAAAAAGAACAAACTAAATATCAAGATTTTTAACATCATGGGTGGACTTGAAATGGGAGAAAGAAAAAAATAATAAAAATAACAATCTAAACATCAAGGATGTAGTATCATGGGTGGCTAACTTAACATTTTTCCTGTAGAATTTCAAGAATGGAATTAACACTTTCAATTAATGGTTATTCAATTTCTTCTTCCTCTAACTCCTTGGCATTGAATTTCTATGTGGTATCCACACCTGTCCACCTTCTAAGATCAAGGTCTTCATCCACTATGGAATCGCAATGAGCTTTCAATTATGTCATGTAATCACTAGTGTAGGCAATTTATATCACCTTACACTATTTTTGTAGTGCCTCTTTAGTCCCATAGCCTAATGATAAGATGTCAATTACTTGATCATCTTCTTTGACATAGATGCATTTGATTGCATGGCGAACAAAAAAAGCTTTGGTTGTGGTCACAACATCATACTTCTTGTCGTTGATGCAGAGAATGCATTGGCTCCAACAAGGACTCTTTAAAACTAGAGTAGTTGGTGTATTGCTCTGCTTGACTAAAGAATGCCCATAACTGAAAAAATACCTCACAGAGAGAACATGTTTGGATGGTCTCTGGTGATGCTATTAACGAGCTCAAAGATAGAACATGCATTTCATACCATCCAAGTTTTTCAGAAATTGCCTTCTCTAGGAAGCAACATGCTGATACTTAACTAAGCCAGCAATTACAAACTTTGATGGTTGATGTGCTACCCCACATACTCCATCAATTACTTTACCAAATTGGATAACACTCCAACCACTATATATAAGACTTTTGTGTGTCATATCTATGATATAGCCACCAACAAAGATTGCAGTTAGAATCTTGACGAGTTTACCCTTGTAAGTTAATGTGGGCGTCCTTTGTTGCATCTACATAGAGCACAATATGACCCTAGGGCCATATATTTTCCCTTTTTTCAGTTTGTTGTCCAATTACATAAACAACAAACACACTATGACCATAAGATGGTCAATGTACAAGTACAAAGCTCCGTACTGACACATTTGCCATGTAATTGTCCAAATACTTTGTGCTGGTTTGTTTAGCTGAAACCTCCTTAGAAGTATGGGTTTTGATCATGGTCATAGAGTATGCATGTTTGTAGCCACACAAAAAGTTTCCATTGGGAGTGTATGTGAAATGGACCCAAATGCATATTTTTTAGGCGTGCTTTTTGGCAAAGGAAATATATCGGTGTTAGTTCATTTGTGTTCTGAAAAGAATCACTTGTTCCATTTCAACAATAAATGCATTGGCAGTGGGAGATGCTTTTCACAGTATTGTGAAATGGAGGATTGGGTTGCTACTACAGGATATGAATGAGATGCAGTACAAAGGGGTTTCTATGTCTAAGATTGATAAAGCAATGGGAACAAGCACAATGTGATGGATGATTTGCAAGGAGGTTTGGAAGGATAAGAGGGTTCAACTATGGGATGAAAGAAAAAAAAATGTATTAGCCAAAGGGGTTGCTATGTATGTGTCCATTTGATTTTGTAAACTTTGGCAAGCTAGGTGAAGATAACATCGGTATCGACATTGAAACATCCTATGCTGGTGAGGCTAGTATTTCTGCAAAATTTGATGTATGCATCATTAATCTTGTTTTTTGGTCTATCAAGAGAGTGAAAAATATGGATGGAAAAGCATTGTTACGATATGAGTATTTACATGCTACAAATGGATTACAAGATACATGCATTTATTCATCTAATTTGGAATAGCCTATTTCAAGAAAACAAAAGTATTGCATTATAAATAGGAACCCAAAAATATCTGTGAAATCTTCTAAGAAATCCACTCAAGCATCCCTATCATTTGTACAACTTGTTTCAACCATAGATTGTTGTTCTAGAATGATGTTATCAATATACCAACCGAGATAAGGTCATGGCTATGCGCAATCAATTTTGGGGACATAATTTGTAGAATAGAACCAACTATGTGTATGCTACACTTTTCATAAGAGTAGAACTATGGAAGATGGTAATAGAGAAACCTTGCTTGCAATATCCAACACGTATAAGCAAATAGAAATTTTACATGATGTCAATAAAATACTTGAGAGTATGAGTCTCAAGCCAATGCCTAACACTACATTTAATAGGATTTAGAATATAGAGTTTGCTAATTTGACCTTGTAAAAAACAAGTGAGTTCTCCAAATGTGTTGTGTGTAGTTGGATAAAGTCTCAACTAGTAGAGTCAACAAAGGATGATGAACTAATTGCATGTTTGAAGAATAAATGTAGAATATACATGATGCAGTAACAAAGTTGTAGGAATGCGTACTACACTTGGTGTAAGTTCTCATAATTTCAAAAGGATAAGTATTTATGCATTATACATAAAAGAAGAAGACACCAATACCTAGATTGCATAAATATCATTAATAGGAATGATAATGCATGGACATGGTCATTAGATGTATGGTAATTTCTCACTTAATGGTCTATGTCCTTCATCCCAATGCTACAATTGATTTCCTTGCATTATGCTTATACAATTTAAAAAGAATAGAAACCATGGACTAGGAGATTTATGCCATGACAGTATGCCATGTAGTGACATAACATTATTGAATGCATTGAACTCAAGGACAACTCTAGACCACCAAAATCGAATGAAGCAAAAGCGTGAGAGGAATGCATCAACAATAGCACCATCGTTGGCTATTGAAGGTGTGGGACGCATGTCTAACCTCACCATCCTATCTTATTGCAGTATTAGCGAGAACCATGATTAATTTATTAAACCATGGGACAGAGCTGACTCAACTAGTGCATAGAGGCTACAAGAGGTTTCCAATCTCTCGGAAAACAACTAACAACTCGCATCTAACTCAAGCTACACTCAAGTGACTGAAATCACTAAAAGCCAATCGCTCATCGACAAGCAAATCACATCCGTTACAGCATCAAATAACATCCAAACGTAATGAAACTTCTAGGACAAGTTTATAAGACCTAAGCACACATGCCTATGGTCTCAAATCCCACTTTAGGTCAAGTTCCAAAATCGCGATTATTAATAGCAGTGGATTTTTAACCTAGTTGTTTTTGATCCAGAATTTATCTAAATGCTTAGCAATGATGCCCCAATACCCCGCCTATGCTTAGTTTTTGATTTAAAAGTGTAAATTTCTAGTTATGATGAGATTAGGCTGTACGTCGGCGACGCCAAAAGCTACAAAATACTGTGAATGGCTTGCGTCAATGCATAGAGCTCTTACCTGCGGTTGCAATGCAACAAACGCATTCGCAATATGACAACCGGGGAGGGAGTAGGAAGCGCAAGAAGGAGAGAAGTGAGTGCCGTTAGCTCACGCTGTGTATTTCTTATCCAAAAAATTATAAAAACTTACAAAAATTGGCTTTTATACCTTAGCCAAGGTTTTTGGGTGGTGAAAACTAATAATCTTGAGTTCTACCAAAGCTGGGTGATGACTGGCTGATACAATTTGGAAGCTTGTAGCCCCGACTCATTAATTACAAAGTTTATATCCAAGAAATAGGAGTTACAATATTCCCGATTTATCAAAATAATAATTGTTTTACAAACAAAACTCCAAAAAATGGCGTGCGTGTTAGCTTGCTGCTAACATTCCCCCCCTCCTCGCCTATGTCGTCCCTTGACACAGCTTTATGGACTGAAGTAGTCTTCGGGTTGATGGCTGGCAAGGCGGTCTTTAAGTGCGTCCAGTGCCTTCTGGTATCTGATTCTTCGTTCTTTGTCAGGCACTTGCAAAAATTGCATGGTGACTTGATTCTTCAGCTCCACCACTGAGTAGCCTACAAACTTGGATGTTAGGTTGCTCCTGTGCAAATATCTTCGTTCACCAGGTGAAGAATCCAGTGTATAATGCTTCTCAAAGGCTAGCATATTATTTGATGGCAGGAACATGCATCTGGCATAGAATCCGTAAAGGACCTCTTCTGAAGGTTGCCCACTCAGATCGTAGCATAAGCCTTTGTTTCCTTCCAAGAATGAGAGCCATGGGGCTCCTGTTTGCTCAGGCTCATTAAAAACTTGTATACATGTGAGTAGCATCCTGAAGATCTTATATAACATTGCACAGGAGAGATTTGGAAGACTCTTGAAGAAAGACATGGCTCCCGTTAGGGTTTTCACCATGTATTCCTCCGTCGCTTGGCCTCTCTCTGGAGCTGGCAGCCTGGGGAAGTTGAGCCAAGTTGGCCTCTTCTTTTGTACTGCTTCATGCTCTTGCCATGTCCTCATTCTGGGTACAGGACAGAATGCTGGATCTCTTTGTAGGGCTGCAGGTGCTCTTGTGCCAACTTAACCTCCACTTTGGGTGGTCTTTATCTGCGCCATCCTCTTGCATATCCTTGTACAATCTTTCCTTCACGTGTAATAGTTCTACTTTGATGAGAGGGTACGACAGGGATTGTTGGTGCCATTGAGCATTGATCTCAACTCTCAATCCATAGCGGCTTTCCACTGCTCATCCACCTCTAAGGTGATCTTCTCCTTCAGTGCGTCTTCTTTAGCTTTTGACAGTTGGACCATTGGCACTGTATCTGCATCTGTGATGTGAACCTAAAAATCTTCATCACCACTTGGCTCTGTTGTGGACTGTGTTTCAAACTCAGCAATAGAGATCGAGGGTATGTCTATTTGTGGTGGCTCTGAAGTGCTGCCTCTTCCTGCGTGTCTGGTTTTCCGTCTCTGAGGAGTTGATTTATTTGCTTGAGCTCTGCTATCTCCTTTAGAAGCTCCTCCTCTCTCTGAACCCTCATCAGTGCCAGGTCCCTGCGCTGTGATTGTTCTAACTTCAATTCCAATTCTATGTCCTTGGTTTTCTTTTCAAGTGCCTTGTACACGTTGTCAGTTTCTTTGATCGATGCCACGACTGGATTTTCTCTGAATTTTTTGAGCTGACAAAGAGGTCGTAAGAAGTTCATTTGTAACTTTTGTCAGCTGCTCGTCTTTTGCTTTGCAGGCATCAGATAATTTGGTGAGTAAATCACCTAACTCCTCCATTTCTTTTTGTTGTTTATCTTTGGCTATCTGATGCTGTTTAGCTTCTGCCTTCAGCTATTGCACTTGCCTTTGGAGATCAATTGATGATAGTCATCTTGTCTTCTAGCTCTTCTTGAAGAGCGTCGATCACCATTTCCAGTTCCTTGGCCTTTGTGCTGCGGTTTAAAGCTGTTGAACGGAGTCTCTGTCATTTTTTGCATCTGACGTGCATATTCATTGACCTGTATTATAATATCATCGTTTGTCTGCCACTCCTCATGTCGTGTCAGTTGGGATGTGCCTGCTGCCTCGTGTGTTGCTTCTTGCTGCGTTGTAGCTTATGGTGGTTCTTGTGTGGAGGTAAATGGTCAATCTTCTTCTTTGCCATCCTGAGGCTTTGATGCCTCAACAGTTTCTGGTTGATTAGAAGTGGAGGGTGTTGTCTCAACCCTTGCTGTCTCCTCAGGTACCGGCCTCTTTTCTTTCTCTGGCTTGGGCTCTGTCTCATGTGCAGTGATAGATGCTTTTTCTGCAGCATCTTCTTTATCAGTCTCTTTTTCAGATCTACTTGCCTGTTCCTCGTCTGGATTTTGGGTCTCTTCAGCTGCCTTCTTTCGTTCCACCTCAGCTTCTTTTTCTTTTTGCCCGTCGAGGTGGTCAGATTCTTGTGCAGATTCTGTTTGTTGGGTGGACTCAGAATGTTGCTCTTTGTCAGGCTCTGCTTCATTGGTGTCTTTGCTTGCTGGTGATGGTGGTGGACTAGGCATTGGATGGTCTGGTTGTTCTGGAGGCGGTGAGGTGGGTTGAGGAGATCCATGACTTTGTCCTTGACTAGCCGTTTCCTTGGCTTGCCTTTGGTCTTGCCTTTGGTCTTCCACTTCCTGGGCTTTCCTTACAGCTTCTTCTGCTTCCTTGAGCTTTAGAGTTTCGGCCTCCTGGTGCATTCTTTCTAACTGCTCTGTTGGATCATCCACCTCTTTCATGGTATGATGCTTTGTTTGAGGGCCTTTAAGTCTTGTAGGTACCCATTTTTCTGGGTCCTTGCCTTGTGCTTGCCTGCTACGTTGGTACACTTGTTTTTCTCTTTCAAAACACCCTTGTTTTTGAGCTGGCTCCTCTTGGTGTGCGGCCATAGCTTTCCTTTTCACCTCTTCTCTCCGAGCTCTCTTTTCTTTGTTGTCAGAGCTCTCGCTGCTATGCTGTTCCGGCGAGCTATCAGCTGACTCATCATCTGATTTATGTGATCTTTTATCTGACCTTGTAGCTTGTGGAGAGGGTTGTGTTGCCAAGATCCATGTATTCTGGTCAGGGGCAGGCGGTAGGTTGTCGGCCATGCCGATGGCATGATACGCTATTCTAGTCAACACCTCTGGCGCACCCAAGTATGTGATTTTGCCTTCCTTCTTGGTGCTCTTCAAGGTTGTCAAGACATATTGCACGTGGTCCACTGGTTGCCTTGTGGTCGACTTGAGAACCTGAGTGAAGGTGGTGGCCACGACGTGATTTGGTGTTGTATACCTTGGTGGCCTTTTTGCCAGAAAATGGAAGTGTTGATGGTACAAACGGGCTGGCTCTTCCACCTGTTTGTGGATAAGATCGGCGAATGTAGACGCAACTATCTCTTTGGTAAATGTGCCCACAATTTTCCTGTCTCTTGCCCGCATGGTCATTCCTTCAATGGGTAGTCTGAGTGCCTCTGCCACTATCTCTTTTGTGATCACTACCTCAACCTTGTTATCTTGGGTGTCGGATATCTGTGCGGTTCCGTTCTCTTTGATGGTGGATAGAAGCTCGTAAGCTTTTTGAAAGTCCACTCCACAAGGCTCTTGTTCGTAGAAATGCCTGAGCCACAACCTGCGGTTAGACTCTTTTGTCTCTGGCTTGGCAACTACATCATAGACTTCTTTGGGCAGGAGTTGCAAATCCACCTGATGCCCCTCTTCACTCTTGAACCTGCCAGTGAAGACCGTAGTGTGGTGCTCTTCCAGCTATTCTCTAGAAAGGTAGGATGCGTTTGCCGCTTTGATTGACTCGGGGTCCAGTTGATACGCGGGTAGTTCTTGTAGTTTCTCTTTTTGGTTTAGCTTCTTCTTGGCCCTCTCTGCTGCTTGCATTGCTCCTGTTCAGTGATTAGAGTGCAAAGTTAGCAGATTTGTCAGATTTTTCTCTGGAATGTCCTTTTAAACTGAAATGCTGACAATTTGGTCCAAATTGCTTCAAATCAATTTTTGAACAAGCAAAGATGCATAAAATCATGCAAGGAACAAAACTGTATGGTCAAAACAAATATTCGCAACCAAAGTAAATAATCACGATTATTTATAGCTGAGAAAAATTTCCAGCTTTTTGCAAACTTGGCTTTATAGGCTTGAAGTATATACCAAATACATGCTCTGAGTGAATTATGGGCTCATTTGGATGCACAGGGTGAAAATATTACCAGATTTTGGCTTTAGGTCTTTGAAACAGTAGATATAAAGGAAATTTGAGATTTTGAACTCCAAATTGATTCAAAATTGGCTAGTGGGCTTATCACAACATGTACTTTGGATGTATGATGGCAAAATATCAAAATTCTCCAATTTTGACCAAAAAGTAAATAATCGCGATTATTAACTTTTCTTTCAAAATTGATATTTTTTGGTACAAATTGGTTCTAGGCATGGTATAGACCTTGGGTATGAGATATGAAGTGATTTGGATCAAGAAATGTGGTCCATGACCCAAATTTTGTCTTGCAAAGACTTCTTTGTGTTTTTTGGCAGGTTTACAAGTAATGGGTGGTCATTTTGGCTCATACTTGATTTTTAGCATGTAATAGGTGTGTATACGTGATAGGTGAGATGATTTGACAATTTCCAAGCAAAACTGATGCAAAAGTAAATAATCACGATTATTAACTACAGTGACAAAAACTTTGCAAAACCTACAAATTTTGACCTAGACATGTTTCATACACCTAAAGAAAGTCTTAAATTGAATTTGGTCAAGTTTGGTCATGCCGACATCACTTTGTGCTCTGTTGACTTTGAAATCACCGTTTTTGTGACTACTCTGTCTGTTGGGTTGATCGATCAACTTTGAGGCTTTGGATTTGTCCATAACATAGTCGTGAAGCAACCTGTCCAATTTTGGCTCATTTGGAGTCAGTTTGGCCGAATTTGACGCTTTGTAACCTTTGAGCCGTTTTCATCTTTTCAAGGGCTTTGCTTGATGGATTTCACCAAACCAATCATATACATTGTATATGGACCTCATTAGCAAGCCATCTGTGGAGTCAGGTCAGAATTTTGGCATTTGCCAAAAACCTAAATTTTCTACTGAGGACCCCCTTGACCCCAGTCGAATGGTCATCGAATGGTATAGAAAGGTTCTATTATGTTAGGGCATGCTACGGTTCAAATCTCATCCGATTTGGTCAAGCTAGCAGGCCACTATGGTCAGCTTTAGGTCGTAGGTCTTCGTGCACTGCTCAATTTCTAGGGTTTTTTCTAGGGCTTTAGACTAGCTACAAGCCGTACAAAATGGATCATTGTCGAGTAAAGAACTTACCCCTCATGTCGTTTGTGAGACGGCGTTGAAAATGGTCAACTGTGAGCTCCGGAAAAGTCACGCGAAAAGAGGCCAAAATCTCTCTCTGCAAAGGCTCCAAGTGGAAATGAGGTGGTTTTAGCTTACCATGGATATCTATACTTAGACTTCCCGAACCAAATTTCCCCAGATTCCCCCATTAGTCCTACTAGGTAGTGAAATCTATGTTAGACTCAAAAATTTCCTTGATCGGATTTCTGTAGCTCATTCTGCAAGAATTTTGCAAAAGTAGGCTTGGCCGCATAATTTATGCTTCCCGCGTCCATCTTCTGATTTAATTGAAAATTTTTGTGCTTGTCCGCCTTTTCTTTTTATCACCATCGTGTCTTCCATTTTCCCATCTGAGCTTCTCTGCTATTTATTATCAATTTTTGACCTGTTTATTTGAAAAAATCAAAGAAAATAGCAAAATACTCTAAAAAGGTAAAGTAAAAATCCAATAATTAAGAAAATCCCTTGAAAAACATAGCTTTATTGTTTTTTGTTGGATTTATTCATTTTAAGCCTCATTATCAACAAAAATGATAAAAAATTATCAAAAAAAGGACTATTTTTGATGATTTTCTGATAGTATATACACTATTTACACTCATTGGGAAGATATTATCAGTGAATTTTTCCTTGATGATGAATTATAAGGGCATTATTAGGTAATTCTGCAAAAATTCACAAGTTAACATCAAACTTTTTACTCCCTCTTCAAACATTGCCCTTAATTACTTAGTACTTAGTGCCCTTCCACCCCTCCTAGATGGCGTACTCCGAGACGACTGTGTGCATGGGTTGAACAACCGTGTCTATGCAATGCCGTGATTGGCTCTACTATGATATGAAGATCAATGCAAGTCAAACCAATATGCTATGCAAGAGGTGGGTCTTGAGTAATTAACTCAAGGGTTTCCGATGTCGAGGTTTGCTGCTGATGTCTTCCAAAGAGAAAATTTTGTAACTTGTGTGCTCTCTGTTTGATTGTACCATCAGGGTGCTTTAGCACATTGATTGCTTGAGCTGTTGGTAGCACTTTTGACTGTTGTCGAGCTTTTTCTCGCCATTGGTAAGTTGGCCAGCGTGGTGCTGCATGGTGTGGTGGAGTCTGTTGAGACTTAACTCACCATTGCTTGATTGGTTTCACGTTTTGTGGAGAAGATAAGTGCTCCTTTTTCTTCCAAACCATTTTCATGTTAGGTTCCTTGCTCGGAGGTGCGCGTCTCTATTTTTGAACCCTTGGAACCTTCTTTTGTTTCGTCGGTGAAGTTTTAGGCACCCAGATCTAAATCGGTTTATCCTTAAGCTTTGCTTTTGGTACCCAAATTTGCCTGACTCCTTGTATGCTATATGTAGCATTTGATTGTCGAGGGGATGGAGAATATTGACTTTGTGGATTGGTCTTTTGCTTGCTTCTTTTCCACTCCTCCTTGCTTGGTGCAATCGGAACAATGAGTTGCCCTCCTTTAGGTGATAGCTTTAGTTGATTCGTATCCCAATCTGGTACTGCTTTATATGTACGCATCCAGGGAATTCCAAGAATCGTCGTCTCATTCATGTGTTCATCTGGTAAGCATACAAACTGATGAGAACATGAACATCCATGTACTATCACGTTCAAGTTGACTACTCCCAATGTTGTAGTTGGGTTCTTGTTGCATCCTTTGATTGTCGCTATTCCTGCCATCAATGCTTGACTTGTTGCCTTCTTGTATGTGGAATAATAGACTGCATTTACTCTAGCTCATGTGTCGACCAAAGCATTGGTGCTATGATTGTTGAGCTGTACGTTGATGTGAAGGTCTATTCCATCTAACCAGTCATCATCCATTGAAACTACATCTTTAGGTAATTCCCATTGTCGATCATCTATTTCCAAAGTGTTGATGGGAATCGGTATCTGTTGATTCTTGAGAGCAGCTTTTTGCTTGAGTACCCGAAGCCTAGCTTTCTCTTGGGCTTCATCAATAACCTACTGTTGTCTAATCTTCCTTTGTTTGGCTGCATGCATTCTCTCTAGCAATTCATTGGTTAATGGTAAATTGTATTTCTTTAAACGACATCCACTAATCCAATTAGCCATTGGTTCACCATCTAGGGTGGACAATTTTACTGCTCCACTTGGAGATACATCTTCAATGATAAATGGTCCATTTCTCTTTTTCTTAAACTTGGGAATGTGTTGTTTAAGGGAATAGACTAGAACTAAGTCCCCTTTCTTGAAGATTTTTGTGATTAAGTGGGAATAAAAAAACTGTTTTTGTTTCCGCTTTTGTGCATAGATATGAGCTACAGTAGTTAGCCTTTTCTCGTCTAGCTTTTACAAATCTTCAAGTCTTTCTGATAATTCATGTCCAGTCCACTCAAGATTCAATGTCGGAAATATATGGCAGTATGGCATCAAGACCATAAACAAGGTTAAAGGGTGTAGCATTTAGAGCTATTTTGAATGAAACTCGATAAGCCCATAGAGCAGCATGAAGATTCATTTTTCAGTCTGTCCTTCCTAAACTAACCACTTTAGTCAGCATCGAGCTAAGAATTTTATTCGTATGCTCAGCTTGTCTATTTGCTTGTGGGTGATAGGGAGCTGATTTGTTATGGATGACCATAAACTCATTAAGCAAATACTCTATTACCTCATTGAGGAAATGAGTTTCCCGATCCCTGACAATCTCTATTGGCAGTCCATATCGCGTGAATACATACTCATATAAGAATGCAGCAATGATTTTGGCATCATTCTTTTGAGTTGCTTTAGCCTTGGTCCACTTGGTCAAATAGTTCGTAGCTACAATGATATATTGAGCTTGGGTTCTATAAGCAGGTGGCTGTATTGGTCCAACAAAATCTATACCCCATTTTGCAAAATCTCTAGCCCCCATCATTGGTCTTAAGGGCATGCTATCTACTTGTGTTGGCATTTTTTCTCGTTGACAAGCATCACATCTTCGAGCATATTCTTTGGCATCTGCAAAAAGTGTTGGCCACCATATGCCTGCCATCACGATTGCTCTTGCGGTGGTCTCGCTAGAAAAGTGATCTCCATCTAATCCAGCATGTGCTTGTTCTATAATCGAAATATACTCGTTTTCATTTGCACAAAGACGCAAATGTTGATCTTTACCTCTCCGATACACTTGGTTCCCAATAAGAGCATAATCTGTTGCTTCAATTTCAATTGCTCTTTGTCGGCATTTACTCATATCCTCAGGAAATGTTTGGCTCGATAAGTAAGTAACCAGATAATTATTCCACTTAGGAACAGGTGACATTTGAAACAATGTTACATGAGGTATGGGTGTCTGTTTTTGGCATTGAGGGCAATCCTTTACAAAAGATCTAACATCTCTCCTCATAGTAGTCGGCCAAAATACTCCAAGTCTCAAGATTCGTTGCATAGTTTGGTCTTTCGCAAAGTAAAGTCCTACTATGGTAACATGTGCTTAACTTAGGTACTATTCTTTTCTTCAGGGTTAATGCATAAGGGAAATATCCCGTCTTGATTTCTCTTGTAGAGCCTTCCAGCTAGTAATTGATACATAGTCAATTGCTCGATTAATCCAATTGTGATATGAAGTGATATTTGTGAATCCACTGGAACTGTCGTCATTAATGACACAATGTTTGCCCTTTTTTACAACCACAATGAAATCAAATTCGAGAAGAATGATGAACCATCTCACTATTCTCCTTGTGTTGCATGGCTTGTTGACCAAATACAACAAAGCTTGGTGGTCCACAAGGAACACAAACTTGTTGTCTAATAGATAATGTTTATACTTTTTAACGGCATAGATCATTCCTAGTCCTTTTCTTTTGGTGGTGGTGTAATTCTTTTCTGCCCTGCTCAATTGTTGGCTAGCATAAGCAATAGGAAAGTCAATTTTCCCGTCTCCTGGTTGAGCTAGTATACAACCGATAGAAAAATTAGAAGCATCTACATGTACGTGGAATACCTTATCCCAGTCTGGTGCTTTCAATATTGGAGCTAAGGTGAGAGCTTGCTTAAGCTTCGTGAAGGATTCTGCACATGCCTTGGTCCATTCAAAGTGCATAATCAAGCTATACATGGGTTTGCAATTATAGCATACATGTAGATGAACCGTCGGTAATATCCAAAATGTCCCATGAAGGCTTGTACCCCCTTGACTGTTGTTGGTCTAGGCAAATCATCAATGACATGAATCTTCTAAATATCAGTAGCTATGCTATTTTTAGACACTATATGTCCAATAATTTTTCCTTGTCTTCTCATGAATGTCACTTTTTAGGATTTAAGCAAATCCTATAAAGTCTACATTTTTCGAATACCTTTTTGAGATGTTCAAAATGATCAGCCCGGATTGATGAATGTATGCATAGATCATTCATATATATTCTAAGAATTTTCAAAGATATTCTTTGAAAGCATGGCTCATCAACCTTTGAAATGTGGTTGGAGCATTAGTTAACCCAAACGACATAACCCGATAGGAAAATATACCCCATTTTGTTGCAAAAGCAGTTTGGTGCTGATCTTTTGGGTCAACCAAAAGTTGATTGTATCCCGAAAAGCCGTCTAAGAAGCTGTAAGTTTCTTTTCCTGCAACTCTTTCTAAAACATGCTCAGTTATCGGAAGAGGAAAGTTATCTCTAATGGTAGTTGCATTCACCTTTTTGAGATTAACACACACTCGTAATTTTCCATTTTTCTTGGGTACTACCACAATTGGAAACACCCAATCTGTGTGTTCAATTTTGTAAATGAATTCAAATTCCTTTAGTTTTTCAATCTCTTCTTTGATCTTCCTGGCAAATATTTTGTTATAAGTGTATGGTCTCTGTCTACTTGGTTTCGCATCATCTCTCATGGGTATGGTATGTTGACAGATTTCTGGATCAACACCCTTGAGATCCTTGTAAGACCAAGCGAAGATATCTCGGTATTCCTTTAACAAGCTCAACAAAATCTTTTCTTCTTCTTCTGTTAGGTCATTCGCAATGTAAGCAAGTCTAGGCTCTTCTTCTGGTTCAGCCAAGTCTACCCTTTTAGCGTTTTCAGGCCCTTCGTAAGATTTGCCTTGTTTTTGTAGTTCTCTAATAGGTTGTTCAATTATGATTTTCCGATCTTGGAGAGTATAATTTTTGTAATGGAACATGCATTACATCCTTACCATCCTCTTTCGTGGTTTCCAGTTCAGTTGTGTATATCTCCTTTAGAGCTTTTTTTCAACTCTTGATATTTCTTTTTCCGTTCAACCTTGGTCACGAGTAGTTTCTTTTCTTGTGATTTCTTTTGAGTATCCTTACTTGTTTTTCTTGATGTCTGAGAAATTTTAGAATTTTTGTTTGAAGGATATCTACCCGTTATTTTGTCCTTGACACATTCATTAGCATCTATCTGCATTAGGAATTGTGTTTTACTGGAGACTGATGGCATGGGTCGTGTTTTCATAATTTTGGTGTCTCTCTTTCGTCTATATCACTTTTGTCTTCTTGATTTCTAGTTTGGAAAGTCAAAAAACTTTTCCTCCCCTCCTTTTAAGAGTAACTTAGCTCTTGTATGCTCTTTTTCTGACCCCGAATCTTCTGAGGTAGCTGAGTGTTCATCTAACTCATTAGTTGCATCGTAATAGAGGTCTAAGAAGACTTGTTGAGCTTTCATTAAGTCCTTAGGTTCCTCATCTTTGTTTTCAATGTTAAGGATTGAAATCATTTGGATGGGAATTATGTCGTAGCCATCCTCATTGCAAAATTGAGTAGGCATAGACATATACACACATACATCCATTGTCGCTAAAATTTGAGTCCACTCGAATGGATCAAATAAATTCTCTGGAAAGGGTTCAGGTACGTAGTCTTCGTATGTGCAGTCCCTTTGTAGGATACATTCTTCTTGTCTTAAGCTTCCGTTTTCTGAAGCCCCACACATCCAAATGGGAGTGTCTTTGTTTAACCAAGATGGGAGCTTAGTTTCAACCGAAGAGACTGAATCAAACTCTTGGATGGGTGTTTTCAATACATCTCTATAAGTGTGATCTTTTAGATTGACTCTCTTTATAGATCCCACTTGCTTCAAGTACAGATAGTTGTTTCCCTAATCTTGGATAAGCTGTACTTGTCGCATGAAAGGTCTTCCCAATATGATTTCATAGATTTCCCAAAGTCTACTATGGCAAAAGTGTGTTGATATTCAATTCCACAGGAATTGACTATCACTTTTTCAAGTAGCCCTAGAGGTCTCTCAATGTGTCCGTCAGCCAACTGCAATTTCATTCAAGTTTGTCTAATGGCTGGCTGTCTCCAGGATTCCCATACTTCTTTAGTGGCTATGGCTATGCCAGCTCCACTATCTAGTATTGCTATGGTTTCAATGTCATTATATTTCAGTGGGAGGGTGGTGTTTCCTTCTTCCCTTCATAATATTCTCTGACTTTGTTCATAGGAACTGATCAAATCTCTTTGTTTTCCATGTCATTTTTCAATTTTCCCAAATTCTTCGAGACTAACCCCATTATGCCCACCTTTTCTAGGGTTTTCTGTAAATCATTCCATAAGTATGGTCTGAGTTTTAACAGTTCTCCCAAGGTAAGAGTGCATTGGATGGGTGTAGACATGATTGAATGAATGTTGTCTACTTCTAGGGTCTGTTCAGCTCTTTTTACTTGAATGGTCTTGCATACGATGGATTCATCTTTGTTATCTCCCAAGTAAGAAGGTAATGTTTTTAATGTCAATGGTTTCGACATTCGTGAAGCTTCTGATAAGCAATCCCCGTACAAGGATTGTAAATCCATGTTCATATCAGAAGGTAGGTTATCCAACCAGACTTCCTCTATAGGATCTGACTTTAAAGTTAGGCTCCCATCATTGATCTCTCTCACTTTTTTCCATAAGTGTCCTGGCCAGTCTTCCTCTACGAATGGAATTCCTTCTAAGGCATCTTCATTGTCAGGCACTATAAGCTCTAGTTCATTTGTTTCAAGGTGGGGTTCTGCCACCACATCGGATTTTGCTTCCGTTTCTTCTACCACAAGCTCTCCAGGTTTTGCATTACTTTCAAGCTTGGGTTTTTGTTTTTCCAGTATTTCTTGCGTGATTCTTACCAAGTTTTGATAAGCTTCCAGCTTTGCTGCTTCTATGTTTGGAGATGGATAAATTTTCCACTTGTTTTCCATGTTTTGGCCTGCTTTAAGTCCTTGGTAGGCTTCCAAGGCAGCATTAATAGGCTCAAAATTTTTATCAACCAGAATGGATCCTCCAGATTTCACGGTTGTTTCCTTGAATTCACTGCCAGTTTATTTCAACTTGTCCTGGGCTAACATTTTTACTTTCTCTTTGATTTCAACCCGTTGTTTTTGTTTTCTCATCTTATATCTTTTGCTTCTGCTCCTTTTGATTCTCTAAGAAGAAATTTTCGTGTTCTCCGAATCATCAGAGGAGTTGTGTTTCTTTTTCTTTGCCTGGGCTCTAGTGATTACCTTGATTGGAACAATTGGTTCACTCTCTGATGAGCTACTAGGCATCACTTGGACTACATGTACGACGATTTTACCCTTGTTCAAAGGATTCTTAGGACAATCTTCCGGAAAGTGTCCTCCCTTTTTGCAACATTGTGGCTTCAAATGGTTTGAGGTTTTTGTCAGGCTTTGGAAATTCGTTTTTTCAATGGTCATCAGCACCACAGTTATGACAGTTTCCTGTTCTAGGCTTTATCATGGGTCTTCCCATGGGAGGTCTAACACCTTGATTAGCTAGATAATCCATCGGTGCTAGCTCCGGTGGAGCATAAGTCACGATTCTTCCATTGGTAGATGTGGATTATACCAATCTCCCTCTACCATTACTGTAGATGGACTAGGCTCTGCATAGGGTGTAACAGGCACTAATGCTTGTTCATCTATGACTCCTTCAAAGTGCATGTACTTTACAGGCATTGCATCATGTCCTGGGTATGGAGGTTGTTGTCCCAACATAGTTTGAGGTCTTTCCATACCCATTGGTGGTCTTTGAGCTTGGTCCATATTAGGCTGATATCTGTACATGGGTTGTCCTTCTGGCCTCCTAGGCACGTACTGAACATTCCCATCATACTTTGGTCTAAAGTAGCACTCATGGGTCTCATGGTTGGTCCATTTATCCTTGATTGCACACCATTTTTGTGGCCTAATTGGTTGTCTCTTTGGAGGCATCCCTTGTCCTGGTCCTCTCATTGGTGCTTTTTGCATGTTGTTCATCATGTCATTCATCCTTTTTAGCATATCTTCTATGGCTGAGAGTGGTGCCACAGCAGCCGTCCTCACTTGTACTGGTTTCCTGTCTTCTCACTTTGGTTATCCTTAGGGACATCTTCTTCATTGAAGATCTCACAATTGTCTCCTAGGTCGATAGCATCAGACACACACGCTTCTAGGGTTGTATGCTTTTTACTATAGAGTATAGCATGAAGTTCTTTGTTTAGTAGTCCTTCTAGAAACAAAGATACAAGACGTTCGTGTTTAAAAATGTAGATTTGAACTACAATATTATGTTTGATCCCCGTTTTGGAACAAGCAGCTACAAATCCTTGAGCTAACGTGTTCAAGTCCATGATTGAACTTGGTGGAATGTTTTGGAACCATGTCAATGCTTTTCCTTCTAATGTCATTCCAAACCCCTCGAAGTGAGTATGAAAATCGAATATACTCTCTGCTCTTAGCACTTGTTTAAAGCTTGCTAAGTGGTCGTATAGATCCCCTGATCCACTGTATTTTCTGACCCATTTCTGAAAATCAACTGGTTTGACGCATCTGTTTGGTTCAACTCCAGGTCTTCTGGGAGTTGGTCCTGTTCCGAGTCCTTCAAACCAGTTTGTTGGAAATAGTAACTCATGTAGCCCTGGACTGGCCTTAGTGTCACCCGGTTTTCTACGTGATGAGGTGATTTTTGGTCTCTTCACATTACTCTCAGATGATCTCTCATGGTGTTCATCCCTTGGAATTGTTTCTGGTCCTTGCCCCAATATCCAATTCCGTATGGAATACCGTTGGTATTTGGTTTGTTCTACCCTCTCAGGAGTCATCATAACAAAGTTGTTGTTATAACAATCCCTAAACAGGTAAGTTGGTAGGTCTGTTGTTCCCTTATCTTTGATCTTGAAGATATAGATGATCTTCATGGCCGTTAATTGTTTTGGTTTGGTATGAGAAGTCCACAAACTTTTATGTTTCTATCTTTCCAACAATAGACTCCGATCCTAGGATTATCCGTACTAAGCCGTTTCAAAGGCTTCAAGTCTACTTGATCGTATCCCTCGAATTCTAGAGTTGGTGGTCCTTCTTTTGCTGACATATCTGGGATTATAGTGTTTACTTCTAACCCCCATTTGTCTATCACGTCCGGTTTTTCGGCCTATAAATACTGAGTTTTGTTTCGATCCATGTACATTTTTTCTTGTTTGTTTGTCCTAACCTCTTCTTCGAACTCAATACCATGGTCATCAATGCAAATAGCATACTCCTCGTTAGGGTCCAAGTAAACTTGGGCTCCATGACGGTTAGTCTTGTCAAAAGATAGTATATGCTTATAGCGCACTATCGTTCCGGTTTTCGAGTGAGTCGAGTAAGAAGACATTTCAGATGTTGAATTTGAAAAAGTGTCCGAGACTTCTTCAGGAATTGTGTGCAAGGAATTGACTTGATTCACGCTTTCTTCGGTAGATACTCTACTAGAGGTTTCTCCGAGTATGCCTTGATTTCCTAGTACACGACCAGATCTAAGATTCATATAGACTTATGAAGCCCTGGATAGAGTACTCACCTTTGGATTGACTTGTCGTCAATTTCCACTTGCAACTCTCTATCAAGCCACGGATTCCTCGTCTACAACCTGATTCCTGTACAAAACTGACCAAGTTAGCTATTCTTCTATAAAGACAGTAGAATTTTTGCTATTCTTGTGATTGGTCTCTGTGTATCACTTCAAATCGAGCTATGAGAGTCAAAATTTGACTTTAGCAAAAATCAAAGGTCTAATCTGCAACTTGTAAACTGAGTGTACATGTATCAATTTTGATCCGATTGATCCCAAATTCGCCCTTTGGCCTTATATTATGTTGGTCTATCACTGCATAAGTTCAAAAGTAAAAAATGATGTCTATGGATAGCAAAAGTAAATAATCACGATTATTTACTTTTGTCATCTTTTTACACTTTTTTGATAGGTTTGGCAAGTATACAACTTGTTAGAGTCCCTGAACAAGTTTGGAATAAATCTGATCAAGTTTATCAACTGTTTGGTGTCCGCAGACTCTCATTTCGAGAATTTGGGTTAAGTCTCACTTTTGGGACCCAAATTTCACCAAAACTGATTTGTGATGTACTTGATGTGCTTGACCTTGTGGTATACTCAAATTTGCAAAATCATTAAGTTTGAAGCAGATGAAATAATCGCGATTACTTACTCCAGCTAGATTTTTGCAAGTTTTTGCCCCAACTTTGACATAGATCTGTTAAGCACCTTAAGTTAAGATCCCTGGACAAGTTTCAACAAGTTTGGACAATTTTTGGTCAATTGGGCATCAATAATCTGTCCGCAGACTAACTTTTGCAATTTTAATCATAAATTTCACTCCAGTGGTCCAAATCTTACCAAATTTGGTTTGTGGGCTTATTACAACATAGTGAAGCTAGTGGTATGTAGACTTGGTCAAAAAAGTTGAAAAATAGGGCAGATTTTGCAAATTTACTTCTGACAAATTTTTGGTCAACTGAACATACACACATGTTTATCACATCAACATAAGCCTATGAATCAAATTTTAACAAGTTTGGATAGATTTTTCCTCAATTTATACTCAAGATTCAAAAAGTCAGTACAAACTTTAGTTTTTACCGAGTTTTTTACCAGTTTAGTGATCCAAATCTCTTGGGCCTTTACAAAAGTTATTTGTACACATGCAATGAGTCAATGGTATGAGCCTTGGCCAATTTAGAGCAGAAAGTTAATAATCACGATTATTAACTTTAGGCTTAAAATGAGCCCTTTTTTGCAATTTTCTCAAAGACAGTCTTTACATGATGTATTTTAAGCCTATGATTCAAGTCAAAACTTAATTTGGCCTAAAATATCAAGAAAAAGTAAATAATCTGAGTTTTGGCCAACTCTTGAAATTTTTACTTCGAAGTTTCTTTGAGCGTACCCACTGGTTCAAACAACTCTTAGGCTTACTCTCCAGTCGGATTGAGTGGATTCGAGTCTTTTCGAGCTATTTCTAGCTGTAGACTTGAAATTCTGCAACTTCCAATAACAACTCACACTTGATTCTTTTAGAGAGAGCAATGTTCTGAAATCCACCTTGGATCCTACTTACCCTACTCCTAGATTCTTATGCAATGGGGTTGTGGAAAATGTCCACAAACACTCGTTTTCTTGTGTTTTTAATGTTTTTCAGAGCCTTGATCTTAAGACTTGTCTCGTCGACAAATCATTCTCCAAATCATAATCTAAATCTACAATCCTACAGTCCTAAAGGTACTCAATAAGTACGATTACTTCCAAGCTACCTCTACACAGCAAAAAACGACAATCTTAAGCTATGCGATTTCTAAAAGAAAGTTTTGAACTCTAGGTGAACCTAAAGGAAGTTAAAGGACAACTACACAAAACGCTCGTGCTTTTCCCTAGTTTAGGTCTCTTTGATCTCCGACAGCAGCGCCAAATGTGGGATGCATGTCTAACCTCACCATCATATCTTATTGTAGTATTAGCGAGAATCACGATTAATTTGTCAAACCATGGGACGAAGCTGACTCGACTAGTGCATAGAGGGTACAAGAGGTTGTCAATCTCTCGAAAAATAACTAATAACTAGCATCTAACTCAAGCTATACTCAAGTGACTGAAATCACTAAAAGCCAATCACTCATCGTCAAGCAAATCACATCCGTTACAGCATCAAATAACATCCAAACGTAACGAAACTTCTAGGACAAGTTTATAAGACCTAAGCACACATGCCTATGGTCTCAAACCCCACTTTAGGTCAAGTTTCAAAATCACGATTATTAACAACAATGGATTTTTGACCTAGTTCCTTTCGACCCAGAATGCATCTAAATGCTTAGCAATGATGTCTTAATATCCCGCCTATGCTTAGTTTTTGATTTAAACGTATAAATTCCTAGTTATGATGAAATTAGGTTGCAGATTGGTGATGCCAAAAGCTACAAAATACTGTGAATGGCTTACGTCAATTCATAGAGCTCTTACCTGCGATTGCAATGCAATAAATGCATTCACAATGTGACAACCGGGGAGGGAGTAGGAAGTACGAGAAGGAGAGAAGTGAGTGCCATTAGCTCACACTGTGTATTTCTTATCCAAAAAATTATAAAAAACTTACTGAAAATTGGCTTTTATACCTTAGCCAAGGTTTTTGGGTGGTCAAAACTAGTAATCTGGAGTTCTACCAAAGCTAGGTAATGACTGGCTGATACAATTTGGAAGCTTGTAGCCCTGGCTCATTCATTACAAAGTTTATCTCAGAAATAGGAGTTACAATATTCCCAATTTATCAAAATAATAATTGTTTACAAAGAGAACTCCGAAAAATGGTGTCTGTGTTAACTTGCTGCTAACAAAAGGATGTAATGAAGAGATTGCTAACTTATAATCCGCCTCCTCTCAATGTATTGTGGATACCATGCTCACTCCTATATTTTAAAAATTGCATGAGAATCGTTTGCTACAACTAGGTAATTGTGTAGAAGAGAATAAGAATCAATATTTATTTGCATATTTATCCTTGCTAATAGCAAAAGTTGTTTTCAAAATTGCTCATTTGGGATTCTTAATGGTGGGTCACACACATGAGGACATAGGTGCAATGTTTAGTAGGCTCTCAGCAAAATTGTGAGCAGGAATGACATTCACTTTTCCACATTTGATGGAACATTTCCAAAAATGTGAAAGCTCAGCTCTGACACCATTTTTGATGATACATGTTCCTGACTTCAAATCCTTTGTTAAAAGGTACATGTGTGATAGACAAGATGCTCTAGTTGCACACTCTAAGACACTTCAATTTTGTTTCTATATGCAACGTGAAATCCCAGTAATGCAGTACAAACCTCACCCCAAATCACGTGAGTGGATGCCAAGGGAGTTAAGAATTAATTTGTGAAAAAACGATGATCAAGTGAAACCAAAGTTGCCAATAGGCTATCCCAATGTGGTACCTATAGCAAACTATGTGAGGGATAGTCTGCTAGTTATTCAAGGGATTAAGACATATCTTGAATTCTAGAAAAGATGTTCTCTATTAAAGGGAAAGGAACATGATTCTAAAAAATACATGGAACCAATTGTTATTTATTGACAGAACATAATTAATGATCTTGAACAACCAACCAACAAAATTAGTGAGCTTGAAAAACCAATTAGCAAACACACTAGTGAATATATAGCATTTTGGCCAAAGACTACAGGGAGTCATCAAATGCAATAGATAGAGGAAGACAGAGATGAGTTTCAAGGACATGAATAATTGAATGATCACTTTGTTGGTCCTCAAAGTACAAGGCTATATGAGAAAAGGAATATCATTTCATATTCATATCCTGGTGTTTTTTTTAATTTTCCCTACATATGTATAATTTATGAGGTGTTTATTAACACCAACATGGAAATAAGATTTTAATGAAAAAAAAGTGTTTCTTAACACCACCATTTTCTTGAGAATCTATCTCTTTGTCTGATGTAACATAAGGACTCAAAAACAAGCCTTATTTGTTACATTCCCAAATTAAACAAAATTTTTCCAAATTAAACAGGAAATAAGACTCCATAGGCATTGAAATTAGTTCCAAAGTTGTGGGATTTTCCCATTTCATTTGTGTTTATAGATAATAAGCACGATATTGGAAAGTGATTTAAAGGGGGATTTGAGGCCATAGGCATGTGTCTTTAGTTGTTGCCTATTTTGCCTACATGTTTGGTCACATTTGGACTTCATTTGCTTATTGAATCAATGATAAGATTTGTTTGCATATATCTTGGTTTGTTTTTGATACCTAGCATCATTCAATTGAGTGTAGCTTTGGGTAGATAGAAATTGAGTATGTTTTCCAAGAGCCTAACAACCTATCGTAGCCTCCATGCACTAGTCAAGTTGACTCCATCCTACAGTATGACATTTTATGCATATGGTTCTCGCTGTCTCTACAATAAGATAGCGAAGCTTGGCAACCAATGACCTCACATTGGAAATATTTGATTGGTAATCCTAATGAGGTTTTTGAGTTTCTTAAGGTCAAAGGTGGATGCTTGGCATGATCTAGCCCATTTCCCTCACCCAAAATCCAATGGCCAATATCCATTGTTGAGCGACGAGTACCTGATTGCTTGCTTTTTTTTAGTGTTGATTGTTGATCACTTGCATAGATTGTCACCTATTTTTCCTTCATTGATTGAGTTGATTGCTATAATATAACCACATGTGCACAAAAACTAGGTTTATTTAATATAACAAAACAGCCTTCATCACTTAGCCTAGTGTAAATCAACCCTCAACAATCGTTGCTCGAGGGGCCGGGGGGGGGGGGGGGGGGGGGGTCACTATATGTAAAACCTATCTATCATGTGCATTCAAGGACTATTTATAAAACTCCTTAGTTGTGAATTTCTCACCAATAAAAGGAACCCTTTTCCTATTCAATCTGTAATTTTTTTTTCAAGATCATTTTTCCAACACCCTTTTGTATGTAAATCTGTGAGAAAATATAGCTAAAATAATCCCTATTGTTAAACCCATGTGATAGGCATATTTTTTATTATAGTGACTCCCTTGAGAATTGTTGTTAAGCTCACAAAACCATACCTCACTGCAGACCTATGTAGGTGGTAGCAAGAGATGCATCCTCTATGGTTGGCAGCAACACATACACTAGTTCATTGTTTTAGTGAGCATATGCAAATGCACAACATAACCTCCCTACCAACTCTAGGTTTGATAAAAGCAAAACCTTCAACATTCAGGTGCATGGAAAAATGGCTAGAACACTAATCTACATGTGCATGCTGCAACAATCAAAAGAATGTGATAGTCTACAAGCACGCAACACAAACAATACTGCAATTGACACATCCCACAACAGTGCATGGTAGAAATGATAGCAAAAGAGAACTCCAAATTTGATGCAATGGAAGAAGTCACAGAAGAGATGATGATGGAGATTGGAGTAGACATGATGAATATGAGAAAATTTATTGAAGACAAAGAGACCATGATAGAGAGGATAAATATAGGAGGGGATGAACTGACCTACTTAAGAGGGCAGACAAGGTACTCCATCTATCTGTCTTTTGTGGGAAAAATGTTGTGCTTGGCAATGCTTTGGTCAATATGTATGCCAAATAAGGTGCCCTTAGGAAAGCACATCAAGTTCTTAATAAGCTATCCAAAATTTAGTCTCTTGAACCATATTAATTATAGGAATTCTTGACATAGCTGTGGCAAGGACTTGAATACAAAATTACTAGAGAAATTCACATGCTTTGGACTTAAATACCTATCAAGGATAAATTCAGGTTTGTTATCTTGTTCTTAAATATTATGCATATGTTGTAGGAACTGGACTATGGGGCAAGGCATGGCTTTGTTTCTTATGAATTTTGGAGAGACACAATGCCAACTTGCTACCATACTTTTGTATGGCACTCACTTAGTTTGTGCTATCTACCTTTTTATCATTTGGAAAAATAAATTCATGGTATGGAAAGTTTAACTCGTGTTATAGTTTTATGTGAGGTAAGCTTTTTGAAGTGCAGACTTGTTCAAGTGAGCACAATACAAATAAGGTGAGTGCTCTATCTTTATGTATACATTTTATTCGTGCTTTACATAAAAATGAGTGATTTTAAAATTAAAAACAATATTTTATGCTTTTATATATTATTTGCTAAAATACATTTTGTGAGAATAATCATATTATATCTTGAGAAGATAAATTGCTTTGACTAGACCAAGCAAACAAGATTTTGTGTTTCACACAATCTATGTGTATTTTGAGTTGTCTTTTTTGTTTAAAAAAACCTATCAAGAAATTTACCCATAGTAACTATGTATACATTAACTAGTGTGACTATTATTTACACATTTACACTAATTCACACATTAACTAGCCCTACCAAGCAAGACTAGTTGAGGTGTAGTTAGTGGAGGGGGGAAGGTGTAACTCAAAACAACTTACCCCCCCTCCATGTGGCGGTACCCATACATCCATCACATTGATTAAAACAAATGCACAAATATCAATGCTACAATAAAGAAGACTCATGCTTGCACCAAGCATGAGTCTTCTTTGTTGTAGCATAGGAAGCACCAAGCAGTGCTTCCTATGTCAGTTTACCACCTCCAACTCATTCCCTAGTTCATCCGAATTGCTCCAAGGTACTTAAGACTCCTTTAATTGGTGTGTATGAATTTCATGCTAGAGTTATGGCATCTCTTTGGAGTTCTTTCAATCAGTTTCTCCCAGGGACAAGTGTTAGGAAGTGAGGGCTGTTTTGTGGCTATGCTTGGCTAGTGTGAAGCTATTTTTGCATGTTTGGATGTGTTTAGCCATGTTTAGCTCGGGGGCTTGTCTTGATTGCATGGCCATTAGGCTCCTACATGCTGGAGGTATTTTCCCATCCTTGTCGATATTTTTCCAATAGCCCTCTTAGGCTTGTGGTGCCTTTTCTTGTCTTTTCTTCTATTTATGAGGTTGTGGGCATGGTGGACAACTGACCCCAATCCAAACCTATGGAGATATATAGGTGTGGGTAGATGTACTATGGGAGGGGTGTGGTGCACAATGCCTTGGGTGCAAGCCGTCTCTAGAGAGCACCCCTAGGGTGACTAATGGGAAATGAGGAGGGCATTTGGCTAGTGTTTTTTCTCAGCCTTGCCCAACATTTTTCTTTTAAACCCTAGCATTTTCCCTCCTAGTATTAGGGCATCACCGCATGGAAGATTTGATGGGAAGTAGGGAGATTCTCTTTTGTTTTCTTCTCAAGGCACTTATGAGGTGAAAATGTGATGATCGAGATGCTGAACACCACATGAGATGTAGGAACAAAGTGGAGGTGTCTCATACCCTCTAGATGGAACCCATGCCATGAGGCATGCTCCTCTCTCCCTCTAGATTAGTCTTCTTTCTAAGAGACCTAGCTAGAGCCTTGGAGGCTAGGGTAGCCCATCTTGAGGCCATGTCAATGGTCTTGTGTGTAGGAGAAAATTGAAATCAATCACATTGAAATCAATCACAATTGTGTGTATCTCACGTCTATCCATTGGGGCATGTCACATCTATGTCGAACCATCGTTGGTCACTTGTATGTGTAGCTTGTTAGCATGGAGAGCCTTTCCCAACTCTCTCTCTCTCTCTCTCTCTCTCTCTCTCTTATTCTTAGATGTCCTACCTCTTTCTACCTCAGTGATCTCTCTTCTCCACATGTACCTTGTTCATGTATGTGGCATTGTAGGTGTTCTAGATCCGATTTGAGGTGTCCACCATCAAATTGTAGGCTAGTTCTTTTCTTCATTGGATCTTCCACTACCTCCTTTGATACGGTGTCAGAGCCCTAGGTGACTCAACCACCTTGGATGCTCAACATTGGCTGATCCTAGACTTGATTGAGAGAGAAGAAGAAGCTTGCTATTTTTTCCTAGTTTTTCTCTAGTTTGTGGCTAATTTTGGCATGTGGAGGCTATGGACCCTCATCTACTACTTCCCCATCTTTTATCCTTGTTTATCACCCTGACCTCTCTTCACATGGGGGAACTTGATGCAAGTTTCAAGATGTGTAGTTGTTTTAGATTTCCTAGATGGAGTTACATTGTTGTGCCTTCTTGCAATGGGAGCATGCATGTGGCCTTTGGATCCAGAGGAGGAACCTCTTCATTTCAGCCTTCTTCGTTAGAGAAAAATGTTTGGATAGCAATAGGATCTTCTTCATCACTTTTGGAGCATGTTTCTATGTTTGTGTTTTGTTCAAGGAGATGGATTGTAAGATTTGTTGCGCCTTTTACAATTGCAAGTCTTTATTGGAATTTTATTTAGAGCTACCTATCTAATGGGTAGCACGTTTATGATTTAGTTGCACTTTTGTACTAGGTTGTGGATTATGGATGATAGACGGGATATCTTCTCAATCTCTTTCCTTCTTGAAGCTGAGGATGCTCTTTGATTTTGTATTTTCCTTCCAAGGAAAGTTCTAGTTCCATCTTTAGTAGTCTCTTGTTCACCCAGTATGCAACAGACTAGGTGCATGTTACAGTGCATGTGTTGGGAGTTGTATTTGATAGGTAGAGGGGGATTCTCTTAATTCCAAAACCACTTCTAATGTGATAACTGAACTTTAATGCATGAGTTTTAGAGGTGGGATATATAGTACCAAATGCTTAGTCGACAAAAAGAATAGCATGAGGTTTTGTTTGAGTTTGGACTACGAGTCCTATCTCCATGTTCTCTCTTCACTGATGGTAGTGTGGACCTATAGATTTGGTCATTCCTTTGCCTTTTTTTGAGCTTATTAGTGTCAAGTTTGGATAGGTTCTCAATCTTCTATGGGAGCTTCTCTTAATTGCTGATAGGAAATTTGTCGAGATCCTTTGGATGACAGGTTTTCATGCAGTGTTAGTAGTTGGTGGGAATAGCTAGCTCGTACTTCTACAGTTAGCAGCATTTGCATGCTACTCTAGAACATCCCTTTGGAGATATCCAACCTTGGGGGTAGCCCCTCAGGTCTAGATCTAGCCATGGTTGGCGGGTGTAGCACGTTCTTTCCCTAGTGGTTGTTCGCCCAACTTTTTGGCATTTTTTAGATCAGCCCAACGTTTTTAATGGGCACGTTGCAGTGCCCCTAGGTAGTTTTTTTACTTTTCCCTTGAGTGATGATGTTATGTTATGTATTGGATATTGATTGCACAATTCAGTGGTGGGTGTATATTCCCGTCAACACAAGTGAAAAGAACAGTTTTGTTCAAGATTTTAAGGAAGCAAGTTACAACCATGAGAGCATATGTTCTCCTCTAAGTCTGTATAGACTTTGGCATATTGTATTTATTGTACCATACATATTTGTTCTTGGCAGACGTAGAGAGTGGAAAACATTTTTTTTGAGGAAGCAAGTTACAACAGAGGGAGCATATGTTCTCTTCCAAGTTTGTATGGACTTTGCATATTGTATTGGATTCTACTACTTATTTGTTCTTGGTAGATGTAGAGAGTGGAAAACATTTGGTTTGATCTCAGGGAGCTTTCTTAAGTACCCAGGTCCTACTGGACCTCAATGGCTTCTTTGGCCGGCTGTCCCTTACTTCGTCTTCAAATCCACCAATTTCTTGAGCCAGTAAATTTGAGAAGCAGCACTTTTTTTCTCATACATACCACATAGCTTTGTCCATACGCGATACGCTGTAGTCTCTTCTGCTACGTGGAAGTAAACATTTTCTGCGAGTGTCAGCATGATTGTGGAACAAGCTAACTCATCAAGCTCTTCCAACTCATCTTCAGCCATACCTTCTGGTCTCTCTCCTTTGAGCTTCAATGGCTTCACTTGTTTTTTCTGCACCAAAACCTGCCAAATCTGCTTCTTCCAGAATGGAAAGTTTGTGCCATCTAGCTTCTTTATGTTGTAAAGAGTCTCACTTTGAGAAGATGCCATATCTGCCAAACTGTTTACTTTTGGGAAAAATCCGGTAGAGTTTCCCCTGTAAACTGGCCTCTGTACATAATAAAAAAGCTGTAAACAACAAGCTAAACACCTCTCCTCAGGAACTGTCAGTATTTTGAAATTTTTTGACAGTCTCCCCTGTAAACTGAGCTCTAGAAACCAAAAGATAGCTAAAAAACAACCATAAATAACTGACCAGTGACAAATCTAGAAGTCTCTGTAATATGCTATCCTGTAAGCATACACTGTCTCCTGTCTAGGCGATCACAAAACCTGTATCTGTCTCAAGACTGAACCCTAAACAATGCCTCAACGGCCTGACGCATAAGATGCAATCCAGTGTCTACACAAAGTCATACAAACATCCTATGGGATAAAAGTCGCCGAACGAAAAGGATGTGTGTAGAGGGGAACTCCAGCAACCTAATCCACCTCACACTGGGTAACCCAACCCCCAGTGCTTGGCTTCAAAAAACCTCACACACGACCCTCACAAATGGCTCAGCAAACTGCCTAGAACTAGCATACATCCTACAATAGACCAATCACTGTCCTATGACCGCTGTGGTGGTCTGTCTGCTAGCGTGACTCACAACTAGCAGACCCACAATCACAGTACATCAATCTGCAATACATGCTAGTGGTGTCAAGCCGTCGTATGGCCACACCTCCCCTGGAACCTGGCAAGCACAAGAAGTAGCAATGCAGACTGCAATATATATATCTGATGATATATATATGTACCTGGTCTATAGATGATGCTTTGAAGACTAATGAGTGATGTATGTCGATGCCGATATTGATGTCCACCACCTCCTGCTTGCCAATCTACACAAGACGGGTTTCTTTGCGGGTTAAACCTATCTTTTTGATGTAGTGCTTAGAACGAAATTCTGAGGGAATAAATAGCTTCAAAAGGGGGGTAAAACCCTAGGTCACCTGCTGGAAACACTCCCGGAATGCCGATTGTGAATTTCCAAGCTCCGGATCTAGAATCTGCCTAAAAAGTGTGCGCGCGCGATTACGCAAAAAACGCACTGCACCTCGCTCTGATACCAATTGAAGTCGCGGAGCTGAGCGTAGATCGACTCTCACATACACACAGATACACAGAGGGATTACACAGTACGCAGAGAATCGTTTTGAAGGGTTATCTCCCAAAACCTTATTTTCCACAAAAGTTTAAGTGAGTATATACAAAGAGTTAGTGATAATTGAGTTAGGCGGGCGGGCGGCCATATCCGTATAAGAGGCCACTTGGGCTTTAATCCCAACAGAAACTCTATCACCAAATACTATTGGGTTCAAAGTGGCCAACAAAGGAACAATGAATAGCTTGGGACATATCAATTTACCAATAACTGTTGATGGAACAATTTATCCTCATCAATTTCATGTGGTTGCGGATACAAACCTTAATGAAGCAGTTATTCTAGGAGTTCCATGGATGTACACTTATAAAGCCACACCAAATTGGGAGGATAATACCTTACAACTCATGCTAGATGAGAAATCGTTTGCCACACCATTTGTACAAACAGATTACGAATGGGAACCTCTTCAATCAACCCATGCTCCAATACCGAGATGGTCTCAAAAGGTGGCCAAGCAAATATGAGTAAAAAAGTCCATTATGCAAACCCATCCAAAGAAATTATGGATACCCAAAAGACATTGTACTAAAATTTGACCTACACAAGCTCCAACTTTTGTCAAGCAAACAAGGTCAATACAATCACACCATCGACAACCAAAAGAAGTCACTTGAAAATGGACATAGAAACCAACTCGCCCACTAGATGACTCGAACTCCAAGTCCACATCAAAGAAATTTTAGTGGCGTCCAAAATAGAGTCCTCAATCAAAAGAAAGTAGTGTCAAAACTATTAGGTGACACTATCAAAGAAAGAGCGCGTCTTGTACAACTTCTTTTGTTCAAACCACGTAGATTCAAACTAACCTCATCATCAAAAGCCTCTAAACATCTCATTTAGAACTCACATCTTGCACCGCACTTTGTTACCCCATGCATATTTTCCATTCGCATCCTAGCGCCACAATATATGGCCATGCATAGACACTTACTTTGTACCCATGCACTTTGACAGCATGTTCGTCAAGGACGACTCACTATGGGAAGGGGGAAAAACTAGGAGCAAGATACCCATCATTTTGTATCTATTATTTTCTTCAATTTTTAGAGTTTTTAAGCTCCTAGCAGGCATAATCATGAGCCATATTGACACGATTCACGGAAAATAAGATGCCAAGCTAAGAATATGTATGTATGAGTGATTATTTTGGCCAATTAATAATAATTGTGGTCATTTTTCTTTTATTTTTAAATACTAAAAAACTAGAAAAGAAAAATAATCAACAAACTTAATAAGTCAAGCCAAAAAAGCTAGAACGGACTTTTGAGAGCAAACGCCAAATCTTCAAAGCAAGGGCTTCAAACGTGGAAAATATGAAAAGGTTTGGCACATGACGGATTTTGAGCCAACTTCTGAAGGATCAAAACTGCAAATTCAAATAGAAAACTTTCCATCATCAAAAGAGAAAGAAATACCTTTAGAGGCTAAGAAAGAAAGAAGAGAATGCACCATGGATCCTCATGAACAAATGACAGACAAAATGCTCTTAGGTTGAGAGAAGAGACAACACTACTAAAGATCACCACAAGTTTGATTGTTCATGAAGTATAGATAATAGAAGAGAAAACTACGAATGAGACTGATACTAAGGATGAAGAAGTCAAAAACAACCAAGGTTGTCTCATTTGCAGGCTGTAGTAGATGGAGGAGCACAAATGATTAGGTCCTTTCACATCGACGCACATTTGGACCAGATCAAGCTCCAATTTCAATGCCAGAGAGAACTCTACAACCTGCACGAATTAGAGCCGGAGGACACAAAGAAGGATGCAACAAAAGCGGCTGAAAACAAACTAGAACTAAAACAAAATCGAGGAGTTGCAAAAAGTACAACTACAACTCCAGTCATAATTACAGAGAGAACAAGAAAATGTTGCTTATTACTACAAAGAAGTCCAAGCATTTAATGAATCCAACACAAACCTACAGGTCAAGCAATAGAGACTAGAAGAAGAGCTAGCCAGGGAGAAGGTACAGAATGAGAAGCTTCAAGAGTCTTATGCAGTGGTCAGCAAGACTCTTACACAACTTTTAACCTTGCAAGAAATGGCAAGTTCAACAAGCACGTCAGCTAAACCAACTTTGCTGACAAAAGAGGTCCAGGATCTCAAGAATGCCCTTGTTCAAGAGTAGTAAGACAGACAAATCATGACATCCGGGCACAGAGCTTTGCAAAAAGCTAAAGATGAAGAGATTAAAGAGCTAGGAAGAAACTGGCCGAGGCCAAGGAAGAATTGATTGCTCAGAGAGCAACGCAGATAAAGAAAGCCCAAATAGTCCCTGTAGAAATCATACAAACAGAAGGACCGGGACAGTTCACATTCAAAACTCACCATGTAGATATGCCAAGTACAAGCACAAAAACAACAATGCACAAATTTTAAGATCCATCCCCCACTGCATCAATCTCTGACACTGCAAAAGATGAAATTCAATGGTGGATCTCAGACATCAAAGATCCTTCACACAAAGAGTATCTACAATACGAGCTCGAGGTGTTGAGTCAACTGCTCTTCTCATGATGACACCTAACGAAGTGGTGAAGAATATCGGGCATGAAATGATTGCACTCCCACTAATGAGGCAGGAGTCTCTCTTATGGAAAACAAAAATGCTACTTGCCCTCAAGCCCAACCAAAAAGGAGATTACAGGGATGTTCATGTCACTACCATACAGGTACAGACAATCATAGAGAATCAACCAACCTGGCGAAGGAAATGGTTTGAACATCACCCAATTGATGAAACTTATTATAGAAATGTTCCACAGCATATCCGGATCAACCCCACATATTGTCCCAGTAACAGACGGTGATGCTGGGAAAGCTTTTATTCATGGAAAAGCAGGAGACAAGTAGTTCTAAACTACCCAGTCATAATCAAGACAAGCATTAAACTCCTCCCCTCAGAAAAGTATATGCTTCACACACTCAAAGGAGTCATCAACATGATGAAGGAAATACGAGATCTTGCATGCCAGATGCTTTGTAAAAGTTGCAAATATGGTAATCACCTGCATAACGACATTCAATGATATAGAAGCAGCAGAGCATCATTGGCAGGTATTTGTGGAAGGCACAAGAGGACTATGCTGGAATATGGAAACAGAGATTCCCAGCAAAAACATCATCATCGCATTGTAGAGTCATGTTTTTGCCCTCACACTACCTGCAAACCTTCGAGGAGGCATTCCTGATAGGATTCTTTGAAGTCGACTCCTCCATCTTAATCCCATAACCAAAGAGTTACCGGCTCAGCATATTGCATATCAGAGCACTCTCATCAATAATCCTTTTAGAGAGCTGGAAACAAAGATGAAGATCGAGGCAAAGGTAGGGAAATTCAAGCAACTCACAAGGATGCTGGAAAAGATATTGATCAACTACTAAAGGCAATAGTCAAATGCAGATTGCAGGAGAGCGTGCAATGAATAGGAAGGGGGGAATGTTTGGTGGATACAGTGGAATGTCACTTAAAAGCCAGATACACACCAAAATTTGTTGTATGCAATCATTTTTTCAAAATAAGCTATGTAATTCTGTTGCTGATGATTCTCAAATTGAAATATAGTCTATCATTCCCTCTTGTTCTCTCCAAGCCTACAAACCTTGTAAGTGGCCAAATGGCCGTGGGAAAGGGTCCCAAGTTTTTAAGTCAAAACCCTTAGTTTTGGAAGGCACATTATCATTATCTTTGGGAGTTATTGGACGTTCATTGAGAGATGCATTGCTGCTACAAGTTGTAATCAATCTTTCTCCTTGTATGGTAATCAAAATTCGATTCTGAACAGCACATTGTGTTCCTTGTCTCTTGCTCTTTAATCTAAGTGTAATCGTTCTCAATTTTGTTGTAGTTTGTGACATCTTGTTTGTGAACTAAATGCATTGATTTGACGTCTTAAATGGTTATTTTTTAATGTTTTGACCCTGGAAGAGTGTTTCTAGGCTTGAAGGGAACCTTTTCGTGTAGTTCTGTTGCAATTTTCTATACATTTTTTGAGAGGATCGTAATTTATGTACCTTCCCAGATGACTGCAGAACTTGATAGGAATATGCTGTGGATGCAAAGTGGACCCCGAACCCCGACGGCCTCTAAAACGACGGGGGCCGAATGGCGCACCTCGAGCCTGCCACGGTAAAGTGAACAGGGGGCACTACCTAGCTTTGAGCGGCTAGGACGCAAACCACGATGATATGAACACCGCAAACTTACACACCGAGAGAGAGAGAGAGAGAGAGAGAGAGAGAGAGAGAGAGAGAGAGAGAGAGAGAGAGAGAGAGAGAGAGAGAGAGAGAGAGAGAGAAATTTGCAAATGATGAAAACCCTCGGGGGTGTGAGGGTGAATTATTTCTGCAATATTTACAAAATGGCACGCCATGGTGGTAGAGAGGTAGGGAGAGGAGGTGGTGCAATCTACTTGGTGCGTTGTCTAAGACGACTCAATGATTGTGAATACTTACTACCAAGAGCGTGCATACGTGTGTGCATCGACCATTGGAGTCGAGAGATGGATGTGGTTCCCTTCGCATGGTGCAATTCCCAAGGCAAACCCAACACACAAGCCCCCCCTCCCCGTGATGGTGATAGTGTCAATCCTTCCCACTACACTGTACTAAATTCTTGGCTCCTCATGAATTGCCCCCCCCCCCTCGATAGTGACCTCTCAGTGCCAATTTATAGGTGTTGGCTGCTTGGATTATGGTAATCTCAGTGAGGTTAGGGTAAGCTTAATCCGGGAGACAAAGCAAGTGGTGGGCCCGGTGTGGTTGACCCTTGCTTTGTTTTGGGAGGTTATTAAAAGATGGGAATCTCTAGGTGGGCCTTTGTGACCATCACCTAGAGAGAGAATATTTACAAAAAAATGGAATTTTACAATGGCTCGGGTGAAAACTGAAGATAATGATGAAAATAACCTATAAATTACTGGAATGGCGTCGTGGTTGCGCGTTGCTGGCGAATGGTGTGCTGCCGGTGAATCGATGTCGAGCGTACTTCTTTTCGGAGTCGGCCGGGGCATGCCTTCGGCGCATTTTCTCTTTTTGTAGTTGGCGGCGCATGCTTTGGATCCTTCTTCTTTATTTGTCGATGTTGTAGTCGTTTTTTCCTTTGTATTTGTGGTGTGGTGTGTGTATGTGTGTGTGTGTATGTATTCGTGCATGAGGGTGGGTGGGTGTGTATGTATATGTATGTGGGTGCCCGAAAACGCGCGTGGGAAGGGGCTTTATATATATACAATATATATATATATATATATATATATATTTGTTTTGTTTTGTTTTTTTTCGTTGATGGCTGACGGCCGGTTGCTTGCCAAATTTCGCAGGGCGGATGGGGGGGGAGATGGGGTAGAGAGAGAGTGTGAGTGTGTGTGCGGTGTGTGTGTGTAGGTATGATGTGTGTGTGTATTGTGTGTGTGTGTGTATGGATGACGGTCTGCTGCGGTGCGTGAGCGCCCGGGTGGGAGAGAGAGGGTGGTCCTGTTGTGGGCTCGTGCACAGCGCCAAGGGGGGGGGGGGGGGGGGGGGAGAGTGATGGTGTGTGTGTGTGTGTGTGTGTGTATGGAGAGAGAGAGAGAGAGAGAGAGAGAGAGAGAGAGAGAGAGAGAGAGAGGGTGGTCCGTGCTGGGCTGAGAGAGAGAGAGATTGTGAGGGAGAGGGAGGGATAGGGTATGTGGGTAGAGAGGGTGTGTAAGCGAGGGAGTGTGTGTGGATAAGGGAGAGAGAGGGAGACTTTTTGGTGCCTTCACAGGCTCATGGGAGAGAGAGAGAGAGAGTGTGAGGGAATAGAGGGAGGAGGGCCGCGCCTTGTGGGCCGCCGGACAAGAGAGTGAAGGAAGGGGGGGGGGGGGGGGGGGTTGGCAATGGAGTGGGGTAGGGGAGATGTGTGGGTGAGAGAGAGGGGCGGGGGGGGAGGTTCTACTGTCTTGCATGGGAGCTTGAGGATGAGAGGAGGGAAGGAAGTCAATGGGTGGGAGTGAGGGAATATATGAGCGGGCCAAGGGGGAGGGAATCAGCCAAGGGGAGGGTGAAGCGAGCGGGTGGGGAAGAGGGGGGAGGGTGGGGGAAAGAATATTAGCGTGCCAAGAGAGGGGGGGGGGGGGGGGGGGGGGGGGTGAGTGCTCAAAGCTTTCGCCTGGCCGGGGGGGGGGGGGGGGGGGGTGAGAGTGGGGGTAAATCGGGAGAGAGGGAAAGAGGATACTAGGGAGGGGTATGTAGGGAAAATGAGGGGGAGAGAGAGAGAGAGAGAGAGAGAGAGAGAGAGAGAGAGAGAGAGAGAGAGAGAGAGAGAGAGAGAGAGAGAGTGTGTTATTTTATCCAATGCCCGTCGGCCGGGGGGGGGGGGGGGGGGGGGGGGGAATAAGTTTTTTCTTTTTTTTTCTTTGATTTTTGAAAGTCGGCTATCATTAGCCCTCTCCCTTTGGCTAGAGGCATTCATGCTTCTAGCCCTGCTTCTGCTTCTTCAGCTATAGAGATAGAGGGTTCTCCCTCTTCTGGAATGTCTAGCATGAATTCTGGGTCAAACCTAAGAAAATACCTTTTCAGTCTCCATCCATTGACCCTAGTCTTGTGAATTCTCCCATCTGCTTCCATCAGCTTATAGCTGCCGTTGTCATAGTGTTTCTTGATGATGAATGGCCCTTCCCATATGGGTTGAAATTTCTTATCCTTCCTAGTGTCAAATCTGTTGTCGTATCGCAGTACTAACATGCCTTTTTCCAGTCCCTTTTCTTTAAGCCCTTGATTGAAAGTGAGCCGACTTCGTTCTACCTGTGCTGCATAGTGATTGATTGCTTCTTCCCTATCCAGTTGGAGTCTCTCCAGATCCAACATGTGGTTTCAGAGGTTTACAATTGGACGATGTGTTTGGCTAGCCAAGACTCGTAAGCTGGCTATTTGTACCTCAATGGGTAGAATTGCCTCCTTCCCATAAACTAGATGGAAAGGAGTGAAACCTAGTGATGTTCGAAACGTTGTTCTGTAGGCCCAAAGAGCTGCCATGAGATGTTTATCCCAGTCCCCTGTGTGGTTGTTCACCTGTTTTGTGATGATTTTGCAAATCATTCTATTTACCTTCTCTACCAGACCATTACATTCTGGATAGTATGGTGTGGAATGCCGACGTGTGATGCCTAACTTTTTCATCAGTTCTCCCACCAAATCACCTTTGAATCCTGGTCCTCTATCTGATATTATCTCAAGAGGAGTTCCAAAACGGCAGACGATATGCTAAAAAATGAACTTTGCCACCTCTTGGGCTGTAATGCGGGTGGTGGCCGTTGCTTCTGCCCATCGAGTCATGTAGTCTACACCCACTATGATGTATAGTTTACCTGATTGGGCCCTTGGTAAAGGACCGATTGCATCTATTCCCCATTTCTCAAAAGGACCATATGAAATGATAGGGGTTTGTGGCTCATAGGTTAACGTGCGATCACTGTCCACTTGACAAGCCTTACATGTTTTACACCAATGGTGTACATCCCTGTTCAAACTAGGCCAAAAGTATCCTTCTTGTAGAATCTTCCTACTGGTGATATCTAGAGCAAAATGACCGCTGCAGACGCCGTCATGGAAACTTGAAATTACCTCTGTGATTTCACTGGAGTTTTGCACCCGCCTGAGAATTTGATCTTTGCCCTTACAATACAAGTGGTCGTCTATAAGGCGGTACCTAGTAGCCTTCCTTACTAGCCACTGTTTTTGGCCTTTGGTGTGTCCTGCTGGACATTCTCCTGTATCTAGAAAACTCATGATATCAGGCATAGCATCACTACCTTGGAAGAGGGGTAGTTTTAATTTGATTGCCCCTACGGGAACGTCTTGTATTCTTTCTTTAGCTATCGCATCTGCCTCTTGATTTTGTGCTCTGGGGACATGGAAGAGTTTCACTGCTTCAAACCTTTTTAGGAGGTCCTTAACTTGGTGAAGTTGACCAAGTAAAACCTGATTTTTGCAATCCCAGGTGCCATTTATCTGCCTTATCAAAAGCAAAGCGTCGCCGAACACATTTAGGTGCTGAATTCTTTGTGAAATACTTTGTTCCAACCCAAGAATTAGGGTTGCATATTCTGCTTCATTGTTGGAGTGGGAGTGTAATAACTGCCCCATGGAGAATACTCTTTCTTGCTGTTCATTGAACTGCAGACTGATCCATTGTTCTCTTGTATGCTCTGTCAAAGAAAAGAGAGTGAGCTCTCTCTAGCCTAGGACTTTCTATCGTTGGTGTTTCTTCCTTTGCTTCCGTGTTGACCTTCAGCTTCTTCTCATAATGGTGATGAGTGAGAATTCTTGCTAAACTAACCCTGGTGGAGTTTTCTACTTGCATAGTGTAGTCAAACTCTTGTAGTCTAATTAACCACTTTGAGATCCTAGATGAGACATCCATGTGTCGCATTACATATGGGAAAACCTCCTCCATTGTCAGGATTACAAAGGGTCTAGGCAGGAGATAGGAGAGGAACTTTGTGGTAGCAAACATTAGTGCCAGAACCATGTGTTCTACTTCGGTAAATCCTTTTTCTGATGGGGTCATGACCCGACTAGAGAAGTAAATAGGGCGCATGAAAGAAGTTTTGGGGTCCTTTTTCATTAGCACTGCTCCGAGTGTATCACTTCCCACACTAGGGTTCACATAAAATGGCTCATCCCACTTAGGAGGTGAAATAGTGGGAAGCTTAGCTAGGATTTGATTTACCTCAGTAAACTGCTGCTCGTTCTCTTCACTCCATGAGAAGACATCCCTCTGGGTGAGTTGTTGTAGGGGAAGGACCACTTGAGATAGCAGGTGAATGAACCTTCTTAAGTATCTTACCTTTTGAAGGAGAGAAACCAACTACTTGGCGGTGGTGGGTGATGATAAAGATACCAGAGCTTGAATCTTGCTAGGGTCAGCCTCGATTCCTTTTGTTGAAATTACATGACCAAGGAGAGTGACTTTGCTCTCACCAATGTGACACTTGTCCACGTTGAGTTGGCCACCCAAGGTTTGCAGCCTGGTTAAGCCATCATAGACTTTCCTTAAATGAAGGGATCGTGAGCTATAAATGCAAAAATCATCTATGAAAACCCGTATTGATGTTCCAAATTAGGGTTGGAAAACAAAAGTCGCATAGCGTTGAAACGTGGCCGGGGCGTTAGTGAGGCCAAACGACATCACTCTGTAGGAAAAACATCCCCAAGGTGTGATGAAGGTTGTCTTCTTATGATCCTCCTCCGCAATGGTAATCTCAAAGTATCTTGAGTAGCCATCGCGTACTGTGTATCACTCGTGACGTGCCACTTCATTGAGTATTTCATCCTAGAATGGGAGGGGAAAGTGGTCCCTCTTCGTGGCTGCATTGAGAGGTTTATAATCCACACAACTCTCCACTTACCTTTTTTTTTTGGTGTGACTACTACTGGGGAGACCCATTCTGAGTCTTCGACAGGATAGATGAAACCTGCTTGTAGCAAACTTCTCACTTCTTTCAGCAATGCCTCTTGTTGGATTACTCCAAGTCTTCTGAGCTTTTGTACTACGGGTTTACTGTCTTCCTTGAGCTTTATGTGGTGTTGTACTACTGTAATTCCTATGATCTTATCATAGCCATCAATGAACAAAGTAGTGAAGTTACCTAGCATGGAGACGTACTCCTTTCTTTCTTCATTGGTTAACTCATTTGAGAGAATTTTTTGTAGCTTACCTGCATTCTCCAAGGGCTGCATACCTGATGATCCCTCTTGGTTTTTCAAGGTTGTTTCAGATTGTGTTAATCTGTTTGGGTCTATAATAATGACTCCCATTACTTCGATGCTACCATTACCTGAGGTAGACGAGTAGTCGCTGGTGGACTCATCTTTTGAAGCCTCCAAGATCATGTTGCGCTGCTTTCCAGTCCTCATGTCGTAGAATATGGACTTCCCTTTAGCATCCTTCATCTGGATCATCCCGGTGCTCCAGTCTTGTTTAGCTTCCATAGCCATAAGCCAAGGCCTCCCAAGAATGATGGGGTAGACCTCCCCTTTGTGTGGCATGACAAAGATGTCTACCTCCACTTCTGTATTGAATGCTTTCACTTTGACCGCATTTACAATGCCTACGCATCTCACTCTTACATTGTTTGCCATCTTGGCTCGGCAGGGTGCCGGCCTACTTACCTCTAGACCTAGATGGTGCATCATCTTCTCACTCATGACGCATATTTGCGCGCCACCATCTATGTAGACGTTTGAAATCTGTTGCCCCTTGATGTGAGCGTCCATGGTTGGCAGGATGTCGTAGAGATCCCTCCCAGAGATAGCCCCAACTATCCTGGGTCTTGATTTCCTGATACTTACCATTTTCGTCCATTGCCTCCTCATTTTGGATGCAAGGTGGAGTAATTGGGGCCAAGTTATCTTTGGGCCCTGCATTAACACATCCTGAACTAAGTCATAGGGTTTTGCATACTCACCTAGTGAGAAGTCTACGATGTCTATCTTCCGCCGTGGTTTAGCTGCTTGCTTGCTAGACTCGGCCTTCCCTTTCATCTTCTCTTCTCTTTGAGATGCCTCCTCGTGCCTCGCACGTTTCACTCCCATAGAATCCACTTCTTCTACATTCACTTTTCCTTTGTGCTTCTCTCGAGCTGATTCTTCTACCTTCGCCTTCCCTTTAGCCTCCAAGCTAATAATACTCACTGCTTGGTTCACAACAGGTGGTGGGGGTAGCGGCGGAATGAGAGGTTGGGGTGGTGGTTGCTGTTGTACAGGTGGTCGAAGGATTTGGACCGGTGGAATTGGTCCTGGTTGCCTAGGTGGTGGTGGTCTTGCTTTTGGCAGAGAGATTTGATTCTATCTCTCCCCTCTATTGAAATTCTACCTCCTCGGGTGTGGGCAGTAGTACATTCCATGGCCATCTTCCCCGCAGTTGTAACAGTGGTACTATGGGTTCTGTCTTCGTTGTCCCCTTCCTTGTTCTGGGTTTCTGCCAGATACATGCCCTTGCTGCACCATATGCACGGATAAACTCTCTAGTTGGGTGGTGATGCGACTCAGTAGGTCCTGCTGTTCTTCTGATGCCTCCTGCGCGGTTGGACTCTATGATTGGTTGTTGCAGCCACTGGGGTTGGTCGGGCCGAGCTTGTTTCCTCTGACTCGTTTAATCTTGCTTGCATGCATAGCTTCTTGTCTTTAAGGCGGGCTACTTCGACTGCCAACTCATATGTTGCAGGAAACCTTCCCTTCACCTTCTCTCTAAGCGGCGACCATAGACCAACAATGAAACGGTCCTTCTTTAGGAAATTAGGTGCTCCTTCGCCTTCCTCCAGTGAGGCAACCCATCTCTCCCATAAGTCCACAAACTTTGACTCGTAGGTGGCATACTCCAGCAGGCCTCCCTGCTTTAATTCTGTCAGTAGCTGCCATAGCTTCTCCGAGGTTGTGCCTCCACCAAATCTCTTTACAAAAGCAGCCCTTAACACATCCCATGCATTCTTGGTAGCCTGGGACAGTGCATTATACCAGGATTTGGCCTCTACTTTCATCAATAGAGGAAAAATTCTAAGTCGTGAAACGCCGTCATCTTTGTTGGAGACGACACAAGCAATGTCGAAATCATCCAAAAAGTCGGTGGTGAGATCCTCTCCCTTCTTTCCACTGAACGTGGGGAAAGAATCACTTGCCATGGTGGTGACTCAGGAAATTACAAACCCTTTTTTTTCTTTTTTTAAAAAACATTAACAGTAGCGGCTCATGGAGACTTTTTTTATAGGGGTGGGTGGATAGGTTAAAACAGGATAAAAATAGAGACATTAAAGGAATGATGGTAATATAATATGGGAAGAATGATAGGGTTCGGGTAACTGAGGATTTCTCCTAGTACCACCTTACCGAATAGGTATACGATCTTCTGTTGGTAGAAGACTTTCCTATCTACATAGATATTCACATGCATATGCTGTAGGAATATGAACGGGAATGCCGTCGGCACGTTTTCCATTATGCACAGAGGGTGGAATACTTACTTAAACTCTTACCGTGCCAGTGTTGATGAGTCGGCACATCCACAAGAGGTCGTCGCCTTTCATGGCCTCTACGTTTCCTTCGTTGCTCAGCACGTACGGGGTGATGGCGACGCGTCTGACCACTCGCAGCCTTTTGGCTAACAGCAATTTGCAGGTAATTTCTGTAATCGGCGTGTTGCATGAATTCTACTCCATTCAATTGCAACTCGTCCCCATCCCACTAGGTTTCTCCCGTGGTAGAGAGCTTCTTCATGATAAGTTGTATAGGGAGAGGAGGAAGGTCCTCCACTCGCTTCCCAAAACAGCAAGAGCAGTAGCCGAACCACTCTTATCTAGGACATGGGAATCTTCTTACCACTTCCTCTTCCAGATTGTCGCATGCGTCATGCAAATCGGTAGGCGACCTTCCGCGGCTTAGCTTCAGATGACTTCTTCCTTGACAAAGTGGGTACAAGCCGGCTTTCTGAGCTTAAAGCACTTGCTTGGCCAGATGCTTCTCCCTTCGGGGTCATGTGTTTCCAGACTGGGTTACCTTCTCCTTGCCTTTGGCTTGAGCAGCCCCTTTAGGCCACTTTGGAGTTATATCTTTGACTGCAGTTTCTTTAGGGAAAAGAGGTCTCACCGTTTGCTTCCCTTCCTTGACGTGAATGTCAATGTAGATGACTTCAGCCCTTTCGCTGCCTTCGTTGCTGGCCCTCATTGACAGTGTGCCTTGGTTGACAACAATGATGGCACTTCACCAACCTCCCACCTGATGCTTTTGATTTTTAGTTAGAACGAGCGACACGAGATGGAGAATTTACCTCTTGAATGCTGACGACACTACAGCCTCGTAGTAGCACCTCAATGAAGGTGGCTAGTGCCTCCTTCATCTCCTCTTCTTCCGTCCTCCAGTTAGAAAATTTCTTCAGCCATCCGTCCATGATTGATAGTGGACGTCACTTTCAGCATTGTAAAGTGAAGGGTCTTAGAAAAGCCCTCCTCAGTGGGGGCACCAAATGACGGACGCAAACCAGACCCCGAACCCCGATGGCCTCTAAAATGACGGGGGTCGAATGGCGCACCTCGAGCCTGCCACGGTAAAGTCAACAGGGGGCACCACCTAGCTTTGAGCAGCTAGGACGCAAACCACGATGATATGAACACCACAAACTTACACACACACACACACACACACACACACACACACACACACACACACACACACACAGAGAGAGAAATTTGCAAATGATGAAAACCCTCGAGGGTGTGAGGGCGAATTATTTTGCAATATTTACAAAATGGCACGCCGTGGTGGTAGAGAGGTAGGGAGAGGAGGTGGTGCAATCTACTTGGTGCGTTGTCTAAGACGACTCAATGATTGTGAATACTTACTACCAAGAGCGTGCATACGTGTGTGCATCGACCATTGGAGTCGAGAGATGGATGTGGTTCCCTTCGCATGGTGCAATTCCCAAGGCAAACCCAACACACAAGCCCCCCCTCCCCGTGATGGTGATAGTGTCAATCCTTCCCACTACACTGTACTAAATTCTTGGCTCCTCATGAATTGCCCCCCCCCCCCTCGATAGTGACCTCTCAGTGCCAATTTATAGGTGTTGGCTGCTTGGATTATGGTAATCTCAGTGAGGTTAGGGTAAGCTTAATCCGGGAGACAAAGCAAGTGGTGGGCCCGGTGTGGTTGACCCTTGCTTTGTTTTGGGAGGTTATTAAAAGATGGGAATCTCTAGGTGGGCCTTTGTGACCATCACCTAGAGAGAGGATATTTACAAAAAAATGGAAGTTTACAATGGCTCGGGTGAAAACTGAAGATAATGATGAAAATAACCTATAAATTACTGGAATGGCGTCGTGGTTGCGCGTTGCCAGCGAATGGTGTGCTGCCGGTGAATCGATGTCGAGCGTACTTCTTTTCGGAGTCGGCCAGGGCATGCCTTCGGTGCATTTTCTCTTTTTTTTGTTGGCAGCGCTTGCTTTGGATCCTTCTTCTTTATTCATCGATGTCGTAGTCGTTTTTTCCTTTGTATTTGTGGTGCGGTGCGTATATGCGTGTGTGTGTGTATGTATTCGTGCATGAGGATGGGTGTGTGTGTATGTATATGTATGTGGGTGCGCGAAAATGTGCGTGGGAAGGGGCTTTATATATATACAATATATATATATATATATATATATATATATATATATATATATATATATATATATATTTGTTTTGTTTTGTTTTTTTTTTCATTGTTGATGGATGACGGCCGGCTGCCTGCCAAATTACGCAGGGCGGATGTGGGGGAAGATGGGGTAGAGAGAGAGAGTGTGAGTGTGTGTGTGCGGTGTGTGTGTGTAGGTATGGTGTGTGTGTGTATGGATGACGGTCTGCTGCGGTGCGTGAGCGCGTGGGTGGGAGAGAGAGGGTGGTCTTGTTGTCGGCTCGTGCACAGCGCGAAGGGGGGGTGGGAGAGTGATGGTGTGTGTGTGTGTGTGTATGGAGAGAGAGAGAGAGAGAGAGAGAGAGAGAGAGAGAGAGAGAGAGAGAGAGAGAGAGAGAGAGAGAGAGAGAGAGAGAGAGAGGTTCTACTGCCGCTGTCCGTGACAAGGAGAGAGAGAGAGAGAGAGAGAGAGAGATTTTCTGCGCGGCCTGAGTGCCCAAGATGGAGAGAGAGAGGGTGGTCTGCGCTGGGCTGAGAGAGAGAGATCGTGAGGGAGAGGGAGGGATAGGGTATGTGGGTAGAGAGGGCGTGTAAGGGAGGGAGTGTGTGTGGATAAAGGAGAGAGAGGGAGACTTTTCGGCGCCTTCACAGGCTCATGGGAGAGAGAGAGAGAGTGTGAGGGAATAGAGGGAGGAGGGCCGCGTCTTGCGGGCCGCCGGACAAGGGAGTGAAGGAAGGGGGGGGGGGGGGGGGGGGGGGGGGGGGGGGGTTTGGCAATGGAGTGGGGTAGGGGAGATGTGTGGGTGAGAGAGAGGGGCGGGGGGGGGGGGAGGTTCTACTGTCTTGCATGGGAGCTTGAGGATGAGAGGAGGGAAGCAAATCAATGGGTGGGAGTGAGGGAATATATCAGCGGGCCAAGGGGGAGGGAATGAGCCGAGGGGAGGGTGCTGCGAGCGAGTGGGGAAGAGGGGGGAGGGGTCGGGGAAAGAATATTAGCGGGCCATGGGGGAGGGGGGGGGGGGTTTCCATGCGGCTCACACAGAGGGAGCACGAAAGAGGGGTCGGTGGGGTGAGTGCTCAAAGCTTTTGCCTGGCCGGGGGGGGGGGGGGGGATGAGAGTGGGGGTAAATCGGGAGAGAGAGGGAGACAGGATATTAGGGAGGGGTATATAGGGAAAATGAGGGAGAGAGAGAGAGTGTGTGTTATTTTATCCAATGCCCGTCGGGCGGGGGGGGGGAAGTTTTTTTTTTTTTTTTTTTTCGAAAGTCGGCTATCAATACCCTTAAGCTTTGTAGCACCTCTCCTTAAGTTTCCTTGCATTCCAAATTCGTTTGGATGCCAAAAAGGCGTGATGACCTAGAGCGGCGAGATTGGACATAGGTTGATTTTCTGACTAGGAAGTGATTGATTTGATATTGTAGATGTATGAACAGTCCTTTAGGTTCACTTCTTTGAGATTGACAACTTCATTGAGTCTCCGTGCCCCATCCCGAGTCACTTCCTTGCATATTGACATTATGTTAGTACCAAAAAGCTATACTTTTACAGATGTCCGTCACGGCGACCCGCTAACAATGTTCCTCTCTCCCTCTAAATCAGTCTTATTGCCATGAGATCTAGCCAAAGCCTTAGAGGCTAGGGAAACCCATCTTGAGGTTGTGTGAATGGTCTCATGGGTAGGAGCAGATACAATTGCAGTTGTGTGTACCTCAGGTCTATCCATTGGGGCATGCCATATCTATGTTGGACCTCCCTTGGTCACTTTTATGAGCAGCTTGATATCAACATGGAGAGCCTTTTCTAGATCTCTCCCTCTCTTTCTCTCTCTCTCTCTCTCTCTCTCTCTCTCTCTCTCTCTCTCTCTCTCTCTCTCTCTCTCTCTCTCTCTCTCTCAATACAGAGAGATTGAGTCAAGACTCAATAGCTATTCTTCAAGAGAGAGAAGAGGTTTTTAGTGGCAAAGGAGCCATCCAAGAGACCTTGAAGATCATAATAACTATCTCAAGAGATCAAAGATCTATCTGATGAGCCTTGAACCACCCACCCACGCACACACACACACACACACACACACACACACACACACACACACACATTTTGACCAACACTTGACCCTTGAGGAATGGCTACCCATTCAACTCGTATTCGAGGTTGGTAAAGAGAATTGAACACACAATCCTGTTGCTATATTATGATTTGAATGACCATCATGACAATCAAACGAGTCATTTTTTAAAACACTTGCATTATATTTGAAGGTTTTTACAATAAATTTCTCTAAATTTTTTCACCTATAAGTTTAAAATTTAGCGGTATATCTGAAAATTCTAGATGGGTTTACATGAAACTTATGTTATTTTCCCTTCAATAGCACAAGAGGGAGAGGCAACCCTTGCAACTACAAGTTCGCCCACCTGTGTCCTTTTGCATTGCTTCATAGTTTATCAAGTACTACTGAATGTTGGAAGTTAATTATATGTTTTTTCATTTTTTAAGAAGTGGGGGACACCTACATAGTAATATTCTATCGGGTGCGTACACAGAAGCAGGTAAAACCAAGGAGGGCCAAGAGGGAGTTAGGTGCACTGAGTGGCCGTATAGGCGCTCTCACGAGGCCACACAAAATATCCTTTGTGAAGATTCACTTTCCCTTTTTTGCCCTAATCTTTCCCTTTCCTTCTCCCTGCTGACTGCTGAGCTCCGCTCTTCTCCTTCCCCGTCAAGGGGGAGGTAGTAAATACTTTCTAATGGTGCTACATGAAGCCCTGCACAATGGTATTGTCAAATGGGAAGGTGCCCCAGTTGGTGTCACGCAATCTTCATCGGGCTCACCTAAAGTTGGAGGGATTAGCCCATCTCGTATCCCTACATTGGGTGGAACTGGACTGTCTTTCAGTTCCCTTTCACAAGGTCCTATCACCTACGCAAATGCAGTGCAATCTTGTGCTCTAGTGAATCTATCTCCTATTGTACAACATCAGCTGCAAACTAACATGGTGAATGGCTTTTTGTCTCATCCGCGTGATTTGGCATTCACTGGGGCTCTGCGTAACATTTCAGGTCAAATGCCTTTTCAGGTAAGCACTAATGCCCATACACGCAATGCTCAATTTTATGCCATTTCTAGTGTCTCGCAGAACATCGAGCCATCTGTGCAAGATTCAGAAACAAATCTGAATAACCCTTCCCCTCTCAACTGTGAAATAAATCATCATTCTCAATATAACTCTCTTAATGGTGAGAAGAAACTTGGTGAGATTTATGCAGAAGAAACTGAGGAGTAGTAGGATGCTTCAAAAACCCTTCAATCACAAAACCTTAATAGTGAGGGAGGGGAAGTTAACATAGGTCCAACTGAGCTGTATAAATGGTTCTGACACTTACATGAGAGGGTGCTTTTAGGCCTCTGTCATGGGATCATGCCACCAATTGTAGTCCTCAAATAGAGGATCTCTCAGAAATGGGAAGGAAGGAAACTGTTTCCCTCTCAAGTCCAATACCTCCCTAATAGTGAGGTGGTCCGCGACAGGCAACAAGAGAGAAACCTCTAAACACCCCTCAAGGCTCCCGTGCTGCTCAATTGGGGCTGAGGCAACCACAAGCAAGAAACAACAACAAAAACCCACAGCCAAATCAGTGAAGGGGCACCACCTAGTTATAGATTGAACTAGGATGCAACAAAGGAGAATCCTTGAGCAATACAAGTAAGAAGGAAGGGTACACTATCACTAATAGAAATGTTACAAATACACACACCAAACACACGGAGATAGAGAGAGAGAGAGAGTTTTGTGCAAGAATTTAGCTTCAATGTTTATGATTGACGTGGGTGTATAAACAACTTGGAGGAGAGTCAAAAGACACAATTAAGTTTGATAATGTTGCGATCTACACATTATCTTAGGGTTATGAGAACCCTCTCACCATACAACCCTCTTATAATGTTTTCTAAGCAACAAAACAAACACAAGAGATCTTGAGTCACATACAAGCAAATACCACACAAGAATCTCAAAATGAAAACGCGTCACCTTAAATCAAACAAGATGAGGTTGCCAAGCGTGAATTAGAGAGACTCAAAAGAATTTTGAACCACTGTTCCACCGAAATTATTGATTAAATCAATGTGCAAGAGTAGGTACATTGATTGGAAGTTATGAATCACTCACTCGCTTGCAATGCTACAACTAGCTCAAAGAAGCTTTCCTATACACCAGAAGTAATGGTGTATAGAGAGCTCACTCTCTTTCCCTACAACTAAGATATGGAATGGTACGCTCAAAGTAGTGAGCAATAGTGTAGAGATCATACTATTTACTGAGGGAAAAGGGCTCTATTTATAGGTGAGGTGAGCTCTTATTAGGATTATCTCATGATCAACTTATGAGAGTGGGGCTCTCTTGTCTCTTGAGTCACATGGATGTGGGCTCAAGAGGAGAGAATTATTGAGGTGAAATAGAGAATATTTTAAAGAGGTGAGTGATTTTTTGTGTGAGGTTGCCTACTCCAAGGTAGTGTAGAGTGGGTGCAATTTACAAGAAAGGGTTAGCAATTAGTGTTAGTAGTCTGTAGTTAGTAGGATGGGGTAAAATTGCATGGAAGATGCACTCAAGGTGCATTACATGATTTATACAATGATAAAAATTAAGAGAAGGATGAGAATATACACAACTTGATGGAAGCTACAAGATGGAAATGGAATTTTTCACCTATCTCCTCCAATGAATGAAGCGGTTGTAAAACTTTGTCAGTGTAGTTTTTGTGACCATGGGAAAGTTGAATTTTCCATGATCAAACTCCTCCTTTGTAGAGATTGATATTGGTTATTTTCTAATTTCTTCTCTTTTTGTGAAAGGATGAAAAGGTTATGATAATATGAGTTTGATTCTAGAGAGAGAAATTGAGCTATATGTGTGTAGAGATGATAATTTTTGAGCTATGGAGTAAGGGAGAGATGGGAATGGTGAAGAAGATGAAAGCAATGAAAGTTGCAAGTTTGAGTGAGGGATGGAGAGGAATGAGTGTGTGTGTGTGTGGAAGTAGGAAAGGAGGTAAGAGAAGACTATGGGTTACTTTGCACGAGAAAAGTGGGCAGATTGGGGTCCACACATAAAATTCATATCTCACCGATGGTAGCTCCAAAAATTATGAAAAAAATTGAGCTCAGTATTCAGATCTTGGGCTACATTTTTTGTTGGTGACTTATTCAACTTCCAAGCGGAGATAGGCGCCAAAAATCTCACCATAAAGCCTATTTTTTATGCCTGCAAAAGTCTTTTATTGACCCCCTTCTTTGTTGAATTTGCACAATGCATCCAAGAGTGAGCCCCTCCTTTGTCATATCATGATACAAATCATCCAAGTTATCTTTACACATGCATGGAGGAGGATTATTGGTGAATAAAGAAATATATACATGGTGGACTAGTGTATAGACTATTCATGGATTTTAGCTCAATGAGCTCATGACGTTATAATAATGAGTACATAATGAAAAAATATGGAAGAATTATGGATATAAAAAAAGATATTGGAATCATATGATATGGTCCCTCTTTTGTATTATTTTGGGTGAAAGAGAAAAAAGTATGCAAGTAAATAAAGAGAAAAAGTATGCAAGTAAAGGAAAATTATATAATAAAAGTGACTAAGGGAGTATAAATTGATTTTTTGTTTTCAGAAGGGTGAGGGTGAAAATTTGGGGTGATTTGTATAAAAGAAAAAAATATTTATGAGATTAGAGAATGTACACATTGGCAACAAAAATATAATTATGGTGCAAGAGGATAAAAGAAGGAATACATAGTCTAATAAAACACACACCTAGGTAAATATAAAATACCAAAATAATTACAAAAATACCTATATTTAGGTCCTCTATACAATGAAATATTTACACACAAAGAGGCCATAATATAATTTTCTTTTTTATTTTATTTATTTATTTGGCTCAACTAGCCCAGTGACTAGCTAATTGAGGGTTTTTAAAGAGATATGGGGAAAGGCCCTTAGCTCATACACTCCTATGTACAGTGAAATGGTGATGATAACCACAGTGTTTGAGTGATTTGATAGGGTGAGGTAGCTCACTATGCAAGTTTTGAATAGCCAAAAAAACGGCTATCATTAGCCCTCCAACCAGGATGATGGTATATTCATGTACCATCATAATTCATCTTTTCCAAAGAGATTTTCATTGTTTGGCCCCTTGGCATTTTTTCTCGAGCTACACTCATGCTTGATGCAACAAAACTTACATGAGATAGTTGTCTTTTGACAGATCTTTGGTAGATCCTTTGGTAGAAGGCGACTCAAATAAGGCTTTAGCCAATACCCATTCCCCGGGAGGTCACCTAATAAAAATGTAACCTATCATGTGAGTTCAACATAAGGGTATTTAAAGTTCTTGAAACTTACATAAATATATATACAAAAGGGCATTATTTTTTGAAATTTGAAAACAACTTACAAAAGCAAAAGGGTACATTATATTTTAAAAAAAATTCACAGATAAGGGGTTTTACAAACATGTCTTGAACGCAAATAATATGGTAGTTTTACACATAGTGAACCCCCCCAATACCCATTTACCCTTTTGGAGTGCTCTTTACCATTCAAGTCCATAAGCTGATAGTAACTTGAATTGAAAGCCTTCTTGACTACGTATGGCTCTTGCCATCTAGTTTCAAACTTGGCATCAAAACTATTAACGAGTCAATGTCATACCTTAGCACATGATCTCCTTCATTGATGCCTCTATCCTTCAGTTTCTTATTAAGCTTCTCCTTTGCTTGTGTAGCTTTCCTCTTGTAGCACTCATAGGCTACTTCTCTTTCCACCTCAAGCTCCACTAATGTAAGAAGTCGATCCATCCATGCTTCTTGGTCATCTTGTGTCCCTTTGCTATAAAGCCGTATTGTTCGGATGTTGAGCTCAATAGGCTGCAAAGCCTCTTGACCATAAACCAAGTCAAATGGTGTGAACTCTGTGGCTTCCCCATATGTGGCTCGGTATGCCCACAAGGCACCATCCAAGAAGTCATCCCACAACTTCGTCTTGTTTTGCACCATCTTCCTAATGATTTCTGCAATGACACCATTATCCTTGTCCACCAAACCATTTGACTGTGGGTAGTAGGGTGTGATATGCCGATGTATAATGTGAAGCTCTTCACAAACTTCCATGAGTAAACCCTTCTTGAACCTTGGACCATAATCAGAAACAATCTCCAAAGATGTGCCAAATCTGCAACAAATATTATTGTGACAAACCTGCTCATTGTTTTCCCATTTACCCTTGCCACACTTTGAGCCTCTACCCACCTAGTCATGTAATCAACAGCCACTAGAATGTAGAGTTTACCATTTTCCGTTCTAGGCAAAGGACCCATAGCATCAATGCCCCACTTTTCAAAGGGTCCATTTGCAAGCACGATTTGCCTTAGACCATGGACAAATCTTCTATTTCCATTTACTTGACAGTTGTGACAGCTTTTACACCAATGTTGGACATCCACATGCAAGCTTGGCCAAACATACCCCGCAAGAAAAATCTTCTTTACAGTTAATTCTTGGGCAAAATGACCACCACATGCTTCTTCATGCAAACCTTTTAGAATTTTTGGAATTTCCTCAATAGTTGCTACTCTTCTGCACACTTGATCCTTCCCTCTTTGATAGAGGGAGCCTTCTAGAAAGAGATAGACACTTGCCTTCTTCATGAGTCTCCTCTTCTAAGATTTTGTGAAATATTGTGGAAACTCGCCCTCCAAAATGTAGCCAATAATCGGAGCAAATGACTCCAATCCCTGTATCTTGGTTGCTTGACAGCTACTGCCACCATAACATGCACTTCTTTCTCAACACATGTAACCGCTTGTTGTGCAAGTAAATTTGCATCTTCATTTTGTTTCCTAGGAATATGATATAGTTGCACTTATTCAAACCGATTAAACAACCTACGAATGACATGAACTTTTGTCCTTAGGCTTTCATTCTTACATGCCCAAATGCCTAAAATCTACTTCACAATGAGAAGTGCTTCCCCTTTTACCATGAGACATTGTATACCTTGGCCAATGCACATCTTTAAACCATGAAGTAGTGTGTTGTATTCTGCTTCATTGTTGCTAGTAGCTGAATCTGGTAGATTGACCTTGTCTTTCACGACCACTTATCCACTTGGGTTGAGCAACACTAGCCCTCCCCCTTCTTTTCTTGTGGCTTGTCAAAAAGCTCTACTAAATAATAAGGTAAGGGCATTAGGAATACTTCTTGGTGGTGGCAATGGTAGGGTCTTTACTTCAGGCACCTTAATCTCCTTCTCATGTACCCTATAAGTGAGAATCCTTGCCAATTATGCACGCACACTATCTTCTACCTTGAAAGAGTATTGAAACTCTTGCAAATTCATAATCTACTTTGAGATCCTAGTACTAAGATTCATTTGAGATGACACCCAAAGAACAAATTTTTGCAGTGAGAATTACAAAAGGTTTTGGTGGCAAACAGGACCTAAACTTTCTCACCGCAAACATGAGAGAAAGCATCATGAGTTCTGCCTTTGTGTAGCCTCTCTCCAAGGCATTCATGACCCTACTAGCAAAGTAGATGGGTCACATCCTGGTACTGTGGGGATCTTGTTGTAGCAAAACAACACCAATTGTTTCTTTCCCAATACTAGAGCTGACAGAGAATGCGTACTCCCAACAAGGAGGCATAAGTGTTGGTAGTTCTGACATAATGACTTTAATGTTACAAAAATATTGTTCAAACTCATCAGACCAAAAAAACTCGACTTGTTGTGTCAATTTATGCAAGGGGTGAAGTAACTCCGAGGCTAAGTGAATGAAGCATGACATATACTTCACCTTTTGAATGAATGAGAAGACCTCCTTAAGACTCTTAGGTGATGGTAAACTGATCAATAAAAGCCTTTGCCTTCGAAGGATCCACTTCAATGCCTTTGTAAGAAACTTTGTGACCAAGCAAGATCACTTCATTCTCACCTATGTGGTACTTGTCGTGGTTGAGTTGACCTCCCATGTCATAGAGCTTCTTCAATCCTTCTTCTACCCTCTGTAGATGCAACGATCTTGAGTTATAAATCCAAAAATCATCAATAAAAACCCTAATGGACTTTCCAAAGAATGCTTGAAACACCATGTTCATGAAGCATTGGAAAGTTGTAGGAGAATTTTTCAGGCCAAATGGCATGACTCTAAAAGCATAACAACCCCAAGGAGTGATGAAGGTTGTTTTCAAATGATCCTCCAATGCATACCTATTTGAAAGTAACCTGAGTAGCCATCACATACATTGTACTTCTCATGACTAGCTACCTCATTTAGTATTTCATCTTGAAATGGGAGGGAAAAGCGATCTCTTTTTGTTGCTTTATTTAGTGGACAGTAATCCACACACACCCTCCACTTTCCTTTCTTCTTGGGAGCGACAACAACGAGAGAGACCCACTCTAAATTCTCCCACTGGATAAATGAAACCTGCTGCTAGAAGCTTTCTTACCTCCTTGAGTAAAGACTGCTCCTTGATGACTCCTAGCCTTTGTAGCTTCTGAGCCTTAGGTGTGGCCTCTGGATTTAACTCAATCTTGTGTTGAACAACATCTACTTCACGCAGATCTGTGTAGTCTTTAGCAAAAAGCCTAGGAAACTTCCCTAGCACACATTTGAGCTGCTCTCTTTTGTCCTTTGTAAGTATTATAGACAACATACATTCCTTCATCTTGAACACCTACCTCTTCCACACCTTGACAAGAGGTCTCTCGGTTGTTTGGTTTATACCTTAACCCCATGACTTCAATGGAAGACTCCTCTTAGTAATGATGACGCTACTTTCTTCTTCTGAAGTGCTATCAGTCCAAACTTCCTCCGTCTCACTTTGTGATGACTCTTCATGGAGATCCTCTTGGCGTTGCTCCTTCATGTCAAAGACAACCTTCTTATGATTGTCATTCTTGCAAATTAACTTTCCACTTTCCCAATCTTGCAAAGCTCGCATTTTCATTAGCCATGGTCTTCCAAGTATAAATGGGTAACCACTTCCCTTGGTTGACATAACATAAAAATCCACTACCTTCTTAATGCCAAAGGCCTCCACAAAAACATTTTTACAAATGACTATACACCTAGCCTTGCTATTGTTTGCTATCTTGACTTTAATTTCAGGTGTCTCATGGATGTGCATGCCTAGTCTTTGCATAAGTCCTTCTGTCATGATGCAAATTTGTACACCCCCATCCACTAGACCCTTCCTAACCAACCTTCCTTTGATGTAAAAATCTATCACAGGTGTAATATCCTCATTCATTTCAGCTTGTGCAATTTTTACAACAGATACACTCTCTTTTACCTTTCTCCTAGTGCTAACTACCTTTGTTAAATCCCTCCTAGCTTGTGGACATAATGCAGGAAATTGAGGCCATGAGATATCAAGACCCTTACCTCTCATGTCTTCCAGCAAGTTGTATGGAGCCATACCATGTCCAAGGGGGAAGTCTTCGAGGTTGATATGACATCAAGTCCTCATGGTTTCCTTGGTCTCCTTCGCCTTGTTTTCTTGTCCATGATCACGTTGTGACGTAACTCCTTCTTTCTCCTTACCTTTTCCACGGCCATGCTGAATGCAAATTTGCTTCCATGTCAACCTCATTTGAATTTTTCACCTCTACCACATGCACATTTGGATGTGGCAAAAGTGGAACTCCTTCCACTCCTCGTGGAGGTGGTCTTGCTCCAGTTGGCTTTTGTAGAAGCCGTGGTTGTTGACTAGTTCCTTCACCTACATTCATCAGTGTATAATTCAAGTTAGGTCTCCCTGGCTCCCCACGGGGCCAAGGACAATTATACATCCCTTGTCCAGACTCTCCGCAATTCCAACATTACAAAAGTCTCTTAGGTCATGGCTCTTGCTCCTCTAGTTTCTTTGTTTGTCCCTTGGGACCTACAACTTGTGCAAGATGAATTGACAAGTTTCTTAAGGATTCATTTAAGTTTTCAATCACCTCAGCTGTTACCTCAATAATATCTCTAGATGTTGATGCTTGCAATTTTCCTTCGGGTCTAGGACCCTCTATTGGAACCTCTCCCCTTAGGCACTTGAGTTTTCTATACTTCTCAACAGCCCTAGTTTTAGTTGCATCAAAGGTAGCAGGTGCACCCACCTCAACTTTTATCTTGAGTGTGGGAAAGAGACAGGCTATGACCTCTCCTTCTTTAGGAACTCTGTACCATCACCAAGGTTAGCAACATTTCTCACCCATACAGGCCAAAGATGTAGAAACTCTTGTTTATACATGTAGTAGTCATCTCAGTCTTTTTGCTTGTGAGAAATGATGTCTTGACATAGCTTTTGAGTATTTTGGGAGTCAAAGAAGTATCTTTTGAAATGATCAACGAGTTCATTATAGTTTCCCTTAACCTCCTGAGATAGAGTGTCAAACCAAGTGTTGGCATCCTTCCTCAGAACTACCTCAAACATTTCTAAGCGTTCCTCGTCTCTTATCACTCTTTTTATGTGGCAAGCCATTTTGGAATTTGCAAGAAATAGCTCGGCATCCTTGCCAGGATCTCCAAAGAAGAGGGGATATCCTGACTTTTGGCATTGGGCCTCCATTGAAACAGTTTCAAAGTGACAAATTGTTTCTTTTTTTTTCTTTCTTAGAAAGATTTACACTAATTTTTGTCTAAATTGCAATCTATTCTACAACAAAATAAAAATATACACATCAAATGATCTATGATAGTCAACAAGAGGTAGGATGACAGGGTTTGGTGATGCGAGAATTTCTCCTACTCTTTGAGCACCAAACATGAACACCATACACTGCTGAAAATGGATTTTTCTACTTATTATAACGTGTATTCTAATGTGTGGAGTGAAATGGAAAGGAAAGAACTCTATTCTTGGTCCATTATCCATGGTCTATGAATGAACTAATTCTTAAAACAAAACAAAAATATAGACGTCCAAACTAAGGTCGTACCTAATGAGAAGCAAAATAAAAGGATTTATTGAAGCGTTTATCTCGGCTAACCTAAGAGAACCTAATAAGAATTACACGTTGAAATTGCAACTTAGTACTAACAATTATGTGTACCTTTTGCCTTGCAATGGGAATGAATGGATCATACAAATTCTTGTTATTCATGCACGCCACTTGATTACTCTAAAGGATGAGTATTCACAACAACATACACAAGCCCTCCTCAATGGGGGCACCAAAATTGAGGTAGTCCGAGATGGGCAACAAGAGAGGTGACCTCTAAACACCCCTCAAGGCCCCCGTGCTGCTCAATTGGGGCTGGGGCAACCACAAGCAAGAAACAACACAAACCCACACCCAAACGAGTGAAGGGGCACTACTTAGTTATAGAGTGAACTAGGATGCAACAAAGGAGAATCCTTGAGCAATACAAGCGAGAAGGAAGGGTACACTATCACTAATATCAATGTTACAAATACACACATCAAACCAAGGGAGATAGAGAGAGAGAGAGAGAGAGAGAGAGAGAGAGAGAGAGAGAGAGAGAGAGAGAGAGTTTTGTGCCAGAATTTAGCTTCAATGTTAATGATTGACGCGGGTGTATAGACAACTTGGAGGAGACCACAATTAAGTTTGATGATGTTGCGATCTACACATTATCTTAGGGTTATGGGAACCCTCTCACCATACAACTCTCTTATAATGTTTCCCAAGCAACAAAACAAACACAAGCGCTCTCGAGTCATATACAATCAAAATACCACACAAGAATCTCAAAATGAAAACACGTCACCTTAAACCAAACAAGATGAGGTTGCCAAGCGTGAATTGGAGAGACTCAAGAGATATTTGAACCACGATTGCACTTAACTTATTGATTAAATTGATGTGCAAGAGTATGTACAACTTTGATTGGAAGTTAAGAATCACTCATCTCTTGCAATGCTACAACTAGCTCAAAGAAGCTTTCCTATATACCACAAGTAATGGTGTATAGAGAGCTCACTCTCTCTTCCTACAACTAAGATAGGGAATAATACACTCGAAGTAGTGAGCAATAGTGTAGAGATCATACTATTTACCAAGGAAAAAGGGCTCTATTTATAGGTGATGTGAGATCTTATTAGATTATCTCATAATCAACATTTACATAGAAAACCATGTTTATGAAAAATTTTATATGTTCTTATGAGAGTGGGGCTCTCTTGTCTCTTGAGTCACATAGATGTGTGATGAAGAGGAGAGAATTATTGACGTGAAATAGAGAAGATTCTAGAGAGGTGAGTGATTTTTTGTGTGAGGTTGCCTACTCCAAGGTAGAGTAGAGTGGGTGCAACTTACAAGAAAGGGTTAGCAGTTAGGGTTAGTAGTTTGTAGTTAGTAGGATGGGGTAAAATTACATGGAAGATGCACTTAAGGTGCATTACATGATATTTAAAATGATAAAAAGTAAGAGAAGGATGAGAATATACACAATTTGATGGAAACCACAAGATGGAAAGGGAATTTTCCACCTATCTCCTCCATCGAATGAAGCGGTTGTAGAACTGTGTTGGTGTAGTTTTTGTGACCATGAAAAGTTGAGTTTTTCATGATCAAACTCCTCCTTTTGTAGGGATTGATCTTGGTTATTTTTTTATTTTTTCTCTTTTTGTGAAAGGATGAAAAGTTTATGGTAATATGAGTTTGATTCTAGAGAGAAATTAAGCTATATGTATATAGAGATCATAATTTTTTATGGAGTAAGGGAGAGATGGAAATGGTGAAGAAGATGAAAGAAGCCATGAAAGTTGTAGGTTTGAGTGAGGGATGGAGAGGAATGAGTGTGTGTGTGTGTGTGTGTGGAAGTAGGAAAGGAGGTGAGAGAAGACTATGGGTTACTTTGTGAAAATTGGGCAAATTGGGGTCCACACATAAAATTCATATCTCACCGATGGTAGTCCAAAAATTATGAAAAAACTTGAAGTGATTATTCAGCTCCTGAGTTACTTTTTGTCTGTTGGTGACTTCTTCAACTTCCGAGCGGAGATAGGCGCCAAAAATCTCACCATAAAGCCTATTTTTTATGCCTGCAAAAGTCTTTTAGTGACCCCCTCCTTTGTTGAATTTGCACAATGCATTTAAGAGTGGGCCCCTCCTTTGTCATATCATGATACAAAGCATCCAAGTTATCTTTACACATGCATGGAGGAGGATTATTGGTGAATAAAGAATTATTTACATGGTGGAACTAGTGTATAGACTATTCATGAATTTTAGCTCAATGAGCACATGTGTTAGAATAATGAGTACATAATGAAAAATATGGAAGAATTATGGATATGGAAAAAGATTTTGGAATCATATGATATAGTCCGTCTTTTGGATTATTTGGGGTGAAAGAGAAAAAAGTATGCAAGTAAATGAAAATTATATAATAAAAGTGACTAAGGGAGGTGATTTGTATAAAAGAAAAAAATATTTATGAGATTAGAGAATGTACACATTGACAACAAAAATATACTTATGGTGCAAGAGGATAAAAGAAGACATACATAGCCTAATAAAACACACACCTAGGTATAAATATAAAATATCAAAATAATTATAAAAACTACCTATATTTAGGCCCTATATACAATGAAATATTTACACACAAAGAGGCCATAATGTTATTTAGCTCAACTAGCCCAATGACTAGCTAATTGAGGGTTTTTAAAGAGATATGGGGAAAGTCCCCTAACTCACTCACACCTATGTACAGTGAAATGGTGAGGATAACCATAGTGTTTGAGTGATTTGATAGGGTGAGTTAGCTCAATATGGCAATTTTGAATAGCCAAAAAACGGCTATCAATAGCTATTACATGTTTTTCTTTGAAGAAATTGAGAGTGCACTTCAATTCATCAGTAGAGGGAAATGTCTAATAAGGAACACCCTGACGTCTGTCTTCAATTAGCACAAAGGATTTGATCCTAAAGGCAAGAAAGATTTTAAAGTTCCAGTGTGGGTTGACTTTCCTGAGTTTCCCATTGAGTACTTCCCTTGGATCAAACAAGTAGGGGCTCAATTGGGCAAGGTTCTCGAGAAAAAACCTACTAATGGAATCAATCCTAAGTGGGACCCTCAACTATTAATTGAAGTAGACACTGAATCAATTCTGAGAGAGAGTATTCAGCTAAAAGACCATTTGGGACAAGTGCTGCATACACTCAGAGAGTGCTTTACAAGAGTTTGCAGGCTGATTACATCTGTCTGCAAGAGATTAAGACTATTGGCTTCAATCTAGAGACGAACTTGGCCAAGATCAGCAGACATCACAAATGGTTTTTCACTAATCAGTGTGCATGTAGAGGTGGACTTTCTATTGGAGTTCATACCAAACATGATCAATCAATTGCTGATGTTCACAAGGGCATTAGAGATAATTGAGTACCAGTCTCACTCAAAGCCCCATTCACTTACATGGTTGTCAGTTTATATGCTTCAAACTCCATTACAGAGAGAGCAAAGTTGTGGACTGAGCTTGGAGCCTTGCAAGACCCTCTTCTAATCATAGGGGACTTTAACATGGTACCTTCCTTGAATGACATGTACAAATCTCTAGGCCAGATCATTTAGGGGTCTGAGAAGTAAAGCAGGGATTATTTGTCAGACAAACTCACTAGGATTGATTCTCCTAAAGAAACAAGTTTTACTTGGTCAAACAACCATCATGGGTCCTGTTTACAGATCAGCAAGGCTTGATAAAATGTTGTTGTCTTCCAACCTACTCCACTCTCATTGGTTAATGAGTTGCAAATCTGATTCTTCTTTGCTTCTGTCTCACCATAAACCTTTGGTTTTTGAGATGCAAAAAGAAGAGAGTTTATAAAGCAGAATGGTCTCATTTGGACACTTGTTTGTTTAAGTTGTCTTCGATCAGAGGAAAAGTTAAGGAGATTTTTGATAGTTCATTTTGCAAGTATAATAAAGCTCTTTTTGCTAAGGAAGAGGCTATTAAAACACTCAACAGGCTCTAACTTTTAATAAGGGGAAAGCTAAAGAGATAAGATCTGGCAGAAGAATGATGATAAACAAGTAGATTTCTCTGCTTGAATCCAACTCCCTTGATGATAGGTCCTCCCTTGATGATAAGAGGAAAGCTAAAGCGATAAGATCTTGCAGAAGAATGATGATAAACAAGTAGATTTTTCTGCTTGAATCCAACTCCCTTGATGATAGGTCCTCCCTTGATGATAAGAGAAAAGCTAAAGATATAAGATCTGGCAGAAGAATGATGATAAACAAGTAGATTTCTCTGCTTGAATCCAACTCCCTTGATGATAGATCCTCCCTTGAGCTCTTAACTTTGAAAGACCAGCTTGGGTGCCCTTGCTTGGACTAGATAATTTTGGGCTGGCAAGATAGATAGACCCAACTTTGAAATGTTTTCTTTACTTAAGAAAAAAAGTGTATGGACTTTATCCCTCTCCTGTTAGATAAAAATGGGAATCATGCTGTATCCCAAAAAGACAATTTGGAGATTACCAAATCTTACTTTTCCAATATTTTCTTTGTATTTCCTCAAAGAAACAAAAGCATCACAAATGCTAGAGCTAAAATTGCTCAAGTGAGGAAAAAAAATTAGTGCCTAGCCACATGGACAAAAGCTGTTACCTCCCCCTACGGAAGAGGAAATCAGAGAAACTATTGGAAACTAAAATCTGGTAAATCCCCTGGTCTTGATGGAGTGCCCAATGAATTCTACTGTTGGTATCAAGATTTTATTGCCCCCTACTTAATGAAGGTATGGTATCAAGAAGCCATGGGTTTAGGTGCTCTATCTCTTTCATTAATGTGGTGTTGTTAAAATGATACACAAAAAGGGCTCAAGGGATGACCTGTCACAATTGGAGACCCATTACATATATGAAATCTGCCTATAAGATCTTTTCACTCTCTTTAGGTAAAAGACTTAGTCCTTTGATGGATCAGTTCATATTAAAGGAACAAAAGGGCTTTATCAAAGGGATATTTATACTGGATTCAATCATTACTTTATGGGAAGGGATGGACTATGCAAAAGAATCAGATCAGGATTGTATCTTTTTCAAAATTGATTTTGATAAAGCCTATGACAAGATTGAATGGGAGTTTAATTTGCAAAGCTTGTTTGATGGGGCTAGCTAGGCAAAAGCTTCATAAAATTTGTTCACATTTTACAAATGTATTTTAATTACATGTATAGATTTCTTAAAGACGAAAAAGTATTTCAAAAATTTGAAAAACGATAATTCCTTAGCCATAATTTCAGCTCATTGCAATTTAATTGGCATTCTTCTTCTTCACAAGTCCATCAAAGGACGTCGTCTGTCTTCTCTCCTTTATGCAATTGCTTCACATGCTTTGGGTTGGCTCATCAAAGATTTCATCAGACAAGGTAAAATAGAAGCTGTAAACAATCCAGGTGTTGACCAGCTATGCCTTCAACAATTTGCTGATGATACAAATGCCTTGATAAAAAAACAACCAGCAATATGTAGAAAATTTATGGTACTTTGTCAATACTTTCTGTCTAGCCTGTGGTTCAGTCATTAACCATGAAAAAAATAGGTTTTAGAGCTTCCAAGGTAATTGTCCAAGCTTCATTACTCAAGCAGGATGTAAAGTCATTGAGGAAGGTCAAATCTTCATATTACTTGGGATACCAATGGGTTTCAATGTTTCATTTAAGAGAGATGGGAGTGGGTGATGGTAAGTTCTAAACAAAGATATTTTGTTGGCAAAATCATCAGCCAAGCATTACAACCATAGTTTTTGTGTTGAACCATTTCTTGCTTTCTTTCCTAATCTATTTCTTGTCTTGTTGGTCTCCTTCTCAAGCTCAACTCAATAATATCTACACACTCTCAAGAAGGTTTCTCTAGGGAGGCTCAACAGAACTTAACATGATTCCAAAAGTTTCATGGCAGGTGTGCTGCAGACCCAAAGACACAAGGTGGGTTGGGCATCCTCAACATCCATAAGATCTCCAACAAGATGGCTAGCAAGTGGATTATGAGGGTTGCTTCCTCCACTGATTTTTGGGCCATCTTCCTTAAAAGGAAGATCCATTCTTTCTATGTGCAAGGCTACAGAGCCTGGTCAAGGTTGGTACTTCATGAATTGCTCACTTCTAATGATGATTTTGTTCCTAGAGGCTATCTCTTGTCCTGTAGATTCTCGAAGGGTTGGAACAGTCTGAAGGTAAGGTGGAATCCACATGATACATGGAAATTCTCAGTACAATTTAACTACCTTACTGAGATGTAATTTTCCTTCCCAAGGGGCTCTTTGTACACTTTAATTCTTAAAAACAAATAAATTATTCTATCGGGTGCAATAGGCATAATGTGGGTTGGTGGGACGGTTTCCTAGATAACGGCTACATTACGGCTTGCTCTTTCGAGGCAGCTTTCGGCCATGGATGTGCGGAGGGAGCTGAAGAGGCTGGGTTTTAAATTTGTCCCTTCAACTGCGCAGGCTGCCATGATGTACGTTTTGATGCGCATGCCAGCTGAGCAGTTTGTCGACAAACTCTCTCTCTCTCTCTCTCTCTCTCTCTCTCTCGTGCATAGTAGTCCGCTAGGCTCTAGCGTAAAACTCGTCGGATAGATGGAGGGTCTCTCTTGGGACTCTTCCTATGCAGTTCAAATTTCTCCTCCCTCTCCTCCCTCCCTCCCTCTCTCTCTCTCTCTCCCCCTCTCCTCCTCTCTCTCCACACACACACACACACACACACACCGCACACACAAGATTATTGGTTTTCATATGGGTAATCCAGTATTGTTGATTATGTATTCTATAAATGTCAAGAGAAAGAAATTGAATGAGGTAAAATCAACAGTAAGAGATTAACAATTGACCAAGGTCATAATTGATAAGGTGAGATGCCCAATAGCCGTCCCTCTCCGGGCCATTCTATGGCGTTGCATGATGCTCTTCGGAATAGATTCACCACTAATCCGCTAAACACTTATGTAGCTCCCATGGTGACCTCGAGAGTATCCCTCGTAGCTTAATCTTCATCCTCAAGCAGTAACCTGCCGCAACCCAACTGCTCCCAACACGCAAATCTCATGAGCATAACCTAGCAATGTCAAATGGGTTTAGCCCGTACACCATAGCATCCACTTGCAAACAATGTAGCTCAACCCTGCAACTATGATTCACTCGAATGTTCCACCTATGTCATATGCAGAGGCATTAAAAGGATGAAATAGGTGTTGGAATTAGGGTTGCAGAGAAACACACACAGCTTGGAGAAGACGAAGGAAGCTCAAGGCACACAATAGAGAGTGTGTTACTTAGTGTGCAATAGAAAGATAGATAGCCCTAGAGTGATGGGCGTATATACAATGCTCGGGGGAAAAAACCTCCTAAAGAGGGAAAAAATGCCCTGGCGGTCCTAGTGTGTTCACACACATCACTACCACATGTATATGGTAACAAATCCCCCCTGGAGTGATGCGGTGAACGAGAGCTGGCACATGAGTAAAGGGAAGTGCCATGCCCTGAGGACAGGATCAATCCACAAAGGGGAGTAAGCCCAAAGCTTTGCGGAAAGCTTCAAGCTTCTCACGAGACAATGCCTTTGTGAAAAGATCTGCAAGGTTGTCCTGTGCTGGCACATAAGCCAAGCTGATCTCTCCTACTCAGAGCCTCTCCCTGACATAGTGGTAATGCACCTCAATGTGCTTTGTGCGAGCATGAAAAACTGGGTTCCTCGCAACTGCCAATGCGCTCTTACTGTCAATGTAGATAGTGTTGGCAGTGTACTATCCAACACCCAAATCAGCCATAAGGCGTCTGAGCGATACACACTCAACCGTAGCTGTGAAGACAGCCCTGTACTCAGCCTCACAACTCGAAGTGGCCACAGTAGGTTGCTTCTTGCTCAACCATGATATACATGAACTGCCAAGCATGAAACAAAAACCACTTGTGGACACTCGCGTGTCAAAACAACTAGCCCAATCTGAGTCCGAAAAATCATGTAAGTCTGGCGGCAATGATCCCCCCTTGGGATAAAACAAGCCAAGATGTAAAGTGCCACTAAGGTAACGGAAAATCCTCTTGACAACCTGCCAATGCTTAGACCCTGGGCTATGCATAAATCTGCTGACCTGCGAGACTGCAAACTGAATATCTGGCCTCGTGTTGCATACATAAATGAGGCAGCCAACAGCAGTTTGGTAAAGAGTGACATCAGCAGAATCACTAGCATCATGTAGACTCAACTTCAAACCTGTTTCCATGGGAGTGGCAATAGGTTTGCAATCCTCAAGTCCAAACTTACATAGCAATGTCTCTATGTAACTTTTCTGACACAAGGCAATACCACCATCACACTGCTTAAATTGTATTCCCAAATAATGATGCAACAGCCCCAAATCTTTCATCTTGAAAGTAGCATTCAAATCAGCCTTAAATTCAGCAATATGTCTCTCATTTGGTCCAGTGATCAGCAAATCATCAACATAAAGAACCACAATGAGAAGTACATCACCCTCATGCTTTACATACAATGTGCTTTTTGTTGGACTATTACGAAAGCCTTGTTTGACCAAATGAGTGTCAGCTTTCTCATACCAAGCACGAGGAGATTGCTTCAACCCATACAAAGCCTTGTTACATTTGCACACTTTGTCCTCTTGTCCTTTTATGACAAAACCGCGAGGCTGCGTTACATAAACTTCCTCAAATATGTCACCATTCAAGAAAGCAGTAACAATGTCTGATTGATGTACATCCCAACCAAAATGAGCTGCCAATGCACATAGAAAATGCACAGTAGTCATACGACAAGTGGGAGCAAAAGTCTCTTCATAATCCATGCCTTTTTGTTGTGCATAACCCTTTGCAACAAGTCGAGCCTTATGGCGATCGATCTCACCATCCGGCTTGCGTTTCAACTTGTAAACCCATTTCGTACCAATGGCCTTTTTGCCAGGAGGCAAATCACATAAAGTCCATGTGTCATTTTCTATAAGTGCATCATATTCTGATTGCATGGCAGCCATCCAATTTTCTGAATTTTGCGCTTCATCAAAAGTCAGAGGCTCCTCAACATCATGTAAGCTAGACACAGCCAAAGCATAACAATCTGATGCATAAGATGCATGGTGAGAGCCTGAATGAGTACGACTAGACAAAGGTGCATCCAATTTACTGTCATTTTGGCATTTTGGCATACCTCCAGCCATTTTGGCATACCTCCAGCTTGCTCATTTTCAGCCCTTTCCTCATCAAGTACATCATGTACATCTGCATCAGTAATAGGCTGATCTAGAACATTTTCAGAAACCCCCATAGGCTATACATTTGCCTCATTGGAACTTACATTCGTATTTCCAACACTGAAAAGAGGCAACAATGTGTCATAAATGTCCTGTGAGCTTACGTTACTGTCTCTAGTACATGATAGAAAGGGCTGAACAGAATCTTCCACAAACACTACATCCTGAGAAACCAGAATACGTTTTGTTTGTGGATGATACAACCTGTAACCTTTGCTTTCAGCACTATAACCAACAAAAATACATTTGACAGCCTTATCATCCAATTTTCTGCGTTGCACTTGTGGCACCAAAGCATATGCCAAACAACCAAAACACGCATGTGCTCAATAGAAGGTTTTCTATCATGCCATGCTTCATATGGAGTAATAGACTGCAAAGTTTTCGTAGGACACCTGTTAAGTACATAAGTGTCACACATAATGGCCTAGAGCCAAAAAGAATGCGGCAAAGCTTGACTTTTGACCATACATCGTGCCATTTCCATCAGTGACCTGTTTTTCCTCTCAGCAACACCATTTTGCTGAGGTGTGTAAGGCACTGTACATTGGTGTTTTATCCCACGACTAGCCAGAAATGCATTAAATTCATGAGACATATACTCCCCCCCTCGATCAGAACGGAGGGTGCCCATAGTACATTCAGCCATAGCCAGAAATTGTTTGAAGTACATAAAAACTTCGGACTTTGCTTTAAGCGGAAATACCCATGCATGCCTGGAGTAATCATCAATGAAAGTCACGAAGTACAGGTAATTTCCCAAGGACGGAGTTTGCATGGGCCCACAAACATCACTATGCACAAGCTGCAACTTGCATGTGGCCCGAACTGAACCATCCTTTGGAAACTTAGAATGCTGCATCTTACCCAAAATACAGCCTTCACAAACATGTTTGACAGGTGCTTCAAGAGGCGGCAAAGAAGCAACCATATCAGATTTCTACAAACGCAGCAAACTGGCAAAATTCAGATGACCAAAACGTGCATGCCAAAGTTTTTCATCTGAAATAGCCCTTGAATCTGCAACAGCATTTGCAAAATTTTATCCACACTTGTCATACAAAGTGAGCTTATACAGCCCACGGCACAGAAGGCCAGATGCAACAATTTCATCACCAAAACTGAGATCATGAACTGTACATCTGTCATCCACAAATTTGACTACAAGTCCAAGTCTAGCAAGTGCGGATATAGACAAGAGATTCTTCTTGATCCTAGGTACATAAAGTGCATCAACAAGTGTGAAGGAACTGCCATTAGCAGCAGTGACCACAATCTTTCCAACTCCCTGAACTGGATAAGAGGCATTGTTGGCACAAGTGACTGAATTCCCATGTGGGATAGACTCAAGAGAGGTAAACAATTCACGATGTGAGGTAATGTGCTTTGTAGCACCACTGTCGAAATACCACACATGTGAATCTGCAGCAACTGACAAGCATGCATCATGGACAACAGGATTGTAAGTGCACTCTGTGCTAAAAGCCCATTCTGCACCAACATCAGCATTACAGTCTCCTTTCACAGAAGACTCAACAATGGCTGCATTTGTAGTGGAACCAACATTTGCAGTGGAACCACCCTCTTTCTTCTTAGCCTCTTTGGCCTTCAACTTAGGACACGACTTGATCAAGTGATCATTGGCTTTACAATAATGGCAACGCATCTTCTTTTTGCCCTTATCACCAAAATTGCCAGACGAAATACTGCCAGCAGAAGCATTAGGAACAGAATTTTTGCCACTCGCAGCAGAACCATAAGAAGTTATTGTTACCACCCTTTCTTTGAGAATCAATAAAAGCCTGTTCAACTGCACACTGCCTAGTCCTGTTTTTTCTAGAAAGTGACTCTTGCAACAGCAATGTGCATAATGCATCAAACTTGACAACTTCAGTATTTCCTTGGGTCATCAGTCTCCAAGTACTAGCAAAAGTCTGGTAGGAATCTGGTAAGGCATCAAGAACAGTTTGCACAAGGGAACTGTCTGAAATGACTTCACCTGCAGAAATGACTTACTTCTAACAGCTGGAATCCTTGCAGCAAGACCTGCAACATCCTCAACATCGCCTACATCCTCAGAACCACGACGTACATCAATGCCCTACACAATGTTCTAGACACCCTTTGACACAAGAACATGTTGCATCATATAAGCCCACATAGGGTAGTTGTCCCCATCCAACCTGTCCTCAGCAGCAAACATCTTGAACACATCTGTGTTGTTGTTGTCAGCCATGGTAAATGCTGCACCTGATGTGTAAACTGCCCGAAGATAGGAGAAACGGAGCGGGAACAACCTGTGCTATATAGCACAAACCATAGAAGACTATAAGGCACCTGTTATGTAGAAAACGGCACTGACAAAAATTCTGCACAAAATGACGAAATAGCCTGTGCAGTACTGCCTGTAGTGGAAACGGAGGCCGAAATGAGCCCAAATCAAAATTCTGAGCAGACCGAGCTCTTTGAGTTCTCCCAAAATTTTTGTCGACCTGCGATCGCTTGCCAAAGCTCACTGAAATCGGAGAAAGTGAGCAGGCGTGTGTTGTAGCAGCTGGCGACTAAGCCCGGGAGGATGTGACCTGCTCTAATACCAATTGTTGGAATTAGGGTTGCAGAGAAACACACACAACTTGGAGAAGACGAAGGAAGCTCAAGGCACACAATAGAGAGTGTGTTACTTAGTTTGCAATAGAAAGATAGATAGCCCTAGAGTGATGGGCGTATATACAATGCTCGGGGGAAAAAACCTCCTAAAGAGGGAAAAAATGCCCCGGTGGTCCTAGTGTGTTCACACACATCACTACCACATGTATATGGTAACAATAGGCCCAAGCCAATCAAGATCCTCTAGAAAGCTCTACTGATAAAGAAAGAGGCACTTCAAACTCTAAAAGTGAAGGAGAATATGTCCAAAGCTCTCAATTAGGGCAACATGATCTAAAAGGTTTTAAAAAGCAGGTTTATTCTGGATGCCATTATTTCTTTGTGGGAAGGCATGGAACATGGAGCAAAAATTGATCAAGATTTTTTGTTATTCAAATTTGACTTTGACAAGGCTTATGATAAAATAGAATGGGATTTTATTCTTCAGTCTCTATTTGACACGGGGTTTGGTAGAAGATTTATCAGATTTGTGCATGTACCATTTGGTAATGCATTTGCTTAGATAGCTACAAATGGGGAGCTAACAGACCTCTCGTTACAAGACTAGTGAGATATGGTTGCCCCCTTGCTCCCGTCCTTTTTGCAATTGTATTAGATGCTTTGGGATGATTGGTTAGAAAGAAAATGCAAGATGGAAATCTCAAAGGGATCAAAATAGCTGGTTTAGATGTGGATCTATGCGTACAAATGTTTGCTGATGATAATAATGCTATATGAAAAGTAGAACAAGAATTTGCAGATGCCTTTATGGAATGCTTAAACACCTTTTGTTTGGCCAGTGGATCCCAAATAAATCACCACAAAAGAGGGGTCAAAGATTCTCATGGTAAAATTCCCTTCTCAGTTTTTGTAGCTGGGTGTCAAGAGATCCCAGATGGGCAAGTCTTTAGATTGTTGGGAATTCCCATGAGCTTTAAAGTTTCTATGTCACAAAAATGGGATTGTGTTTTGGTTGAATTCAAAAAGGAAATTTTCTTGTGGCACTCTTTCCAACCAGATTTATCAGGTGAACTTTTGTTCTTAATCACTACTGGCTTCCATCATTAATTTATGTTCTCTCTTGTTGGAAACCTTAAAAAACCTAGCTCAACCAGGCTATATCTCTAGCAAGAAGATTTCTGTGGGGTGGTTCAAAAGGTACTCAAAAAGTCCCCAAAGTTTCTTGGAAAACTTACTGTATGCACATGACTAGAGGGGGTCTTTGGATTTTGGATGTTGAATGTATGACAATCAGGCTTGTAGGAAAACGGATTGTCATCTAGTGAAATGCTACATGCTTGTTGTAAAGCCCTGCATCCCCAACCTTTTAATTTCAAAGAGAGGTTTATGGGGAAATGCTTGAGATTGGACGTCCCTTTGTGGAATTTGTGGAGGATCTCCTACTTATGGTCTTGCTAGTCACAGAGAAATGAAGCCATTTTTTAGAACAAATGTAAAGATAACACTGTCTTAGCTATCTATTAAAGACAATAAAACCTTTTTTGTACATGCAATAGGGTGTACAATATCATCCCCACTTTTGACATAACCACGATTCTCCAAAGTTTCAAGAACATTTTATCCTCCTTCTTTCCTTCTTCCATTCTTCTTGTACACTTCTACATATTAATCATCCAAATTGAATATGAACCCAAAAAGTTTTCTTAAAAAATTGCCAATGGAAATCAAAAAGATATTTATAATGTTGGGTACATGCAATATAACGACTAGGTACTTACTTCACTTTGCTATCTAGTAAAGACAATGTCGCATGCAATATACTGACTAGGTACTTCACTTTGCTATGTATTAAAGACAATGTCACATGTTTTGTATATGCAATATGTGTGCACTATCATCCCCACTTTCAACATACCCATGATTCTCCAAATTTTTCTCTTCACCATGGTATGTGATGAAGACTATGGCTTGTGCTTGTGTGTGTGTGTGTGTGTGTGTGTGTGTGTGTGTGTGTGTGTGTGTGTGTGCGCGCGCGCATGCAAGAAGGGGAAGAAGAAGAGGAGACCGGGTTTCTTTGCCAAAGCAATGTGAATCTTACTATTGAGATGAAAAACTGCAAACTGCCAAATGTCAAATCTCCCACTAAATGTGCCAACCATATAGCTTCCTTAATGGAATTTGATGGTGCAATATGTACTCAGCCTTTGTAGTGGAAATGGCTCCTCTTGCAAATATGAAACGTAGCCAGATGTAGATCTCCTACTGTCTTTACAACCCGCATAATCTACATTTGTGTAACCAACAAAAGATGCATCGCTACTACCAAAGTGTAAGAACTTTCTCGATGTACCCTTCAAGTATTTGAGGATATGTTTCACTGTTATCGAATGCTGATTGCTAGGATTAGCCATATACTGACTAACCACTCCCACTGCAAATGCAATGGCTGGCCTTGTTGCTACCATAACATAAATTTATGCTCTCTCAACATTTGACCTGGGAGAATCTTCCTTGCTTAGTTTCAAACAAGTACATCTACCACTAACCACAAAAATGTTGACAAGCTACACCACACAGCTGAAAGGAAGAAGCAAGCTCAAGCTCACTACCTTCCTCTCGTGCATATTGAAATGCCACAAGAACTTGAATATAAGATTCTTGAGGATTTCCTTTTTCTTGTCTCTCTTGATACACATATCAAGAAAATGATTTGCTTCACCCAAATTTTACATAACAAAGTTTTTGCTCAACATTTCCTTTAAGTTGATAATTTTCTCAGGCAATGTCCTCGAATGTGACTTCTCTATACTCAATCTCTTTGACATGCATTGTTGAGCCAGCAGAGGATCACACCCACATTTTTGCTCACACTCATCATTTTTGTAACCATTGATTGTAATAAATGTCTTTCCGACATTGATTTTGAATTGAGCCATTCATTAAGTAACGGGACTCAATTGAGTTTCCAGCTTGTAATCCCGAAGTAATTTCACTTGCTGATGTAATTAGTTAGAGATGTTCTCACCTCCAAGGCTGAGGTATATAAGCCAAAGTTTTGTAACCTAAGGGGATTCAGATTATTAATCAAAGTGAGTTTTTGAGCACCGTGACTGTGTCTGAGAGAGAGTGAGAGAGAGAGAGAGAGTCTTATCTACTTGCTACACGAGCTACGGAGCCGCCATTGGAGAAGCGACACCACCATTGTGTTAGCAACGGCAAGAGCTACGCACTGATACCAAGAGTGCGCGCTATCGGCTTCTATGTGTGGTAAGTTCCTACGAGCTTCGGTGTGAGTTTTCTTCCAACTCGTGTGTCGGAATAGAGCGTGCAGCATATCTATAGAACCACAACGAGTAGAGCTACACATTAGTACCATCGGGGTCAAGTTTCGGTCACCTGTATTTTTTGGCCTTTCTTCATACGCGTTTACCGCACGGAGTGGTTATAGGTTGATTTTGCAGTTCAAGTCTTAAGGGTGTTGTTCTTACCTAGTGTATAGACTTCCCCTTGAGTTTGAGATCGATTCAATGATTCTAGATCCTGTTTCGTATAGCATTCGTTCGTAGTACGAATTTCAGTCACTTGCGTATTTTAGAACTTAGATTTGATTTCCTTAGTAGTGATTGTCATTAGAAGGTCGAGTAGGTGATTTGACACCCACCTAGTTGTTTCCATGCGCCTGCGGGTCAAGCTTTGTCCTCGTCTGACAAATTCTGTTGTTGGTTGAGTTCTCGCTATTTAGCTTCCACTAGCGGCGTAACCGCCTTAACATTTGGCGCCGCTGCCGGGGACGAGAGCCCTAAGTAGGTGACCTTAGACTAATCCTACGAGGTGAGTCGTATAAACTACTTTGTACAATTTAGTTAGAAAAGATTTAGGAGTGGTGGACTCCGAAGATCTCGAGAGATACTAGGAAGTGGGGTATTCCTAGGTCTTCCGTGTTGACAGTATTTTTAGTTTAGCTTAGATTTGTTTGTTGTTTTGTTGGTGTTGAGTAGTTGTTGATAGAAGAAGAATTTGCTAGTCCGTGAGTGACAGTGGATATCTTTAAAATCACAATTACCAAACCCATTTTATGATTAGGAATAGCTTAGGTAGGACTTCATTTGATCCTGATCTAGAGCTAATAATCATTGGAGTATTTGCTTGATATGGTTGATTGCATGTTAGATCACTAAACCGTCGAGTTAGTAGTGAAACTTGCAATAAACAAAAGTCAGAGAAATTTTCTGTGTATCTGGGAGTTGCTGAGCACTTGAGGAAGCTTTAGGAAGGATTCAGTGCCAAAAAACTGGAAATCTGCAACTTTAGACATCATACGCGTATGATGTCTAAATGACCAAACAGAGACCAAAACAGAAATTTTGACTTTACCAGAGTGTTCAAAAGGGGGGTTATACCCTAATTTCAACTTAAAACAAGAGCATTAACACTCAAAGAAACCCGAAAAGACAAGTCGGAGTCCAAGAAACGCAAAGAATAGGAAATTTTGGATTCAGATCTTGTTTTTACATTCAAACCTGACAAAAACACTTGAAACTCAATTATAAACATTGGAGAAGGCTTAAAACCAAGAATAGTCAAAATCTGGGACAAAAGACATCATACGCGTATAATGTCTTTTGGCACATCCACTGCTTATTTTTTGATATCTGACCTGACCAGATTGTTACAAGCACTGTAGGAAGCATAAATATCAAGTTTTGACCCAAATTGATGAAAAAGACATCATACGCGTATGATGTCTTTGACCTAATTTTGGACATATTTTGATACTTTGCCAACACAGATCCATTGTAATAGCTGTTTAGAGGTTATATTTCAAGTTTCATCCCATTTGGATCACAATTGACCCAAAAAACAAGTCAAAAGCGGAAAATTACCAAGAAAAGCCTAAATTAGCCATAACTTGCTCAAACAGAGTTCAAACTGAATTTTGTGAGTGGAAAGAGCATAAGGGGGCTACTCAGAGTGAGCATAACCAAAATAGTCTAAATCTGTGAAAAAAGACATCATACGCGTATAATGTCTTTTTCAGCATAACTGCAACAAAATTCTCACTTGATGAAACAGAAGTTGTCCAACTGACAAGATTAAACAATTGACCAAGTATCAGTCAGTTTGGATCAATTCTGACCACAAAAACTTGGGGAAAAAAAATTGCCGAGACGGAAAAGTTAAAGTCCTTTAGGGGAATTGATGAATTTGAGATCGGGCAGGAACCTCCAGAATAACCAACCAAAACAAGGGAAACCAGCAAGTGTCATATCAACCGAGGGAAGTGTAAACCAAAGTTGGGTGCAACCATTAGAGCCGATCTTTGAAGGAAGTGTCTCTGATACTTCTTCGGAGAGATCTTACGAGATTTTCACCGAACACTTGGAACACTTGAACCTGAACAACAGAGAAAATATGGCAGCAGGATCATCAAACCCTTCCGCCACAATGAAGCTATTGTTCATAAAATACCAGTACGACAATGAGCAAGGTGCCAAGATCTACAAAGATGGAATGGACCGCTATTGTGTAAAGATAGAGGAGAGACCTAGTGAGTTCAAGGACTTAGTGCCTGTGAGCTATAGCGGAGATAGATATCTAGATGACGAGGGTACTATGTACTTGGTAGTCCTAAACCCTAACATTGTGGACAAGTGGGGATTGATGGGCACCAAAGCCAAAGTAGATGAAGAACTTGAGGAGAAAGCACCAATAATGAACTTCCCTGATGCGAGGTTAAGAAGAGAGAATGAAACTACAAGGATCAACACTGATAACATCTATGTGGGGCTATACAAATATAATAATGGGGAGCAGTATCTCTATTATAGATGTGAAGAACCCTACACTGGAGAGTTGACAGACCAAAAAAGACTTTATGTCTTTACCTACACAGAGGGATCGGAAGTGAAAATTTCCGCTTACGACAAGTATGGCAGGCAATACTCAACAATGGGCAAGAAAGAATTAGAAGGATATACATACTTTGGGGGACCACTACATCAGTATTATGTTACTTCTAGCTCACAAAGACCAGCACCAACAAATGGAGGGAAAACCCAATGACGACAGGAGGACAAAGAACTCAGGCTGCTGACTCTTTCAGTCAACCTCAGTACTCGAAGCCCGGACCAATGGGATCATTACATTCCAGAGAGTCAATGGATACGAATCGAGGTAGTGCAGTTCCAATCCCCACGTATACCACTCCAGGTCCAAGGTTCGAAGCGGAACCATCACATTTACCTCCTAGTAGTAGATTCAGGGCGGGGGAACCGACAAGGGTAACCCATGAAGTCCATGATGCTAGAGAAAGCTTTAGCCGGGACACAGGAGCAATGAGATTGGTAGCAGACCATAGACGTATGAGACCATCTCAAGTAGCGAAGTGTATGCCAAAGAAGTATGGTGGTTCGGAGATCCGTATGCACATGTGTCACTCTTTAAGCAAGTCTTAAGAGCTGAGCAGATAACAGATTTCCATACACAATACGAGGGATTTGGTCTTACTCTAGAAGGTACGGCATTGACATGGTTTCAACCACTGAACATAGGGGGATTCCATGACATTGACCATTTGCTAAGAGAGTTTGCTGAGGAATTCTCAAAACGAGGGATTAAGCACAATACGGTCTCACAAATATATGCTTTTAAACAGAGAGAACACGAAAAAGTGAAGGAAGCTTCACTTCGCTTCAAACAATACATTGAGAGATGTCCAGTACGTGAACGACCACAAGATGACAGACTATCTGTTCTCTTTATTGAGGGACTGAGAAACGACACTCTCAAGAAGGACTTGCACTTGAAAGCTTGTACAAGTTTCGAGCAAGTAACGAGAGAAGCATTGTACTTAGTGGATAACTGTACGGTTTATGGAGAGGTGTCAGCGGATACAGATTTTGCATCCAGTAGCTCCTCCTCCGTAGCGAGCGAGACTACCACTAAAAAGAATGTTCAAACAACAACCATGCCAAATGTAGAGCAAATGATAGAAGATGCTCTAAAAAGGATGGCACCATACCAAAAACCATTGCCAAAAACACTGAAATGGTGTGCTATTGAACAAAAATGGACAAACCATCCAACAGAGGAGTGCTATTACAACAAAGGGTATGTAAGGGAGCGTCAGTATGCACCTCCTGCTCAATTAGCACCACCTCAAGTACATCCAGTACCTCGATACCCAACGGGAAATGTGCCAGGACCTATGGGGATAGAAAGACCGCAACCGGTATTGGGACAACAACCACCTTTACCAGGAGCAAGACCAGTAGGCATTAGATATGCACCAACCTTAGAGAATCAGGAAGAACAAGCCTTAGTGCCTGTTCAAGCCTATTATGAAGAATCTGGTGCACACATGTCTCCAACTGTGTATTACCCACCAGAAGAACCCAAACAACCAGAACCATGGGGCATGATTGGGAATGTTGGAATACCAACAGTTACAAGTGCTTCTGATGAAGAGAGATACAATTTGGACGCAAGAACATTGATGTTCATAGCTCATGGAGGGTTAACAGGACAAAGACCATCCTATCCACAAAGGACGAATCAAATGGGACCAAGACCAGCACTAGGACCCTGTTACAAGTGTGGAGGTGACCATCTGATGAATGTTTGCCCACATACGGAAATCATTAGAATTAACGCTTATTGCACTGAGTGTGGGGTTACTCACTTCATTGAGGATTGTTCAAAGAATCCAAACAAAGTGCAAAAGACACATTGAATATGCTAGAAACTATTCCTACCAGCAGTGGGTCTGAAAATGAAACTCTGATACCAACGCAAGTTGTTACTAGAGCTCAAGCTAAGAAAACCACTAGAGAACCTGAGAATGGAAAGTTAGCGACTGAAATGGTTAGTCCAGGACCGCGGAGTCAGAAAAACACATGGAAAGCTAGAAAAGCACGCATGAAGTTGAGAAAAGAACGTGAAGACGCTATTCTAGCTGAGGAACTAAAGCGAACTAAAGATAGATTAGAAAAACTTGAGAGTCAAAACGGGAAACGAGAGATGAGCCCGAAAGAACGAAACAAAAGAGTATCAAAGAAACAACGAGCTTAAGCTCAGGGGGATCAGTGCTAGTCGACAAAGTACACGAACCATTGGACGCACTGATGAGAGCTTACGAAGCTAGGTTAAAGAACAACCAAACACAAGAACAGAGGTGGATGACATACCCAAACGCGGAATTGGAAAAGCAGAGACTTGAAATGTGCCAGAGAATGATCGAGACTGCACAAGCCTTATTAGAACCACCAAAAGAAACAATGAATTGTGGAAAGGAAAACCCAATTCAGCAAGAGACTATCGTTTCACGGGTAGCTGAAAAGACTCCCAGTGCACAAAAGCCTGAAAATACACACAAGGATGACCGCATAGTGTTGAACACAACCGATCAGGAGATAGAGAGTTTTCATCCAGTCATACAGAGGTCTTACGGAAGAGATGAGGATTACAATGAATTTTGGAAACAAGTGAGAGAGGCAAACTTTGCAAACGAGCTAAGTTGCCAAGCTAATCAGACAAATTGGGAAAAGGACATCAGGAACCCTCCCATAGTGGAATTTGAGGCAGGATCTCAAGTGGACTTGGATCTGCAATCTTACTGGGGAGATGGGGGCTCTGTTAGAACAATGGAGAGCAAACCTCACTCACTGAATACCTTACCTTCATACTTAGGAGAGTATGAAGCAAAATCCGAGACTAGAGCACTTCCCTCACGAAGAATCTCATCAGAAAAAGTCATGGACTCGCAAGGATTGATAGAGATCTTGTCAACACCAGTGACATGCACTATCACTCTAGCTGAGCTTTTGAGGCTAAGACCACATATGTGGACCACTGTAGGAAAATGCTTGGAGAAATTCGGGATAAAAGACCCAACATCGAGACTGAAAGAGGGTATACAAGAGCTGAGTAAACCACAAAAGAACGCTAAGCCTGTACCCTTAAACAAGGTCGGAGAGTATTGCGAAGGTGAAGAGGGGAATACAACCTTACCAGTTGAATTCCAAGGAGTAAACACGATGGCAATACTAGACAGCGGAGCTGGGGTAGCCATTGCTACAAAAGAAATCTGGAAAAAATGGGGGAAACCAGCAATAAGGAAGACTAGGTTGAAACTCCAATTAGCAGATGGACACATGGAGAAACCTATGGGGTTATTAGAGAAAGTTGTAGTGACTTCTTGCGGCATTGAATACGAACATACTTTTGCTATTGTCGATTTTGGCAAGGAGAATAACTATGATATCATATTGGGAAGACCATTCATGAGACAGTTGAAAATGGTCCAGGATTGGGGCTACGATCACATATACCTGAGAAATATGGAAACCACTACACGTGTGAACCTGAAAGACCATAGCTACAAAGATGTGAACCGAACACCGGTAGAGGAGTTTGATTCAGCTACTTTGGCGGGATCCGAATTTCCAGCTTGGTTAGGTAAACCCAAGGAGTTATGGATGTGTGGAGCCTCGAAATGTGGAAGTCTGAAACGAGAAGAATATGTTTTAGAAAGGGCTATCGAAGACGAAACTTATATAGGAGAACCCTTTCCAGAGGACACGCTTGAACCATTAGAATGGACACACATTCTAGCAACCCTAGATGTTTGTGCAATTCCGGATGGTCCCACAACGAAATTTTGCGACAAGGACGGGTACGACGTGGTTCCGTATTTCATGTTGAGAACTGTACTCGAAAAAGAAACTGAAAAGAACGATACACTGGAAAAGGAAGATGAAGAGGAGGTGTTTACGACATTCCCGATCATCCTGAGTGGGGAAATGAAGCAGACAACGAGTCAACGGACAATTCAAGCGGAAACGAAGAAACTATAACGGATGTCCGATTTTATGATTTTCCGAACCAAACTAAACAACGCCAGAAACGCTATAGAGCAAAGAGAAAAACAAAGGGGGTTAGAACCAATCCGATGCCTAGAATAAGAGGAAAAAATCAATTCCTAATGCTAGTAAAGGCGGAAGATTGTGTTAAGGACAAGATTTCTGGAAGAATGAGAGGCAATGATCAAAAGAGCTTACGAAAAGACAAAAAAGGCTCAAGAAATCAAGTTCAAAGGAATGGAACGAAAACAGAAACAGAAAAATCAGAAAAGAACAAGCGCAACAGAGAACACACGGAGTCCAAGCTAGAACGTAGAAACAAGTACAGAGAGCTCAAGAAAACTCTGAAAGAAGTTTGGACGACAGAAATTGAGAGTGGAGAGGACAAAAACGCCAAAATCAAGGAAAACATGGATGTTCCCTCTCACTATAGGAAATTCACAATAGAGGATAGGAAGGTGGTATTAACCCCACCTATTCGAGAGAGGAAGGAGAACGAATCTTATGACGGACCGGAGGATGCAAAAAAAGTTGATTTAGCAGCTCCAGGTGAGCCACCTAGACCGGTGTACATAGCCACAGATTTGTCTCCAGGCGAGGAAGAGAGACTTTTGAGTCTTCTCAGAGAGTATAGGGATGTGTTTGCATGGTCTTATAAGGACTTAAAGGGAGTTGACCCATCGATATGCCAACACACAATCCCACTGAAACAAGACGCAAAGCCTAGCAGGCAGAGACCATACACATATAATGATACGTTTGCTAAGCGAATCAAAGAAGAGATAGATAAGCTAATGGAAGCTGAATTCATATACGAGATTGAACACACCGATTGGGTATCTCCAATTGTGGTAGTACCCAAGAAGAACGGAAAACTCTGAGTGTGTGTCAACTTAAAGAAAGTGAATGCTGCAACAATCAGGGACAATTATCCCTTGCCGATAACTGATCATGTTCTAGAGCGTGTATCAGGGAAAACAACATACTCTTTTCTTGATGGTTTTTCAGGATATAACCAGCTAGCCATAGCACTGGAAGATCAACATAAAATAGCTTTTGCAACGGAGTGGGAAATTTATGCTTATCGGGTTATGCCTTTTGGTCTAACCAATGCTCCCGCAACCTTCCAGAGGCTGATGACGCATGCTTTCAAAGAATACTTAAGGTTGTTTCTAGAAATATACATGGATGACTTGTGTGTACATTCTCTTCTGAGAGATGAGCATCTAGAACACCTAAGAAAAGTATTTGAGAAATGTAGGACATATCGCATTTGTCTCAATCCTGAGAAATGTGTGTTTATGGTCCGACAGGGCAGAATTCTGGGACATATTGTCTCACAAAACGGAATATCCATGGATTTAGAGAAGATAAAAGTTATAGTGGATATGCCTAGACCAACCAATGCGAAACAAGTACAGAGCTTTATGGGACATTGCGGATATTATAGACGATTCATTTACATGTACGCTATAATAGGCCAACCACTTTACAGGCTAATAGTGAACTTTGAATGGACAGAGGAGTGTGAGGAATCGTTCAAGAAATTGAAAGAGGCACTCATTACTGCTCCAGTCTTGAAATCACCAGATTGGGAGAAGATATTCCATGTGCATATAGATGCTTCGGCATATGCAATAGGATGCATTCTGGCTCAGCCAGAAGAAGGAAACATGGATTTTCCTATCTGTTACGCCAGTCGACAGCTCAACAATGCAGAGAAGAATTACACCACAACAGAGCGAGAGGGATTAGGAATGATATATGCTGTGAAGAAATTTTGGCATTATCTTCTAGCCAACAAGTTTGTGTTTTTTACGGATCACCAAGCCTTGCTCTACCTAGTGAATAAACCATGCAATACCGGGAGAATAGTGAGATGGTTCATTATCTTACTGGAATTCGACTTCACGGTAGTAGTAAAGAAAGGAAAAACACATCTTAGAGCTGATCATCTTTCGCGATTGACGAATGGAGAAGACCCTATAGGAGTAGATGACGACATGCCAGACGCGTACTTGTTCAACATAGAAATGATACCGAAGTGGTCTCAAAATGTCGTTAACCTATTAACCTATGGAGGAGAGTTCGATAAAGAGAATACAACCAGAAACATATTGCTATTCAGCAATCCAAGAATCTTCAATTGGTTGCAGGAAGGTTGTATCAATTGGGAAATGATCATGTTTTACGACTATGCATCAATCCTGAGGAATATAATATATATCTGCGCGAAGCACATGTTCAGGAATGTGCATTTCATTGTTCAAGAAGGAACACATATAGGAATTTGTTACAATTGGGAGTCTATTGGCCAGGAATGAAAGAAAGCGTACATGAATATGTCACTGTATGTATTGTATGTTCATCAAAACCGCCAGCAGAGTATTCGACATTATATCAGATAATGATCGCTCCAGAATGGAGTCAGTATATTGTTGAATATCTCACAAATAGAACTTTCCCAGAAGGAACGTCAAAAGCTCGTCAGAAATCTGTAGAGACAGAAGCTAGAGATTACGCTTTAATAGGAGATCAACTCTATAAGAGAGGTAAAGACAACCAGCTTAGGATTTGCGCATCAGAGTCTGAGTATGTGATAATCCTGGAGCAAGCTCATGGAGGAGTAGGTGGAGGCCATTTCTCAGGTGATAAGACAGCAAAACTTGTCTTAGCCGCAGGAATATGGTGGCCAACATTACATATGGACGCTGAGGAATACGTTAAACGGTGTGATGACTGTCAGCGGACCAAAGTACCACTTAAAAGAGATGATATGCCGCTTAGACCAATGATGGGGGCAAGAGCTTTTGCAAAATGGGGGATTGATTATGTCGGACCCATTTCACCTCCTGCATATAAGACTCATGCACAATACATCATTGTGGCTACAGACTATCTAACAAAGTGGGTCGAAGCAAAGGCAACTCAAAAAGCAGATGCCAGGACCACGGCACAATTTCTGTATGAATACGTCTTTGTACGATATGGATTGCCAATAGAAATTGTGAGTGATCGAGGCACACATTTTATAAATGAAGTGATAAAGATCCTTCTAGATGAATTCATGGTAATCCATAGGAAATCAGCCCCGTATCATCCACAAGCAAACGGACAAGCTGAAGCAACAAACAAAACCATATGCACGGTCCTCACGAAGATTGTATCTGAGTCGAGAACTGACTGGGACCAGAAGTTGCATTCAACATTATGGGCATATAGGGTAGCATATAAAACATCAATAGGAACGACCCCATATAACATGGTTTTTGGGCTAAATGCTATCTTACCAATAGAATTCTTGATTTCAACCTTAAGGGTGGCTAAGGATCTAGAGTGGACAGGGCACGAGCTTTCTGATAGAATAGATGACCTGGAAAAGCTAGACGAGCTTCGCCTAAAAGCAGTAGCTTCTATCTACGCTCAAAAAAGGCGACAAAAGGAATTTTTTGATAAGCATGTGCGGACTAAAGAGTTTAAGGTTGGGGACTATGTCCTAGTTTACACTCTGAAACAACATGCTAAGAAGCTTAAAAAGCGAGGGATGGGACCTCTGGTGATTAAAGATCTATCACCAAGTGGAGCCGTCAAGCTTGCTACATTAGACGGAGAAGAAATGCCCAATTGGATTAGTGGATGCAGAGTGAAAAAGTATCTTTTGCCGCTAACCCAAGACATGCTTCTCAAAATACATCAAGAAAAGCTACGTGTCCAGAAAAAGAAAAAGATTGAGGAGGAAGCGCAAGCCGAGGCGAAGGAAAGAATGGAGAAAAGAAGACTACTGCGTCAGAAACAGCGCAATGAAGGAGCAATACGAATAAACGCAGTCAGTATAACAGAAATGGATAATGACAAAGAAGAACCCATCATTGAATGCAAAGTAGGAACCAACCAAATCAAAGCCAGAGCACTATTGGATTCAGGAGCTCAAGCTAACCTACTTTCACTCAGTTTGTATAGACAATTGACAAATGACACTAAACTACAAACTGCCAAGCAAGAGTTAAAGAGTTACTCTGAGAATTCAATCAAAACTGTCGGATGCACAGTTTTACATATACAGATTAACCATTATGTGTATCCTCATATGTTTTACGTGGTTGAAGACCAAGCTACACAACATCCATTATTGCTAGGACAACCATGGCAGAAGCAATACAATGCAATGATTGACTGGAGTTCTAAATCAGTGCTTATCAAATACGAAGGTGAAAGTCAATCAGTTAAGTTCACCAAAGGATCAGAGACAACTCCAAAGGAAGAATCCAAGAACAAAGGTAAACAACAACCAGAGAAAAAGAAGAAGCAATGGCAACCAAAAGTTTCTATACAACCGGATTACTCTTCGACGAGGAATTCTCAACAGTGGATAAGGAAGACAAGCAATAATATAACAGCTCAACCTTGGGAAAAAACGGAGTCAAAGTTGGTATGGAGACCAAAAAAGGTTGTGCCAGAGAACACAAAGGTGGAAAGCAGAGTCTTCAATACCAGACAACAGAGTGATTCCAGACAATCAAGGACAGTGAAACAGATCTGGATTCCAAAGAAGTTCATGACGGCACAAAGCTATAGCAAGCAAATTTGGATCCCAAAGATTTGTAAACAGGAACTCCCTTCAGTACAATCAACGGAAACTCCTAGGTATTTCAAGGCGAGGAAATCAACACAAAGGAACAAAGCAGGTTTGGGTCGCAAAGAGTTTGTGGCAAGCACAAGCGAAGCGGAAGCAGATTTGGATTGTGCAAAAGAACAACAGGTAAAGAAGAATCCATCTACTGATTCTACTACCGAAGTATCACCAACCCAAAACCCGACCACCAATCCTTCAATCAAACAAAGAGCAGCTTTATTGGAAAGACTGTTGTATCATCGCTCTGCAATTGCATTGGGAACTTATGACCAAAACAACTACAATGCTTCGCCCACAGACACTTCATAGTCGTCCGGGAGGACTCAGACTAGGAGGGGGGGAGGTATACAGGTATACAGGAGTTACAAAGCAGCTACAAGCGCCGAAAACAAAGAAAAACAAAAATTATATTACAAGGGCAGTGTCTTACATGATTTTGCAATTTTTATGTTTGATTGCGGATATTGATAATATTTATGCCCTTATATACCTTGTTTTGCAACAAGAAGAGATCAAATGATGAATTTGGGTCTCTAGACGTGTAAATATCACTAAATAAGAGTGTTTTTGGAGCTAAAAAGTGGTAATCCAAGTCCAGAAATCACAAATAAGTGTATATTCATATACACAGGGTTACCAGCTATTTATTGTGTATGTTTGGAATTTTTTGGCTTCAATTTGCTATTTTCCTTTATTTTTTATGATTTTCTTAATAAAAGTAAAAGAAAAATAAAAAAGCAGGTGAAATGAGATCGGAAAAAAGAAAAGAATAGACGGTGATGGTCCTAATGACAAGGGCAACCCATGGTAAAAATTGGGTACAATTCTGAAAAAGTTGCGGAAAGCCCGAAATGACAGAATTTTGGCAAAGTGGACAGATTTCTCAGAAACAGGTCAAACGGAGTCCAAATTGAGAAATTTCAAATCCTAAAGTGCATTTCACGACGAGATAGGAGCACATGTCAAATTTGGTAACAAGTGATCCGGGAAGTCCGAAGTTAAGTATTTTTCACATCACTTTCAAGCTCATTTCCACTATTACCTTCTTGGAGAGAGCAAAGAGCACACAGGAGCATCCGACCTTCTACCGCCTTCTACGACTGCTACGAGAGCTCAGAGGACACCAGACATGAGAGGTAGACTCGTTGCCATAAGCTTTTGATGCTTATCGTTAACTTTTGTCGCGAAAACTGACCAAAACCAAGAAACAAGAGCAGACGGGGAATGGGGAGGAACGCTAGGTAGGGGCACAACCGCCTAACCAAACCTTGCAAGAACTTAGAGGTGGGTTACCCTAACATAGAAGATGGGTTTCTAACACTCAAAGCTCGAGAAAGAACGACTTGAAAAACCCTAGGTCAACAGAGCCTGCAAGAGGCAAACAGAAAAAAGTTGTCGAAACGACACAAAACTTCTCAGGAAGCTTAACAACATCGAGGGCAATGCAACCATGGAGTATCTCCGGGTTTGGATCACCAAAAGTAGGTCGGAACAACCGATTCGGCGGCGGACACACAAAGCGTCATTTTGGCATAACGGCTAAAATTGACGACCAAATGACATGAAACTTCACAAGCAGCTTCAAATATACATGGATGACTTATGTTTGCAAGCAAAACCCAAAAGAAAGCTGATTCACTTACCGATGGTGAAAAAGACGCTTTCGGGCAACCAAATGGAGAAAGATGGAGAACGGGGAGCCAAAGTCAAGTTCAACCAAATAGGTGGCTTCACAACATATCCAATGAGCTGGAAATGCAACTCTCGAGAAGAAAAGTTGAAGAAATTCAACTCCAAGGCAAAAAGACGACTTCGGAGACTGAAATGCCTAAAGGGGGCTTTTTAGCTAAACTAATGACTTTTTAAGTTGAAAACTAGTTAGCAGGGCTTAGGGCACTAGCACAAAGCATTCTTTGCACAAAAAGACCAACATTTCAAGAAAAGACATCATACGCGTATGATGTCTCACAGCATGATTTTCACATCCATTTCAACATTTGAGTGCATAGCCTCATTCCACATGTTAATCACATCCTATGAACCAAGTATCATGAGAATTGGAGTTAGAAAACCCAAGGAAAACCAAAAAGACGCAAAGTAGGCCATAAAATTGATTTTTGGTCCTAATTTTGTCAAAATAACTCCAAACTCATTGAAACTTTGTAGGATTGTTGATTAACACATCTACAAGCTATCTGGAACCAAAAAGCACCATTTTGACACAAAAGACATCATACGCGTATGATGTCTATTTGCACTTACAGAGCCAAAATTGCTCATTTGTCATCATACATCCATTATATATATCTAATACATGCTACATATGAAGTTTGGAACCATTTGGTCAAGTGGATCACCCCATTAGCCCAATTGAGGAAAAATCCTTCATCCAAAGCCTATTTTTGGCCCAAATCCAACATACTCAAGTCCAAACCAAGATTTGAGTAGAGACAGTCCTTCACTAGTACATGGGGAGTCCACAGAATCAATCCCATGAAAAATTGATGAAAAAGACATCATACGCGTATGATGTCTCCAGAGCCATTTTTAGCTCAAAATATATCCAAAATTCATAAATCCACTGAATAAGCCTATCTAAAGCCATATCCAAGCTTATAGAGAAATTTGGTCCAAAAATACACTAAAAGACATCATACGCGTATGATGTCTCACTATGTGATTTTGGCACCTCAGGGCTTCAACCACCAAACAGAAGTGATCTACATGCCATTTGAAGGTGAACCACCAAGTTTTATCCAATTTGGATCATAAAATCCATTTCCCTTTCAAAATTTTTCCAAGAGCCTAAACTGGACTAAACTGGCCAAAACTTGACCAAATTGGATCCAAACTCAAATCCAAGCATATGATACTCATGTATACACTATCAACTACAAGCACAACCAATATGAAGTCATTTTGACACAAAAGACATCATATGCGTATGATGTCTCCAGCATGATTTTGAGCCCAGTTTGCATATTTTTTCACCTACCCTGCATCCTTAGGCCCTGAATAGCTCATGTTTCAATTTTCAAGTCATTTGAATAGTTAAAAGCTTCATTTCGGCTTTCAGTACTAAAAAGACGCTAACTTCTGAAATTGGAGTTACAGGATCCATGGATTCCGCCAAGTTATCAGCAACAAAGAGAAAAAGACCGACAATCAAAGATGCTCTTGCAGAAGCAGAACCCTTTGACATTCCAGCAGAAACCCTCAAGCCAACCAAAACTTGGGTGGAGGAAGCAGTACTGGAACAAGAGGGAATAAAGATCTACCAGGGGACTTTCAGAGATCCTCAAGGGCAAGCGGTGGATATACCGATGATCCCACAAGAATTGGTGGATTATAGCAGGTCAGAGAACATCAGCAGGTACCTGGAAAGGGCAGACTTGCACAGTTTCTTCACCTCGAGACCATCAGGTGTGGATACAAGAAGAGTGTACGAGTTGGCAACATCCATTCAGAAGGATGGGAAAGCCACATTGACAGCAATAGATGGAGAGAAAGTAGAGGTACAGATCACTCCACAGCTCATTGCAGATGCATTGAAGCTGAACAACAAAGGGAGCTCTGTCAGGGAAAGAAGGGAGGCTATAGAGGTTTATGGGTCCAAGAAACAGAATGCAACTTATGGAGATATGGCAGACCAAAGAGCGGCAACCCTTTGCCGACTGTACAACCAATTTCTCCATATTTGCAGTAAAAGACCGCAAAAGTATACGACACCGCCCCATGCCATTGCAACTACCATCACATGGGCATTGAAGAGAAATATGCCAAAAGAGGTGAATTACGCTCAACACATCCACGAGCAAGTAATTGCCATGCACAACGAGAAGCCAAAGTATATAGGAGGAGCTGAAGTTCTGACAAGAATAGCTTATGAAGCTATTGGAGCCAGAGATCAATGGCCAAAGGTTCCCTCCCAGAATGAGTGGCTTAGAGAAGCCGATGAGGAGGAAGAACAGCCTGAAGTATCCAAGAGGGCGTCCACAAGAGCACGCAGGAAACTAGAAATAGTTTCAGAACCTGAAGAGAATGTGGATGAGCCGATTATGAAGAAAGCAAAGAAGAAGGTTGCTCCCAAGCAAACCAAAAGTCAGAAAGCGGCACGAATGGAAAGACTAGTGGAGCAGTTTAGAGCGGAAAGAGCTCTAAAGGGGGACTTTGAAGAAAAGTGGGTGCCAGACCCCACTAAAGTCGGAACTAGCTCAGCCAGGCCACATGTTGATCAATATGATCAATATATTAGAGCTTATGAGGAGTCAGAGGCAATACTGGAGCAGCAACCTGTCGAGCCATACACTGAAGAGGAAGTACAGCTTTTAAAAGCTGAGCTGCAAAAGGACGACAAGGGGAAGAAGAAAGTAGATGAGTCTACTGAACCTCAAGAGAAAGACGGGCAAGCAAACAAAGGGAAAGCCAAGATGACTGAGGACAATCAGCCCTCCTTTACTGATGTACCCAGCCCGAAGAAGACGGAAATCATTGTGGAAGAGACCACAGTAGAGATGGACACGGCTGGTATGGAAAAGCCGGAGGCCGGGACCAAGGAAAAGGAGATAGATCCAATTCAGCAAAAGAAAAACGATTATGAGGATCTGGTAGCGATAGGGTACACTGAAGAAGAGGCCCTTGAGGCGGTTTATGGGATCACCCTACAAAAACGAGATGATCGGAGAGGGACAAAGGAAAATACAAAGAGTACAAAAGAAAGTGATGAAAAACTGGAAGAGCAGAACGTACTAGAAGAGCCGAAGCCAGTGGAGGTGGTGGCCAAAAAAGCTTTAGAGTTGACAGATGAAGATGAAAAAGACATGCACATGGTGCATGAACTGCTCAACAAGATCAAAGAAAGATCCAAGGCAAAGGAAGCGGAGATTGAGATAGCCAAACAAAGGGAAGCCGAGTTGCAGAGGAAATTAGAGGATGCTATGACTGAATCTGAAAGTCATAAAGCATCACTCTACGATGCGGAAAACGAGAGAGACGGCTTGATACTCCAGCTAGCTGAGGCCTCAAGAGAAGTAACAAGTGCACAGGAAGCAAGGGAGCGGATGGAAGACGACTTGGAGGCGGCTAAAGATGAGCTCTGGAAGACCAGGTCCGAAGCTTACAAAGAGAGCTAAGATTAGAGCAAGTGCAAAGGTTGCACATTGCGGAGGGATCATTGGCAGCAGAGGAGAGGCTCACTTTAGAAAATCAAACACTAAGAACAGAGAATGAGACCCTCCGCAAACAGCTCCAAGATCTACAAGAGCAACAAAGAAGAGAGACAGAGACACCACAAGAAGAATCAGGTGGAGCAGCCATAGAACTACCAGAAACTGGAGAGGCAACCACAATTGAAGATCCAGCCCCAGTTCACGAGGTGACCTCAACTTCAGGAATCTCTGAAGAAGAAGAACAAAGGCTCCATGACCAAATAGAAAAGTCAGCAGAGGAGAGTGCCAAGGCGGAAATGGAATAGGAGAGGAGACTCCTAATCTCCATTAGAATTCAGGGATTAGACACAAAAGTGCTCCATGAAGAGTGGATGCAACCCAGCCTGCCTTTCCCTTTGATGAAGTTTGAAGTGATAAAAACGAAAAAGAGAATAGAGGAGGAGCAGTATGTCGCTCTTTACGAAGGCGACATCACAAAAGAGGAACAATCAAAGAAGATTGTAGATTCGCAGCCTAGATGGAGGAAAGGTTGGCTGAACAAATACCCAGCCTATCTCATCTACTTGGTGGAGGCACCAAAGGAGATTCGGGAGAATGCAACCTTCTGCCCGGTGCCAAGAGTCAGAAGCTGGAAGGAGCATGGCAGGATTGTAGAAAAGAAGCCAAATTGGCTTAATTACCCCAGGATGCCAGGACCAAAGGCAGGAGAGAGAATAGGTAAAGCCTACATGGTGAAAACCCTAATGGGCACCATCAAGCTCTTTGCTGGCTCTCCTGACCTTTCGTGTCAGATGCTCAAGAAAATTTGCAGGACTCTCTTAGCTTGCATTGAAGTGTTCGCGCCAGATAAAGCCACGACCTCGAGTCTACTATCGACGGCCGACACAGTGACTGATATGATGTATGATCTTTCATTGCAGCCTTCTCCAAAAGTGTTGCACCTCCTATACTAGAGGATTATGTTTTTGCCTAGCTTCCACATGCAAACATTCGAAGAAGCTTTCTACACCGGCTTTTTCACCCACGAAAGAAAAATATTCGGCCCAACCTTGACCATCGGCAACCTGCGATACGAATCACATTTGCAGATGCTCAAGACGACAGGACTTTATTGACCAAGCATAAAGGTCATGTCAGGGACGACATGAACGCGGAGGGGGGGAGTGTTGAGCCAGCAGAGGATCACACCCACATTTTTGCTCACACTCATCATTTTTGTAACCATTGATTGTAATAAATGTCTTTCCGACATTGATTTTGAATTGAGCCATTCATTAAGTAACGGGACTCAATTGAGTTTCCAGCTTGTAATCCCGAAGTAATTTCACTTGCTGATGTAATTAGTTAGAGGTGTTCTCACCTCCAAGGCTGAGGTATATAAGCCAAAGTTTTGTAACCTAAGGGGATTCAAATTATTAATCAAAGTGAGTTTTTGAGCGCCGTGACTGTGTCTGAGAGAGAGTGAGAGAGAGAGAGAGAGTCTTATCTACTTGCTACACGAGCTACGGAGCCGCCATTGTGTTAGCGACGGCGAGAGCTACGCACTGATACCAAGAGTGCGCACTATCGGCTTCTATGTGTGGTAAGTTCCTACGAGCTTCGGTGTGAGTTTTCTTCCAACTCGTGTGTCGGAATAGAGTGTGCAGCATATCTATAGAACCACAACGAGTAGAGCTACACATTAGTACCATCGGGGTCAAGTTTCGGTCACCTGTATTTTTCGGCCTTTCTTCATACGCGTTTACCGCACGGAGTGGTTATAGGTTGATTTTGCAGTTCAAGTCTTAAGGGTGTTGTTCTTACCTAGTGTATAGACTTCCCCTTGAGTTTGAGATCGATTCAATGATTCTAGATCCTGTTTCGTATAGCATTCGTTCGTAGTACGGATTTCAGTCACTTGCGTATTTTAGAACTTAGATTTGATTTCCTTAGTAGTGATTGTCATTAGAAGGTCGAGTAGGTGATTTGACACCCACCTAGTTGTTTCCATGCGCCTGCGGGTCAAGCTTTGTCCTCGTCTGACAAATTCTGTTGTTGGTTGAGTTCTCGCTATTTAGCTTCCGCTAGCGGCGTAACCGCCTTAACATGCATTTTATGCATATTTGACTGACTGAACATAGCATGTGAATTACAAATGGCTTTATGAGATTCTGGGTGGTAAAGATGATATCCCATCTCTCCATCAGCACTATAACCAAGGAAACTACACTTGTGTGACTTTGGGTCTAGCTTTTTTCAAAGTTATTTGGGCACATGTGCATGGCATATGCCTCACATCCAAAGACATGAAAATGAGCCTAATGTGGCTTCTTTTTGGACCACATGTCTAGAGTCTTGTAATTTAGTGGCATACTAGCTGACTCATTAATGATGCATACCGCTATTAGTACTACATCTACCCAAAAATTTTGAGTTGGGTTAACCATAAAGGCATGGTTGTTGTGATTCACTCTAGATAAACATAGAATAAATTTTTCCACGCTTTTGACCTCTATGAATCACAAGATTTACCTTCTTAATTTATAATGAATCATTTCCAACGGTGATTGTGTAACTCAAGTTGTCAAGTTGACCAGCAGATATCAAACTCTTTTCTAACTTGGAACATGTCTGACATTCTTGACTATAAATTCCTTATGCCATTCTTGAAGCAAGAATACTCTAAGGCAATCACCACAAGCATCACGTTGGACCTCAAATGGCTTTGAGAGACCCAAAATCATGAGGACTGGTTGGGAGGTAAGATTCTCTTTGAGCTTGTCAAAAGAATTTTGCTCCTTAGCAGTCCATAAATACTAAACGTTCTTTTTTGTTAAGTCATGTAATGGTCCTGTTATTTGAGAGAATGTTTCTATGAAGCGTCTATAGTATGCACACATACCAATAAAGCTTCTTAGCTCATGTAGATTCCTTGGATTAGGCCATGCTTTTATTACCTCTAACTTCGATGGATCCATCCGGATACCATCTTGAGAGATAATATGACCTAAGTATTGAATCTCTTGAAGGAAAAAGTCGCTTTTCTTTTGGTTGAGAAAAAGCTTGTTTTCCCTCAATGCTTGAAAAATCACTTGGAGATGCTGCTTGTGTTCCTCCAAAGACTTGGAGTAGATGATGATATCATCAAATAACACTCCAGTGAATTTTTTCTAGGGTCTAAAGATTTTCTCCATTAGACGATTGAACGTGGTTGGTGCATTAGTCAGGCCAAAAGGAATGACTAGATATTCATAAAGGCAAAACATTGTACGAAAGGCGGTCTTTAGAATATCTTCATCCACTATCCTTATTTGATGATGGCCACTTTTAAGGTCAATCCTATTGAAGTAGGTAGAGCCTTGTAGCTTATCAAACAGATCTTCTACCCGAGGCACAGGAAATCTGTTTTTAATAGTGATATGGTTTAGTGCTCGATAGTCCACACACATATGGTATGTGCCATCTTTCTTTTGCACTAAAAGGAATGGAGAACAAAAGGGAGAGGAGCTAGGCCTCACCATCCCTTTCTCAACCAATTCTTGTACTTGCCTCATAATCTCGTCTTGTTGAGCTTGGAAAACTCAATAAGGAGGCTTGTTAGGGGGTGAGCTTCCTGGTAGGAGCTCAATTCGATGGTCATCATCCCCTCGTTTTGGAGGTCAATCCATAGCGATATCATCGATGAACACATCTGGAATCCTTTTAGAAAATTAGACAAGTCTAACTCTTCTCAATTCCTACCATTTAAATTTGTAAAAACATTAGGATCTTTTAGAGACTCTTTGAAAAAAATCATGTACGCAAAAACTGATCTCTTCATTGATTTATCAAAAGCAGGAGGATTTACAAGTGGTATAGTGCAACCAAACTCACTAGCATCTATATACATGTTCTTTCCCCTGTAGGTGAAGTAGATGCTCCTTTCAAGGAACTTCATGTTGGTAGCCATGCGGTTAAACCATGGTGCCCCTAGGATAGCATCCTCATGTTGGAGAGGAGAGATGAAAAAGTCTTCTTTGTTGACATAGCTTTGGACATGGAGCCTCAACTTCAAAATCAAGGGAGTAACAGAGGCTCGCTGTCCCTTGAAAGCAGTGTCGGTCGTTGCAGCATCTCCCATCTTGAAAGCTTGAATGCCCAACTTGGTGGCCAACTCTATTGATATGAAGTTGTGAGTAGATCCAGGGTCAAACAAGATGAAGGAATCATGCTCTGTTACCTTTCCCCAAGCATAGGAGAGAGGTGCACCTTTGCAATGAGCATCCTCTTTTGGAGCTTCAATGGTGGAAGCTCTAGGAGTCTCATTGCGACCATTTTTCTTGGGGCAAGAACGATAACTATGTCCTTGCTCCCCACACTTAAAAGATTTATGGTCCTTGAAAAAAGCTTCAAGCTCTTCAGGAGAGAGTTTATTTTTACCTTTGTAAGCTCCCTTCTCCTTGGACCGATTGTTGTTGTTGTTGTTGTTGGAATTGCCATGGGAGGAATTTTGGGCATTAGTTTTTCCCTTTGCATCATTTTTTTGTTTGTTTTCCATGGGCTTGACATTCCGTCTAGCCTCTTGTTGATTGATGTGCAAAGAAACCATGGTGTGGTGGATTACTTCAGTGATAGAACCAGGCCATTGAGAGTTGACATACTCGGCCATCTCTTCAGATAATCCCGCACAAAACTGTTGCTTTTGCTCCACAAATTCTATCTTTTGGAAGATAGTAGCCTTGAGATGTAAATCCCAAAACTTGTCTACATACTTGTGGATAGACTCATGAGAGAGAAGCTTCAACCTGCACCATTTGATGAGCACTTTGTCCTTTGCATCGCTTGCAAGGATTGCTTCATGATGGAAACTCGTAGAGTTTTCCATGTCTTTGGGGCTTCACCGTTACCACAAAGGCTAGCCCACCATTGACGAGCCGATTTTTGGAAGTGCATAGCTACATGGCATAGCTTGGAGGACTCCGTGTAGCTCTCATCTCCAAAGGATGCATCAAATTGTTGGTTGAAGGCCAACACTTTGTCGGTAGCACCAAAGGTGCCATCATAGGTGAGAAAAGATATACTCTTTCCTCCCTCTTTGAATTTCTTTAGCTTTTGTGACCTTCGCCATGCAAGGTATGATTTATGATGTCCTCCCCTCTTGTATTCTCTAGGAGAATAGCCATAGCTTTCATCAAAAGAGGAGGAAGGTGAAGAATAAGGAGAAGACCGTGACCTCTTTCTAGCCCTTTTCTTCCTTTGTTTCCTCTCTTCCCTTTCAGAGTGACGGGGAGAAGGACTGTAGGTTGAACATTTTCTCTTGGGAGGAGTTAGAAATCATCTAGACCGCCATCTTCATGGAGCCACATCTTCAGAGGAACTTAAAGTTTCATTGATTTCTTGCTCTTTGGATTCCTCCTCTCGTATGGGAGAGAGTCTTCTTTTGGGGGTCTCATCAAGAGGCCTCCTAAGCTCTCTCTCCTCTTGGAGAGGTAGGGTAATCCCATAAAGTGTAGCTTCGACTTGCAAAGCTGTGTTGCCCATAGCTTGCTGCAACCTAGTAACAAGATAATTGACAAACATGGGGGCATCATCATTAGCATCTTCAAGTGCAAAATCAAAGTTATCAATGTTCATTCTACTCTCTTAGTTATTATCAGCCATGTTGTTAACAAAAAATTTGTACTTACTTAGTGTATGCTTTGGCAGTTCAAAACCTTAGTTGCTACTCCTCTTAGCCTTTGAAAATTGGCTCTTAAGTATCTACACCCATGGGTCAAAAAGGTTAATTATAGAAATTAGCGGATTGGGTCTAATATTGCAGAATTGTTGAGGGATAGATCTTCTCAAACTGCTTATGGTTCAATGTCAAGGCTATGGACTTGCTACGCGCCGTGTGCGAGCCACAAAGGCTCCTAGCACACAGTCATACAACAGACAAGCTCACAAGGAAGAATGGTGTGTCACTCACCTTCCTGCGTAGTTGCGAATGAAGGATTCCCGTGCCGCGAAGAAGAGGGAGACGCCGCTACGCCGCGCTCAACCGCCTCGCCGCCGTCGTGCCGCCGCAACGCTCAATCACACACACACTCTCACACTCTCTCTCACATGTACACACACACACACACACACACAAGGAGATGGTGAAGGAGAAGGTGGAGATGGAGCAAGAGCGGCTTCTATTGCACAATGAGAGAATGAGTAAAAATTAGGTTTAGTGGCTTTTATATGAGCTCACCCCATTCACACTTGGGCGCCCATACTTAGCCAACTAAGTCCTTGAATATTCCAGTTAGAGTGCGCCTGTCATCGGCGATCACCCTTACCCTGTTCCTATTGGTCCGACAAGCCCGGTACCTGACTCTAAACAATACAACGTTTATATATCATAGGGTGTCCGTGTGCCGTGAGGGTTAACATGCCCCCCTTCCTGATGTAGATTCCGTCCTCGAAAGCTATCCAGTTGAAGCTCGTTCGTCGAGATGGAAGAGCAGTCGACATGGATGTGCGTAGCCTTCTTCAATCACTGCAAAATCAAACAACATTGCCACAGTAATTGCATTCTCATATACAATTAAAAATCATATGCAATTTTAGACAGACAAATTGATTGGTAACAGAATTTTAGACAATTTGTCAGCAATAAACATTAAATTTCAATATAATCAAATGCATAAACAGATGTAAAGGTAAAAAATTAAACAAGTCCGGGGTCGCTAATTTAACGGTCAAAAGGCACTAGAGCTCGACTATTAATACCATGGGTAACTTCTTAATTTTTTCCTGGTCAATTAAGTTGTTTAATCGCGAGAACCAAGTATTTGATGTTCGAGGGCTGACTAGAGGCTATGCCTAGAAGACCTTGTAGTTAAGCTACGATAAAAGGAATTTCTCATGAAGTCATCGCGTGACTGATTACCTTTTCTTTGACCCCCCAAAGTCTTTTCACATTGATTCAATTTTGATGTGTGTGCTTATTTTGTATGCCTTGGGTTTTTTGCTTTTCAAGGAAAAGCGCCCACACTGGGAACCTCTAGGGCTCTAGTACCATAGGCGATACATGTGAGTGAAGTACCAATTTAAGCAGGGATTTCTCTTCCAGCTTAAAATTTTACATTGTGGCACTTTGATTTTTTGTTTGTTCATTTTCAGCATTTTAATTTTGTAACTTTGGGGGGTCATATAACACTTTTACCCTCCCCAGGCTCATCACATTAGTAAACTCCCTTTATAATACTTAAGCTAAGGGTCAATAGGGTTAAGCCCACTAGAAATCCCTAGTACATTTCACACAATGCTGCCTAAATCGGATTAAGAACTTAAGTAACCATTGCGTATTAGGAAGGCATTCCCCATGGTATTAAGAGAAGATTTCTAATACCTAGCTTGGTCAAACTAGCTTAGTCGGACTGCTTGATTTTTAAACCTAGACAAGTGATTATGACATAACATTACATTGAATTAAATGTTTGATACTAAGCAAATGCGCTGAATATTATGCTACCAATCACAATCAAAGCAGACAAACATGGATGCAAAAAGATAAGGGCAATGTTAATGGACATAAAACACCTGTTTGTGTTGATGGTCGCGCTTGATTTGAAATGTGAACGAGAGAAAGGTTCCATGAAGGTCCAAATCCTATCAATAGCAACACGCTCCTGTACACACTAGGAAACAAAAGGAATACCTCCAGGAGGCACATTAGTGGGAAAAGGTACCAACACTTATTGAACACAACAAAAAACATAAGGAACCCTAACCTAATTATTTGCACTCCCCCTAAAGAGTCAAGGGAATAGGATATTGTAGAGGTTGGGGGGAAACCCTAAGGCTAAACCCCTATCCTCGTCGTCGAGATAAACAAAGTCATCATCCATGAGACCATATGTGCCATCCGTGTAGTCATGTAAATTTTCTTCTTCATCATAGGTGCCCATGTTTACTAAGAAGGTCACTAGACGCCTATAGTCATCTTGGTCAAAAGGGTAGGCTTGTGCAATGGGAGAAACGCTCTCTACTAAGTATGGATCAGACGTGGTCAAGAGACGTATCAGCCATTCTAACTCCTCAAAGTTCCTCTCACATGCTAGCGTACCTATCAAATCCCATTCACATGCAAGCACTGGAAAGACCATGTGAAAAATTTGTGAAAAGTAACGAGGGTACCTCTCACCCAAGGTAGGAGTGGATGAATCTAGTGTACTAGCCATATCTGTACACGCAAATAGATGATGGTTAGAGTGCAAATATTACAAGGGTCGTGTTCTTGTGCATAATTTGTTTTTATTATTTTGTGTTATGGCTCTTGCTCTTTTACTTTTTTATCTTGTTTTTGTGAGTATAAGGCTTTATATATACATTCCCTAAGATTGGAGATGGAGAGGTCAGAGTGGAAGGTTGAGAGGGAAGCAAGTGAACGACGGATGTCAGCAAACACTCCCCCCTTCCTTGGGTAGATCATACTTTTTGGAATGATGTCGTCACCTTTTGAAACCAATTGTTCCAAGTTGTTATGGGTAAAGGCTTTAACCAATAGTTTTCGATCACCCTATGTGTTTCATCTAGTTGCAAGGGTGGTAAGGTACTCTCCCATGATTTTATTTGCAACATTGTTGGAGGTGGTGAATCTACAACGGGAGGTGCAAACCCTTTCTTGCTTGTATGGATATGTACAATGGTAGGTGTAGGTTGTGTGGAAGCTTCTATTTCCGTATAGGAACTACATGAAGAGCAAGAAGCTTCATTTGCTTTTCCTGTTCCTGAGCTAGGTGGAACAAATCGTTCTTTCTTTGGTACCCAAACTAGCTCTAGAGCAGGTGTGTCGCATTCCGTGATTTTTTCTTTTCCACGATTTTCAATTTGTTTTGGAGCCACAGGATTGGGTTTACATGGGCCAGGTGATAGGTAAGAGTACAATTTACATTTGGGCACCCAGATTTGATCATTTCCTTTATAGTATCCTTGGGCTTTTAATAGTCATTTAGGAATCCAGTGCCACGTTTTCTTACATTTCTTGGAGTGAGTGGGACGTTTCTTACGAGGCTTCCGTTTTTTAGCATCAGCCATGGTTACTAAAGAAGATTTAGGGACCCACTTGTATGCTTTCTTTGTTATATTAGGATGGTTCTTGTGTGTCTCAAGCTTTCTTTCAACTACATCAGTTGAAGATCTAGAGAGTTGGGTTATGGGGACGTATGGTTCAACCTCCTGGACATGCAATGTCTTGGGTTTTATTTCCTTAGGCAATATCTCAGGGACTATGGCTTGAGTGGTAGGGATAAGAGTTGGTTTTTGCGTTGTGACACCCCCAGTCCCCCAATCAATAGTGCATTTGGTGGCTATCATCCACGTGCTTCCTAGGTTTATATTACCCTCCATAGTTTCAGTAGGCATGACCAAAAAGTCTTGAGCTACAATTCTATTTTCATAACTGACAGAAGTGTGCCAGATTCCAAAAACCGTTGTTTTTTTCTTGTTGACACCCTTGACTTGGATAATACTCTCAGATAGAGGTGGATTCCCTAACTGACACCACACCCCATAGGATAGCAAATTATATTTAGCACCCGTGTCCAATAAGGCGTTATATAGCACTTTTCCATAGGCACTATTTAACTCAATAGGGTATCGTAGAGGTGTGTCAGAGTCCCACCAATCCTCTTCGATTTCCACGTGGAATGCATTTGTGACTCCAAGGTTAGCCTCTCGTTTTTGTCTTATACGTTGTTGTCGCTCCTTAGCCTCAGCTTGAGCTTGTATCTTCTTTAACTCGGTTTGTGCTTTGGCGGCCTTCTTTTGATGAATGGCCCATAGTTCTTCTTGGCTTAAAGGATCATAATATCTTTTGAATTTACTCCCATTGAGGAATCCAATGGTTTCAACTCCATCAAGAGTTTCCACACGAAGGGTACCTTGTGGGATAATTTCACATACTCTATATGGTCCTTTACCAGCATATTTCAACTTTTTCTTCTCTTTACGTACTCCATACATAAGGACTTTATCACCAACTTTGATGTCCTTGTCCTTCACATGGCGATCAAACCACTTCTTTCTCCTATCCTTTTCCACAAGAGCATTTTGCACAGCCAACTGTCTCTCTTCGTCTAGTTTTTCTAAGATATACAAACGCTCGGTTAAGGGGTTACCATTCCATCCTTCTTGCGAAGCTACCCTAAGACTAGGAATGACAAACTCCCAAGGCATAACCGCTTCTTGGCCGTATACCATTTTGAATGGCGTACAATTAATAGCCACTTTATAAGCAGTACGATAAGCCCATAGAGCAGATGTCAACTTCAAATCCCAATCAGTGCGATGAGCTTCTACCGTCTTGGTTAAAATAGAGATTAGAGTCTTGTTGGTGCTCTCGGCTTGTCCATTAGCTTGCGGGTAATAAGGTGTAGACTTATGGTGGGATATCATAAAGGTCGTGGTAAGCTCTCTTATTACCTCATTTATAAAATGGGTACCATTATCACTAACAATTTCAAAAGGGCAACCAAATCTTGTGATAATGTTCTCATAAAGAAACTTAGCTGTTGTCCTCGCGTCAGCTTTTTGTGAAGCCTTAGCTTCAGCCCACTTTGTTACATAGTCCGTCGCAACTAGAATATAGCGAGCTGTGGGACTAATTGGACCTACAACGTCTAAGCCCCATTTTTCAAATGGTTGGGTTACTTTAATAGGATGTAAGGGCATTCTGTCTTTGCGCTGTGTGGTCTTGTAACATTGGCACTCATCACACCCTTTTGTAAAAAGTGATGCATCCTTAAATAAAGTTGGCCACCAATAGCCTGATTGCAGCACCTTTCTAGCTGTCAGGTCTCTTGAAAAATGTCCTCCTGCTATGCCCATATGTGCTTCTTGCAAGATATACAAATATTCATCCTCGCGGGCACAACGCCTAAGAATATCGTCCTTGCCTAGTCTATACAGAGTTCCGGCAATCAAAAAATAGGGTTCACATTCTTTTACTAGCCTTTGAGCGATATCCTTACGAAGTTCCTTGGGTGGAAAACCATTAACTAAAAAGTTAACAATGTTCTCACTCCATTCAGGCATAGTCTCAACTATGAATAGGGAAGTATCGGGTAATTCATCATCAACTCCTGTAGGGGCTTCACCATTGGGTATGCGAGACAAATGATCAGCCATGACGTGCCTTTTACCGGGTCTCACTACAATCGTGAAATCAAACTCCAGAAGAATTAACAACCATCGTGTGATTCTTCTTGTGGAGCATGGCTTGTTTACCAGATACAACAACGCTTGATGATCCACATAAAATACAAACTTGTTTTCCAGCAGGTAGTAGCGAAATTTCTTTACTGCATAAACCATTGCTAAACCTTCTCACTCTGTAGTGGTGTAGTTCCTTTCAGCATCGTTCAATTGACGGCTTGCAAAGCTAATGGGATAGTCCAATTTATGTTCTCCTGGTTGAGTGAGAACACACCCAATAGCAAAGTTTGATGCATCAATATGCACATGGAAAATGACATCCCAGTTAGGTGTCCTTAAAATCGGAGCACTTGCTAGTGTTTTCTTCAATTGTTCATAGGCCTGGTCACACTCTTCAGTCCATTTAAATTCAATGAGAAGCTTGTACAAAGGACGTGCTATCTCAGCGAAAAATAAAATAAACCGTCGATAATAACCCACGTGTCCCATGAACCTTTGAACTCCCTTGTAATTGGTTGGTGGTGGTAACTCTAGAATCACTTTAATTTTGCTCTCATCGGTTGAGATACCATTCTTAGATACTATAAATAACTCCATGCTTGACCCAAAATTGGCATTTGAACGGGTTCAATGAGATACGATATAACCTACACTTTTCAAACACCTTCCGCAAACATGATAGATGTTCTTTCCAAGAAGAGTAAACACAAAGATCGTCTAAGAAAGCTTCACAAAACTCTCTCAAATATTCTTTAAAAGCAGTGTTTATTAATCGTTGGAATGTAGCAGGGGCATTTGTTAAGCCAAAAGCCATCACACGAAATGCAAACACCCCAAATTCCGTGATGAAGGCAGTTTTAGCTTGGTCCTCTAGCGCTATTGTGATTTGGTTGTAGCCTGAGTACCCATCTAGAAAGCTATAAGCTTCCTTGCCTGCAACTCTTTCGAGTACATGTTTGGAATATGGTAGGGGGTAATGGTCTCTTCTAGTAGCTGCATTAACTTTTTTGAGGTCCACGCACACCCTGAGTTTCCCATTCTTTTTTGGCACGATAACTATTGGAGACACCCATTCAGAGTGTTCAATAGGATATATGAACCCACATTTGATAAGCTTTTCTAGTTCTTCTTGAATGATCTTTGCGTACTTAGGATTCATCGGGTAGGGTCTTTGTTGTATGGGCTTCGCAGTGCTAATCATAGGGATTGTATGTTGGACCACAGAAGGTGGAACACCTTTCATATCATGGTATGTCCAAGCGAATATGTCCTTGAATTCCTTGAGAAGCTCTTTGAGGACCGCCTCTTCAACTTCTGTGAGGTCTTGGGCAATAAAAACAGGTTTTGATTCTTCACCGGGGTCGGCTAATTCTATTTCTTTAACTATTGCCGGACCATCATAGATTCCATTATTCCCATCGATAGGTATTCTTTGGGCTTTTGTGTACACAACCTTTGCTTCCCCTGTGGTGTAAGATTTGAAATGTTCTGGTGTAGGATGCAAGTATGTGGATTCTGGCTGTGCTTTGGTCTGTGCTTCTATTTCTGCTTTCTTGTGTTGTCGAGCTAACTCTTGGTTTTGACGCCTCCTTGCAGTGCGGCTCAACTTTGGCTTGTCTATGATCTCTAATTGGGCTATGTCGTGGGGTCGTGGTCTACACCACATAACATTTTGGAGATATTCACCCCAATCGTCTACCAATTTTCGATGAGCATCACATGCTCCTATATAACTGAGCCATTCTGTTGAGGATCTCTTCTTTTTTATCCTAGCACGTGCATTGGCTCGATATCGACGCCTTTTAAAGTTTTTCTTTTTCTTATTTGAGACCTGCTTTTGATTTGCATTTAGATCTGGCTCACTAAAGGAGTCCTCGTTGGTGTCCTCTTCACTCTCGGAGGAGCTATCATCGGTTGATGTGCTCGGTCCTTCCAAATGTTTTGACTCTGAACTTGCTCCCCTCTCTAATTCATGAGATTCAGAATCCGTTTCACTCTGAGAGTCCGTGTCTGAGTCGTGTTGGTCAAAGTCTTCTATTGAGCTATCAGTGTCACTGTCAGATTGGTCTACAATTGCCTTGCCCTTAGAGGATGCATGTATGGCACTTATCATGTTCAGAGGTGCAATTTGTGGTACCTCTTCCCCCTCTGGTGTGACCCAAGTGGTTCCTCTATTTCCCTAGGTATCTATGGTTACAGCTAGGTGTACCCAGTCCACGTTGTCTGATTCCGTCATACCCGGTAACACATCCATGTAATGAGAATCTTGGCCAATGTCTGTATCCTTCTTACAAGTGTAACAATATTGTAGTGGGGCCAAGTGAACTGTGGTGTCAGAGCGATGATCAATAATGGTTTTACTCCCCAAGGGGTGTACCTTACCAGTCACCAAATCCACTCTAAGGACTGAGTCTTGGAATTGCAAATAGACATGATTTTTAGACCAATCATGAACCATTTGTGCTTCCCTCATGAATGGTCATCCTAAAATCATTTCATATGACATAAGGTGTTTAGAGAAATCCATTACAATGAACGTATGTCGTACCTTGTGTCCTAGAACTTTGATCTTAAGATCCTTGAGCATCCCCATAGGTTTGGCTATGGTACCATTTTCCATCTTTACCACAATGTTAGTAACACTGAGGCGGGGTTTTCCCATGGATTCCCAACAATCTTTTGTAACGATGCTAACTCCCGCACCACCATCAAGAATTCCCTTTATAGTTAATCCCTTGGTAGTGATGGGTAGGGTCGCATTAGACTCGTCGCCTTCAAAATACTGCCCTAATTCGTTAATGGGTACCTCGATCACAGACTCGTGTCCATCTAAGTCAAGTGATTGCACATGATTTTCCTCATCAATCATAATCGAGTCAGGCCTATTTGGTTGCGCAAACTGCGGTAATCCCGTTTGTAGCTCTCGTTAAGGAATGCTCGAAGTGCAAAGAATAACTCAGGATCTCCATACAGCTTTGCTATGATCGTGGTTCGGACCTCAGAAGACATGAAGTCCACTAGTTTGGCAACATTCATTGGCATTTTGCAGGGTGTAGGTCCTTGACTAGGAACTGGTGAGGATGGAATCTCATATTCCTCAATGGGATCAGGTATTCCTTCGTTAAACATCCTTTCCAACAAGAAAGGTGTATGCTCACTTTCTGATGTCCCGTCCTCACTCCCTTCTTGGATGATACTAGATATGGCTAACGGTCTATGGTTCATGTGGGGTGGATGAACTTGCGTGGGAAACACTGTGTCATGAATTTTGACATGCATGGGTTCTGGTTCTAGTTTCCTTTGAGTCTCCTCCACTAAACCTCTTAGATGTTTCACCTGCTCAATCTCGTCTACTGGGTTTGGGTACGTCCCAATCTTCTTTTTACGATTCTTCCCTTTTTGCCCCTGCGGTTTATCTTGGGGGTCTTGGATTGGATTTGGAAACACTTGTGGTGTTTTCAGAGGCTCTTTATGGTTTTCTCTTATTCGGTTTTCATTTGGTTCCATGTTACGGTTTTCTTTGTCGGTCTTTCCCTTTGTGGTATTGGTTCTAGTCTCCATTGTCTCGATTGAATCTGAATCATCCTCGAGGTCATTCATATACACGGGGTCATCTCCTGTTCCTATGTTTGTTTTGGAACTTGGCTTTGAATTTCCCGTATTCTGCGACCTCTTCCTTCGTGTCTTCTTTTTCTTTGCTTGGATAACTGACGCGGTATCTCTCTCTTCGAGGATATGGCCTGGCCCTTGAAGCATGGACCGTGTAATCGCATAAGCGGGTGCGACGGGTGGTATTGGCGATGTCACACTAGCAATTTCGACCAAATTTAGGGGTGTGATTTTAGGCGCATTTGGGTTATAGGGGCATTGGGCAATCAAGTGATCTATGCCACAACGATTACATGTGAGTATTGGCATTGCAGACGTGCTCCCTTGATTCATTTGCATCTGTGCAGCATTCTTTTGCAGCCTAATAGGGCACTCCGCTGCCCGATGTGGTCCACCACACTCGTAGCATTGAAGAGGTGGCCTCCTAGCCTGGGTGTTGATATTTTGACCTCTGGATGCGAGAGCAGCAGCTTGATAAACCGGCTTGACTTGCCCCAACAATCTTCCATGTAGTATATAGGACACTCTTCCAATGTATCAAGTCCGTAGGCAATACTAGTGTCTATTTCCTCCTCACAGCCATCTGCATAAGCATTAGATGGCTCGCAACCCACTTGGTTCATAGGGGCGACTCTTGGATGCGGGGGCTGCGGTCCTAGCACAGGAGGTGGTAGCGGTGTAGCTTGTACAACATTTTGAGATCTAGGGACCATGTGTTGCGGTAGTTGCTCAACAGGTGGAGCAGGCATCAATACAGGAGCTCGAGGCGCATCCGTCCAGGCTACAGGTGGTCTATTTGCCATCATACGTTTGATCATTAAACAATCCTTAGCTTGGTGACCATACCTACCACATGCGTTGCAAGTTCCATTAAATTTTACTCTAAACGTAGGGCACTCACTAGTGCTATGTGGACCTAAGCAAATGGAACACCATTGTTGCTCCCTTCTTGGATACATGTGACTATTTTGAGGGGGTCGATTATCCTTAAGAGACTCTTGGATTGCCTTGGTGAGGTCTGTCAAGAATGTCTCAAATACCTTTGGCTCATTGGCAATGGGCTTTGCAGTCATGGGTTCATACTCAATGGCTTGTGAGCTAGTGGATCTCGTGTCAGTAGACACCCTCATGCCTGCTATCATCAAGTTGTCCTCTAATTGGATTGCATTGGCAGTGACATCTTCCCAGGTTGTGATACCTCTAATCACTAGTCCATTATAGATTCCTTCATTCCTCAACCCTCGAATGAATCGATCAAGCAGTTGGTTATTGTTGAAGCGCTCATTTACAGGGCAGCGAGAGTTTAAGTGCTTTAGACGACTAATGAAGTCCCTTACTGACTCTCCTTCCTTACGTTCGGCCTTCTGTAGCTGAGATGCTACACCCCAAAGCACACCTTCTCGTATGTACTCCTTTAGAAACAACCTTCGAAGGGTAGGGTAGATTTTTTTCTCGTCCACCCTTAGGGTTCTATACCAATCTCCAGCCTTCCCACTTAATGTCAAGCTTAAGGCATTGCACTTATGTAGTTCGTTGCGTTCCCCTAAGGAATCACATACTTGTTCAAACACTTCAATGTGTTTTCTAGCATCTTCGTCCCCATTGAATTTTTGCGTGAGTTTGGCAATTTGTACTGCCTTACTTCTAGGCTCTCTATCAGATGCATGACGCATATTTTCCGCGATAGATCGACCTATGGTTTGAGCAAACGCTGCCAAGTCACCTATGTGAGGAGGCAGGGCCGGTGGAGGTACTCTTGGAATCATATGTGGGAGAGGGACGGGTACCGGTCTTGGCATATGTGTGGATGATGCAGGATATGGAACATAACCGGGCATAGGTCCACTCGGATAAGGGCTAGGGAGCGGCACTCGAGGAGCATAAACAAGTGGTACAATTGGAGGTGTGGGGGCCATGTGTGCATAAGGGGCTAGAGGCACATACGGTCGAGGCCCCATATTAGGTACTACGACACTAGGTAGTGGCACTGCGCTAACCATAGATGTCATCGGTACATTCTCTGTCAAGCCTATCCCTGGAGTGAGCACTGTGTTTTCCTTAATAGAGGGTTGAGCCAAGTTAGGGAAGCTAAAGTTGTCGCTCGGAGGCTCAGATTGCATAGAGACCCCAGGTGAAATGACGTAAGATGGGTCCATGGGACTCATTAGAGGAGTCTCCATTTGTGATAGAGTAGGCTGTTGAGCCTTGCTCGTATCCAAAAATCTCATGGGGCCAGTTGAGAGTATATTTACCCCTCGGTTTTGCCTTTCTGATTGAATAACGCCATGGATAACATTACAGATCATTTTCTGTTGATCTTCGATGCTCGTGGCACTAGAGGTGGATTGTACAATCTCTATCCATCCTACATGGTAGGCGTGGCCAGAGTGTAGATCCGTCAACACCTCAGTGTGGAGGTTGTATGTCCAATGATCATTAATGAACAATCCTTCTAGAGTCGACGTGTTAACGGTTTCTTGTGAGGTAGAAGCAATGTTGCTCCCCGTGGTTTTACTTGTCACCAACGGTACTCTAGAGGGAACTTCTGAAGGAGGCAACTCAACAAGGCCTTCTTGGTAAGAAGTTGGCAGGATATCCACATGGACACTCTTTGGGGGTGTGGGGTCCACGTGCGATGTGAAAGGAGAGTCCACTTCCCCACCCCCTTCGTGTGCTTCATTTGCATCAGGTTCCGAGCGAGTAGCTCTACCTAATGTTTCCAAGAAACGGCTAAACATACTAGTACTAGGCTGTGGAGCTTCGGGAGGTGCATGGCCTTCTCTCTCAGTGTTTTGGGTAGGGTATGCTTCCATGATTTCTGAGTCGGAGGAGGAATGACTAGCGGCTATTTTAGGGTCTTGGGTGGTGCTACCTTGTGTCCCCGCTGAGGGTCTAGAGCCTATCGTGGATGGGTAATGGGTGTCCGTATGAACAGAGGCACCCTCAATATGCTCGTGTTCTAGCACCCGTCCAGAGCGTAAGTGCATGTGCTTTTGATACCCTAAGGTGTCAAAAAGCTGCTCTAGGAGGCCTTGTGACTAGTTTTTTGCGTGTTTTTTGTTTGTTTTTTTTGCTGGATTTTTTAGAGCGTGTCGTGGAATGGGCCGTGTGATAGCTCGAAACGAGCGAATCGCTAGGAGGGACGCGCTGTGCTTTACAGCCCACCGTTTGGTTCTATTTTGCTCCAAAAAAGCCCGAAATAGTCTTTTCCTAGCTGGGAAACTAGGCTCCAAATAGCAAGTCCTAGTGTGCAATGAAGGAGAGGAGAGTGTAGGACTTATCCCACATTCCTCACTCCCTCCTTGTGAGTCTAGCCTATATATATAGGAGTGAGACTACCCTATATCATAAGACAGAGACAGAGCTTGGGCCTGGGCTTGGGCTTGGGCTTGGGCTTGGGTCAAATGATCCCGATCTCACTTTTATACAAACCAACCCGTCCGTTTTTATAACCTCCCCCTCACTCACGTTTTTATTTTTCGAAAATTTTTATTTTTTTAAAATTTTTTAAATTTTTAACTTTTTTTAAATTTTTAAATTTTTTTAAATTTTTAAATTTTTAAATTTTTATTTTTTTATTTTTTGGATATTATTTGGTACGCGTTTTGTTGCGCGTTGACCTCACCTAACTATTTACTGTCTCACCTACCTACTGACCTGCTAATCAGTGGTTCACCTAATTACTAACCTACTTAATTAACTAACTGTGCACAAACCAGAAAACACAGAAAATGCAGAAAATTGAAACTTGACAGAACTGTGCAGTGCAAACCAGAAAATGCAGAAAACGCAGAAACGCAAGAAATGCTAACTGTGTAAGCTGAAATCTGAGCTTAATAGAACTAGCAAAACAGAGCTTAACAGAACACAGAAAACTTGAATGCAGTCAATAACATTGTGTCTTTCTCTACTGTTTTTGCATGACAACAATAATCAAACTTAAGCCGCGCCTTTCCTACATAAAAAATAGCTTCAATACAATTTACAGGTCGCCATTGGAACTTCACGCGCAACAGATCCCCGGCAATGGCGCCAAAAATGTCAAGGCTAGGGACTTGCTACGCACCGTGTGCGAGCCACAAAGGCTCCTAGCACACAGTCATACAACAGACAAGCTCACAAGGAAGAATGGTGTGTCACTCACCTTCCTGCGTAGTTGCGAATGAAGGATTCCCATGCCGCGAAGAAGAGGGAGACGCCGCTATGCCACGTTCAACCGCCTCGCCGCCGTCGTACCGCCGCAATGCTCGATCACACACACACACTCTCACACTCTCTCTCTCACACGTACACACACACACACACAAGGAGATGGTGAAGGAGAAGGTGGAGATGGAGCAAGAGCGGCTTCTATTGCACAATGAGAGAATGAGTAAAAATTAGGTTTTGTGGCTTTTATATGAGCTCACTCCATTCACACTTGGGCGCCCATACTTAGCCAACTAAGTCCTTGAATATTCCAGTTAGAGTGCGCCTGTCATCGGCGATCACCCTTACCCTGTTCCTATTGGTCCGACAAGCCCGGTACCTGACTCTAAACAATACAATGTTTATAGATCATAGGGTGTCCGTGTGTCGTGAGGGCTAACACTTAATAATGGTAAAGCCATAGGCAAGTATAAAAAGGCCCCATTATTAAGTCCAAAGCTCCCAAGGTGTGCACCATATCCCACCTAGTGGGCTCAACAAAATCGATAATAGATCCTAGTCCCACTTACCCTAATATAATTATTAGAATCAACTATTTATAGGCTACTTAAGGACCTCTCTTTTTAAGAAAGAAAAGAGAAACCAAATGCTCTAATACCAATGTAATGGAAATGGCCTATAAACTTTGAGAGGAGCAGAAAGTAGGGAAAGTATTTTTGTGAAATTACTTTGTGAGCATAGCGAGTGAACTTAAGATGGTAGCAACATAAACATAGCATTCAGTTAACTTGGCATGAACAATACTTTTGCAAGAGAGAGAGTTTAGAGAACATGAAAATAGTTGAGGACCGGATTTATGTGGAGCTGGTCCCCCCTCCAATAGGCATTTGTATTATAGTTTCTCCCATCAAGAGAGACTTGTTATAATACAATCTTTGTGCTCCTTGTGATCTAGGTGATACAATGAATATGGTAAGATTCATGCATCATGAGCATAACATAAAATTTGTGGAAAGCATTAACTATCCCAAGTCTCAGTCCCAAGGCCTTAAACACCTTCGAAGGTGGAGAGAGCTAGCGGGGAATGAGGGTAGGGAAGAGGAAGAAGAAACATTTCATACGAGAAAGAACTAGTTTCTCACTTATCATCACTCTTCTTGCTAGCATACATAATAGCATAGTAATGAAGATGGAGAAGATGGAAAGCTTAAGCATTGAATCATGGCTCTTGGTTGGATTTGCATTCCATAGCAAAGACTGTTGGTGTAGGCTCTCAAATTCTCTACTTGCTTGGAGAAGGAGATGGAGCTCTTGCACTTTGCACTTTACACAATGAGTGTGTGTGTGGGAGAATATACCCCCCAAAAATGACGCTAGCTTCCTTGGTCGACCCCCCCCTGTAGCCCATGCTTGAAGCTCATTGGACCCCTCCAGGACTAGCCAATCACAAGCAAGAGGCAAATCAAGCAAGCATGCTAGCCTTGGGACAAGTGTCCCCCTTTCCCTTTTGAGAGAGAGGACTTGATAAATGCAAAAAAAATTAATTAAATTAACTATTTTATCATTGGACCCCTTGGGTGGCCAACTAATAGGCTTTAGGCACACCATGAGGGCAACATGAAGAGGAACTTGACAAGTGTCCCTTTTGCTTTCTATGTATCAAGCTTGCCTTTTGTGAGTCTTTGTGTGTTCTCTCTCATCCCCCCTCTTGTAGGGCTTGCCCCCTCCTTGTAGGGAATGATGACTGACTTTTGCACACCTTATCTCTCAACCTTGGGTCCGGTTCCCACCACAAGCTTGGCCCTTAAGCCCCTCAAGCTTGGCCCGTAAGTCCCTCAAGCTTGGCCCGGGTTCCCACCTCAAGTACAACCCTAGCATCTTAAGCATGAAAAGCACCTCAAGCATCTCAGTCATCAAGCACATCAAGCACCTCAAGCATCTCAATTATCAAGCACCTCAAGCACCTTAGTCATCACGCACAACAAGCACCTCAAGTACCTTAAGCTTAGGCTGGGTTCCCACCTCAAGCTCAGTCCTAGCTTCCTAAGGTCAAAGGACTTTTATACTAACCTTTTGAGGTCTTTAATGAAGCTAACCCTAATGTCTTTAAGCTCCATTAGTTATCTTGATCTTTGACAGATCATCTCTCATTTGGGCCATTTTACCATTTGCCCTGTGTTGAGATAGACCTGAAAGCACATACCGATATTATAACCCTTGTTCCCGTTTATTCCATCACATAAAATGATCAATTTAATATGAGAAAATCATTTGGGTTGGTAAGATATTAGATTTTATGACAATGGAACACCAATGAATGAAAATACATAGCCTGTTGTAGATCATCTATTGTCCACATTCATTGTATAATCTATATTTTGTAGCCATATTTTCACCAATTCATCTACGTTCTTCATATATTTATGAATATTGAGGAAATCCAATTGTATTAAAGTGATTTTCTTATATCTTTAACCTTAAACATCCTCTATTATATATTGTACAACATCTATACAAACATCTATTGTCTAGACAAAAACTTTGCATTATACCACACCACCCGTTGGTAGCCAATATTTGATGCATCACATAAGATCAAAAGGGTAGTTGGTTCCATTGATCTATCCTCAAAATCCATCTATCAAAGATAGCATTTTTGTCAACATCTCCCCTTGATTATTGTGTGGTATGAAACATGCATAAAAAAGTTGTGGTATCCATTGCTAATATCTCTAGCAACACAAGAATATAAACTAGAATCCAAACAAAATTATAAAGTAGAATCCAAACAACTACATATGAGAAATGAAAAGGTTTATTAATGTTAAAGTTTTATATGGTGTGATAGACTACCATGTTAAAACATGCTTTAGAGAACAAAGAAAAAGGCGTACCAAGTTTATAGTTTGTGAATGGGTCTCTTCAGTAAAGAGCTTCATGAATCTGCTTTCAACTTTTTGTTTTAAAAGAACTTATCTACATTTGTTCGTAAACATTTCCTTTCAAATGCTATCTCCCAATGAAAGTAGCATGTGTTCCTTTAAGAATTGAAAAGAAAGAAAGCATTTCCTTTCAATTTCAAATGCTATTTCCCAATGTTTATTTCCTATTTTTTTTGGCATGCTTAAAAATACTTTAAAAAACAAGGGATTAAGCCATATTCATAGGAGTTTGATCCATAGGATACGGGGCCAGTAATGGGGTGACTCTGTGAAGAGAGACAAACGTGGGCTAAATAATGAATCTAGAGAGCGTCACTTCTTGTACAAGCAAGTGGGTATGGTGGGATGGTTATATGATTGCATTCCGCTTTCTCATTCGCTAGCACATAGGATGGATCTTATGTGGCGCTCTTGTCCGTGATATCACCCTTATTAATCTTGTTGTTGGAAGCTTTTTTTTAAACAAAGGGAAACTTTTTCCACCGTCGCATGGGTGGATGCATGAATAGGTGGACCAAAAACCTTGTCCCGGACAGAGGTTTTATAACCGGTACATAAAACCATCTATATTAGTTAAATTCAATATATTCTTTTGAACAGCTTTTTAATTAAATATAGAATTTCTACAGCTTTTTGGTAAATATAGAAGATGGCTTTGTACCTCTTAACTATGCATGTCAGCCAGCTCTTTACACCATTACTATTTCCACGTCTCCTTTTCAAATATAGAAGACAGCTCTGTAGCTCTTAACCATGCACGTTAGCCAGCTCTTTGTCTTCCCGCTCTCTCATTTTCCTATCTCTCTCTAACTCTCTATGTAGGAGCACAAATTGCTGTTTTACTTTGTAGGCCTATCACACATCTATTGCTCTCATATAATGCTCTTGCTCTCTGTAGGCCTATCACCTCGCTCAATCTCTCCCTCTCTAGTGATATCCATTTTTTGGCTCTCCGTAATTGCCATAGTGAGTTAACCCACCCTACCAAAATCATCCAAACACTGTGGCTATCCCTACCATTTCACTGTATATAGGTGTGTGTGAGCTAGGGGACTTTTTCCATATCTTCTTAAAAATCCTTAATTAGCTAGTCACTGGGCTAATTGAGCCAAAAATATAAAAAATATAAAAAATATAAGTATAATATGGCCCATTTGTGTGTATATATTTTATTGTATATAGGGCCTAAATAAAAAGATTTTTCATAATTATTTTGGTATTTATTTAAATATTTATACTTAGGTATGTGTTATTTATGCTATGTACATTGACTCACCATTACCATATTTTTTCTTACCATTTTGCATACTCTTTATTCCATATAAAAATAATTTCATGCAAGCTTCTCTTATTTTTGGTGTAACTCCATACCAACACAAATCCAAAAAAACTAGTTTTATTTATGTGTATATTTTTTCACTATTGTGATTTTTCCTTCCTACATCTATTCTCTTTTACTCCATAAATTAGAACACCAAAAATATTCATCTTTTTATGGTAGACTTATAATGAGAGAGATTTATTTTGACCCCTTTATATTTTTTTCCACCTATATTATTTATATTTGACATGTACATATTTTTTTAGACTCCTCAATATTTGATTTTCTTAGTTGTACTATTCACTTATATCATGATCTCAACAATATCTTCAATTATAGACCTACCAAATAAGGTCAAGGCTATGTGGAATGCATGCATACACCATGGGGAGCTCACTCTTGGAGGTATTCAAAAGAATCATCCAAAGAAGGACCTCACAAGGACCTTGTGCAGTGGAAAAAACAGCCGGTTTTGTTGAATTTTTAAAGATCACATGCTCCCCGAATTTGAAAAGGTGATACAAAAAAAAGTTTGAGCTATCACCTCAAATTTTTTCATATTTTTTTGAGCTACGAGCTGTGAGCTAGGATTTTATTTGTGGACCCCAGTTTGCCCATGCTATGCAGCCACACTCCCTCTTCCACTTTATCAGTTTCCTCTTTCACACACACTTCTCCACTCATCATCCTCACCTCTCTCACCACTCCCTCTCTGCACCCTACTCACCTTCTTCTCAACCTTGAAGAATAAGAGAAACCATGGTGAACTCATGTCTCCTACACACACTTCCATTCCAAAATTGACCACCTAGTCTCGTTTTTCCTCTTCCATATTATCCATATCTATCAAGAAAACCACAAACTTCAGCCTCTTCTCTTGAAAGACAGCACCATGTTGATTGATTAATCATATTCAATCACCTTGGCTCCCAAGGAAGGTCAAGAGTGGAGAAAAAACGTACCTTCAAAGCTAGTGGACCGTCAACAAGCGTCAAAATTGACCCTACTCAAGACACTTGGAGCATCAACATTGTAAGAAATCCATATTTTCTTACCTATTAAGAGTTTTTTCTTCCTTATTTGTATTCTACTTGGATACTCCCATTGTAAATATCCAATTCCATTTGTAAATCAATAAAAATACTAACTCTACTAATTTACTAACACTAACCTACTATGAAAAGTCCTATCACCTCCACTTCTCTCCTCTCTCTCTTCTTCATCTATCCACACCAACTTCTTGATAATTCCAAGCAAAAGAAATTAGATAAGTGCTGAAAATCTAACCCAACCATGGTTAGAGGAGTAACCCTAGCCTTCAAAATTGTTATAAAAGGAGGGTGTAGCTAGCACAAACGGGAGAGTCATAAGCAAGAGCACTATGCTATAGCTTGAGAAGCCAAGCTCAACCTCTCTAGAAGGAGTTCTTGAGTGGAAGCTCATTAATGGTCTTATGCATGTGCATGTGTTGTAATAGGGGTGATTAGCAAGGAAACTCTATGCCATTGTAAGAGAGAAAGTGATCATTCAATTGAGAGTAAGAAATCTATCATTTCTCCTACTAGTGTAAGCCCAACATTTGCTGAATCAAGGAGGGTGGATTTGGACTAAGCGTGGATACTTTGTCTCTCTTCCAACGTGAAGTAATGGAAAACAATGATGTGTAAGTGTTTTGGTGTTTTTGTTTAAGTTCTTGATAGCTTGTCTCTGGGTGTTGTCATCAATTCAGCCATAAATCCCACATACTATAAGAGGGCGACAGGGTGGAGAGGACTCCCCTGGCCTTAAGACAGTGATTGGGGTGGCTTTTCTTGTGATGTGTTGTGGTGTAATTTACTCAAGCTATGTTGAACAAATACTAATCTCACTTTCATTGGTCATGACAGATTTGTAAGAAGGTATTAGTGCAACAAGCACCCCCTCCCCCTTCCCTCTCTTTCTTACATATATAATTGTGTTTACTTGATCATTGCCGATACATTTCAAAGCAGCCCGAGCTCTCTCTCTCTCTCTCTCTCTCTCTCTCTCTCTCTCTCTCTCTCTCTCTCTCTCTCTCTCTCTCTCTCTTTACGCGTCCTAGTTCACATCCAAAACTAGGTGGTGCCCCAAATTTGTGTAGGGTTAGGTTGCGGGTTCGTGTGTGTGTTTGTTGTTTTTTCCAACCCCAACCCAATTGAGCAACACGGGAGCCTAGAAGGGTGCTTAGAGGCCACTCTTCTTGTTGCCCGCCCCGGACCGCCTCACTAGCATGGAGCAAGAATCTCACACTGTACGTGGCTGCTCTCGGCCTCACTGTGAACTATGTGCTAGGTATGCTATTGATGCGGTCAAGGAATATCATGCTAGGAGAAAGAGGGAGCAGCGTGCTAAGAACAAGCTTGAGTAGGTAGCACGTGAGGAAGATAATGATCAAAATGGTGCTAATGATGCAAAGCGTCAAAGACTTTGCAATGACCTTGTTATGCTCTTCAATCGGCGTACAAAGGCCCTCGATGTTGCATTACGCTCAGATATTTTGTGCAAGTTTTTGAATCATCCTTCTCTTGGAGACCTTGAAATTCCCAGGGCACAAACAACCTTTGTTGAAGCCATACGCAACACAATAGATGCAATCAAATTACCCAAGAGCGGACATGAGCTCTTTCTTTAAAGGTTCATCACCACAATGCTTATGAATGTTGAGTGTACATCTACCTCAAAAGTGAATGTTTCAGCTGCATCTAAGTTGCTAAATTTGCACAAGAGGAACTTCATAGCTGCAAAGAATCGGTTGAGGGTAGCAGGCGATGGCAATTTGCCAATCTCTTTGTGTGCTCGATAGCCCATGGATAGTGGTTTCATAACACCTGATGAGAAAGAGTTGATCTTCTCTTTTTGGATGTCTAACACTCGTGTTTCACCCAATAAGAAGGATGTGTGCAGAAAGCGTATTGGAAGAAATTCATATGTCAAACATCCTGTGCATCTTCTTGAACAATCTCAGGTAATAACTTGCTTCACTATATCCATTTTTGTTTTCTAATATTTGCATTCATGACCTATATTCACTATAATTGGGTTGATAAGAGTAGATATGAAATCGGATATGAAGGAAGTTATAAATGGAAATAAGGGGAATCTGTATTTGGTCCTAGACTAAGAGTAGATAAATATTGGATGTGAAGGAGAATATAAATAGAAACATAGTTTTTATCATACGCGTATGTTTGTTGAAACATACATTTGCAGACGCATACTTTCACACGCGTATGATATGTATAAACTGGTTAGGTAAAAAACTGTTTTACATAACCAGTAAAAATATTTTAACACTTATTTCTCACTGGTATACATCGCGGTTAATTGTTCACATGTACTGGTCAAGTGTTCACATGTACTGTTGTCATGTCAGATAGGTAAAAAACATATCTGTTTGAAAGGAAAATACTGGTTTACATATCCAGTAAAAATTTTTTTAACACTTATTTCTCACTGGTATACATCGTGATTAAGTGCTCACATGTACTGGTTAGGTAAATAACATACCGGTTTTAAATGAAAAGATTGGTTTACATCAGCAGTCAGAACATTTGAACTGGTTGACACTTATATACCACTGGTACGTACCAAGGACATGTGTTCATTTTTTTAAACACTTATTTCTCACTGGTATACATCGTGGTTAAGTGCTCACATGTACTGGTTAGGTAAATAACATACCGGTTTTAAATGAAAAGATTGGTTTACATCAGTAGTAAGAACATTTGAACTGGTTGACACTTATATACCACTAGTACGTACCAAGGAAATGTGTTTATTTTTTTAAACACTTATTTCTCACTGGTATACATTGTGGTTAAGTGCTCACATGTACTGGTTAGGTAAATAACATACCGGTTTTAAATGAAAAGACTGGTTTACATCAGCAGTGAGAACATTTGATCTGGTTGACACTTATATACCACTAGTACATACCAAGGACATGTGTTCATTTTTTTAACACTTATTTTTCATTGGTATACATCATGGTTAAGTGCTCACATGTACTCGTTACGTAAATAACATACCGGTTTTAAATGAAAAGACTGGTTTACATCAGCAGTAAGAACATTTGAACTAGTTGACACTTATATACCACTGGTACGTACCAAGGGCATGTGTTCATTTTTCTTAACACTTATTTCTCACTGGTATACATTGTGGTTAAGTGCTCACATGTAATGGTTAGGTAATTAACATACCGGTTTTAAATGAAAAGACTGGTTTACATCAGCAGTAAGAACATTTGAACTGGTTGACACTTATATACCACTGGTACGTACCAAGGACATGTGTTCATATGTACTGGTTTGCCTAACCAATTAAGTGAAAAAACATACTGGTTTGAAATAAAAATACTGGTTTATAGTAATGTAATAGTTTTCTTCAAAGATAATAAAAACCTACAGTTTTCTTCAATGTTCTCTAACCATATATGTCTTTCATTGTAGGTGGAGCTCTTTCTCAACTTCAAATAACAATACCTTGAAATTGTAATAAGGCAGCGAGCGTTTGAGTACATGAAGCCATATTTTGTGCGGAAATTGAGAGACCGATATACTTGCTGCTGCATTTCACATGTTCAAACGTCCTTCCTAAAGGATGCCATAAATCACATGCGAAGTTCTGTATTCGGTCTGCATAGAAAAGCTTGCCAATGTCAATGCAACATATGCAAAGACAATGGTGGATGCAAGGCACCAAAAAACCCTATCAAGAGTGTAACAGCCTCATTCGACTCTATACTGTGTCCAAAATCAGATACGTCCACCTTCCATGCCCTTGCCTACTTGAGTGGTCAATGTAAAAGGTGTGGCCCGGATAAGTTAGATTTTTGTGCTGCAGAGGCTGTATTTATTGCTAAAAATATTGTGGTGAAGATTTTTGAGGACCTAGAAGTAGGAACTGCGCGTGACGGTCAGAAAAAGAAAACGAAAGTCTTGTCGCATAAGGAAATATCATGCCAGGATCTCTCAGTCATGTTCAAAGACCATCTTAAGAAATACATAATGCATAATTTTGTGTATAGATGGCAAGCAGAACAATATAAGGAATGTATACAAAGCTTTCCAGAAGATGTTGTTGTGTCAGTTGTTGACTTTGCTGAAAATCATAGTTTCAAAGAACAAAACGAGATTCAGTCCATGCACTGGTATTCAAATCAGGTAACTATTTTTGTGCACATAACATATTTCCGAATTGCAGGTAACGACATCACCCTAGATCAGTATTATTTCTGTTGTATTAAGCCTTCAATAATTTCTGATTTTTATATTATGCAGGTGACATCCACAAGACAATTCACTTCTTCATTTCAGATGACAAGCAACATGACACACATTTTGTTCAACACTGTTTTCTGAAACATGCGGAATGGCTAAAGCAATTTGGTCTAAACATAAGGCGTCATTGGGTATGGTCTGATGGAGCAGCTTCACAATTCAAAGCAAGAAGACCATTCTATTTCCTTGCCAGGTATACCATGTTCTAACAAACATTATCTGAAGGTGGTTTTAATATAGAGACCTATAATATTGGCATTAAAGTTGTAATAAAATGCTTGTCTAACATCAGTAATATTATAATACGTGTTTTTTTTGGTAATTTTATCGTGCCAAGAGTATATTAATCTTCTTCTATCCATTGAATAAAATGCAGATACAGTGTTTTTATGAGATGAAAAATGTCTTGCAAATTTTTTGGATCCGGCCACGGTAAGGGAGAACACGACGGTGCGGGAGCAGTGATAAAAAGGTCTTTAACTCAAGACCAATTGTAGACAAACTGCCCAAAGATAGACTGTGCTGCAGATGTTGTGGCATTATTGAGAGGGACCTTGTCAAATGGTGCTACAGCCACCTATGCATCCCAGGCCTGTTATGTAAGCATGATTTTTTGGGTGATTGAATTGGGGGATGTCGAAAGGGGAAAAAATTGGGATGTGAAGGCTGTAAAAACTACCCGCTCAATGCACTCTGTTTCTGCATATTCAGAGCATGATACAACTGCTTTGAGAACACGTTCACTATCTTGTTTCTGTAGTGCATGTAAACAAGAAAAGTGGAGGAGATGTGTGAGCAAGTCACACGTTCCTTTCTAGACATACCTTATTTTGGAGCCTACAAAAGAAGGGGAAGACGATGACGAAGAAATAAATGATGATGCAGCGTATGAAGGACAGTATGACACCCTCAATCAAGCTCTTATTGTTGGTGATAATTTTGCTATTCCCGCACCAAATGACAATGAAGAAAAAGTGGATTTCTATATAGTGAAATGCACTGCAGCTATTCAGGAGTTTCATTCAGACGCTGAAGATGACTGGGGCAATATCATTGGGTGAGGATCCTATGCCATCAAAGGGTTTCACTATCGTATGATAAATGAGCAGACCTACGAGCTTTTGGACAAAAAGCCAGAGGTGTTCATATATTCACATCTTGTTCGGGCAATCAAAATCCCCATGATACGCCATCCCAACAACTCAAAACTATATACAATATCACTTGATGTCAGTGAGTCTATTTACAATAGTATGCCTTTTGAGCTGTAACCATCTTAAGAAATGCATAATGCATAATTTTGTGTATATCTGCCTTTAACTGTAAACTGAACTGTCTCCCTCTCCCTCTCTCTCTCTCTCTCTCTCTCTCTCTCTCTCTCTCTCCCCCTCTCCCTCTCCCTCTCCCTCTCCCTCTCCCTCTCCCTCTCCCTGTGTGTGTGTGTGTGTGTGTGTGTGTGTGTGTGTGTGTGTGTGTGTGTGTGTGTGTGTGTGTGTGTGTGTGTGTGTGTGTGTGTCACTTCTCAGTATCATACCGGTATGATACCGGTATCATACCAGTCATTTCCCAGTATCATACCAATATTATACATTCCCTCTGTGTGTGTGTGTGTGTGTGTGTGTGTGTGTGTGTGTGTGTGTGTGTGTGTGTGTGTCACTTCTAAGTATCATACCAGTCACTTCTCAATATCATACCGGTATCATACAAGTCACTCCTCAGTATGATACCAATATTATACAAGTCCCTCTCTCTCTCTCTCTCTCTCTCTCTCTCTCTCTCTCTCTCTCTCTCTCTTAGTATCATACCAATCACTTCTCAGTATCATACCGGTATCATACCAGTCACTCCTCAATATGATACCGGTATCATACAAGTCTCTCTCTCTCTCTCTCTCTCTCTCTCTCTCTCTCTCTCTCTCTCTCTCTCTCTCTCTCTCTCTCTCTCTGCAACAACAGAGACAACTTACACAACACCCCACCTAGATAGGGCCATGGCTACAACCATTGAAGTGTTTTCTTGCTGCCACAGGTCTCTCTTTGTCTTTGTCACATCTCAGTATCATACCGGTATCATACTAGTCACTCCTCAGTATCATACCGGTATCATACAAGTCCCTCTCTCTCTCTCTCTCTCTCTCTCTCTCTCTCTCTCTCTCTCTCTCTCTCTCTCTCTCTCTCACTTCTCAGTATCATACCGGTCACTTCTCAGTATCATACCGGTATCATATCAGTCACTTCACAGTATCATACCAATCACTTCTCAGTATAAGACTCTGTGTGTGTGTGTGTGTGTGTGTGTGTCACTTCTCAGTATAATACCGATATCATACCAGTCACTTCAAAGAATCATACCGGTATCATACAAGTCACTTCTCAGTATCCGACTCTCTCTCTCTCTCTCTCTCTCTCTCTCTCTCTCTCTCTCTCTCTCTCTCTCTCTCTCTCTCTCTCTCTCTCTCTCTCTCAGTCTCAGTATCATACCGGTATCATACCAGTCACTGCCCAGTATCATACCGATATCAGACTCTCTCTCTCTCTCTCTCTCTCTCTCTCTCTCTCTCTCTCTCTCTCTCTCTCTCTCTCTCTCTCCCTCCTTTTATTTGCAAGATACTTCAAATATAGAATACAACATATTTCCATGCAACTTGCTTGTAAATGTATTATACATGAATTTTTGTTACATTGATTGACAAGAAGGCTGAGTAATTCTCCATTTACATCCATCGACAAAAAAATACATCGATAAAAGTCGCCCACTTCAGAGACTTTATGAAGATTTTTTATTTACAAAAAAATATGTTCCTTTCTTCTTGAAAAAGTCAATCCGCCATTTCCAATAAAAACGACGCACATAGGTGTCGTGAGGTTGTCCGTCTGCACAAATTACAGTCCTCTTTGTATACTCAATTTTGTCCTTAGAGTACAACCAGTGTGCCAGCCAATTTATGATAGTGGTTGACAGAAAACAGGCGCGCATTTCTTTAGACTGCTTTTCTAGCTTGGGAAAAACAAGAAATGACCCCAATGGATTAAACATTAGCTTATATCCAGAATCATCAAAGATAAGTGTGTCAGGTGGTAGGTCAGGAAAATTTTCGAGATTCTTGTGGAACACCGGTTTATCTGTCGCGCCCAATATAAAAGGGACCCTTGTGCACTATTCCTGACTTACCACTCTATTGAAACTTTTGTGGTGGTCAGGGAACACTGTCGCTAGCGTGCGTTTGAGCTTCTCAAACTCACAGTAGCTCCATATCCACACTTCGAACCATCTGAAACAAAAATTCAAAAACACTTCTGCATCGGGCCTTACCCAAAACTGTGTATCCCCTTCAACAACATACCATATTTCTGGCCAGTAGGGCAATTCTTCACCATATTTTCCATCAAATTTCTTGAGAAATAATCCATTAAGGTCCAAAATGAGAACCAGATACGTTGGACGCTCAACAGAGGTGGTGGCCTTGGCCATATTAGTGGGATTCTTTTAATTAGTCTATACCATAGAGGAAACACGAGCACTGCAGGAGACAACACGCAATTCCATATTGCACAAATGTCAGCCTTGCCATTCTGCTTGTCAGCCCTGAACCTATGTGCAAGGCGCCATTCTTCAACTTAAAACATATCTTCCGATGCGAAATTACACAAGACTCAAATTTAAATATGCAATTAGGACATATCTATAAATTGAAATCATACAATAAAAATACACAATGTTCAAAAATTAGGCACAAGATGAAGAGACGTCGAATGGAAAGAAAGTTATATTAATTTCAGAAGTGGTTACGTAAAAAGAAACATAGGGGGGGCAAACTATAATCTTTTGCAGGCTCTGGGTTTAGGGTCAGAACTTGTGCCGGTATTCTGCATCTCCTTAGTGTCTTCTATGTCCATCTCCTCTTCTGGCTGCCCCTGGGTCTCTTCCTCTTCCTTGCTTTTTTGCTCCATTTCAGGCTTCTCGTCTCCAGTCTTCTCGATTTTTTTTCTTTTTGCCTTTCTTATATGCTGAGCAAGGGTCTCCTCGGGACTTCCCTCCAGCCTGACATCTACATGACCATCAGCTTTAGAAATCTGTGCAGCAAAAGATCACTTATTAGAGCCATAATCAATGAAAAAACTTACTCTTGCCACGTTGGCCCCGTTTTCTCGGGGTCTTTGATCTTGTCACCCGCACGCCAGTGTCTAGCAACACATCGTCTATCTAGCAACACATCGTCTTCCTCATTCTGGGTTTTCCTTTCAGCACCAGTCGTACTCTGCTCCTTTACCTCAAACTTTTGTTCTTCTTATCTTGTTTCCAAAACAGGTTTCTCAGCATTACCAGGGACATTTTCATCAAGAAAAACCTCCACAGGTGTCTTGTATGCAGGCATCACTGCATCGTTCCCTGTGTCTTTATCGGCAGTAGTTCTGAAGCAGCTTGACTCTGAAAAAACATCAGAGAAGACAAAAATCAACCACCTAAAAAAACATCAAAGAAGACAAAAATCAACCACCTGATTACCCATTGAAACAATTTTCTCACCTGTTTTTGGGCATGGTTCAACTGGCTTCTTCTTTAGAAGGGATTGGTCTTCTGCAGAAATAACTCCGGGGCAATCCTTAAGCATGCACTTTCCTTTCTCAGCCAAGTGAGCATAGCAGAATGCATGGTATACATGTGAACAAGGAAATAGAACAACATGGCTTGAGTGATTGTGATTGTGATCATGAATTTTTACACCACAAGCATTGCACACATCAATGAGAACAACACTATGTCCAGGAGTTGAAACTCGTGCAAGCAAGACTATGGTTTCAGGTAGCATTGGTTGACTAATCATGTCTGTCACAAATGTGACACAGAGACCAAAGGTTTCCTCACACTCCAAGCATTTGGATAATTCTTCCTGTAGGCAAGAGACCTCTGTTATCAGACAATGTCAAACAGGTATAAAATCGATATGAATGCTTGAAGATTGGTATAATGATGTTATCATACCGGTATGATTACATCTTGCCGGTATGATGTTATCCCACCGGTATGATGTTATTATACTGGATAGTATAACATCATACCGGTAGGATAACATTATACCGGAAGCATAACATCAAACCGGTTGGATTTTATCATACCGGTCGGATCTAACCATACCGGTCGGATGTAACCATACCGGTAGGATGTTATCATACCGTATAATCCTACCGGTAAGATGAATCATACCAGTAGGATGTAATCATACCGGTAGGATATAATCATACCGGTAGGATGTAATCATACCGGTAGGGTATAATCCTACCGGTATGATAACATCCTACCAGTATTGTCATCTACCCTTACCGAATATGATATAATCCTACCGGTATGAAAAATCATACTGTATGGTACTTTGCAGGTATTATACTACAATCAGATGGAGTTAAAAGCATGCATGTGCGTGCTGGAGGGTGGCTTTTGCTTGGTCAAATTTTTCTTGGAGGCTGTCAAGCAATTGGTACATTGGCATCGTCAGGGAAGTGCATTCGGATGGTGCCAAGGGCATTCTCGCAACGGTGCACATCAGTAACCAACTGATTTGACCACAGAATCGTTAGCCTTCTGACACTCGGCTGATACATTGTCATGAGATTTGCTAACCTCAACAAGAAGTTCTTGCAAGGAAGTGGATACTTCAACACTAATCGTAGACGAGTAGTCGCAAAAAGCCCACTTCCGGCTGGTGTACTTCCGGATGGGGTATTTACTAAGAAGATGGCATAACCACTTGGGGTTCCTATGGATACTTGGGAAGTCTCTAACTTCCATTGTTCTCTTTTCCTAGCTAAGTGACCTTCATTGGTCACACTCTTCACCACCTCAGATGCAAACTCAGCCCACTTTACCGGACTTGTGCATACAAAATAAACATATCCGCGTGCAAACTTGACTCTCAGTAGATAGTTTGGTGGTTTGGATTGGTACACCTGCTTGTAGAGCTGGTAGAGTGCCTTGCAATGATCCGGCCTTGCTGTTTTTATCGGCACTTTTTTCTCCTCCACTGGAAGACACGTGAAAACTTTCATCCAGTCGGATATGGGCACATGTGCATTTGTCAACTTCCTAACATCTTTCCCTTCAAGACTTAACCCATATTCCCTCTGAAAATCCTCCTTTGTCGTGCAGAATGCCTTTAATGGCACCTCCACATCCTTGGGGTGAACAAAGCGGCTGATTTGGGAGGAGGCTATAACTTCTGTCTCTGAAAGGAATAAATCCATATTCATTACTCAATGTATCCACACCTCAATACTCTACTACACATACAGGTCCGTTGTACACAACACAGAGAGAGACAGAGAGAGGTGACATACCTTCATGGGAGAATGTCGGGTCTTTGTGGGGGAGACCTGTTGGGATGCATTCCTTCGGCTCTTTCTTAGGTTGCTATCCATAGCGAAGGATAAGCAGCGTGCACAGGGGGCTGTAGAGTGAGCTGAGAAAGGCACAGAAGGAGAAAGGCACAGAGATATGGAGAAGTCGCAATCATGAAAACATTCGACTGAACATTTGTTCTGACGTGGGCTCCACACGTGTTTTTGAATCTTCCACACGATTTTTAAGATTTTGTATCCTCCACACAATTATTTAACTCAAACAATTCTTGCCCATAACACCAGTTTCATACCCCCTAAATTTTAAGCCTCCAAAAGCAACTTTCAACCGGTTAAAACCGGGCCACCTATTCATGCATCCACCCGCATACATTGCTAAAGATGTGATATCTCCTCAAATTTTTGCTATAGCTCGACCTTAATGCCATCTATGTTCTGCACTAGAGAGAAGTCAAAACTCTGCAACAATCAAAAAACGCACCCGACATTAGCTTAAAGGTTCTTAAAATGGGGGTTTTATCGTAGTGTTTTTTAGAACAAAGGATTGAAGAGTATTTGTAAGAGTTTGATCCATCATATGAACTATTGTTTCAATAAAAAAAATTATATACTTTCACTTGTAAAGAGTCCTTTTATTTAAAGACTCCACAAAGATTCATTTTATTAAATTATTAAATTGATTTATTATTCTCTAGGCTTATTAAATCTATTTTTTTAATGAAAGCATTAGTATATTCTATTGTTTTAGTTTTTAGTGTTTTTAATTTTATTGCTTCTATTTTATTTCTTTTTCATTTTATTTTTTTTTCAAGGAATAATGTGTAATGTGCACCTTTCACCTTAGTATTTAAGTGGAGCCTTTTCTAATATATAAACCATTCAAGATTATGGTTGGGTTCGCAAGAGCGTCCATTGGCACAAAAAGAAATTACACTTCTTTGGACCCACAAAAAAATAGCAACCCTTCCCCCTCGGAAGAACAGTTCTACCGTCCACACAAAATGTGGATCGGTGTGATTGAATTGAATCCAGCAGCTACTTACTGAACAACACTACCACTACACTACAGCTCATTGGACGTTAAAATCGTATAGAATAAATTTCATAGAACTACCTCCGTCCCTTGTGAAAGAATTGAGAGGTGGAAAAAGGAGTCCAAGGTTTTTGCTGTTGACTCTTGTGAATCTAGCTTGTGTATGTATAATGAATAATATAATATATATATTATTTATTTATTTTATTTATTTATTTTTCAAATGATAATGCGCAATGTGCATCTTTCACCTTATTATTTAAGTGGAGTCTTTTTTAACATATAGACCATTTGTGGCTATATATTTTTAACGGATACTATAATTTTATTTTAAAACACATAAAAATTACATGTGACTATAGGCAGTCATTTAAACTTACTTTTCAAAAAATCTCATTCCCCCTTTAACTTAGCCGGCCTTTGTGCCTCTTCACCTTGTTGTTGATAGCAATAAATTTCTTGCTGCACAAAAGCATTTCAATATAAGAGGAACCATATTTTATTTCCTTGATTATTTCTATGAAGCAAAAAGCCCTTTTTGGCTTGTTAAAACAAACCATAGAGGAGAGGTACAAAAGGTCATTCATCTCCTAGTAGTGAGATGGACATGTGTCCTTCAAGTGCAGCTCAAAAATATTGAAGACTAAAAGAAATTATGTCTTCTCTAGGAGGGTGAGGTCTTGACTTTAAAATCTATGTCCCAATGCTTCATTCACTTTCTGGCTTTCTAAACGAAGCCTTTTTTTTCACCATCACCGACCGCTGGGAAGGTAGTAGGGAGAAACTTTACACATATCATGTATTTACAATTGTTGAATTATGCATACTTTCAATTTTTTTAGTGATGATTGAGACTTACCTTAAATATTATTTCAATTTTAAAATATTAAATGGATCTTTTTATTTCACCTTTCATTTCACATCCTTACAAGTCTTGAATTTTCTTACATCTATTGTTTTAAAATGCTAAAGTGAAGCTTCACCTTGCATAATTCTAGTAAATTCTATACATACATACATACATACATACACACACACACACACACACACACACACACACACACACACATATATATATAATTAATTTTTCCTACAAGAGATTCAATATTTAGGTCACAATATTATCTCTCAAGATGGTATATGTATGAATCCATCAAAGTTGGAGCATGACCTAATCCAAGGAATCTACATGTAAGAAGCCTTATTGGTATGTGTGCATACTATAGACGCTTCATAGCAAAATTCTCTCAAATAGCAGGACCATTGCATGACTTAACAAGGAAGAATGTTAAGTACTCATGGATTGCTAAAGAACAAAATGCTTTTGACAAGCTCAAAGAGAAGCTTACCTCCCAACCAGTCCTTATGCTTCCGGATCTCTCAAAGCCATTTGAGGTCCAATCTGATGCTTGTGGTGATTGCCTTGGAGCAGTTTTGCTTCAAGAAGGGCATGCCATAGCATATGATATCCGAAGGCTCAATGCCGATGAATGGGTCTTGGCATATACAAAAAAGAGTTTTTAACTATTCTACATGTCCTAGACACATGGAAGCACTATCTCTTGGGGGCTCCATACATCCTACGAATGGATCACAAATTCTCAAGTACTTCATGACGCAAACCAAGCTTTCCAACAAACAAATGAGGTGGGCAAATTTTGTTTTGCAATTTAAATTTCATATTGCTCACATTGCTCGCAAGCACAATCAAGTGGTCGATGCAGTTTCACAATGGCCAAGGGTAAATGTGGTGTCTATAGCAACTCACAATGATCTATCTCTTATGATAGATGAGTATGCTACTGACCAAGACTTTAAGTAGCTAATTGTAGCCTTTGCATTAGGGAAGAAAAAAATAACCATTCACCTTGAAGGATGGTTATCTTCCAAACTTCAATAGGCTATGTGTTACTCACCAATACAATAAGAAATTCATGTATGAATCCCATGCTTCTTCTTATGTGGGGCAAAGAGGATTTCCATAATCTACTCTTTGAGGAGTAGAAACGTATTTCTGTTGGTCTACCATGAAAGGTAAACATATAAGATTATGTTTCAAAATGCGTGGTATACCAAAAATTGAAATTTAATCGAGGGAAGAAACTTGGATTGTTTCATTCGACATGCTTAGCAAGAAAACACACTCTATGCCTGTCAAAACGACAATTAAGGCACATCAAACGGCAACCCTCTTTTGATCTCAAATTTTCTAGTATCATGGCTTGCCAATGTCCATAGTGTCAGACAAAGATCCTAGAATGACCAGTAATTTCTAGAAGGGTCTCTTTGAGAATCTAGGAAGTAGATTAAATTTCTCTTTTGGCCTATCATCCACAAACGGAAGATCAAAGTGAAATAACTAATCTAATGATTCTTGAATCTACTAAAAGCCTATGTCATGGAAGTAGATCAACGTTCTCAATGACAAAAGTACCTACCTCTTATAGAGTATGGTACAATGACATTGTGCATACTTCTATGGGGAAAACACCTTTCAAGGTTAAAGAGGGAATATCCAAAAGTCCCTTACTACTTAAAGTACGTGGGAAGATCTTCACTGCTGCTGATGAATATAGCTGATACTCACAAGAATCTTTTCCAAAGATTAAAGAGGTTATATCCATCTCAAAGCAAAGGCAAAAAGGGTTTTTACTAATAAGCACAGAAGAGCCTTAGCCTTTAAGAAAAATGATCAAGTCTTGCTAAAGTTTCTCAAGGCTCATCTTAGGCATACTACAGGCAAGAATCCTATGAGCCACCAAGAGTATTATGCTAAACTAGAAAAATGGTCCTTTCTTTTAAAATTCTTAAGCCAATCAATGAGATGGATTATTAGTTAAAGTTTCCCAACCATTGGCTCATTCACAATGCTAACCATGTGAGCCTACTCAAGCCTTACAAAGGAGAGCCATCAAAAGAACCAATAATGGAGGACCCGCCAGAGATCAAAGATCAAGAAGAGGTGATGCAGCCCAAATTGATTCTTTGACACAAAGACAATGTACTAAGAAATGGTAACGCTATCCAATTATAAAGTTTAAGAATTATCCTTTTAGTGCAAAAGAAAGATGGTACATACCGTATGTGTGTGGATTATTGAGCACTAAACCATATCACTATCAAAAATAGATTTTCTGTAAAGATCTGTTTGATAAGCTACAAGGCTCTACTTACTTTAGTAGGATTGACATTAAAAGTGGCTATCATCAAATAAGGATAGTGGATGAAGATATTCTAAAGACCGTGTTTTGTACAATGTTCAGTCTTTATGAATATCTAGTCATGCATTTTGGCTTGACCAATGCACCAGCCACATTCAATTGTTTGATGGAGAAAATATTTTGACCCTACTGTAAGTTCACTGGAGTGTTCTTTGTCTACTCTAAGTCCTTGGATGAACACAAGCAACATCTCCAAGTGATTTTTCAAGCATTGAGGGAGAACAAGCTTTTTCTCAACCAAAAGAAAATAAAATTTTTCCTTCAAGAGATTCAATACTTAGGTCATATTATTTTTCCTTCAAGAGATTCAATACTTAGGTCATATTATTTCTCAAGATGGTATCCACATGGATCCATTGAAGTTAGAGGTAATAAAAGCATGGCCTAATCCAAGGAATCTACATGAGCTAAGAAGGTTTATTGGTATGTGTGTGTACTATAGATGCTTCATAGAAAAATTTTCTCAAATAGCAAGACCGTTACATGACTTAACAAAGAAGAACATTAAGTATTCATGGATTGCTAAGGAGAAAAATGCTATGAAGCTTACCTCTCAACTAGTCCTCATGCTTCCGGATCTCTCAAAGTCAATTGAGGTCCAATGTGATGCTTGTGGTGATTTCCTTGGAGTAGTTTTGCTTCAAGAATGGCATGCCATATCATATGAGAGGTGAAGGCTCAATACGGATGAACGGGTCTTGGGCATTTATGAGAAAGAGATTTTAGTTGTTCTACATGCCCTAGACACATGGAAGCACTATTTATTGGGGACTCCATTTATTTTACGAACAGACCACCAAAGTCTCATGTACTTCATGATGCAAACCAAGCTTTTTGACAAAAAAAATGAGGTGGGTAAATTTTCTTTCACAATTTTTTTTCATATTTCTCACATTGCTGGTAAGCACAATCAAGTGGCCGATGCACTTTCACAACGACCAAAAGTCAATGCAGTGTCTATAACAACTCACAATGATCTATCTTCTATGATAGATGAGTATGCTACTGACCATGACTTTAAAGATGTAATGTCAGCCCTTGCTTGGGGAAATAAAGAGGAACCAATCACCTTGCAGGATGGTTATCTTCTCCATGGAAATATGTTGTGTGTTACCCACTCCCTTCGTGAGGAAGTCATGCATGAATCCCGTGCTCCTCCCTATGTGGGGCATAGAGGCATTTAACCTACTCTTTGAGGAGTAGAGATGTACTTCTATTGGCCTACCATGAAAGTGGACATACAAGAGTATGTTTCAAAATGTGCGGTATGCCAAAAGACTAAGTATGATAGAGGGAAGAAACCTGGATTACTCTAATCATTGACAATCCCTAATTCACCATGGGAGAGCATATCCATGGATTTTATCTTTGGATTACCTAAGTCTATCCATGGGAATACGAGAATGTGGATAATAGTCGACAGGTTTAGCAAGCAAGAACACTTTATTCCTGTCAAAAAGAGTATTAAGGCACACCAACTGGTAACCATCTTCATATCGCATATCTCTGAATCTAGGTACAAGATTGAATTTCTCTTTAGTCTACCACCCACAAACGGATTTTCAAAGTGAGATAGCCAATCTTATGATACTCGATCTACTAAAGACTCATGTTACAAAAGTAGATCAACGATCACAATGGGAGAAGTACTTACCTCTTGTAGATTATGCGTACAATAATATTGTCTATACTACTACGGGAAAAGCAACTTTTGAGACCATAGAGGGAAGACCTAAAAGTCCCTTGCCACTTAAAGTACATGGGAAGATCTTCACTACTACTTATGAGTATAGCCATGACGTACAAGAATCTTTTCAAAAGGTTAAGGAGGATATATCCATCTCTCAACAAAAGAAAAAAGTTGATGCTGACAAGCACAAAAGGGCCTTAATATTCAAAGAAAATGATTGGGTCTTACTTAAGTTTCCCAAGGCTCGATTGAGGCAAACAACAGGCAAAAATCCTACGGGCCATCAAAAGTATTATGCTAAATTAGCAAAAAGATACTATGGTCCTTTTCAAATCTTGAAGCCAATCAATGACATGGCTTATAAACTCAAGTTGCCTACTTAAGCCCTACAAAGGAGAGCCACCAAGAGAACCAATTATTGAAGACCCTCCAAAAATTGAAGACCAAGAAGAGGTGCTACAACCCGAAGCTATCCTTCGGCATGAAGACAAGGTACTACGGCATGGTAAGATTATCCGAAGATATCTAAAATATCCTTTTGAAGATGCTAGATGGATGCAAGGAATACAACTTAAGGATAGTATGAACCTTGTCAATGCTTACAATGCTACACTAGAGTAAGGAAATATAAATGCTTTTCTAAATTAACAATGTTTTTATCTTATAAGACTTATCCTCTTTTGTGCACAAATTTAAATAGTATGCATGCTTAGAATCCTGTTTGTGATACGACGTCACTCAAACACCAAGTAGAGTTTGTCACTCTACTTTGGGAGTATGATATGGACTAAAGAGCAGACATGCTTGCGGCAGCTACGTCTCCCAAGCACCAAATGGACTAGTCATCCATTTTGGAATGATGTCGCAAGGTGAAAAGGGATCCTCTACCCGCTAAGAAACATAGACTAATGACTAAGAATTTGTCTCTTCTACCTCATAGTTGAGGATGACTATGATTTCAAGACAGAGGTAATGTCATAAAATCTAATATCTAACCAACCCAAATGATTTTCTGATATCAAAAGTGGCTCAAAGCCAAAAGCACAACTATTGAGCCTTCATCTTGAAAATACTAAAAAAGCAAGGTTGAGGGCCAGGGAACTGTATTTAAAGACAAAACCATAAAATCAATCCCATTCCTTTTGAGCTCTCAAGGTGAAAAAGAGGCAAAGTACAATCACTTAAATAGTACTAAACAATGGCAACATAGTTTCAGACCCTGATGTGTTGGCCAAGATGATGCTTGACCATCTCAGCCAAATTATAGGGTTGTTTGGCAAACGACTGCTCTCTAGCAATGAAGGATGCTTGAAACAAATTTATGTGCTCAGTAAAGAAGTCTATAGAAACAAAAGAAGCAAATCACTTAGATAGACCTTCTCGAATGAGGAATGCAAAGCTTTCCTAGATTTGGGCCAATAAAAGTCTCCAAGGTGGGATAGACTTACAACTGAATTCTTTAAATAATTTTGGGATGATCTTAAAGGCCCTATGGTAATTATGGCCAACAACAACTTTCTTGAAGGAGCACTTGCAAATAGTGTCCAAAAAGGGTTGATCAAGACCATCCTCAAGGTGAGATGTTGCTCTTTCCTCAAACATTGGTATCCAATCTCAATGATGTTAGTGGCTTACAAGATTATTGTGAAAGAAATTACACACATGCTATGCCCTATCCTAAATAGGATTGTGAGCCCACTTTAGCATGGCTTCATCAAGGGGAGGTCAACATATGACTATTTTGGTTGTGATGGTTGGAATTGAATATGCAAAAATCTTAAAAGAAGAGTGTGTCTTACTACACTTAGACCTTGATAATGCCTACGATATAATTTCATGGGAATATATTGAGAGTATGTTCTAGGCGTTGGGATTTGGACCCAAAATTAGACCTTGATAATGCCTACGATATAATTTCATGGGAATATATTGAGAATATGATCTAGGTTTTGGGGTTTGGACCCAAAATTAGTCAAGTTGTTATCTCCCTTCAGTAGGAGAGCATCTTAGAGTTATTGTTTAATTCCAAGATAGTTGGCATGTTTGAAGTAAAGGGATCCATCCATCAAGGATGACCGCTTCCTCCTCTCTATCTGACATAGGCTCTCATCCCTTAGTGGCTACCTTAGTGCTAACAAGGGATAAATTCAAGGTTTATCCTTGCTAGATGCCAACAATATTCTGGCTAATATTTTTGCATATGACTCTACTTTCTGTTAAAGCTCAGAAGGAGATGCTAAGGAAAGCTCTTTGTAGTGGAGTTTTTCTCGGTTGCTTCCAGGTCCAAATGCAACATTAAAAGTTGAGAATGGTCTCTCTTTCTGAGAGTGAATCCTTTGACCCCTCCGAGTGGTCAAGATAAACTATTGCCAAGGGCACGGTTCTTAAGCAACTTGGTGCCGTAGCCCCTATGTGAGTATATATTTTTGATAAACACAAGGTGGAATGGGCATTAGATCAAGTCCAAGGGAAAATGAAAATATGGAGCTTTGTTATCCTTCTCTTTCATAGCAAACTAACTGTAATTAATTTGTTTATGATCCCTTACTTGTCATTTCATGCTCCAATCCTAAAATGGCAAAGTGTCACTGTAAAGAATTCTTGAAACTGATAAAAAGGTTTTTATGAAAAACAATGAAGAGTTCAGATCCATGGCAATGGGGACTCATATCCCTAAAGATCAAAGAGGCATTGGAATCCTCAACCCCAAAGTGCATGTTGATGCCAGTTGTGTGAAACTTTTGGTCTCCTTGGTAAAGCGTAGGATCAAGCTTGGGTGATCTGGCCTACAAAATGATCTATAAGGCCAATTGCATCTCCAAAGTGGGCCATGGAAGGGCCTCAAGGTATAGGACAAATTATTAGCCCCTATTTGGGCTACCCTAAAATTTGGAGGATGCATTGGGGAATTGGTAAGGAAATGCTCAAATGGAGGGAGAAAGTGGCTTGGGTGTAGTGGTTTATTCTCTAGTTGTAAAAACCACTTTAGAAGATCCCTTTCATTTATTTAAAGATTGACCTTCCTCTAGGGGTTGGCTTACAAATTTGCAAATGGGTGAAAAAAACCTGGAAGGTGGTTTGGTTAAAGAATGGCCTTGTCCTTGGAAGAGGAAGTTTACAAAATCAAGCCGTTCTTTCTTGTACATAGGTTTTCAGATTCTGCTATCTCAAGAAAACCTGGTATGATAGAAATATTAGGGTTTTTCAAGACCAAATAATGGTTCCTTACAACAATGAATTTATTTGAGAATAGAAGGAACTGGTCCTTATCATAGGGAAGAGTCGATAGTCTACAGATTGGAAAACGCACTAATGGATTATATCTCAATATTGAGTTAAATGCTTGGGCCTATATTGTGGAAGTTGTTACTCCCTTACTGTGTATGGGGCTTGGTCAGTTGTGCCCAGAGGTATGGCACTGCAAGGATAGTTATCCACAAGGGATATCAATTGCTTTTAGATAGTAGCTCTGAGAATGAATATGACTAGATCTATGTCAAGGTCCATGAGTGAATTCAAAGTCTTATTATTGAACTGGATAATAACAAAAGGACTTTTCTAGAGGCTTCCAATTTTATCAAGAAGTAAGGAAAGAAAGAATCTGATGTAATGGCCATGGAATTGTCTAAGATCAAAGATGATGCAGAGTTGGTCATCCAAATTAATTATAAAATCAATACAGAGTGGGGGCCACTATCATGGGTAATACTAGATGGTGGTGCTAGTGTTAACAGTTTGGGAGAGCATGTAAGATAGCAAAGGTTCGAAATTCAAGACATGAAACCCTCTCCTTTCCAAATTTGAATGGCAAATCAACGGATAGTCCAAGCCAGTAGGTCAATTGAAACCCCTTAGATCAGGATAGGCTTTGAGAAGCTCAAAACTAGTTTCCTAGCATTAGATGTATAGGGGGCATATATATGCTATTGGGAAGGCCATGGCTCATAAGTGCAGGAGACATATGTGACTATGCAGGCCAAACAATGACAATTCAAGGACCCAATTGGGAGAATTCAAATAAAGACAAATAATACCAAAAGCTAGAAAAAGGAAATGAGGCCAAAGAGGTATGTAGGAAGTATGGAACAAAGAAGATCAAATGAATGTTGTCATCCATGAGCATAATTCTTATAGCAGAGATAGATTAAAATCTAGTGTTTCTGAATCGTGAGAAGATAGAGTGGCAAAGGCAAATATTTCACTAAGTCAAATCCAAGTGAAAGACAATGAATCTGGATGGTAGGCCGTCTGAAGAACCAAGAAACCAGAATATGGGGGATGCTAGACCAGATGAAGAGCACATGGGTAATTGATAATATAATGGAGATAAACCTAGTTGAAATATAATACAATCTAATCAAGAAGCAGATTTAGCTGATATAGAGAATCCTTCATGCAAAGAAGAAAGCTGAATCTTTGGAAAAACAAAAAGGGGGTGGAATGAATTGGTTACTACCAAGACAACCAAGAAATAGAGGAATGGAATCTGAGTTCAAAATCAGATCCTAAGATGGTAAAGGTCAATAAGCATCTAAAAATTCAAGATAAAAGAGAAGGTTGGACAACTATTTTCAAAGTATTGGGATGTAGTCTCTTGGGAGCATATGGATTTGAAGGGTGCAGATCTAGACATATGCCAACTTCGGGTACCACTAAAACCAATTGCACAAATAGTATGGCTTTAGAGGTACAAAATGAATCTAAACTATGCCAAGAAGGTTAAGGAAGAAATAAACAATCATATAGAAGGCACGATTCATTACTAAGGTGGCACTTATTTAGGTGGATCCAATAGTGGTTTTTTCAAAGGAGAATGGAAAACTAAGGTTCTAGCTGTATGAATACATTGTATGTAGATATGGGTGTCTGATTGAGATAGTTCATATCCGGGGACCCATTTCATCAAACGACACTATTCAAATTTTGACAAAAATATTCTCAATCAAGCATCAAAAGTCTACATCGTACTATTTTAGATGCAATGGCCAGGTTCAAAGTAGCAACAAGACTATTTAGACCATTCTAACTAGGATAGTTTAGAAGGAGCCCCACATCTACCTAGGATGACAAGCTTCAAGCATCACTCTTGGCGTATAGGTTAGCTTACAAGTTACAACTGGTATGACACCATTTAGAATGGCATATGAAACTAAAGCAGTGATACCCATGAAATTTGTTGTCCCCAATCTCATATTGGTGATAGATCATGACATGGACTATGACTGAAAATTGAAGAATAGATTGGATGAGGTACTTAGGCTAGATGAGCTCAGACAAAGAGCAATGTTGGAGTAAGAACTAGTACAACAACTAAGAAAATTTTTGCATGATAGTGATAGCCGTTTTTCGGCTTTCCATAATTGCCATAGTAAGCTACCTCACCCTATCAAATCACTGAAACATTTTGGTTATCCCTACCATTTCACTGTACATAGGCGTGTGTGAGTTAGGGGACTTTTCCCATATCTTCTAAAAACCCTCAATTAGCTAGTCACTGGACTAGTTGAGCCAAAAAAATAAAAAAAATAAAAATTATAAGAATATTATGGCCCATTTGTGTGTAAATATTTCATTGTATTTAGGGCCTAAATAAAAAGATTTTTCATAATTATTTTGGTATTTATTTAAATATTTCTACCTATGGTGTGTTATTTATGCTATGTACATTGACTCACCATTACCATATTTTTTCTTACCATTTTGCATACTCTTTATTCCATATAAAAATAATTTCATGCAAGATTCTCTTATTTTTGGTGTAACTCCATCCCAACAAAAATCCAAAAAAACTAGTTCTATTTATGTGTATATTTTTTTCACTATTGTGATTTTTCCTTCCTACATCTATTCTCTTTTACTCTCATAAATTAGAACACCAAAAATATTCATCTTTTTATGGTAGACTTATAATGAGAGAGATTTATTTTGACCCCTTTATATTTTTTCAACCTATATAATTTATATTTGATATGTATATATTTTTTAGACCCCTCAATATTTGATCTTCTTAGTTGTACTATTGATTTATATCATGATCTCAACAATATCTTCAATTATAGACCTACCAAATAAGGTCAAGGATATGTGGAATGCATGCATGCACCATGGGGAGCTCACTCTTGGAGATATTCAAAAGAATCATCCAAAGAAGGACCTCACAAGGACCTTGTGCAGTGGAAAAAACATTCGGTTTTGCTGAATTTTTAAAGATCACATGCTCCCCGAATTTGAAAATGTGATACAAATAAAAGTTGTACCTCGTAAGCTGAACTTTTACCTCAAATTTTTTCATATTTTTTTGAGCTACGAGCTATGAGCTATGATTTTATTGGTGGACCCCAGTTTGTCCATGCTATGCAGCCACACTCCCTCTTCCACTTTATCATTTTCCTCTTTCACACACACTCTCCCTCTCCTTCCCACTCCCAAACCTGCAACTCCCATGTCTTAATTCACCCTCTTCACCATTTCCACATCTCTCACACCTCCATAGCCTTCATCCTCCATTTCTACACCCTATGTGTCCCCCTTTCTCTCTACATATATGTCCATATTACCATACTCTCTTAAGCTTTGTAAAGAACTTCAAAAAGCAGCAAAAATCCAAGGATAACCTCTACAAATGAAGGCTTTTATCATGAATTTTCCAAGGTTTGAAGATAACATAGCTTCATCGACACGCGCTACTTCGCCATGCTGATTGCTTCTTCTTCCGGTGCTGTAAAGAGGTGAATGTCAACTTCTCCAAAGCTTCAACCTCTCTTTACAAGCTCATCCCTTCTCTAACTTTTCTCATCATATATCTCACCATTTGGTGAATGATTTTGTAAATATTTTGTAGTGATAATTACTAACTACTAACCACTAACCTTATTGTAAAATGCACCCTCTACTAGAGTAGGCACTCCCAAATTATTCACTCAATCCCTCTCTCCTTTCATCCTCAATAATTCTCTTCCCTTGAGCCCACATCCATGTGACTCAAAGGACAAGAGAGACCCACCCTCATTTAAAAAAATAAAATATGCACAATCTTTTATTTCTTCAAATAAACTTGATTAGGCCTAATCCTAATCGGAGCTTCTAAAACCTATAAATAGAGCCCTTATCTCCCTTGTAAATTATCACATGATCACACTACACCACACCATTTTCAACACATAACACACCACTCTTCAATCCTAGTTGTGTAGAGTGTGTGCATTGTGAGTGCTCTATTCCATCACTACACATAGGTGCATGGAGAAGCTTGAAGTTAGTTATGCCATCTAGAGGAGTGGAGTGATACTATACTCTGCAATCACACTTGTAGCCTACTCTTGTCCATAAATAAGATTCATAGTTTTGGGTGCAATTGTATGCTGCAACTACGACTCTTCTCTCCAAATAGACTTGATAAGTTGGCTCATCAGGTGGTTGAAGTTATATTGTCCTTGAAGTTTGTTGTGCCATTTCATGCTTGGTGGTTTGAGGGCTTGTTGATTTGTTTTCCTAAAAGGTCAATTGTAAGAGGGTGCTCGGTGAGAGGGCTCCCGTGCCCCTAAGACAATTTGTGTATTGGCAACAAGGTCAAGTTTTGTGTTGTCTCTCTATTTCTCATCAAACTTTGTGTGCATCTAGTCTTTAAGGCTAAGAATGTAATGGAATTTGCCTTAATATGTGAGAGTAGCGGAATTTAATGAGAGTACTTTCAAGAAATGATTTTGTGAGCATAGCGGGTTGACATAATTGAAGATAGCAACATAATCATAGCAATTAGTTAACTTGTCATAGACAATACTTTTGCAAGAGAGAGAGTTTAGAGAACATGACAACAGTTGAGGACCGGATTTATGTGGAGCCGGTCCCCCCTCCAATAGGCATTTGTATTATGATTTCTCCCATAAAGAGAAACTTGTTACAATACAGTCTTTGTGTTCCTTGTGACCTAGGTGATGCCATGAAGATGGAAGGATTCATGCATCACAAACATAACATAAAATTGAAGAAAGCTTTAACTATCCCAAGCCTCAGTCCCAAGACCTCAAACACCTTCGAAGGTGGAGAGAGCTAGCACGGAATGAGGGTAGGGAAGAGGAAGAAGAAACATTTCGTAGGAGAAAGAATTAGTTCCTCACTTATCATACTATTGTTTCTAGCATACATAATAGCATAGTAATGAAGAAGAAGGAGATGGCAAGCTTAAGCATTGAAGCATGGCTCTTGGTTGGATTTGCACTCCATAGCCAAGAGTGTTGGTGTAGGCTCTCAACCTCTACTTTCTTGGAGAAGGAGAGGGAGCTCTTGCACTTTGCATAGTACACAATGAGAGTTCTTGTGAGTGTGTGTGGGTGAGTATACCCCCTAAGAACCCCCCTAGCTTGCTTGGGTCGGCCCCCCCTTGTAGCTCATGCTTGAAGCTCATTGGACCCCTCCAGGCCTAGCCAATCACAAGCAGGAGCCATTACAAGCAACATGGGTAGCCTTGGGACAAGTGTCCCCCTTTCCCCTTTGAGAGAGAGGACTTGATAAATGCAAAATCAATTAGATAATTCAAGTAATTCATCATTGGACCCCTTTGAAGCCTAGCCAATAGGCTTCAAGCAGCACATGAAGGTAACATGGGTAGGGACCTAACATGTGTCCTTACTGCCTCTTCAAGCTGGGGCTTCCCTTGTGAGTGTGAGTGTGTGTTCTCTCTCTCTAATCCCTAGGAAAAGGGCTCGCCCCCCCTCTTGTAGGGATGCTTTTGACTTTAGGAGCTCAAGCACCTTAGTCATCAAGCATGACAAAGCACTTGAAGTAGGGGGTGTTCCCACAAGCATCTCAGGCAAGCTTCTCAAGGCACCTCAAGCACCTTAATCATGCACCAAGTCAAGCACCTCAAGCATGGAGCCATTCAAGCACCTCAAGCATCTTAATCAAGCACCTCAATCATGACAAGCACCTTGAGCTTGGGCCGGGCTTGGGCCGGGTTCCCACCTCAAGCTCAGCCCTAGATTACCTAAGGTCAAAGGACTTTTACACACATTATTGGAGGTCTTCAATGAAGCTAACCCTAAGGTCTTATGCTCCATTGGTTAGCCTTGCTCTTGATAGACCATCTCCCATTTGGGCCCCTTTACTATTGGCCCCGTGTTGAGATAGATCTATAAGCACATATCTATATCTTAACACTTGTTCCCATTTATTCTCCCACATTAGGTGATCAATTTAATATGAGAAAATCATTTGGGTTAGTTAGATATTAGATTTTATGACATTACCTCTCTCTTGAAATCATAGTCGTCCTCGACTATGAGGTAGAAGAGATAAAGCCTTAGTTATTAGTCAATCGTACTTAGCGGGTAGAGGATCCCTTTTTTACCCTATGACATGTTTCCAAGATGGATGACTAATTCATTTGGTGCTTGGGAGACATAGCTGCCGCAAGCATGTCTGCTCTTTAGTCCATTTCATTCTCCCAAAGTAGAGTGAAAAATTCTACTTGGTGTTTGAGAGACGTCGTCATCACAAACATGATTCTAAGCATGCATACTAGTTAAATTTGTGCACAATTAAAAAGAGGACTAGTCATATAAGACAAAAACATGAGTCATTTAAAAGAAATTTGTACATTTGCTTACTCTAATGTAGCATTGTAAGCATTGACAAGGTTCATACTATCCTTGAGTTGTACTCCTTGCATCCATCTAGCATCTTCAAAAGGATAATTTTTGAACTTAATAAGATACCGTCGGATTATCTTACCATGTCGTAGTACCTTGTCTTCATGCCGAAGGACAGCTTCGGGTTGTAGCACCTCTTCTTGGTCTTCAACTTCGGGAGGGTCTTCAATAATTGGTTCAGTTGGTGGCTCTCCTTTGTAGGGCTTAAGTAGGCTTACATGAAAGGCATTGTGTATAAGCCAATGTTTGGGCAACTTGAGTTGATAAGCCATCTCATTAATGGGCTTCAAGATTTGGAAAGGACCATAGTATCTTTTTGCTAGTTTAGCATAATACTTTTGATGGCCCGTAGGATTTTTGCCCGTCGTTTTTCTTAATCGAGCCTTAGGAAACTTGAATAAGACCCAATCATTTTCTTTGAACATTAAGGCTCTTTTGTGCTTATCAGCAGCATCTTTTTGCCTTCGTTGAGAGATGGCTATCGCCTCCCTAATCTTTTGAAAAGATTCTTGTAGGTCACGGCTATACTCATCGGCGGCGAAGATCTTCCCAAGTACTTTGAGTAGCAAGGGACTTTTAGGTCTTCCCTCTGTGATCTCGAAAGGTGCTTTCCCCGTAGAAGTATGTACAGTATTATTGTAGGCATACTCTACTAGAGGTACATACTTTTTCCATTGTGAGCGTTGATCTACTTCGGTAACATAAGTCTTGAGTAGATCGAGTATCGTAAGATTGGCTATCTCACTTTGGCCATCCGTTTGTGGGTGATAGGCCGAAGAGAAATTCAATCTTGTTCCTAGATTTTCAAAGAGACCTTTCCAGAAATTACTGGTCATTCTAGGATCTCTATCTGACACGATGGATGTGGGTAATCCATGGTGTTTGAAAATCTGAGATATGAAGAGAGTTGCCATTTGATGTGCCTTAATAGTTTTTTTGACAGGAATAAAATGTGCTTGCTTGCTAAACCTGTCGACTATTGTCCATATTCCTGTATTCCCATGGATAGACTTGGGTAATCCAAAGATGAAATCCATGGATATACTCTCCCATGGTGAATTTGGAATAGGCAATGGCTGGAGTAATCCAGCTTGCTTCCCTCTATCATACTTGGTCTTCTGGCATACTACACATTTTGAAACATACTCTTGTATGTCCACTTTCATGGTAGGCCAATAGAAATACGTCTCTACTCCTCGGAGAGTAGGTTGAATACCTCTATGCCCTGCATATGGAGGAGCATGGGATTCATACATAACCTTCTCACGAAGGGAATGGGTAACACATAGCCTATTGCCGTGGAGAAGATAACCATCCTGCAAGGTGAATGGTTCCTCTTTCTTCCCCAAAGCAAGGGCTGACATTATGTCTCTAAAGTCAGGGTCAGTAGCATACTCATCTATCATAGAGGATAGATCATTGTGAGTAGCTATAGACACCGCATTAACTTTTGGTCGTCGTGAAAGTGCATCGGCAACTTGATTGTGCTTACCAGCTATGTGAGAAATATGGAAATTAAATTGCGAAAGAAAATTTGTCCACCTCATTTGTTTGTCGGAAAGTTTGGTTTGCGTCATGAAATACTTGAGACTTTGGTGGTCGGTTCGTAGGATAAATGGAGTCCCCAATAGGTAGTGCTTCCATGTATCTAGGGAATGCAGAACAGCTAAAAGCTCTTTCTCATAAATGCCCAAGACTCGTTCATCACTATTGAGCCTTCGGCTCTCATATGCTATGGCATGCCCTTCTTGAAGCAAAACCGCTCCAAGGCAATCACCACACACATCACATTGGACCTCAAATGGCTTTGAGAGATCCGGAAGCACGAGGACTGGTTGGGAAGTAAGCTTCTCTTTGAGTTTTTCAAAAGCATTTTGCTCCTTAGCAGTCCATACAAACTTAACGTTCTTCTTTGTTAAGTCGTGAAGTGGTCCTGCTACTTGAGAGAATTTTGCTATGAAGCGTCTATAGTATGCACACATACCAATAAAGCTTCTTAGCTCATGTAGATTCCTTGGGTTAGGCCATGATTTTATTACCTCTAACTTTGATGGATCCATATGAATACCATCGTCAGAGATAATATGACCTAGATATTGAATCTCTTGAAGGAAGAATTCACTTTTCTTTTGGTTGAGAAAAAGTTTGTTTTCCCTCAAGGCTTGAAAAATCACTTGGAGATGCTGCTTATGTTCCTCCAAAGATTTGGAGTAGATGATGATATCATCAAAGAACACTCCAGTGAATTTACAATATGGTCTAAAAATTTTCTCCATGAGATGATTGAAAGTAGCTGGTGCATTAGTCAAGCCAAAAGGCATGACTAGATATTCATAAAGACCAAATATTGTGCGAAACGCGGTCTTTAGGATATCTTCATCCACTATCCTTATTTGATGATAGCCACTCTTAAGGTCAATCCTACTGAAGTAGGTAGAGCCTTGTAGCTTATCAAACAGATCTTCTACCCGAGGCACGGGAAATTTGTTTTTGATAGTGATATGGTTTAGTGCTCGATAGTCCACACACATACGGTATGTACTATCTTTCTTTTGCACTAAAAGGACTGGAGAACAAAAGGGAGAGGAACTAGGCCTCACCATCCCTTTGTCTACCAATTCCTGTACTTGCCTCATAATCTCCTCTTGTTGAGCTTGTGAGACTCGATAAGGAGGTTTGTTAGGCAGTGAGCTTCCTGGAAGGAGCTCAATACGATGGTCATCATCCCCTCGTTTTGGAGGTAGGTCCATAGGGATATCATCGATGAACACATCTTGGAATCCTTTTAGAAAAGTAGACAAGTCTAAATCTTCTTGATTCCTATCATTTTCATTTGATGAAACATTATTAGCTTTTAGAGACTCTTTGACATAAATCATGTACACAAAAACTGAGCTCTTCATTGATTTATCAAAAGAAAGAGGATTTACAAGTGGAATAGTGCGACCACGCTCACTAGCATCTATATACATGTTCTTTCCCCTGTAGGTGAAGTAAATTCTCCTTTCAGGGAACTTCATGTTGGCTGCCATGCAATCAAACCATGGTGCCCCTAGGATAACATCCTGATGTTGGAGAGGAGAGATGAAGAAATATTCTTTGTCAACATAGCTTTGGACATGAAGCCTCAACTTCCCAATCAAGGGAGTAACGGAGGCTTGTTGTCCCTTGAAAGCTGCATCAGCTGTTACTATATCTCCCATCTCAAAAGCTTGAATTCCCAACTTGGTGGCCAACTCTATTGATATGAAGTTGAGAGTAGAGCCAGGGTCAAACAAGATGAAGGCATCATGCTCTCTTACCTTTCCCCAAGCATAGGAGAGTGATGATCCTTTGCAATGAGCATCCTCTTTTGGAGCTTCGATGGTGGAAGCCCTAGGAGTCTCATTGCGAGTATTCTTCTTGGGGCAAGAACGATAGCCATGTCCTTGCTCCCCACACTTGAAACATTTATGGTCCCTGCGAAAAGCTTCAAGCTCTTCAGGAGAGAGTTTGTTTTTACCTTTGTAAACTCCCTTCTCCTTGGACCTATTGTTGTTGTTGTTGGAAGTGCCTTGGGAATTATTTTGAGCATTGGATTCCCTTTGCATCATTTTTATCTTTGTTTTCCATGGGCTTGACATTACGTCTAGCCCCTTGATGGAAATTGATGCGTGAAGAAACCATGGTGTGGTGGATTACTTCGGTAATAGTACCGGGCCGTTGAGAGTTGATGTATTCGGCCATCTCTTCAGGTAATCCCGCACAGAATTGTTGTCTTTGCTCGGCAAAGTCTATCTTTTGAAAGACAATAGCTTTGAGATGTAAATCCCAAAACTTGTCTACATACTTGTTGATAGACTCATGAGAGAGAAGCTTCAAGCCGCGCCATTTGGTAAGAACTTTATCTTTAGTATCACTTGGAAGAAATTGCTTCATGATGGAAACTCATAGAGTTTTCCATGTCTTTTGGGCTTCTCCATTGCCACGAAGGCTAGCCCACCATTGACGAGCTGATTTTTTGAAGTGCATAGCTACATGGCGTAGCTTGGAGGAATCTGTGAAGCCCTCGTCCCCAAAGGCCGCATCAAATTGCTGGATGAAAGCCAACACTTTGTCAGTAGCACCAAAGGTGCCATCGTAGGTGAGAAAAGAGATACTCTTTCCTCCCTCCTTGAACTTCTTTAGCTTTTTTGACCTTCGCCATGCAGGAAATGATTTGCGATGTCCTCCCCTCTTGTATTCTCTAGGAGAATAGCCATAACTTTCATCGGAAGAGGAGGAAGGTGAAGAAGAAGGAGAAGAGGGTGACCTCTTCCTAGCCCTTTTCTTCCTTTGTTTCCTCTCTTGCCTTTCAGAGTGATGAGGAGAAGGACTATAGGTTGCTCTTTTCCTCTTGGGAGGAGTAGGCGATCGTCTAGACCGCCGTCTTCGTGGAGCCACATCTTCAGAAGAACTTAGATTGTCATTGCTTTCTTTCTCTTTGGATTCCTCCTCTCGAATGGGAGAGAGTCTTCTTTTGGGGGTCTCTTCAAGAGGCCTCCTAAGCTCTCTCTCCTCTGGGAGAGGAAGGGAAATTCCATAAGCACGAAGTTGTTGAGTAACTTCGGCTTGCAAAACAGGGTTGCCCATAGCTTGTTGCAACCTAGTGACGAGATAATTCACAAACATGGGAGCATCATCATTAGCACCTTCATGTGCAAAATCAAAGCTATCAATGTTCATTCTACTCTCTTGATTATTGTCAGCCATGTTAACAAAATTTATGTTTATACTTAGTGTATGCTTTGGCAATACAAAACCTTAGTTGCCACTCCTCTTAGCCTTTGAAAATCGGTTCTTAAGTATCTACACCCACGGCTCAAAGTGGTTAATTATAGAGAGTAGAGGAGTAGGTCTAACATAGAGGAATTGCCAAGGGCTAGCTCCTTTTGGACTTCTTATGGCTCAATAATGGTAAAGCCGTAGGCAAGTCTAAAAAGACTCCATTATAAAGTCCAAAGCTCCCGAGGTGTGCACCATCCCCCACATAGTGGGCTTAACAAAACCAATATTAGATCCCAGTTCCACTTACTCTATTATAATTAACAACATCAACCATTTATAGGCTACTTAAGGACCTCTCTTCTTAAGCAAGAAAAGAGAAACCAAATGTTCTGATACCAATGTAATGGAATTTGCCTTAATATGTGAGAGTAGAAGAATTTAATGAGAGTACTTTCAAGAAATGATTTTGTGAGCATAGCGGGTTGACATAATTGAAGATAGCAACATAATCATAGCAATTAGTTAACATGGCATAGACAATACTTTTGCAAGAGAGAGAGTTTAGAGAACATGACAACAGTTGAGGACCGGATTTATGTGGAGCCGGTCCCCCCTCCAATAGGCATTTGTATTATGATTTCTCCCATAAAGAGAGACTTGTTACAATACAGTCTTTGTGTTCCTTGTGACCTAGGTGATGCCATGAAGATGGAAGGCTTCATGCATCACAAACATAACATAAACTTGAAGAAAGCTTTAACTATCCCAAGCCTCAGTCCCAAGACCTCAAACACCTTCGAAGGTGGAGAGAGCTAGCAGGGAATGAGGGTAGGGAAGAGGAAGAAGAAACATTTCGTAGGAGAAAGAATTAGTTCCTCACTTATCATACTCTTGTTGCTAGCAAGCTTAAGCATTGAAGCATGGCTCTTGGTTGGATTTGCACTCCATAGCCAAGAGTGTTGGTGTAGGCTCTCAACCTCTACTTGCTTGGAGAAGGAGAGGGAGCTCTTGCACTTTGCATAGTACACAATGAGAGTTCTTGTGAGTGTGTGTGGGTGAGTATACCCCCTAAGAACCCCCCTAGCTTGATTGGGTCGACCCCCCCTTGTAGCTCATGCTTGAAGCTCATTGGACCCCTCCAGGCCTAGCCAATCACAAGCAGGAGCCATTACAAGCAACATGGGTAGCCTTGGGAGAAGTGTCCCCCTTTCCCCTTTGAGAGAGAGGACTTGATAAATGCAAAATCAATTAGATAATTCAAGTAATTTATCATTGGACCCCTTTGAAGCCTAGCCAATAGGCTTCAAGCAACACATGAAGGTAACATGGGTAGGGACCTGACATGTGTCCTTGCTGCCTCTTCAAGCTAGGGCTTCCCTTGTGAGTGTGAGTGTGTGTTCTCTCTCTCTAATCCCTAGGAAAAGGGCTCGCCCCCCCTCTTGTAGGGATGCTTTTGACTTTAGGAGCTCAAGCACCTTAGTCATCAAGCATGACAAAGCACTTGAAGTAGGGGGTGTTCCCACAAGCATCTTAGGCAAGCTTCTCAAGGCACCTCAAGCACCTTAATCATGCACCAAGTCAAGCACCTCAAGCATGGAGCCATTCAAGCACCTCAAGCATCTTAATCAAGCACCTCAAGCATGACAAGCACCTCAAGCACGACAAGCACCTTGAGCTTGGGCCGGGTTCCCACCTCAAGCTCAGCCCTAGCTTACCTAAGGTCAAAGGACTTTTACACACATTATTGGAGGACTTCAATGAAGCTAACCCTAAGGTCTTATGCTCCATTGGTTAGCCTTGCTCTTGATAGACCATCTCCCATTTGGGACCCTTTACTATTGGCTCCGTGTTGAGATAGATCTATAAGCACATATCTATATCTTAACACTTGTTCCCGTTTATTCTCCCACATTAAGTGATCAATTTAATATGAGAAAATCATTTGGGTTGGTTAGATATTAGATTTTATGACAAAGAATGAGTTGCTCAAGTTGATTTGTGCGCTTTACCTCTCTCTGGCGTGGTGAATATTTGTGTTTGGTGTGTGTGGCTATCTTGCATTCCCCTCTCTTTGTGCGTTTGAGTACAAGGAGATATCACGTGCGTCCTAGTTCTCATCTACAACTAAGTGGTGCCCCTTTTCTTGTTTGGTTTTTGGCTGTGGGTTGTTGTTGTCTCTGATTTTGCTTGCCCCAGCCCCAATTGAGCACCACGGGAGCCTCAAAGGGTGTTTAGAGGTCGCTCTTCTTGTTGCCCGCCCCGGACCGCCTCAATAGCAAGTTGAAAGTAAAGGATTTTAGAAAGGGTGATTTAGTGTTGTTATATTAGTCAAAGTTAGGCCAAAAGAAATCCAATCTGAAGATAACATGGTCAAGACCATATGAGGTAGACTAGGTTTTCTCTAATAACACAATCAGATTGAAGGATTTTCTTGACTGATGCTACCCGGTACCTACAATGGGGAAAGACTAAGTTGTACTATTCCAGACTAGCAAAGCCGTTGGCACCAAATTTGCAAGACCATGACACATCTAATTTTGAACCTCCTCCACTCGATCTATTTTTTATCTGACCAGAAAGAGTCAGAGTAGCTAAGGATATGCATCCCCACAAAATGATCTGAGGATGACCAGATTCAGTTATTGGATCACCAAAAGAGATCCAAAATCCATAATGGTCATTGATGTTGCCTTAAAATGTGTATCATTTTGGGTATTCTACTAGTAATGATTATAAGGCCATACCAATGCCTGAATGCCACGTTGATAATGGTTGATATAGTTCCAATGTGTGAAAATACTAGAGAATTCATGGCTTGAATCAGAATAACAATGAGAGGGTGGACGACCTTGCAAGCATTCCTTCACCTCCTACACCCATAGAGCTTACTACGGCAGAACCTTCTACTGCAACCTCTTACTAGTATATATGAGTTGAGATACCTATGCACTCCTAGTTTCCTTCACCTTCATCCTCAAGTAAGTTATCCTTCTCTACCCAACCGCTCTTGTTGGGTTCACAAATGGGCAGGTGTTCTTATCTACATAAGACATGTAGGTAGCTCTCAATGAGTAGAATCCAGCCATACTTAAGCAAGGATTAGTACTAGGAGAGGCCCAACTCATCGTGTCATATCAGCCAATTGGAAAATATGTCTTTCAAGCTAGGGAACGAGGTCTCCTATAAATTGAGGCATCATGGTGTTGCTAGAAGGTTCCAAATTTCCCATTAATTCTAACATCATTTAACAAGTTGTAGAGACATATTTGATTATGAGATAGGTACAGTGGTAGGAACCTCCAAATCATGGCTACTACAATTTCACATATTTTTATATTACCATTTGACCAAAAGGCACAGCCTTTCAGCACTGGTTGGATCATCAATTTTTTGAATGAGATGGCCCAAACCAGGAAGAAGCAGAAGGTAGGCGAGTAGGGCATCCTAGTATCTATCTTGGTGGAAAATAGAGCATTGTATTAGTTTGCTATAGAGGCTATCATTCTAAAAAATAACCCAACTTATGTTTCAAGAAATTTGTTCAGTATGATGTTAGCATGGGCTATTAATAGCTAAACGCCCATAAACCTTAGTTCAATACTATTTAGCATTGTAGTGACTCAAACTACTACAAAGCCCAGAACTTGTTCAAATCATGGTGGCATGTATAGCAATACTTGTATTGGGCCACCATTATTCCAGAGCATGTGAATGTAAAGAACATACTAATAAATCTAAGTGGGGCTAAGGTCCCTAAAGACCAGATGGTGGTTCTTGAGACCCATATAGAGAAAACAACTTTGATTACACAAGGAACAAAAAGAGAGCTGGAAAAGAATGCAGCAGGAACATCTGAGCTGGCAACTAAAAATCAAAAAAATATGTGGAGTTTTGGACCAGCTCAGTGCCAAAAGTAAGAAATTGGCCACAATTGTTGAAAAGAAACTAGAACCAACAACTGAAGAGATAGCTGGCACTATAACTACCACGAATATTGTCCTAGCTGGGACAATACTAGGCATGGCCATCGCACTCCAAAAGAGCCCAAAAGAAATAGGTACCTCTGAATAGGCCACAATTGTGGCTGCTACTATTATAGAACAACCAGTTGTTGACAGATTGTAATCTGTTCAGAAGAACAAATTGCTTGGAACACTGGTGATGGACTTGTCAAAGACTTTAGCAATGCCTTATAATTTCTAGTGCTAACATAGAGAACCAATAGAACAGATCTTGAAACTCTTACTATTAGGTTTGTTGCCATTATCCAAATGGGGTGAAACACAATAATTAATGTCCTTGGTCAAATGATGAAAGTGCAGAGTTCCATCAAGCAAGCCAATTCTGCCAAGTTAGAGCAAGAACAAAAAGAGAGATGATCAAATAAGAAGCTCGAAATAAAATTCTTCATCTTAAAGAATATTTGATTGAAGAAGAATTTCATATGCAGAAGAGTACAAAATCCATTAAAGAACTCCAACATCAAGTGACCAATTGAAGGTGTAGAATTCAAGTCTTAATATTGAAAAATGGAGGCTTACAAAGGATATGGTTGTATAAAGGGTGTTATTGGATCACAACCCTCAAGAACTCAGAGTTTATAGTTTCATGAAATAGTCAAATATGGACAAGTACATATATCAATTATTGGTGGACATTTTTGACACCAAAAGGAACTTAACTCTAAATTTAGAGGATCTTAAAAAAACCTAGTAGCCATTATTAACATGTTAGGTAAAGGCGGTGTGCCTCGCCATGCTTTGTCCGTGTCCGTCGACCAGTGTCTGGCCGCCCACATTTATCTCCTTATTCTTTATGCATACAAAAAATAAGGAGCTCTCATTCATTCTCACACTATGCTCATACAGTGAGATTTGGGAGCTCCACCACATCGTGTGTACTCTCTCTCTCTCTCTCTCTCTCTCTCTCTCTCTCTCTCTCTCTCTCTCTCTCTCTCTCTCTCTCTCTCTCTCTCTCTCTCTCTCTCTCTCTTCCCTTCTCACTCTCCACACACGCACCACATTTGCGCACTCACAATTGGTATTAGAGCTTCGGCGACACGCGTGCGATGGCTTCTCGATGAGACGGAAGCGATGGAGCTCTTGACTATGGCGGCTTGAGCTCGGGCGATGGTGGATACGGCTTAATGGTGTCAGATCTTAGCTTAGGCATGTATATTCAGCTTGTGTAGCAAGCCATTACTGAATTTTGCAAAAAAAGAGCAGGTTTTTGCTATTTTTGGCTCCCAAAGCAATGCTTTTTGCATATCTTCGTCATATGGAGTCGGATGGATATGATCTAGGAGTCTAGGTTAGAGTTTTGGCACATTTTGGATGCAATGGTGATATCCATTTTCTGAAATTTTTCTCTAAATTACAGCAAGTGCAATAGCAGCAAGTTTATGCTACGTTTTTGGGCCGAAAATGGAGGTTTTGGCATATCTCTCACACCCGGACTCGGATACATGTGATCCAGGAGTCTACCCTAAGGTTTTGGCATGTTTCGGATGCAGTTTGATTCCTACAATGTGGAGAGTGATGCGGTTTGCATCTTTGGCTATGTATGGCACATTGTGGTGCTATTTGAGACAGAATTCACCTTGTCTTTGCGTATGCAAGTGAAACTTTGGGATGTGACTTTGGGATCGTTACACATTTGGATGCGGTTTTATGCACATTGTTTGACTGTGTGGGGCATTTTAGAGAGCTTCTTTTTTAGCACGAATTTGTGCAGTTTCATACTATGTATGCATTTTGCGGATGCAGTTTGAGCTAGCCATAGCTCGCAGGTAGTAGGTTTATAGGTTTGTAGTGTTTTTGGATAGGTACACGTCCATACAGCTACTCAGTCAGGAGTGAGCCAGTTTACCAGGATTTTGGCATTGCATGTAGACCATTTGTGGACTTTGCTACTAAGAGAGTGTCTATTGTCATGCGTATTTGGTGAGATTTTTTGAGCTTTTGCTAAATTTCCAGGGGAAACTGTGCCGGATTTTTCCCAATATTTCTTACCATGGTTTATGCATATTTGGAGTTTGCTCTCTAATTGTACAATGGTTGATATATTCCCACTTTGACGATGATCGAGTGTTTACCCTCACTTTTGGTTTTTGTCAATTTGGACACGGTTTGGTGTTCTTGTATCCACTCTCGCAAAAGTGAGGATTAGCATATGCTTGTGTGGCTACAGACACGTAGTCACAGGTTTCACAGGTTTTTGATGATTTCTGCATGCAGTTTCTCTTGTGGGACGTGTTTTGAGCTAGTTTGCTCTCTACTTGCATATATGGTTATGCGCTATACTCGGTTGAGTAATCCATTCTAGAACGGTGTCGTAGGTAAGATAGGGATCCTCTACCCGCTAGAAAAAGGAGTAAGGAATATGCTTTATCTTCTCTACCCCATAGTCGAGGATGGCTATGATTTCAAGACAGAGGTAATGTCATAATAACTACATCTAATTCTCCTAAATGATTTTCTCATGTTAAATTGATCATTTAATATGGGGAAGTACCAGGGGAGAAAAAGCTAGAATATTGGTTAAGATGGTAGACCAGCCACAATAGGGATCCAAAGGAGCGAAAATAGGAACCAAAGGGGGGGCCATCTACAAAAGATCTATGTGCAACAATGGGCTTCAAAAGACCCTAAGGTTCAACCCATTAAGACTTCCAAAATGCTAAGGTTCCAAAATTCAAAGGTAAGTCCAAATGGTCAAGCTTAGTGATATTGGATGCTTTGTGAATGTACAAAAAAGTCTTCAAGACTCCTACATAGGAGTGGGCAAGCCCTGTAAGTAGGGGATGAGAGAGAAACACACACACACACACACACACACACACACACACACACTCATGTAAACCCCTTTACACAAAGGGCATAGTGGACACATGTCAGCCCCCTAGCCCAGTTGCCCCCAAGGTGTACTCAAATCCTATTGGATGGCCATAGAGGTGGACAAATGCAAATTAGGCTAGAGTAAATCTAGTTTAATTCATTTAAAAACACTTGATAAAAGAACCAATAAGAATTAATCTCTCTAGAAGACTATTGGCCAATCTCCCAAGGGGTCCAATGAGCATTCAACAGTCCCATAGCTTGCATGATTCCTATTGGCCACAAGACAAAGGGGTCCAATGAGAGTTTAGTTGCATTATTTAATTACCTAAATCTCTCACAAAAGGGGAAAGGGGGACACATGTTACAAGGCTATCACGTATGCCTCTTAATTATGATTGGCTAAGATTTGCAAGGTCCAAGGGGAAGCCAACAAGAGGATTTAGCAAGAAGGGTCGGCCAAGATGAGAGAAAGGGCTGATTTGTGAAGGAATTATCACACACACACTCACAAAATCTCATGTGTGGAGCAAGAAGACTCTTTCTCTCCTTCTCAAGCTTTAATGGAAAGCTCATCATCTACTCCAAGCTTGTGAGAAGGGATGCCTACACCAACAACTCTTGGCTTTGTGATGCAAATCCAACCAAGAGCCAAGCTTCAATGCATGCTCATGTGCTCTACCATGCTAATTACTAAGCTATGATAAGATATTATGAGTGATTAGGTGAGGAGATATACTTCTTTCTCGTAAGACTACTCCTTCCTCCTCTCAATCTACTCTCATACCCCGCTAGCTCTCACCATCTTTGAAGGTTTGTGAGGTCATGGGTCTGAGACCGTGAGGCAATTGATATTGTGTTTTATAAGTGTTTGCTTAGTGCTTGAAGCTTCCATTTTCATCTCACTAGCTATTTATTGAAGGAACACAAAGAATTGTATGGTAAAATGTCTCCCTTGATGGGCGAAACCTATAATACAAAGCCTTTTGGAGAGGGGACTGGCTCCATGTAAATCCGGTCCTCAACTATTTTCAATAGCCTAATTTCTCTCTCTTTTAAAGTATTGTTCATGCCTATCTAGATAGGTGTTATGCTTTTTTTTGCTCTCTCCATCCAAGCACTCTTGTTATGCGCATTAGGAATTTATTCTAAATAAATGCTCACTATGTCTATGCTATTTTCCGCTACACACAAGTTACTAGGCCATTAAATGTTACATTCGTATCATAGCACAAGGTTTCTATTTTCTTGCTCAAGAAGGGAGGTCCTCAAGCTAGCTATAAATGGTTTGTTATTATTTTATTTGCAATTGAGTAAGTAGAATAGGGATTTTTCAGCCTTGCAGTGTGTCTGCCTTTGTGCAGATAACGGGGCATCATTGTTGAGAGATATGGTCTTAATAGTGGAGTCTTATGGGGCTTGCCTATGGCTTAACCACTATTGATCTATTAGAAGCTTGACATGAGCCAATATTGTTTTGGTGTTGAAAGACCCTCTCTTCTATTACTTGCAATTAATGATATTCAAGCCATGGGTACAGGAGCTTGAGTGCTTTTCTAAAGGGGTAAAGAGGTGCAGCAACTAAGGCTTGAAGTGCCAAAGTACACCTAAAAATATTACACCTTAAAATTTATTAGAATGACTGACAATAGTAAAGAGAGTGAAATTAATGTTGATAGCTTTGATTTTGCTAATGAGCAGGTTACTAATGATGCCCCTATGCTTATTAACTACCTTGTTTCTAGTCTTCAGCAAGCCATGGGCAATACATCCCTCCAAAGTGAACTGCAACGGCAGCTTCGTGCTCATGGGATTCTCCAAGCTCCCCACCATGATGAGAGAGTACCTAGGAAGCCTCCTTGTGAGACTTCCAAAAGAGGCCTCTCTCCAATTCGGGAAGAAGAAGAGGATGTATACAAAGGGCTCAAAAATTTACTTCTTGATGACGCATCTCCTTCCCAAAGGAGAACTCAAGAGCCCCCACCAAAGGAATGAAAAAGAAGTGAGTCACTTGCCACCTTGATGGAGATGGATCCACGAAGACGGCGGGCAAAACACTCTACATCACCTGCTAAATGATCCCACACTTCGCCACACCATAATTCAAAGAGGGATGATAAAAAACAAGAGAAGAAAAAGGCAAGAAAGAGGTCACCCTCTTCTCCATCTTGTTCATCCTCTTCCTCTTATGAAGAAAGTGATGGTATAGACAACGAGGACCAAGGCAAGAAGAAGGCAAGAAAGAGGTCACCCTCTTCTCCATCTTCCTCAAATTCTTCATCTTTTGAAGAAAGCGATGTTGCAACTTTTGAACCATCAAAAAGAAGAGGCCATAGGAAATCCTATGCCACATGGAAGAGGTTGTCCAATCTCAAGAAGTTCAAAAAGGGAGTAAAGAGCGTCTCTTTCCTTACCTATGATGGAACCTTTGGTGCTATGGACAAAGTCTTGGCATTCATCCAACAATTCAATGCGGCGTTTGCAGATGAGGGCTTCACAAAGTCCTCTAAGCTACACCATGTAGCTATGCATTTTCAAAAGTCCATCAGGCAATCGTGGTCTAGCCTATGGGCAAATGATGAAGCTCCACAAACATGGAAAGCTTTAAGAGTTTCCATTATGAAGTAGTTTTTGGCCACCGATACCAAAGACAAAGTATTCACCGAATGGCGAAGCTTGAAGCTCTCTCTCTACAAATCCATTCACAAATATGTAGACAAGTTTTGGGACTTACATCGCAAAGCCATTGTCTTCAAAAAGATGGGTTTTGAAGAGCAAAAACAACAATTTTGTGCAAGTTTAGTGTTGGAATTAGGGTTGCAGAGAAATGCACACAGCTTGGAGAAGATGAAGGAAGCTCAAGGCACACGATAGAGAGTGTATAACTTAGTGTGCAAAGGAAAGATAGATAGCCCTAGAGTGATGGGAGTATATACAATGCTCGGGGGGAAAAACCTCCTAAAGAGGGAAAAAATGCCCCGGTGGTCCTAGTGTCTTCACACACATCACTACCACATGTATATGGTAACAAATCCCCCCTGGAGTGATGCAGTGAACGCGAGCTGGGACATGAGTAAAGGGAAGTGCCATGCCCTAAGGACAGGATCAATCCACAAAGGGGAGTAAGCCCAAAGCTTTACGGAAAGCTTCAAGCATCTCATGAGACAATGCCTTTGTGAAAAGATCTACAACGTTATCCTGTGTTGGCACATAAGCCAAGATGATCTCTCTTCATGAGAGCCTCTCCCTGACATAGTGGTAATGCACCTCAATGTGCTTTGTGCGAACATGAAAAAATGGGTTCCTCGCAACTGCCAATGCGCTCTGATTGTTAGTGTGGGATAGTGTTGGCAGTTTCCTGTCCAACACCCAAATCAGCGATAAGGCGTCTGAGCCATACACACTCAACCGTAGCTGTGAAGACTGCCCTGTACTCAGCCTCACAACTCGAAGTGGCCATAGTAGGTTACTTCTTACTCAACCATGATATACATGAACTGCCAAGCATGAAACAAAACCACTTGTGGACACTCGCGTGTCAAAACAACCAGCCCAATCTGAGTCCGAAAAAGCATGTAAGTCTGGCGGCAATGATCCCCCCTTGGGATAAAACAAGACAAGGTGTAAAGTGCCACTAAGGTAGTGGAAAATCCTCTTGACATTCTGCTAATGCTTAGACCCTGGGCTATGCATGAATCTGCTGACCTGTGAGACTGCAAATAGAATATCTGGCCTCATGTTGCATTACATAAATGAGGCAGCCAACAACAATTTGGTAAAGAGTGACATCAGCATGATCGCCAGCATCATGTAGACTCAACTTCAAACCTGTTTCCATGGGAGTGTCAATAGGTTTGCAATCCTCAAGTCCAAACTTACATAGCAATGTCTCTATGTAACTTTTCTGACACAAGGATATACCACCATCACATTGCTTAAACTCTATACCCAAGTAATGATGCAACAGCCCCAGATCTTTCATCTTGAAAGTAGCATTCAAATCAGCCTTAAATTCAGCAATATGTCTCTCATTTGGTGCAGTGATCAACAAATCATCAACATAAAGAACCACAATGAGAATTACATCACCCTCACGCTTTACATACAATGTGCTTTCTGTTGGACTATTACGAAAGCCTCGTTTAACCAAATGAGTGTCAGCTTTCGCATACCAAGCATGAGGAGATTGCTTCAACCCATACAAAGCCTTCTTACATCTGCACACTTTGTCCTCTTGTCCTTTTATGACAAAACCGCGAGGCTGCGTTACATAAACTTCAATACGTCACCATTCAAGAAAGCAGTAACAATGTCTGGTTGATGTACATCCCAACCAAAATGAGCTGCCAATGCACATAGAAAACTCATAGTAGTCATACGACAAGTGGGAGCAAAGGTCTCTTCATAATTGTTGTGCATAACCCTTTGCAACAAGTCGAGCCTTATGGAGATCAATCTCACCATCCGACTTGCGTTTCAACTTGTAAACCCACTTCATACCAATGGCCTTTTTGCCAAGAGGCAAATCACATAAAGTCCATGTGTCATTTTCTATAAGTGCATCATATTCTGATTGCATGGCAGCCATCCAATTTATTGAATTCTGTGCTTCATCAAAAGACAGAGGCATCATGTAAGCTAGACACAGCCAAAGCATAACAATTTGATGCATGGCGAGAGCCTGAACGAGTATGACTAGACAAAGGTGCATCCAATTTACTGTCACGCAAAGTGTGCACCAGCCATTTTGGCATACCTCTAGCATGCTCATTTTCAGCCCTTTCCTCATCAAGTACATCATGTACATCTACATCAGTAATAGGCTGATCTGTAACATTTTCAAAAAACCCCATAGGTTGTACATTTGCCTCATTGGAACTTACATTCATATTTCCACCACTGAAAAGAGGCAACAAAGTGTCATAAATGTCCTGTGAGCTTACATTATTGTCTCTAGTACATGACAGAGCAAGGGCTGAACAGAATCTTCCACAAACACTACATCCCGTGAAACTAGAATACGCTTCGTTTGCAAATGATATAACATGTAACCTTTGATTTCAGCATTATAACCAACAAAAATACATTTGACAGCCTTATCATCCAATTTTTTGCGCTACACTTGTGGCACCAAAGCATATGTCAAACAGCCAAAAACACGCATGTGCTCAATAGAAGGCTTTCTATCATGCCATGCTTCATATGGAGTAATAGATCTTTTGTAGGACACCTGTTAAGTACATAAGTGGCACACATGATAGCCTCAAGCCAAAAAGAATGCGGCAAAGCTTGACTTTTGACCATACATCGTGCCATTTCCAACACTGACCTGTTTTTCCTCTCAGTAACACCATTTTGCTGAGGTGTATAAGGCACTGTACATTGGTGATTTATCCCATGACTAGCCAGAAATGCATTAAATTCATGAGACATATACTCCCCCCTCGATCGGAATGGAGGGTGCCCATAGTACATTTCGAGACATTTTCAACCATAGCCAAAAATTGTGTGAAGAACATAAAAACTTTGGACTTCTCTTTAAGCGGAAATACCCATGCATGCCTAGAGTAATCATCAATGAAAGTCACAAATTACAGGTAATTGCCCAAGGACGGAGTTTGCATGGGCCCACAAACATCACTATGCACAAGCTGCAACCTGCATGTGGCCCGAGCTGAACCATCCTTTGGAAACTTAGAACGCAACATCTTACCCAAAATACAGCCTTCACAAACATGTTTGACAGGTGCTTCAAGAGGCGGCAAAGAAGCAACCATATCAGATCTCTGCAAAAGCAGCAAACTAGCAAAATTCAAATGACCAAAACGTGCATGCCAAAGTTTTGCATCTGAAATAGCCCTTGAATTTGCAACAGCATTTGCAAAATTTTGTCCACACTTGTTATACAAAGTGAGCTTATACAGCCCACGACACAAAAGGCCTGATGCAACAATTTCATCACCAAAATTGAGATCATGAACTGTACATCTGTCATCCACAAATTTGACTACAAGTCCAAGTCTAGCAAGTGCGGATACAGACAAGAGATTCTTCTTGATCCCAGGTACATAAAGTGCATGAACAAGTGTGAAGGAAATGCCATTTGCAGCAGTAAGCACAATATTTCCAACTCTCTGAACTGGATAAGAGTCATTGTTGGCACAAGTGACTGAATTCCCATGAGGGACAGACTCGAGAGAGGTAAACAATTCACAATGTGAGGTAATGTGCTTTGTAGCACCACTGTCGAAATACCATACATGTGAATCTGCAGCAAACAACTGACAAGCATGCATCATGGACAGCAGGATTGTAAGTGCACTCTGCGCTAAAATCCCATTCTGCATCAACATCAGCATTACAGTCTCCTTTCACAGAAGACTCAACAATGGCTGCATTTGTAGTGGAACCAGCATTTGCAGTGGAACCACCCTCTTTCTTCTTCACCTCTTTGGCCTTCAACTTAGGACACGACTTGATCAAGTGATCATTAGCTTTACAATAATGGCACCGCATCTTCTTTTTGCCCTTATCACCAGAATTTCCAGACGAATTGCTGCCAGCAGAAGCATTAGGAACAGAATTTTTGCCACTCACAGCAGAACCATAAGAAGTGGTTGCATTGCTGTTACCACCCTGTCTTTGAGAAGCAATAAAAGCCTATTCAACTGCACGCTGTCTAGTCCTGTTTTTTCTGGAAAGTGACTCTTGCAACAGCAATGTGCATAATGCATCAAAACCTGACAACTTCTGGAGTTCCTTAGGTCATAAGTTTCCAAGTACTAGCAAAAGTCTAGTAAGAATCTGGTAAGGCATCAAGAACAGTTTGTACAAGGGAACTGTCTGAAATAACTTCACCTGCAGAAATAAGTTGCTCATTGATATCCTTGACACTAGCAAGGAAAGTGTCCATATCATCTTCCTCATGCATAATCTTCGTCTCCAGCTCTTTACGCAGCAAAGCAATTTTAGCTTCATTGCGGCTTGCATAAAGACCAGCCAAAATATCCCAAGCCTATTTTGCAGATTTTGCTGAACGGATGTGAGGAACAATGGTGCGCTTCACAAACAACACAATCAATGCATGAGCCTGCGCATCCTTAACATCCCAACGAGCTTGTTCTATCGTAGGCAAAATAACTCTAACAACAGCAATCCTTGCACCAAGACCTGCAACATCCTCAACATCGCCTACATCTTCAGAACCAGGACGTACATCAATTCCCTGCACAATGTTCTAGATGCCCTTTGACACAAGAACATGTTGCATCATATAAGCCCACATAGGGTAATTGTCCCCATCAAACCTGTCCTCAGCAGTAAACATCTTGAACACATTTGTGTTGTTGTTGTCAGCCATGGTAAATGTTGCACCTGATGTGAAAACTGCCCAAAAATAAGAGAAATAGAACGGGAACAGCACGTGCTATATAGGGTTGCATATAAACACACACAGCTTGGAGAAGACGAAGGAAGCTCAAGGCTCACAATAGAGAGAGTATTACTTAGTGTGCAATGGAAAGATAGATAGCCCTAGAGTGATGGGCATGTATACAATGCTCGGGGGAAAAAACCTCCTAAAGAGGAAAAAAATGCCCCGGTGGTCCTAGTATGTTCACACACATCACCACCACATGTATATGGTAACACTTAGCTGAATAAATGGTGTAGTATGTCAACTCCCAAAGGCCACACACCATATCTACAGTCATACACCATACTATGGTGGCTTCTCCAATCCATTTCCAAACAAGGGCTAAGAGAAATCTTAAGCCCACAAAAAACAAGGGTTCTAATGAGCCTAAGGGGAAGGACAATGTCCAAAACTCTCCTAAGGGCAATTCCAATAACAACAAAGCTAAGGAGAAGGGAGTTTACAAAGGCAAAAACAAACTCTCTCCTAAAGAGCTTGAGCGTTATCGCAAGGATAACCGTTGTTTCAAGTGCGGTGAGTAAGGGCATGCGTACCACGCTTGCCCCCAAAATAACACTCGCCATGAGCCTCCTAGAGCTACCTTGGTCAAAATCCAAGAAAAGGAAGCTCACCACAAAGGATCTCCTCTATGCCATGTTTGGGGAAAGGTAAGATAACATGATGCTTTTATTCTCTTTGATTCTGGTTCTACTCACAATTTCATATCCACAGATTTGGCCACCAAGCTAGGCATCCAAGCCTATGAGATGGGAGATTTCCTACTCGCAAATGGTGCTTTCAAGGGGCAAGAAGCTTCAGTCACTCCCTTAATCGGGAAATTGAGGCTCCATGTCCAAAGCTATGTGGACAAAGATGACTTCTTTATCTCTCCTCTCAAGCACGAGGATGTAATCCTAGGGGCACCATGGCTAGATTGCATGGCTGCCAATGTTAAATTCCCTGAAAGGAAAATCTACTTTAAGTACAGGGAAAAATATATATACATAGATGCCAAAGAGATGGGTAACACCATACCCATTGTACATACGCAAGCTTTCAATAATTCAATAAAGAGATCTATTTTCATGTACATGATTTTTGTTAAATATTCTCAAAGTGAACCTAATGCTTTAGCAAAAGAAATATAAACAATCACAAGAAATTACAGTTATCCAATTTTCTCAAGGGATTTCAAGATGTCTTTATTGATGACATCCCTTGTGAAATACCTCCTAAACAAGGCAATGATGACCATGCAATTGAACTTCTTCCAGGAAGTTCACCGCTTGATAAACCTCCTTATAGAGTTTCTCAAGCTCAACAAGAGGAGATTATACGGCAAGTGCATGAGTTAGTTGAGAAGGCCATGGTTAGGCCTAGTTCGTCTCCATTTTGTTCAACTGTGTTATTAGTGCAAAAGAAAGACGGCACATATTGCATGTGTGTCGACTATAGAGCACTAAATAGGATCACTATCAAGAATAGGTTTCCCGTTCCATGGATAGAAGACCTATTTGACAAGCTACAAGGGTCGACCTACTTCAGTAGGATTGATTTAAAAAGTGGCTACCATCAAATAAGGATAGTTGATCAAGAAATTGTAAAGACAGCATTTTGCACTACGTTTGGTCTTTACAAATACATTTTCATGCCTTTTGGTTTGACCAATGCACCAGCTACCTTCAATAGCTTGATGGAGAAGCTATTCAGGCCTTACCAAACCTTTAGTGGAGTGATCTTTGATGATATCATCATCTACTCTAATTCATTAGACGAACACAAGCAACACCTCCTGGTAATATTTCAAGTCTTAAGAGAGAATAAACTTTATGTTAATTGAAAGAAAAGTGAGTTTTTCTTACAAGAGATTCAGTATTTAGGTCACATTATCTCTCAGGATGGCATCCATATGGATCCATCAAAGTTACAGGTAATAAAAGGATAGCCTAAACCAAGGAATCTTCATGAACTAAGAAGCTTTATAGATATGTGTGCACACTAAAGATGCTTCATAGAAACATTCTCACAAATCGTGGGACCATGACATGACCTAACAAAGAAAAACGTTAGGTATACATGGTCTGCCAAGGAGAACAATGCTTTTGAAAATATTAAACAAAAGCTTATCTCTCAACCTGTGCTTACACTGCCGGATCTCTCAAAGCCATTTGAGATCCAATGTGATGCTTGTGGTGATTTCCTTGGAGCTGTATTGCTCCAAGAAGGGCACGCCATAGCCTACGAAAGTCGAAGGCTCGATCTTGTTGAGCAAGCTCTAGGCATATATGAAAAGGAACTCCTCGCACTATTTATTGGGGACTCCTTTCATTCTGCGGATGGATCACCAAAGCCTTAAGTACTTCATGACGCAGGCCAAGCTCTCCAACAAACAAATAAGGTGGGCAAATTTATTTTCGCAATTTCATTTTCATATTGCTCACATTGCTGGCAATCATAATCAAGTAGCCAATTCACTTTCAAGACGACCGAGAGTGAATGCGGTCTCCATTGCAACTCACAATGATCTATCTTCTATAATAGATGAGTACGCTATTGATCCCAATTTTAGAGATGTGATTTCAGCCCTTGCACTAGGGAAGAAAGAGGAACCATTTACCTTACAATATGGTTATCTTGTCTATGGCAATAGACTATGCATTACCAACTCACTACGTGAGAAAGTAATGTATGAATCTCAGGATCCTCCTTATGCGGGACATAGAGGGATTTAGTCTACCCTAAAAGGGATTGAAACATATTTCTATTGGCCTACCATGAAAGCAAACATACAAGAGTATGTTTCTGAATGTGTGGTATGCCAAAAAATGAAGTTTGATAGAGGGAAGCATCCTGGATTGCTTCAACCTTTTCCAATCTCTAATTCACCATGGGAGAGCATATCCATGGATTTTATCTTTGGATTGCCTAAGTCTATCCATGGGAATACAAAAATATGGACGATAGTAGACAGGTTCAGCAAAGAAGCTCATTTTTATACCTATCAAAAAGACTATCAAAGCCCATCAAATGGCAACCCTCTTCATATCACAAATCTTCAAGTACCATGGCTTGCCAATGTCCATAGTGTCTCGGATAGAGAACCTAGAATGACCAGTAATTTTTGAAAGGGTCTCTTTGAGAATTTAGGGACAAGGCTAAACTTCTCATTGGCCTATCACCCGCAAACGGATGGCCAAAGTGAAATAGCTAACCTAACAATTATTGATCTACTAAAAGCCTATGTAATGGAAGTAGATCAAAGGACCCAATGGGAGAAGTACTTACCCTTAGTGGAGTATGATTTCAATAACAATGTACATTCTTCCACGGGAAAAGCACCTTTTGAGGTAATTGAGGGAAGATCCAAAAGTCCCCTGCTACTTAAAGTACATGGGAAGATCTTCGTTGCAGATGAGTATAGCCAAAACCATCCATTTGTGGCCTATTACCCGCAAACGGATGGTTAAAGTGAAATAGCTAACCTAACAATTCTTGATCTACTAAAAGCCTATGTAACGGAAGTAGATCAAAGGTCCCAATGGGAGAAGTACTTACCCTTAGTGGAGTATGCTTACAATAACATTGTACATACTTCCATGAGAAAAAGCACCTTTTGCGTTAATTGAGGGAAGATCCAAAAGTCTCCTGCTACTTAAAGTACACGGGAAGATCTTCGCCTCTCATGAGTATAGCCGAAACCTACAAGAATCTTTCCAAAAGATTAAGGATGCTCTATCTCATAGCAAAGGCAAAAGGTTGTTGCTAATAAGCACAAAAGAGCCCAATCCTTTAAGGAAAAGGATTGGGTCTTACTTAAATTTCCCAAGGCTCGATTAAGGCACACGACAGGCAAGACTCCTACGGACACCAAAATTACTGTGCTAAGTTAGCAAAAAGGTACTATGGTCCCTTCCAGGTTCTTAGACCAATCAATGAGATGGCCTATCAACTCAAATTTCTGAGCCATTGGCTCATACACAATGCTTTGCATGTGAGCCTACTAAAGCCTTACAAAGAAGAGCCACCTCAAAAACCAACTATTGAAGACCCACCGGAGATCGAGGACCAAGAAGAGGTGTTGCAACCCGAGTCCATTTTTTGACATGAAGACAAGGTATTAAGAGGCGGTAAGACTATCCGATAGTATCTTATTAAGTTTAAGAATTATCCTTTTCAAGATGGTAGATGGATGCAAGGCATACAATTAAAGGATAACCTAAACCTTGTCAATGCTTACAATGCTTCCCTAGAGTAAGCAAATGTACAAATGTTTAAAATGAACAAAGCTTTTGTCTTATAAGACTCTCTTTTTCTTTATTGTGCACAAATGTTAAGTAGTATGCATGCTTAGAATCAAGTTTGTGGAGACGACGTCTTCCAAACACCAAGTAGACCTTGTCACTCTACTATGGAAGATTGATAGGACTAATGTGCACACATGCTTGCGGCACCTTAGGCTCTCAAGCACCAAATAGATTACTCATCCATTTTGGAACAATGTCGTAGGGTAAGATAGCGATCTTCTACCCGCTAGAAAAAGGACTAATGAATAGGCTTTATTTTCTCTACCCCATAGTCGAGGACGACTATGATTTCAAGAGAGAGGTAACGTCATAACAACTAACATCTAATTCTCCTAAATGATTTTCTCATTTTAAATTGATCATTTAATATGGAGAAGTGCCAGGGGATAAAAAGCTAGAATATTGGTTAAGCTGGCAGACCGGCCATAGTAGGGATCCAAAGGAGGGAAAATAGAAATTCAAAGGGGGGGCCATCTGCAAAAGAGCTATGTGCAACAATGGGATTCAAAGACCCTAAGGTTCAGCCCATTAAGACTTCCAAAATGCTAAGGTTCCAAAATTCAAAGGTAAGTCCAAATGGTCTGTAATGGAAATGGCCTATGAACTTTGAGAGTAGCGGAATTAGAAAATTAGGTGAAGCATTTTTGAGAGATCACTTTGTGAGCATAGCGGGTGAATTTAATTGATGGTAGCAACATAAGCATGGTACTTAGTTAGCTTGGCATGAACAATACTTTTGCAAGAGAGAGAGTTTAGAGAACATGACAATAGTTGAGGACCGGATTCATATGGAGCTGGTCCCCCCTCGAATAGGCATTTGTATTATAGTTTCTCCCATCAAGAAATACTTCGTACAATACAATCTTTGTGTTCCTTGTGACCTATATGATGTAATGAAGATGGAAAGCTTCATGCATCACAAGAATAACATAAACTTGTAGAAAGAATTAACTATCCCAAGGTCTCGAACACCTTTGAAGGTGGAGAGAGCTATCAGGGAATGAGGGTAGGGAAGAGGAAGAAGACACATTCCATAGGAGAAAGAAATAGTTCCTCACTTATCATTACTCTTCTTGCTAGCATACATAATAGCATAGTAATGGAGATGGAGAAGATGGCAAGCTTAAGCATTCAAGCATGGATCTTGGTTGGATTTGCATTCAATAGCCAAGAGTGTTGATGTAGGCTCTCACTTCTCACAAGCTTGGAGAAGGAGGTGGTGTTCCTCAACTTTCACAAACTGAGAATGCCCTTCCAAATGAGTGTGTGTGTGGAGTATATCCCCCTAGCACCCCCCTCCTTGCTTTCAGCGAGTGGTAGCTTTTCCACATGCTTCAATCTCATTGGACCCCTCTCCCCCTAGCCAATCGCATGCAACATGAAGTCAAGTACATGTGTAGTCTTTTGACCAGTGTCCTCCTTACCCATTAGAGAGAGAGAGAGAGCTTGAAAATATCTAGATATTTGTTGAATGGAAGTAGAAGCTCATTGGACCCCTCTTTAGCCCAACCAATAACATTCAAGCACCCCGTGTGGTTAATCTTAGTGAGAGTCTGACATGTGTCCCATGTGCCCTTTTAGAAAAGGGGTGTCCCTTGGGTGAGTGGAAGGTTAGGTCAAATATTCCCCTAACTTTGGGACTTTTATGCATAGGAAGCTTCTCAAGCAACTTCCTCATTGAGTGTGTAGGGTCTCTTTTTGACTCAAGCATCTTACCCCCCATGCATAGGAAGCTTCTCAAGCAACATCCTCATTAAGTGTGTAGGGTCTCCTTTTGATTCAAGCATCTTACCTCCCATGCATAGGAAGCTTCTCAAGCAACTTCCGCATTAAGTATGACCAGTACCTCAAGTATCTTAGTCATCAAGCATGAAAAGCACCTTAGGTGGAGTTCCCACCTCAAGGTCAGCCCTAGCTTTCCTAAGGTCGAAGGCAAGTTTAGGTCGGGTTCCCACCTCAAGCACACCCCTAGCTTGCTTAAGGTCAAAGACAAGTTTAGGTCGGGTCCCACCTCAAGCTCAACCCTAGCTTGCTTAAGGTCAAAGTACTTTTAACACTAACCATTGGAGGTCTTTAATGAAGCTAATCTCAAGGTCTTTTAAACTTCATTAGTTAACCTTGCTCTTTGACATACCATCTCTCATTTGGGCCCCTTTACCATTGGCCCCGTGTTAAGATAGATCCGTAAGCACATGTCTATATTCTAACCCTTGTTCCCATTATTATCCCATATTAAATGATCATTTTAATATGAGAAAATCATTTGGGTTGGTTAGATGGATGTTAACCAAATCATTTTTGGAAAGGTCTCGTCGAAAATCTAGGTACAAGACACGATGGATGTTGGCAATCCATGGTGTTTGAAAATCTGTGATATGAAGAGAGTTGCCGTTTGGTGTGCCTTAATAGTCTTCTTGACAGGGATAAAGTGTGCTTGCTTGCTAAACCTGTCGACTATTGTCCATATTCCCGTATTCCCATGGATAGATTTTGGTAATCCAAAGATAAAATCCATGGATATACTCTCCCATGGTGAATTAGGAATTGACAATGGCTGGAGTAATCTAGGTTACTTCCCTCTATCATACTTGGTCTTTTGGCATACTACACATTTTGAAAAATACTCTTGTATGTCCACTTTCATGGTATGCCAATAAAAGTACGTCTCTACTCCTCAAAGAATAGCTTGAATGCCTCTATGCCCCGCATAGGGAGGAGCATGGGATTCATACATGACTTTCTTACGAAGGGAGTGGGTAACACATAGCCTATTGCCATGGAGAAGATAACCATCCTGCAAGGTGAATGGTTCTTCTTTCTTCCCCAAAGCAGGGCTGACATTATGTCTTTAAAGTCAGGGTCAGTAGAATACTCATCCATCATAGAAGATAGATCATTGTGAGTTGCTATTGACACAGCATTAACTTTTGGTCATCGTGAAACTGCATCAGCCACTTGATTGTGCTTACCAGCAATGTGTAAATTACATTGTGAAAGAAAATTTACCCACCTCATTTGTTTGTTGGAAAGCTTTGTTTGCGTCATGAAGTACTTGAGACTTTGATTGTCTGTTCGTAAGATGAAAAGAGTCCCCAATAGATAGTGCTTCCATGTGTCTAGGGCATGTAGAACAGCTAACAGCTCTTTCTGATAAATGCCTAAGACCCGTTCATCCGTGTTGAGCCTTCGGCTCTCATATGCTATGGCATGCCCTTCTTGAAGCAAGACTGCTCCAAGGCAATCACCACAAGCATCACATTGGACCTCAAATGGCTTTGAGAGATCCATAAGCATAAGGATTGGTTGGGAGATAAGCTTCTCTTTGAGCTTGTTAAAAGCACTTTGCTCCTTAGCGGTCCATGAATACTTAAATTTTTTCTTCGTTAAGTCATGTAATGGTCCTACTATTTGAGAGAATTTTTCTATGAAGCGTCTATAGTATGCACACATACTAGTAAAGCTTCTTAGTTCATGTAGATCCCTTGGATTAGGCCATGCTTTTATTACCTCCAACTTTGATGGATCCATACGGATACCATCTTGAGAGATAACATGACCTAAGTATTGAATCTCTTGAAGGAAAAATTCACTTTTCTTTTGATTGAGAAAAATCTTATTCTCCCTTAATGATTGAAAAATCACTTGGAGATGTTGCTTGTGTTCCTCCAAGGAATTGGAGTAAATGATGATATCATCAAAGAACACTCCAGTGAATTTGTAGTAGGGTCTAAAAATTTTCTCCATTAATCGATTGAATGTAGTTGGTGCATTAGTCAAGCCAAAAGGCATGACTAGATATTCATAAAGGTCAAACGTTGTACGAAACACGGTCTTTAGGATATCTTCATTCACTATCCTTATTTGATGGTAGCCACTTTTAAGGTCAATCCTCTTGAAGTAGGTAGATCCTTATCAAACAGATCTTCTACCCAAGGTACGAGAAATCTGTTTTTGATAGTGATATGGTTTAGTGCGCGATAGTCCACACACATGCGGTATGTACCATCTTTCTTTTGCACTAAAAGGACTGGAGAGCAAAAGGGAGAGGAGCTAGGCCTCTCAATTCCTTTGTCTACCAATTCTTGTACTTGCCTCATGATCTCCTCTTGTTGAGCTTGTGAAACTCGATAAAGAGGTTTGCTAGGTGGTGAGCTTCTTGATAGGAGCTCAATTTGATGGTCATCATCCCCTCGTTTTGGAGGTAAGTCCATAGGGATATCATCAATGAACACATCTTGGAATCCTTTTAGAAAGTTAGACAAGTCTAACTCTTCTTGATTCCTACCATTCACCTTTGATGAAACATTAGGACCTTTTAGGGATTCTTTGACAAAAATCATGTACGCATAAATTGAGCTTTTCATTGATTTATCAAGGGCGAGAGGATTTACAAGTGGTATAGTATGACCATACTCATTAGCATCTATATACATATTCTTTCCCCTATAGGTGAAGTAGATTCTCCTTTTAGGGAACTTCATGTTGTTGGCAACCATGCGGCTGAACCATGGTATCCCTAGGATAGCATCCTCATGTTGGAGAGGAGAGATAAAGAAGTCTTATTTGTCGACATAGCTTTGTACATGAAGCCTCAACTTCCCAATCAAGGGAGTAACGGAGGCTTGCTATCCCTTGAAAGTGGCATCGGCAGTTACAACATCTCCCATCTCAAAATCTTGAATGCCCAAATTGGTGGCCAACTCCATTGATATGAAGTTGAGAGTAGAACCAGGGTCAAACAAGATGAAGTCATCATGCTCCCTTACCTTTCACCAAGCATAGGAGAGAGGTGATCCTTTGCAATGAGTATCCTCTTTTGGAGCTTCGATAGTGGAAGCTCTAGGAGTCTCATTGCGAGCATTTCTTTTGGGGCAAGAACGATAGCCATGTCCTTGCTCCCCACACTTAAAACATTTGTGATCCTTGCAAAACGTTTCAAGCTCTTCAGGAGAGACTTTATTTTTACCTTTGTAAACTTCTTTCTCCTTGGACCGATTGTTGTTGTTGTTGTTGGAATGACTGTGGGGAAAATTTTGGGCATTAATTTTTCCCTTTGCATCACTTTTGTCTTTATTTTCCATGGGTTCGACATTCCGTCTAACCCCTTGTTGGAAATTGCTGCGTGAAGCAACCATGGTATGGTGGATTACTTCGCTGATAGAGTCAGGCCGTTAAGAGTTGACATACTCGGCCATCTCTTCAGGTAATCCTGCACAGAATTGTTGTTTTTGCTCAGCAAAGTCCATCTTTTGAAAGACACTAGCCTTGAGATGTAAATCCCAAAACATGTCCACATATTTGTGGATAGACTCATGAGAGAGAAGCCTTAAAATCCGCCATTCGGTGAGCACTTTTTCCTTTGCATCTCTTCCAAGGAATTGCTTCATGATGGAAACTCGTAGAGTTTTCCATGTCTTTGGGGCTTCGCCATTGCCACGAAGGCTAGCCCACCATTGACGAGCCGATTTTTGGAAGTGCATAGCTACATGGCGTAGCTTGGAGGACTCCATGAAGCCCTCGTCTCCAAAGGCCGCATCAAATTTTTGGATGAAGGCCAATACTTTGTCGGTAGCACCAAATGTTCCATCATAGGTGAGAAAATAAATACTCTTTCCTCCCTCTTTGAACTTCCTGAGCTTTTGTGACCTTCGCTATGCAGGGAAAGATTTGCGATGTCCTCCCCTCTTATATTCTCTAGGGGAATAGCCATAGCTTTCATCAGTAGAGGAGCAAGGTGAAGAAGAAGGAGAAGAGTGTGACCTCTTTCTTGCCCTTTTCTTCCTTGGTTTCCTCTCTTTCCTTTTGGAGTGACGAGGAGAAGGACTATGGGTTAACCGTTTCCTCTTGGGAGGAGTTGGCGATCTTTTAGTCCGCCTTCTTCGTGGAGCCACATCTTCAGAGGAATTTAGGGATTCATTGCTCTCTTGATCTTTGGATTCCTCCTCTCGTATGGGAGAGAGTCTTCTTTTGGGGGTCTCTTCAAGAGGCCTCGTAAGCTCTCTCTCCTCTTAGAGAGGAAAGGAAATCCCATAAGCACGAAGTCGTTGAGTAACTTCGGCTTGCAAAGTGGGGTTGCCCATAGCTTGTTGCAACCTAGTGACAAGATAATTAACAAACATTGGAGCATATCATTGGCACCTTCATGTGCAAAATCAAAGTCTTTCAATGTTCATTCTACTCTCTTGGTTATTTTCAGCCATGTTAATTAAACTTATATGTTTACTTAGTGGATGCTTTGGCAATTCAAAACCTTAGATGCTACTCCTCTTAGCCTTTGAAAATAGGCACTTTAAGTATCTACACCCATGGATCGAATTGGTTAATTATAGAGAGTAGTGGAGTGAGTCTAACATAGCGAAGTTGCCAAGGGATTGTTCCTTTCGGACTTCTTATAGCTCAATAATGGTAAAGCCGTAGGCAAGTCTAAAAAGACTCCATTATTAAGACCAAACCTCCCGAGGTGTGCACCATATCCCACATAGTGGGCTCAACAAAATCGATAATAGATCCCACACCCACTTACCCTAATATAATTAACAAGAGCAACCATTAATAGGCTACTTAAGGACCTCTCTTCTTAAGCAAGAAAAGAGAAACAAAATGCTCTGATACCAATGTAATGGAAATGACCAATGAACTTTGAGAGTAGCGGAATTAGAAAATTAGGTGAAGCATTTTTGAGAGATTAGCGGGTGAATTTAATTGATGGTAGAAACATAAACATGGTGCTTAGTTAGTTTGGCATGAACAATACTTTTGCAAGACAGAGAGTTCAAAGAACATGACAATAGTTGAGGACCGGATTCATATGGATCCGGTCCCCCCTCGAATAGGCATTTGTATTATAGTTTCTTTCATCAAGAGAGACTTGGTACAATACAATCTTTGTGTTCCTTGTGACTTACGTGATGCAATGAACATGGAAAGCTTCATGCATCACAAAAATAACATTAACTTGTAGAAAGCATTAACTATCCCAAGCCTCAGTCCCAAGGCCTTAAAAACCTTCGAAGGTGGAGAGAGCTAGGGGGAAGGAGGGTAGGGAAGAGGAAAAAGAAACATTCCATAGGAGAAAGAAATAGTTCCTCACTTATCATTGCTCTTCTTGCTAGCATACATAATAGCATAGTAATGGAGATGGATAAGATGGCAAGCTTAAGCATTGAAGCATGGCTCTTGGATGTATTTGCATTCCATAGCCAAGAGTGTTGATGTAGGCTCTCACTTCTCACAAGCTTGGAGAAGGAGGTGGTGTTCCTCAACTTTCACAAACTGAGAATGCCCTTCCAAATGAGTGTGTGTGTGTGGAGTATATCCCCCTAGCACCCCCCTCCTTGCTTTCAGCGAGTGGTAGATTTTCCACATGCTTCAATCTCATTGGACCCCTCTCCCCCTAGCCAATCGCATGCAACATGAAGTCAAGTACATGTGTAGTCTGTTGACCAGTGTCCTCCTTACCCATTAGAGAGAGAGAGAGCTTGAAAATATCTAGATATTTGTTGGATGGAAGTAGAAGCTCATTGAACCCCTCTTTAGCCTAACCAATAGTATTCAAGCACCCCATGTGGTTAAGCTTAGTGAGAGTCTGACATGTGTCCCATGTGCCCTTTTAGAAAAGGGCTGCCCCTTGGGTGAGTGGAAGGTTAGGTCAAAGATTCCCCTAACTTTGGGACTTTTATGCATAGGAAGCTTCTCAAGAAACTTCCTCATTAAGTGTGTAGGGTCTCTTTTTGACTCAAGCATCTTACCCCCCATGCATAGGAAGCTTCTCAAGAAACTTCCTCATTAAGTGTGTAGGGTCTCTTTTTGACTCAAGATCTTACCCCCCATGCATAGGAAGCTTCTCAAGCAACTTCCTCATTAAGTATGACAAGTACCTTAATCATCAAGCATGACAAGCACCTTAGGTGGAGTTCCCACCTCAAGCTCAGCCCTAGCTCACCTTAGGTCAAAGGCAAGTTTAGGTCGGGTTCCCACCTCAAGCACAGACCTAGCTTGCTTAAGTTCAAAGACAAGTTTAGGTCGGGTTCCCACCTCAAGCTCAACCCTAGCTTGCTTAAGGTCAAAGGACTTTTAACACTAACCATTGGAGGTCTTTAATGAAGCTAACCCTAAGGTCTTTTAAGCTTCATTAGTTAACCTTGCTCTTTGACAGACCATCTCTCATTTTGGCCCCTTTACCATTGGCCCCGTGTTGAGATAGATCCGTAAGCACACGTCTATATTCTAGCACTTGTTCCCATTTATTATCCCATATTAAATGATGAGTTTAATATGAGAAAATCATTTGGGTTGGTTAGATATTAGATATTTAATTACATGGTCAAGCTTAGTGAAATTGGATGCTTTGTGAGTGTACAGAAAAGTCTTCAAGACTCCTACATAGGAGGGGGCGATCCCTGTAAGTAGGGGATGAAAGAGAAACACACACACACACACATTCATAAAAATCCCTTTACACAAAGGGCATAGTGGACACATGTCAGCTCCCTAGCCCAGTTGCCCCCAAGGTGTACTCAAATCCTATTGGATGGCCATAGAGGTGGACCAATGAGAATTAGGCTAGAGTAAATCTAGTTTAATTCATTCAAAAACATTTGATAAAAGAACAAATAAGAATTAATCCCTCTAGAAGACTATTGGCCAGTCTCCCAAGGGGTCCAATGAGCTTTCAATAGCCCCATGGCTTGCCTGATTCCTATTGGCCAGAAGAAAAAGGGGTACAATGAGAGTTTAGTTGCATTATTTAATTACCTAAAGCTCTCACAAAAGGGCAAAGGGGGACACATGTCACAAGGTTATCACTTATGCCTCTTAATTATGATTGGCTAAGGTTTGCAAGGTCCAACGGGAAGCCAACAAGAGGATTTAGCAAGAAGGGTCGACCAAGATGAGAGAAAGGGCTGATTTGTGAAGGCATTATCACACACACACTCACACAATCTCATGTGTGGAGCAAGAAGACTCTCTCTCTCCTTCTCAAGCTTTAATGGAAAGCTCATCATCTACTCCAAGCTTGTGAGAAGGGAGGCCTACACCAATAACTCTTGCCTTTGTGATGCAAATCCAACCAAGAGCCAAGCTTCAATGCATGCTCATCTTCTCTACCATGCTAATTACTAAGCTATGCTAAGCTATTATGAGTGATTAGGTGAGGAGATATACTTCTTTCTCGTAAGACTACTCCTTCTTCTTTTCAATCTACTCTGATACGCCGCTAGCTCTCACCATCTTCAAAGGTGTGTGAGGTCTTGGGTCTGAGACTGTGAGGTAATTGATGTTGTGTTTTATTAGTGCTTGAAGCTTCCATCTTCATCACACTAGCTATTTATTTAAGGAACACAAAGAATTTTATTGTAAAATGTCTCCCTTGATGGGGGAAACCTATAATATAAAGCCTTTTGGAGGGGGGACTGGCTGGAGGGGGGACCGGCTCCATGTAAATCCGGTCCTCAACTATTTTCAATAGCTTAATTTCTATCTCTTTTGAAGTATTGTTCATGCCTATCTAACTAGGTGTTATGCTTTTTGTTGCTCTCTCCATCCAAGCACTCTTGCTATGCTCATTAGGAATTTATTCTAATGAAATGCTCAGTATGTCTATGCTATTTTCCGCTACACACAAGTAACCCTCCCGTTATACCCTTGCATAGTGTCAATGAGAGAAGATGCTTGCAGACAAGTGTATCAAGAAATAGGAGTGGCCACATGTGTGTCTCCCTTGAATAGGTGATGTGCCTCTCTCTCTCTCTCTCTCTCTCTCTCTCTCTCTCTCTCTCTCTCTCTCTCTCTCTCTCTCTCTCTCTCTCTCTCTCTCTCTCTCACACACACACACACACACACACACACACACACACACACACACACACACCCAAGCCCTTAAGAACCTTTTGGCACCTGTCCTTTTGTAGCCAAAATAGCCTTCAATTTCTTGATGTATCTACAAAGGACATCTCTTTTTCATTAAGATGCACACCAAAAGTAATAACCTCTAAAATTTGCAATTTTAGAGCATTTTTTGACTATCTTTACCTGCTTTATTTCTCATTAACGCAGTTTGAGACCCGTTTATCTAGACTCTTAATGGCGAAGCTTAGGCAAACCTTCTCCAAACACTTCTCACAAGGAGTCGTCCTGCTAGCATAGCTTAAATAACACACACACACACACACACACACACACACAAAATCATACGGTCTAGTCGTGTTGTGTAAAGGGATTTTGGTAATAGTGCGTACTTCTAACTAGCCTCGGATGTAATCTTTTGATCCTCAAGGCTTGGCATGAGCTTGAGACTGATTTGTTTTTTTTGTTATTGTAATACAATCACTCATAATTGTGAGTTTTGCAAAAAAAAACAAAAAAACAAAAACACACACACACACAATGTTTAACATTACCAAAATAAATATTTGAGTGAAAAATACTATCAAATGATTTTAAAGAGAGAGAGAGAGAGAGAGAGAGAGAGAGAGAGGAGAAGAAGAAGCAGAAGCAGAAGAAGAAGAAGAAGACAAGAGGCCTAAAAAATATAGTTAATGAGTCTCGATTCTTGAATGCAAGTGCTTACATGCTCGCATACTTTCGCAAGGAGGGAGAGGGTGGAATTTTTAATCTTCTGGAAACAATCACAATGATGGCAAAGTTTTGGGGGGGTTGGGGCGGGGAGAGAGAGAGAGAGAGAGAGAGAGAGAGAGAGAGAGAGAGAGGGAGAGTCATCATCCTTAAACATTAGATTGACCTATGGGACCAAATACAACATATAGCATGCTTGAAGACTATGGATATAATGGTGGCAACCAAAATATAAAATCCATGAAGTTTATGGGAGAAAGAAATGCAGACAATGATCTAGGCTAAAATAAAAGACAAGAAATTCCATGTGATCAAAATTTGAGCACTCAAGTAGGGTATGATATTCATACTCTCAAATTCTAAAGGGACATGATGTGTATACAAGAAGAGGCTCTCCTACATGGCCTTAATGTCCAGTCTCACATTAAAGGAAGCAAGAGCTAAGCCAAATGGTTGGTATGATATAGATTGTGTGTAATAGGCTCAAGCATGTAAATGGTTGAATACAATCTGCTCTCTCAACAAGGAACATGATTTTATAATTTGGGGAGAGAGGGAGATAGAGATCAATGACATGCATGGTTTTAGGTAACAACCTCAATTTTGTGCCACGTCCTTCAGTTTAACATAATGGTCAAAACTCTTGTAAAAATAAACAATTGAGTGACCTTATTTTTCTTTCATTTCTATCACATTTCATCTGTCAAACTATGAATCCAAGTTTGAGTGAAAAGCTTGGAAATGGTCTATGACCAGACATTTTGTGAAACCACAAACTAAGCATTTGTACCTCACCCTTATGGTATCAAAGGATTGGTTCTCCCCACTTAACAAGCGGTGGGGCAAAAACTGGTCAGGGTCAAGATAGGAGACAATTGAAGAAAACATATGGAGCCCTCAATGGCCGCATGGGATAAGGGTTTCTTATGGATGGTGCTATAGGGAGCCATGGTGACTAGAGTGAATTTTCTTGCTAGAGGAATTAGTCCAGATAGATGCGTGCAATGCTAAATGACTTGTGAAGATCTCCCTCACCTTTTCAATAAGTGCTCAACAATCTGTGGTCTTGCAGATAAGATTTTCAAATGGGTCCAAAAGACCTGGAAAATAGGGTTCTTTAAGAACGATCTCTTCTTGGAAGGGAAGGTGTTTAACAGCCATGCACTACTCATCACAACACAAATCGTGAGCCATTGCTACTTCAAAACATTTGGAAAAGAAGGAACCGTTGGATTTTTTAGAACTCCATGGAAGTAGCTAAGTTCACGGAGATAGTCCAAGAAAGTAGATAACGATCATAGCCATTGAAAAAACAAACAAACTTTGAAGAGTAAAACATGACCTGGGGTGCCACAACGGACTCTCATAGGTGAAAGTCCGTTGTGTGGGCTCAACTTTGTCATGGGGTGGCTCCCCCTTCAGCCAATGTATCTATGAACCCATTGAAGTTTTCATGGCTTGTCACGATTATGTCAAGAATCTATAATTTTTTGGATCGACCAATATAATCTACTCACCATTGTGATCTTTGCAAACAAAAAAAACTGACAGGTGCACTTTTCACATTATCATTTGAAAACAAAATAAAATTAAACATACATTATTTTATCCATTATACATACATAATCACGAATCGTTTATATATTAGGAAAGGCTCCACTTAAATAATACTAGTATGTGACCTGCGCGTTGCTGTGACGAAGATCGTCTCTATTCTCATATGGCTATCTTCTCTTCCAAGTGGAACACTATCAATACTCTCTTCCTACATGTATAGTCTATTGCATTTCTAAAAATGATGCATGGCACAACATCTTGATAGATGTTGCAAGGCATTCTTTAAATCCAAGCTTGGGAGATTTTCATAGACATTATTTTTCATGAGGTTCTATCCCTTGTTCAAATAACTTAGAATTCCTCTAAATCTATTGGGGTGGGTAGAGAGAGAGAGAGAGAGAGAGTCCTCCTTTTGATCTATCTTGATCTAGCAATACTACCAAGCTTGATTATAGAGATTAGATAAGTTAGCATGGTGTGAAGAGATGAAAGCTGAGAGAAGTCCATGTAATAATTTATTTATTTTTGAAAATGGATTCGGTTCTAGAACTGGCTTCATTGATAGAACACAATTGGATTCAATGCCTCTCTTCCACTCTCTTACTTGCTTCTATCCTTGCCTTTTTCTTATGAGCAAGACATGATTGTAGTGTACATCATGATTGCCTTTATAATAAAAAGGACATATTTCCCTTGGTCTACCTAGGATTGACAAAAGTGCTACCAAGTCCATAAGTACAAACTGGGCAAGCTAGCAAGATTTTAAAGATGAAGGCCCACTACAAGAGGTACTTCAAATTAGCGACGCCCGCAGTGCGACGCTCAAAAGTGAAAATTCACGGCATCTCTATCAGTGTAGTTATGAGCGTCGCTAGTTTATGTGTAACATAGCAACAACCATAGCGACGCCCATAGCGGCATGGACAATGGTAAAAAATAAATCGAGAGCGCCCGAAAACTCAAATCTCATATCTGAATTTTCGGCGCTCAAGAAAAAAGATAACTCACGCTCTCCCTCTCTCTCTCTCTCTCTCTCTCTCCTCCACACACACACACACACAAGGAGAGGAAGGAGAGCCAGGTATGCTCCTTCCCTCTCCTCTCTCTCATGTTCCCTTCCCCTCTTTCTCTCTCTCTCCCTCTCTCTCTCTCTCTCACTCACACACACACACACATTGTGTTTTTGAGAGAAATAAAGAGAGAGAGAGAGAGAGAGAGAGAGAGAGAGAGAGAGAGAGCACATGCATAAACAAAACACACACACACACACACACACACACACACATGCATAAATAAATAATGCATACACACACACATTGAGAGAGGAAAAGAGAGAGAGAGAGAGAGAGAGAGAGAGAGAGGAGAAAACAAAGAGAAAGAGAGAGAATAAAAAACCAAAGAGAGAGAGAGGGGGGGGGAATACGAAAGGGAGAGGTAAGGAGAGAAAACAAAGAGAGAAAGAGATTAGGTTAAAATTTAAATTAGATTAGGTTAGATTACATTTAGATTTTTGTTTATATTGAGTTTAAGATTAGGTTAGATTTAGATTTATGTTAAATTAGATTTAAGTTTATTTTGAGTTAGATTTACGTTACATTAGATTTAGGTTTATTTACGTTAGATTTAGATTTACGTTAGATTGGATTACATTTAGGTTTATTTTGAGTTTAAGATTAGGTTAGATTTGATTTACATTAGATTAGATTTAGGTTTATTTATGTTAGATTAGATTAGATTTAAGTTTATTTTGAGTTAGATTTACATTAGATTAGATTTAGGTTTATTTACGTTAGATTAAATTTACGTTAGATTTAGATTTGCGTTAGATTAGATTAGATTTAAGTTTATTTTGAGTTTAAGATTTAATTAGAATTAGATTTATGTTCAATGGACTAGCTTGTTTTAGATTTAGGTTAGATTTCAGTGCATGTCAATGAAGGTGCGCTTTGCCCAAAGAGCAAACACTAGTTACACAACAATATGTATATTCCCATCAAAATCTGACTCCTATTAACTCACACACTAACCATATTCACGAATCTACCTTCGAGATTACGGTAAAAAAATTAGATTTAGACGAACGGTGATCCCTCTCTTGCTCTCTACGGATACGACCTTAAGTTGGAAAGCTTTCAACGGCATGATACTTAGATTGGAGTCCAACATGTAATGTGCTAAGTAATCCCTCGAACAAAGATCTACTGTGAAAAGATGTTAAGATGCTGTGAAATGCTACAGCTAGAGAAGAGGCAAAGGGGTTTTGTCCACTACATGCATTATCATGTATAGGTGGGTGTGTAGATTTCTTGTACCCACAAATATAGGAATTGACCAATAAAGACGAGATTATAACCTGGTGGTTCTGATATCCGTGCACCTCTAGACCAAGGTGTGTGGGGATTGGACATGACTAGAGAATGTGAGGTAGTTTACAGTGTGAACAAAGAGAGAGAGAGAGAGAGAGAGAGAGAGAGAGAGAGAGAGAGATAAGATGGAGGATGCCAATAGAAGATTAAATTTTTTGTCCATGTTATAAGGTTTTTACCCTCATTATGAGTAGTGACAAGGATGTGGGGCTGTCCAACCGAAACACCTATCTCTCAACGAGGATCTTAAGTCCTTGTAATCAATGCAAGCATGCTGTGCAACGGACAAGAGGCATTTCTTTGCAACACGTTCGCGAATTTGGCGAGCTCGATCCATCTATTATAGATCAAGTTGTTGCCAATTATAACTCGTCGGACTCTGATGCTGGCCAATAGGCAGCAATCTTGCAACCCAATAGACGTGTTCGCAGGCGCTTTGGTCAAGCAGCATATGTGAGGCCACAAGATGTAGCCTCTGATAGCTCGGGGGATGATCATGCAGACCACATTCCCAACGAGGCAATGTTTGAGCCCGAGATCGATGAAATGATCGAGATGATCATGGATTCAAAAAGGCTTATCTATGATGATATGAAAAGTGAAGCCGATACGCCATTGTATGATGGAGCACGTGTGTCTAGATTGAAGGGGCTTCTGGTTCTTCTCAACATGCAGACAAAGTTTGGATGGAGTGACACTAGCATCACAACACTTTTCAGGTGATCTATTACAATATGTTTACTTTAATAAAAAAAACTCTAGATGTATAATGATCTGATAGATTTTTACACAATTGTACCGTTATTTTTTTGTTTAGATTGCTCAAAGAGCACATACTGCGAGCAGCTGATAATGTGATGCCAGATTCCAGAGAGGAAGCAAGGAAGATCTTGCGAAACTTGGGGATGGATTACAATTTGATCCACGCTTGTCCTAACGACTGCATTCTTTTCAGAGGGGAATACATAGACATGGAGAGGTGTCCGAAATGTGATTCTGAGAGATATTGAGTAGATCTCCAGGGAACAAAAATTCCACAAAAGGTTTTGCGACATTTTCCTTTGCTTCCTCGCATCAAGCATTTCTTCGAATGTAAGTCCATGGCCGCCCTAGCATCATGGCATGAGGAGAATAAATCTTCGGATTGGCATAGAAGTGGTGGATATGAGCCGACACACAAGTCAACGGAATGCTTTGATCAGAGGCATTCTAATGTGGACCATGCATGACTATCCCGGACTAACAGAATGCTCATGTGATTTACACTTAAACTCAAACACTGTAAATCTTGGTTTTTCTCAAGCTTATCTATTATCATGTGTATACATGCAGGGCTTCAAACAAGCGGATACAGAGCATGTGTCACATGTGGACCTAGACTGAATGCACGTCGGGCGCCCTCATTGAAGAAGAAAATCTACGAAGGTCATCAAGCATATCTTCCAGAGAATCATGTGTCACACGCAACGGCTTTTTGGGAAGAGAGCCATCAAGGATGTCTTCACAAGCATGGTTAGAGTAGAAGGAGATGTGTGATGACAGTTTGCCCCCAGGGATGAAGAGACTCTCTCTATGGTACGAGTTACCATATTGGCCCCAACTCATGATCAATCACTTGCTCGATCCAATGCACATATTCAAGAATGTGGGTAATCTTCTATGGGACCATCTAACCGGCAAGAAAGATACTTTGGGAGCCAGGGTTGACATTAGAAATGTGGATCGTATGGAGAAATATTGGCTGCAAACAGCATCCGATGGATCGATAAAACTCTCTAAAGCGCCATGGATTTTCAATGGAGCCCAAGAAGGCAAAGTGAAAGAGACCATTCGATCTCTGTGGACCCCCACAGAGATCAAATAAAACTCCCTAAAGCGCCATGGATTTTCAATGGAGCCCAAGAAGGCAAAGTGAAAGAGACCATTCGATCTCTATGGACCCCCACAGAGATCGAATAAAACTCCCTAAAGCGCCATGGATTTTCAATGGAGCCCAAGAAGGCAAAGTGAAAGAGACCATTCGATCTCTGTGGACCCCCACTGGTGTAATGCACTCGCTCCAAACATGTTTTACTAAAGAAAGAAAGCTTACCGGTTTGAAGTCACACAACTGGCATAAAATGTTTCAGGCATGTTCATAGTGGAATATATCATAGTGGGAATTGTGTAACAAATTTGTGTGTGGACTTTAATATCATTGCTGCATGTGTTTTGCAGTTTATTTTACCGGTGGCCATTGAGGGATGTTTGTCTCTTGACGTCCGTAACACAATCTACAAACTTGCGAAGTTGGTGCAATGAATCTCACAAAAGGAGATCAACGTAGACTCCATACCATTTTCCAAACTAAACGCTGTGGAGGTTGTGTGCATGAGAAACACTTTCCTACTACCATGCTAACCATTCAGGTGCATCTACTTGTTCACATAGTTGATGAGGTGGAAATAGCTGGCACAGTACATTCCAGATGGATGTTCTTTTTAGAACGTTTTATGAAAACGCTCAAGGGATATGTGCATCAGAAGGCACGTCCGGAGAGTAGCATGGCCTACTACCATGCTAACCATTCAGGTGCATCTACTTGTTCACATAGTTGATGAGGTGGAAATAGCTGGCATAGTACATTCCAGATGGATGTTCTTTTTAGAACGTTTCATGAAAACGCTCAAGGGATATGTGCGTCAGAAGGCACGTCCGGAGGGTAGCATGGCAGAAGGTTGACTGGTATCAGAGTCCCTAGTGTACATTGGAGAGTGGCTACATTGGATAGAGAGCCAGGGACACGCTATGGCGAACCATAGATGATGAGCGCATATATGGGATTGTCATGTGCAATCTCGATGTTGAGAAGAAGATGATGGAAGATCTAGAGGCTAAAATCAACCGATTCTGCATGCTTCACAATCTAGTGATGCAAAAGTGGATTTCACAATATGAGGATGCAAAGCAAGAGCGACAAAGGGCACGAATCGAGTGGAGACATGGAAGACGACCACCGATGCACTATCTGATGGGTCTGAAGAGCCTACCAACATTCATGAGCTTAAGATGGTTGCACAACCAATTGAAAAGCACACAACAATGCGGTGAAGAAGTGATTGACAAGGAGTGGGAGTACTCTCGGGGTTGCGCGATCAAGGTAAGTTTGCAGTATACGACTAGTGACTTTCTAGATGTTTGAATGGCCACTCATAATTTTTGTTGGTTGTAGTATAAGTCAAACACAACAACATGGTGTAAAGGTCGACATTTTAGGGTGGAACGGATCGACAAAAAGTGTTTTACTCAAGATTGTGGAATCGTGGCAAAATTTGAACAGTCTAGTCGACGACGGTCCTCTAATGCAGATCATGTGGTGGCGGAACTCACTTACTTCGGCACACTACAAGAGATTCTGAGGATCGATTATAGAGGATTTTTTGTCGACTTGTTCGACGTGCAATGGTTCAAGATAATCATGGAGGGTCGCAACGCTACTGTGCATAGAGGAGAGTCTGGTTTTCTTGAGGTGGATTCAACTAAGAAATGGACTGACCTAAGAGACACTTTCGTACTACCCGAGCATTGTGAACAAGTAAGTATGTAAATAGTTAACATCCAATTTTAGAATTTATGTGCTTGGAAGCTCTCATGTAAGTTATGTGGCTCTGGCAGGTGATATTTCATCCTAAAAGTCTGCATCAAACTAGTGGTACGTCATAGAGGTAGCCCCTTGTAGTGCACGGACATATGAAGGCTACCATGTGCCAATCACAACGGAATCAATGGAGGATATCGGAGAAGATGCTTAGTCAGAAGCCGCTGAGGTGCTACCATACAAGCATCAAGCTATGGGGTGCATGCAGAGGATCTACAAAATGAAACAGAGGACATCTGTTTAAACGGAGAGCTCTATATAGATATAGGAAGTTATGTTGAGCTTTGTGAGGATGAGAGAGACCTCTTAAAGCCATAAATATTGTATTTGAACAATTTTGCTCCGTTTTATAATATATATTGTATCCACGTAGCTTTTTGTCCATTTTTGTCTATATGCGTCATTGTATTTAATGGTCTTTGCATCCACTCCAGGTATGTATGCTCTAGGTATGTTCTCACAAGCAGGGACGACGAGCACTACACTCCGAGTGCGATGGAGACTGAAGCTGCAATCGCAAAGGTCTGCTCAATATAGATGTTGCTCGTCCCACCGCTAGATCTAGTTGATTGAGTGAAAGAGACACTCAGAAGCACTACTACTGCTTCTCAGCGTCTCTTTCACCCGATCGATTAGATTTAGTGGTGGGGCAAGAAACTTCTATGAGCAGACCTTCGCAATGCAGCTTCACTCTCCATCGCACCCGGAGCGCAGTGCTTTTACAAATTCACAAAAATTCAAGGAAATCTCTCTACAAAGGAATCCCTCCCTCTTTATGAGTCCTCTCTCTCTCTCTCTCTCTCTCTCTCTCTCTCTCTCTCTCTCTCTCTCTCTCTCTCTCTCTCTCTACTTGTCCATGTTTTCTTCTCCATTTATTCAATATTAAGATTAAATGTTCATGTGTTTAATGCAGGTATGGATGATGATGAGTTTCTTTCTTCTTTGTCACCCCAACAGAGACAGTGGTACGTGGAGCGTCATCGCTCTGGAGCACCATCACGCATTCCTACTCCTTTAGTGTCTCCCTCTGTTTTGGCGCATTCAGTGTGCTCTGAAGCTTTAGTGTCGACAAGACAATCTTCACACTTTTCTAGGCACCGGCGCTCTAGTGGTGGCGCCGGTGGTTGTTGTGGAGATGCCGCTGCCGATGCCTTGACACCGCCTCGTGTTTGATGAGGCTCTTTACCCTCCCCTTCTTTCCCCGCCCCCACACCAGCCACGAAATTGCCATCTACACCACGTTTTGCACGGCTGACGGTCATTCCTAGTAGCTACAACCACTAGCTACTCCTCCAAGAGTCACTCCAGTCGACACTACTCGCTTCGGGGCCCAGACTCCAGTGGAAACACCTGACGTTCGTACCCCCATCGACATGCCACTAGAGACCCCTGCCAAGACACCCAGGTTCACGCGTCACTGCCGACGAGAGGGCTTGCCTTACTCCGTCGACTTCAGCAACGGCATCATCTTGGATGATGAAGGAAAGAAGGTGATCTCATGCATGCACGATATTTGCTCTCAGGTGTTTAGACACTACATACTAAACACCTGGAGTGAAGTACCAAGTGATTTAAAAGACACAGTCATCAGCATGCTGCATGATGAGTTTCCCGTTTCAACACGAGATGATCGCTTCAATGAAGACCTGATGAAGGTTCGAATGCGCGAATACTGCAAGCAAAAGCGTTCCGAAGTGCAAAAAGCAATTAAGCATGGGTAAAACAGACCAGATTGGCTAGCTAAAGAAGATTGGAAGAATGCGAAGAAAGCAGCGCGCGAGAATCCCGACAAGTGCAAGCAACAAAAGGAGGTAGCCAAAGCGCGAGTAGAGGTAGGGAGCTCACACCACTTGGGGAGCGGCGGGTGGGCATCATTTGAGGCCGATCTTGTAAGTGTTTTTGCATTGCTCTTTAGGTTTGATAGTTTAGGGTTTAGGGGTTTTTAAATTCTAACATAATGGATTCTTTGTATGTGTTTACAGTGGTCGATGACAAGACGTGACCTCGCACCGTACGAGCGCGCGTACGCAGGCAGGAAGGGCAATGCCCTGATGGACATTCTGAGTTCTCACGGCAGCATGGTTAGTATTAGAATTTACTCTTTTCTATTTGTTGTATTGTTTTATAAATTATATGTTTATACTTACAGAAAGCTATCTTATTGTTTTTTTTTGCAGAATCCGACAGATACGTCGCTTGGATATGATTATACGTTTGATTAGGCGACGTCAATCTAGCCGTAGCTAGATAGCATTAGTTTCCTTTTGTCATAGCATATGTATCATGAGATGACGTTTATACATCTTTTTGTAACTATTGGAAAACCATGTATATTTTTTCAATAATAACAATGGTGTTGTAACTATTACATTTGCAAAGTTTAACAACAATCAAGTGATTTTGCCTATGATGTGTACAATTGTCATTGATTTACTTTCTTCAATTTACTTTTGTCATTTTTGTATCTTTATTCTGCAAAAAATACTATGGATGATGGAGTTAATGGTTATATTGTCTTGTGGGTGACTACTTTGGGTCTATATCTAAGCTTGCACTTTCTTGAATCTGGGCTTACTCTATTATTGAAACATTCAATATGGTTGATGATATGGTTGATGGGTGGCAGGGCATTCAATGCCTTGCCACCAAAAAAAATTCCTCTCATGTGTCCCTTATAAGCGTCGCTATATAAGGCTCTACAATGTCGCTATGAACGTCACTATAGGTGGCCTATAAACGTTGCTATATAGCGATGTCTATAGTAACGCATACGACACATATAGGGACGTTCCCGTATTGACGCTATTAGCGATGGTCTTAGCGACATCGAGGAGTATAAAAACCCAATGTATTTTCGTCGCTAACAGCGTCACAAGTGCACACAACCTCTTGTAGTGGCCCATAACCTACGTTGTGTACTTATAAAACTTTTCTAAGAGTAGAGATATGAAAAGATCAGGGCTCATACTTTCCAAAGTACCAAGAAATCTTCCAGTTCTAAAGAGATGAGTTGGATTTCTTTTAATATTAATAATGTGATTGACCCTTCATCTATGTTGGTCTCTAGATGCCTCGCTTGCATCACTACATCTATGTTTTGTGCACAAGGATAGTAATGGTTTACGTCATCACCTAATCACAGTAATCCATAAGTAGCTTAGTACAGTAAGGTGCACACTATTTATTCATGTACACTTTCAACTCATTTGCACCTTGGATTTAGCTAGCTTAATCAGCATACCCTTGAAGGCTATATAAGTGCACCTCTCACCTTATTATTTAAGTGGGGCCTTTCCTAATATATAGACCATTTGTGATTATGTATGTATAATGGATAATATAATTTTATATTAAAACACAACAAAAAATTTGTAATTGTAGGCACTCATTTAAACTTTTTTTTTTCAGTAGTCTCTCCAACTGGAGAGAGTTGATGAAATATATTAACAAAGAAAAACATCCAAGGGCTCCATGCTCAACACAAACCATGGAGCCATTCAAAAATAATTACAAAGAGACTAACAGTGTCATAATAATCAATATCTAATTCTCTTAAATGATTTTCTCATGTTAAATTGATCATTTAATATGGGGAAGTGCAAAGGGAGAAAAAGCTAGAATATTGGTTAAGCTAGCAGACCGGCCATAGTAGGGATCCAAAAGAGGGAAAATAGGGATCCAAAGGGGGGGGCATTTGCAAAAGAGCCATGTGCAACAATGGGCTAAAAATACCTTTACACACACAAGCTCCCTTTACACAAAGGGAATGAGGGACACATGTCAGCTCCCTAGCCCATATACCCACAAGGTGTACCCAATTCCTATTGGATGGCCTTGGAGGTGGACCAATGAAAATTAGGCTAGAGTAAATCTAGTTTAATTAATTTAAAAACACTTAATAAAAGAACCAATGAGAATTAATCTCTCTAGAAGACTATTGGACAGTCTCCCAAGGGGTCCAATGAGCATTCAGCAGCCCAATGGCTTGCCTGATTCCTATTGGCCAAGGGGAAAAGGGGTCCAATGAGAGTTTAGTTGCATTTATTAATTACATAAAGCTCTCACAAAAGGGGAAAGGGGGACACATATCAGAAGGCTATCACTTATACTGCTTAATTATCATTGGCTAGCCCTAGGGAGGTCCAATGAGAGTGGAGCATGAGCAAATAGCAAGAGGGGTCGACCAAGAGAGAGAGGGGGCTGATTTTTGCAAGGCATTATCACACACACACTCAGAAAATCTCATGTGTGAAGTAAAGAAGACTCTCTCTCCTTCTCAAGCTTTAATGGAAATCTTATCACCTACTCCAAGCTTGTGACAAGGGAGGCCTACACCACCAACTCTTGGCTTCATGATGCAAATCCAACCAAGAGCCAAGCTTCAATGAATGCTCATCTCCTCTACCATGTTAATTACTAAGCTAAGCTATGCTAATATGAGTGATTATGTGAGGAGATGAACATCTTTCTCATAAGAATACTCCTTCTTCCTCTCAATCTACTCTCATACCCCACTATCTCTCACCATCTTCGAAGGTGTGTGAGGTCTTGGGCCTGAGACCAGAGATAGTTGATGTTGTGTTTGATAAGTGTTTTGCTTAGTGCATGAAGCTTTCATCTTCATTGCAAGAGCTAGTCTTGAAGGAACACAAAGAATTGTATTGTACAATGTCTCTCTTGATGGGAGAAACCATAATACAAAGCCTTTTGGAGGGGGGACCGGCTCCATGTAAATCCGGTCCTCAACTGTTGTCAATAGCTTAATTTCTCTCTCTTTTGAAAGTATTGTTCATGCTATCTAACTAGGTCTTATGCTTTTTGTTTCTCTCTCCACCCAAGCACTCTTCTAATTCTCATTAGGAATCTATTCTAATGAAATGCCCACTATGTTCATGCTAATTTCCGCTACACACAAGTATTTAGGCCATTAAATGTTACAAACATTCCACTAGCAACATGGCAATCACAAGACAATATGACCCACAGCCGAACAGGGGCTGCTATCTCCGACCAAACCAAGCGACTATTGCCAAAACAGATCAAATATAGGACAATACATAACCAAAAAACTGGGATAGGAGAGATGCCCCAACGAGCTACCACAAGAGACCAACCTCTTGTCACCAGCCAAAGTCTCCCCCAAGCCAAGCTAGATCCATAAGAGAATGTCATGTCGCAAGAAGGTCCGAGCCAAGAACTCAATCACCGGCTGTGAAGTGGCCTCCACCAAAAAGAGACGCAGTATGAGATTGATGTCGGTCACAACCAAGCTTTTAGGGGGGGCCATACACCCTTGAGAGAAAAGACAGAGCTGCCAAAGGGTGCCACTGGGTGCCAGGCACTGCCACCACCAACCCGTCGGCCCTTTGCAAGCCGAGCCAGAGCACCACCTACCTCCGAACATCATCAACTGCCTTTTCAACAGAGAACTTCCCTAAAGGAGCGGCCTCCACTAGCTCCAAAAACAATGGAAGGGGAAGGGCAAGGAAAATGCACCACAATCCTGGCTGAAACTGCAGGTCCCTCCAATTGAGAGAAACCCAGCTTCCGCAATCACAAGCCATCGAGTTCGTCCATGCCTTCGACATCGATCAACCTCCTCCTGCCCTATCGCCGCAGATTGAGCAATGGCCCCCCGCCCCTCGCATCATGCAAGCACTCATTTAAACTTACTCTCCATAAATCTCATCCTCCCCTAAACTTTAGCAGGCTTTCATGCCTACTCCGTTTTGTTCTTTTTATCTATGGTTATGTTAATACTAGTATGTGACCCGCACGTTGTTGCGTCCAAAAAAAGCATGGTCATTGGATCCCTCTCTCTCTCTCTCTCTCTCTCTCTCTCTCTCTCTCTCTCTCTCTCTCTCTCTCTCTCACACACACACACACACACACACACACACAAAGTCATATATAGGTAGGTGTGTGTGTGGGTATCTGCATGCCCACGTGTGAGGACAATGAAATTGTAATCCTTGGAATCACTCTAGGAAGACAACAATGTCTCTCTCTCTCTCTCTCTCTCTCTCTCTCTCTCTCTCTCTCTCTCTCTCTCTCTCTCTCTCTCTCTCTCTCTCTCTCTCTCTCTCTCTGTGTGTGTGTGTGTGTGTGTGTGTGTGTGTGTGTGTGTGTGTGTGTGTGTGTGTGTGTGTGTGTGTAATCATCGCAACTAATGAATGGGTAATCAAATTTTAGTTTTGAAACTTGCATTGTGTTCCTCTCTCTTTGCTCTTTAAATTAAGTGTAAGCATTGTCACTTTTGTTGTGGTTTGCGACTACTCATCTGTGAGTCTTAATTGCAAATTTGAGTGCTTAAATCATTGTTTATAGTTGTTTTGACCATAGGAGAGTGTTTTTAGACCATAGGATAACATTTCTAGCATGTTCTGCTGCAGTTTTTAGGACCTTTTTCATGATGGATCGTGATTTTGGTACCTTGTCGAATTGCCACCAGACTTGCTAGGATAGTGCCCCTAGGTGTCCTAGACCTCCTCCTAAAGTTACGTTGCATTTCGAATCCGTTCGAGTGTCAAAATGGCGTGATGACCTAGAGTTGTGAGAAAGGATATAGGCATATTTTCTAGATCATTGAGAGTTGGTTTGCTTGTTGATTTGGTGTGTTTGCTTGTTAAGGTTCATCACTTCTTGAGATTGACGATCTCAAAGAGTCTTCGTGCCCCATCCGAGTCACTTCCTTGAGTATTGACATTATGTTAGTACCAAAAAGCTATGCTGCAGACGTCCGTCTCGCAGCCCCGGGGAGGTCACCTAATAAAAATGTAACCTATCACGTGAGTTCAACAGAAGGGTATTTAAAGTTCTTGAAACTTACAGAAATATATATATAGAAGGGCATTATGTTTTCAAAATTGAAAAAAACTTGCAGATTTTAAAAGAAAAGGGTACATTATATTCTTAACAAAATTCACAGATGAGGGGTTTTACAAACATGTCTTGAACGCACGTGATATGGTAGTTTTACACATAGTGAACCCCCCAAGGTCGCAACGACCCGCTAACATTGTGTCAGACGATAATGAACTTGGCACACAGCTTCCCCTTGGTCCACTGATCCCTGCTATATGGTTCTTATGTGATTTGGATCATTTAGGTCAAGCAAAAGTCAATTCACAGGTCTGTTTTAGGGTTTTCACCTTGAGCTGTTTTTGGCACTTTTGATGACTTTTTTGGACTTTTTTGACAAAAATTCTTTGGAGACTTTTGTTCACAATGGTCTATGCTACATACTAGAAAATTTTCTGTCCAAAAATTTCTTAGGGGTACATGGATCGCGATCTATGTTCCTTTGTCACAAATTGATACTATGTTTGCACCATAGCTAGAGCACATCACAGGGAGTCTAGTGGTATTTTCAAAAGTGAATTTGGAGATCAAAAACCTGTCAAAATCCCAGAACTATCAAGCATTCTGACAAAGTGCCAGAATTGACCTAACTTTCAATCCATAGGTCCATTTTCAAAAAGAAAAATATCACAGGACCTCCTAATCATGCTGAATTTGATGGTACAAAAAAAAGTTAATTTGGGCTCCAAACATGGATCACGATCCATGTACCCATAGTGACAACTTGACCTGAAACTTTTCAGATTAGAAGTGCATACATTAAGAAACATATCTCCAAGTCCAATTTTGGAAAAATTGGAGCAAATTTAGGTCAAAAGGGAGCAGAACAGATGACAGACAGAAAACCGCAGTGCATACCTAGTATTGGCCATTTGACCTATCAAACCAAGTCCAAATCCAAAAAGATTTGATATTTAGCTTGTGGACATAGAGTGCAACAAGCTGCGATGCAATGGAAACCAAAGCAAAAAGTATATCAACCAAAGTTTGCATCACAAAAAACATATAGAAGAAACCGAAGAATGTCAACCAAGTGTTATCCAAAGAGCACATCCAAGTGAAAGACCCAGTTTGGATACATGAAGCACAACTTCAGCCTCAACAACAAATAGTGATAGGATGGGTTGCATCAAATGAGTCAATCACTGCTCAGGGCTACTTCCAAGGAAACGCTAATGTTTGGGCCAAAAAGCCTAAAGTAACAACTTGGACCTACCCACCTCAACCAACAAGTTCTACAAAGAACAAGATGTGATATCAACGAAAGAAAAACAACTCAACCAGGAGAAACTACTTCCAAGGAAACGCTAATGTTTGGGCCAAAAAGCCTAAAGTAACAGCTTGGACCTACCCACTTCAACCAACAGGTTCTACAAAGAACAAGATGTGATATCAACGGAAGAAAAACAACTCAACCAGGAGAAAGAACTACCACAAAAGGCAAAAGCAAACATTAAAGCAGCAAACAATGTGACAAGTTTGGGTATCAAAGTCAGACCTTGGCAAAGCTACCCAACACAAACAGGTGAAGCAGTGGATGATTCCAGTGGAGCTACTCAAAGCACAAGGATTTTTTGAAGGTAACACTCAAATATGGCTACCAAAAATTGTAGTTCAATCTAGAACAACCAAGACAAATCATGCAGCTCAAGCTTCTATCCAAGGGCAAGAAATGACAACCAAAATCCAACAAAAGTGAATTGCAACGAAGGATGTTGCAATCTACAGATGGATACCTCATCAACTCCAAAATCAAGTCTTCTACAAAGGAAATCATCAAATATGGCTACCAAAACCTAGTCTCCATCAAGTCATAGAGCAAAAGGAGCGAATACAAAAGACGATCACACAAGGACCAAAAACAAGATGGGTTCTGAAATCGCTCGTGGAAACTCAATCACAAAGAACCCACACACAGATTCAATCGCTTCTCATGGGAGATAAAACACAAACCACATCAGTCTCTACAAGAGGTGAAGGACTTGTTTCACAAAGCAGTGTGAACATACAACAAGCAAGTCAAGAGGAGCCAAAATATGCAACCTACTCGACAAAATGGTGGCATCCAATGGCCAAAACAATGGAAAAGGCCTAAAATTTCAAAACTTATGGAATTGGGTTTCTGGCCTTGAACAGGTAAGTCCAAGTTTCCAATAAACATACATGGCATAAAAGTCAGACTCGGAGCAGCTAAGCCATTAAATGAGCAAGGTGTTAGTCCCAAAGCTTCAAATAATATTCTCTGTGGTCTAAGCGTCTTAGCTATTCTAGGTACTGCTCAAGCTGGATGAGTTGAGCATAATTACGTTGTGTCTCTCATGCTGGTATAGGTGAGCATAAGAGTCGAAGTCATTGTAGTATAGTGGTAAGTGAAGGAGGAAGTCCAAAAGACACTCACGCACTCAACATAGTGAGGTATGAGTGGAGAAGCTTCTACATCGAAAACCCTTCTTGGAAACATGGAAGCTATTGGACATCCTTTGATGTCACATGTGCTACATATGTTCCTTGAAGCACCCATCAAATCCCTCTTTCACACTGCTTACTTTTGGTCGACAAATTTCTAGTATGCATATAGAGTGTCCCATAATTGGCACTTGCATAAGGCACTCTTCCTTTGTTTCTCCCAAGCACTCACCTTGCATGACAAGTACTTCAAGTCCAAATGCTCAACTTCAATAAGAGCATATATCAAAGGCACCTTTTTCGCATCGGGTTTTTTCCCTTTGGTCATCCAAGTTTTAGACCGTAATCTAAAATCACATCATCTTCTTTTATATATTCCTTCTACATCAGCAATAAAGAAATGGCTACCCAAACCAATCGGCAATGACTTGGAGAAAAAAAAAGCAGATCTACATATGCTTATCAAGAGAATCTGTTTTCTCCAAGGTTGAGAGCAATGCTCCATCAAACAATGGCAAGTCAAAGAATGGCCTACAATGACAAGCAATGAAAAATTTAGCAAGCGAGCTATCCACAACAACCATATGTAGCTCACACAGTGCTTCAACATTGGCTACCTATTATAGAAAACTCAAATTGCAGTGGACCTTGAAAGTAAATCCATCATAAAATCCACACCCCAAAGAGGATCAGTTCTACAAGCTCAGACACATCAACATCCATCTTCATGGTGGCCAAGACTGGCAACAAAGAGAAGGCTGCACAATGACAAGAAATTTTATCTTGATAATCAAAGATCAAATCATGTATCAACAACATGGCAGATATGAATCACTCAAGGAAGGGGGAAGTGTCATCAACGACAAAGCACTTCCAAAGCTGAAGTCCAACCTTGAAGACAAAACTGAAGACAACCCTATGACAAGACTGTACAAGGTCGTGTCAAGGGATGACCTTGTACAGTATGAGGACGACAAGACTGTACAAGGTCGTGTCAAGGGACAACACGAATTAGGAAGGGGGGAATGTTTGAGGACAAATCGAATGGGAACCCGCTTGGCCGGACACGTAGCCGGACACCACATTTGTACTCTATTAGTTTTTCGAGCTAGTGTAGTAATACTCTGTGTAATCTTGATTCCAGAGTAGTGGGTCAATTCCCTGAGTTGTAATGCTGTCATGACATTTATAAAAGTCCATGTGAGTCAGCCACTGGCCATTTAGAATGCCCTAGGTATAAATTTCAATAACCTAAATGTGAAAGGAGGCTTACTTTTAGAGAAGAAAGGAGCTCTGAAAACGTACGCTCAAGTTAAGGAGCTGTTGCACCTTGTAATCATCGCAACTAATGAATGGTAATCAAATTTCAGTTTTGAAAATTGCATTGTGTTCCTCTCTCTTTGCTCTTTAAATTAAGTATAATAATTTTCAATCTTGTTGTGGTTCACGACTACATGTTAGTGAGCCAATCGTGGTTTTAATTGTGGCCCTTAGCGGGTCGCTGCAACGGACGTCTGCAGCATAGCTTTTTGGTACTAACATAATGTCAATACTCAGAGAAGTGACTCGAATGGGGCATGGAGACTCTTTGAGATTGTCAATCTCAAGAAGTGAAACTTAACAAGCAAACATATCAACTCAACAAGCAAACCAACACTCAATGATCAGGAAAATCTACCTATGTCATTTCTCACAACTCTATGTCATCACGCCATTTTGGCACTCAAACTGACTCGAAATGCAATGAAATTTTTGGAGGAGGTCTAGGATACCTAGGGGCACTATCCTAGCAAGTCTAGTGGCAATCCAACAAGGTACCAAAATCATGATCCATCATGAAAAAGGTCCTAAAAACTGTAATAGAACATGCCAAAAATGTCTTCCTATGGTCTAAGAATACTCTACTATGGTCAAAACGACTATAAACAATGATTTAAGCACTCAAATTTGCAATTAAGGCTCAAAGACGCGTAGTCGCGAACCACAGCAAAACTGACAATGCTTACACTTGAATTAAAGAGCAAAGAGAGAGGAACATGATGCAAGTTTCTGAATCAAAAATAGTTTACCAAATCATTAGCTACGATGATTACAAGTTTGGAGCAGCTCGTAGCTTGATCGTACGTTTTCAGAGCTCCTTCTTCTTCTAAAGATAAGCCTCCTTTCATATTAAGGTTATTGACATTTATACCTAGGGAATTCTAAATGGCCAGTGGCCGACTCACATGGACTTTTACAAATGTCATGACAGCATTACAACTCAAGGAATTAACCCACTACTCTAGAATCAAGATTACACAGAGTATTACTACACTAGCTCGGAAAACTAATAGAGTACAAGTATGGTGTCCTAATCAAGCTCTTGGTCTTGGTCCCGATGACCTGCCTCACTCTTTCTCTTTCTATGTCTACTTGCTAGTGGCAGACCTCTCTCTCTCTCTCTCTCTCTCTCTCTCTCTCTCACACACACACACACACACACACACACACATACACACATAGTGTTTTGACAACTACAGTCTGCACATTGTGAAAAAAATGCGATTTGCACAGTCTACATGGTCTTTCGCTATCTCTCTCTTTCACACACACACACACATAGAGACTGACAAGAGGTTGTCAGGCATACAATTTTGACTATTGTAGGTCATTGAAAAAGGATGGAATCGCATAGAATCTGAATTACTTCACTCAATTTTGAAAGGCTCTTTAATGTGTCTATGGTAAGGAGGATGATCCAACAGGGACTCAACAAATCAATTTTGGTGTTGATCCAACAGCCCATGCAAATCAACCAAAAAACAACTTGTGGAGGCTCTCTCCTTCCTCTAATTTTTCAAACTCCATTACAAGGATTATAGATAATGGACTATTGAATAATAGCAAGAATCTATTGTGTACCCTAGTGCTAAAAAAATCATAGGTTTACTATAATCCCATCTACAAATTTTCTCAACTATCTCTAATGCACCTTGGAGGCCCTTGCCACATGACATAAGAAAAGGGATTGGAAGGGGGGGGGGAGGGGAGGGGACCAAGACAAAGAAAGGAAGAGAGTGGATTGGGTGCTAAGAAAAGGGTCTCTCTCTCTCTCTCCATATCCATAGGAAGGGCACACACTTGTAAAATTTAATTTGAAGGTTAGGACACCCACAAGGAATGGAGGAAAAACACTTAGGTTTAGTATAATCCCATCTAAAATCTTTGAGATTTATCTCTAATTATGAATGGCTTTTATCAAGCAAGAGGAAGCGGCTTGCCGAGAAAAAGAAGATAGGTCCTTGATAGAAATATAGTGTATTTGCAAAAATATTTGGGTATGTTTTGGGTCAAAGTGTGCATATATTATATTGGTTGGAGACCCCTCTGTAAAGGATATGCCAAGGTCTACATGTATTCTTTTTGAGTTAATTCAAATCAATCTCTTAAGAGCATTTACACACAAAAAAGAAACTACAAAGGTTAGAGAACAAAAATTAAGGTTTAGAGGATCTACAAAGTGCAGAGAAGAAACCTTCAAATATAGTAAATTTGCCTCTAAAATGTTTGAAAAAAAGTATGGTATAGCCAAATGCTTGAAAAATCCTAAACTTAGTGTAATCCCACTGTAGCTTTTGAAATTTATCTCTAATTATAGATTTAAAGGTGAGGAAACTTACAAAGTATAGAGAAATTGAGTTTAAAAGCGTTCAAATATAATCAAGTTTCCCTTAAATTTCTCATATGCAAGTTTTCTAAGTTTTTAGGAGAAAGCACCATGCCTCAACTCGATTTAGTGTAATCCCCCTTACAAAATTTTGAGATTTGCTTCAAAAATTCTAATGTCTTTAAATGCTTCAGAAAACCTAGATTTAGTGCAACCCCACTTACAAATTTTGAGATTCACCTTTGAACTCCAAGTAAACTCAAAGGCGAGAGCACTAACAAAGCCCAAAGAAATCTAGCATAAAAACCTTCAAAAATAGCCGAGAATTGTCAGAGTTCCCTTCCCTCATCCACCTTTGTGGTTTATTGAGGTCTGCTCCTACCTTGGGCTTGCACATCTTCTGCTTTGGATTTGTCGGATTGAGCTTTTCAAATTGCGTCAACTCTCAATTTTTTCAATTCTCAATTTCGTAGATGTCAATATCGATTTTTTATTTTTGATTCTCGATTGTGGATTTCGTTGATTGTTGCTTTGTCGATTGTTGACTGTAAAACCAATGCTTATCCTCCCTCCCCTCTCTCTCTCTCTAGTGTTGGTGTGAGAAGCCTCTCACCCTCTCTCTCTCTCTCTCTCTCTCTCTCTCTCTCACACACACACACACACACACACACAATGCATGCAAGACATCCATAACAAATTGTTGGACTCCTATCGCTAAATTGTTGATCTCAATGTACTTATTAATGCAATGCAAATGTGGAAAGCCTTCATGAAATGTGCAAACACCTCAGGGAATGGCACGTCGACTTTGTCTCTTATATTCACACATATCAAGAGAATAGGTCTCTCTCTCTCTCTCTTCTCTCTCTCTCTCTCTCACACACACACAAAAATACATGCATCTAGCTTTTGAACTTTGAGCATTGAAATCAAAGATCATTTACGACCCGGAGGTTCATTAAGCAACACATGGAGAAAAAATCTTTATGACCTTCAAAATATAAAGAAAAGCGATCCTTCAAATGATTTTAAAACATAAAAGTAGCTAATTGTCAGCCTTGAAATTGAAGACTCCAATGAAATGGCCTCCCAAAAGCTATAGGCTTAAGTATTATAAATTTAGACAAAGTACTAAAATCTTTTTGACTTTCTATTGGCAAGACTTCCCAGAAGTCTTTTCATTTTCTACCATCTTAGTACTTACCCTTCACTTTTGCATTTTCAATTAAATGTTTTGCAAAGGTTCTCTTTGAAATGAAAAAAAAAGTGACACATGAGGGTCTCTCCTTTCTGAAAAATTTTAAGTTGCTTTCATATCTATACTATATATTAAGGAGATTGGTTTTCCAGTGCCACGTGTCAAAGTTTGCTGCATCCGGTAAGTTTCGGTTTATATGAGTGAGGGGGAGAGGGGGAGAGAAAGAGGCCGCCGAAGACGGCCGGCCATACTAGTATAGTATAAATAGATAAGTATTTTGTCACCCAAAAAGATGGTTAAAAAAGCACGAGCTTCTAGGCCGCTTATGATGTACAATCAACCAAATGCCTTTAGCAACTTTTTAATAAAAAGAAGGTGCAAATCTCTATATATTTGTACAATTTAGATTACATAACTCATTATAAGTACGCTCACACACAATTCTTCTCATCATTTTGCCCGATACACAACATACCATGTTCAAACCTATGTGACTTTCACGTTTCCACAATTATTCTATGAAGGAGAACACTATATCAAATGAAAGCAATGGCTTGAAAAGTGGACTAAGTGTGTTCATCACAAAGTGATGAATGATGCTATCAACGTTTTACAATTATTCTATTCCATTACGAAGACTCCACACACCAGCGGGTAAGAGGTAAGACTTGATCGAGTGGATAGTTGACGTATTTGTAGCTCATGCACACATGTAAGGGGTAGATTTTGCGAATCCAACCACACCTCTTTGCAATTAGTGGAGGGAGGAAGGGGTAACCTCGCGTGGAGTCCCTCTTAGTATGTGTGTCAATACTATGTTCAAACTTGTGACTTGCTCTTCACATGGAGATAACAATAAGAACAGGTATTGCAGTTCTAGATTCTAGAGTTATAATTGCCTTGCAAGGAGCCTCCAAAGGTGAAACTTGCTAGGTGCCTTTGCACTTCCCAAGGAAGAGAAACTTACATGCAGTGCTCGAGAAAAACATTTTCTTGACCTTGATTATAAGGTCAAATTGATGCAACAATCGGAATTTGTGCCCAAATCTAAGATTTTATTGAGATTTATAACTAAAATGCCCAAGGTTTTATATAATTATAATTATCTTTCTAGGTTGGGTTCAATTTATTGGCATTAAGAGTTACTCCGGTAAGGAAAATTTGTGGTTTGAGGTTCATTAAGGGGAACCAAAAGTGATTCTCCTTTAGTTCTAGTGCAAAGTGATGTTCAAAATGAGGGCGGTCAGTTTTTTTAAAATTTATTTTTATCTTTCTACGCCTATCTATGGTAGATACGTGCCTCCTTGGGTATTGCAATCCGGGGTTGAGCAAGGTGATGACTTGAGCTCGTGAGTGTATAAGTGCCGTGAATTGAGGATGGCGATGAGCTCACGCTGCAAGCGCATGGGACACATGTGAGGTTCTCTCTCTCTCTCTCTCTCTCTCTCTCTCTCTCTCTCTCTCTCTCTCTCTCTCTCTCTCTCTCTCTACTTTGTGTGCAGGATAGACTTGAGCTCGTGAGCATATGAGTATTGTGAGTTGAGGACGGCAACGAACTGAGGTTTCAAAGGCATGGGACACATATGAGGTTCTCTCTCTCTCTCTCTCTCTCTCTGCGCAAGGATATACCTGCAATACAAGCTTTTTAAAGGAGTCTCTCTGTGTCCAACCGCAGAGTGGGTCTTCGTGAGAAAATGTGAAGCATTCTCGATGTGAAGAGGCAGGAGGACAATGATGGATCCGTGTGTGTGTGTGTGTGTGTGTTGGGGAGAGGGCTCTCTCTGGCTCTCTCTCTCTCTCTCTCTCTCTCTCTCTCTCTGGCTCTCTGCGCAAGGATATACCTGCAATACAAGCTTTTTAAAGGAGTCTCTTTGTGTCCAACCGCAGAGTGGGTCTTCGTGAGAAAATGTGAAGCATTCTCGATGTGAAGAGGCAGGAGGACAATGATGGATCCGTGTGTGTGTGTGTGTGTGTGTGTGTTGGGGGGGGGGGGGGGGGGGGGGGGGGGGGGGGGGGGGGGGCTTGCAAAAGAGAAACACCGAGAGAGGGACAAAGGTGTGACGGCATAGTGGTAGCAGTTTTGCATAGGTACGGGTAGGTACATGAGCAATTCATGGCAAGGCAGAGGGGTTGAGCAAAGGTAGGAGCCAACGATGGCACGTCAGAGGGGCTTGGGTACACACAAGGCGGCAATGGAGACATGAGGAGTGATTTTCATTTCAATTGGAATCTCTCAGGGAACTTAATGAGTTTTAACGCAAAATGAAATTCAAATTCTATTGCAAGAAATATGTGCTCTCATAGAACTTGCAACACCTTGCTAAAGCAAAAGGATCATGAAAAGACCATATAAATTTTAAACCACCACATGCTTCACCTACAACAACTACATGTTTTTGTAAACGTGTAAGTGCAAATGGATAGTTTCACAATTTCTGCTTCACATGCTTAAATGTGGGAATACATTGTATCCTTAAGAGAGCAAAGAACATAGTGAGGATATTTCATCCTTGTTTGCCTAATTGTTGGGTTCCCCCCTCGAGGAGTGTATCTTTAAGAAACTACTCATATAACGTGTATTCAAAGGGTATTAAAAAACTCCTTTACATGCTTAAAGTAATAAAATGATCCTTTTTTTCTTCAAAAACGTACAGGTTTTCCTCTAAAATCAATTAAAAACCCCTTCTGTTAATATATTTATGTTAAAATGTTAAAATTTTGGCAATCAAAAAATCCGTTCATTTGAACTCAGGTGGTAACTTACATGTCTAAGAGGTGAACCCCCTGAGGTTTCCCCCAGGCTTCCCAGATGGCTTTTGTTGCTATGGCTATGTCTACCCCACTATCCAAAAGAGCCATGGTGGTTACATAATTGTATTGTACTAGAAGGGTGGTGTTTCTCTCGTTCCCCTCACAGTAGTTTCCAACTTTTTTCATGGGCACAGAGTTGACAAACTTAGTATGTATCTCCTCGATTTGCAATTTTTTCAAGTTTATTTGGGATACTCCTTTTAATCCCATCTTTTCCATAGTGGTTTGAAGATCTCCCCATAGGTGTGGTCGTAACTTTAATAGCTCACCCAATGTAATTGTGCATTCGATTGGAGTTGACATATGGATTGCAAATTCTTCACATCCAAGGTTTGTTTTGGTCTATTTAGTTTCATCGTTTTGCAGACCACTAATTTCTCTTCATTTTCACCTAGGTACAAAGGTAGCATCCGCCATGTTCCAGCTTTTGTCAAGCATGACTGCTCCGATCCCTAATCTTCATACTAGGATTTCTCATCTATTTCCATGGGTGGTCTATCTAGCCATACTTCTTCAATTGGAGCCAATTTTAGAGTTGGACTTCCATCTTTTGATTCCCTAACTCGTTCCCACGGGTGGTTTGGCCAATCTTCCTCGACTATAGGCACTCCATCCCATCCCTCCTCACTATCAAGAACTATCAGTTCAGGTGAATGTGCATCATCGTCCTCTAAGATTTTCAATTCTCCCTTTTCTTGTACTTTTTCTCGGATGGTTTCGTTAGGATTTTTTATGATTTCCAGCTGAGGTTTCTATTTTTTTCAGCATGGATTGTATAATTCGCTCTAAGTTTTTGTACGCTTCTAATTTAACTACTTCCATATCAATTGCTGGATAGCTTTTCCATTTGGTTTCCAATGTTTGACTCGCTTTCAATCTAGCTTGGGAAGCTTCCAACGCTGCATTGATTGGTTCGTAAATTTTGTCGACCAATACCAATCTTGCCAATTTTGATTATGGTTTCTTAAAGTTTAATCACAATGTCTACATTTCTTTCTCTATCTCCTTTTGTATCCTCTCTTCTACCTCCTTTCATAATTTCTATCTCTTGAGTTCATATCATTTGGATCATTCTTCCTGGAGTCTTTGGATGAATTGATGGGTATGTCCAATCCACTTGTTTTTTTCTTCCCCCTTGGCATGTGCCCTTGTCACTACTCAAACTAGAATTGTGGGTTCCCCTTCTGATGAACTATTGGGCATGACTTGAACTATGTTTATGGCGGTCTTCACTTTGTTTACTGGGTTACTAGGGTATTCTTCAAGAAAATGTCCACCCTTGCATCCACACGCTCCACAATATGCCTCTATAGGTTTTACATTCTAATTTGGTTCAGGACATTCTTTTCTCCAATGGTTGTCCGCGTCGCAGTTATGAAAAATTCCAGTTTTTGGTTTAGGCATTGGTTTAATCATAGGAGGTCTAGCTCCCTAGTTTGCCATGAAGGTAGCAGGTGTTGTTTCCAAAGAGGCTTGATACATTGGCTCTACAAATACCGGAGTCGATTGATTATTCCATTCTTCCTCTACCCCATAGCTACTGAACTCATTTCAGGGTATGGTGTAATGGATATTATAGCATGTTCATACACATGTCCCTCAAGCAACATGTACTTGACTAGTATAGCATTATTCTTTGGGAGTGGTGGTTGCTGGCCTAATATTGGTTGTGGTCTCTCCATACTCATGGGTAATCTTTGCATTGGTGTCACATTTGGAACGTATCTATACGTGGATTGTCCTTGTGCTCTCATTGGCACATAGTGGACGTTTCCATCATATTTGGGCTCATAGTAGTACTCGTTTGTCTCATGGTTTGTCTAGTTTTCTTTGATGGCATACATTTCAACGCCCTCTTTTGTCCCATAGGTTTTCTTGGGGTTGGTCCCTGCACCGGCCTCTCAGTGGCATCCTTTGCATGTTGGTCATCATGTCCTAGATTTGGGCTACTGTACTATGCTTCATTCCCATTTTTGAGTAGGAGGCAACAAATGTCATTGCCAAAGTTGGTAGATTGGTTATTGATCCAAGAGGTATGATCTAGAACCAAGTTAAATATTTTCCTTCTAAGGTCATTCCAAACCCCTCAAAAAGTGTATGGAAGTTGGTTATGCATTCAACTCTCAAAACCTGTCTGAAGCTCGCTAAGTGGTCATACGGATCCCTTGACCCGCTATATTTTTGACCCATTTTTGGAAATCTGCTAGTATGACTCTACGGTTGTGTTCTTCTAGCAAGTGTTTCTCCCATTAAACCTTTAAACCAGTTGTTTGGTAGATGTGACTCATGTGGACCTCTCCTTGTCCTAGTGTCACTCATTCTTTCCTTGTTAAAGGTGGTTTCCGCATTTCTCCCCCTATTTCCATCATTGCAATGACTGCCTGTGGCTGTGCTTCCTCTTTGATTGACCCTGCTATCATAGACTCTATCATTTGGCCCTACGTTCTATTTGATTTTAGGTATTGTTCAAGTAATCACTTCTCAAATTGAATGTCCCTAGTATTTGGTTTGTTCATTCTCTTTCGGAGTCATCATAACAAAAATTTTGTTATAACAATCCCTAAAGAGCTGGATAGGAAGTTCCACTAAACCTTTCTCCTTGATCTTGAAAATATACACGATTTTCAAGGGTACCAATTGCCCTGGATTTGGATGGGTACTCTAGATCAAATCCGTTCCAAGCCTAGGATTGTCAGTGGTTATACGCTTCAGAGGTTTGATATCTAACAAATTGTATCCTTATAATTCTAGCACGGGAAGCTCTTCCTTCACTACCTTATTTGGAAATAAAGTGTCAACTTTCAATCCCCACTTGCCTACTGAATCAAGATCTTGTATCTTGAGATATTGCACCCCATTATGATCCATATAGAAGTTGTATTGTTTGTTCGCCATAACCTCCTCTTCAAACTTGATGGTATGGTCATCTACCCTTACAACAAACTCCTTGTTGGGATCCAAATAAATGTGGGCTTTGTACTTGTTGGTTTTAAAGAAGGCCAAAATATGCTTGAGCTTGAGAGAGGTCCCAATTTCTGATTGAGTAAAAAAAGAAGACATATTCTTGGAGCTTGAGTCAGAGTAAGTGTCTGCCACTTCTTTCACAATATTTTCTAAATGTCTCCCTTGGTTTACACTCTCTTCTGTGGAGCTCATGCTCCTATTCTCTCCTAAGGTACCCAAGTTTCCCAAAACTCTACTAGATCTTAAGTTCATAAATGGACTTAAGCAACTTATTTGAACAGATACTTCAAACCTGGAAAGTTGCGTTTGGTTTTAGACACAAAGCTTCCACTCCTTGTCTAGCCCTTCTTCGCAAAGTGGTGATTCCCTCCACACCAACACTTCAAAATGTATGTGATTCCACAATTTTTCAATCCAAAGTTACAAAATATCTAATAATTCCTTCCACAATCCTAGGATACAATCAATGTGCCCTGAACTCTGAAATTTTGCTCAGGCAAATTTAGGTACGCCTAAAATGGCTGCATTCACTGTGGGTGTAAATTTATATGTGATTATCTGGATGGGGTCCACATAGCTTGACAAAGATAACCCTAGTCTCAAATTCACAAAATTCTTCTTCTGGTGAAAATTTTATCTTTGGCGTGCCTAAGATAAATCTTCCCTATTTCAACATATTTTTGCCCAGTGTGACTTGTCTGGGTTTCTACATGTGATTTCAAGCTTGTTCAATGAGTTTCACAAAGTTGGAACTATTTACCGGTGTTTTGTCACCCTTTTTGGTCCCATGGCAAAGGTTTTTGTTTTCTTGGTTTTTTTTTTGCCCTTGCACAGCTCTAAACTTGTTTAAACTTGCTCAAGAGATGTATAATGCTCCAATAAAGCCTTGTGAGTTAAAAATTGGCAAAATTCCTCCTCTAGATAGAAATCTATCTTAGGCGTGCCTAAGATAAGACTCTATTGCAATTTTTGCTTCATATATTGATTCTCCCACAAGTTTTATGATTTACCCATACCCTAATTTCAAGATTTGGTCAAGATCGACTTTACTTTTGTCAATTTTCTCAAAAGTTGGTGGTTTTTTCCAGATTTGGACTTGACTAGGCCTTTCAGTGGTCCAAATGGTACCACAATCAGGAGAAATAGTCTAATCAAGTTGCTCTACCACCTTGCAATTTCAGTTTCACAATTTCAATCCCAAAAACCCCATGTCTATTTTTAAGATGGATTTGATAATTTTTTTGGTTTCCTTCAATGCACCTCAGATCAGATGATGTCTTGATTGTTTTCTACTTACCCTACTCCTACTAAACTTGAAAAAAGAGTGCAAAATGTGAAAAATTCAACTTTCACCCTCAAATCTCTAATTTCTATTTAAATGATACCCTTCTCGACCACTAGCTAGTCTCAAGTACCCTTCACTTAATTTTTCCTACTAAACTAATTCTCTGGAGGTCCTTATCAAGTATCCCTACTCTTAAGCACCTCTCAGCAGCAGTGATAAAGTCAAAAAATGTGTTACTCTAGCTAAAACTAGAGGAAGTAATGGAAATTTAAGTGAATGATTTGGGTTTTTCTCTAGTCTAGGTTGCATGGTCCTCGGCAACGACGCCAAGCCGATTGTCAAGCCTCGCCATATCGATGCTAATAAAGCAAAAACCACAGACATAAAATGTTGATCCGTGGGACGTATCTGATCCGACTAGTGCATGGAGGCTACAAGAGATAGCTACTAATCTCTCAAAAAACCCAAGTCCAATGTGCTCTTACCTATATCGGTCTCACATGTGTGTCAAACATCAAAAGCCATTTTCCTTACCACAACCTTTACCCGACGAATTTGTATAGCTACGATGCTCCAAATGCACTGAAACTTACTACTTAGAATGAGCTAAGTATCCTCAACATCCCCATATGCTCAAAAGTTGTTTCTGACGCTTAGGCAAAATCGCACCAAAGATAAACAACATATTTTGTGTATGTCAGTTTCAGCCTCTCAAGCACTCTATGACTTCCTTAAGATGTTCTCTATCTATCCCTATGGTCGAAAATTCATTTAGATGTGTGTATTGTGCGTAGAGAATGAAAATAGCTCGTAGATAGGGCACGACTAAAAACACAACTTCATCGCATAAAATTTACATAGAAAGGAAGAGCTTTCACCTGCGAGCACATTGGTATGCTTAGAATCACAATGCAACACCGGAGACACGAGCAATCAAAAAAATAAAGAACTCACAGTACTATACTGCAACATAGCTCCACTTTCATTATCCAAAAACTTAGACTTAAAGCTACAAAAATTGACTTTTGTACCTTAGCCAAGGTTTAAGAAAGGGATTCCTAGCTAATTGGTCTCAATGATAAGGCTCAATATCTGCATTTAGAACTTTGGAAGCCCTCGGCCCCTTTACACTGTTTGGCAATCAATAATTATACGATAGCTTTGGACTTTTATGGGATTTCTCATTAATGATGAAGTTTTGATACAATCAATAGGGATAAAAAAATAGGGATGGTGTCCTTTTGATGCTTTTGTTAGCTGATCAGCTAACATACAACTAATGAGGTTTCAAAATCATTAGCAAAATGCACATTATTGTCATATAGTGTAATAATTATGATTCCTAATGCCTACTCATCTTTGGCATGGTTCTATGTGCTCATAGCTCGTGGTTGCACTTGTGCTCCACCACTAAAGAGGGGTCACTAATTTTAGCTTTACTATTCTCCACAATCCCTTTTCATTAAGTAACCTTTTAATTTGGTCTGCCAAGCAAGAAAACCTTCACTGTTAAATTTCCTAAGTCCCTTCTTTTCCATAACAACGCCTTGGAGAAATCTTAGCACTTGGTTTTTTAATGCAAAAGCTAGTGTTTGAGCTCCTCACAATTGCTCAATATCGATGGATATGCATTTCAAGATGTTGTGCTTGGGTGCATAAATTTGAATTTTAATTTTGTTGATGAAAGAGAGAGAGAGAGAGAGAGAGAGAGAGAGAGAGAGAGAGAGAGAGAGAGGTAGGAACTTCCCTTTGAATACTACTTTTATGAAGTATCTCTTCAAGTTTAAGTGAAGTCACTTCACTAAGTGAAAATGTCCTTGGTCCTTCGAGTATGCCTTCCTTTGAAGCTTTGACCATTCAAGTAATCCTTCCTTTGAAGCTTCAATTCTTTGAATATACCTTTGATCTTCAAGGCTATGCTGGCCTACAACCCTTAATAAAGAGGCTCTTTGGTTTTAGGTGAGAAACTCCTCTATTAGAAGAGGACCTCCCTTCAGGATTTTTGGGCCATGGGGAACAAGTCCCAAGCTGAGACGCTTAGAAGATGAGGTTTAAACTTAATGACGTTTGGTCGTGGGAAGGGGGCCCCTAAAATGGAGAGCCCCATTGGTCTATTAATTGGAGGGGAGCACCAACTTGAAGTCTAGCCGGGATGGGAAAAGGAATGCACGCATGTGACAATCCTTTTGCAGACCCGATGTGGCCTACATCTAAATTAGAGGGAAGCTTTCATGTCCATTCGCATTCCCTTATCAAAAGGGCAACTTGAAACCACACAATTTGGAGCTTCAACCCAAATTTGGATGAGATAGAACAACAACCCCACGTGAGCTGCTTGTGATAAACTCATGAAATTAACCTTCTTGAAATTAACCCAAGTCGGATGAAAGTGAGTTAATCTATGGCGGATTAATGAGAATGGCATGTTTTCACCTGCATAGTGAGTCACTTTGTGATATTTGACTAAGCTTAACTTTTCTTTTCCAACACTATATCTATATTTTCATCCCAATCAATCAAATCATCAAGAAAGATCTTTTGTATATTGTAAAGCTACAAAATTAACCCAAGTAGGATGAAAGTGATAAATGCCTTTATGATTCCTTATATTGCCTTCACTAGCCCACTTCTCAAGATGGCTAAGTGTCACTGGAAAGAGTTCTTAAAACCAGTAAAAAGGTTTTTATGGAAAAACAACACGAAATCCTCCAAGCCATGGCAATGGGCCGGGAAATCAAGGAGACCTCATAATTTTGAACCCCATGCAGAAGCTTGTTGCACCAAATTTGTTGTTTCCTTGGCTAAACAGGATCAAGTTTGGGATGTCATGATCAGAGATATGATAGAAGCAGCTAAACTTGGCTCGAAAGGTGGAAAGTGGAGAGGGGTGGAGGTTCATGACAAGCTGTTAGCCCTGACGTGGTCTACCCTAAGACTGGGGGGCAGCTCAGGAGAATTGGTAAGAAAATGAAATAGAGCAGCAGGAGTCTTAAAGTGGGGGGGAAAGACTAGATACTTCAAGAACTCCATTTTGCATTGGTCCCCTTGGCTTTCCAAAGTTGTAGATCTGCCACAAATTCCCTATTGGATAAAGACAGCCAGGAAGCTGAATAATAAGGGTCTGAATCGATTGGGACACTTCTGGGATAGTGACAACAAGAGTTGGAAAACCATTGACCTTCTGGTTAACCAGTACCATCTGAATCGCTTGGAGGTCTTGTTGGTCCACAAAGTGATGAAAAAGCTTGACAATATAGTGATGCCTAGTTGTGATTCGGAGTTTGACTGGAATGCCTGGAAATGGCTGTTTGGCGGACGAAGCAATGGTCTCCAGAGAAAGAGTCACATTTTTCAGGGAATCTACATTTTTGCGGAAATCTCATTCTTTTGTAAAGGAGATTCTCTAAGCCAAGAACTTGTAAAGAAATTTTTGATTATTTTTTTGAGAGCATTTGTATAGTGGAGATCCAGTTAGAAGTTTAGGACTTTTTGGCCGAACAAGCCAATTGTAAAGACCTAAACTATAAAGGTCAGTTTTGTAAGTTTGAACCTCATCATCTTTTATCACAAGTTTTGAAGAAGACAGCGTACGTTTGAGAGCTTCCTCTTGCTCCAACTTGTAATCTTCGCTACTCTGGCTACGGTAATCTAAATTCAGATTCGTTTATTGCATTGTGTTCCTCTTACTTTGCTCTTCCATTCAAGTGTAAGCATTCAATATTCGGTGTAGGTTTTCAACTACGCGTTTGAGACCTTAAATCGTTGTTTTGAGTGTTTAAATGCGTATTTTATGTTTTTTTGACCCTAGGAGAGGCTTCAGGAACCCTAAAACGACCCTTTGGGTTCATCTGTTCACTTTTTTTGCTGACTTTGGGACGCACGATCGCGATCCATGTACCTCTCCAGAATGCTGTGATAGTGACATGATAGATTCTAAATAGTCCCCTATAGCTCCCCTTCAAGTTTTGTGAGAATCCGATATGATTTGCATGGTAAACGAGCGTGATGATTATAGAGCTGTGTAGAAGGACATAGGCAGATTACTTGGCTTTAGTGCGTGTGATTTGCTTGTAGAGTTAGTAGTTGCATCTCATCGAGTTCACTTCATTAGGAATGACACCCTAGTGAGTTTCCATGCCTCATCCTGGTCGCTTCCCTTGTATTGATATTTTATGTTGATGCATGAGAGCTATGCTATGGACGTCCGTCGCGGCGACCCGCAAACATTGGCGTCGCTGTTGGGGAATGCAGCTTAGGTGATGAGTGACTGAGTGCGCAGTTAGCTTCCTTAAAAGAAGATCAATCCACAAATCCATTTTACACCTCAGTTAGGCTGCTAGACAGGGGTTTAGAGCTTAGTGGAGTCTAGAGTCAGTGGACCGGTTAGATCCTCTCTTAGGAGATTTAGGGAGATGTGAGTGAGAGTGTTCAAGGCATTTTTGCTCTTCAATTTCTCTAATTCGATTGAGTACTGAAATCCGTCTTGCTTGTTTTGTTTGATTCATTTCTTTATGTTCTTTCATTTCCGTACTTAGGAGTAGGATAAGTAATTTGCATTCCAGTCAGATTTGGGGCAAAAGTTAGAGTCGAGAAACTAGGAAACCATAACTTTGGCAAAAAGGCCATAAGACTCTGAAATTTAGAAAATCTAACCAAATAGGGTTGATATTGATTCAAATCACCAAGTGGTAGCACAAAACACTGTAAAACACTTGTCAGAGGGAGCAGACTAAATTTCATCAGATTTGGCTCATGTACTACGATCGCGATCGGTGTACCTCTGTGCCAGAATTGGACAAGAATTGTTGTGTGCCTTCCTGATAAGATTCTAAACAAGTTTGTCTAAAGCAACCACACCTAAAAACATCAAAAATCAAGAAAATCGGGCTACTTGGGCAAAACTAGCCTAACAAACCCAAAAAGTGTAAAATCTTGGCTTTTAGTGGTCCAAATGCTAAGTGAATGGGGAAATATCCTCAGAACACCTTTGCCAACAAGCACACCAAAATTGGTCTGATTTGGCCTTTGTACTACGATCGCGATCGGTGTACCTAAGTGCCAGATTTTGACCAGATTTCATCTGTGGGATCCTCAGGTGTATATAAACATAAAAGTATATAGAACCAAGAGCCAGAAACCTCAAAATACCTGTCAAACCATCTGAGTATTGATCCAAGTCGAAAATTGATATACTGACATAGAAATTGACTTTCATCAGGATCCTATACATCAAATTGGGTATAAACTATACAGAGGGAGAGCCTGTACACAGGACAACCCCAGATAGCTTTCATATCCCAAAACAAACACCAAAATCAAGTCAAACTGATAGATTCGGAAAAACAGACACATCCAACCAAGAACTGATAAAAGCTTGACTTTTTGGGGTTTGAATACAAAAGTATGTGGTGGGTAACCTTAAAATAGCTTAGTGAACAAGCTGGTGAAGTTTCATCAAATTTGGGCACTGTACTACGATCGCGATCGGTGTACCTCTGTGCCAGAATTGACTCATTTTTTACCTATTCATAAACCTAGACCTTTTAAGATATTAGGAGTTGTCAAAACCCAAATTGGACATACTGTCAATAATGTGCAAGAAAAATTGCATTGAATTCGTTGTGAAGTTGTTGAATCTACTGACAGTTGGATTGATACAGTGATCTCATAGCCATCAAGTGTATTCATTTGCAGAGACCGATCAAGTAACAATCCATGCAGTCGTGCGAGTTGGAAGATCACTCCATCTCCAGGTAAGAGGTTTGGATTCAATCGGTAAATTCCACTTTCTTCATTTTTTTGAGATCGGGAAAACAAATCAACAACCAACACCAAAATTTAGCGGATCAAGCAAGTGTTTTATCAACGGAGGAGAGTGTAAACCAAGGTGTAGTACGATCGTTAGAGCCGATCCTTGAAGGAAGTATTTCCGATACTTCTTCAGAGAGATATTACGAGTATTTCACGGAACACTTGGGACATTTAAACCTAAACGAAAGAGAAAACATGGCAGCAGGACCATCAAACCCTTCAGCCACAATGAAGCTATTGTTCATCAAGTATCAATATGACAACAATCAAGGTGCCAAGATCTACAAAGATGGTATGGACCGCTACTGTGTGAAAATAGAATATAGACCAAGTGAGTTCAAGGACTTAGTGCATGTGAGCTATAGCGGAGATAGGTACCTCGATGACAAAGGTATCATGTACTTGGTAGTCCTGAATCCTAACATTGTGGACAAGTGGGGATTGATGGGCACGAAAGCCAAAGTAGATGAGAAACCTAAGGAGAAAGCACCAACAATGAGCTTCCTTGATGTGAGGTTAAGGCGAGAAAACAAAACTTTGAGAGTCAACACAGACAACGTTTACGTGGGGTTATACAAGTATAATAATGGAGAGCAAGATCTCTATTATAGATGCGAGGAACACTACATCGGAGAGTTGACAGAGAGGAAAAGACTTTATGTCTTCACCTACACACAGGGATCATAAACAAAAATCGTCGCATACGCCAAATATGGAAGACGATATGCAACAATCGATAAAAAGGAGTTGGAAGGATATATGTACTTTGGGGGACCACTCCACCAGTATTATGTCACTCCAAGCCCACAGAGACCAGCACCTACAAATGTCATGCCAGACCCGATGGCAACAGGTGGAGAGAGGACTCATGTAGCAAATTCTTTCAAACAACCTCAGTATTCTATGCCAAACCCCATGGAAACATTATATCCCAGAGAGTCAATGGTTATGAATCGAGGTAGTTCGGTTCCTATCTCTACACATACCGCAGTAGGTCCGACATTTGCAGCCACACCATCACATTTGCCTCCTAGCAGTAGATTCGTGGCAGGGTAGCCAACGAGAGCAACCCACGACATCCATGATGTACGAGAACGATTAAGTCGAGACACGGGAGCATTGAAATTGGTCGCAGACCATAGATGGATGAGGCCATCCTAGGTAGCGAAGTGCATGCCAAAGAAGTATAGCGGATGAGGGGATCCATATGCCCATGTGTCGCTCTTCAAGCAAGTCTTAAGAGCAGAGTAGATCACTGATTTCCATACTCAATGTGAGGGATTCGGACTGACCTTGGAAGGGACGGCCTTAACATGGTTTCAACCTTGAACCCTGAAACTTGTCCGAATATTGAACATGTATTGCGGGAGTTCGCGAAATAATTCTCAAAACGGGGTATAAAGCATAATACTATATCACAGATATATGCTTTTAAACAAAAGGAGAACGAAAAAGTGAAGGAAGCATCCTTGAGATTCAAGCAATACATTGAGATTCACCCAAATTGCCATGCAAAATGAATTACATGAAATGAAAGACCAACTGAAACAAGAGAGATAGAGTAAAACTGTTGAGGACAACAACAAGCCGAGGAAAGCATCCTCAGGGGGATCAGTCTTAGTCAAGAAAGTGCTAGAGCCTTTAGATGCTCTATTACAAGAATATGAAGCAAGGCTAAAAACAAACCAAACCTTAGAGAAGAGATGGTTGACTTTTCCTCAACCAGAAGTGGAAACGAAGCGTTTGGAAATGTGTTAACACCTTATTGAAACATCCCAGGCATTGATGGAACCTAATGCGATTAGAACCCCAGAACAAGAAGTGTTGATTCACAAAGAGCGATAAAAACTGAAGATCGATGATTCAGAACAAGTAAACGGACCCAGGCCTGAAACTATATTGTCATTAGATCACCGAGTGGTGTCGAACACCGCTGATGATGCTAAGTCAATGACTATAATTCCAATTCAGAAGTCGAAGAACCATGGCCACAGCACTTATGGGAAACCATTAGAAATAGAAAGAACGGAAGCGTGACGTTACAGTCTGCACCAATTCCTGAGGTTAACATGGACAACAAATTTTATCCAGGAGATATACAATCGTTGTATGGAGATGCAGGAACCGAGGTTTTGATGGAAAGCAAAGCTCAATCCCTGAAAACCCTGCCTTCATTTATAGGTGAACACGAGGCACAATCGGAGATAAGATTAGTTCCATCCCAGATGAGAGCTATTCCACAAATGATTGACTCAAAAAGTCTTCAAGAGGTGCTGCCGACACCTGTAACATGCACAATCACACTGTCAGAACTCTTGAGAGTCAGACCACACTTATGGGAAGACATGGGGAAACATTTGGAGAACAAAGGAATCAAGATTCCTCTTCAGACAAACCCTACGGTCAAAGAAAACAAACTGGAAGGTCAACCCAAAGCCCAACCTGTGTCCATAAACAAGGTCGGAGATTACAGTGAAGGTGAGGAAGGTAATACAACCTTACCTGTCGAATATCAGGATATAAAGACAATAGCTATCCTAGACAGTGGAGCGGGAGAGTTCCGATTGCTACAAAGTAGATCTGGGAGAAATGGGACCGTCCAGCTCTCAGAAAAACGAGAATGAAACTGCAACTCGCAGATGGGTATGTAGAAAGACCATTGGGAGTCCTGGACCAAATAGTTGTAACTTCGTGTGGAATTAACTATGAGCACACCTTTGCCGTGGTAGATTTCGAAAAAACAAACAACTTTGACATTATTTTGGGGCGACCTTTTATGCGTAAACTCAAAATGATACAAGATTGGGGATACGACCAAATTTACCTAAGGTATGAGGAGCTAATAACAAAAATCAACATGAAGGATCACATCTATAGAGACGTTGCAAAAACACCAGTGCAAGAATTTGATTCAACCACAGTGAATGGAAAAGAAATACCTGCGTGGTTACAAACGAAAGCACATGTCTGGATGTGTGGAGCATCTGATTGTGGAGACTTAATCAAAGAGGAATGTGTGTTGGAATGGTCAGTAGAAGACGAGGCTTATCTCCTAGAACCTTTCCCTGAACATTTATTTGAGCCATTTGGGTGGACTCAAATATTGTCAACCTTGGATGTATGTGTTAACGAATGCACGCCTACAAAATTTTGTGACGATGAAGGATACGACCTAGTAACGTTGCAAATGGCTAGCGTCATCCTTGAGTCAGGATCAGATAGCGAGGAACAAGAAGAACCACTACCTGAGACTGAGTGTAGAAGAATAGTTGATGAGATATCTTTAATGGACGATAGGAATCGAACAGAGGAGAAATTCACAGACTCACTAAGCGATGACCTTCCATCACTGGGTGATGAAATCCAAATGATAGATGTTGATGAAGAAAGATCAAGTGGATCAGAGACGGATAGGAAGTATATATCGAGACCGGACAGGTTTTACGAGTTTCCTAACCAAAAACCTAGTCGACAAGAGCGATATAGATCAAAGAGAACAAGGAAATCAAGAGTGAATAAGCATAAACCCATGCCTCTTGTCAATGACAAAACGGGATATCTAAAGGCTTGTAAAAGCAGACAATTGTGTCAAAGACAAGGTCATTGGCCGGTTTATCATAACTAAACCATGAAAAAACAACAAGAAGAACAAGCACGAAAAGCAAATGACTGAGACACATAAGGAGGGGGAAACAGGGTCTAGAATGACCAAAACAAAGAGGAAAACACAGTACAATAAGCTCAAACAGACCCTCAAAGACATATGGATAACTGAAATGGAAACAGATGAGGACAAGAATTTTGACAAGATGGATGTGCCGTCCCATTATAAGAAGTATACCATACAAGATAGAAAAATCATAGTGCAACAACCGATGAGAGAATTGAAGGAACCTGGTACATCATACAACGGTCCTGAAAAAGCCAAACGAATAGATCTAGCGGAGCCAGGAGAAGATCCAAAACCTGCATATATTGCCACGGATCTTACTGAAGAAGAGGAAAAGCTTTTGATAGCTACTCTAAAACAGTATAGAGATGTGTTTGCATGGTCATACAAAGATCTTAAGGGGGTGGATCAAAGCATCTGTCAAACACACAATACCCCTTAAGAATGACGCCAAACCAAGCAGACAACGTCCTTATGCTTACAATGAGAAGTTTGCAAGGAATATCAAGGAGGAGATAGATAAGCTAAAAGAGGCAGAGTCTATTTATGAAATTGAGCACACTGACTGGGTTTCACCGATTGTGGTGGTCCCGAAGAAAAATGGAAAGTTGAGAGTATGCGTCAATCTCAAGAAAGTAAACACTGCTACAATTCGGGACAACTATCCCCTACCCATTATTGATCATGTAATAGAAAGAGTGGCAGGAAAAGAAGCTTATAGTTTCTTAGATGGCTTTTCAAGCTACAACCAGCTCGTAATAAAGCCAGATGATCAGCACAAGATGGCTTTTGCAACTGAATGGGGCATTTTTGCATTCAGGGTAATGGATTTTGGCTTAACGAATGCACCAGCCACATTTCAGAGGCTGATGGGTCATGCTTTTAAAGAATATCTAAGACATTTCTTAGAAATTTACATGGATGACTTGTGCGTTCACTCTCTCATAAGATTGGAGCACATATAGCACTTGACCAAAGTGTTCAAAAAATGCAGACTGTATCGGATTTGCCTGAATCCGGAGAAATGTGTCTTCATGGTAAGATAAGGCAAAATATTGGGACATATAGTGTCCAAAAATGGTATTTCGACAGACATAGAGAAGATCAGCGTAATTGTTGATCTACCACAACCAGTAAAGGTAAAGGAGGTACAGGCATTTATGGGCCATTGTGGATATTATCGCAGATTTATCTACTCATATGCTATAATTACGAAACCACTTTATACGTTGATAACTAAATTTGAGTGGACAGATGAGTGCGAGAAAGCTTTTCAAACTTTGAAGCAACGATTGATATCCGCTCCAATTTTGAAGGCTCTAGATTGGGAAAAGATATTCCACATCCACGTAGATGCATCAGCATATGCTATAGGATGCATACTCGCACAACCTGGAGAAAAGAACATGGATTTTCCAATCAGTTACTCCAGTAGACAACTAAACAGTGCAGAGAATAATTACACAACAACTGAAAGGGAGGGTTTGGGTATGATCTATGTTGTGAAAAAGTTTAGACATTACCTAATTTTCAATAAATTTGTATTCTTCGTTGATCACCAAGCACTGCTGTACTTGGTAAACAAACCTTGCAGTACGGGGCGGATTGTACGATGGTTCATCATACTGCTTGAGGTTGACTTTACGGTTGTAGTCAAAAAAGGAACTACACACCAAAGAGCAGATCATTTATCTAGAATGGTGCATGGAGAAAACCCTGTAGGAGTTGATGATGATTTGCCAGATGCATATCTCTTTAACATGGAAATGGTTCCAAGATGGAGCAAGGATGTAATTCCTTTGTTGACTATTGGGTCATTGAATTTGACAAGACAACCATCTACCATTGCAGCATCTAGATCATTGGTAATGCTGGCTGGAAGGCTATACAAACAGGGATCGGATCAAATCCTTAGGCTTTGTGTTGAATCAAGTGAACAGGACTTGTATCTAAACCAGTCTCATGTACAAACAACAGGGATTCACAATGGGCATGCACACACGTATCAAAGATTGATGAGAATGGGTGTATATTGGCCGAAAATGTAACAAAGTGTTCATAAGCATATCAAATCATGTATTATCTGCACTTTTCAAAAGCCGATAGAATACGCAACTCTATTCAAATTATCTGTAGCATCCAGATGGAGTAACTACATTGTAGAATACCTCACCACCCGAATATTTCCTGAAGGGATGAGTAGATCACGTATCAAAACGATCATGAAAGAGGCAGAAAACTATGTATTGATTGAGGACAATCTTTACAAGAGGGAAAAAGACAATCAATTGAGAATATGTGCGACGGAAGAGGAATACGTTCCTATCTTAGAGCAAGCACATGGCGGACAAGCTGGAGTACATTTCTAAGCTGACAAAACGGCCAAAGCAATTCTTATTGCTGGCATATGGTGGCCTACACTATTCATGGATGCCGAAGAGTTTGTGAAACGATGTGATGATTGCCAGAGGACAAAGATTCCTAGAGCACGAGATAACATGCCCTTGAGACCAATGATGGGGGCAAGAGCGTTTGCAAAATGGGGAATAGATTTTGTAGGACCAATTGTGCCTCCTGGATATAAAACGCACGCTCAATATATTATTGTGGCAACAGATTATCTAACAAAGTGAGTTGAAGCAAAAGCAACAAACAAAAATGATGCAAAAACGACAGCACAGTTTTTGTATGAGAATATTTTCACTAGGTATGGCTTACCAATAGAGATAGTGAGAGATAGAGGGACTCATTTCGTCAATGAAGTGATCGAATTCCTATTGGATGAATTCATGGTAATTCGCAAGAATTCATCTCCCTATCATCCATAAGCTAACGGCCAAGCAGAAAGTACAAACAAGATTTTGGTGACAATTCTCATGAAAATTGTTAGTGAATCGAGAGCCGACTGGGATCAGAAGTTGCATTCAGCTTTATGGGCATATAGAGTAGCGTACAAAACCTCAATCGGAACGACTCCGTTCAACATGGTTCATGGAATTCAAGCGATTTTGCCACTTGAATTTCTTATCTCCACACTTCAGGTAGCTAAAGAATTAAAATGGACGGGCCATGAATTATTGAATCAAATAGATATCCTGGAAAAATTGGATGAAACTAGATTGAAAGCAGTTGCATCAATCTAGCGCGAAAACAAAACATGAAATCATTCTTTGATCAACATGTTATCAGCAAGGAATTTGCTACGAAGGATTACGTCTTAATGTATACCCTGAAACAACATTCTCAAAAACTCAAAAAGCGAGGCAATGGACCCTATGTGATTCATGACATATCATCTAGTGGTGCCATTAAGCTTGCGACATTAGAGGGAGAGGAGATGCCTAATTGGATTAGTGGCTGCAGATTAAAGAAGTACAACCTACCACTAATCTCAGAGATGCTTGCCAAAATCCACGCTACGAAGGAGCGTAAGAACAAAGCAAATGAGACAAAAGCTCAAGCACAGGAGGAGGCCAGAATCAGGATTTTAAAGCGAAAACAAAAATTACAACAACAAAGACTTCCTCAACCAGCAAATACGGCTCAAATTCCTCTTTCTATAATTCACACTGATGAGCAATGGGAAATAGGAATCGATGTTCGCATCAATGTCACACTTCCGAATGGCAGATATCAACAAGCATTGATTGACACAGGGGCAAGAGTCAATGTGGTCAACTTCTCCAGTTACAAGATGCTTATCGATGAACCCCTAGTGCAATCCACACGAGATTTACAAGCCGCGAACGGGGCAAAAATGCCAACATTGGGAATAGTAAACTTACCAATCAATATTGATGGAAATAGTTGTCCTCATCAATCTTTCGTAATGAAAGACGAAGGAATCAAAGAATCACTATGTTTGGGAGTTCCATGGATGAGAATATACAATGCAGTTACCGAATGGTCAGAACATGCGTTGATGTACACACACAACTCTAACATGTACATGACTCCATTCGCCAAAACAGATCACTCGTGGCTGATTATCCCCATCGACAAAAAGCAATCAGCTCATCAGCCACAAAAACCGAAAACGGTTGTTCGAAAAGTATGGATAAAGAAAACCGTCGTGCAAAAAAAATAGAGACAGATATGGCCGCCCAAGTCACAACTTTCGACGACAGCAACACCATATCAAAGACCTTCAAGATCTAATCCAGAGTGGAAATGGCAACCAAAGCTGGAGGCAACCAAAAATTCGGTGACAAAGATCGAATGGAGACCAAAAAGTCAACCCAGGAAGCCTGAACTAATAAAATGGCAATGGAAACCTAAGAAAATTCAGGAACCTACATTAAAATCTGCAAATATGAAAAAAACTGAATACAAATGGGTTCCAAAAATAGTTGCCATCAAAAAACCAACAATCAAGGAGAGAGCAATTAAACTACAAGCTCTTCTGTTCCATAAACAGCTAGCATCGCCATCCAAAGCCACTGAAAATTACATTCAGTCCCCGTATCTTGCACAGCACTTTTTTGCCCAATGCATTGTCTCAAACATGAGGATAGGGCCACATTACACGGCCATGCATAGACACAGATTTCAAAACCCATGCACACGCACACAACCTTCGTCCGGGACGACTCAGTTTAGGAAGGGGAGAGTAACTGTTGAATCTAGCAGCAGTCAGGACCATTAAAGGGCTCCAACGTGTATATATGTACATAATGCGTGTGTTTTTTTCATTTTTTAGAGTTCAATTTTGAACAAATTTGATCAAAATCTGGCATTTTTTAGTGTTTTTATCATCCAACCAGCATAATAATGAGCTGTAATGACAAAAAACTGGAGCATTGGGATGCTTCTAGTGAAAATATATGCTTAGGGGTGAGTATAATAATTTTTGGCTAATTTTTGCCAGTTAATAAGTATTTTCCATTTATCTCGTTAAATTTTCGTTAATAAAACTTCAAAAATTTAAAAATATATCACCCACAATCAACCATGGAAGATATGAATCTAATCTGAAAACGTCGAATTTCAGCCTTAATGATCATGACCACATTTCCCCATAATCACATCAAACGGTGATACGACGCCAGAATGACGAACGGTTCGACCCACAGGTGGTATACAAATTATCTCGAGATCAAAGGTAAGGAAAATTAGCCCTACGTCACGAAAACCTCAGAAAGATATGGGTCAGGTAGGCCAAAAATTTAGCTCATTGTTCAATTTCCATTCTGAGAGAGAAGAGGAGAGCTTCTTGACCTAGAGCGAGCTGCCATATTTCTATTGGAATTAGGGTTGCAGAGAAACACACACAGCTTGGAGAAGACGAAGGAAGCTCAAGGCACACGATAGAGAGTGTATAACTTAGTGTGCAAAGGAAAGATAGATAGCCCTAGAGTGATGGGCATATATATATAGAATGCTCGGGGGAAAAAACCTCCTAAAGAGGGAAAAAATGCCCCGGCGGTCCTAGTGTGTTCACACACATCACTACCACATGTATATGGTAACAAATCCCCCCTGGAGTGATGCGGTGAACGAGAGCTGGCACATGAGTAAAGGGAAGTGCCATGCCCTAAGGGCATGATCAGTCCACAAAGGGGAGTAAGCCCAAAGCTTTACGGAAAGCTTCAAGCGTCTCACGAGACAATGCCTTTGTGAAAAGATCTACAAGGTTGTCCTGTGTTGGCACATAAGCCAAGCTGATCTCTCCTGGTGAGAGCCTCTCCCTGACATAGTGGTAATGCAACTCAATGTGCTTTGTGCGAGCATGAAAAAATGGGTTCCTCACAACTGCCAATGCGCTCTAACTGTTAGTGTGGGATAGTGTTGGCAGTGTCCTGTCCAACACCCAAATCAGCCATAAGGCGTCTGAGCCATACACACTCAACCGTAGCTGTGAAGACTACCCTGTACTCAGCCTCACAACTCGAAGTGGCCATAGTAGATTGCTTCTTGCTCAACCATGATATACATGAACTACCAAGCATGAAACAAAAACCACTTGTGGACACTCGCATGTCAAAACAACCAGCCCAATCTGAGTCCGAAAAAGTATGTAAGTCTGGCGGCAATGATCCCCCCTTGGGATAAAACAATCCAAGGTGTAAAGTGCCACTAAGTTAGCGGAAAATCCTCTTGACAGCCTGCTAATGCTTAGACCGTGGGCTATGCATGAATCTGCTGACCTGTGAGACTGCAAATAGAATATTTGGCCTCATGTTGCATTACATAAATGAGGCAGCCAACAGCAGTTTGGTAAAGAGTGACATCAGCAGGATCGCCAGCATCATGTAGACTCAACTTCAAACCTATTTCCATGGGAGTGGCAATAGGTTTGCAATCCTCAAGTCCAAACTTACATAGCAATGTCTCTATGTAACTTTTCTGACACAAGGCAATACCACCATCACATTGCTTAAACTATATACCCAAGTAATGATGCAACAGCCCTAGATCTTTCATCTTGAAAGTAGCATTCAAATCAGCCTTAAATTCAGCAATATGTCTCTCATTTGGTCCAGTAACCACAATGAGAAGTACATCACCGTCACGCTTTACATACAATGTGCTTTCTGCTGGACTGTTACGAAAGCCTTGTTTGACCAAATGAGTGTCAACTTTCTCATAACAAGCACAAGGAGATTAATTCAACCCATACAAAGCCTTGTTACATTTGCACACTTTGTCCTCTTGTCCTTTTATGACAAAACCGCGAGGCTGCGTTACATAAACTTCCTCAAATATGTCACCATTCAAGAAAGCAGTAACAATGTCTGATTGATGTACATCCCAACCAAAATGAGCTGCCAATGCACATAGAAAACGCACAGTAGTCATACGACAAGTGGGAGCAAAAGTCTCTTCGTAATCTATGCCTTTTTGTTGTGCATAACCCTTTGCAACAAGTCGAGCCTTATGGCAATCAATCTCACCATCCGGTTTGCGTTTCAACTTGTAAACCCACTTCGTACCAATGGCCTTTTTTCCAGGAGGCAAATCACATAAAGTCCATGTGTCATTTTCTATGAGTGCATCATATTCTGATTGCATGGCAGCCATCCAATTTTTTGAATTCTGTGCTTCATCAAAAGACAGAGGCTCTTCAACATCATGTAAGCTAGACACAGCCAAAGCATAACAATCTGATGCATAAGATGAATGGCGAGAGCCTGAACGAGTACGACTAGACAAAGGTGCATCCAATTTACTGTCACTCAAAGTGTGCACCAGCCATTTTGGCATACCTCTAGCCTGCTCATTTTCAACCCTTTCCTCATCAAGTACATCATGTACATCTGCATCAGTGATAGATTGATCTAGAACATTTTTAGAAACCCCCATAGGCTGTACATTTGCCTCATTGGAACTTACATTCGTATTTCCACCACTGAAAAGAGGCAACAAAGTGTCATAAATGTCCTGTATGCTTACATTATTGTCTCTAGTACATGACAGCAAGGGCTGAGCAGAATCTTCCACAAACACTATATCCCGAGAAACCAGAATACGTTTTGTTTGCGATGTAACCTTTTCTTTCAGCACTATAACCAACAAAAATACATTTGATAGCCCTATCATCCAATTTTTTTCGCTGCACTCGTGGCACCAAAGCATATGCCAAATAGCCAAAAATATGCATGTGCTCAATAGAAGGCTTTCTAACATGCCATGCTTCATATGGAGTAATAGACTGCAAATATTTCGTAACACCTGTTAAGTACATAAGTGGCACACATGATGGACTCAAGCCAAAAAGAATGCGGCAAAGCTTGACTTTTGACCATACATCGTGGCATTTCCGTAAGTGACCTGTTTTTCCTCTCAGAAACACCATTTTGCTGAGGTGTATAAGGCACTGTACATTGGTGTTTTATCCTACGACTAGCCAAAAATGCATTAAATTCATGAGACATATAGTCCCCCCCTCGATCGGAATGGAGGGTGCCCATAGTACATTTCGAGACATTTTCAGCCATAGCCAAAAATTGTTTGAAGCACATAAAAACTTCGGACTTCGCTTTAAGCGGAAATACCCATGCATGCCTGGAGTAATCATAAATGAAAGTCACGAAGTACAGGTAATTGCCCAAGGACGGAGTTTGCATGGGACCACAAACATCACTATGCACAAGCTGCAACCTGCATGTGGCCCGAATTGAACCATCCTTTGGAAACTTAGAACGCTGCCATGTACCCAAAATACAGCCTTTACAAACATGTTTGATAGGTGCTTCAAGAGGCGGCAAAGAAGCAACCATATCAGATTTCTGCAAATGCAGCAAACTGGAAAAATTCAGATGACCAAAACGTGCATGCCAAAGTTTTGCATCTGAAGTAGCCCTTGAATCTGCAACAGCATTTGCAAAATTTTGTCCACACTTGTCATACAAAGTGAGCTTATACAACCCACAGCACAAAAGCCCAGATGCAACAATTTCATCACCAAAACTGAGATCATGAACTGTACATCTGTCATCCACAAATTTGACTACAAGTCCAAGTCTAGCAAGTGCGGATACAGACAAGAGATTCTTCTTGATCCCAGGTACATAAAGTGCATCAACAAGTGTGAAGGAACTGCCATTAGCAGCAATGAGCACAATCTTTCCAACTCCCTGAACTGGATAAGAGGCGTTGTTGGCACAAGTGACTAAATTCCCATGAGGGACAGACTCGAGAGAGGTAAACAATTCACAATGTGAGGTAATGTGCTTTGCAGCACCACTGTCGAAATACCACACATGTGAATCTGCAGCAACTGACAAGCATGCATCATGGACAACAGAATTGTAAGTGCACTCTGCACTAAAAGCCCATTCTGCATCAACATCAGCAACACAGTCTCCTTTCACAAACGACTCAACAATGGCTGCATTTGTAGTGGAACCAGCATTTTCAGTGGAACCACCCTCTTTCTTCTTAGCCTCTTTGGCCTTCAACTTAGGACACGACTTGATCAAGTGATCATTGGCTTTACAATAATGGCAACGCATCTTCTTTTTGCCCTTATCACCAAAATTTCCAGACGAATTGCTGCCAGCAGAAGCATTAGGAACAGAATTTTTGCCACTCACAGCAGAACCATAAGAAGTGGTTGCATTGTTGTTACCACCCTGTCTTTGAGAAGCAATAAAAGCCTCTTCAACTGCACGCTGTCTAGTCTTGTTTTTTCTGGAAAGTGACTCTTGCAACAGCAATGTGCATAATGCATCAAAACCTGACAACTTCTGGAGTTCCTTAGGTCATAAGTTTCCAAGTACTAGCAAAAGTCTAGTAAGAATCTGGTAAGGCATCAAGAACAGTTTGTACAAGGGAACTGTCTGAAATAACTTCACCTGCAGAAATAAGTTGCTCATTGATATCCTTGACACTAGCAAGGAAAGTTTCCATATCATCTTCCTCATTTCGACTCAAGCTCTTTACGCAGCAAAGCAATTTTAGCCTCATTTGCGACTTGCATAAAGACCAGCCAAAATATCCCAAGCCTGTTTTGCAGATTTTGCTGAACGGATGTGAGGAACAATGGTGCGTTTCATAGACAATCAATCAATGCATGAGCCTGTGCATCCTTTACATCCCAACGAGCTTGTTCTGCCGTAGGCAAAACAACTCTAACAGCAGCAATCCTTGCAGCAAGACCTGCAACATCCTCAACATCGCCTACATCATCAGAACCAGGACGTACATTAATGCCCTGCACAATGTTCCAGACGCCCTTTGACACAAGAACATGTTGCATCATATATGCCCACATAGGGTAGTTGTCCCCATCCAACCTGTCCTCAGCAGCAAACATCTTGAACACATCTGTGTTGTTGTTGTCAGCCATGGTAAATGTTGCACCTGATGTGAAAACTGCCCAAAAATAGGAGAAACGGAGCAGGAACAACACGTGCTAGATAGTACAAACCGTAGAAGACTATAAGGCACCTGTTATGCAGAAAACGGCACTAATAGAAATTTTGCACAAAATGACGAAATTGCCTATGCACACCTACCTGTAGTGGAAATGGAGGCCAAAATGAGCCCAAATCGAAAAAATTGGATGGTTGCCATGTATTTATCGACCTGCGAACGCTCGCCAAAGCTCACTGAAATCGGAGAAAGTGAGCAGGCGTGTATACTAGAGTAGCTGGCGACTAAGCCCGGGAGGACGCAACCTACTCTGATACCAATTGTTGGAATTAGGGTTGCAGAGAAACACACATAGCTTGGAGAAGACGAAGGAAGCTCAAGGCACACGATAGAGAGTGTATAACTTAGTGTGCAACGGAAAGATAGATAGCCCTAGAGTGATGGGCGTATATACAAAGCTCGGGGGGAAAAACCTCCTAAAGAGGGAAAAAATGCCCCGGCGGTCCTAGTGTGTTCACACACATCACTACCACATGTATATGGTAACAATTTCTACTCCGTACGAACGATCGGAGCCGGAATTTCACACCAGATTTCACAGGTATGTTCCTTATCGAGTAAAGATCAAGTGTATTACACATGCAAGCGTGAAACATCGCACAAACGGGCGCATTGACCAAATCAAAGTCGGATTGAGTCGAATAGGTCAAGGGCCCTTAGAGGCATCATGACAAAACTTTTTCAGGGACAGAACACATTAATGTGCTCCCCACAATGTCAGGAACAAAGCCATGTGATCAGATCTCAATTTGGTGGTGGTACACCGATCGTGATCGGTGTATCTCACTGACCAAATTTGACACAGAAATTGCAAAAAGGCTTCTCTCAACTTTGCCAACAACCTGCAGGTGTCAAAAAACAATTTGGGATCTATGGTACGATCGCGATCGGTGCCCCCAGTTTCAGATTTTAGAAATTTTGACATGGCCCAAGCTTAGAACTCATGGAGGAGTACACTCTCTTGAATTTTCATAAGAAATGCACAAAGTTTTCTCATATAATGTGCCAAAATTGTCAAACACACCCGAATCGGGAAATTTGACCTACAACTACCAAAATTCGACTGAAAATTATGACGGATGGTTTGAAAGGCATACCCGTCTGACTAGGAGTCAGCATGGTAGAGAAAACCTTGAATGGAGCTCAAAATCTCCTACAAGGACGGAGATGACCATTTCAGTCTCGAGTGATCACACAAAGGAAGAATTTGGCCGAACTAATGTCAAAGACTAAAAGGTGACTTAGAGATGCCCAATTATCCCATTGGTATCCAAAGAATGCCTGAAAAATACCCAAGTCTGGAAAATCTCTAAAGACGAGGTAAAAAGTGCCTGATCAAGTCAGAATCAGACAGCGGAGTAGGCTGATGATAGCAACACATCGTGGAAGCAGTAAAAGCTCAAAAACTAGCATCAACTAACTCCAGGCTCCAACTAGAATTCATTAGGAAAACCCAATATGGTTAGACTTAGTAAAATAAGGTCAAACAGTGAAAAATTGCTCTAATTTGTTCATATTATGTCCAAAACTTGAAAATAAATCATCAGTGGGCAGGTAGGCATAGGAGACTAAAGCCATCTAGTTTTCACCCAACAAAGCCCAGGTACTACGATCACGATCGGTGTACCTCAGCATCAGATTTTGACCAAAACCTAACAGATCTCTTGTACACATCTTGTTCAAGTCACACATCAAGCTTCAAGCCAATTGGACATCAAAAACCCATGAAAAATCAAAGTCTAATCCAAAACTCCCTTGTAAGCCAAAATTGGGACTTATAAACTCAAAAGTGGTTCACATAAAAGACAGAGTGGACCAAAATGACCCTCTAGCTATCAGCAAACCACTCATGTGATCAAATGTTATTTTGGTCATGGTACTACGATCGCGATCGGTGTACCTCAGGCCTAGATTTGGCTCAGATTTCAATCAGTCATAGCTCTAGTCTTCCTAGTCCCACTGGTGAAATATGGACAAGAATGGATGAGATTTGTTCAAGTTATGATTAGTTTTAACTTTTGAACTGCTTTTTACTAAAAGTCAAAATGCTATTGGTTGTGAAAGGAAAATCCTGACAGCTTGTGATTCTAATGACATAGAATGCCTCACCAAAAGCAAGCAAGGCAGTGGACGGCAGCACCATATGAAGTGGATGAGCTCTCTACGAACGAAAAAGCTCACATCTCGGATGACACTAGCTCAGATCCCTGCTCACATTTTCATCGCGAAGTTTAGGGATGCTGATGGTGACATGGTAAAGACGACCATCATGCCACGGGAAATATGGAATCTCCACCAAAGGCCGGAGGTCACCGAAGCCATGCGGGCTATTCATTTGGAGTAATTTTTTAGATTGCAGCCATGGGGAATAGACTACATGAGGGCCCACGAGCTCATGAGCTCGATACAGTATGATGGGCAAGCGATGCTCACCCGACAAGGATGGTTCAAAGGTGAAAGTAAAGATCACAAAAGACATCATCAACGAAGCTTTGCACTTCCTTCCAAGGCAACACAACTTGCTGGCAAAGACCAAGTCACTCGACAATGAGAAGGCGTTTATCAAAGCAAAAGGAAACAAGTACAAGTACAGTGACATAATATACGGTGAGTTGGAGTTACCATTGAGATTGATCTCTCAACATTTCAGGGTACAAAAGCCTCCTCGCTACGTCCGATCCTGCACATTGCAGTGGTCATGGCTCTAGCAACACCTGAAAACAGAACCATCCGATGCGATTATGGTTCTTAGATCTTGGAAAGCTTGGTCAAAGCAAATTTGAAGGGCTCGGCAAAAAACAAAAGCTACATGAGCGCAGGGCCAATGCTAACAAGAATAGCATACCAAGATTTGGGAATGATTGAAGACCTGCCGGCGGCCAGTTCTCAAGCGGCCTTGATTCAGAATGCAAAGCTAATTGCTCACTCAGTAAGGACGACCACTTTGCGCAACATGATCGCGCTCGGTCAAGGCATCCAACAAAAGCTCAAGTGATGAAGAAAACACGGATACTGAAGACGAGGGAAGCCCTCAAGGGTCAAAAGACAAAGCACCATCTGAATTTGAAGAAAGCGAGGAGGAAGACACCACCACACCGATAGTGAGAAGAGGAAGGGAAAGAAGTACAGTGCCGAGGTCCGAACTTCAAAACTTATATGCAGAGGCCCAAGAAAGAATTGAGGAAAGAAGGAAAAAGTTGCGGGCTGACAAAAAGGCAAGGGCTATTGCAACACAACAAACAGAAACACGAAGGTTCGAGAAGGAAAGGCAAGCAAGAGTAGAAAAGGCAGCTCGAATACGGGCTGAAAAACAAAGGTTACCCGCAGAACAAAGGCTGCAGAAGTGGAGGTTTCTTCTCAGTCCACTGAAGAAACAAAGGAGAAAGAAATGGCTGAAAACACGAACCAAGCAGAGCAACTAAAGAAAGCTCAAAGAGAGAAGAATGTGGAAGCACGACAGGTGGCGGAATTGACTCGCCAAAGAATAATAAAGCTTTTAAAGAAAAGAAAATCGGATGCGTCTGTTTCACAGCCAAGGGAAGATGCACCGAAAAAGAGGCACATACAAGAAGTGGAGGAAGTTATAGAAGAAGTACAAATGGATCCTACTCCTCCCTCGCCGAAATCACCACCTTCTCCTCCTTCATCCTCAAACCCAGGAGCACCACCTCCTCCTCCTCCTCCTTCTTCACAAAACCAAGAACCACCACCTCCTCCTCCATCATCTGCACACAAAGAGTCTGTGCCCCCTCCTGAAGCAATAGGGTACCAAGAAGCCTGTCAGGCTATGGCTAATTTTGACTACAAAAAAACCTTGCAAGATCTGGAAAAATAGTTTCGATGCCAGCACGTGGTGCTAGAAGAAAAGGAAAGCCTGGCACAGGAGGCTTAACACATGCAAAAATCTGGGCAAGAGGAGTTAGAGAGCCTGCGGGCACAACTGGAGCTCACAACGAAGGAAAGAGACACTGAGCAATAGCAAACTCAGTCTCTGATCAGAGACCTGGTGGATGTCAGGACGGAGTTGACAACCAAGGAAACAGAATGCCAAGATTTGACAGCAAGGGTAAAGAAAGCGACGAAGCAGCTTGATTATGAAAGCGCAAGGTTCCAGAGGGTTAATAATTCATACCTCACTTTCAAAAGTACTCTAACAACCTTGATGGCGAACCAGGAACCTGCTGGAGCATTGGTCTCCACATCAGACAATACTGCAGCAGTGAACACCCTAGCGGCGCTGAAAGAGGAGCTAGAGCAAGAAAAACTTCAAAGACATTTTCTCTTCTCGAGAATGATGGCCCAGACGGCGGCCAACGAGCAGAAAGTAAAAGAGCTGGAGCAAAAATTGGCAAAAGTGAGAGCCGAATTAGAGACGCAGGAGCAAATCAGCGAGACACTACTGAAAGAAAAAGAAGCACTGATTTCTCAACAACAAATCAGAACAGAGGAAGCCCATGTGCAACTGCAACTACTGCCTAGTCAAGACATGCCTAACTTGCCTGAAACTTCACACGAAGGAGAACAAGGACAGGGATCAGTCGAGGCAAGCCTAGATATTAGAGATGAGCTCACCCAAATCATTAAGGAGATGCCAGAAGGTCCAGCCAAAGAATACATGCTCTATGAAGTACAGATAGTGGAGTCAGCGGCACTGGCATTCTTACAGCCAGAAGAGCAAGCACAAGGGTTTGGCCATGACTACCTACCTTTTCCTTTGATATGCCACAAAGCCAATTTATGTAAGGAAAAGATGTGGCCAACCCTGCCACAAAACAAAGAAGGAAATTATGAAGGTGTATCACTAACAGCAGAAGAAGCTCAGGTTCTCATCAAAGATCACCCGAAATGGAGGCAGAAGTGGCTGGACAAGTGGCCGCAGGATCTAACACATTACCACAATGCTCCTCAACACATCCAAATAGATCCTACCTTCTGTCCAGTCCCTCGAAGAAGGCCATGGAAGGACTTTGCAGCATGGAGAGGCTCGAAGAGACAGAGACTGAACTACCCAGTCCTGACAGCGCAAAACCTTCCTTCGGTAGCCTATGTAGTAAACACTCTCAATTCGACAATCACTTTGCTACGGGATGTCCCCGACGTAGCCTGTCAGATGCTGGTAAAGATAGCCCGGATGATCGTCACATGCATCCAGGTGTTCAAAGACACTGAAGGCGACGATCATCCATGGAATCTGTTCTTAGAAGGGCATAGAGAAATTTGATGGAATTTGCAAGATTCACCACCGCGACATATCCTGATGGCAATGTACTCCAGACTTATGTACCTGCCTTCACATTACTTACACACATTAGAGGAGGCCTTCATCACAGGTTTTTTCGAAATCAACTCAAGAATCTTTCATCCTATGACGAAGGACCTCAAGGCACGGTACATAGCATACCAGCACACAGTAAGTGAAAACCCTTTCAGGCAGCAACAAGAAGACCTGGAGGCTGTACTCTGCACACGAATCTTTTCAGCAAAACTTGCCTCCTTGGAGCCCCATCAACGACCAAAGCTCTAAACATGCACGAGGACGTGCAACGATAAGGAAGGGGGGAGTGTTTGGCGGACGAAGCAATGGTCTCCAGAGAAAGAGTCACATTTTTCAGGGAATCTACATTTTTGCGGAAATCTCATTCTTTTGTAAAAGAGCTTCTCTAAGCCGAGAACTTGTAAAGAAATTTTTGATTATTTTTCCGAGAGCATTTGTATTTAGGACTTTTTGGCCGGACAAGCCAATTGTAAAGACCTAAAACTATAAAGGTCAGTTTTGTAAGTTTGAACCTCATCATCTTTTATCACAAGTTTTGAAGAAGATAGTGTACGTTTGAGAGCTTCCTCTTGCTCCAACTTGTAATCTTCGCTACTGTGGCTATGGTAATCTAAATTCAGATTCGTTTATTTCATTGTGTTCCTCTTACTTTTCTCTTCCATTCAAGTGTAAGCATTCAAGATTCGGTGCAGGTTTTTAACCACGCGTTTGAAACCTTAAATCGTTGTTTTGAGTGTTTAAATGCGTATTTTATGTTGTTTTGACCCTAGGAGAGGCTTCAGGGACCCTAAAACGACCCTTTGGGATCATCTGTTCACTGTTTTTGCTGACTTTGGGATGGATGATCGCGATCCATGTACCTCTCCAGAATGCTGTGACAGTGACAGGATAGATTCTAAATAGTCCCATGTAGCTCCCCTTCAAGTTTCGTGCGAATCCGATATGATTTGCATGGTAAATGTGCGTGATGACTATAGAGCTGTGTAGAAGGACATAGGCAGATTACTTGGCTTTAGTGCGTATGATTTGCTTGCAGAGTTAGAAGTTGCATCTCATCGAGTTCACTTCATTAGGAATGACACCCTAGTGAGTTTCCATGCCTCATCCTGGTCGCTTCCCTTGTATTGATATTTTATGTTGATGCATGAGAGCTATGCTATGGACGTCCGCCGCGGCGACCTGCAAACAATGGCCCGGAAGCAGTCTCTTATGGAAACCACATCCTAAGGACATCTATCATACAATGATGCATAAGAAGAATTGGTCTAGCCCCCTTAACAAGATATGGAAAAAACAATGGCTAGAGGAAAGATAATGGAGAACATCTAGAAGCCAAAGGTTCCGCAGCAGATGAAGGTATTTCTATGGAAGGTAATTTGGGGTGAGGATTGGGTCAGATCGATGCTTGGGGTGCAAGTTGGCTAGTGAAGATCTGGCCCACCTCTTCATGGATTGCCCGACTATCAAAGGCCTCGCAGGGAAAATATGCAAGTGGGTCCAAAGAACATGGAAAATTGGTTTTTACAAGATTGATCTATTCCTTGGAGTCAAGAATTTAGGTGATCCTGCCCTCCTCATCAGCACTCAAATCATCAGGTACTTCTTCTTACATAATGTATGACAGACAAGGAACCGCCATGTGTTTGAAGGAGGTCTTGAGGTGGCAAGCTTCACAAAAATTTTACAAGAAAGAAAAATACTAATATGGACGCTCGGATGCAAGCAACACTCGGAGGATTGGTCAAGGACTACTTGTGCCTTGTTGTCAGCAGAGGGCATGCCTAGGATGGGGGAAAATCTTGGCCATCGGTAATTAAAAGATCTCAGAAGAACATGATAATGGACCTTATGTATCAAGGATAAGGGGGCGAGTTGGTAAGGATGGCTACCCTAATAGCCGATGTAATTATGGTCCTTGGATGATGTCATGGCTCCACACGAGCATGTCAAGACCTTATAAATATTTGGCTTGATTAATATAATTCACTCACGATTGTGAGTTTTGCAACAAAAAAAAAGTATGCTTCATTCCAAAAAACGTATTTGTACTTACGAGAAGATTTGGGTAGATGAGCTAAGTTACATAGTAATTCTTGATTTGGTCAAGTACATGAGCTTGGGCTTTGTTTTGAAAGTAAGTATATATATGTATATATAAATCGAATGGTCCTTTTGATGATTCAAATCTATATATGGCTTTCTGAATGGACTCAAATGTTCTCTTTTCATGTGATTGTGTATATTGTCATAAATCATATAATCTTATAAACCGTTTATATAACTTTAGTATAATATATGGCTTTAACAATAGTTGTAATTTTCAAAAATTCTAGAACAAAAACTTTTGCATAGAGTGAGTCAATGGCATCTTCTAGAGACATGAAGGTGTTACATGAGACTCCACTTTGCGCTATTCGTGTCAAGGGAGAATCAACTTATTGCATAGTTCAAAAAGAGGATGAGCTGTTTGAAGAACCTTTTCACTTTTCTTTAGAATATTTTGTAGTAATAAATGCAAATTAGGAGCAGAAATGGCTTGTGGATAATGGACTAGTTTATCTCAAGAAGAATGCTAGTAGTGAGAGTCTAAACATTAACACATCAAACATTACATGTAATGACTCTCAATCAAGCCTTAGATGTGACTATAGAAGCACTGTCAATGATAAGGTGGTATCTTCATAAATTCTTGCTTTCATCCTATGTCATCACCATTGGTGAGGGGTCTTATGGATACAAAAAGATTATCAATGCCTTCCAAACCAATGAGATCGGTCATTATGGATGAGTTCTCTTGGAAAAACCCCTTCATGAGAATCTTCCACAACTTGCCCCACCCCATCGAGGTTCATGTCTTTGTTTCACCCCCGGACACAAAGGTCAGTAAAGGAACACACCCTAAATAGTCTCAAGACTTAGCTTGGATTCAAGGGGAGAGTCTGCCGCCGCAAGCATGTTTGCACATTAGTCCTATCAATCTTCCATAGTAGAGTGACAAGCTCTACTTGGTGTTTGGAAGACGTCATCTCCACAAACTTGATTCTAAGCGTGCATACTACTTAACGTTTGTGCACAATAAAGTAAAAGAGAGTCTTATAAGACAAAAACTTTGTTCATTTTAAACATTTGTACATTTGCTTACTCTAGGGAAGCATTGTAAGGATTGACACGGTTTAGTTTATCCTTTAATTGTATGCCTTGCATCCATATAGCATCTTCAAAAGGATAATTCTTAAATTTAATAAGATATTGTCGGATAGTCTTACCGCCTTTTAATACCTTGTCTTCATGTCGGAGAATAGACTCGAGCTACAGCACCTCTTCTTGGTCCTCCATCTCCAGTGGGTCTTCAATAGTTGCTTCTTCAGGTGGCTCTCCTTTGTAAGGCTTTAGTAGGCTCACATGGAAAGCATTGTGTATGAGCCAATGGATGGGCAACTTGAGTTGATAGGCCATCTCATTGATTGGTCAAAGAATCTGGAAGGGACCATAGTACCTTCTTGCTAACTTAGCATAGTAATTTTGGTGTCTCGTAGGATTCTTGCACGTCGTGTGCCTTAATCGAGCCTTGGAAATTTAGCAAGACCCAATCATTTTCTTTAAAGGCTTGGGATCTTTTGTACTTATCAATAGCAGCCTTTTGCCTTTGCTGTGAGATAGAGATAGCATCCTTAATCTTTTGGAAAGATTCTTGTAGGTCTCGGCTATACTCATTTGCAGCGAATATTTTCCCGTGTACCTTAAGTAGCAAGGGACTTTTTTATCCTCCCTCAATTACCTCAAAAGGTGATTTTTCCATGGAGGTATGTACAGTATTATTGTAGGCATACTTCACTAAGGGTAAGTACTTCTCCCATTGGGACCTTTAATCTTCCGTTACGTAGGCTTTTAGTAGATCAAGAATTGTTAGGTTAACTATTTCACTTTGGCCATCCATTTGCGCGTGATAGGCCGAAGAGAATTTTAGCCTTGTCCCTAAATTCTCAAAGAGACCCTTCCAGAAATTACTGGTCATTCAAGGATCTCTATCTGACACTATGGACATTGGTGAGCCATGGTACTTTATTTGTGATATGAAGAGGGTTTCCATTTGATGGGCTTTGATAGTCTTTTTAAAATGTATAAAATGATCTTGTTTGTTGAACTTTCTACTATCGTCCATATTCCCATATTTCCAAGGATAGACTTAGGCAATCCAAAGATAAAATCCATGGATATGCTCTCCCATGGTGAATTAGGGATTGGCAAAGGTTGAAGCAATCCAAGTTGCTTTCCTCTATCAAACTTTGTCTTTTGGCATACTACACATTTAGAAACATACTCTTGTATGTTTGCTTTCATGGGGCAGGCCAATAGAAATATGTTTCAATCCCTTTTAGGGTAGACTGAATCCCTCTACGCACCGCCTAAGGAGGAGCGTGAGATTCATACATTACTTTCTCACGTAGTGAGTTAGTAATGCATAGTCTATTGCCATAGAGAAGATAACCATCTTAAATGGTTCCTCTTTCTTCTCTAATGCCAGGGCTGAAATCACATCTCTAAAATCGGAATCAATAGCGTACTCATCTATCAGAGAAGATAGATCATTGTGAGTTGCTATGGAAACCGCATTCACTCTCGGCCGTCTTGAGAGTGCATCGGCTACTTGATTGCTTGCCAGCAATGTGAGCAATATGAAAATGAAATTGCAAAAGAAAATTTTCCCACCTCATTTGTCTGTTGGAGAGCTTGGTCTGCGTCACGAAGTACTTAAGGCTTTGGTGATCCATCCTAAGGATGAAAGGAGTCCCCAATAGATAGTCCTTCCACAAATCTAAGGCATGTAGAACTGCAAGGAGTTCGCTTCCATATATGCCTAGAGCTTGCTCAACAGGGTTGAGCCTTCGACTTTTTCAAGCTATGGCGTGCCCTTCTTGGAGCAAAACAGCTCTAAGGCAATCACCACAAGCGTCACATTCGACCTCAAATGGCTTTGAGAGATCCAACAGTGTAAGCACAGGTTGAGAGATAAGCTTTTTGAAATCATTTTTCTCCTTGGCAAACCATGTATACCTAACATTTTTCTTTGTTAGGTCATGTAATGGTCCTGTTGTTAGTGAGAACTTTTCTATGAAGCGTCTATAGTATGCACACATACCTATAAAGCTTCTTAGTTCATGAAGATTCCTTGGATTAGGCCATTCTTTTATTACCTCTAGCTTTGATGGATCCATTTGGATGCCATCTTGAGACATAATGTGACCTAAATACTGAATCTCTTGTAAGAAAAACTCACTTTTCTTTTGATTAACATAAAGTTTATTCTCTCATAAGACTTGGAATATTACTTGGAGATGTTGCTTGTGTTCGTCTAGTGAATTATAGATGATAATATCATCAAAAGGTTCGGTGAGGCCTGAATAGCTTCTCCGTCAAGTGGTTGAATGTGGTTGGTGCATTGGTCAAGCCAAAAGGCATGACAATGTATTTGTAAAGACCAAACGTAGTGCAAAATGCGGTCTTTACAATGTCTTGATCAACTATCTTTATTTGATGGTAACCACTTTTTAGGTCAATCCTACTGAAGTAGGTCAACCCTTGTAGCTTATCAAACAGTTCTTCTACCCATGGAACGGGAAATCTATTTTTGATAGTGATCCTATTTAGTGCTCCATAGTCAACACACATACGATATGTGCCGTCTTTCTTTTGCACTAATAACACGGGTGAGCAAAATGGAGATGAGATAGGCCTAACCATGCCCTTCTCAAAAACTTACTCATGCACTTGCCGCATAATCTCCTCTTGTTGAGCTTGAGAAACTCTATAAGAAGGTTTATTAGGCGGTGAACTTCCTGAAAGAAGTTCAATTGCATGGTCATCATTGCCTCGTTTAGGAGGTAATTCAGAAGGGATGTCATCAATAAAAACATCTTGAAATCCCTTGAGAAAATTGGATAACTCTAATTCTTTGTGATTGTTTATATTTTCTTTTGCTAAAGCATTAGGTTCATTTTGAGAATCTTTAACAAAAATCATGTACACGGAAATAGAGTCTTCATTGGCTTATTGAAAGCTTGCATATGTACAATCGGTATGTTGTTACCCAACTCTTTGGCATCTATGTACATATCTTTTTCCCTAAACCTAAAGTAGATTTTCCTTTCAGGGAATTTAACATTGCCAGCCATGCGATCAAGCCATGGTGTCCCTAGGATTACATCCTGGTGCTTGAGAGGAGAGATAAATAAGTCCTCTTTGTCCACATAGCTTTGGACATGGAGCTTCAATTTCCCGATTAAGGGAGTAACTGAAGCTTCTTACCCCTTGAAAGCACCATCCGCGGGTAGGACATCTCCCATCTCATAGGCTTGGATGCCTAGCTTGGTGGCCAACTCTTTGGATATGAAATTGTGAGTAGAACCAAGGTCAAAGAGAATAAAAGCATCATGTTCTCTTACCTTTCCCCAAGCATGGCATAGAGGAGATCCTTTGTGATGAGCTTCCTCTTCTTGGATTTCGACCAAGGTAGCTCTAGGAGGCTCATGGCGGGTGTTCTTTTGGGGGCAAGCACAATACGCATGCCCTTGCTCGCCGCATTTGAAACAACGGTTATCCTTGCGCGATAACTCTCAAGCTCTTCGGGAGAGATTTTGTTTTTGCCTTTGTAAACTCCCTTCTCCTTAGCTTTGTTGTTATTGGAATTGCCCTTAGGAGACTTTTGGACATTGTATTTCCCCTTAGGCTCATTGGAACCCTTGTTTTCCATGGGCTTAAGATTTCTCTTAGTCCCTATTTGGAAATTGATTCGTGAAGCCACCATGGTATGGTGTATGACCGCAGATATGATGCGTGGCTTTTGGGAGTTGACATACTTCAATTAAGCCCGCACAAAATTGTTATTTTTGCTCTCCAAAATCCACCTTTTTGAAGACAGTGGCTTTGAGATGTAAATCCCAAAACTTGTCTACATATTTGTGAATGGATTCGTAGGAAGAGAGCTTCAAGCTTTCCCATTCGGTGAGTACTTTGTCTTTGGCATCGGTGGCCAAAAACTGCTTCATGATGGAAGCTCTTAAAGCTTTCCATGTTCGTGGGGCTTCACCGTTTTTCCATAGGCTAGACCACCGTTGCCTGGCAGACTTTTGAAAATGCATAGCTACATGGCGTAGCTTAGAGGACTCCATGAAGCCCTCATCTCCAAACGCCGCATTGAATTGTTGAATGAAAGCCAAGACTTTGTCCGTAGCACCAAAGGTGCCATTGTAGGGAAAGAGGTGTTCTTTCCTCCCTCTTTGAACTTCTTGAGCTTGGACGACCTCTTCCATGCAGCATAGGATTTCCTATGGCCTCTTCTTTTTGGTGGTTCAAAAGTTGCACCATCACGTTCTTCAGAGAAGGAAGAAATTGAGGAAGATGGAGAAGAGGGTGACCTCTTTCTCGCCTTTTTCTTGCCTTGGTCTTCCTTGTCTACACCATCACTTTCTTCATAAGAGGAAGAAGATGAATAAGATGGAGAAGAGGGGTGACCTCTTTCTCGCCTTTTTCTTCTCTTGTTTTCTGTCATCCCTCTTTGAATTATGGTGTGGAGAAGTGTGCGATGGTCTTCTCCGTTTAGGAGGTGATGGAGAAAGTTTTGGCCGCTATCTTTGTGGAGCCATCTCCACTGAGGTGGCAGGAGAGTCACTTCTTTCTTGTTCTTTTGGTGGGGGCTCTTTGAGAGTTCTCCTTTGGGAAGGAGATGTGTCGTCAAGTAGTAAATTTTTGAGCCCTTTGTACAGATCCTCTTCTTCCTCCCGAATCGGAGAGAGGCCTCTTTTGGAAGTCTCACAAGGAGGCTTCCTAGGTAATCTCTCTTCATGGTGGGGAATTTGGAGAATCCCATCAGCACGAAGCTGTCGTTGCACTTCACTTCGGAGGGATGGATTGAAGGTACCACGGGAAGCGTGTGCGAGTGCAAGTGCTAGAGCAGAGAGAGAGAGAGAGAGAGAGAGAGAGAGAGAGACCTGCTTTGGGTGGAATGCACAACAACGTTATCATGTTGCAACTCCTTATTCAGTTGTATTAAAGAATAAGTGTACAATGGTTAAGTTAGTAAATGGGTTAGTAGTAAGTGGGATGTTCGGCCAGTTGGCATGAATCCCAACAAACTCCCACTTGAAGGCCAACGCAGCCCAAGTGACCTGGTATGTACAACCATGAAGCAATCTAGTGGCTTCAACCTGTACCCATCAACTCACTGCAATGTGTAAACCGCTCCAAAGCTAAGCCTTTCGTCAAAGCATCTACTGGGTTGTCATCAGTGTGTACCTTGACCAAATCAATGAGATTTTTGGCCAAGAAATCTCTCACGAGATGATACCTGACTTCAATGTGTTTCGATTTGGAGTGAAACACGAGATTCCTTGCCAATGCAAGAGCCCTCTGACTATCACAATATATCATTGGAGTCTCATCAAATCCAAGATTTCTGACCAAGCGAGATAACCATACAGCCTCTTTACTTGCATCCGACAATGCAACGTACTCTGCTTCTGTAGTGGAAGACGACGTACAATCTTGAAGACATGACCTCCAAGATACTGCTGCTCCAGCAAATATGAAGACATAGCCAGATGTCGATCTCCTATTGTCGACACAACCCGCATAGTCTGCATCCGCATAACCCACTATGGATGCATCACTATTCCCGAAGCGTAAACACCTGCTGACCGTACCTTTGAGGTACCTTAGAATGTGCTTCACTGCTTCCCAATGCTTACTGCCAGGATTTGCCATATATCGGCTCACCACTCCCACTGCAAAAGCAATGTCTGGTCTTGTGGCCACCATAGCATACATGAGACTGCCCACTGCCGAAGAATATGGTACCTTAACCATTTCAGCTCGCTCAACATCAAATTTGGGTGCATCTTCCTACTCAATGCTTTTTGCCCCTGCATATTGAAACGCTGCAAAACTTTCTCAATGTATTTTTTCTGAGATAACTCAAGAATACGACGTTTGCGATCTCTTCTGATTCGCATGCCAAGAAAGTGTGTAGCATCCCCCAAATCTTTCATTGCAAAATTATTGCTAAGTGTTTTCTTCAAGTTGGCAGTTTTCGCAATGGATTTCCCAGCTATAAGCATGTCATCAACATACAAAACTAGAATGATCATCGAGCCATCATCTAGCTTTCTTGTGTACAAGCAGTGATCCTCTTCGCTCCTTTTATATCCTTGAGACCTCATACATGCATCAAATTTATGATACCACTGCCTTGAACCCTGCTTTAAGCCATAAATTGCCTTTTTGAGCTTACATACTAGCTCCTCACGAGATGCATTCTCCTTAACAAACCCTTTAGGTTGCTGCATGTAAACATCCTCATCGAGATCCCCATGAAGAAATGTTGTCTTCACATCCATTTGGACAAGTTTCATGTCCTCAATTGCTACAAGACCAAGTACGGTTCTAAGACCAAGTACGGTTCTAAGCGTTTTCATCTTGACCACAGGCGAGAAGATGTCATCAAAATCCTCTCCCTTTTGCTGTTTGAACCCTTTGGCTACACGTCTAGCCTTGTACTTTGGATTTGGATCACCTGAGGTAAATTTCTTCTTGTAAACCCATTTGCAAGGTAAATCTTTCGTATCATTTGGTAGTTCTACCAAGTCCAAGTGTCATTAGCCAAAATCGAGTTATACTCAAATTCCATAGCCTGCTCCCACTTCACCACATCATCCGTCATCATGGCTTCTTGGTAGCATCTTGGCTCACCGCAATCGGTCAACATGATGTAATCAAGACCTGGCTCAAAACACACAGGTGGACGAGAGACTCTAGTAGACCGTCTCACTCCTTGACCATTGCATCCACTCCCTCTGGAGCATTGCTAGTGGAAGGTACATCACTAGCCCGCTGAGTTGATTTCATTGTCTATGAGGCATTATGCTCAAAAGTGACTCTCTGAATCTCTATTTCCTTGATAGGTTTTTTATGCATCTTCAACTCATTGAAGATCACATTGAACTATGGATGACTCGACAAGATTCCGGGTGCCAGAGATGATATCACATCTCTCCATCTGCACCATATCCAATGAAAATACATTGTGTGACTTTGGCTCTAACTTTTGGCGAAGTTGTTTAGGCACGTGAGCATAAGCTTCACAACCAAAAACACATAGATGGTCATAGTAGGGCTTACTTTTAGACCATAATTCTTCTGGAATCTCATAATTTAATGGCGTACTAGGCGAACGATTTAGAATGTGCGCTACGGTCAAGACGGCTTCTGCCCAAAAGCCTTGTGTGAGATTTACCCTAGAAAGCATGGTTGTAACTCTTTCCTGAATTATACAATTCATGCGCTCAGCAACTCCATTCTGAGCTGGTGTGTATGGTGCAGTATACTGCCTTTTAATCCTCCTTTTAGCACAGAAATTGTCAAACTCCTTGGAGACATACTCTCAACCGTTGTCAGTCCACAACCTCTTGAGTTTCTTGCTAGACTGATTCTCAACGAGTGCTAAAAATTTCTGGACCACAGGAAGAACTTGATCCTTATGTTTCAAAGGATATGCCCACACCTTTTGAGTAGATTCATCTATGAATGTCACAAAATAACTGGCCCCCCCTATAGATTTGGTTGACATAGGACCACAAACATCACTATGTACTAAATCTAGAGGTTCATCTCGCGTTTGACCCAATGGTAAGTGCACGGACCTAGTCTGTTTGCCATAGATACAGTGCTCACAAACAGGAAAGTCAACATAAGACAAGACAAGTAAGTAGCCAAAACGAGTCAAAGTTCTCATTCCTTTTTGGCTGATATGACCTAGCCGGCAATGCCACAACTCAGTAGACGGCAGCTCGGCTATAGATATGTAATCATGACCAACATCTGACACATGCATGGAATACAAGGTACCATGCTTCTGACCTCTAAGTACAACAAGATTACCTTTGCGTAGTATCCACGAACCATTGGCAAATGTTGTGTTGTAGCCCAAATCATCAAGCTGACCAATAGAAATCAAGCTTTTAGTCAACTTGGACACATGTCTGACACTACATAAAGTAAAGTGCGTGCCATTCCTTAGATGCAATTTGACGGTTCCGACACCCTCAATCTCACTTTGCCACAAGAGTGAGAATAAGTAGAGAACCACTCTCTATGTGGTGTCACATGGAAACTCGCACCAGAATCTACTATCCAATTATGTGCATACTGCGCATCTTCTGTAACAAGAGCCTCGACAGTAGATCTGTTGTGAAGAACAATACATCAGAGGTAAGTGGCATAACAACCACTGGAAGAGTCTCTACAATAGGAGCATTTGAAGACTCTAGCACATTGATCTCCTCTAACTTTGCTTTGCCCTTGTTTGAATCATCAGACTTAGAAGTTGCACCGGATTGTTTATCCTTCTTGCTTGGCTGCCATTTTTTGCAATCCTTCTTCACATTACCTTTTTTATGGCAGTGATAGCACTCAACATTACGCATAGAATTCCGAGACTTACTTCGTGAGCCCCCATGTTCCTTGCTTTTGGCACGACTTTGATTGCGACCCCTATGTCTAGTAGCAACATACGCATCACCATCCTTCTTGCCTTCGAGAGATTTCCTACGAATCTCCTCGATAAACAGACTCCCAAGGACGTCATTGTACACTAGACCGGTACCAGGTGTTGAGTTGCTAATCGCTGTACAGAACGTATCCCAAGACGAGGGTAAACTGCATAGCAAGAAGATACAATTGATTTCCTCATCGAAGACCAAACCCTGAATGGTCAATTGAGTGAAAATGATATTGAACTCATTAGTGTGAGTAGAAATAGCACCCTCTTCCTTCATACGAAGGTCAAACAGCTGCTTCATCAAGAAAACCTTATTAGTGGCACTTTTGTTCTCATAACTGGAACACAACTTATCCCATACATCTCTAGCAGTCCTAAGTACACAGATTCCTCCAAATGCAAACGGAGGGTAGATTTGGCCTTAGCATCAAGTTTCTCCCACTCAACATCTGTATACTCACCCTCTGGGCGCTTCATGATAGGATCCAACTGGCCTTTTTGTATAAGAACATCTTGAATCTACTCTTTCCGGATCGCAAAATTTGTCCCATCAAATTTCCGTATATTGTAAATATCCTTTTCACCACTAAATGACATGGCTGCACACTAAAGATAATATGGCAATAAACACTGGTAATTCTGAGAAAAATTCGACAGAGTTTCCGCAGAAAAATTGACAGAATCTCAATCCAAAACTGTCACAAGAGATCAGTAACGCATCAAAAGTAATGCTCTTAGAGCATAAGACAGGCGCATCAACCACTAATTGTGCATAAAAAGTCAAAAAACTGACCCAAGACTGCCAACACAGCGTCAAATGCACCTAGCCCTCTCTATACATGTCCTATGGAGAGGCCACAAAAAAGGGGTACTCCAGCAACCTGTATCACCGAAAAGATCTCAAAATTCGAGAATCCCCCAGCTCAAGAAAACCTCACACTATCGACCCTGACAAACGATTATGCCGATAAGAAACCAACCCAGTCTCAGAAAGGGCCTCCGAACCGAGTCTTAGAAACGGTCGGAACTGCCAGAAACAAGCCAAATCGGCTCCACAAAAGGTACGTGTGGCAGTTTCCGCAACTCAACGTACATCCACTGACAACAATACTGCAAGGTGCAGTATACGTGTTCAAACAGGCGCCGAACAAAATATGTAAGCAATAAAAAAATCCCTGCGGGGAGTAAAACCGCTCTCAAAAGAGCTCAAGCACTATCAAAAGTGCCAAAACAATGCATATCCGCATCAAATACTCCCACTGAAATCTATGCTGATGCTAAATATTGCAACCTGGATGTCCTGTATGTATGCAAGAACCTATGAGGAGATGGATGCCTGGAAAACCCGAGACAATGTCGATGCCGAAAAGTGCTCCTAATCAGCCCATAAATACCATCTCAATAGCACATAATAGCCATAAAACGGCTATATACCATCCCAAAATAGTCTCTGAATAGCTTGCACCTGTGTCCTGTACCTGTAGCTGTAGCTATAGCAAAAGTGGAGTTGGAAAATACAACTCCTGAAGGGTAGCTCTCATGAAGCTTTTGACTGCACGAACAACTTCAAAAGGGGGTTAAAACCTAGGATACCTGGGTGAAACGCTCTCGGAACGCTGAATTTGTCGATGCCAAAATCGGAAACCCGTTTGCACTTTTAAAAGTGCGCGCGCGCCCGGACACGAAGACGGAAAGCACAAACCCTGTTCTGATACCAGTTGAAGGTGCCGCGGGAAGCGTGTGTGAGTGCAAGTGAGAGAGTAGAGAGAGAGAAACCTGCTTTGGGTGGAGCGCACAGCAATGTTATTGTGTTGCAGCTCCTTATTCAATTGTTTTAAAGAATAAGTGTATAATGGTTAAGTTAGTAGATGGGTTAGTAGTAAGTGGGATGTCCGATCAGTTGGCCTGAATCCCAACATGGATTGCCCATGGCTTGTTGAAGCCTAGAAACAAGGTAGTTAACAAGCATAGGGGCATCATTAGTAGCCTGCTCATTAGCAAAATCAAAGCTATCAACATTAATTTCACTCTATTTACTATTGTCATCCATTCTAACAATTTTTAGGTGTACTTTGGCACTTCAAGCCCTTTTGCTCCTCTTTACCCCTTTAGAAAAGCACTCAAGCTACTATACCCGTGGCTCGAATATCATTATTTGCAAGGAATAGAAGAGAGGGTCTTTCAACACCAAAATAGTACCGGCTCCTATCAAGCTTCTAATAGCTCAATAGTGGTTAAGTCGTAGGCAAGCCCCATAGGACTCCACTATTAAGATCATAGCTCTCGACGGTGATGTCCCGTTATCTGCACGAAGGCACGCGCACTGCAAGGCTAAAATATCCCTATTCTACTTACTCAATTGCAATTAATAATACCAACCATTTATAGCTAGCTTGAGGACCTCCCTTCTCGAGCAAGAAAAGAGAAACCTTTAGAATATATTCCTAATGAGAAGAGCAAGAGTGCTTGGATGGAGAGAGCAACAAAAAACAGAACACCTAGTTAGATAGGCATGAACAATACTTCAAAAGAGAGAGAAATTAAGCTATAGACAACAGTTGAGGACCGGATTTACATGGAGCCGGTCCCCCCTCCAAAAGGCTTTGTATTATAGGTTTTCCCCCATCAAAGGAGACATTTTACAATACAGTACTTTGTGTTCCTTCATTAACTTGTTGGTGCAATGAAGATGGAATCTTCAAGCACTAGGCACACACTTATAAAACACAACATCAATTCCCTCACGGTCTCAGACCCAAGACCTCACGCACCTTCGAAGATGGTGAGAGCTAGCAGGGTATGAGAGTAGATTGAGAGGAAGGAGTAGTCTTACGAGAAAGAAGTATATCTCCTCACATAATCACTCATAATAGCTTAGCATAGCTTAGTAATTAGCATGGTAGAGGAGATGAGCATGCATTCAAGCTTGGCTCTTGGTTGGATTTTCATCATCACAAAGCCAAGAGTTGTTGGTGTAGGCCTCCCTTCTCACAAGCTTGGAGTAGATGATGAGCTTTCCATTAAAGCTTGAGAAGGGGAGAGAGAGTCTTCTTGCTTCACACATGATATTGTGTGAGTGTGCGTGTGTGTGTTAATGCCTTGCCAAATCAGCCCCCTCTCTCTCTCTTGGTCGACCCCTCTTGCAATTTACTCATGATGGCACCCATTGGACCCTGCAAAGTTTAGCCAATCATAATTGAGAAGCATAAGTGATAACCTTGTGATATGTGTCCCCCTTTACCCTTTTGTGAGAGCTTTAGGTAATTAAATAATGCAATTAAACTCTCATTGGACCCCTTTGTCTTATGGCCAATAGGAATCAGGCAAGCCATTGGGCTGTTGCATGCTCATTGGACCCCTTGGGAGACTGTCCAATAGTCTTCTACAGAGCTTAATTCTTATTGGTTCTTTTATCAAGTGTTTTTAAATGAACTAAACTAGATTTACTCTAGCCTAATTCTCATTGGTCCACCTCTTTGGCCATCCAATAGGATTTGAGTGCACCTTGGGGGCAATTGGGCTAGGGAGCTGACATGTGTCCCGTATTCCCTTTGTGTAAAGGGCTTGCAAGAGAGAGAGCGTGTGTGTGTGTGTGTGTGTGTGTGTGTGTGTTTCTCTCTCATCCCCTACTTACAGGGCTCGCCCCCTCCTCTTTAGGAGTCTTTGAAGACTTTTTGCGCATTACAAAGCATCCAAGTTTCCTAAGGAATGACCATTGGACTTAACCTTAGAATTTTGGAACCTTAGAATTTTGGAAGTATTAATGGGTTGAACCTTAGGTCTTTGAAGCCCATTGCTTGCACATTGCTCTTCTGCAGATAGTCCCCCTTTGGATCCCTATTTTCCCTCCTTTGGATCCCTATTGTGACCAGTCTGCTAGCCTTACCAATAATCTAGCTTTCTCTCCCCTGGTACTTCCCCATATTAAATGATCAGTTTAACATGAGAAAATCATTTAGGAAAATTAGATATTAGTTATTATGACACCATGTCATCTTCCTCTTGCATAATCTTCAACTCTAGCTCTTTACGCAAAAATGCAATTTTAGCCTCATTTGAGACTTGCATAAAGATCATCCAAAGTATCCCAAGTCTATTTGTTGATTTTGCTGAGTGAATGTGAGGAGGAATGGTGCACTTCACAGATAATGCAATCAATTCATGATCCTACGCATCCTAATGAGACTACTTAGCCGTAGTAGCAACAGACCTACCAGAACTTGCACCACCCTTAATAGAGACTGTATCCACATAGGTGGACGCACATCAATGCCTTGCACAACATTCCAACTGCCCTTTGACACAAGAACATGTGTCATCATGTAAGCCCACACTGGGTGGTTATCCCTATCCAGTTTATCTTCAGCACTAAACATCTCGAAAACATCTATGTTGTTGTCAGCCATGGCGAGTGATTGTATCTGACTGCACTTGATGTGAAGACTACACAAAAAGAGGAAAATGAAGCAAGACTAACACGTGCTATATAGAAAAACACAAAGAGGGCTATAAGGGACATGTTATCCAAAATATTGCACTAACAAAAATTCTCCACAAAAGGACGAAATTGCTACGCATTACTGTCTGTAGTAGAAACAGAGGCCAAAATGAGCCCGAATCAAAATTCTGAGCAAACCAATTTGTTCAAGATTTTCCGAAGTACTAATCGACTTGTTGATGCTCACCAAAGCTCACCCAAATCAAAGAAAGTGAGCAGGCAGGTGTTGATGATCATGGCGACAACTATGCCCAAAAGGATCCAACCTGCTTTGATACCAATTGTTGGATTTAGGGTTGCAGAGATGCACACATAGCTTGGAGAAGATGAAGAAGCTCAAGGCACACAACAGAGAGTATGCTGCTTAGTGCACAATAGAAAGATAATTTATCCCTAGAATGATGGGCGTATATACAATGCACTGAGAAAAGACCTCCTAGGGAGGGAAAAAATGCCTCAGCAATCCTGAGTGCATTCACACACATCATTGCTACATATATGGTAACATAATAGTATTGGAGATAGAGAACAATGTCACTATTTTGGCCCTCTTCTTGTCATTATGATAGATAAGTGCTAAACGGGTGTTTAATGAAGGTGTAAATTGTATGAAGCTGAGTAAGAGGGGACCCTTTGTTGCTTTGCTAATGGATCTCGTGGATAGCCTAGGTCATGAGGCTATTACCATTCTCCTTTCATTCAAAGTATGCAAGGGCATGTTATAGTTTTACCCTTAGGCAAGGAAGGGTAACAGTAAGATCGACAGATGAGTGGCTCTCCATGTGATTTCTCGCATACTTTCACATGAGAGAGGAGGGGAGGTAATAGATACACTACATCCTTTTAAAAAAGAGAGTTGGGGGGGGGGGGGGGGGGGGGGGGGGGGGGGGGGGTAGTAACTAGATTACGGTTACCTGCTTCCTAGTCGGAGCCCTCTAACCAATATCTAGTTGAATGAAGAACAAATCCTCTATCGAGGCATACTTATTTGCCTTGGCTTCATCACGATTAATGAGCTTACATCGAATCCTCTTGTTTGATGCAACCTTACACAATTGGGAGGGAATTGATTTTCTATACTAAGACATCAAGACTAATCTTAAGGAGCTCACTATACGAGCCGCCTTTGTTATGCAAGAATATGAATTCAACACAAGTGACTCAAACAAAGTATGAAAGAGTTTAGCAAAGACGTGTTTAGAAGCAGTGACTTGCATCGATACACAAAATAGGATTAGAAAGCACTAAGATATGTGTTTTGGAGGTGTCATACATTACGGGTGTTGTCAGATATGTATTTTGCAAGTGTGCCATGACGGTATGGCAATTCTTATCTATGTTGTTTTAGCACATTCACGGATGGAAGTAGTAGTGATTCACAATAAGGCTAGGTTCAGACGAGGCGCAGGCAGAGGAGAGAAAGGAGCGTTGGTTGAGCAGGCAGAATCTAAGAGCATGGTCACGCGAGGCTTAGTTCTCACTGAGCTTCGACAGCTACTGACAGCAGCGCAGAGCGTCCACCGCCGGCAACAGGTAGAGAGCGAAAAAGCAAGGCGCAGGTAGGAGAGAGAGAGAGAGAGAGAGAGAGAGTTGACCGGGAGTACACCGGCATAATTTTGTGACTATGCCTATTTAGGCATAGTTGGCGTACTAAGCCGGTGAGAAGCGTTGGAAAGCTGCCATGCGTCAGGGCCTATCGACTGATCTACGGAGAACTAAGCCTCGCGTGACCATAGCCTAATTGGATGCAAAGAAAGTTTCGCAACTATTGGACCCACCTTCCATCTTCCGAGCCCCCCCCCCGCGCATAACATTTATGTGTTGCCTTCGCTTTGAGAGTTGATTGGTTGGAACAGCTGGACCCTTTTCCCCACGCCAATGGAATTGATGGTGATGTCATCATCTTTCGCTTTGTGTGAGCGGGGTACAGCGGTGGTAGAACAAAGAAAGAGTAGCAGGAAGAGTTTCCACCGTCGTCGTGTGAACCCGACCTTAGTTTGCGAATGATTATGGCATAATCAAAGGAGTTAGACAAAGGAAATATTGAGGGAGATGAAGACACTATGCTGAATAGATGGAGACACACTGCTCATTGGATAGGTAGTAGAAGAATTGAGAGGGACTTGTGGGCTGTATGTAAGTAGATTGGGAATAAAGATTGAATAATTGAGATTTATAGTGGCCCTTGACACTAGCCTAACACATGGTCCTTTTCCCCATCATCACCACAACCAAGCTCACAAAGCGACTGCATCTCACCTCGCGTCGATTGCGAGGTTCGTGCGTGCGTGTGTGTGTGTGTGTGTGTGTGTGTGTGTGTGTGTGAGAGAGAGAGAGAGAGAGAGTCTCTGTGTTCAATCCGAGAGCAAGAGAAACGCAGACACCTACAGAGACGAGGCTAGCTAAGCAGGAAGGGCTATGGCGGACGGTGGTGGGTCGCCCACTCCGACGCATACCATCTTCATCCTCGTCATCGTGCTCACCATTCTCGGCATTCCCATGCTGATCCCTGAGGAGGGCGAGCCATGGCTGCCCGAGTGGGAGGAGATGAATCCCCTGCTCATGTTGAGCCCTCTGCTGCTGCTTCTGCTCGTCCGCTTCCTCGGCTCTACCCAGCTCCAATTCAACGCTGACGCCGGGTCGATCCACCGTGTGGGCGGCTCCTCTGTTGGCCTTGTCCTCATTCTGCTTCTTGTCATCGGCTTGATCTCATTTCGATCCTTGCTCGAGCCCTCAGAAGAGGAATGATTGCTTTCTCGTATGGTCGCCCAATTCGTCAGATCCTGGTACCTCTCTATACTACTCTTCCTCTGTGTGTGTGTGTGAGTGTGTGTGTGTGTGTGTGTGCGTGCGCACGAGTAGGGAAATCTTCAAACTCTCTCTCTCTCTCACACAGACACACATACACACAAACGCCCCTTTTTCTGTTTAACTCCATTATGTGCAGATTTGCCCTGGAAAGCAAGCATTCATGTGAATTCTCAGAATTATGCAAGGCATGTCTGTCCTTAGAGAGCTTGTTTGTGAGTAAAGGCCAATGTGTAAGCTTCTAGCTACTATGTGTGCATAAATCACTCCACCCTAAGAGCCATCAATTACTCAATTAAAAGCAAGGACATCGCATGTGTGGGCGGCCTATCGTGTGCAAGAAGGGGTCTGGCAGGCTAATCAAACATGACCTCTCATCAAATCGAAACTGTCCACATTACCAACTACATGCATTTCTTGTAATTTTAGGACAAATTGTTCTTCTGATAAAATGACACTCAAGAAATTGCAAACTTTTAAGTGATGTGCTTTTATTCGCTCTGCCTTTCGGTAGAAAAGGGGTGTATGCTGACGAAATTTTAGCCCGTGTACAACGGAAAACCTTTGCTTTTTCTCATGCAATGAATGGCGGTGCCTACATCTGTCTACAGATGCCTTGTTTTGATTGGAGTCTTCGCATCGATCTCTTTGATCCCCTCCCTCCATCATGCTAGGGTTGGCTCAAATCAGAATCTTGTCCATTGCATGTGCTAATAGTTCTTGGCAAGCTGGCCTTGTGTTGTCTTTCACTGTTAATGGCCCTTCCATTGCTACATGTCAATCTTATTGTGATTGGAGAGCGCAAGGAGACGATATGCTTATCGATAAATACGGCCTCGAAGTTTGATTTCTAAGTTGAAGAGCAATGCAAGCCCATGTATAATCTTGTTTAGCATGGAAAAATTGAATTATCACCAATTCAATGCTCACACATCCTGGTTTATAGAGTTAATTTAATTGATGAAAATGAAAAATCTCTGTTAAAGTTTCATTGGACTTTAATTTGCAAGGCCAAAATTCAAGTTATATAATTCATGATGGAGATAAATAGCTTTGAAGTTTCGACGAAATTTTGGTTGTATAATCATGTCCTACCCGTTCGAAAAAAGAAAATCATGTAAAAGAGAGGAGGGGGGGAGGAGAATAAAGCATAGAAATTGAAGGACTAATTAATTTGGAAGTGAAACTGAAAGGTCAATAGGATGTATGTAAAGAGGTCTTGGTGCATCACATTGTGTGTTAAGACTCTCTCTCTCTCTCTCTCTCTCTCTCTCTCTCTCTCCAAATCAATTTTTCAAGAGTAAACTCATCAGGAAGTAGACCATTAATCTGTTGTCTAATTATTTTGCCCTAAAAAATACCGGTCGATAAATTGGTTGTTCGAGCTGTGTTAACCATGACAAATTTTTATTTTTGCACCATACTCACAATTGTGAGTGAAAGAGTTACATTACATCAGAATCAAATGTGCAAGAAGTCTCAAGCACAGCCTGTGCCTTAAGGAGCCAAAGGATACCACAAGCCTAAGCCTATACATAAACATTTACACCATTACACTTCGAGATGCGCTTCTACTCATAGCTAGAAGCCCATAGTGAGAGCTTTCTAATGACTTACGGTTGAGGAGTGTTTGCTTCCACTCAATGGAATCCTTGCCTTTTCCAACAGAGAAATCACTTTCCTTGCTTTCACGTAATGGCCTCTTCAAACTTGCCCGCCACGGTTTCTTTAAAACACTCGAAGGTTTCTTAACCCCGAGGTTTACCTGAGATAGCAGAAGCAAGTGCACACACTAGAGTGTAACTCTTTCCTCCTAAAATTAAGTCGTTCTTGAAAGAAGCAGAAATATTTTGCGTATGTTAGTAACTTGAAGGTTATTCTCCAACTCAAATCGGTGCTTTGTTGATCTCAATGTATGGCTTTAGAGATGTATCAAAGGTAAATAACCAACAAAGAGCTACAAACAGAGAGGAATGCGACAAAATCGACCTCGCTAGACATGCATGCATTTGCTTGAGGTGAAATAGGAACAACATTGTGTCTCAAAAGAGGTTCCTTACTTACAAAAGGCACTAATTAAATCAAGACAACTTTTTCTGTGACACATTGGCATCTCTAACTCCTTTGTATCAAAATGATACTATTTTCTTTAAGAAACTATACAATGGGACATTAACAAATATCTAAAATCTCAAGCAAGCCATGCGATTTTTATTTTTTTTTCAGTGCCCCAAATCCTTCAAAAGACCTCTTGGAAGAATGTGAGGCCTTGGCCCTAATACACCGCGGGTTCAATCCATCACCCCTCCACATCTTCTCGACATTTGTAGAGCTATCCACCCCATTACCACTCAATGTCTCCTCATGCTTCTCTACATGTTGTCCAATATATTGGTTATGTCTTGCTCTATTCTAGGAGGTTCCAATACTTGATGGAGAGGTCTATTCAACCATACATATTATTAACTAGATGGGAGCACTATGGGTGGGACAATATAAATATAAATAATAGAATGTATCCCATGAGCACAGGCGCTTGAGAAAGTGTCGCAAGAAGTTTTGGACAAATTCTCACAATAATTCCCACATTGCGACTTACCTCAACATCATGAGCTTCTTTGAGGGAGGAACTGCATACCTAGCTAGGTAGGATTGGAGGCAGGAGACCGCCGGCCGAGGGCCGGTGGTCCCCAGAACCGGTCCCCTGTCCCCAATTGTACCTAGCCAGGTATGCGGTGCCTCTCGAGCAGAAGCTCATGATGTTATGCATTGTATGAAAAACACTGAAAAAGACTCCGTTTTCCTACATGAGAAAAATTCTAAATCTTCTTGTGTGTACCCTTTAGGAAGTGGAGAATTATCAATAGGCTACAAGTTGCACCAATCAAAATGAAAGTTAGATTTAAGTAGGTGGGGAAGCAATCTGCAAATTTCCTTCTTTGAATGATATTTTTCCCATGTAATTTCCGCGAATGCAATGTTCTGTACTATAGATCAGGTTCATAAGGAGACCAAGATTGTAAGATTTATGTTATTACCCTAGGTCATGTAAATATAGAAGGCGAGTCAATTTTCTATGGAGGTTTTGGACCATGATGTTATGTTATGTAATACTCTTGTCCATTTATGTTGTGCAAGGAAATGTTGTCGAGATATGTGTATCAAGTACTTGAAAGAGCAAGTATTAGACCATAATCAAGCAAAACCATTATCTCAATTATTGGCTTGCTTTGTCAAAAAATTTGCACTTCTCTCTAATGAAAGCAATCAAAAGCTACTTTGCCCTACCCATTTGGACATGGTGGTTATATTTTTCCATGAAGCTTGCTACTCTCTAAAATGTGCACCACAATTAGTCGACCATTGTGTATTAAGGAGGAGGGGGCAGGTTGGTAGGGGTGGCTACCCTGATAGCCGATGTAAGTATGGTCCCTGAATGAGGTCATGGCTTAACAAGAGCGTGACAAGACCTTGTAATTTTTTGGGCTATTCAACATAATTCACTCACAATTGTGAGTTTTGCTATAAAAAATTTAAAAAAAAGTGCACCACAATTCATTTACATAGCTAATACTATGTGTTATGAGTATTTGCTTCTCTCAAGTAGCCCACTATCCCATATGTAAGCATGTAGTCTATTGCCAAAGAAGAAAAACACACTCAAAAAGAGAGAGAGAGAGAGAGAGAGAGAGAGAGAGAGAGAGACCACCTATTACCACAAATGCCACCTCTCTTTTGGGAGAAAAGATGCTTACACTTCTAATGTACTCAATCAATATTGTCAATTATATTTATGTATTCTCCTTTGAATGTTGCATTATTCTCCTTGCAAAACAAAGAGAACAAAAACTAATACAACAATGCTCAAGGTTTATGGACCTATTATATTACAGTATAGAGTATTAGTCATGTTTGCACATGTTTTATAATACAAGTGATCAAGCATAAGCATTAGGGAAATTTTGGATTCAATTTTGGTTCTTTTGGCGTTCGAGAGAGAATGTCATCCAACCAATAGAATTTGGCCTACCGTAACGATAGCTCCGATTTATTTCATTTCTATCTCAAAATTTTACGTTTTTAAAAATAATGTTTCAAATGCTTTAAAAAGCTTGGAATAAAAGATACACCGCGATTTGCGCGTATCATCCTTTTGCCCGAACAGAGGTAGGCTGAATGTGGCATATACCGAAGGTGAAACTCTTCCCGGAATTTTCTTTGCTTTTCTTCGTCTTCTCTGTGTCCCGTCACAAAGCCCGTAAAGAAAACAGCAACGGAGAGCAGACAACCTCGTCGATCGTCTACATTTATCAAGTCAGTGGAAATATTCAACAGCTTTGACGTAAACCATGGTCGATGGCTATCCACTACAATAATCATTGGCAAGTGGGTTCTTCTGTACACAAGAAGAAGAAAACGGATGGGTAACGAACTTGTCAATAGCTACAAAGGACGTGTGAAAGAATTTCGTCTCTCTCACACGGGGAATTCAGTAAAGAAATTGCTCATTGAGCACGCATATATGCACTTTGAGCTACGGTTGCAAGAGGCACCATTGGGGTTTCCTACTAATTGACCTAACTTTGCGTTTATTGTTACCATATACAAGTGGTAGTGATGTGTGTGAACACACTTAAGACCGTCGGGGCATTTTTTCCCTCACTAGGAGGTTTTTTCCCCCGTGCATTGTATACACGCCCATCACTCTAGGGCTAGCTTATCTTTCCATAGCAAACTAAGTAATACACTCTCTATTGTGTGCCTTGGGCTTCCTTTGTCTTCTCCAAGCTGTGTGTGTTTTCTTGCAACCCTAATTCCAACAATTGGTACCAAAGCATGTTGCGCCCTCCCTGGCTTAGTCGCCAGCATCTCTAACAGATGCCTGCTCACTTTCTCCAATTTCTATGAGCTTTGGTGAGCGTTCACAGGTTGACAAATATTCTGGGTGTGCTCAACGAGCTTAGTTTGCTCAGATTTCCAATTCGTGCTCATTTCGGTCTCCGTTTCCACTATAGCCAAGCAGTACTGCACAAGCTATTTGGTCATTTTGTGCAGAATTTTGTCAGTGCCATTTTTAGCATAACTGGTCCCTTGCGGTCTTCTACGGTTTGTGCTATATAGCATGTGTTGTTCCCATTTCGTTTCTCCTCTTTTCGGGCAGTTTTCACATCAGGTGCAGTCATTTGACATGGTTGACAACAACACAGATGTGTTCAAGATGTTTGTTGCTGAGGACAGATTGTATGGAGACAATTACCCTATGTGGGTTTACATCATGCAACATTTTCTTGTGTCAAAGGGTGTCTAGAATATTGTGCAGGGCATTGATGTACATCCTGGTTCTAAGGATGTAGGCGATGTTGAGGATGTTGCAGGTCTTGCTGCAAGGATTGTTGTTGTCAGAGTTGTTTTTCCTACGACAAAACAAGCTCGTTGGGATGTAAAAGATGTGCAGGCTCTTGCATTGATTGCGTTGTCTGTGAAGCGCACTATTAATCCTCACATTTGTTGAGCGAAATCTGCAAAACATGCTGGAATTAGGGTTGCAAGAAAACACACACAGTTTGGAGAAGACAAAGGAAGCTCAAGGCACACAATAGAGAGTGTTTTACTTAGTGTGCAGTGGAAAGATAGATAGCCCTAGAATGATGGGCGTATATACAATGCACGGGGGAAAAACCTCTTAGTGAGGGAAAAAATTCCTTGGCGGTCCTTAGTGTGTTCACAATTATGACCACGACCACATGTATATGGTAACAAATCCCCCCTAGAGTGATGCAATGAACGAGAGATGGCACATAGAGTAAAAGGAAGTGTCATGCCCTGAGGACATGATCGGTCCACAAAGGGGAGTAAGCCCAAAGCTTTGTGAACAGCTTCGAACAATGCCTTTCTGAAAAGATATGCAATGATGTCCTGTTGGCACATAAGCCAAGCTGATCTCTCCTGCTGATGCTGAGAGCCTCTCCCTGACATAGTGGTAATGCACCTCAATGTGCTTTGTGAGAGTATGAAAAACTAGGTTCCTCGCAACTACAAATACGCTCTGACTGTCTATGTAGATAGTGTTGGCAGTGTCTTGTCCAACACCCAAATAAGCCATAAGGCGTCTGAGCCATACACACTCAACCGTAGTTGTGAAGACTTCCATGTACTCAGACTCACAATGAGAAGTGGCCACAATAGGTTTATTCTTGCTCAACCATGATATACATGAATTGCCAATCATGAAACAAAAACCAATTGTGGACACTCGCGTGTAAAAACAACCAGCCCAATCTAAGTTCGAAAAAGCATGTAAGTCTGGCGTCAATAATCCCCCCTTGGGATAAATCCAAGATATAAAGTGTCACTCAAGTAGAGGAAAATCCTCTTGACAGTCTGCCAATGCTTAGACCCTAGGCTATGCATAAATCTGCTGATCTGTGAGACTGCAAACTAAATATTTGCCTCGTGTTGCATACATAAATGAGGCATCCAGCAGCAGTTTGGTAGAGAGTGACGTCTGTAGGATCACCAGCATCATGAAGACTCAATTTCAATCCTGTTTCCATGGGAGTGGCAATAGGTTTGCAATCCTCAAGTCCAAACTTACATATCTATGTAACTTTCCCGACACAAGGCAATACCACCATCACACTGCTTAAACTTATACCCAAGTAATGATGCAACAACCCCAAATCTTTCATCTTGAAAGTAGCATTCAAATCAGCCTTAAATTCACGAATATGTCTCTCATTTGGGCCAGTGATCAACAAATCATCCACATAAAGAACCAGAATGAGAAGTACATCACCCTCACGCTTTACATACAATGTGTTTTCTATTGGACTATTACAAAAGCCTCGTTTGACCAAATGAATGTCAGCCTTCTCATACCAAGCACGAGGAGATTTCTTCAACCCATAAAAAGCTTTGTTACATTTGCACACTTTTTTCTGTTGTCCTTTCTTGACAAAACTGTGAGGCTCCGTTACATAAACTCCCTCAAATATTTCACCATTCAAGAAAGTAGTAAGAATGTCTAATTGATGTACATCCCATTCAAAATGAGCTGCCAATGCACATAGAAAATTCACAGTATTCATACAACAAGTGGGAGAAAAAGTCTCTTCATAATCTATGCCTTTTTGTTGTGCATAACCCTTTGCAACAAGTAGAGCCTTATAGCGATCAATCTCACCATCTGGCTTGCGTTTCAACTTGTAAACCCACTTTGTACCAACGGCCTTTTTGCCAGGAGGCATATTCTGATTGCATGGCAACCATCCAATTTTTTGAATTCTGTGCTTCATCAAAAGACAGAGGTTCCTCAACATCATGTAAGCTAGACACAGCCGAAGAATAACAATCCGATGCATAAGATGCATGGCAAGATCCTGAATGAGTGCGACTAGACAAAGGTGCATCCAATTTATTGTCACGCAATGTATGCTAGCCTACTCATTTTCAGCCCTTTCCTCATCAAGTACATCATGTACATCTGCATCAGTAATAGGCTGATCTACATCATTTTCAGAAACCCCCATAGGTTGTACATTTGCCTCATTGGAATTTACATTTGAACTTCCACCACTGAAAAAAGGCAACAAAGTGTTATAAATGTTTTGTGAGCTGACATTACTATCTCTAGTACATGACAGCAAGGACTGAACAAAATCTTTTTCAAACACAACATCCCGTGAAACCGGAATACGCTTTGTTTGTGGATGATACAACCTATAACCTTTGTTTTCAGCACTATAACAAACAAAAATACATTTGACAGCCAGAAACACGCATGTGCTCAATAGGAGGCTTTCTATCATGTCAAGCTTCATATGGAGTCATAGACTGCAAAGCTTTCATAGGACACCTGTTAAGTACATAAGTGGCACATATGATAGCGTGAAGCCAAAACTAATGCCGCAAAGCTTGACTTTTGACCATGCATCGTGCCATTTCCATAAGTGACCTAGTTTTTCTCTCAGCAACAACATTTTGCTGAGGCGTACAAGGCATTGTACATAGTTGTTTTATCCCACGACTAGTCAAAAGTGCATTAAATTCATGAGACATATACTCCCCCCCTTGATCGGAATGGAGGGTGCCCATAGTACATTTTGAGACATTTTCAGCGATAGCCAGAAATTGTTTGACGCACATAAATACTTTGGACGTTGCTTTAAGAGAATATACCCATGATACCTGCACAAAGTAAAGGTAATTGCCAAAGGACGGAGTTTACATGGGCCCACAAACATCACTATGCACAAGCTGCAACCTGCATGTGGCCCTCACTAAACTATCCTTTGGAAACTTAGAGTGCTACATCTTACCCAAAATACAACCTTCACAAACATTTTTGACAAGTGCTTCAAGAGGCGGCAAAGAAGCAACCATATCAGATTTCTGCAAACGCAGTAAATTGGCAAAATTCAAATGTCCAAAACGTACATGCCAAATTTTTGCATCTGAAATAGCCTTAGAATCCACAACTGCATTTGCAAAACTCTACCCACACTTGTCATACAAAGTGAGCTTATACATCCCACGACATAAACTAGATGCAACAATTTCATCACCAAAACTGAGATTATGTTCTGTACATCTGTCAGCCAAAACTTGACTACAAGTCCAAGTCTAGCAAGTGTAGATACAGACAAAAAATTCTTCTTGATCCCAGGTACATAAAGTGCATGACAAGTGTGAAAGAACTGCTATTTGCAGTAATAAAGCACAATCTTTTCAACTCCCTGAATCGGATAAGAGGCATTGTTGGCACAAGTAACTAAATTCCCATGAGGGACAGACTTAAGAGAGGTAAACAAATCATGATGTGAGGTAATGTGCTTTGTAGCATGACTGTCAAAATACCACACATGAAATCTGCAGCAACTGACATGCATGCATCATGGACAGCAGGATTACAAGTGCACTCTGCACTAAAAGCCCATTTTGCATCAACATTAGCATCACAGAAGACTCAACAATAACTGCATTTGTAGTGGAACCAGCATTAGTAGTGGAACCAGTCTCTTTCTTCTTAGTCTGTTTAGCCTTCAACTTAGGACACTGCTTGATCTAGTGATCATTAGCTTTACCATAATGGCAACGCATCTTCTTTTTGCCCTTACCACCAAAATTTCTAGACGAATTGCTGCCAGCAGAAGCATTAGGAACATGTGAGTTTCCACTCGCAAAAGAACCATGAGAAGTGGTTGCATTACTGTTATCACCTGTTCTTTGAGCAGCAATAAAAGCCTATTCAAATGCATGCTGTCTTGTCCTGTTTTTTCTGGAAAGTGACTCTTGCAACAGCAATGTGCATAATGCATCAAACTTGACAACTTCAGGATTTCCTTGGGTCATAAGTCTCCAATTACTAGCAAAAGTCTTATATGAATCTGGCAAGGCATCAAGAACAGTTTGCACAAGGGAACTGTCTAAAATAACTTCACCTCCAGAAATAAGTTTCTCATTGATATCCTTGACATTAGCAAGGAAAGTGTCCACATCATCTTCCTCATGCATAATCTTCGACTCCAGCTCTTTACATAGCAATGCAATTTTTCCTCATTGCGACTTGCATAAAGACCAGTCAGAATATCCCAAGCCGATTTTGCAGATTTTGTTGAATGAATGTGAGGAGTAATAGTGCACTTCACAAACAACACAATCAATGCATGAGCCTCCGCATCTTTTACATCCCAACGAGCTTGTTCTACCGTAGGCAAAACAACTCTAATAGCAGCAAGACCTGCAACATCCTCAACATCGCCTACATCCTCAGAACTAGGACGTACATCAATGCCTTGCACAACATTCTAGACACCCTTTGAGACAAGAACATGTTGCATCATGTAAGCCCACAGAGGGTAATTGTCCCCATCCAATCTATCCTCAGCAGCAAACATCTTGAACACATTTGTGTTGTTGTCGGCCATGATGAATGCCTGTACCTTATGTGAAAACTTTCCAAAAAGAGGATAAATGAAGCGGGAACAACACGTGCTATATAGCACAAACCGTAGAATACTGTAAGGGACCTGTTATCTAAAAAATGGCATTGATAAAAAATTTGCACAAAATGACAAAATATTGCGCAATACTGGGTGTAGTGGAAATGGAGGCCGAATCAAAAATCTGAGCAGACTAAGCTCTTTGAGCTTATCCAAAATATTTTTCGACCTGTGAACGCTCACCAAAGCTCACAGAAATCGAAGAAAGTGAGCAGGCGTGTGCTAGAGCTATTGGCGACTAAGCCCAAGAGGATGCAACCTGCTCTGATACCAATTGTTGGAATTAGGGTTGCAAGAAAACACACACATCTTGGAGAAGACAAAGGAAGCTCAAGGCACACAATAGAGAGTGTTTTACGTAGTGAGCAATGGAAAGATAGATAGCCCTAGAATGATGGGCGTATATACAATGCACGGGGGGGGAAAACCTCCTAGTGAGGAAAAAAAGCCCCGGCGGTCCTAAGTGTGTTCACACACATCACTACCACATGTATATGGTAATAGAACAGGCTTGGGATATTCTGGATGGTCTTTATGCAAGACGCAATGAGGCAAAAATTACATTGTTGCGTAAAGAGGTGGAGTCGAAGATTATGCATGAGGGAGATGATATGGACACTTCCCTTGCTGGTGTCAAGGATATCAATGAGCAACTTAATTTTGCAGGTGAAGTCATTTTAGACAGTTCCCTTGTGCAGATTGTTCTTGATGCCTGGCCAGATTCTAACCAGACGTTTTCTAGTACTTAGAGACTTATGACCCAAGGAAATCCTCCTCCCCATACATGTACTCCAACATGAGCTTTGCATTCATAAACACCCTCCAGCCACCCGTCTTGTTGTTTGGGGACCTTGCAACTCAAAATGGTCATCTCTTTACGTATCTCCTCCTGGGTCAGTGTCTCTAGAGCAGTTACAAGCTTTCAAATAGACCTTAAACAATCGGAATTAAGTATCATAACAATTTCACAAATATCTTGATACACTCAAGAAAGGACTCCACTGACCTTCAAACATTCCAGTGGAAACCATGCTCGAAGTTTGCAAGATAGCAATGCTTTTGCTCCACAACCAAAGCAACCACACTCCAATGGGAGTTGTTTTAACGGGTAAGGTCAATTGAGATGCATATTTACAACATACACATAGAAGGTAGAGTTTTATTAATGACAATTTTCACTCTTTATTGTAAGCTAGCAAAAAAACCTTCATTGTCTCCATGTTGACGGTTTGAAACCAATCAACTACCTCCACCAGTGATGTACTCTTGGATGAGAGAACTACAGAAAGCTGGGAGTCAAGAACACTGCAATCTCATCCTAGACATTCCATGCAAGGTTTGAAACCACAAAACTGCGAGCAAATATATATTCTATCATGAAAAATGCACAGTAAACTTGCAATCAACACAAGATTGGAAAAAAAAACACTAACCACAAAAAACAGATAATAATTGAGTCCATCAGCTCCCTACTAAGGTCCCCCAAAATGTTGATCTCATGGGGCCCAAAACCGAAATAGAGGATGCATTTCCATACCAAAATAGAAATGTCAAAATGTGGGTAAAGGCACTCTAGGGCGTCCACATTAGCTTCGTGTTGCGCCGTTGAAAATCATTGCTCATGGCACTCAATGTTATGCACTTCCTCCTCTACTTGAAGTCCAGTTCTTGTGCTTCCACTTGTCTTTGAAATTCCTATTTTGTATTTAGATGGGTGCTATACTGATGGATATCTGTAGAAATGTCAACCATCTTGAGCTTTCCTACTGGTGGGATTCTTAAAATTTTGTCCATCTTTTTGTTGGATATACCCACGCGCACCAATGTACCTAAATCTGATGAGCTAAAGGGAGTTCAAATCCCTTGGCATGAGTGTTGGTATGTGGGCATGAGCAATCATAACGTAGCTGTCCTGAAATAGCTCGACAAAAATATCCTCTGTTGCTTCGTGGAGGCAACCCATTGCACTGCAAGACCATTTGAAATTAAGGTTGTTTTGGTCTTAGATTTCACGGACAACTCTTTGAAAATAGCTTTGGTATAGCCAGGGACATATGTTTTTGGAGCTTTTTGAGCTCCAATAGCACACATTTATTTTTATATGTGTGTTTTCCAAGGTCGCGATATAGAGCGAGGGGAGGTTGACCAGAAAAGGTACACACGGCTCCTCGTGTTGTGCCGCATTTTTCACTTTTCGGCCCAAATTTGGATATTTTGATGTCCCATTGACGTGATATCTGGTTGTTATGCCTATGAACTATGGATTACATCAACAATCATCAAATTTGAAAAATGTTATGCCTTGATCACATTAGGAGAGAATTGGCATTTTTTTCAAACTGCTATGTTTTTCGCAACTGCTACATTTTTCGCTTTTTGTCCCAAATGTAAAGATTATGAGGTCCAAATGACTTGTGATCTTGCAAGTGTGATGCATGTACTAAAGGTATACAAGATATCCACTCACTTTTACTATTAACTGCTCTTGTGGATGGATTAGTCTCTATGTATCTACAAGAAATATTATCTTCGAACCAAAGCTATCACAATTTGCTAATTAACCAAGCTTTGATTAGGCAAACAAAAAAGATAGAACAGCTTCAAACTTGACTCGCTCTTATGTATAGTCTTGGTATGAAGTTAGCTTGTGCTTTTGGTAACCCACATTGTGCTTTTGGTAACCCACATGAGAGAAACTCACTCCCAACTTGGCCAAAATTTTGATTATGGTCAAGATTTCTTTGTGGTGAACTCACCGGAGTCTTTGTTTGATAGATCAAATGAAGTCCAAATGATTTGAAAATTCAAGGGTAGCTTCCCACACTCGTGTGGGACAAGGTTTGATGTTCAATTCCCCGACTAGAGGTATCTTTTGGATCAATCCCTAGTTTCAGATCGAGTTTTTATTTTTTTGTCTTTGAAAATCTATAGAAACACTCTTCAACAATGTTCTATTAAAGGTTTCTCACTACTATCTTTAAATGGTCTCCCCCATCTTGCTATTGATGTGGCAATGTGCCACGTGGAAACCAAAGATTGACTGAGGGATGGACAAGCAGTTGGTTGATGGGCAAGAAGCACTCCAACAAAGCAAGGTCTGTCAGAGGTTGCTCACCACTATCTGTAATTGATCTCTCCCTCCTTGTTGTTGATGTATCAATGCGCCAAGTGGAAACTAGAGATTGGCAAATAGATGGACAAGCAGTTGGATGAGGGGCGAGAAGCAATCCAACAAGGTCGTCTACAGTAGACGAGGGCACTGCCTTAAAGTAAAAATTAAACTTGTTGGTTCAAAGTGTTATTAAATTATGCATGGCGGTACATAGTAAATGATATAAATTGTGATTTGGGTTATGGAAGATATGTGGTTTACACTAGTAACTTACTGAAAAGTGTGGCGTAGGAGAGAAAGTATTCAAAGATCTGAACCAATATGACCCACTCCCAACGTGTTGTATCTTACTCTTGTTGTATCTTACTCTTGCTGAGAGAATTTCTTGAGAAGGGCGTTGCAAAATGACTATTTATTGCATTGTGTCCTAACGTTTGCAACCGTCCCAGCAAGAAGAAAAAGACACATTACGAGGGTTACAGTTGAAAACCTTTTTCTATCATTTTATGTGTTCACTAAGGTCAACTTTGCGTTGGCTCAAGCATGATTCGACCGATGAGCAGAAATTCGCACTGTCACACTGAGTTAACTTTCTTTGAGTAGTTTAAGGCAAGTCTCGTAAGGCACGAGGTATTGAACTCTTTGAGGGGCCATTTTTTCTAGGAAGGTTTGTTAGAAAGCACAATCAACCTGGATAGAATAGAGAAAATAAGCTAAACTTCTTTACTCTACATCAACAAACCAGACTTCTTTGACAGATTCATAGATAGCTGCCATCATTCTAAAATCAAGAAAAAAACCTGAAGTTGACAATCAAGTTCATGGCAAGGAACTCGATACACACGTGATGGCACTCGCCTTCCTCACATAATTTTTGTTCATTTCCTTACCATTTTTCTCTTTTAGACACAATCAAAACTTGTAAGGTGCCGCTGGGAATCGAACTTGACACACATCCACCTTAACCACTAGGTTAAGATCCCATTGGCTCTTTCAACATTATTTGTCAAGCATGTCATAGAATTTAGCACATGTATTATTAAATGATACTCGAAAGTAGGAAGGATAAAGCAGAAGCCATGCCTCCTTTTGAGCCACTATTCACTCTTCGACGGGTGTCTCGCTTCCCTTTCCAAGAACTATGTACTCATAACCACGTAGTAATGTACAAATCAAGAGGCAGTTCAAATCTACACAACCAAGGAGACACCTTCGAAGAGAGGAAGTTGAAAATATACCCATCAGCATCATTACAAGTTCCTTGGTAGGGCAGAAGAGGGGTCATGGGGAAAACTTAATGGCGACCCAAAATGCTAGTCTTAAGTTTTCAGGTGGCTCGGGACAAGTTTGAAAAAACCCATAATGTTAGTCTTCAGATGAGCTCAATGAACATCTGGTTTACAAATCAGAGATACTTGCAAAGAAGAAGAGCTTTGTCAGAATTGGCTATGCATGACTTCAGTATTCTTGAATAAAAGAAGAGAAATTTGAATGCAAATTGTTCAAACTAAACGACCATCAACACAAAAGTACTATGGACGGCCCACAAATCCTTCGTCGACCACCACCACCAGCAAATATACCTCCCGTCCCACATGAGGAGGAAGAAAGAGGAGTCAACATCATCAAGCTAGAAGAGGTAATAGATAAGCATACTCTAAACTTTGATGTTATGCGGCAGAAAAACGCACAAGAGCACATGATAAGGATGAAGACATGAGAAGTGAAGGAACAAATTCAGCCAGAAGGGACAAGAAGAAGAAGTCAAAGATGGAAGAAGCTGAAAGTAGCAGGAAGAAAAGATCAAGGCGAAGGGAAATTGGTATCAACGACTTCCCATTGGGAAAGGAGCTAGATCCCTACAACATCCTGGAGGATTTACAAACCCAAAAGCCAAACATTTCATGGCCTCAACTTCTACACCTATCAACCAAAGTAAGAAGGCAATGGCCAAAGTTGGTAAGTACAAGAATTCCAAAAAAGAAAGCAAATCTTTCCATTAAGGTTGTGGCCTCAAAGCTACAAAAAGATGTGGAACCCATTGTGGATGCTTACATAAGGGGTAAAAAGGTGTCTAATGTATATGTTGATGGTGGAGCTCAAATGTGTGTGATCACGGAAAAATCAATGAACAGGTTAGGGCTTGAAATTACAAAGTCCTCTAATTGTCAAGCTAGGCTAGCCAACAACTCAAGTGTGAAGTGTTTGGGGATCATTGAAAATGTAAAAGTCTCTGTATGTAACATAGATGCACGAGTGGAGATGTATGTCATGCCAGCTAAGGGGGAGGGCTATCCCATCATCCTAGGGAGGCCTTGGCTCATTGCTGTGAATGCAGATCAAAAATGGAGAAGTGGTCGTTTGATTCTTAAGAAGGGTCAACCGGTGGTGTATGATTGGCGAGAAGGAAAGCAATTAGATATCAACTATGAAACCACGGCAGATGAAGAGAGCGAGGAGGAGAGTCCTTACTCAAGTGATGAGGAAGCATCAACCAGTGCATCAACCAGTGAAGAGGAGTCTTCTTTGGAGGTAATGGGAATTGTATTCAACGCCAACACCCAAGATGTTTCTGTAGAAGAAAAGCCAACAGACAATCACACACGAGGGGATGAAAGATGCCACCACCTTGAAGAAGGATTTGAGAAGATGCTTGCAAAAGATCTTACTTGTGAGGAGAAGAGGTCCTACATCAATATGTTAAGGAGGTATCCCAATTTGTTTATCACTGACTACTCACAAATAAGAGGTGTAGATGTAATAGAGCATCGAATTGAATTGAAACCAGGGACCAAACCCGTGGCTCAAAAGTTACGGCGACTAGGATCTGTGCAACAAAAAGATCTCCTACAAGAAGTGAATCGACTCTTGAAGGCTGGCTTCATCTATCCAGTATCCAACTCCGAATGGGTATCACCTATTGTAGTCACTCCCAAGAAGAATGGTAAGTGGAGGGTCTGCGTGGATTACAAACCCCTCAACGCTGCGACAAAGAGGGACCATTTCCCTCTCCCTTTCCAAGATGAAATTTTGAATGAAGTAGCAGGTCACGAATGCTACACTGTGTGTGATGGGTATTCAGGATATTTTCAAATAGGAATAGCAGAAGAGGACCAACCAAAAACCACCTTCATCACACCTTGGGGATGTTTTGCATTCAGAGTAATGCCTTTTGGGCTCACCAATGCTCCTAGCACCTTCATGAGATTCACAATATTTGTATGTCAGCCATTCTTTGGAAAATCTATAAGAGTCTTTATGGATGATTTCTGTATTTATAGTTGTAGATCACTTCACTGCCAAAAGGTTGAAGAGGGGCTTAAGAGGCTCCATCAATTTGGGAGACAACTCAACCCAGAGAAGTGTCATATCGGTGAATCTCAGGTGGTTTTGCTAGGTCATGTGGTTTCTTCACAAGGAATTCAAGTGGATCCCTCTAAAGTAGAGGCCCTTTTGTCATTATCTCCACCAACAACAACTAAGGAGCTAATGACCTTCAACCACAAAGTGAGGTACATGTCTCGCTTCATCCATCTCCTAGCAGAAGCCATCGCCCCTTTGCATAGGTTGGCAAGCCAATCTACATTTGAATGGGGGAGGGAACATGCAAAATGTTTTGAGGAAGTGAAGGGCATTCTTAGCTCTCTCCCAATCCTAATGCCACCAGATCCAAAGGAGACCTACTATGTCACTCCAAGTGTAGGTTTCGAAGCAATTGGTGTTGTTTTGATGCAAAAAGATCCTAAAACTTCATACATGAGGCCGATCTATTTTGCAAGCAAGGTGATGACTCCGTCCGAGAAGGGATACACTGAAATGGAGAAAGTGGTCTTTGCAATCTTGTTTGCGGTAAGGAAGTTTCGATCGTATCTTCTCCCTCTGCCATTTGTTTTTCTCACCTTAGAGCACAATCTACCATATGTAGTACAACACATGAGCCTCTCATCTAGAATAGCAAAGTGGGTGCTTGAACTCCAAGAATTTGAATACACTTTCCTTGTAGAAGATAGCACAAGAGCAGGACTTGCAGGCATTCTCACCTACAAAGTGAGAGAAAGGGAAGGAGCACGACTACAAAGAGAGGAAGGCTCAAAACAGTTCAAAGTGAAGGAGATTGATAATGCCCATACTTTATGCTTTGACGGAGCTTATCAACGCCAACAAGACAAAGCAGCAGGGGGAATCATCATTTTGAACCCACAAAAGGAGGTAATGGTTAGAAAAGGTATCACTCTACCCAGTGTTCACTCTAACAATGAGGCTGAGTATGCTGCTCTAACCCTTGGGTTAGAAGAATGCAAAGAATCAGGCATACAAAGACTTATTATAAAAGGTGATTCTTTGCTAGTGGTCAGGCAAATCCAAGGGACTTGGAGGTGCAAGAATCGTACATTAATTGAGTGGCTTAGTAGTGTAAGAGCTTTGATGAAGGGTTTTAAAGAAACACAGGTACAACACATTGTGAGAACTCATAACAAGGAAGCAGACTTACTCGCAAATGAAAAGCTTCAAATGGCGGTAGGAGGTGTGAAACTATATGAACCCAAATATCAAGGTCAAGAGGAGCTAAAAAACATTATCTTCTTTCTACAAGCAGGTGAGTGTCCCAAACACTTAGACAAGGTGCAAAGACATAGACTAGTTAAGAAGGCCACACCTTACCAGTTGATTGGGGATGATTTATATCACAAAGGGAAAGATTTGGTCTTGAGGAGAGTACCAGGTGTGCAAGAGATAGAGAAAATTCTTCTTTCATGTCATGATGATGTCTGTGGTGGTCACTTTTCTCAAGATATTACAAGTAGGAAGATTTTACAAGCAAGGTTTATTTGGCCGAGCTTACATCGTGATGTCCAATATTGGTGTAAGGCATGTAAGCCATGCCAAATTGCTGGGGATAGACGACTAACATATGAGCCTTGAGTCCCAATAATATCTTATGGCCCTTTTGAAAAGTGGGGTGTGGATGCAATAGGTCCCCTACCTCGTACTTCTACAGGGAAGGTTTTCATCATCATGGGTGTTGACTACATGACACGATGGGCGGAAGCAACAAGCACAACCCGAATCACAGCTGAAGAGGTATCAAAGTTTATTTTTGATCATATTTGTAGTAGGTTTGGAACACCCCTAGAAATCTTATCAGATCGAGGCCCGGGTTTTAGGGCTAACCTTCTGAATGATCTCTTGAGGAGGTTAAAAGTGAAACACCCGCATTCCACACCCTACTATCCTCAATGCAATGGATTGGTGGAAAAAGTGAATGGAATGATATGTAAGATCATTTCTAAGCAGGTTGTGGACCGGCCTAATGATTAGGATCTCCATTTGACGGCTGCTCTTTGGGCGTATAGGACATCTTTCAAGGTATCTATCCAATTCACCCCTTTTCATCTAGTTTATGGACAGGAGGCACTTCTCCCCATTGAGGTAGAGCTCTCAAGCTTGTGCGTTCTTGCAAGAGTGGGAAAAAAACCAAAAGAGGTTCTACATGAAAGGATCTTAGATCTCCAATGACTTGAGCTAGATAGAGAAGAGTCCATTGATCACTACATCACCAAAGCGACAAGCCAAGGGGATAAAATCAACAAGAATCTCAAGGGGAAAGGATTGAAGGAAGGTATGTTGGTTCTTCGCTATGATAACCGACTTGATACTCGACTTGACAAAAAGTTTTTGCAAAGATGGGAGGGACCTTTCATGATAAAAACAAAGTTTGGGAATGGTAGTTACAGATTAGCAGATTTATCAGGAAAACTCCACAAGACCAGAGTCAATGGATGGAGATTAAAGCCCTACTTTCAACGTATCAATCCGTTGATAGGCAGTCATCTGCCTACATCGTCTAAGCTCCAAATTGACATGGCTCCCTTCGGCTTGGCAAATGCTCCACCTATTTTTAAAGCTTTGATGTGCAAAGAAGAACCAGTCTTGGAATCTGAACATACCCAAGGCAAACCTCCCATCTCCGATTTATGGGATTGAGGTAATGAAAAGCAGGTATAATGGAGTAAAAGAATGCATGACACTCCTCCTATTGAAAAAAAAAAAAAAGTGGAAAAGGAAAAATGACCAAAAAAAGAGAAAAAAAAGAAGAAAAAGAAGCAACACCGTCCTCCTAAAGATATGAATATCTCTAGGCTTGGGGAGGGCTAATATGAGTGGCATAAAATGGTAACCATCTTTTTGCAACATTTGTCAGCCTACTCAACGTCCTCTTCCTCATATGTGTATATATTTTTCTACGCTATTAAGTTATCTAGAGTAAATTCCCCCTCTTCGTTTAACCTTTGTGGCGACACATACATTATACTCTTCCCAAAAATGTCACCTTAGTCATATATTTATATTACCACCCTTTTCTTTTTTGCTTTGTAAATAGAATAAGCATACAATAACCAACTATATACCCCCAAACTTTCTTACCCTAATTAAGTGTAGCATAATCCCACTCCTACATAGGTGGCCCAATATCTCTTAAGTTTTCTATGCCCCCTACATAGGTGGCCCAATATCTCTTAAGAATATACATATAGTTTCTCTCCTTTCAAAAAGACTCCAATTGTATATTCTTTTCACAAGAAAATAATATTGGGCCCTCCTCTATTTGTTTAAGCATCATAGCCTTTTGAAAAAGCATGATTCCCCTTGGATGCATACAAGCAAAGGGCCCATACAAGAAGACTTGGAAGCAAAAGGTTCCCTAGCCTAGTGTGGACCTTCCAAACCGAATTCCTTGGTTCATGGGCGTGAAGAATAGTCCAAATTCATATCAAACATGTTGAGAAGGTCAATTTTGCCTTTTGAAGCGTGTAATTCCGAGCTACAGGTAAAAAGTTATGGTCAAAATAGTGTAAATCTGTCACATTCGCAGCAAAAGGGAACTGTAAATCAAGTAAATCAAGAGGGTGAGATCTTATTTTTCCCCTACTCATCTTCTAGAATAGCAATGAGTGTTCAAGGTCACTTGCATGTGATGGGACCAACCTAAAGATGCTTTCTAAATGCCAAGACAGACAAGTTGAGATACCCCGCAGGAGCCACCCGTAGGGCCTCATGGTGGGGCCCACCTACATTATGCACCCCTATGGAGCCTTCACGGTCTAAAGTGATATTTTTGGTGAATAAAGAGTCCCTTTTATGTCCAATATTCAATGAGTGGTCTAATCACTTACTCTAATTAAGTGTAGCATAATCCCACTCCTACACAACTATAAATAGCCTCCCTTGGAGAGACTCAAGGACACACACCTATATTTTCAACTTCATGTTTTTTCTTGATCAATAGTAGAGAAAACCCCAACTCTCCCTCTTTCACATCCTCCCTCCTAACCCTCCTCCTTGGAGGAAGTGCAACTCTATTCTCCACTCTTTCCATTCTACAATCTCTTACTCCATCAACCCAATAAATCATTTGTAGCACCTCAATAACTTGTAAATACATCATGATCTCTCTCATGGTTATGTTAATGATCATGAAATCATCTTCAAAACTTTCAAGTGTCGCATTTCGTGATGGTTAGCCAACGTCTGTCCTCCCCTTAAAAGGTGTGCGAGAAATCAAGTAAGTGTTCTATTCTCAATTTACCATTGGTTTGTTTCTCCACACTTATTCAATTGGTCTAAAGAAATTTCTCGCTCCAACTCTCTTTTGCTTCATTACATATGCATGTGGCTACCTCTCATGGTGATTTTATTTGTGTCACGGCATTGCATAGATGGAGATGAGCTCTCTATGCAAAGTGTGTTAGTTTGATGTAAGTGATTCTCTTGTGTGTTTGAGAGGCAAGTCTTGTGCGCATGATTTTTTGATGAGTGCTTGAGAGAGGAAGAGTTTGGATGTATTATGGGTATTCTTATGGGGAGAAGGTGAATGCTATTCCACAAATTGCATATTTCATTTTGATGCACGGCATTCGGTTGCATAATCGTTGATGGTGTTCAAGTGTTCAAAGTGTATATAGAGTAAGGGGGTTTTCAAAGTGTGTTGCTTGAGTGGGTGAGTGCAAGTGTTATTTTGATTGGTTTCCTTCTCCACTCCCAAAAGAAGGTGGTGCCCCAAGTAGTGTGCGTACCTCTTTACGAACATTTTGTGAGGGTAGGCCCATTGGTTTGGGTTTAGAGGCCCCATTTCAAAAAGCTCGCCCTCAGCATGTGGATGATAGCCACCAAATGCACTATTGATTGGGGGACAGAGGGTGTCACAACACAGAAACCAACTCTTAGCCCTGCCACTCAAGCCATAGTCCCTGAGATATTGCCACTTAAGGAAATAAAACCCAAAACATTGCATGTCCAAGAGGTTGAACCATATGTCCCCATAGCCCAACTCTCTAGAGCTTCAACTGATGTAGCTGAAATAAAGCTTGAGACACACAAGACCCATCCCAATATAACAAAGAAAACATACAAGTGGGTCCCTAAAGCTTCTTTAGCAACCATAGCCAGTGCTAAAAGACAGGAGCTTGGTAAGAGACGTCCCATTCGTCCCAAGAAATGTAAAGAAATGTTGCGTTGGATTCCTAAAAAACTATTGGAAGCCCAAGGCTACTATAAAGGAAATGATCAAATCTGGCTGCCAAAACGTAAATTGTGCTCTGACTTGTCACCTGACCCATGCGAGCCCAATCCCGTAGCTCCAAAACAAATTGAAGATCGCGGAAAGGAAAAAATCACGGAATGCGACACACCCGCTCCAGAGCTAGTTTGGGTACCAAAGAAAGAATGAATTGTTCCACCTAGCTCAAGAACAACGAAATCAAATGAAGCTTCTTTCTCTTTGTGTAGTTCCTATATGGAAATAGGAGCTTCAACACAACCTCCACCTGCCATTGTACATATCCAAACTTTGCTAATCAATCAACTCTAAAACAGAAACACTCCTGTTGTACTAATCCTACCTACCCTCCATCACTTGAGTGATGAGGATCAAAGGTGTTTTATGACATAGGTTTCTGTTTCAGTGTACCGGATGTGAATGTGTAGGTCTGGGTCAATGTTTTGACTTTTATTGTGCATACTCGTTTGCTAATTGCTCTTGCTCTTTATTATTTTTGCTTCTCGTGAGTATAAAGCTTTATATATACATTCCCTAAGATTGGGAGATTGAGAGGTCAGGGAGGAAGGTTGAGAGGGAAGCAAGTGAATGATGGATATCAGCAAACACTCCCCCCTTCCTTGGGTAGATCATACCTTTTGGAATGATGTCGTCACCCTTTGAAACCAGTTGTTCCAAGTTGTCGGGCTTGTCGGTCCAATAGGAAAAGGGTAAGAGTGATCGCCGATGAGAGGCGCACTCTAACTGGAACATTCAAGGGATTAGCTGGCTAAGCATGGGCACCCAAGTGTGAATCGGGCGAGCTCATATAAAAGTCAACTAAATCTAAAATTCACTCATTCTCTCATTTGTGCAATTGAAGAGTGCTCTGGCTCCATCTCCATCTTCTTCTTCTTCATCTCCTTGTGTGTGTGTATGCGTGAGAGAGAGAGAGAGAGAGTGTGCGATCGAGCATCGCGGCGGCACGATGACAGCGAGGCGGTTGAGCGTGGCGTAGCGGCGTCTCCTACCTGACTCTACCAAGTAAATAATACAACATCAGTCGTAGGTGATAGGAATGTGCGTGAGGGTGTGCGTTCCTTGCCGCACTGTCGAAGCAAGGGACTTGCCGATACACCGTGTGCGAGCCACAAATGGCTCCAAGCACACAACAAGACTAATCTAGCAAGCTCAAGAGAGCAAAGGGCGTGTCACTCACCGCTCTACGCTCACCTTCGTGGTGGATTCCTCGCCGCGATGAAGAAGAAGCTGCAGTCGTGCCGCGCTCAACCGCTTCGCCGCCGTCGTGCCTTTGTAATGCTCGATCGCACACACACTCTCCCTCTCTCTCTCTCTGTCTCTCACATACACACACACACACGAGGAGGTGAAGAAGAAGAAGATGGAGATGGAGATGGAGCAAGAGCACTCTTCTATTGCACAAATGAGAGAATGAGTGAATTTTAGGTTTAGTTGGCTTTTATATGAGCTCACCCCATTCACACTTGGGCGCCCATGCTTAGCCAACTAATCCCTTGAATGTCCCAGTTAGAGTGCGCCTCTCATCGACGATCACTCTTACCCTTTTCCTATTGGTCTGACAAGCCCGGTACCTGACTCTACCAAATACATAATACACGTCCGTCGTAGGTGATGGGGTCTCCGTGAGCCGTGAGGGTTAACATGCCCCCCTTCCTGATGTAGATTCCGTCCTCGAAATCTATTGAGTTGAAGCTCGTTCGTCGAGGTGGAAGAGCATTTGAGATGAATGTCCTTAGCCTTCTTCAGTCACTGCAAAATCAAACAACATTGGCACAGTAATTGCATTCTCATAAGTGATTAAAAAGCATATGCAGTTTTAGGTAGACAAATTGATTGGTAAAAGAATTTCAAACAATTTGTCAGCAATGAACATTAAATTGCAATGTAATCAAATGCATAAACAGATGTGAAGGTAAAAAATTAAACAAGTCTGGGGTCGGTAATTTGACGGTCGAAAGGCACTAGAGATCGAATATTAATACCATGGGTAAGCTTCTTAATTTTCTGTGGTCAATTAAGTTAAGTTAATCGCGGGAGCCAAGTATTCATGTTCGAGGGCTGACTAGAGGCTATATCTAGAAGACCTTGTAGTTAAGCTACCATAAAAGGAATTTCTCATGAAATCATCGCTTGACTGATTACTTTTTCTTTGACCCCCCAAAGTCTTTTCACAGTGATTCAATTTTGATGTGTGTGCTTATTTTGTATGCCTTGGGTTTTTTGCTTTTCAAGTAAAAGCGCCCATACTGGGAACCTCTAGGGCTCTAGTACCATAGGCAATACATGTGAGTGAAGTGCCAAATCAAGCTGAGATTTCTCTTCCAGCTTAAGATTTTACAGTGTGGCACTTTGATTTTTTGTTTGTTCATTTTCAGCATTTTAATTTTGTAACTTTGGGGGGTCATATAACACTGATACACCCTCCCAGGCTCATCACACTAGTAAACTCCCTTTATAATACTTAAGCTAAAGGTCAATAGGGTCAAGCCCACTAGAAAGCCCTAGTACATTTCACACAATGCTGCCTAAATCGGATTAAGAACCTAAGTAACCATTAATTATTAGGAAGGCATTCCCCATGGTATTAAGAGAAGATTTCTAACACCTAACTTGGTCAAACTAGTTTGTCGGACTGCTTGATTTTTAAACCTAGACAAGTGATTATGACAAAAAATTACATTGAATTAAATTTTTGATACTAAGCAAATGCGGTGAATATTAGGCTACCAATCACAATTAAAGCTGACAATCATAGATGCAAAAAAGATAAGGGGCAATGCTAATGGACAAGAAACACCTGTTTGTGTCGATGGTCGCGCTTGATTTGAAGAGTGAGTCAAGAAAAAGATTCCATGAAGGTCCAAATCCTACCAATAGCAACACGCTCCTGTACACACTAGGAAACAAAAGGAATACCTCCAGGAGGCACATTAGTGGAAAAAGGTACTAACACTTATTGAACACAACAAAAAACATAAGGAACCCTAACCTAATTATTTACACTCCCCCTAGAGAGTCAAGGGAATAGGATATTGTAGAGGTTGGGGGGAAACCCTAAGGCTAAACCCCTATCTTCGTCGTCGAGATAAACAAAGTCATCATCCATGAGACCATATGTGCCATCCGTGTAGTCGTGTAAATTTTCTTCTTCATCATAGGTGCCCATGTTTACTAAGAAGGTCACTAGACACCTATAGTCATCTTGGTCAAAAGGGTAGGCTTGTGCAATGGGAGAAACGCTCTCTACTAAGTATGGATCAGACGTGGTCAAGAGACGTATCAGCCATTCTAACTCCTCAAAATTCCTCTCACATGCTAGCGTACCTATCAAATCCCATTCACATGCAAGCATGGAAAGACCATGTGAAATATTTGTGAAAAGTAACAAGGGTACCTCTCACCCAAGGCAGGAGTGGATGACTCTAGCGTACTAGCCATATCTGTACACTCAAATAGATGATGGTTAGAGTGCAAATATTACAAGGGTCGTGTTCTTGTGCATAATTTGTTTTTATGATTTGTGTTATGGCTCTTGCTCTTTTACTTTTTTATCTTGTTTTTGTGAGTATAAGGCTTTATATATACATTCCCTAAGATCGGAGATTAAGAGGTCAGGGAGAAAGGTTGAGAGGGAAGCAAGTGAATGATGGATGTCCACAAACACTCCCCCCTTCCTTGGGTAGATCATACCGTTTGAAATGATGTCGTCACCCTTTGAAACCAATTGTTCCAGTTGGTAATAGGTGAGGATTTTTGCCAGTAGTTTTCTATTACCCTAGGTGCCTCGTCAAGTTGCAAGGGTGGTAAGGTACTCTCCCAGGATCGAACTTGAAGTAGTTCATCAGGTGATTCTTGAACACTGGGAGGTGTGGATTCCTTTGTAGCTTTATGGAGGTCCACTATTGTAGGTGGAGGCTGTGTAGAAGTTTTTACCTCTATGGATGTATTACATGAGGAGCTAGAAGATTCATGGAACTCCCCCCTTCCTGAGCTATGTGGAATAAATTGGTTTTGCCTTGGAGCCCAAACTAGCTCTGGACTAGGTGTGTAGCATTCTGTGATCTTTCCCTTCCCACGGTCTGCCATTGGCTTTAGCGTTACACTGTTTGACTCATATGGGTTTGTTGTCGATAGGGAAGGACACATTTTACGTTTAGGTACCCAAATTTGCTCATTTCCATCATAGTAGCCTTGGGCTTCTAATAGTTGTTTTGGAATCCATCGTGATTTGGTCTTGACTCTCCTAGGGCGCGCTCTTGGTTTTCCCGGGAAATTTTTTCTTGGAATGGATGGGAGGGTTGAGGTAGTTGGAAGTAAGCCCTTGGGGACCCATTGATATGTACTCTTAGGTCGTGCAGGTTGAGTACTTGCAATATTACTGCTTGCTGCAACTACAAGTGTTGAAATGCTAGATTCATGGGTAGCCGGCAAAGACGAGTTAACCACCTTGGCTTGTGAATGTTGGTTATCCTTCAACTTTGCTAGAGTTTGCAACGTAGGTGACTTTGCTTGAATGATAGGGGTAAGAGTCGGTGGTCGCGTCGTGACACTACCAGTATCCCAATCAATAGTGCATTTGGTTGCCAACATCCACGTGCGTCCTAGGTTTACGTTGCCTTCCATAGCTCCTACGGGCATGACTAGAAACGTCTGCACTATGCTTCCATTGTCATAGACAACAGGGGTCTGAAGGACTCCAAGAATAGCAGTTTTCTTTTTATTAATGCCCTTGACTTGCATCGTACTCGGGGATAGGGTCGGTTTCCCTAATTGACACCAAACTCCATAGGATAACAAATTGTGTTTAGCTCCCGTATCTAATAAGGCATTGTATAGTACTTTCCCATAGGGGCTATTTAGCTCAATTGGGTATCGTAGGGGTGGCTCAGATTCTAATGAGTCGTCATTTGTGTCCTCGAAAAATGCTTGCGTGATTCCCAGATTAGCCTCTCGTTGGCGTCTAAGACGTTGTTGTCGTTCTCGAGCCTCAACTCTTGCTTGGATTTTTTTAAGCTCTGCTTGTTCCTTGGCAGCCTTCTTTTGATGGATGGCTTGCAACTCTTCCTGGCTTAGAGGATCATAATATCTTTTGAATTTACTCCCATTAAGGAATCCAATGGTTTCAACTCCATCTAGAGTCTCCACACGAATGGTACCTTGCGGAGTAATTTCACACACCCGATATGGTCCCTTACCAGCGTATTTCAATTTCTTCTTTTCATTACGTACCCCATACATAAGAACTTTATCACCAACCTTGATGTCTTTATCCTTTAAATGGCTATCAAACCACTTCTTTCTCCTATCCTTCTCCACTAGAGCATTTCGCACAGCTAATTGTCTTTCTTCATCTAGCCTTTCCAGGATATATAATCGCTCCACTAAGGGGTTACCATCCCAACCTTCTTGAGAAGCTACTCGAAGACTAGGAATGACAAACTCCCATGGCATAACTGCTTCTTGGCCATACACCATCTTAAACGGTGTGCAATTAATACCAACTTTATACGCAGTACGATAAGCCCATAAAGCTGATGTAAGCTTTAGGTCCCAATCAATGCGATGAGCCTCGACTGTCTTTGTCAAAATGGAGATGACAGTTTTGTTGGTACTCTCAGCTTGGCCATTTGCTTGGGGATAATAGGGTGTAGACTTGTGGTGAGATATCATGAAGTTTGATGTGAGTTCTTTTATTACTTCATTTATAAAATGAGTTCCATTGTCACTCACAAGTTCAAAGGGACATCCAAAACGTGTGATAATGTTCTCAAAGAGGAACTTAGCTGTTGTTTTTGCATCCACCTTTCGTGTTGCTTTTGCTTCAACCCATTTGGTTACATAGTCGGTAGCGACAATGATATATCGTGATTGCGTGTTACGTGCAGCCGGACTAATCGGTCCTACAAAGTCTAAGCCCCACTTTTCAAATGGTTGGGTTACCTTGATGGGATGTAGAGGCATCCTATCCCTTCTTTGTGGCTTGTTGAAGCATTGGCATTCATCACATCCCTTTGCAAAAAGTGATGCATCCTTAAACAGAGTGGGCCACCAATAGCCTGACTGTAAGATCTTTCGGGCAGTCAACTTTCCTGAAAAGTGACCACCAGCTACGCCCATGTGTGCCTCTTGTAGAATATATAAATACTCATCCTCGCGGGCACAGCGTCTAAGAACATCATCTTTTCCTCTCTTATAGAGAGTTCCAGCCAGTAAGCAATAGGGTTCGCATTCCTTGATTAATTTTTGAGCTATATCTTTTCGCAGTTCTTTGGGTGGAAAACCATTAACTAAGAAGTTAACAATCTTTTCACTCCATTCAGGCATTGTCTCAACAATGAACAAAGGAGTATCAGGCAATTCATCATCAACCCCCGTAGGAGCTTCGCCATTAGGGATACGAGATAAATGATCTGCCATGACATGTTTCCTCCCAGGCCTCACAACAGCGGTGAAGTCAAACTCAAGAAGAATTAACAACCATCGTGTAATTCGACCTGTGGAACACGGCTTGTTTACCAAATATAGCAATGCTTGATGATCAACATAAAACACAAACTTGGTAGCAAGAAGGTAATAGCGAAATTTCTTTACTGCGTAAATCATAGCTAGACCTTCGCGCTCTGTAGTAGTGTAGTTCATCTCGGCATCATTTAATTGGCGACTTGCAAAGCTAATAGGGTAGTCCAATTTATGTTCTCCTGGTTGAGTTAGAACACACCCAATAGCAAAATTTGATGCATCAATATGCACATGACAAGGTACATTCCAATCAGGTGTTCGCAGGATTGGAGCACTTGTTAGGGCCTTCTTTAATAACTCATAAGATTGATGACATTCTTCCGTCCAGTGAAACTCGATAAGAAGCTTGTACAATGGATGCGCTATCTCGGCAAAGTTTACAATAAACCTTCGATAATAACCAACATATCCCATAAATCTTTGAACTCCTTTATAGTTAGTAGGTGGTGGCAAATCGGCAATGGCTTTAATCTTACTCTCATCTGTGGATATTCCGTTCTTGGACACTATATGCCCTAGAATGACTCCATGCTTAACCCAAAATTGGCATTTGAAAGGGTTCAATGAGATGCGATAAAATCTGCACCTTTCAAATATTTTTCGTAGATATAACAAATGCTTCTCCCAAGAAGAATAAACACAAAGGTCGTCTAGGAAAGCTTCACAAAACTCCCTTAGAAATTGTTTAAACGCAGTGTTTATTAATCGTTGGAATGTAGCAGGGGCATTCGTTAAGCCAAAAGCCATAACATGAAATGCAACCACTCCAAACTCTGTGATAAAAGCAGTTTTAGCTTGGTCCTCTAATGCAATTGTGATTTGATTGTAACCAGAGTACCCATCTAAAAAGCTATAAGCTTCCTTGCCCGCAACTCTTTCAAGCACATGTTCTGAATATGGCAAGGGATAATGATCTCTCCTAGTGGCTGCATTAACTTTCTTGAGGTCCACGCACACTCTTAGTTTCCCATTATTTTTTGGCACAATGACTATTGGAGAAACCCATTCTGAGTGCTCAATAGGGTATATGAATCCACATTGGATAAGTTTTTCAATCTCCTCTTGTACAATTTTGGCGTACTTAGGATTCATTGGATAGGGTCGTTGCTGGACGGGTTTAGCAGTGTTGATCATGGGAATTGTTTGTTGCACCACAGAAGGTGGAACGCCCTTCATGTCATGATATGTCCAAGCAAAGATATCCTTGTATTCCTTGAGGAGCTCCTTAAGTACAGCCTCTTCAGTTTCGGTAAGGTCTTGAGCAATAAAGACTGGTTTAGACTCCTCACTTGGTTCTGCTAATTCTATCTCTTTAACTACCGCTGGACCATCATAGACTCCACTGCTTCCATTGGTAGGTATTCGTTGGGCTTTGGCATACACAACCTTTCGCTCCCCCGTGGTATAATATTTAAAATGTTCAAGAGCCGTATGTAAGTCAGCAGGCTCTTGTCCTGACGGAGACCTTTCTTTTAGTTCTGCCTCCTTTTGTTGTTGTGCTAACCCTCGGTTTTGACGTCTTCTTATAGTTCGACTCAATTTCGGCACTGTAACCTCCAATTGAGCGAGGTCAATGGGTCGCGGGCTGCACCACATGACACTCTGGAGATGTTCACCCCAATTGTCTACTAGATTTCAATGAGCATCACATGCCCTTAGATAACTAAGCCATTCTGCAGTAGATCTTTCCTTGTTTATCCTAGCTCTCACATTTGCTCGATATCGTCGTCTCTTATATGACCTTTGTTTCTTGTTAAGGTTTTGATTTTGGTAAATGTTTGAACTCGACTCGCCTGATAGGTCTTCGCTTGTATCTTCTTCACTCTCATATGAATTACCATAGATGGTCATACTAGACCTTGAGTGTTCAGTTTCTATACTTGGCTCACTCGATGTTTCCTCAGGTTCTGAATCCATTTCTCCCTGAGATTCCGTTTCTGATGTGTATTGGCCTGAAGCCTTTGAGGAATCATTGGTTTCACTCTCAGGTAGGTGTGCCTCTTTCTTATCATCGGATGTTACATGCGCTACACCTAACATGTTTACTGGTGCAATGTGTGGTATCTCTTCCCCATCTGGTGTTACCCAGGTTGTTCCTCTAGCTCCCCATGTATCTATAGTTGCCGCTAGGTGTACCCAATCGACATTGTCTGACTCAGCCATTCCGGGTAGGATATCCATATAAGGAGAGTTCTCCCCAATATCTGTGTCTTCGTTACACGTGTAACAATATTGTAATGGAGCTGAGTGAATTGTTGTGTCTGATCGATCATCAATGATGAATTTATTTCCTAGAGGATGCGTTCGACCACTTAAAAGATCAACTCGACTGACAGAGTCTTGGAAATGTAAGTAGACGTGGTTTTTGGACTAGTCATGCACCATTTTTGCTTCCCTCATGAATGGACGCCCTAAGATCATCTCAAATGACATAGGATGCTTGGAAAAATCCATAACAATGAAAGTCTGCCTTACCTTGTGTCCCAAGACCTTGATCCTGAGATCCTTAAGCATTCCAATAGGTGTAACAATAGATCCATTAGCCATTTTTACCACTACACTTGTGGCTTCAAGGTGAGGTCGCCCCATAGACTCCCAACAACTCTTTGTCACCATGCTGACTCCCGCACCACCGTCAAGGACTCCCTTTACAGTTAATCCTTTAGTAGTGATTGGCAGAGTAGCATTAGATTCATCACCTTCAAAGTATTGCCCCAACTTGTTAACGGGTACTTCAATTACAGATTCATGTCTCGCTAGGTCAGATGGTGGTGCTAAATGTTCCTCATCATTCATTACCGAGTCAGGTTTGTTCATATGTGCAAACTGTGGTAATCCGGCCTGTAATTCTCCATTGAGGAGGGCTCGAAGAGCTGAGACTAGCTCGGGGTCTTTATATAGTTTGGACATGATGGTGGTTCTAACTTCTAAAGACATGAAATCCATCAATTTGGCAACATTTAATGGCATCTTGTGGGACGTAGGACCCTGACAAGAGAATGGTGAAGATGGAATCTCCACTTCCTCAAGGGGGTCGGGCATTCCCTCACCAAACATTCTCTCTAGTAGGAAAGGTGTGTGTCCACTTTCAAATGTCCTACCCTCACTCTCTTCCCGAATGATACTGGGTATAGCTAACGGCCTGTAGTTCTTGTGAGGTTGAACTTGTGAGGGAAACACTGTGTCCGATATCTGGATATGTTTGGGTTCAGGTTCTAATGTTCGTTGAGTTTCTTCCACCAAACCCCTCAGTTGTTGGACTCGTTCAATTTCCACTGTTGGGTTTGGATAGGTTCCAATCTTTCTCTTGCAATCCTCATTTTTTGTCTCTCGTGGCTTATCTTGGGGGTTCGCAACTGGGTGGTTTAACTTTGAATACTCTTTTGGTGTTCGTCGTAATTCCCTCTCGTGATCCTCCTCACTGGCTTTTTCCTTTGTAGTAATAGTTTTGGTCTCCGTGGTCTCTATCGAATCTGAGTCATCCTCAGGGTCATTCATATACACGGGATCCTCTCCTGTCTCTATGTTAGTCTTTGAACTAGGTTTTGAGCTAGAAGCATTAAGGGATTTCTTTCTTCGTGTTTTCTTCTTTCTCGCTCGGCCAATGGATGCAGCATCTCTCTCTTCGAGGATGTAATTTTGCTTTTGGAGCATCGACCGTGTGAGTGCATTCACTGGTGCTATGTTTATAGTTGGTGGTGTCCCATCAACAATCTCTATTAAGTTCAATGGTGTGATTTTCGGTGCGTTTGGATTGTTAGGACACTATGCGATCAAATGATCTATGCCACAACTATTACAAATGAGTATTGGCATTGCCAATGCACTCCCTTGACTTGTTTGCATTAGTGCAGCATTCTTTTGCATTCTAATGGGGCACTCAGCTACTCGATGTGGTCCACCACATTCGTAGCATTGAAGAGGTGGTCTCCTGGCAAAACTATTAATGTTTTGGCCTCTTGCTGCTAGCGCAGTAGCTTGATATACCGGTTTGATTTGTCCCTAATGGTCTTCCATATAGTACATGGGACACTCCTCAAGCATGTCGACTCCATAGGTGATACTAGGGTCTATGTCCCCTTCGCAATCTACATAAGTACTAAATGACTCGCAACCTATTTGGTTCATAGGTGTAACTCTTGGATGAGGGGGTTGCGGTCCTAGCACTGGAGGTGGCAACGGTGTGGTTTGGACCACATTTTGGGTTCTAGGGACCATGTGCTGTAATGGCAACTGTTGCTCCATGGGTGGGGTAGGCATCAATGCAGGAACTCGAGGTGAGTCTGCCCAAGCTATACGTGGTCTATTTTCCATGATGCGTTTAAGCATTAGGCAATCCTTCGCTTGATCGCCATACCTACCACACGCGTTACAAGTCCCGTTAAACTTTACTCTGAAAGTAGGGCATTCACTCGTAGTATGTGGGCCCAAGCAAATTGAGCACCATTGTTGCTCCCTTCTTGGATACATATGAGTGTTTTGTGGAGCACGATTACCCCTAAGGATTTCTTGGATGGCCTTGGTGAGATCTGCCAAAGTCATCTCAGATATCATTTGCTCTTTCATGATTGGCTTTATCTTCATTGGCTCATGCCCTGATGCTTGCGAGCTACTTGACTTCGGCTCGGCAGACACTCTTTCTCCTGCAATCATTAAATTATCCTCCAATTGGATTGCATTCATGGTGACTGCTTCCCAAGTAGTGACACCTCTAATGACTAGGCCATTATAGATACTTTCATGTCGTAGTCCCCTAATGAATCTATCGAGCAATTGGTTGTTGTTGAATCGCTCGTTTGGATTGCATCGAGAATTCAAATTCTTTAGGCGACTAATGAAGTCTCTCACGGATTCACCTTCTTCTCGTTGGGCTTTCTGGAGCTGAGAGGCTACACCCCAAAGTACTCCCTCTCGTATGTATTCTTTTAAGTACAGTCTCCTAAGAGTAGAGTAGATCGTTTTCTCTTCTACTCTTAAGGTTCTATACCAATCTCCAGCCTTTCCGCTTACGGTCAAACTCAAAGCCTTACACTTATGTAGCTCATTGTGCTCTTCCAAGGAATCGCACACATGTTCAAAGACTTCCATATGCTTTCTAGCATCTCCGTCTCCACTGAATTTCTGTGTGAGCTTAGCTACTTGAACTGCCTTGCTCCTAGGCTCTCTATCAGGTGCACTACGCATGTTTTCCGCAATAGAGAGACCGATAGTTTGAGCAAATGCTGCCAAATCTCCTATTTGATCAGGTATAATGGGTGTATGTGCTTCTGGAGCCACATGTGAGATGGGAGTTGGCCTTGGCCTTGGCATACGCGCGGCTCTTGGGTCCCAAATTTCGTATGGTGGTGTACCAGACGGTGGTCCAAAGTTTACAGGCGTGGCCCTAAGCATAGGGGGTGCCTGATATGGCATGTTATTATTAAATGGCATGGCTCCACTTGTATAAGAGCTTGGATAATTCCATTGTGGATTGTAAGCTCTTGGAATAATCGGAGGTGTAGGAGCTACATGAGGCTGAGGTACGACAGGTGCACATGATTGATACATACATGTAGGTATAGTTGGGGGCACTGTGCTACTAGGCATCGGCGCCGTGTTAACAAATGAACTCCATGGTGTACTTCTTTTCATGCTCACCATTGGGATATGCATGATAGCCGTAGTGTCATTAAGAGAAAGATGAACTAGATCTGGGAAGGTAAAGCTGCCACTTGTGGGCTCAGATTGTATTGAGGCTCCTGGCGAAACAACATATGGAGGATCAATGGGGCTCACTGAGGGAGTCTCCATTTGTGACAGGGTTGGTTGGTTGGCCTGTCCCGTATCCAAGAATCTCATTAGGCCTATTGAAGGCATGTTGATCCCTATGTTCTGTCTTTCTAACTCGACAATCCTATGGAGGACATCACAGACTTTCTGTTGTTGCTCATCTATGCTAGTAGCACCCGATGTGGATTGTAGAACATCTAACCAACCCACATGATAGGTGTGTCCTGTGTACCGATCAGTTAAAGCTTCTGCTTGTAGGTCATACTCCCAATTTTCGTTTAGGAATATCTCATCTAGGCCTGGCGTGCTGGAGGTTTCCCTTGAAGTGGAAGCATTATTGCTCCCCATAGCTTGCCCCTCCGTGACTGCTACCTTGGGAGCACTCGGTTGCTCGGCTGGCATGATTGTTGTCATAGGAGCCTTTGCTTTCAGGGCTCGACTTTGTTCTAGCAGTCGTAGGTTCTCAATTTCCCTCTCCCTTGTTGCTTGCATATAGCGTTCGATCTCTTGTACTTCGGCAAGACTCCTACCATCGGGTAGTAAAACCTCAGAGGGAGATAGTCCTAAAGGATCAGGAGGTGCAGTGGATGGAACATTCACATGCACACTCTCAAGAAGCATATGGTCCATTTTAGGCATGAATGACGAATTTACTTCCCCACTCCCTTCATTTATTTCATTAACCGCATGTTCAGAGCGAGTAGCTCTACTAAGGGTCTCTTTTAAGCGGCTAAACACGCTGGACCCGGGCCATGGGCCCATGGCATGCATGTCTTGACTTGAACTATCAGGGTTTGGTGTAGGATACCCCTCCATGACTTCGTAGTCAGAGGAAGAATCACTAGACGCGATATGAGGATCTTGGGTCGCGCTACCTTGAGTCCCGGCCGAAGGTCCAGAACCTAGGGTGGAGGAATAATGGGTGCCCGCGTAAATGGAGGCACTACCAATATGCTCGTGCTCTAACACTCATCCAGAGCATAGGTTCATATGACTTGGATCCCCTAGAAGTGTCAGTGAGGGCCCATGAAGGCTGCTCACCTAGTAATTTTGGGTGTTTTGCAACCCAAGTCTTTTCTTATTTATTTATTTTTTGTTTTTTTGGTCCTTTTTTTCTGACCGAGCTATAGAATAGAACGTATGATAGCTCAAAACGAGCGTCTCGGTCAGAGGAACATGCCGTGCTTTACAGCCCTCCGTTTGGTCACTTTATGCCCTCGGAATCCCTAAAACCGTCAATTTCTAGTAGGGAACTAGGCCCAAATTAGAAAGTCTAAGGGTGCAAGTGGGAAGAGAACGGAGGAGAGTGGAGGACTTGCCCCACATGCTCTCATTCTCTCTTGAATAAACTTTACATAGAATAAACTTTTTTCTCATTTTGAAAATGTCCATGAAAACCATTTTGGTGAAATTGTCACTATCATCAGAAAAGTAAGGTGCTTGATAATGACATCTTGCACAAGCGTCGAACGCCTTTTTATGACCCGTTGTTGCAATCCTATAAAGTGAAGTACTTGTACTTGTGCATCTCGCACAAGCATCAATCACCTTTTTATGAAGTACTCGCAATTTAAATTCGAATAGATCGTACTTGATAGTGATTGATAGGTACTATTTAAGACTATGAAGGAGTCAGAACCAAGCAAATAAAGGCCCTTGAGGGGTCTCTGGGACCTCTATTTGCTTGGTTCTAACCTCATGAGGCCCTATACTTAAAAATGCTATATCTTGAGCTAGAGACGTCAACCTTAGGATAGCTCTTTAAAACGTTGAAAGAGCTATCCTAAGGTTGACGTCTCTAGCTCAAGATATAGCATTTTTAAGCATAGGGCCTCATGAGGTCAATACCAAGCGAAAAGAGGCCCTTGAGGGGTTTTGGACGTTTCGGATGCATCCATGGTATTATTTTTGTATTTTGAAAACAACTCTTATGTGTTTTCTCTCTTCACACATCATTAAGATTCACAGACATGGATTTTTGTGTACACTTATGTTGGGCTCTCAAAAAGCATTTTGTACAAGCATGCATTTAAGTCATTGAGTAATATTTTACGTCTGTACTATGAGAAATAGAATTCCAAAAAAAAAAATGCATTTTTCTTAATTACCTCTCTCTATTCTGAGTTCGTGTTTCTTACAGGGCCCAAAATTGAGTCCAAGTTTCTCCTAATGCATAAGTCACATCTTGACCCGCTTACCTTATATGTGATCGTGACTATATCAAGATACATATGTATGGCGCTTTTTTTGTCAATGAACTTTTTTTTTTAAATGTTTTAAAACATCAATAACTGAGTTCGCCCTTGACAGAGTAGTTAGTGCTATAGCAAAAGTGTATGCAATGATGGGTGTCGTACGTCCATCATACTAGTATGCCATGCATACGTAGAAAAAAATAGAATAATAAGCCTTTGGCGTCAATGAAAGTCTCAACCATGTGCGCTTCTAGTATATGTGTCTTGCACGACTACATTGGCATAGATACATCACAGTGCAGCATTGTGTAAACTATAAGCTTATACCCACGTAGTACCAAATATATGTGCCAGTATCGTTGATCTGAAATCAATTAAGAAGACTGTGCCTGTAACATTTAATGGCCTAAAATCTTATGTGTAGCGGAAATTAGCATGAACATAGTGGGCATTTCATTAGAATAGATTCCTAATGAGAATTACAAGAGTGCTTGGGTGGAGAGAGCAACAAAAAGCATAACACCTAGTTAGATAGCATCGACAATACTTTCAAAAGAGAGAGAAATTAAGCTATTGACAACAGTTGAGGACCGGATTTGCATGGAGCCGGTCCCCCCTCCAAAAGGCTTTGTATTATGGTTTCTCCCATCAAGAGAGACATTGTACAATACAATTCTTTGTGTTCCTTCAAGACTAGCTAGTGCAATGAAGATGGAAGCTTCATACACCAAGCAAAAACACTTAATCAAACACAACTTGAATTATCCCCGTTCTCAGACCCAAGACCTCACACACCTTCGAAGATGGTGAGAGCTAGCAGGGTATGAGAGTAGATTGAGAGGAAAAAGAAGTATCTTACGAGAAAGATGTACATCTCCTCACATAATCACTCATATTAGCATAGCTTAGCTTAGTAATTAGCTTGGTAGAGAAGATGAGCATGCATTGAAGCTTGGCTCTTGGTTGGATTTGCATCCACATGCCAAGAGAGTGTTGATGTAGGCTTCTATCTCACAAGCTTGGAGTAGGTGATGAGCTCTCCATTAAAGCTTGGGAGGAGATAGAGTATTCTTCCTTCACACATGGTCAAGTGTGAGTGTGTGTGTGTCAATGCCAAGCAAAAATCATCCCCCCCTCTCTCTTGGGCGAGCCCTAGCTGCTAAATAGGTCTGGCTTTTGCCTCATTGGACCTCCCCAGGTCAAGCCAATAGTAATTAAGCAGCATAAGTGATAGCCTTCTGACATGTGTCCCCCTTTCCCCTTTTGTGAGAGCTTTAGGTAATTAAATAATTAAACTAAACTCTCATTGGACCCCTTTGCCTCCTGGCCAATAGGAATCAGGCAAGCCATGGGGCTCCTGAATGCTCATTGGACCCCTTGGGAGACTGCCCAATAGTCTTCTAGGAGACTTAATTCTCATTGGTTTCTTTTATTAAATGTTTTTAAATTAATTAAACTAGATTTACTCTAGCTTAATTCTCATTGGTCCACTTCAAGGGTCTTCCAATAGGAATTTGGCACACCTTGTGGGCATCTGGCCTAGGGAGCTGACATGTGTCCCTCATTCCCTTTGTGTAAAGGGAGCCTGTGTGTGTGTGTGTGGCTTTCTCTCTCATCCCCTAGCTTTGGGGCTCGCCCCCTCCCATGTAGGGATGTGAAAAGACTTTTAGGGCACACACTAAGCATCCAATTTTCCCTAGGGTTGACCTTTGGACACAACCTTTGAATTTTGGAACCTTAGCATTTTGGAAGTCTTAATGGGCTGAACCTTAGGGTCTTTTTGGCCCATTGTTTCACATGGCTCTTTTGCAGATGGCCCCCCCTTTGGATCCCTATTTTCCCTCCTTTGGATCCCTACTGTGGCCGGTCTGCTAGCTTAACCAATATTCTAGCTTTTTCTCCCTTGGCACTTCCCCACATTAAATGATCAGTTTAATATGAGAAAATCATTTAGGAGAATTAGATATTGATTATTATGACATTACCGCTCTCTTGAAATCATAGTCGTCCTCGACTATGGTGTAGAGAAGATAAAGCATATGCATGAGTCCTTTTCTTAGCGGGTAGAGGATCCCTATGTTACCCTACGACATCATTCCATAATGGATGACTAGTCCATTTGGCGCTTGAGAGCCTGAGGCTGCCGCAAGCATGTCTGCACATTAGTCCTATCAGTCTTCCATAGTAGAGTGACAAGCTCTACTTGGTGTTTGGGAGACGTCGTCTCCGCAAACTTGATCTAAGCATGCATACTACTTCATTTTTGTGCACAAATAAAGAAAAATAGAGTCTTATAAGACAAAAAATTTTGTTCATTTTTAACATTTTGTACATTTGCTTACTCTTGGGAAGCATTGTAAGCATTGACAAGGTTTAGGTTATCCTTTAATTGTATGCCTTGCATCCATCTAGCATCTTCAAAAGGATAATTCTTAAACTTAATAAGATATCGTCGGATAGTCTTACCGCCTCTTAATACCTTGTCTTCATGTTGGAGAATGGACTCGGGCTGCAGCACCTCCTCGTGGTCCTCGATCTCCGGTGGGTCTTCAATAGTTGGTTCTTGAGGTGGCTCTCCTTTGTAAGGCTTTAAGAGGCTCACATGAAAAGCATTGTGTATGAGCCAATGATTGGGCAACTTAAGTTGATAGGCCATCTCATTGATTGGCCTAAGAATCTGGAAGGGACCATAGTACCTTTTTGCTAGTTTAGCATAGTACTTTTGGTGGCCCGTAGGATTCTTGCCCGTCGTGTGCCTTAATCGAGCCTTGGGAAACTTTAACAAGACCCAATCGTTTTCTTTAAAGGCTTGGGCTCTTCTGTGCTTGTCAGTAGCAGCCTTTTGCCTTTGCTGTGATATAGAGATAGCATCCTTAATCTTTTGGAAAGATTCTTGTAGGTCTCGGCTATACTCATCTGCAGCGAAGATCTTCCCATGTACCTTAAGTAGCAAGGGACTTTTTGATCTTCCCTCAATTACCTCAAAAGGTGCTTTTCCTGTGGAAGTATGTACAGTGTTATTGTAAGCATACTCTACTAAGGGTAAGTACTTCTCCCATTGGGATCTTTGATCTACTTCCGTTACATAGGCTTTTAGTAGATCAAGAATGGTTAGGTTAGCTATTTCACTTTGGCCATCAGTTTGTGGATGATAGGCCGAAGAGAAGTTTAGCCTTGTTCCTAAATTCTCAAAGAGACCCTTCCAGAAATTACTGGTCATTCTAGGATCTCTATCCGACACTATGGACATTGGCAAGCCATGGTACTTGAAAATTTGTGAAATGAAGAGGGTTGCCATTTGATGGGCTTTGATAGTCTTTTTGACAGGTATAAAATGAGCTTGTTTACTAAACCTGTCTACTATCGCCCATATTCCCGTATTCCCATGGATAGACTTAGGCAATCCAAAGATAAAATCCATGGATATGCTCTCCCACGGTGAATTAGGGATTGGCAAGGGTTGAAGCAATCCAAGTTGCTTCCCTCTATCAAATTTTGTCTTTTGACATACCACACATTTGGAAACATACTCGTGTATGTTCACTCTCATGGTAGGCCAATAGAAATATGTTTCAATTCCCTTTAGGGTAGACTGAATCCCTCTATGCCCCGCATATGGGGGAGCATGAGATTCATACATTACTTTCTCACGTAGTGAGTTAGTAACGCATAGTCTATTGCCATAGAGAAGATAACCATCTTGTAAAGTAAATGGTTCTTCTTTCTTCCCTAATGCAAGGGCTGAAATCACATCTCTAAAATCGGGATCAATAGCATACTCATCTATCATTGAAGATAGATCATTGTGAGTTGCTATGGAAACCGCATTCACTCTCGGTCGTCTTGAGAGTGCATCGGCTACTTGATTATGCTTGCCAGCAATGTGAGCAATATGAAAATGAAATTGCGAAAGGAAATTTGCCCACCTCATTTGTTTGTCGGAGAGCTTGGTCTGCGTCATGAAGTACTTAAGACTTTGGTGATCCGTTCGCAGAATGAAAGGAGTCCCCAATAAATAGTTCTTCCATGAGTCTAAGGCATGTAGAACTGCAAGGAGTTCTTTTTCGTATATGCCTAGAGCTTGCTCAACAGGGTCGAGCCTTCGACTCTCATAGCCTATGGCGTGCCCTTCTTGGAGCAGAACAGCCCCAAGGCAATCACCACAAGCATCACATTGGACCTCAAATGGTTTTGAGAGATCCGGTAGTGTAAGCACAGGTTGAGAGATAAGCTTTTCTTTAAGCTTTTCGAAAGCACTGTTCTCCTTAGCAGACCACGTATACCTAACATTTTTCTTTGTTAGGTCATGTAATGGTCCCGCAATTTGTGAGAACTTTTCTATGAAGCGTCTATAGTATGCACACATACCTATAAAGCTTCTTAGTTCATGAAGATTCCTTGGTTTAGGCCATCCTTTTATTACCTCTAACTTGGATGGATCCATTTGGATTCCATCTTGAGAGATAATGTGACCTAAATATTGAATCTCTTGCAAGAAAAATTCACTTTTCTTTCGATTAACATAAAGTTTATTCTCTCTTAAAACTTGAAATATTACTTGGAGGTGTTGCTTGTGTTCCTCCAATGAATTAGAGTAGATGATAATATCATCAAAGAACACTCCAGTGAAGGTTCGATGAGGCCTGAACAGCTTCTCCATCAAGCGGTTGAATGTGGCTGGTGCATTAGTCAAGCCAAAAGGCATGACAATGTATTCGTAAAGACCAAATGTAGTACGAAATGCGGTCTTTACAATATCTTGATCAACTATCCTTATTTGATGATAGCCACTTTTTAGGTCAATCCTACTGAAGTAGGTCGATCCTTGTAGCTTATCAAATAGGTCTTCTACCCGTGGAACGGGAAACCTATTTTTGATAGTGATCCTATTTAGTGCTCTATAGTCGACACACATACGATATGTGCCGTCTTTCTTTTGCACTAATAGCACAGGTGAGCAAAATGGAGATGAGCTAGGCCTAACCATGCCCTTCTCAACTAACTCATGCACTTGCCGCATAATCTCCTCTTGTTGAGTTTGAGAAACTCTATAAGGAGGTTTGTTAGGCGGTGAACTTCCTGGAAGAAGTTCAATTGCATGGTCGTCATTACCTCGTTTAGGAGGTAACTCACAAGGGATGTCGTCAATAAAGACATCTTGAAACCCCTTGAGAAAATTGGATAACTCTAATTCCTTTTGGTTGCTTTTATTTTCTTTTGCTAAAGCATTAGGTTCATTTTGAGAATCTTTAACAAAAATCATGTACACGGAAATAGAGCTCTTTATTGACTTGTTGAAAGCTGGTGTATGTACAATGGGGATGGTGTTACCCATCTCCTTAGCATCTATATACATGTCCTTTTCCCTGAACTTAAAGGATATTCTCCTTTCAGGAAATTTAACATGGGCAGCCAGGCGGTCAAACCATGGTGCCCCTAGGATTACATCCTCATGCTTGAGAGGAGAGATAAAGAAGTCCTCTTTGTCCACATAGCCTTGGACATGAAGCCTCAATTTCCCGATTAAGGGAGTGACTGAAGCTTCTTGCCCCTTGAAGGCACTGTCTGCGGGTAGGATATCTCCCATCTCATAGGATTGTATGCCTAGTTTGGTGGCTAACTCCATAGATATGAAATTGTGAGTAGAACCAGGGTCAAAGAGAATAAAAGCATCATGTTCTCTTACCTTTCCCCAAGCATGGCATAGAGGAGATCCTTTGTGGTGAGTTTGATGAATCTCCTCCTCTTGGATTTCAACCAAAGAAGCTCTAGGAGGATCTTGGCGGTTGTTCTTTTGGGGACAAGCGCGGTACGCATGCCCTTGTTCGCCGCACTTGAAACACCGGTTATCTTTACGATAACGCTCAAGCTCTTCAGGAGAGAGTTTATTCTTTCCTTTGTAAACTCCCTTCTCTTTAGCTTTGTTGGAATTGCCCTTAGGAGACTTTTGGACATTGTCCTTCCCCTTAGGCTCATTGGAACCCTTGTTTTCCGGGGGCTTATTATTTCTTTTACCCCCCGTTTGGAAATTGATTCGCGAGGCCACCATAGTATGGTGTATTACCGCCGATATGGTACGTGGCCTTTGGGAGTTGACATACTCCGCCATTTCTTCGGTTAAGCCCGCACAAAATTGTTGCTTTTGCTCTCCAAAATCCAACTTTTTGAAGACAGTGGCTTTGAGTTGTAGGTCCCAAAACTTGTCTACATATTTGTGGATGGATTCATTTGGAGAAAGCTTTAAGCTTCGCCATTCGGTGAGTACTTTGTCTTTGGCATCGGTGGCCAAAAACTGCTTCATAATGGAAGCTCTTAAAGCCTTCCATGTTCGTGGAGCTTCACCGTTGGCTCGTAGGCTAGACCACCATTGTCTGGCGGACTTTTGAAAGTGCATAGCTACATGGCGTAGCTTAGAGGACTCCGTGAAGCCCTCATCTCCAAACGCCGCATCGAATTGCTGGATAAAGGCCAAAACTTTGTCTGTAGCACCGAAGGTGCCATCATAGGTAAGGAAAGAGATGCTCTTCCCTCCCTCTTTGAATTTCTTCAGCTTGGACGACCTCTTCCATGCGGCATAGGATTTCCTATGGCCTCTTCTTTTTGATGGTTCAAAAGTTGCACCATCACTTTCTTCAGAAGATGAAGAATTTGAAGAAGGTGGAGAAGAGGGTGACCTCTTTCTCGCCTTTTTCTTGCCTTGATCTTTGTCGTCTTCACCATAGCTTTCATAAGAGGAAGAGGATGAAGAAGATGGAGAAGAGGGTGTCCTCTTTCTCGCCTTTTTCTTCTCTTGCTTTTTATCATCCCTCTTTGAATTATGGCGTGGAGAAGAGTGTGATGGTCTTCTCCGCTTTGGTGGTGATGGAGAGCGTTTAGCCCGCCGTCTTCGTGGAGCCATCTCCGCCGAGGTGGCGGGAGACTCGCTTCTTTCTCGTTCCTTCGGTGGAGGCTCTTGAGTTCTCCTTTGGGAAGGAGATGCATCATCAAGAAGTAAGTTCTTGAGCCCTTCATATGGATTCTCTTCTTCTTCCCGAATCGGAGAGAGACCTCTTTTGGTAGTCTCACAAGGAGGCTTCCTAGGTATTCTCTCGTCATGGTGATGAGCTTGGAGAATCCCGTGAGCACGGAGCTGCCGTTGCACTTCACTTTGGAGAGATGGATTGCCCATGGCTTGTTGAAGCCTAGAAACAAGATAGTTAACAAGCATTGAAGCATCATTAGTAGCTTGCTCATGAGCAAAATCAAAGTTATCAACATTAATTTCACTCTCTTTACTATTGTCAGCCATTCTAACAACTTTTAGGTGTAAACTTTTTAGGTGTACTTTGGCACTTCAAGCCCTAGTTGCTACTCCTCTTTACCCCTTTAGAAAAAGCACTCAAGCTACTGTACCCGCGGCTCGAATACCATTAATTGCAAGGAATAGAAGAGAGGGTCTTTCGACACCAAGACAGCACCGGCTCCTGTCAAGCTTCTAATAGCTCAATAGTGGTTAAGCCATAGGCAAGCCCCGTAGGACTCCACTATTAAGACCATAGCTCTCGACGGTGATGCCCCGTTAACTGCACAAAGGCAGGCGCACTGCAAGGCTGAAAAATCCCTATTCTACTTACTCACAGGCAATTAATAATACCAACCATTTGTAGCTAGCTTGAGGACCTCCCTTCTTGAGCAAGAAAAGAGAAACCTTGAGCTCTGATACCAATGTAACATTTAATGGCCTAAAATCTTATGTGTAGCGGAAATTAGCATGAACATAGTGGGCATTTCATTAGAATAGATTCCTAATGAGAATTACAAGAGTGCTTGGGTGGAGAGAGCAACAAAAAGCATAACACCTAGTTAGATAGCATCGACAATACTTTCAAAAGAGAGAGAAATTAAGCTATTGACAACAGTTGAGGACCGGATTTGCATGGAGCCGGTCCCCCCTCCAAAAGGCTTTGTATTATGGTTTCTCCCATCAAGAGAGACATTGTACAATACAATTCTTTGTGTTCCTTCAAGACTAGCTAGTGCAATGAAGATGGAAGCTTCATACACCAAGCAAAAACACTTAATCAAACACAACTTGAATTATCCCCGTTCTCAGACCCAAGACCTCACACACCTTCGAAGATGGTGAGAGCTAGCAGGGTATGAGAGTAGATTGAGAGGAAAAAGAAGTATCTTACGAGAAAGATGTACATCTCCTCACATAATCACTCATATTAGCATAGCTTAGCTTAGTAATTAGCTTGGTAGAGAAGATGAGCATGCATTGAAGCTTGGCTCTTGGTTGGATTTGCATCCACATGCCAAGAGAGTGTTGATGTAGGCTTCTATCTCACAAGCTTGGAGTAGGTGATGAGCTCTCCATTAAAGCTTGGGAGGAGATAGAGTATTCTTCCTTCACACATGGTCAAGTGTGAGTGTGTGTGTGTCAATGCCAAGCAAAAATCATCCCCCCCTCTCTCTTGGGCGAGCCCTAGCTGCTAAATAGGTCTGGCTTTTGCCTCATTGGACCTCCCCAGGTCAAGCCAATAGTAATTAAGCAGCATAAGTGATAGCCTTCTGACATGTGTCCCCCTTTCCCCTTTTGTGAGAGCTTTAGGTAATTAAATAATTAAACTAAACTCTCATTGGACCCCTTTGCCTCCTGGCCAATAGGAATCAGGCAAGCCATGGGGCTCCTGAATGCTCATTGGACCCCTTGGGAGACTGCCCAATAGTCTTCTAGGAGACTTAATTCTCATTGGTTTCTTTTATTAAATGTTTTTAAATTAATTAAACTAGATTTACTCTAGCTTAATTCTCATTGGTCCACTTCAAGGGTCTTCCAATAGGAATTTGGCACACCTTGTGGGCATCTGGCCTAGGGAGCTGACATGTGTCCCTCATTCCCTTTGTGTAAAGGGAGCCTGTGTGTGTGTGTGTGGCTTTCTCTCTCATCCCCTAGCTTTGGGGCTCGCCCCCTCCCATGTAGGGATGTGAAAAGACTTTTAGGGCACACACTAAGCATCCAATTTTCCCTAGGGTTGACCTTTGGACACAACCTTTGAATTTTGGAACCTTAGCATTTTGGAAGTCTTAATGGGCTGAACCTTAGGGTCTTTTTGGCCCATTGTTTCACATGGCTCTTTTGCAGATGGCCCCCCCTTTGGATCCCTATTTTCCCTCCTTTGGATCCCTACTGTGGCCGGTCTGCTAGCTTAACCAATATTCTAGCTTTTTCTCCCTTGGCACTTCCCCACATTAAATGATCAGTTTAATATGAGAAAATCATTTAGGAGAATTAGATATTGATTATTATGACAGTGCCACATAAGAGAAGCCGTGCTTCACATGAAGTCGGGCCAAGCACTTTGCTTTGTACAACGGCTTCTTATGGAGTCTGCCCGTGTACTTTGCTTTTCACATCAAAGAGATCTTTTCCAGAATGAAAAGTAAAACATATACAAAAACAAAGATAACATGGAATTTACTAACCTTGTCGCCCACTTGGGATGAGTTTTTGGTAATTCACTCGAATCTGGCTTGTAGCCATGTGTACTGCTTGAGTGAGTTATATACGCCCTCTTATGATGTAAAAACCTGCAGACATCTTGGCAAGTTTTTTCCAAGTTCATTTACTAATAGCACATTCCAAACCTTTGGAAACAGCGATGCCAAATGCCAAAATGGAAGCCTTGCTTTGCATAAGTACTCATGGAGTTCTGGTGCTCATAACAAACAGATATGCTTGCTAATTTACAATATTATAGCAAAACAAAGTCGATCTTGTCGAGCATTCACAGATAATCGACCTTGTTGAATTGTACAATGTCTTAAAAACAAATACTTGCAAGAGATGTACCTCGTACCTGCTTGGCTTGATTACTGTGATCCTCCTGAAGATTTGTAGACCGAGCCTTCCTCCCGTGATGTCTTAGGAAACTTGTTGCATCATGCTTGCCGACAATGGGTGATCATATCCTTGTCGGAGTGCATCATGGACAAACAACTTGCCTAGAAGTCAAGCCCTAGCAACTTGCTTGACAACTTCTTGGAATTGTAGTTAATGTTCAACCTTGCCGAGTACATGTGCCTCCTTCATCAAGGCTAGCAATAGGATGTGCCAATCTCCATGAGATTCTCAAGTACTACCATGCTCTGGCCTTTTCCAGGCATGGAAAGAGACCTTGCTTTTGAACAATATCATTTTTCACTTAAGACTTGCTTGACTGTGATTGGTTGTTGCACACAATGTGTTTGAAAACAAAATATCATGTTTTTGGTAATGCTCACAAGCCTTGCTTGTGCCTTGAGTTCTGAAATTGCACAAGCACGGAAAAATTTCTATGGCAATGCACATATTGTTTGCAATCCATTGCCACACCACAACAATCTGCATGACAAATTGGTCAAACAAAATCAACCAGTACTCTATACCTCATCAATTAGTCACATTAGTTGAATCATCTAGCCACCTTGGCCACATTGGCTGCACTTTCGAGCATCCTTGAACCTCGAACCACTGCCAATTTGCCCTGGGTGATCATCTAGCCACCTTGGCCACATTGCCTACGCTTTTGAGCATCCTTGAACCTCAAACCACTGCCAATTTTCCCTTGGTGATCTTGAGTCTAGGCCTTGCTTGAATACTAAAGATCTTAACATTGCCTCGCCAATACCTCCCTATCGAAAGTGCGCCATGCCAAAAGATACGGCTTTATCATCCGTAGGTTTTTGAAACATCCTTAAGTTTGTTTCCAGCCTTACAGGCCTTGAATGATGTGATTTTCATGTCGTTCATGGCTTTAGATACTCCTCGTGGTCCTTGCTACTATCCAAGGTGGGCTTAGCCCACCAATTTCACCTCCTTGCCGACCGTGGTCATGGGTTGCAACTCTTAAGTGGATTGGGGTGCCCCAAAATTAGGGTTGCCAACAAAATTAGAGCATGGTGAACACAAACCATGATGGTTGTCTGCAAGCCAAAGTCAAAGAAGGCACACTCGTGCTGGGTGTTATGGTATGTTTTGATCATGCATACAAAAACAAAGTCTCCTCTTTATGTCGGGGCGACCCTCTTTGGTACAAGTCCCACCTGCAAAACGGTGTCACTCGCCTCCCTGCATCCCTATGCACAAGAGTCATTTCCCACGACCCTCAACCTCCTCGGCTTTTGCATATACAAGGGGCGGCTTGTTCATCAACTCTTGACCGTGCCTTTTGCATGGCTTTGCGTGCATTTATGCAAGATGAGGGACCACGCCCCTTTGCTGCCATGGAACCTTGACAAGCAAGCCCAAGTGAGAACAAAGATCCATGCCAAGGAAAATCTCAAGGAAAGAGGGAGCGAGAGAGATCCTAGAGACCATGCTTCTTCCCCTCCTCCTTGGCTTCCCTCTCCCCTGAGCTCTAATACCAGTGTGAGATAGAGGGGACTGGAGCATGCTCATCACCACCCAACCATGTCCTATATAGGCCCTTGGCATGCTAAACATAGGGATCCCCTTGACTGCATGTCTATCCTGGTGCTTGGCTCTGTCTGGTCCTACCCTTGGCATGACATGATCAACTCAATCCTGCTTCCATACATAGATTTCAATGGTCCGCTGCTCAAGCTTGTCAAAAGTAATTGGAAAGATTTCATTAAACCGGTGAAAAGATTTTCATGGAAGAACGATACAAAAGACGGGACACCATGGCAGTGGGCTAGCTGGGAAACAGTTGTGAGACCTCTTGATTAGGGTAGTCTTGGGATTCTTGATCCTATTATCCATGCCGAGGCCCAGTGTGCTAAGTTTGTGGCTACACTCACGAAGCATGACCAATCTTGAGTTGTTATGATCCTGGCCATGATGGACAGGTCCAAGGTATACGTGCAAAGTGGTCAGTGGAAAGGACTCGAGGTACTTGCCAAAATGTTGGCCCCTCTGTGGGCTAGGCCTGAAGCTCGGGGGGGCAATAGGCGAGCTCTCTCAAAAATGTAGGAAGCCTTGCCGACTCACGTGAAGGTTCTCACTAGGCGGATTGGTCCGGATTGCTTCCCACAATGCAGATCCACTAGTGAAGACCTCGCTCATCTTTTTAAAAAATGCCCAGCAATTAGTGGCCCGGCAGGAACAATTTGCAAAAGGGTTCAAAAAACCTAGAAAATTGGATTCTTCAAGAATGATCTTTTCTTGGGAGGGAAAGTATATAAAAGCCAAGCACTTCTTATCATAACACAACTAGTGAGATTTTGCTACTTTAAGCATGTAAGGAAGGCAAGGAACTATCTCATCTTTGAGAACACTATCATAACAGCTAAATCCTCAGAGGTAATCCAAGAAAGCATGGCGGTGATCATCGTCATTGGGCAGCAAACAAGATCTGATGAATGGAACAAGACCTTCAACACTTCTTTGACAAACCTGCTTGGGTGAGGAGGTGGACTCATTCCTTTCGTTGGGGTGGCTCCCCTATCAACGGATGTAGTTATGTCCCGGAGTAGTTATCATGGCTCATCCACAAGCATGGCAAAAATCTGTAATTTTTTTGTTTGTAATAATATAATCCACTCACAATTGTGATTTTTTCCACAAAAAAAGAATTACTCTTCTCTCCCTCTCCCTCTCCCTCTCTAAACACACACTCCTTGCTTGATATTAATTATGGTTTGAGCAAAAATTATTAATTCTGGTTCAATTGAGTAGATGGTGTTGTAGTGTAAGATTTTGTAGAGTAGACGAATTGATTCAAATTGACTTCGTTGAGTTCCATTTTTTGTGAGTGAATCTTGGATTATTATTGATCTACCATGTCCATGTCACACACACACACACACACACACACACACACACACACACACAGAGAGAGAGAGAGAGAGATTGTGTGGTGGTTCAAATGTGACTCTCCCTTGTGCACACCACCATTGTAGACAACATTAAAGATCTTTCATTACTTTGATAGTCTTTTTGCTAACTCAGGCAGTCACTCCGCCAAGGGGAGAGAGAGAGAGAGAGAGAGAGAGAGAGAGAGAGAGAGAGAGAGAGAGAGAGAGAGAGAGAGAGAGAGAGAGAGAGAGAGAGAGAGAGAGAGAGACTACGGAAGATAACATTAGGGGGGTATAGGTAGAGGGCTTCTTAACTCCTGGCTTTGGTGGCATTGTTTTCTCAATAACTATCGTGGTTGCCCTTTGCTTTGTTTGATCTGCACTTGCTATTTCCTGATTTGATTTTTAATTTCTTTTGCAGTTCTGTTCGATGGAGTGAATCGTCTTCAATAAGATCTGCTTTAATAGCAGTCTCCATTTTAACTGTGTTTGAGGACTTTGTGCTATCGTCCGCGGGTGACCATAGTTGGTCTTCATTCTTGGTTGTATCTGAAGACTGCATCTTGTTTGCATTCTGTATCTCTAGCATCTTCTAGGCCATTGGCATTCCGATTATGATGTCGGCTGGCATATCTTTTGCTGTGATTACGTGGAACTGGGCTATAATGTTCTGTAAACTTACTTCAATGGTGTTGGAGATGATTCCCCAACATTTTTCTTGTTTGTCTCCAGATATGCTCACAAATTCAAGAGCATCTTCTAGTTGTGGTTGTCCACATCTTTTCCAAGTGCGAAAGGACATGAAGTTCTTGTCTAACTGAAAATCTAGCTTTACTTTACTTGAGAGTTTTTCTTCATTCTCACCAACAATGTTGCACTTGATCATCTCAAGATTTCTTTCTGTATTGACTGGTTTGTTGTGGTAGTGTCCTTTGGTTAAGCTTTATCTGCATTTTCTTTGCTTTGATCACCTGCTTCAATTGATGTTGACTCCATTGGCTATAATATTGCACCTTTTTGCAATTGTTGAGCATTGTCCACGTACATCTGGCTAACCCTTGATCTTAGTAGATCCACTGTTACTTTTTGGCATAATTTTTCTCTTTGAAGGAGATTTTGGTGGTGACCTTTGTGTATCCTTCTAGACTTTAGCTTTCATTGATTTTGACTTTTCTGTCACCTGTTCTGGCAGCTTGAGGCTTTGCATCATCTTCAAATATTCTTAGAGTTCATTTTTACCATCCATAGAGTTTTGTACAAGGTCGTGATCTTGCTGGTATTCATTACCCTGTGCATATCGATATGCATATGTGAGTTTGGTAACATGTAACTGTTTGAACACTATTGGATTTGTCGGCTTTTGAAATCATATGAAACTTTTGTCCCTGATGATCTTCATAGAAGCATTTGTCTGTAGATTCTGAGGGAACTTAGGTCAATTGGAACTTGAAAAAATCATATGATCTTTCAATGGTTTCTGCCTTGAAGGGGTCTGTTGGTTAGAGGCTCTAGGGCTTCTAACTGACATTGTGATTCCTGGTACATAAGCTAAGCTTGATGGATTTGCAGCTCCCCCCTTTCTAGGGTGATCACTATAGCCTTCTTCATTATGAGAGTTCAAAATTGTTTGGCTCTGGTTTAGTCTCACCTTTTGGGACTGTGAAGATACACTTTGGGTACCATTGTTGATGTTTGGCATCTGTGAACTTTCTGCTTAGTTTCCTATGTATCTCCTTGAAACATGACAAATTATTCCCCAAGTCAAGCTGTGGAAGCATTATCTTTGCCTTGATATTTTCTATCCCATGGGTCTCCTATAATATGAGCTTATGTGGTTTCAGGACCCAAGGCATCATAGATGCTAGACTCCCATCTATATCTACAACTGTTTGGATCAAAGTATATGCTCGTTTGGTTACAACGTCGAAGCTTGATTTTCGATGGAGGAGAGTTTGGCTCTGAACAGATTTCTGAGTTCACTCGGGTAATATCCTTTGGTTACAACGTCAAAGCTTGATTTTCAATGGAGGAGAGTTTGGCTCTGAAAAGATTTCTGAGTTCACTCGGGTAATATCCTTTAACTCTAGAGAGGATGGGCTATAATAGATTCTTTCCTCTGAAATGAACCATCCTTTTTTATGTATCACTAGACGCACTTCTATGAGCTAGAATGTGGGCCGTTCAAACACTGGTTGATCCTTTTTATACATTTTCCCTTTTTGGTCTACATAGTGTGCATATGAATTATGTGTACCATACAATGCTAACAGCATTTTGTTTAATGCGTCTCTTAGACTCGTGAATGATTATAACTTGTGGCAGTGGATGCAGATCATTTGCAAACCTAATAGTCTTTTCTTCATTCGGTGATATCTAGACACCTTGACGAAATTCATGCAAAAATTTGTTGTTCAAAGAATCAATTTTAAGCTTTTCATCTACCTGTTCATCTCTATGCTGATTTTGAACTTGCAATGTTTTTACTTGTACTTCTAAAGGTAATGTAGAATCATCTGGTTGCATTAAAAGTGACGAGTTAGATGCACTTAGATTGAGATTTGCATTTTCAACTTTCTCAGTACCTTGCTTCGCTGTTGATGTTGTCTGGGTTTCCTAGATAATCTTCAGAAAAATGTCCATCTTTTCGTCCACAACGCCATGACAGGTGGTATTTCATTTGGTTCTGTCATGTCAGGCCCTTGCTGAAAATTTTCTGCTTCTATGGTGCCCAAGTTGTTGGCTTCTTCTTTTAGAACATTGAGCATCAAGTTGTAGAATGCTCCATCTTGATCTTTGTACCGTCTTTGGTTTGGTTCTCGCATTAGACTCGCTTCTATTGGTTGATCTGTTGGATCTTTCATTTCTGGTTCTCGACTATAGATCTGACCACTGTAATCCAAGTACAATGACCTTGATTACTTATGCACCAACTATATGTTTTGCTGGCTTGTGCAGATTTTTGGATAAACACTTGGGTTAATGTTTTGCACTTCTATATGCACTTCATCTTTGAGCTTGCAATACTTGTCTCCACTGAAGTCTGTGAACATCTCGGAGTTCTTTGAATCTGGCTTCACTCTGATCAATAGAATCTTGGCTCCTGTGCTGCTTTTGCTACTCACCAAGTATTTATGGCCTTTTGAATCTGTATATAAGACTTTATCTCCACTATAGCCATATAGCTATAAAATATGCTTTGTTGCACTTGTGCATGTGTTGCTACTGCTACTGGTTTGCTTTTTTGTACTTGAATTCTCGAGTCGATTTGAGTCCATGTTGGCTGTTCTGTTAAAATTGTCTCCTAGCAGATTTTGGTATCGATTAGCATAATTTTTGCTGCTCATACTAGCCTAATGTGCAATCACATGTGAGTGGCCCCTGTTCGTCCAACTGGCAGCTAATTTCCAGTGCAACTACTTGCACTTACCAATTTCTAGCAAGCAAAATTTTGAAATTTGCATGCCCTTCAAACGGCTTTGAGTTGGTCGTTTTCAGTTGTTCTTCTGCTCATCTGGTTTGTTTTACGGTGTGTAATTTTCTCGGCTTTGCTTTTTTCAACTTGCTTGCTTTTGCGTGGTGTAATTTCTCCGCCCGAGGGATTCACCATGGAAAACTTACCGCACCACGTAAGTACAGGGGAGGGGGTTTTTTTTACAAGTTACATAAGCGTATAAGCTAGGGGCAGGCCCCCAATAATTTATCTCCCCATCTTAAAAATAAGGGAGAGGGTATCATATTTATGTGGGGGAAGAAGTGAGAAAAAGGGAAAATGAGAGGAAGTTTTTGTGTTTCAAAATCATGGCTTCCCAAAAGAGTTTGCCCTCAAACTTGTGAGTCAATAGCTTCAAAGATACATGCAAGAACTAACACCGCTTTGTATCAATTGCTTGTTTTGTGATTATAGCTCATTTGTTGAGGGATGAAAGCTATAAAGAGTTTGTATAGATGCAAATTTACACGGAGAACCTAACACAACTTTATAGCCATGTTTTTTGTTGATTTTGAAGCTATAGTGGACCCAAAACTACTCAACCTCCTCCCAAGCCTTAGTTACATAAGAGATCCCCTAAACATGAGAAAGAATTATTCCAAGCTCCTCACATTGAACACAAGCAAGCCTCCTTCCCTCTTTCAATTTCCCAAGAGAGCCCACAAATCCTCCAAGAGAGAGAGAGAGAGAGAGAGAGAGCCAACAAAGAAAACATTAATCCTTTTCTTACAGACTCGTGGGGTGAAAGGTTAAAAAAAATTTATAGGTTGTGGGCAGATTGTTACATTGCCAGGTGTTCATTTTCATGCTTCAAACCTTGCTAGTTGGGTACGAGAAGTTGCAAAAAACCTGACTCGGGTTGATTACTTGTAACAATTGGTCACTGGTGTGTACTAGAACTCGACTGATTTTTGGAGAAGTTCTTTATCAGGTCACACATCAAATTTTACATCAAGCCGATCATAGATAAGGGCTGATTTGGAGCAGGTCAAGGGTTGATTTACACCAGCTTTAAATGGGTCGGAATTGGACGAGTAGCTAGAGTGCAAGTTGATTGGGCATCTACATAGTTTGAAAGTCAAACTAAGACACATTGAGGATACATCTAGCTATCAACAGAAGTGGTTCCTTAGTATGTTGCCAGTCACTATGCTACACACTCTTTCACTAGTTTTACTCAATTCAATCATGTGAGACCTAAATTTTATATGTAAGATTGTCGTATAAGTGTAGCAAGGGGGGTCACATTCCCTAATATGAGTCGTACATAGGGGTTTTATCAAAGTTGTTACTCGCAGGTGGCATCTCGTTTTGTATATAGAGTGAATCCCCCGGGTTTCTCCGGCCTTGTTTTTTGGCTTTTGATTTTTGTTTTTTTTTTGTCCCCCTTTTTTTTCTATTCTGACTCTTCTCTTTTTATTTTTATTATTTTTTATGAAATTTCAAAAAGTTTTAATTTTTTTGAGAAAGTTTTAATTTTTTAAATAATTTTTCTTTCAATTTTGTCATTTTTATGGAATTTTTTGAAGGTTTTATGAACTTTTTTCTTTTATTATGATTTTTTTAATGGATTTTTTATGAGTTTTTTTGAATTTTTTACATTCTTGTGAATTATCTATGTAATTTTTATTTTATAAGGAGTTTTCAATAAGATTTTTAATTTTTGTAAATTTTAAGTGATTTTTTTTGTAATTTTTAAAACCTCTTTTTTTATGGATTTTTTTTTAGTTTTATGGTTTTTGTGATTTTTAAAGGTTTTTGTGATTTATTTATTTTAATCTTTTTGTATTTTTTAAAAAATTCCTTTTTTATTATTTTTCTTTAATGGATTTTTTTGTTTTTTTATGGTTTTTTGTGTTTTTTTATTATTATTGTTATTTCCCTTTTTTGGATTTTATTTTTTAAATTATTTTTTAGTTTTTTCTTGTTTTCAGGCTAACTTAACTTACCTGCTGTGGTGGCTGTGGGGCATTGAAGGCGAGGGCGTGGGGCGGGGTTAACCTGTGAGATTCAAGGCGGGCACCGAGCCTGGCGCGCAGAGGAGAGAGAGAGTTTGGCAGCATTGATGAGGCGTGAGTGAAGGCGCACAGTCACGGGGCAAAGGAGAGAGAGTAGAGAGAGACGAGTATACGGGCCTAGGGAGGCAACAGAGAGAGAAGAGAGAAAGTTAGAGAGAGAGAGTAAGTTAGAGGTGGGTCTTGGAGCAGAGGGAGTACACAACAAGGAGAGTGAGAGTGGTTGCGTGTGTGTGTGTGTGTGTGTATGTGTGTGTAGGACAAAGAGGGAGAGAGAGGGTGGGTCACGCAGGGTAGAGAGAGAGAGAGAGAGAGAGAGAGAGAGAGAGAGAGAGAGAGAGAGAGAGAGAGAGAGGGATGAGAGAGATTTAGAGAAGAGAGAGAGATAATAATCGCTATTTGAGAGGGAGAAAGAGAGAGAGAGTGTAAGTTAGAGAAGAGAGAGAGAGGGGGGGAGGGTGTGTGTGTGGGTTGTGTTCACGCAGAGCGAGACAAAGAGAGAGAGAATTGTTGGCCAGTGGGAGAGAGAAGAAGATGAAGAGTATCTTAATGTCGTAGGAAACTATCCCAAGAGACCATAAAGATCTATCCGACGGCTTCTAGCGTCACAAAGGAGAGAGAGGAAATCTACAAAACTCATGAGCCGAAAGGCAGAGCTCGGGAAAAGGCAGGTGGAAACTCAAAATTTGACCGTCGAGTCCACACAACTGTCGAAATCTGTCGGGACGTGCGCCCAGGCTCAAGACCAACTGCCGCCGCTCGTCGAAGCAAATTTTTTAATTTTTAATTTTCTTAACACTTGAAAAAGCCAAATTTAGTCTGAAAATTAACCGAAAACATTAAAATTCACCCAAAAATCCAAAAAAACTCTCAAAAAATTTTAGAAACTTTTAAAAAATCATTGACAATCACAATAGAACATTTTCAACACACATAAGCACACCAAAAATAGTAGTTTTTACCGAAAATATGATTTACGATAAAATCAACAACCCGATTCTCGAAAATAGAGAAACGCTCAAAACTCAACCAAGGAGGGCACAAATCTGCTCAAAATGATGTCGTAAATACGCACACAAAACAGCTCATAAAGATCACACGATATCAACTTTTTACGGAATTAAAGCAAAAATTAATGCAAAAATTAGTAAAAAATTAGCAAAAATTTTCAAGACATTATCCAAAAAATACCCAAGAATTTTTGAAATAAAATCACAATAATCACATCAATTCAATTTACGAGATTAATTATTTACGAGATTAGTGCAGCCAAATATTCACAATAATCACATCAATTCAATTGCCAAATAATTTCATCAATTAAATCCAAACTAGGCAATTAAATCGGTAAAATTAGCGGCAATATTAGGTCAAAATTTGACGCATTTGGAGTGTGTAAATCCCTATTTTGAGTTCAAAAATGCAACAATTAACCATTACACACATCAAATATGCAATCAAACATTGAATTAATTATGCACATTAAGCACTTTTTAGGCACACACAATTGGCAATTTTTACCAATCTTTACATGCGCACACAAAAGGGTTAATCTTGTCGAAATTGCAATGTGATTTCACAAATCTCTAGTTGGGCATGACCACAACACAAATCAATCATCACAATTGAAAAATCATTAAGCACATATTAATTTTTAGGTGCACAATCAAGGGCAAAATAGTGCACACACACCTAAAATTAGGTATACGCACACTCAATTAGAATGCACACACACTTGATTTTAGTGCACACAAACTTATTTGACCATTCAAGCATGCAATTAGATCAATTAGGCACACAATTAGTAATGTACATTCACCAATTAGTAATTGAACTTGTCAATTCCATTAGCCACCAAATCTGGAAAATTTCAGCATTACGACGGCATGAAAATGAACAATTCAAATATTTCCAAAGCATAACATAGCATTGACATTGCATTGTGATTAACATAGCATCAACGTGGCATTGTAATTAACATTAGCATAGACATGGTGTTAATTAGCATAGCATAACATAGCTTTGACATTGCATCATCATGGAATCTCTACACATGTTTAAATTTTAGGGAGGTTAAGAATATCACCTTGATTACCTTTCCATTGAAGATCGATTGACCGGTTGAAATCTCCAATCCTTAGTAGCAAAGTAGTGTGTAAGTTAGCAAAATTATTGAGATTAACAAGGGGTTGGTGTGAAATTAGAGTGTGTAAGATACGGTGACAAATTAGGGAATAATGAACACATTGCTTCGGGCACACACATCCAAAATCCACAAAACCATAAACACACAAGTGAAATTAGTAGTGAAATTAGCAAGGAAACACATCTGATTATGCCATAATTATCCTTCGCCGGTCAAAAAAGTGTTTTTGAATCTTCTTGCGGCCTTCTTTTCCCTCCTATTCCCACCTCTTTTTTGAATCTTCTCATGGCCTTCCTTTCCCTCCTATTCCCACCTCTCTCCTCATTCCACCATCTTCTTCTTCCTCGTCGTCCTACTATTCTCTCTTCACTCATCTTCTGTGTGTCATCTACCTCAAACAATGGAGTCCACCCGGTCTAAACACCCTAGCACATCCATTGAAAACATTATCACCTATGCGACATTAAAGGAGCACAAATAGTGGATCCCAACATCTATAGCCAAGGTTAGCTTGATTATAATGTAGCAAAGCAGGAGAAGAAAAGACTCCTCAAAAGACCAATTCCGGTCATATTGGAAAGAAAGAGTGAAACATTTTAGGCTTTTAGGAGCCAAGAACATGTTTACATACACAAGGAGCTTTATCTCCATCTTGGGAGCTCTAATCTTCCTCTGCAGAAAGATAACTATAAGTGATTGATATGGTGACTATTATTTTCAATTTGCTTTAGGTTGTTTGTGGTACTTTTCTCCTATGATTTTTTTTATTTTTTGCTTGTTGTGTGCTAATATGCTTCTTACACATCTCTATCTCTAAAGCATAGAGGAATGGCAATTGCTGGAGTGTGCCATGGACATTTTGGATGTCTAGCCTTGGCTCCATTGGGGAGGAGATTTACAAAGGGAGAACTCATGGGTATCTAGCAGAGAAGGGGGTATTCTTCCATGTTCTAGGGCATTGATATGTGGATGAATAGTGAACACATGGCCACCTTGAAGATAAGATATATGTGCACATCGCACTAAATGAGGCAAGATCTAGACAATGCATAGATAGATTTTTGTGTAGTTTTTTCTTAGAGATAGATGCAAAGGTGTGTAGATAATGATGTCCTTCTTTCTATCATTCTTTGTTTCTATGAGGCATAGTCTTACTTTCCCTTTTCTATAATATGGCTAGCAAGTCTTGATAAGGATTGAAAGAAATTTATATGCCAAGAAGTTTCAGAAGGGATTGTCCATCTATTGCCAAGCTAAACTACTCCTTAGTTAGAGTCCTACACTACTGCTAGTGTTCTTGGCAATTTATATCAATTGTTCCCTACAATTGGCATTTTGTACAAAATGTTTTGATATTAATGACAATTAACTTTGGCAATTACTTGTTTGGTGCAAATGTCTCATCTTGTTGGTTTTCAGTTTGTAAGTCTTTTCTATGGTTAGATGGAAAAAGGTGTGTCAATGTCATGCCCTCAATATTGTATGGTGTTTGTATGCTAAAAAAAGAAAGTGCTATCATACCACAATCTTGTCATGACCTTGCTTTATAACACTATAAGTAGCTCAAGCCACTTTTCAAAAATCACCCATATACACTTATAATGGGCAATACATATAGAAATATCGGTAAGGATACATGCTCCTCTTCCTCATTTCCTATGAGCAAGAACAAGGAGAAGAAGAAAAAGAGAAAAGAGGATGAGTAGTGGACCATAGAGAAGGAGAAGGTAGAGGAGGAAGTAGAAGAGAAGGTAGAGGCATACTTTGAACTAATTTTCATCATCTTAACTCTTAGGTGCTCCAGGTGTAGATCTAGAAGATGGGATGGACTATGCTATGGGGCTTGACATGAAAGACATATCCAAGGATTGCCACAATTGCAACAAAAATTGAAAGACTATATTGGAAGTTACACTTGACTTGGAGACAATGAAGTTATAACAATGGAAGCTTTTGGTTAAATTTACTTGTATTTACTTAATTTATAATCAAAATGTTTGATTTTACAAGGGGTTTAGAGCTATACAAAATAATGATTTACAAAAAGGGATATTGCAAACTCTTTACAAAATGTTATGTGCTCTTTGCAAAATGTTCCACCTCATATCTATTTTGAGTTGTTGTGTAACATGCCTACAAAGTTTCTAGAAAGGAAGCCTATGAATCGCCACAATGAGTACCCTTTGTGCTCTCCTAATCTCTCTGAAGCATATCACTCTTTGAAAAAATATTATCTTCTCTAAAAGATAATGAAATGGAATTTGCTATTAATTCCTTCCTTAAGAGATAGGCTTTTAGGTGCAAGATTTTCTTCTTGCTTTGAGATCTCTCCTTGCTTTTCTTTTGATTCATCATGTAGCTTCTCCTTCTTCATCTCCTCTTTAGACCTTCCTAGTAGTTTCTTGGTCCTTTCCATTAACGACTTTCCCTCCTTATATCATCAACTATAATATAAGTAAAAAGAAGCATATGATTTAGAATTCGCACAGGGAGGAGAGGCTTTTTTTGACATTTTTCCTTCTCTAAAAGAGGCAACTTAGGAGTCGATCCTAGGGTTTTTGGGCCTTCCAAACGCGGTGACGGGGTCAAAATCACCATTTTTTGAGTTTTAAGATTAATTTTTTTTTACCGTGCCCTCCTTGCATAAAACTATGTATGTGTGTGGCTCTCCATTTTCGTGTAAGGAGAACATCCTCTCTTCAAGCTATTCGCCTTGAAAGCTATAAGCAAGCTCCATAAAGACGTGCTTGTTGAGACTAATTATAGGGCTTGGGATACTTTTGCTAAGAATATTCAGAAAGCAATCAAAATTGCAGGCCCTAAAAGGAAGAAGTTTCGAAAGGGGCGATGGAAGCAGCTGTCCGAAGAAATTTTTCTCTTAAACTCCAAAAACCAAGAAGGATCTGCCTCAAAAGTGGAGCATAGAAGTTGGTTGGAGGTCAAGGGAGACTTGACCGACTTCCAAATGGAGGAGGTGAGGAAGGCCAGAATTCTGTCCAGAGAAACCTATCTCCAATAACCAAACGCACTTCTTTAGAGCCCTCAAAGTAAAGAGAAATTGGGGCATAGTTCACTTGTCAGCTTTCTCACCGACAAGGAAGGTCATGAGGTGAAGGACCCGGATAAAATTGCACATATGATGCTTGATCACATGCAATAGATCATCAAATAGCTTGAATCCTGGTCTCCAAAAGTGGATGAAGCTAGAACTACTCTCCTTGGAAGTGTTAAAAAAATGGTTTCAATCTCCGACGCCAACCTCCTAGAAAGGGAGTTTACAGAGGAGGAATGCTTGCTCGCACTACAAGCGTTGGGTAAAGAGAGATCCCCTGGGTGGGACGGGATGACGGTTGAGTTCTTTAAAGAATGTTGGGATGTCCTAAAGTCTTCGATCAAATTCATGGCTAAACAAGCTCTCGTTGAGGGAGTTTTAGACTCAAGCATTAAAAGGGGCCTCATCAAACCTATCCCTAAGCAAGTGTGTTTCTCTCAACTGAAACATTGGTGCCCCATAACCATGATGTTGGTAGCCTACAAGGTCATTGCAAAAATGGTTTCCCTCAAGATCTCTCCCCTCTTGGACCAAGTGGTCACTCCCCCACCATCATAAATTTATCAATGGAAGGTCAATATATGATAATATTTTGGCAGAAATGGTCGGCATTGAGTATGCTGCCTTTACCAAGCAAGAGTGTGTCTTGCTCCAGCTAGAACTAGACAAAGCCTTTGATCGGATCATGTGGTCATTTATTGAAGATGTCATGAAATCTCTGGGCTTTGGGGCCTCAAACATGTTGGCTATGAGCACTCTAGGTGAAGGTAGTCATTTGGAGCTCCTCTTCAATGAAAGAATCATGGGAGCGTTTAAGGTCAAGAAGTCCATCAAACAGGGGTGCCCTCTTGCCTCTCTGATGTTCACCGTGGGGTCTCATCCCTTGGTGAGAATGCTCAAGGATAATGCTATGAGAGGGGAGAGTCAAGGACTCTCTCTGCCTGACAACAACCAAGTTCTTGCTAAGTTATTTGCGGACGACTTGTTACTCTTTCTTAAAGTCTGCACCCTAGTTATTAGAAAGGCTTTGGAGATAGTGCATATGTATGCCATAGCATCAAGGTCGAAGTGCAATATTGAAAAATCAAGATTGATCTCCCTTACGGAGAGAGACTCGTTCGACCCCTCTATGTGGTATGGGGAACTTATATCAAAAGGGGAAAAAAATTTCACTTGAGAGCCCCACTGGGGATAGACGTAACCCACCAGGAAAAATTCACATGGGTCATGGAGAAGATAAGATGCAAGATGCGTAGATGGGAGTACGTGCTCCTTCCCTTCTTGAGTAGAGTGAAAGTGATCTGTGAGATAGAGGGGACTGGAGCATCTTCATCACAACCCAAAATTACATTGTTTATTTATAACATGACCTCTATTGGTGATTTTGGTAGATCCAAACGTAATCTCATAGAATTATTGCACATAAAGTGCAAAATGATTCATAAGCAATTAATGTGATGAATATGCATGCCACTCCAAATCAGCCTTTGCTAAACACTGAGGCCCATAACACCTAGTGTGCATGCATTTAGCAAAAACGGATCCAAACCTTCATATCCATGATCATACTTGTCAATACTTATGGTGAATGTGATGCTCCTAGCACACATTAAAGAGGAGTGTAAATAGTTTTGAAAAAAAACTAAATACTTTCTACTGCAATCATTAGCAAGCCTTGCTGAAACATTGGAACCATAATAGAAGGTGAAACATTAATTACTTCTAGGTATAAATAATGAAACCTTTTCATTAACAACTCATAGCTTTGCTATGTACATAAACAACCATCCGTTAATGTTGTTTAGTTGCACTTGTAACCTTAACAAGTCGTTCTGCATATCCGATAATTTTTTGCCAACTGAAATTGAACCTGATACGACATGCTAAATATGGTCTAAAAAACCGATTCGACCAACACCTAGGGACTTTGTCGTGACACATAATTGAAATCATGGGCGCCAGTGTCAGTCCCAGAGACTCATATTCTCCACATGTGGAATATGTCTCATGTAAGGATGTTCAAAAGAAGAACATCCTCCAAGTACGAGATATACTTATGTGTGGAGGAAACTGCAAACACTCCGCGACGTGAGTGAGAGGGACCCTCATTATCCTTACTCCACACTCGCTAAACCAAACTCCTTGAGTTCCTAGACCATGTTATCCCATGTGACAACATGTGCCAAATCAAACCCTACAAGTGGGTCTATAATTGCATAATGTAGAAAATTATTTTTGATACTATAACCTAAATTTCTTAGTAATTGCAAGACTCTTGCTTGTCCATTAAAATCAATGGATAGTCAACTGGATAGACTTCTTTGATCTTGAAAGCAATCACTAATGGATGATAAAAACATGGCTCGTAGTCATTCCAAAATAGGTGGCAATAGATGGCTCTTAGCCCTTCCTATTGGCTCTTAGCCCTTCCTGTTATCGTATTGACATAGAAAGATTTCAATAAAATCATGCCTAGTTTCACCTTTCGTCTAGAGAAGTTGGAAAGAGAGAGAGAGAGAGAGAGAGAGAGAGAGAGAGAGAGAGAGAGAGAGAATGCGGGGCTGAGGAAAATACCTTATTCTATTGTATTGAATGCCCTTTGTGTATGCCTCTGTCAAAACAATGGTTGTGTGGTAGCTTATCCTATAAGCATACAGCACTTTACTTGTATCATGCTCTCGTAGAAAGAGGTACCATTAGGAAAGAAATGGACTCATTTTTGGGCCTTTTAGCTCTAGTGAGAGAATGCTCCTTAGCCAATAGGAAGAAGGCTAACGTTACATAGAATAAACTTTTTTCTCATTTTGAAAATGTCCATGAAAACCATTTTGGTGAAATTGTCACTATCATCAGAAAAGTAAGGTGCTTGATAATGACATCTTGCACAAGCGTCGAACGCCTTTTTATGACCCGTTGTTGCAATCCTATAAAGTGAAGTACTTGTACTTGTGCATCTCGCACAAGCATCAATCACCTTTTTATGAAGTACTCGCAATTTAAATTCGAATAGATCGTACTTGATAGTGATTGATAGGTACTATTTAAGACTATGAAGGAGTCAGAACCAAGCAAATAAAGGCCCTTGAGGGGTCTCTGGGACCTCTATTTGCTTGGTTCTAACCTCATGAGGCCCTATACTTAAAAATGCTATATCTTGAGCTAGAGACGTCAACCTTAGGATAGCTCTTTAAAACGTTGAAAGAGCTATCCTAAGGTTGACGTCTCTAGCTCAAGATATAGCATTTTTAAGCATAGGGCCTCATGAGGTCAATACCAAGCGAAAAGAGGCCCTTGAGGGGTTTTGGACGTTTCGGATGCATCCATGGTATTATTTTTGTATTTTGAAAACAACTCTTATGTGTTTTCTCTCTTCACACATCATTAAGATTCACAGACATGGATTTTTGTGTACACTTATGTTGGGCTCTCAAAAAGCATTTTGTACAAGCATGCATTTAAGTCATTGAGTAATATTTTACGTCTGTACTATGAGAAATAGAATTCCAAAAAAAAAAATGCATTTTTCTTAATTACCTCTCTCTATTCTGAGTTCGTGTTTCTTACAGGGCCCAAAATTGAGTCCAAGTTTCTTCTAATGCATAAGTCACATCTTGACCCGCTTACCTTATATGTGATCGTGACTATATCAAGATACATATGTATGGCGCTTTTTTTGTCAATGAACTTTTTTTTAAAAATGTTTTAAAACATCAATAACTGAGTTCGCCCTTGACAGAGTAGTTAGTGCTATAGCAAAAGTGTATGCAATGATGGGTGTCGTACGTCCATCATACTAGTATGCCATGCATACATAGAAAAAAATAGAATAATAAGCCTTTGGCGTCAATGAAAGTCTCAACCATGTGCGCTTCTAGTATATGTGTCTTGCACGACTACATTGGCATAGATACATCACAGTGCAGCATTGTGTAAACTATAAGCTTATACCCACGTAGTACCAAATATATGTGTCAGTATCGTTGATCTGAAATCAATTAAGAAGACTGTGCCACATAAGAGAAGCCGTGCTTCACATGAAGTCGGGCCAAGCACTTTGCTTTGTACAACGGCTTCTTATGGAGTCTGCCCGTGTACTTTGCTTTTCACATCAAAGAGATCTTTTCCAGAATGAAAAGTAAAACATATACAAAAACAAAGATAACATGGAATTTACTAACCTTGTTGCCCACTTGGGATGAGTTTTTGGTAATTCACTCGAATCTGGCTTGTAGCCATATGTACTGCTTGAGTGAGTTATATACGCCCTCTTATGATGTAAAAACCTGCAGACATCTTGGCAAGTTTTTTCCAAGTTCATTTACTAATAGCACATTTCCTTGAACCTCGAACCACTGCCAATTTGCCCTGGGTGATCATCTAGCCACCTTGGCCACATTGCCTACGCTTTTGAGCATCCTTGAACCTCAAACCACTGCCAATTTTCCCTTGGTGATCTTGAGTCTAGGCCTTGCTTGAATACTAAAGATCTTAACATTGCCTCGCCAATACCTCCCTATCGAAAGTGCGCCATGCCAAAAGATACGGCTTTATCATCCGTAGGTTTTTGAAACATCCTTAAGTTTGTTTCCAGCCTTACAGGCCTTGAATGATGTGATTTTCATGTCGTTCATGGCTTTAGATACTCCTCGTGGTCCTTGCTACTATCCAAGGTGGGCTTAGCCCACCAATTTCACCTCCTTGCCGACCGTGGTCATGGGTTGCAACTCTTAAGTGGATTGGGGTGCCCCAAAATTAGGGTTGCCAACAAAATTAGAGCATGGTGAACACAAACCATGATGGTTGTCTGCAAGCCAAAGTCAAAGAAGGCACACTCGTGCTGGGTGTTATGGTATGTTTTGATCATGCATACAAAAACAAAGTCTCCTCTTTATGTCGGGGCGACCCTCTTTGGTACAAGTCCCACCTGCAAAACGGTGTCACTCGCCTCCCTGCATCCCTATGCACAAGAGTCATTTCCCACGACCCTCAACCTCCTCGGCTTTTGCATATACAAGGGGCGGCTTGTTCATCAACTCTTGACCGTGCCTTTTGCATGGCTTTGCGTGCATTTATGCAAGATGAGGGACCACGCCCCTTTGCTGCCATGGAACCTTGACAAGCAAGCCCAAGTGAGAACAAAGATCCATGCCAAGGAAAATCTCAAGGAAAGAGGGAGCGAGAGAGATCCTAGAGACCATGCTTCTTCCCCTCCTCCTTGGCTTCCCTCTCCCCTGAGCTCTAATACCAGTGTGAGATAGAGGGGACTGGAGCATGCTCATCACCACCCAACCATGTCCTATATAGGCCCTTGGCATGCTAAACATAGGGATCCCCTTGACTGCATGTCTATCCTGGTGCTTGGCTCTGTCTGGTCCTACCCTTGGCATGACATGATCAACTCAATCCTGCTTCCATACATAGATTTCAATGGTCCGCTGCTCAAGCTTGTCAAAAGTAATTGGAAAGATTTCATTAAACCGGTGAAAAGATTTTCATGGAAGAACGATACAAAAGACGGGACACCATGGCAGTGGGCTAGCTGGGAAACAGTTGTGAGACCTCTTGATTAGGGTAGTCTTGGGATTCTTGATCCTATTATCCATGCCGAGGCCCAGTGTGCTAAGTTTGTGGCTACACTCACGAAGCATGACCAATCTTGAGTTGTTATGATCCTGGCCATGATGGACAGGTCCAAGGTATACGTGCAAAGTGGTCAGTGGAAAGGACTCGAGGTACTTGCCAAAATGTTGGCCCCTCTGTGGGCTAGGCCTGAAGCTCGGGGGGGCAATAGGCGAGCTCTCTCAAAAATGTAGGAAGCCTTGCCGACTCACGTGAAGGTTCTCACTAGGCGGATTGGTCCGGATTGCTTCCCACAATGCAGATCCACTAGTGAAGACCTCGCTCATCTTTTTAAAAAATGCCCAGCAATTAGTGGCCCGGCAGGAACAATTTGCAAAAGGGTTCAAAAAACCTAGAAAATTGGATTCTTCAAGAATGATCTTTTCTTGGGAGGGAAAGTATATAAAAGCCAAGCACTTCTTATCATAACACAACTAGTGAGATTTTGCTACTTTAAGCATGTAAGGAAGGCAAGGAACTATCTCATCTTTGAGAACACTATCATAACAGCTAAATCCTCAGAGGTAATCCAAGAAAGCATGGCGGTGATCATCGTCATTGGGCAGCAAACAAGATCTGATGAATGGAACAAGACCTTCAACACTTCTTTGACAAACCTGCTTGGGTGAGGAGGTGGACTCATTCCTTTCGTTGGGGTGGCTCCCCTATCAACGGATGTAGTTATGTCCCGGAGTAGTTATCATGGCTCATCCACAAGCATGGCAAAAATCTGTAATTTTTTTGTTTGTAATAATATAATCCACTCACAATTGTGATTTTTTCCACAAAAAAAGAATTACTCTTCTCTCCCTCTCCCTCTCCCTCTCTAAACACACACTCCTTGCTTGATATTAATTATGGTTTGAGCAAAAATTATTAATTCTGGTTCAATTGAGTAGATGGTGTTGTAGTGTAAGATTTTGTAGAGTAGACGAATTGATTCAAATTGACTTCGTTGAGTTCCATTTTTTGTGAGTGAATCTTGGATTATTATTGATCTACCATGTCCATGTCACACACACACACACACACACACACACACACAGAGATTGTGTGGTGGTTCAAATGTAACTCTCCCTTGTGCACACCACCATTGTAGACAACATTAAAGATCTTTCATTACTTTGATAGTCTTTTTGCTGACTCAGGCAGTCACTCCGCCAAGGGGAGAGAGAGAGAGAGAGAGAGAGAGAGAGAGAGAGAGAGAGAGAGAGAGAGAGAGAGACTACGGAAGATAACATTAGGGGGGTATAGGTAGAGGGTGTGAGAGAGGATATATATATATATATATATATATTGTTGAGATGTCAAGCTCAACATGTACGACTCCTCGATGACTACCACCGACAATCATCTTCACTGGCGCTCCTTGGTGGATACACATATCTTTGCCAGTGATACTACAGGTTGACTACATTGAGCTGGTCTACCTACCAGAGTGATGGCACACTTATCTACTCACCTCACCCACTAGCGGTTCATAGTAGACCGTTGTACTAGCTCCCCTTTCATGTAGTAATTGCCCTTATGTTTTGTAGACCTCTTATCTTGAATTTGTGAAGAAGAAGAAGTATATTGTATTGCCTCCATCTTTGGGTGTGTGTGGATATGCTTGCAAGAGCTCAAGCTCTCTCCTTCTCTATCTCTTGACATGGTATCAGAGCCTGGTTATGTCTGAGGAGCTTGGAGCAGCAAGCAAGAGCAGTCTAGGAAGCGGCTTCGGTATTCCCAAGACCGTCATCAATGATCTCCGGTTGAGGTGGTTTCTTTTGGAGAGAGTGTGTCTCAAGGTTCTATATAATCCTTTGGACTACAACTGGGACTACAACTGTGCAGCCAAATTTCCATTCCGAGCGCGTAGAAATTGGGGATGTACAAAGTGGGGATGATACGGCACATCCTATTATGCATACACGAAATGTGCCATTGTCTATGACAAATGGTAAAGTGAAGTACCTGGCTCATGTACTACATGTACCCAACATTACAAAAAACTTGGTTTCTATTGGGCAAATGGTTGAGCAAGGTTTACAGGTCAGGTTTTACTCCGATGGTCTCTTTGTCAAAGATCATAAGATCGATGGAAGGCTGGTTGCGCAAGGAAATAAAGTGGGAAGAATGTTTACATTGGATGTGAATGTGCCTGAAGTGAATGCTACCATGTTTGCACAAGGTACACGTGTTGTTCCAAATATAGAGATTTGGGACAAACGTATTGGTTATGTAAGTTTGCAGAGGCTAAAAATGATGCAAACTAAGGAGATGGTTACAGGTTTACCTACATTTTGAGCTGCTAAAATGCAGAAAGTATGTGAAGCTTGTCAATTTAGAAAGCGTGAAGAAACATCTTTTCCTCATGAAAAGCATGTAAGCACGAATGCATTGGATTTAGTGCATACTAATATATGGGGTCCGACAAAGACAGCATCTATGGGTGGATGTAGATACTATGTGAGTTTCATTAACAACCATACGAGAAAGATATGGGTTTACTTCATGAAGCAAAAAAGTGAAGTGTTTGTGCATTTTCAAAATCTCAAAGTTATGGTTGAAAAACACACTCGGAAACATGTAAAGTGCCTGAGGTCAGATGGAGGGGGAGAACACTTCTTCAATGAATTCAATGGTTTTTTGAAAAATCATGGAATTGAAAGGCAGTTTTCATGCAGGGATACTCCGCAGAAAAATGGTGTTGCTAAGTGGAAGAACAAGCACATTGCAGAAGTGGCCAAAGCATTGATGAATGAGAAGAACATGCCTCATTGTTATTGGGTTGAAGATGTTTCTACAGGTGTCTACATAATGAACACGATCCCTACTACTATAGTACATGATATGACACCTGAAGAAAAGTTTAGTGGTGAAAAACCAGATGTATTAGATTTTAAAGTGTTCAGATATATTGCTTATGTGCATGTGTCGGATGAGCTAAGAAGTAAGCTTGATCCAAAAGCAAAAAAATGCGTGTTTGTTGGCTATTCCCTTAAGCAAAAAGGATACAAGTGTTACAATCTTGTGGTAAAGCGAGGGTGAGCAAGGATGTCGTTTTTTATGAAATGGCAAGTTGGTATGCTGATGTAAAAGATGATTTGGGGGCTAATATAAGAGAGAATGTGGCTGCAAAAAATACAAGTGCACAGCCACAAGTTTTGAGTGGGCTGCAAGGGCCCTCTAATGCAAGTCGTGGTGAGAATCCATGAAGTGGCAAGTTACATGAAAGAGTGAGTCTTGCAAACTCTTCACAAGTGTATCAAGAAAAGGAAAGGAGAAAGTTGATGATGACCCTAAGTTGCCAAATTTGGGTGCTGGTTATGATGATGGCGATAGCAGTGGTTCTGAGAAAAGTTTGGATGAGGAGTTTGGCATACCTCTATGAAGACTCTGGGTGAAAGAAGAATGCAAGTAGGGAATAGGGCACCTAGAAGTGATCTTGGACCATGCAGGTCAGAAAGAGTAAGAAATCCTGTGAAAAGATTAACTTATGATAGCTATGTGGCTCATCATTGTGTATTTATGGCAAAGATTAAAGAGGAAGTAGAACCCACATGTTTTGACGATGTTGTCAAGGATGAAAAATGGCAGCAAGCTATGGATAAAGAGATGATTGCACTTGATGCAAATGGAACATGGGAATTGGTGCCATTATTAAAGGAAAATAAGGCAACTGGATGTAACTGGGTTTACAAAATAAAGCATAATGCCGATGGCAGTGTGAGCAGGTACAAGGCTAGACTTGTGGCCAAAGGTTATGCACAGACTTATGGGATTGATTATGAGGAGATGTTTTGTCCCATAGCTAAGATGGTTACCATTCTTGTGTTTATTGCAGTGGTTGTGGCATTAAAATGGATGTTGAAACAAATGGATGTAAAGAATACATTTTGAATGGATACTTGTAGGAAACTGTGTATATGGAGCAACCACAAGGTTATGCAAATATGAGGCTACATGAAACAAATGGATGTAAAGAATACATTTTTGAATGGAGACTTGTAGGAAACTGTGTATATGAAGCAACCACAAGGTTATGCAAATATGAGGCTACATGAAACAAATGGATGTAAAGAATACATTTTTGAATGGAGACTTGTAGGAAACTGTGTATATGGAGCAACCACAAGGTTATGCAAATATGAGGCTACATGACCTTATATGCAGGTTTAAAAAAGCATTGTATGGGTTGAAGCAAGCACCTAGAGCTTGGTATGAGAAGATTGTGGCATTCCTCATTTCATTGGGCTTTGAGATGTCTAATGCAAACCATTCATTATATGTGCGAAAGAATGAGGCAAGAATTGTGGTAATATGTATCTATGTGGATGATTTGATTGTTGGAGGTGATAATGTGGTCGAAGTAGAGGGCGTGTAAGCTCTACTTATGCAGGAGTTTAATATGTAAGACTTGGGAGACTTGCGGTATTTCTAGGCATTGAAAATATTCGCACAGTAGAAGGTGTATGGTTGTCACAATATGCTTTGAATATGTTGAAAAGTATTGTATGGGTGATGATAAGCCAATTGCAATGCCCTTAGATCAGAATTTGAAATTGGGAAATGATGAAGATCAAGTGCTTGATAATGCTGCTAACACAGTCTGGGGCAGGCAACAAGGAGAGTGGCCTCTAAGTCTAGGCTCTCGTGCTACTCAATTGGGTTGGGGTTGGAAAAAACAACAAACAAACATACAAAAACCCACAACCAAACCCTACACAAATTTGTGGAACCACCTAGTTTTGGATGCGAACTAGGTCGCATAGAGAGACAGAGAGAGATAGAGAGAGAGAGTGCTCGGGCTGCTTTGAAATGTAACAACTATGATCAAGCAAACCCGGTATACACACACAAGGAAGAGAGACACACATCGAGAGAGAGAGAGAGAGGGGGGGGGGGGGGGGGGGGGGGGGGGGGGGGGGGTGGGGAGGGAGTGATTGTTGTACTAATACCTGCTCACAAAGCAACCATGACCAAAAAAAGTGAAATTAGCATCTTGTTCAACATAGCTTGAGTAAAATACACCACAACCCATCAAGAGACAAGCCACCCCAATCACTGTCTTAAGGCCAGAGGAATCCTCTCCACTTTGTCACCCTCTTACAGCATGTGGGCTATATGGCCAAACCAATAACAGCACACCACAAACGCTTTATCAAGAACTTAAGTAAAACAACACCAAGAGACTTACACATCATTGTTCTCCATGACTTCATGTTAAAAGAGAGACAAGGTAGCCATGCTTAGTCCAAATCCACCTCCTTGATTCAGAAAAATGTTGTGCTTCCAATTGGTAGGAGAAATGAAGCTTTCCTACTCTCTATTGACTACAATGGCATAAAACTCCCTTGCTAATCACACCCCTAAGTGCAACACATGCATGTGCATAAGCTAATGAGATTTCACTCAAGAGATTGAGCTTGGCTTCTAAAGCTATAGCATAAAAATCCCTTGCTAACCACACTCCTAAGTGCACTACATGCATGTGCATAAGCTAATGAGATTTCACTCAAAAGCTCCTTCTCAAGAGATTGAGCTTGGCTTTTAAAGCTATAGCATAAAACTCACTTGTTAATCACACCCCTAAGTGCAACACATGCATGTGCATAAGCTAATGAGATTTCACTCAAGAGCTCCTTCTCAAGAGATTGAGCTTGGTGCTAGAGCTTATGGCTTGTATCCCTTTGTGCTAGCTACACCCTCCTTTCGTAGCATTTTTTTAGGACGGGTTACTCCTTTAACTGTGGTTGGATTAGATTTTCAACATTTTATCTATTTTATTGCTTAGACTTATCTAGAAGGTGTTGGGGATAGAGAGATAAAAGAGATAGGAGAGAAATGGAGGTGATAAGACTTTACATAGTAGGATTAGTGTTAGTAGATTAGTAGAGTTAGGGTACTTTTTATTGATTTAAAAATGGATTTGGATATTTACAATGAGAGTATCCAGTAGGATATAAATAAGAAAGATAAATGCTTGAGAGGTAAGAAAAGATGGCTTTGCTACAATGTTGATGCTCGAAGAAGTTTGAGTAAGCCAATTTTTTATGCTTGTTGACGGTCCACTAACTTTGATGGATGGTTGCTCTCCATTCTTGACATTTCTTGGGTTCCAAGGTGATTAAAGATGAGTAAGTCATCACCATGATGTTGTTGTTTAAAAGAGGAGGCTGAATTTTGGATTTTTTGATAGAAATTGATAATTTGGAGGAGAAAAAATGAGACTAGGAGGTCAATTTTGAAGAAGTGTGTGTAAAATGCATGAGTTCACCATAGTTTCTTTTATTCTTCAAGGTTAAGGAGAAGAGTACCGTGCAGAGAGGAGAGGTGAGAGAGAATGATGAGTGGAGAAGTATGTGTGAAAGAGGAAAATGATAAAGTGGAAGAGGGAGTGTGGTTGCATGGCATGGGCAGACTGGGATCCACCAATTGAATCATATCTCATAGTTCGTAGCTCCAAATATTATGAAAAACTTTGAGGTAAAATTTCAGCTCACAAGTTATAATTCTTGTCTTTATCACTTTTCCAAATTCAAAGAGAAAGTGGCCGCTAAAAATTCTGCAAAACTGACTATCTTCTTCCACTGCACAAAGTCTTTGTAGGGTCCCTCTTTCGATAATTCTTTTGAATGCCTCCAAGAGTGAGCCCTCCATAATGCATGCATGCCACATAATCTTGACCTTATTTTGTGGGTCTATAAGTGAAGATATTGTTGAGCTCATGATATAAGTGAATAATACAACTTAAGAATATTGAGGGGTTTAAAAATATGTACATGTAAAAATAAAATAAAAAAATAATACAGGTAGAAAAAATATAAAGAGGTCAACTTTAAAAATATCTCTCTTATTGTGAGGCTAACATAAAAAGATGAATATATTTGGTGTTTTAATTTATGAAAGTAAAAAGGAGAATAATTGTAGAAAGAGAAAAAATCACATTAATGAAAATATACTCACACAAATAAAACTAGTTTTTGTGATTTGTGTTGGGATGGAGTTCTACCAAGGCTAAGTTATAACCATTTTGGTATTATTATTTGCAATCTTTCCATACACATATACACATATATGTACAAAACAAAAAACAAATTATTATGTAGGGTAAAATCGTAAAAATTGATGTACCTATGCTCTGTAAAAAACCACACTTCAATATAAGTATACACACAAATTTGTAAAATGCTTACATAAACGCACACTATATTTAGGCCAAAATTAAAGTGAAATATTATGAAGAACAAACTTGGTCATAATACTTATCTATTTATTTTTGTTTCCCCTAACTAGATAACTAGCTAGTTGAGGTTTCTTCCATGGAATAATAGGTCGCATAGCGCACGCACACACACACACACACACATATATATGTACATATGCACAAGTGAAAATAGCCATAATGTTAAAGTGATTTTTCTTGGGTGAGGTGACTTGCTATGGAAAACAAAAATAGCCAAAAAACGGCTATCATTAGCCCCTCCCTCCCCCCCCTCCCCCCCAAATAATGGTACATTCATGTACCATTTATCCAATTGATTATTCACACATCTATAGCATGTAGATCTTGTAACATATATCTTTGTCTACTTTCATCTTTCTTGAAGAACCTTTGCTATATAATTAGAAAATCTTGAGTTGTGAGAAAGTTTCTCTCTAGAGCCAATAGCATGATGTAATGAAGTGGCTGAATAAACGGCCTCCATTTAAAAAAATCATAAGAACCCCCCAGTATCAAACATCTTGAAGTTTCTTTCCCAGAGAGAGATGTATGGTATAGAATCACCTACTACTGATTCGGTTGAAGAAATATGTAGCTCTTATTGTTGTCCATTTGCTTCCACCACTATCAATTTTATATAAAAGATAGGTTGCTCTTACTCATGTGTAAAGTTGATGTATTTGCTACGATCTTTAAGAGCTTGTATGAGACAATCTCTGAACTCTAGCTCATAAAAGTCATTCAACCTGGGCTAGGCTCATCCAGTCAATAATTCCATGACCTTCATAAGTTAGAAGAGCTTGATCCATGCCTCCAGCTGCTGTAAAAAGGTGTTGTAAGAAGTTTACCATATAAGTAGACAATAGATCAAGGTTTCTATTGCTTCCAACACCTTGGAAGAGAATAGATTTTGGCAAGGACCTACACAAGATCCACATGTAGCAATTCGCAAGTTTTCCATGTATGAAGGAGACCAAAAAAATCACAATGTGAAACCTCCATACACCAAAGAACCAAATGTGGAAAGTTTGAAAACATCCGTCGATCACCCAGTGTTCATGTCCTCCTCCAAATCTTAAGAGGGTATGACACCTAGGATGAAAGTCATATGTAAAGAGAGGAGAGATTGACTGTGAAGAGATGAAACCCAATGTGAACTTGATTGAAATTTAGGCTTCAAAATCTTTGCTTTTCTTGCTAGGAAACTTTCTCGTGAATGAAAATCCACCCACTAATACACCATTGTAGAGAATAATAGTATTTTGATAGTTTCCTTCTGTGATCCTATTTTTTGCTACTCTCCCAAAGTTCTTCATCCACTTCTAAGCCCCCCCTTGGCAAAGTTGAAACTCCTCACATTGTACTACCTCAAAAGTTGATGGATTACTTTCTAAACTTGTGAAATCCTTAGCTTCTTGTATGGTGGGTTCTTTGATGCTTAGCACACATGGGTCAGACCAAAGCTTTTTGACACCGTCGCACACTTCTTGAATATCATCCTCACATGAATACAATTTACGCTCTTCTAATTTGTTTTGGAGTAGGCAATCCATGTCCACAATCTTTTCTTTATGATCAATGCAGTCCATCATCTCCCCACCTATGATTGCCTCTTCTTCTTCACTCTATTCTTTTACACAAGACGCTCTCATGAAAACTTTCCTTAGGATCAAAGTTACCTTTAAGGTCTTCATTCTCCATAGAGTTAATTGCACAAAATCTTCCTCTGCTCTATCTAGAAATTGGCCCTCCAAAAGGTTGGATGTATCCATTATTGAATCATCCCCAGCACCATTTGAGATATCTTGTGCCGATTGTTGCAGGCTTGTGATGAAGGTAGAAGAAAGAGATGCCACATTTGAATATCTATCACACACTTAGCACTTGAATCATCAGTTGGCATGTCAACATCATCTTCAATATTTTTTGGAGTAGAAGTAAATCAATATGGCTAAGGCGACAATTCCTTGATCAAAACACTTTCTTGATGGTAGGCACTTCCTGCATGATGGAATCCCTTTTCGATGTAGAAGTACTTGTGAAACTTTCTTTAAGCAATAGACATTGCTTCTTCAAAGGTAGAGGGTTCACTACAAGTAACCTTCGTCTTTAAAAAAGAAGACAATCCGAAAATAAACTAATCCATCTTCACATAATCCAAAAAAGTAGAATTAAATCCACATCTTGCCCATCGACGAGAAAATCCTCCTCATAAGCATAGTAGTCTTTACCGTGTTGGTGAAGTCTCCTCAATGAAGCCCATGCTTGCTCCATTGTTGGCAGTGTAGAGAATATGGTCTTCAAGGCCTTGAAAGTTTGGATATGTTTGTCTTGAGTTGGCAAGGGTGGTTGAATCAAGAAAATAAATTAGTAATTTTTGAAATAAACCTAGGGTTAGTGTAATCTCACTTATAAATTTTAGAAGTTACCACCCAATTTTGAACTTGAGGGTGTAAGCACCTACAAGGTTGGGAGTAATTTAGTGTGAAACCCTTCAAATATAACCAAATTCCCTTTGAAATTTCTCAGTTGTAGGTTTTCCAAGTTTCCCCCAAATAAATGTCTCCCAAGGCATTTTCCACAGGTGAGCAATATTGTTTACTACTATTTTTGGTGTATAGATCACGAGCCTAGAAAGCTATTATGTATTATCTTGCCAAGTCACTGACACATGTGCATGCACCAAGTGCTTGTGGAGAGGTCGAGTGCTCTTACTCACTTCAACATGCTAAAGTAAAACCTGCCAAAATCTTTGGGGAAATGTTAGCTCAATTGCTCTGGCATGAGGTATCCGTATTTCTTATGATATGTGGTTGGGTCTTGTCACAGATTGAGCATATGGAGTGCAATCCATGCTGGTAGATGGGATTTGGATGTCCAAACAACATCTTTTTATACTACCCAAAGTCTTCAAACTCCTTAAGTGAGCTCTTGAGACACACCTTGAAACTCTATGTATTGTTTGGCTAATGTATCCTGCATAGAAAAACTAAACTAGCTATAATGTGCAATCCCTTGATCAGCTATAAATACAAAAATGAAATCCATGTTGCCAACAAGTTAATTGTATATGGTATGTGAGGTGGAAGAAAAGTGTTGACATGTTTGATACAATGACGAAGATCATAGTGGACATGATAGAAGGTATGAAGAGAATGTGATAGAGGGGATGCATATCAAAGGGGTTGTAGACAAAGGAAGGACTAGGAAGGACTGACCCAAGAATTTTGTAAAAGTTTGGGCAAGAGGGACCGAGATGAGCAAGACAATTGCTACCATGTGCCAATGGAAAAGAACAAATTGAACAACTTTTAAGCATTTTCAATAAAAACTGAACTGAAAGAGATGTACAACACGCGTGATGAGGAGTGGCGGAGTCCACTCTGAGAGAGCACTGGCCCCAAACCTTGGTGCCCCTTTCAGTATTAATTTATATTTCTTGAACAAGGTACACTTTGTGGCTCTTGCTCTGCATCTACCCGTGGTAGAATGCTAGAGTGAGAGCCCACAGGTCATATTTAAAGGCCCTTGGCCATTCAAAAGCAATTACATGAAAAGCTTCAAGTTCTAAAAGCATTTGTTGTCCAAAAGCTGCCATCCCATAAAATGCAAAAATTCATACATAGGCTACCACATGGCAGATACTAGCACAATTCACAAAAATTTGCCATGTCAGTAGGTTTGTGAAAACTGCAAAAAACCATACTGCTTTGCCATGCCATCAGCTGGTTAGACATTCAATTCTATATATGTGTGGGTGTGGGCTGGTTTACTTTAGGGCCCCATCAGACGGGAACCATAAGCTGGTTGGAACTTCTTCTACTACTGCTTCTCTTAGGGTTGGCTGGGATCTTTAGTGGCTTGACACGTTGGAGAGGGGGAATGGGGGAACACACCCAGCACACAAACAGACTGCCTCTCTATAGCCCATGGCATACAAAGAAAGGTATTGACTTCAATGAAATATTTTCTCCTGTTGTAAAAATGAACTCAATTAGGCTTGTCTTAAGCCTTGTGGCTGCTCATGATTTAAATATCGAGCAAATGGATGTAAATACGGCATTCCCTCACGATGACTTAGAGAAGGAAATCTACATGCTTCAACCAAAGGGGTATGAAGTAAAAGGTAAGGAGAAAATGGTTTGCAGATTAAAGAAGAGCTTGTATGGTTTAAAGCAAGCATCAAGACAATGGTACTTGAAATTTGATCGATGGATGTTGGATCATGGATTCACAATATGCAACTCGGATCACTGCATCTACACGAAGAATTTGGGAGATGGGAAGTTCATCATCCTAATGTTGTATGTTGATGACATGCTGATTGCAAGTGCTAACATGCAGGACATCAAAGACCTAAAAGAGGAGCTGTCTAAATCTTTTTCAATGAAAGATTTAGGTGCTACAAAGAGGATACTTGGTATGAAAATATCAAGGGACAAGACGAAGAAGACAATAAAGCTATCTCAAGAAGATTACATCAAGAAGGTAACTAGAAAGGTTTGCAATGCAAAATGCAAAACCAGTTTCTACACCTTTGGCTGGTCATTTTAAACTAACGATGGATATGTGTCCAAAGACACAAGAGGAGATAGCCTATATGTCTAAAGTTCCATATGCTGCAGCGGTAGGTTCTCTAATGTATGCTATGGTCTGGACAAGGCCAGACATTGCACATGCAGTGGGAGTTGTGAGTAGGTTCATGGACAACCCAGGTAAAGAGCATTGGCAAGCTGTGAAGTGGATACTTAGGTATCTAAAAGGGACAACAACAAATGCTTTGTATTTTGGAGGAACTGATATTTTTCTAGAAGGGTATGCTGATGCAGATATGGCAGGTGACAAAGATACTCGAAGGAGCACTACTGGCTATGTGTTCACGGTTGGAGGCACAACAGTAAGCTGGGCTTCAAAGCTGCAGAAAGTGGTTTCAGTTTCTACCACGGAAGCAGAGTATGTAGCAATGACAGAGGCAAGCAAAGAAATTCTGTGGCTTCATAGATTCTTAGAAGAGCTTGGATTCAAACAAGACAATTCCGTCTTGTACAGTGATAGCCAAAGCGCTATCCATCTTGCGAAGAACTCAGCCTTTCATTCAAGGACAAAGCACATTGAGGTGAGATATCACTTTATACGCACTCTTTTGGAAGAGGGACAACTAAAGCTAGGAAAGGTGCATACAAGTGAAAATCCTGCAGACATGTTTACAAAGGTGGTCAACAAGGAGAAGTTGATCTTTTGCTCATCTTCAATGGGCATTCAAGGATAAGAAGCCAGAATGGAAAGCAGTCACAGGTTTGGTTTGGAGATCAGTCTCCAAGTGGGAGATTGTCAAGTATGGAGCCTGATTTACCCTTGTAATTTTTTGTGGTAAAAGTGCACATTTGTAAGGCCCCCATTATGAGGAGAAGCCATCGTGCGTGAAGGAAAATCACTCACCGGAAACCAAAATTTCACGGACAAAAATCGGGGGCAACTTTGGGGCCTCAGGGGCGGAGGCCCCGAGACTTTTTTTTTCCCTCGTCGAAATATTCCTTTTCGCCGGAATATTATGGCCGGACGACGGCCGAAAATTGGTCAGAAAACAACCGATCGATTGGCCGGTGGCCGATAGTCAATGGCCGGTGGCCGGTGGCCGAATTCAAAAGCGGACTTGTCTTCTCAAGGGCGGCCACACATGGGCGGATTGGAGGGTCCGATTTGGACTTATTCGCACAAGGGCGGCTACACATGGCTGCCTCTCATGAGAGAGGGCAGCCCTTTTGGCCTATTAAAAGGAGGCCATTTCTACACACATTTCAAAGTGTGAAGTTGATGCAACAAGGTGACTGTGAGGTGGTGAGAGTGAAGCAAGGCGGGAGCTCTATTAAGGGTTTAATCCCTTTGTAAACTACTTCTTCTTTTGAAGTGCTAAAGCCATTGAGTGGCTGCTTTCCCGTGGACGTAGCCCACATTGGGTGAACCACGTATATCGTGTGTACTCTCTCTCTCTCTCTCTCTCTCTCTCTCTCTCTCTCTCTCTCTCTCTCTCTCTCTCTCTCTCTACTCTATAATCTCTTGTGTTTGAAATCTATCTCTCTCCATTTTGTAATCTACTCAAAAATCTATTTAGCCACGTCTTATTTCCAAACAATGAGTGCCAAAGGAATGCAAATCCTTCAAACAAAGAAGCTTCTGCCAAGTTTGAAAGAAGTGGACTTAGAGTTCTGTGAAGATTGTGTTTATGGTAAACAAAAGAGGGTAAAATCGGGAAATAAAAGAAAAAATAAAAAACTTGAGTTGGTTCATTCTGATGTTTGGGGTCCTTCAAGTACACCATCACTTGGTGGCTCATTGTACTATGTAACATTCATAGACGATGCGACTAGGAAAACATGGGTTTATGTCATGAAGAATAAGTTCGATGTATTTTTCATATTTCAAAGGTGGAAAGCCTTTGTGGAGAATGGAACAGGTACCAAGGTTAAATGCCTCAGATCCGACAATGGAGGCGAATATTGCAGCCAAGCTTTTGTGCTAGCAATGGCATTCGGAGGCAAAGGACAACCCCAAGAACACCTCAACAAAATGGGATTTCGGAAAGGATGAACAAGACAATCATGGAGCGAGCACTAAGCATGTGGCTACATGCAGGCCTACCGCTTGAGCTTTGGGTGGAAGCAGTAAGTATGTCTATGTACTTAATCAACCGGTCACCCTCAACGGCATTGGATGGGGGAGTTTTAGAGGAGGCATGGAGGTAAGCAAAAAATTGTTTGCAGATTAAAGAAAAGCTTGTACGATTTAAAGCAAGAATCAAGACAATGGTACTTGAAGTTCGATCGATGGATGTTAGATCAAGGATTCAAAAGATGCAACTCAGATCATTGCGTCTACACAAAGAATTTGGGAGATGGGAAGTTCATCATCCTAATGTTGTATGTTGATGACATGCTGATTAAAAGTGCTAACATGCAGGACATCAAAGACCTAAAAGAGGAGCTATTTAAATCTTTTTCAATGAAAGATTTAGGTGTTGCAGAGAGGATACTTGGTATGAAGATATGAAGGGAAAGGACGAAGAAGACAATAAAGCTATCTCAAGAGGATTACATCAAGAAGGTACCAGAAAGGTTTGCAATGAAAAATGCAAAAACGGTTTCTACACCTTTGGCTCGTCACTTTAAACTAACCAAGGATATGTGTCCAAAGACACAAGAGGAGATAGCCTATATGTCTAAAGTTCCATATGCTGCAGTGGTAGGTTCTCTTATGTATGCTATGGTATGGACAAGGCCAAACATTGCACATGCAGTGGGAGTTGTAAGTAGGTTCATGGACAACCCAGGTAAAGAGCACTGGCAAGCTGTGAAGTGGATACTTAGGTATCTAAAAGGGACAATAATAAATGCTTTGTATTTTGGAGGAACTGATATTTTTCTAGAAGGGTATGCTGATGCAGATATGGCAGGTGACAAAGATACTCAAAGGAGCACTACTGGCTATGTCTTCACGATTGGAGGCACAGCAATAAGCTGGGCTTCAAAGCTGCAGAAAGTGGTCTCACTTTCTACCACACAAGCAAAGTCTATAGCAATGACGGAGGCAAGCAAAGAAATTATGTGGCTTCACAGATTCGTAGAAGAACTTGGATTCAAACAAGACAATTGTGTCTTGTAGAGTGATAGTCAAAGCGCTATCCATCTTGCGAAGAACTCAGCCTTTCATTCAAGGACAAAGCACATTGAGGTGAGATATCACTTCCTATGCACTCTTTTGGAAGAGGGACAGCTAAAGCTAGGAAAGGTACATACAAGTGAAAATCCTACAGACATGTTTACAAAGGTGGTCAACAAGGAGAAATTGAGCTTTTGCTCATCTTCAATCGGCATTCAAGGATAAGAAGCCAAGATGGAAAGCAGTCTCACAGGTTTGGTTTGGAGATCAGTCTCCAAGTGGGAGATTGTTAAGTATGGAGCCTGATTTACCCCTTGTAATTTTTTGTGTTAAAAAAGCGCATTTGTAAGGCCCCCATTATGAGCAGAAGCTATCGTGCATGAAGAAAAATAACTTGCCGAAAAATAAAATCACTCGCCGAAAACCAGAATTTTAACGCCTAAGCTTGAGATTGGCTTTGTCGAAATATTCCTTTTCGCCGAAATATTATGGCCGGACGGCAGCCAAAAACTAGTCGGAAAACGATCGATCGGCTGGCCGGTTGGCCGATGGCCGGTAGTCAAGGGCCGGTGGCCGGTGGTCAAATTCAAAAGCGGACTTGTCTTCTCAAGGGCAACCACACATGGGTGGATTGGAGGGTCCAATTTGGACTTATCTACACAAGGGCGGCTACACATGGCTGCCTCTCATGAGAGAGGGCAGCCCTTTTGGCCTATAAAAAGAGGCCATTTCTACACACATTTCATAGTGTGAAGTTGATGCAACAAGGTGGGTGTGAGGTGGTGAGAGTGAAGCAAGGCGGGAGCTCTAAAAGGGTATAATCCCTTTGTAACCTACTTCTTGTTTTGAAGTACTAAAGCCATTGAGTAGCTGCTTTCCCGTAGACGTAGCCCACATTGGGTGAACCACGTATTTCGTGTGTACTCTCTCTCTCTCTACTCTATAATCTCTTGTGTGTACTCTCTCTCTCTCTACTCTATAATCTCTTGTGTGTGAAAATTATCTCTCTCCATTAAGTAATCTACTCAATTATCTACTTAGCTACGTCATATTTCCTCACATTCTGGAATGATGTTGTAGGGTAAAAAGGGATCCTCTACCCACTAAGAAACATGGACTAATGACTAGGCTTTATCTTCTCTACCTCATAGTCAAGGATGACTATGATTTCAAGGGAGAGGTAATGTCATAAATTATAATATCTAAGTTTACCAAATGATTCTCATATTAAACTGATCTTTAATATGGCAAGATAAAAGGGGAACAAGAGTTAGAATATTAATATGTGCTTCTAGACCTATCTCAATAGGCGACCAAAAGGAGAAATGGTTGCATCTCAATAGGGGTCCAAAAGGAGACGGTCCACCAAAGAGCAATGTGCAATAAGTGCTTCTAGATTTACCTCAGCAAGGGACAAAGAGGAGAGATGGTTACATCTCAATAGGGATCCAAAAGGAGGTAGTCCATCAAAGAGCAACGTGCATCTAATGGAGCTTAAAAGACCTTAGGGTTAGCTTCATTAAATACCTCAAAAGTTAGTGTTAAAAAGTCCTTTGACCTTAGGCAAGCTAGATCTGACCTTGAGGTGGGAATCCTACCCAAGCATGAGATGCTTGTCGGCTTGCTAACTAAGGTGCTTAAGGCGTTTGTGGGAACCTTGCCCAAGCTTGAGGTGCTTCTCATGCTTAAATGACTAAGGTTCTTGAAGTGTTCGATTCAAACATGATCTCTCAAGAGGCATAAACTATTTTCATGCTTAAATGACTAAAGTACTTGAAGTGTTCAATTTCAAAGATATCTTAAGAAGCATAAAAGACACATGTCAAGATCCTCCCCATGTGGCCGTCATGATGTGCTTAAATCCTATTGGATAGGCTTTAAAGGGGTCCAATGAGAATTTAGATGCATAAAAATAAATAATTAAGTTCTTTCTCTCAAAGAGAAAAAGAGGACACATGTACAAATGATATAATTAAATAATAGAAAAGAGAGAGAGAGAGAGAGAGAGGTGGACCACGCATGAGAGGGGGTATACTCTCCCATTCTCTCTCTCTCTCTCTCTCTCTCTCTCTCTCTCTCTCTCTCTCATTGTGTGAAGTGCAAAGTGCAAGAGCTCCATCTCCTTCTCCAAGCTTGTTGAGAAGTTGAGAGCCTACACCAAAACTCTTGGCTATGGAATGCAAATCCAACCAAGATCCATGCTTCAATGCTTAAGCTTGCCCTCTTCTTCATCTTCATTACTATGCTATTATGCTATTCTAAGCAAGAAGAGTGATGATAAGTGAGAAACTATTTCTTTTTCCTATGAAAGATTCCTCTTCCTCTTCCTTACCCTCATTCCCTGCTAGCTCTCTCCACCTTCGAAAGTGTTTGAGGCCTTGGAACTGAGGCTTTGGATAGTTAATGCTTTTTGCAAAGTTTATGTTATGCTCGTGATGCATGAAGCTTTCCATCTTTATTGCATCACCTAGGACACAAGGAACACAAAGATTGTATTGTACCAAGTCTCTCTTGATGGGAGAATCTATAATACAAACCCTTTTGGAGGGGGGACCGGCTCCAAGTAAATCCGGTCCTCAACTATTGTCATGTTCTCTAATACTCTCTCTTGCAAAAGTATTGTTCATGCCAAGCTAATTAAGTACTATGTTTATGTTGCTACCATCAATTAAGTTCACCCTCTATGTTCTCAAAGTGATCTCACAAAAATTCTCACTCCAATTCTCTTAATTCCACTATTCTCAAAGTTCATAGGCCATTTCCATTACACATTTCCCCTATCATCTTCTTGCCCCGGTCTTCCACATTTGCCTTAGCCCTTTGTCGTGCACCTGCTAGCACCCTCTGCTTGGCATAGAGCACTTCCTTGCACATGTCAACTTTGGTTGCACCATCATTGCCCACCCCTTGTTGAACATTTATGTTCAACCACACATAGGCTTATTGAACTAAAAAACTCAACAAGCTCTCTATACACCACAAAACCACCTACCATATGTACAAAACCTTTTACCTGCTACCCGCCGTCATTGCTCAAGCGGGTTGCCCAACCCCCTGCTTTACAACATAGATCCTACCTGGGTCAAACACCTTGCACTGGCCTCTTCCATCCACCTATAAGAGCTTTGCATAGTGCCATATCGATGCACATAACCAATCACCCTAAAAAATTGCCAGCAGCATACCTCTACCACTCCATGCATGCATAAGAAAATTGCCCACCTACAACCAAGCATCTCCAAATAGAGCACCATTGTGCTCACCATTTAAAGACATACATGTGCATGTACTTTACCCACCCTCCCAACCATGTAAAGGGAGATCCTCTGCCAGCAGATCCTGTATCTCTTCAACAGCCCATTGCACAGCTGCTCCTATCAGCATACCTTTCAACCACCGCCTTGAAATCTGCACCATCTGTCAAAGAGAACACCTGCTACACTGGAAGCTCCTGTCTCTTTGGCTCCATACTCACCTTCCCACCTGACATGCACTCAATTCTAGCGTCATCAAACTCTTCATCATCAACTGGCCCTTCAAAGCGATTAGTACCACCTGCTTGTCGGGTTCAATTACCTGCTCTTCAAGCACATGCTTTAGTGCTGCATCATGCTCCACCAAGGAAGATAGAAACTCGCTCTCAACTGCATTATCTTGGTCTTCTTCCATAGCCAATATGCTCCATACCTTTTGGCAAGATTTTGCACCTGTAGCACCACCAAAGCACATTCCATTTCTACTTTCATCAAGAGGGCCATTAGCATGGCACCATACATCGCCTTTTACTTGCATATCATTGTCTGTAGGTGAATGATTGGCATTTTCAATTGAACATGTGAATACCACTTGGCATTGGCAACAAGATCCAAGGTGTGGTGGAGGGAAGAGGAAATCACCCATGCAGAAGAGAGAGAGAGAGAGAGAGAGAGAGAGAGAGAGAGAGAGAGAGAGAGAGAGAGGGGGGGGGGGGGGGGGGGGGAGACATAACTGTTCTTGGTGAGGACAGAGGCTCTATTTATTTCTCTTGTTGTAGGAGGTGCACAGGGGAATCTAGGGCATAGTGGAAAGCTCTAGAGCAAGAGGAGGTGATCTGCAGATGGGCCGATTAGAGAGCTTTGGGGGGGGAGGATGCAGGCGAGGTGTAGGTAGAGGTGTTGTGCATTAGGAGTGGTGAATCCTTTTGTGTTGAATTGCAAGGGAGTGAGAAAAGAAGATAAGAAAAAAAATATATATATATATATATATATGTGGCGCTAGTGCCCCATGCCCCCTTTTTTTCCTTACCATCCCTTTATGTTGAATTGTGTAAAGGGAGGGAGGAAAGTTTGTGTTGAATTGTGTAAAGGGAGGGAGAAAGGATGCCCCTTTTGTTTTTCTTTTCTTCTTTTCTCCCTCCTTTTATACAATTTGCCCCCATATCTTCCTTTCTACCTCCTTTTACACACTTCAATCAAAAGAGATTCACCACTCTTCTTGTTCTTTTAGCAAAACTCACAATTCGTGAGTGAATTGTATTTAGCATAACATAACTTTATAGAACCAACCTCAAGATTAGATCAAGCCTTGAGGTGCTTAAGATTACAAGATGGATGCTTACCGCCTCTTATCAAGGCCTATCACCACAGTATGTGATCAAAAGTTCTACTTATCGCCTGTTGATATCACATCATGGGTATCCCTAGACGAATCATCCGAGTTTTTCTTGCACGCGAGCATCCATATCAGCACTCTTCTTTCTTGTCTAATCTCTGCAAAGCTTGCCACGTCAAGATCTCCTTCAAACACGTGGTGGTTCCTTCTTGCCATACATTATGAAAGAAGTACCTGGCAATTTGAGTGCGATGAGAAGGGCAGGACTTCCCAAATTCTTGCCTCCAACGAATAAATCAGTCTTGAAGAATTCAATATGCCATGTCCTTTGGACCCACTTGCATACTTTTTCCCTACAAGGCCTCTGATAGCCGGGCATTCCATGAATAGGTGGGCCACATCCTCACTAGCTAACATGCACCCTAGGCATCAATCTAACCCAATCCCTCTCTCATGGATCTTCATGCCCATCGATAGAGCTCCCAACATTACCTACCATAGAAATTTCTTCATATAATGCGGCCACTTTGGCTTCTAGATGTTCTCCATTACTTGCTCCCACCATTCTTCCGGTTAGAGCTCTGACTGGCTACTAACCCATAGTGTATGTATGAGGCAACAAAGGCGAGGCCCAAAGCCCAAAGCTTCCATGATGGCTTCTTTATATGACCATGTTGTTTTGTCAAAAGCCTTATCAAGGTCCACCTGTAGCAGAATGCACTATTGCTTGGTGTAGGCTACATATTCGATGCCCACCATTGCTGGCAAGATGTTGTCATTAATGGACCTTCCTTTAATGAACCTATGCTGATGGGAAGAGATGATCTTGTTCAATAGGGGGTCTGAGGGTGACTACCTTGGAAATAATATTGTAAGCTACCAACATCATCGCTATAGGGCACCAATGCTTCAGATGAGAACAACATACATGTTTGTGGGATGGGTTTGATAAGCCCTCTCTTCACACTTGCATCCAACGACCCTTCCGTAATGGCTTGGTTGGCCAAATGCGTAACTGGGACCTTGAAATCATCCCAAAATTCTCTAAAGAATTTGGACCACTCGACCCACACCTGCAAAGCAGAGGGCTATCTTGGCTCTAGAAATAGTTTCTCAAATATGGTCCTGCATGGAGGGCATGTAAAGATAGAGCATGATGAGAAGAGGTCTAAGAATGGTCAGGATGTTCTAAAGCTCGGCTCTTCCTGTCAATGCCAACAAGTGGCAGACAGGGTAAAAGCCAAGTGCACGAGAAAGGAAAGCATTGAGATACAATAGGTGGAAAAATCTCCACAATGCAGTGGTTGACCATGCAGACAATGGTGCATCAAGGACTCGCAAGGCAAATGTGTGGAAAAGCTTGGATGCAATATTCAAGTTTTGTGAGCTCAATACATGGAGCGATGCTGACTATACACATTTTAAAGAGGTTTTAGAGACCTTCCACAAGTCTTTCATATCTGCATGGACAAATCAGCATATCACTCATTACATGGTTTGCTTAGTAATTTGTTGATATTATGGAAATCTGTTTTCATATGAAGTTTGTTATGCAGCACATTATATGCAACTGCATGCCCTGGTTTGCTAGGCAGTATGGCAGCTTGGCTATCTGGTCTACACAAGGCATGTAGAAATCTCACCATCAAGCTTGTACTGGTTATTTTAGCCATGCCCACCATAGAGATGGTGCAGACAAAGTCAATAGCTTAAGGAACTTCATCAATGGACTTATCGCAAACTTATGCACGAGTTAACCTGCAAGGAACAAGTCAGAGACAGTCAAATTGGCCAGGCAGTGAGATTGGCAAGAAAACGACGAAGGAAGGGAATATGGGAGGCATCAACTATTGTAATACCACATACAAAGTGGCGGGTACAAAAAGAATGCATGGGAAAGATCCATCACAAGTTGTTTAAGAGCTCTTAAAGATAGCAAGTCCTTACAAGAACTCTTTGTATCATCCACCCAACAACAATGTAATCTCACGTTTTAGCATTGGTATTAATTTTACAACAAACAAGAAAAATGATTAATGCTTTTTGTTGCATTAGAAATATACATTGAAGCTTGGTCATCACTCTTTTTCAAGAAATGTTAAAGTATTCTAGAATTTTGGTCCTGTGTGAGTGATCCTCCTCCTCTTGCCTTCATCTCTTGATAGAAACAACATGCTCAGCTTCTGTTGTTGGTGGCACATCCAGGTTGGGCACTATTGTCTCACTCTCTACTTTAGCATGGGGGGTTTCTTCTGTAGCAGCCAAGACTGGCCGTTTATTACAAAATAGAGCGTGCTTGTCATACGCCAATAATTGGCTAGGGTTTGTGATTCCACTGCTAGACCATATGTTGCTTGTGTCAAAAATTAGAGACTCCGCAAGCCATACACACATGGGCCTTGACCGAACATTGTCAATGTTTCTTGCTTCTCCAGAAGCATAATCTAGTCTTTATTCCATCTGATGAGGGCACCTCCTAGATATCTAGATAGGGTCTTCACAGTCATCAAAGGTAGCTTACCATTATCATTGGAGAAGGAGGAATGGATAACCAAAAAACATGGATAGCTCAGACTCTTCATATATTGGCAGCGGGAGGAATTCTTTCCAAAGTCTCCCATGTCTTGCCCGTGAGGACAAGCAATGAAGTTATCGTCATAAACAACCAGCTACGAGCAATTAATAGCAAGGACTATTACATATAAAAGAAGTGTTAATCCATGCACAACTACAAAAGAAAAGAAAATTTCACCTTCTAATTATCATCTTCCTCAAGAAGTGCCTCAATCCATAAGTTGATGGCATTGTCCACGTTGGGTGGCGCCCTGGATGTTGAGGTCTCTGAGGACGTCGATGAATTGGTTTTTCCCATGTTTGTTATTCCCAGCTTTTCATGCACTGCCTTGAACTCCTCTTCCGTTGGAAGTGTCACCTCACGTTTGACTACATCATTATAGATCATTGCGAGTGCGCTTGCTGGATCTACAAACCCACCTTTTGACACATGGGCAGCTATCACAGAGTACTTGTCATGCTCAATGTCTATGATGACATTGTCCTCTTCTAGATTTTGTGCCACTATGGCAAGGCAATAGGTCAAAAATCTCCATGATATCATTGAGCATTACATACTGCAAATCACCTATGCAGGCTGCATTTGATGTCACTTCTTTGCACATGCACTGGAAGCTTCAATCAGCTCCTTGAGAAAATGTGTTTCTTTGAAGGATCAAAACTTATGGCCTTCATATGCACAAAGTGTATTCCTAGCATCTCAACTATTCCACTAGCAATTTGTTGTCGGTAGGTGTGCTCAAATTTTGCAAGGAAGTTGTACCCACTCTTGCAACAAGATATCCAAATTGGACATTGGCCTGATTTTTGCCTCACGGTGATGAAGGCCAATACGGTAGAGAAAATTAGATAGCTTTTCGTCTGACATTTCTTGAGACCAAGGCACCTTCTCTTCAATCTTGATCTGGAAAGGATCCATTGTGGACGATATGGCACACAATGAGAAGTAAAGAGTGACTAAGAAATATGATGCAAAATATTGGGGTGCGTACACAACTGTTTCTTATTTATAGGCTTCTCACAAAAGGTCATGATGCCCAGTGACATGATGACCACCCTCATCATTGCCATTGATGTCACGACCACCCTCATTATTGCTTTGAGTTTATTGCAATGAATGCCATGCACATATACTAGAAACATATATTAAAATATATGAGAATGTATATATATGTGTATATATCTATACACACATATGTATATGTGCGTGTGTAGCTATTTTTACTTATATAATAAGACACAAATTAACTTTAACGTTCAAAACACAGCTCGCTTTAGAAAAAAGCAATAATTAGTACAAAAACAACTCACTCTTAGAATTATCTTTGTACATGGCTTATGAGAATGAGGTCTCATTTTAGTATACAATGATAATGACCCATTAAAGAAGTAATTCCCAAGTAGTAGGAGCAAGTGAAATCATGGATAATCATTTGCTTCAAGCCAAAAAAAATCCAAGAAAGGATAGAGTCCTCACGTGCATCCATCCAAACAAGATAACAGATACGTTAGCCTTGAATGTGTTTTATAGGTGTCAACGGACTATATCAGTTGTATCCATGTCCATCTTACAACTTTTTTACTTAAAACAAAACGTTGTACATATATTTCAATCTTGTAAAAATTTATTTTTAAGCTTTGTAAAAAAGGCCATTACCCCTTTGAATTTATGGTGGTTATTATAAGTATGGTTTTTATATAGCCCAATTTTTAATAGATCTTAAATAGATATTTACATAAATATCATTTTGATCAGAAGGCCACCACCCCTTCTAATCCAAGTGTCTTAATACCAACAATGGCTCAAGGTTACTTTGTGCCTACTCCTCAGCCATACATCTTCTAAAGTTTACATAGCAAGTTTGTCATGCTCTTATTTAATGTGGCAAAAATTAGTCAAAGAGTTTATCTAGACTAACCCTCTGACCACCTCCATCCTAAAAACCATCAGGCAAATCATGATATAGCCCTTAAAAAAACCATTGTGTTACGTATTAAACAATTGTCTATTGCTTGTCTTAGGCAAAAGACACAGTTAAGCATATCAAACCAAAGAAATCCACTAGATTAGATTGAGTAAGAGGAAAGAAAACCGTACAAGTGTGATGAAGCCATGCCTTATGTGAAGAAACCCATTAAATCTAGTCTATTACGGTATTGTTATCAAAAGACCACCATTATGGCATGCAGGACGACTCAGACCATATTGTACAATACATCAATCCAAATGTGCATCATTAATAAGCTAGCAGCCCAACAAAAACCAAGTGTCGAATGAAATAGAGGCCTATCAGACCCATCCCCTTTATATACAATGATTCCATTATACCAGCCAGTACATGGATGAATCCCTGGTGTATCTTGCCCGTTAGTGGCTAAAGCCGCATTTGTGAAGTGCATGGGTATGACCCAATACTAATTTACCCTTATACATCAAAAGGATTGCCAAAAATCCAGTTTCTTTTAAGTATATGCCCTCCAAAGCTTTGGTGCAAAGAAACCTACAACCGTGCAGTCATCAATCACACGGTGTGTGGAACACAAAAGCCTTTCTTAATTATGTAAACTACATTTTAAACCCTAGCATAAAACAAAATAAGGTGCAACAAACCTTAGATCGTTAAATAAATTCGGCATCTGACAATCGGATAAGTACTTACTGGGCACTTAATGGGCGCCCCCCCCCCCCCTTTTTTTTTGGCCAACAGTATCCAAGTTAGTCCTTTACTATGTTTAAGTTTGCCAGCGGTAAGGGTCTAACCACCCAATCCTCACTCATCTGCTCAAGCCAAATGGTTGTCATGCCCCAAGTCAAAACTTATCAAGCAAAAGTCTGTCGAAAACAAAAACTGTTTTTTTTTTAACCAAAGCCCAGTATAACACCATCATCTACAGCCATGCTGTCTCAACTGTTTGCTGCCTCTAGACTCCATGGTATAGATCAGCTGATGTAAGTGCAAGAGTATCAAAAACTCAACTTGAGCATCGCACTAGAAACATATAGTGCAAAAATGACACCATAATCCTCCGAAATGACAAGACTCTTGCTCGTCCATTAACGTCGATATGTTCGATGTGTACTCCACTGGGAAAATCTGTTCGATCCTAAGAACAATCATCCAAGGAATGCCAATAGTTGGGCCTTACCCAAGATCTGACAATGGCTCTTAGCCAGCCTATGTGTGTCTTCTAGCTCTTATGGCCATTAGTGTTCAATCGATAAACCGATGAAAACTAATGTAAATGGCATCTTGGCCCATTTCTAGCTGAGAGTTAGAGCACCTTGGCTCATGTGGATTCCCAAACAAAACATGTATGAAAATCTTCTTAGAAAGTTTTCATTATTCTTGAGAGAAATAAGAAAAAGAGAGAAGATGTTGGGCTGAGGAACTTTCCTTAAGTGACGAGTTTGTGTATGTTGTGCCCAATCCGTGTCCTCTGATGCATCTTATTCCGGACTTGTAGCTTATCCTATAAGCATGCAACAATCTGCCTATATAACACCCTCATCGAGAGAGGGAACAAAAAACATAAGCCACAGCTTGGCCCTCTTACCATGTATGGGGTCGTGACTTTAGAAAAATGACTTAATACTGCACTTTTCCTGTGAAATAGGTCGTAGATTTAGGTTCCATTTAGTGGTAGTGTGCATTGACAGCAACCATAAATTTAAACCATCCAGAACTTAGTTTGTCTGTGACAGAGTGCCTGGTGTGATAGCGGAAGCGTAAGTTCTGAAGCGGTGGAGTTTATGCCCCCTGGTTAGCATGCCTTGCATACAGATTTTTAAGCCCTTGGCGAACGTGATGGCCGCAAATGTGAGAGCCAAAACCATTAGTGCCTTGCACAGTCAAAACTGGTAGGGATTCTATGAGCTTGTGTGCCGTTGCCCGTGATTCCAAGTCAGTGGGCAGTACGTTGGCACAAGGGAGAAGCCTTGCTTCATGTAAAATTGTCAAAGAACTTTGCTTTGCCCCAAAGCATTAATTTCCAATGTAAATGTATAAACATGGAAAAATAAACAATATTGAACATGGTCTAACCTGATCATTTTGCTGTAATCAGTTGTCTGGAGATGTCGGAAGAAAAGCTCATTCAAATGTAGTTCATAGCCGAAATGGAAGTCGTGCTTACGATAAGTACTTTAGCGTCCTTGTAGACTGAGGTGTACGTGATAAACTGGAGCCCTTTTGGCTTATTAAACTGGAGCCCTTTTGGCTCATAGCCATGGCTTCCAATAGATAATGAATGCCCCTTGGCTTCACGCATACTGAAAGATCCTCCATAAATACTTGCAAAGTGCCGTCATGTCAACACTTGGAAAATCAATATGCGAGAGATCGAGAATCCCATCTACCGTTGGCTGTTGCAAAAGGTGACAAACAGTCGGCCATGCGGAACATATTTGGCATCATCAATCAAGCCTAGACGTGAGGAAAAGAGCTTTGTTGAGTCGACACAGAAGCCGCCATGCCAAACAACTTTGTACCCTCGAGCAGTAAGAGTTATTGGCCGTGCCAATCCCTGAAAGTATCAGTTCCTTTTGCATGGTTTGAATATGGTGTAGTCAAGCCATACTTGTTGTTGATCTCTCAACCAAACAGTGGCTCTTGTAAACAAAGCAGTGGAAAAAAGTTGACTGCGTACGGAACTTGTCACAAGCTGTGCTTGTGCCTGCATGCAAGAGCTACATAACATGTTTGAAAGCGTGATCAAACCAAAACAACAGCTATTGCATACCTTGGCGAGGATCTCTGTAGACTCTCGAGTCGTGCTTGAGGACTCGATTGCCGCCTTCTCGGGTGTTGTATATCTGTAATAAACTTTGGTCACCTGAAATTTTGATAACAAACTCTTAATTTACCTCAATCAATGCTTCTTGAATCAACCAATAACATCATCCTTGTCGTACTCTCCTTGACATCATTCGTTGAAATCGGAGAGTTTCGTTGTCTTTGCTCGAGTTTCTCCAAGAGGATTGCATGCTTTGCCAATCCTATCGGATCTTCCCGATATCAGATCTTTCCGAAGACTGTATGCTTGTCAAAAACCGTGCTTGTCGTCGAAAGCCATGGGCCATCCGAGGGAGATGCCTTTGCTAATAGCACTTTGCATGGTGGCCTTCGTGTGTTTGATCACTTGAAAGTCGAATGGCATGAAGCCCCACCTGGCGTGGTTCTCAAATTGTGCCAACCTTCGACGCCTGGCATAGTCCGTTGCATGGCAGTGTATGCAACCTTGGGTGCTGATTTTGAGGAGATTACTGGCGGTTGATGATTTCGAAGAGCTACTGCTGCTGCAAATTGAGTGGGGGGAATCCCTCCTTGTAATGTCCAAGGGGTGGCCAAATGTGAAGGCCAACCCATGCTTCAGTTCTTTGACGAAGTTTCTTCAGCAGGCCCATGCGATCCCTGCGAGGCTAACCTGGCGAGATTTAACTCTGCTCAAAAATCGTCCTTACCCACTCCAAGGGCGCCTGCCCACGGCCGGCTGCTAGGCGAGATTCCCGACATGGCTTCATCCCCTTCCTTGCAAGTTCCTTCCTCTTCCTCGAGCGGCATGCAATTTCTTGCATGCCCATGAAATCGAAGCATTTTGCTCCACGACCTTCCGGCACCCCTCTTGGCTTTCCTCCATGAAGGAAAAGAGAGAGAGAGAGAGAGAGAGAGAGAGAGAGAGAGAGAGAGAGAGAGAGAGAGAGAGAGAGAGAGAGAGAGAGAGAGAGGGAGAGAGAGAGAGAATTTAGAAAGAGAGAGAGAGAGAGAGAGATAATCATGCCTTGAGGGAAAGAGATATCCATGCCTTCTCCTCCGCCATGGCTCCACCCTTCTTCTTCCTCTCCACCTTGCTCTGATACCAATGTAAGACCTAGGGGACTAAGACGTAGGATCCTCCTCCCTACCGCCCTTTATATAGGCCTAGCTCCTAGCTCTTGCCCTAAGCGGATCCCTAGTCCACACTGGTCCATTTTGATACCAATGTAAGACCTAGGGGACTAAGACGTAGGATCCTCCTCCCTACCGCCCTTTATATAGGCCTAGCTCCTAGCTCTTGCCCTAAGTGGATCCCCAGTCCACACTGGTCCATTCTGATATCAATGTAAGACCTAGGGGACTAAGACGTAGGATCCTCCTCCCTACCGCCCTTTATATAGGCTTAGCTCCTAGCTCTTGCCCTAAGCAGATCCCCAGTCCACACTGGTCCAGTCCAAGCCCTTGGCCTAGGTCCCTGACCCCCTAGGTTGGGCCTTGCCCCGTAGGACCCTTGTCTTGACACAAAAATATAATGTGTTATATCAAATTTTTTGTAATCTTAGAGCTACATTTTTCCCTTTGACCTCCTCCCATCTGTATTCTAGAAAAGACATTGTTTTATATCAAACATACTTGCAAAACTTATTGCAATTTTCTTGTTAAACTTGAGAGAGAGAGAGAGAGAGAGAGAGAGAGAGAGAGAGAGAGAGAGAGAGATGTGAACATCAAGTAGCATAATATTGTATTCCATGGTGCATTGTTATAAAAATGAGCAAAAGTTACAAAGGCATGGTGATCACAATTCATCATCGACTTCAAACACACCAACCATATCTACTTTATCCATATTTGAGGATTGTGAGGCTGTCTCCCATTCCATATCATCATCATTGTCAACTTTTACAGCAACAAACTTCATGCATTTGGAAGACATCATAGTGATTTTTTGATGCTCTTGTTGCAATGTTTTGAGGCTTATGGATAAGTCTTATATTGAAAAAAACACATACCAAAACAACAACCCATTTAGGATGTAGCCAAATTTTTTTTTTGGTATGTATAAAGTCAAATGCCAACCAATTTCTCCCGCAGCGTTCACTTGATGTAGCAATTGATAAAACCCTGACTGCAATGTGTTGCAACTCCACCTTCTCTCTACCATACTCTTTCCACCATAGAGGTGCATTTGTTTTGGCAATGGCCTCTATATTCCATGGATCTAAAACATACCAATTTTGTTAGCATAATCAACTCGCTAATGAAAAGCTACTTTTCCATCCTTCCGTCTAAGAGTTGGGAGCACACTATTTTGAATTCGGTCATGACTTCTTTGTTGGTAGATTATTGATGCATTAGGAATTTAGGATCCAATACAAATTCCGCACCATGCAACGTCGTATAAAATTGCACCCATTGCTTGTTGGGAAATTTGCCTTTTGCACCAAAGACAACGTGCTCTCTTACCTTTCATAAGGCCTTTGAAATATACCAGTTTTATGGCCAAAGATAAAAGAGTCTTTATTGACAATTCATAAAAGATCTACAAATGGCTTGGCCAAAGTCCCTCTCTACATTCTACCAAAAAATTGGTGAGTTGACAAGCTGCACACATCGAGCAGCTGCATCCTCATTGCTTGGATACTTGCTGAGCCATGCATCCCATCATCTATTTGCTACAATTTTAATCAATGCAGGCTTCACTTCTTGTAAGGTGGTAAGAACATAGTATGTTGTAGCAAACCTTGTTGCACAAAAAATCTGTAGAGTTTTATTAGATGAGTTTTTTCAAAAACGAGCATACAAAAATTAATGCTCTTTGATAAATTTTACCACATGGTTTGTTTCCAATAGAGTTTTCTTCACACAAGCCATTTTACCAATGTCTTTTTTCAAAAAATAGATTGCACATCGCACCCAAGTAATCTCTGGATACTTAGCTTGGATAGCATTTCTTGCAACCGTGTAGTTAGATGTATTATCTATGACGATAGTGGTCACATGTTTTGGCCCACCTGGCTTTGCTATTGCATGCTCGTACACCCTTGCTAGATAGTCGCTCATCAACGAGGTGTTTATAGCTTCTACGAACATGGACCCTCTAGGGATGATTATAATCATGTTAATCAGCAGCTTCTTCTAACAGTTAGTCCATCCATCCAATGCTATGATGCAACCATATGCAAGAACAAATTCTACCACCGTGTGCTTGAGGATGGATTCAATACTACCTTTCACTTTATTTGGATAGTAAGTGTGCATCGTGTTGTGGTCAAGAAGCAAAAAAACTTTTTTGGTTGTGATCATCAAAGCATCATGAAATATTGGGTTGTGCATAGCATTGAAAGATAGACCGCACGCCACAAAAGTTTGCGTCCATTTCAAGTGCAACTCAAGAAACCACTACTTATCTATAACTTCATACCATGTATGTCCATTGGATGATGCTCTGCAAGATTTAGTTGTGCTAGGGCCCATTGCAGAAGTTGAAGCATGCCCATCAAGAGGAGTCAGCTGAGAGAACATTGCTCATTTACTTGCATAAACACATGCTCCATTTCCTCATTGCCAACATACATTTCAACATTCACAAGAACTTCTTTAGAGGTACCACCTTTCTTTTTAGTTGCAATAATCAGCTTTGCTTGTAAAAGTTCTTAGGAAATATAACATCAATATCTTTTGACGGGTCGTACACTTTTCCCCATTGAACTTGTGGCCACAAGATTTGCATTTCAATCAAGATGTATTTGTGGCCACAACATTTGCATTTTAATTGAGATGTATTTTTTTCTGGCACACGACTCGTGCACATAGCTCCACTCATGTCCTTTCACCATGTTGCACAAGGATAATCTGCTAGCAGTAGCAAATTCAACTATCAATCTCGATGTCAAAATCAATTTAAGGATCAATAGACACTAGCAATGCTCAAAATGAATAGAGAATCTATTGGGTCTCATATTCTATCTATTAGTCTCATGCTCTATCTATCAGTTTCATGGTCAAAATCTATCTACATTATCAATTAGACTCATGCTCTGTCTACCAGTCTCATGGTCAAAATCAGTCTACATTACCAATTTGCAATAAGCAATGATGGTTCATCATTCTCTATGTATTAGCTCATGACAATCAATCCACATTGTTCCAAACAAAAAATGACATAATGATTTAAAACAAAACCTTTGGATCATATCGTGTTCACATCCTATTGCATCGGTTTATCTAAACTGCAAGCTTATGTCTTTCACACGTTAGGATAATTGATAATCTTAATCACTAATAAAAAACAATACATATAAATCAAATCATTTCACATTTTGCTACATCAATGTATTGAAAGTGCAAGCTTGCAACTTTCACACATTACGACAATAGATAATCTTAATCAAGTCTTTCAAATGATTATCATTATGAAATGCACAAGCTACATGAGCTACAAGTGACATTACTAAATGATAATCAATTGCAGTACTTGATGATTACTATATCTATCTGAAGTGTGAACATGAAGTTCCCACAATCCACCATAGATCTTTAACTATCTACAATGCAAGCATGTGTAGGCTCTCACACAGTACGATAGATCTTGAAATCCAAATAAAGATAATAAATGCTATTCCTAAGTTTTAATTCCAGTGAGAACATAGTGTGAATGGCTCTACACAAGACATAAAAATTTATGTCTTCCTATTTTCACTTTGAAGTGAGTGATTTCTTTGCACATCAAAACTGAACACTAAACTAAGTAAAACTAACCTCTATTATGTTATATTTATCAAATTGATTATCTTATGTGAGATTACACTCTACACACAACGATAATATCCTAAATTATTTGACTAATTCATTTCCAAGTGTCAGTTAATTGAACACATGGCAAGTGACTCTACAAACCCCTTGCATAGAGTGAGGGACCAAGCTCTACACAACATACAAGGCTTATATTATTTGACCACAATGAAAAAAAAAATTACCTATCAAAATTTGAACAAAATCAATTTAAACTATTTGTAATATAAATCTATTTTTAATATACTTTATTGATTTGCAATCTATTTTTGAAAGTCAACAATTAGTTTTGTTTGTAAATTTTTCTCTATAATGATACTTGTTCAAGTGGCAAATGTGCCAAATGAGCAACGTAGCCTGTTTTTATGCCAATTTGTTTGATAAAAAATAATTTATTTCAATCAAAATGTTTTTTGATAAACAAACTAAGAAGTTATATGGCACCCCATCTTTGTTGATGTAGCACCGTATAAAATGGACGTATAATATGGGGGAACAAATAATACGCATATTATTTGTGTATTATTCATCTCCCAAACAACGAATAATGCTACTTAGGAAATTGAGACCACTTTCTCCAACTTTGAAGACCAAATTACTACAGTGCCTGCAATTGTGATAAAGACGTAGCCAATACTACTCCTTCAAGTATCTTTGCCGCCTGCCATATATGCATAACCCTTGCAAGAAAAAGTCAGTGCCTCCAAAAAATAAAGCACTCATGGTCGTTCTATATCCACTTCACAGCTTGCCAATGCTCTTTACCTGGATCATCCATGAACCTACTCACAACTCCCACTACATGTGCAATATCTAAACTTATCCAAACCATAGCATACATTAGAGAACCTACCATTGTAGCATATGGAACTTAAGACATGTGGACTATCTTCTCTTGTGTCTTTGGACACATCCTTGGTTAGTTTAAAGTGACTAGCCAAAGTTGTAGAAACTAGTTTTGCATTTTTCATTGCAAACCTTTTGAGTACCTTCTTGATATAATCGTCTTGAGATAGCTTTAGTGTCTTCATCATCTTGTCCCTTGATTTTTTTATACCAAGTGTTCACTTTGTAGCACCTAAATCTTTCGTTGAAAAAAATTTAGACAAATCCTCTTTTAAGTCTTTGATATCATGTATCTTAGCCCTTGCAATCAACATGTCATCAACATATAACATTAGGTTCGTGTAGACATAGTGATTTGAGTTGCATCTTGTGTATCCGTGATCCATCATCCATAAATCGATATCTACCACTGTCTTGATGCTTGCTTGAGACCATACAAGCTCCTCTTTAACCTGGAAACCATTTTCTAGCTACCTTTGTCTTCATACCCCTTTGGTTGAAGCATGTAAATCTCCTTCTCCAAGTTTCCAAGAGGAGATTCCGTATTTACATCCATTTGCTCAAGATTCAAGTCATGAGCAGCCAGAAGGCTTAAGACAAGTCTAATGGAATTCCTTTTTACAATAGGAGAAAATATTTCTTTAAAGTCAGTACCTTTCTTTTACCACAAGCCTTGACTTGTACCTCTTCTTCCCGCCTTCTTTTTCCTTTAGCTTGTACATCCATTTGTTTTGTAGAGCCCATTTACCTTTAGGCAAATCAACAAACTCCCATATTTGGTTCCGATGCCATGAGTTTATCTTTGCTTGCATGCTCTTCGTCCACTCTTCTTTGGATTTGTGTTGCATGGATTATTTGTATGAATTTGGCTCTCTAGACTTTGAAACCAAGAGATGATTGAAGAAAGGAATGCATCTCTCTGGAGGCCTACTTACTCTTGTAGATCTTTGGGGCATAGGTTAAGGTTCCTCACCTGGTTGACATTGTTGCAAGTTGTCACCAATTGCACCCCTTGAGTCTTCATTGTCCTCAAGCTCCATGTACTCATGACATGTGCATGTTGTTTGTTTTCTTTCCAAGTAATCTTTGTATTGAGCACTTGTTCTACTTTACTTGGTACATAGGCCTCCGATGTTGGCTTGCTATTTTGAGAATCCAGCTCCTTCTTTTTCTTGGACCAACAATCCTTCTTGACGTGGCCCTTCTTGTTGTAGTTGCATCACTCAACAATTGACTTTGTGCGTGACTTGCTATGCCTTGAGCAATCATGATTTCTTTGATTCTCCTTCGGTCTTCCCTTCCACCTTTGGTTGCGTGTGAAAGTTATGAATATATCAAGCTTTCATCTCTTATGTACAATTGCCATGGAATCTTGATAGAGTTGATGCATGTACCGAGGTCCCTCCACAAAAGATGAAGGCATTACAATTCTTCTTCCAGCATTATCCCCCATGACTCCATGAGCATTGTCACTTGAAGCACCATGTCTACAAGGCCTTGATACACTTCTACACGAATTGATCTCTGATTGTTTCTAAACCATAATTACCTTGACTCCTCCATAGTACTATCTCCTATAGACATCAACAATGTATTGCTGCAACAATCGTCCTCTACGTAAAAGGCAGTCTATGGTGTCACTCCTAATCTACAACCTAAAAGTGTAGTTTTGTTTTTTGTGTAACAAACTCCTGCTCATTGTGAATGTATTTTGCGTGTTTTTGATCTCTCTCTCTCTCTCTCTCTCTCTCTCTCTCTCTCATCCTAGTTAATAGCTATGCTCATATTGTTCGTGAGTTAGCCTTCGTAATTCATTTGTTATCATGGTTTTTTAATTTCCATCATCTCATGTGACCAAGCTATTAGAGATGAGCATGGTCTAACTCACTAATAGCTAATTCCTTTACGCAAATAAGCAATTAAAATTCTCTTTCATGTTTTCGTTTTTGAGTCAGAGATATTTTGCCTTTCTTTTCCTATCACTTAGATTTGCTCATGAGTTATTGAGCACTTCAGTTTTCTATTGTTTTCTAAGTAGATTTTGTTACAAAGTTAATTGCAGGAGCTAGCAGGAGCATGAAGCTCTGTGAAGGACGGTCAATCATCTTGCAAGCTAACTGCAATCATTTGGGAGAGTAGATGATGGGTTCCTCTCTCTCTCTCTCTCTCTCTCTCTCTCTCTCTCTCTCTCTCTCTCTCTCTCTCTCTCTCTCTCTCTCTCTCTCTCTCTCTCTCTCTCGTCTCCGCATGCCTTGAAGCCTCTAATTAGCATTCAACATTGGTTAAGGTTTCTTTTGAGGGCAGCCAATCACCTGCAGGTCAGTCGCACATCCGGAGCATGCACTGCACGTTCGACTCGAGCGCTCGCTATGAGGGCCAAGCTAGCAAGAGCATGAAGCTCTGTGAAGGGCGGCAAATCATCTTGCAGGCTAACTGTAATCATCTCCAAGAGCATGCCCATGTTTGGCTGTGGAGCTTTACCTTGGCTATCAGGAGCATGCACACGTCGAATTTGCGAGAAGGAATAAATATGGCTTTTATAGCCGGCATCGTAAGTTTCGCTAAATTTTGTATCTTTCCTCACCTTCAAATACACTAAGTTTCGCTATTTCCATGCAACTGTTCCGCCTCGGTCTCCTCCTCCAATCTGTAGCGTCCACTCGTGCCACCATAGTCATCTCTGAGCTCTTGCACCCATCCCGCCTCACCTCGCCATTGCCAAAGCCCTCACCTTATTACAGTTGACAACCAAAAATGGTGTCCTCAGTCCTACGCGCACGTGTGTGTGTATGTGTGTGTGTGTGTGTGTGTGTGTGTGTGTGTGTGTGTGTGTGTGTGTGTGAGAGAGAGAGAGAGAGAGAGAGAGAGAGAGAGAGAGAGAACCTGGAGAACCTGCAACATCGAACTTTGTGTCTTTGAGCTCAAGAGCAGTGTTGGAAATACCTTCAAAGCAAACAAGCAAAACATTAGCTTTGTGCCAACATGTGTGTGTGGGGGACACACACACACACACACACAGGTCCCGTACCTTGCAATAGAGTAAGGTAGCAGCAATATCGCAACTCACTAAAAGTAGCTTTATAGCATTTCTCTCAAGGTAAGCTGAAGGGTCAGCAATGCTCAAGGCATTTTCTTGCAAGGCTTGGCTTCCGAGGCGAGCTCCCCATCCAGCTCTCTTAATCGGATCTAGCTTTTCAAGACACGTGGTAGCCTGAATACGTATCTCCTTCATAGGTAGTATACATAAGTCCAGAGAAGGTGTGATAACTTATAAGCCAATGGTCACGCGAGGCTCAATTATCAGTTATTTGGACGGATAACTGAGCCTAAGTTGTGGCCACGCGCATGTAATTGTGCCGGCTCAATTCTACCATGCTTGCAAATTTGCTACTATGCCTATTTTGACATAGTTACATTTGGTGAGGCTCAATTACAAGTTACTCATAACTGAGCCTCGCGTGACTATGCCAGAAGCAACAAGTTCAAAAGCCTCCAAACCTCAAAGGGCCTCTCCAAGTTCCAAATTGGAGGATGCATAGGCTAGGAGCTTGCTAGAATATAGGCATGTGAGGCCATTTTGCGAGTGGGACAATCCTCCATGTGAGGCATTGTGATTGTGAGCTGTGTGACAAAAGAAGTGCAAGGTACAGCTAGTTGATTGGGTAGAGTCACCGTAGAGGCTAGTAGTGGGGTGATCTGGCTATAGTCTGCTGATCTCTCTTTCTCTCTCTCTCTCTCACACACGCGCGCGCGCCCTTGCAAATGCTTGCATACTCAGCTGCATTCGACTTGCATTGTAACGCGGTCCCTCCCTCGCTTGGTGGGTCATTTTGCCTTGTGATCCATGCAGGTACGTAGGTAGCTTTGTATACATATTACACACACACATGCTCTCTCTCTGTCTCTCTCTCTCTCTCTCTCTCACACACACACACATGTCACACACACACAGGGTGTCGGAGACAGTCGGTCCGGACCCATCACCTTGCTTTCTGTCTGTACGTGAGGCAGAGAGAATGCAGGTACGTTGTTTATACACACACACTCTAGCCTATCGATATGTGAGACAGAGAGAAAGGGGGAGAAAATTGAAATTGAGAATATGCGCGCGCCTCAATGTGTGTGCCACTGGGTGTGTGAGAGAGACAGCGAAAGAGGGAAAGAGAGATAATGCATAGCATGTTTGATGTAGGCCTCAGCCTTCAGGTGAACAAATGCTGTCCTGCATCAGTGCCTTGATGCCCTCTCATCTCTCAACGTATGCGCCTTTGTTTACTCCCACCACCCATGAGCGCCTGCGCAGTAGTGCCCACATGCTCTCTCATTATATATAATCACACAGCCCATATCTTCTTCTCTGCGATTCTCTCTCTCTCTCTCCCGCAAAGAGCAGCAAGCCCCTTCAAAAAGGTTGCCGAGAGAGAGAGAGAGAGAGAGAGAGAGAGGTTGCTCTTGTGCATTCTCTCTTTGGGCAGCTGCTGCTTTTTGGGTGAGAAGAAGAAGAAGAAGAGAGTTTTAACGTCGTAGGAAACTATCCCAAGAGAGAGAGCCCCTGCTGTTGTGCTTTCTCTTTGGGCAGCTGCTGCTTTTTGGGTGCTTCTCTTGTTTTTGCTATTGGGCAACCTGCTTTTTTGCATTGCTTTTCGATTTGGCAGGGTGCTGCTCATCATGAGTTACTGGAAAAGCAAGGTTCTTCCCAAGCTCAAGAAGCTCCTGCAGAAGGGCCCTAAGGACCAAGCTGCTGAAGCCTGCAGATCTTTCAACAAATCTAAGGTCTAATTCCCTTAATTCGTCTCATTTTACTCCACTTTTGGGCATTCGTGTCAATGAGAGTGATTAAGCAGACAGCTAATTAATGCTACCACTTCTTATTAAATGCACACATATACATGCGCAGATGCCTGTGTACGTGGAGGAAAACTCGATCGCACAATCGCATGCGCATTATTCAATGCATGGATAAAATCACATAATACATACCCACATGTACATACATACATACACACGTGAAGATGTATATATAAGTCACTTGCAATAAACATTCATAGATATAGATGTAAACCACATGGAGATGTATGCAGTCGACTATATGCAATACATACTCACATACATACATAATCACATGAAGATGTATGTAGTCATATGGACACATTCATAGATATAGATGTAAACCCACATGAAGATGTATGTAGTCATATGCAGACATTCATAGATATAGATGTAAACCCACGTGATATATGTAATCACATGCATAGATACTGCACATATACCTACACATGGAAAAATGCATGCATTCATACATAAGGCATTCGTATATTTGGATGTGAAGGGATAAAACCTATGCAGGTTTCCACATACATTCATACATGTACATGTACATATTTGCAAGTGTACATATGGATGTGTGCGCACACGTACATATATGTACATGTATGTAAGCACATATGTAAACATACATCAGCCTCGTTGCAAATTGCATTAATCTAGGCACCATTTGAGGCTTGAATAATTGGCAGAGCTGTCAGGTCATTTGCACTCCTTTTGTTTTGAGTGCTTATCCTGTAGTGTCTTATTTAACATGAGGCTTAATGTGTCTTCTTATGAATTAATCGACCTTAATGCCGATGCTTTGCGTTTGCCAGGAAACCATATCCAAGGAAATTGAAGAGAACAAGGAAGTGCTGCAGCCCAAAGTGGTGGCCATCTATCAATCCTCCAGCAATGAAGCCAAGGTACATACATACTTATGGACATTACCTCCTTTGTGTACAGGTATATTGCACACGTTGCATGTGCTTATAATGTGCTGCATTTGGCCTCGGTGTGGAATGCGGTCTTGATGCATCCACACATACACCCCTATATCTAACAAATACATGTTTGTAGTAAAACCTCTACAAACAGTGAAAATGTATAAAATCAATAGAGATGTATGTGAAGGCTTAATGTGAGCTCTCACGAATCATCCACACAAGCATGCTTGCATACCGTGTCCATTTGCACTCTCTGAGAATATATATATGCTCTTGTCTCCCTATTTGCAGGGTTTGCTGAAAGAACCAACCGGATCTGGCGTAACGGAGTTCTTTGAAGTTGTTCAGAATCTCCTGATCGAGCTCTCGGATGCAGGTAGAACTTTACATTATTACATGCGTGCACACGCAGTGCACGCATACACATAAGAGTGAAGCTCAAGACAAATTGCAGAACATGTGAAGATGCATTGTTTTCTTTTACTAACTCCTTGAACAAATGTTGTAAAGCAGGTTGCCCCGGAGCCCAATCTTTGAGCGATGCTGCAACCAAGCATGGACCAAGTGCAATGTCCAAGCCCATCGTCTTCCTCCTAAGTAAACTCACAGTCTTTGTTGCTGATGAGAAAGCTCCTGAGCCCCCAAAAAGCGAGAAGCGGGATGCCGATCTTCCCCCGAAAGCAGGGGAAGCTGACAATGAACTTGCCACGGCTAATGTGGAGGCTCCTCCGTCGAAGTCCGAAGAGCCTCATAAGGCAGAAAAGCCTGCCTCTGACAGCACACCAATTGCAGCAACATGAAACAGCCAAATTTCATAGAAATCTGAAGCAAAAATTTGGCTCACTTTGGCTCACTTTGCAAGGGAACCATATTTTGATTGCGTGGGTGCAATAAGAGCATGTCTAGCATCAGAGTCAGAGAGGGACATAAAATCAGAGAAGAATGGCAAGCTTTACTTGAAGAGATCCAACTTATTGTTCTTGTTGCATACATTTTTTGCCCTGATTGAAATTAGTGAAAGCAGATGAACCACCCAGAACTCGCAGATTAGGAATGTTCAAGCCCCCCTCTGTTGCAAGAAATATAGCATTTTTTATGACATTGTTTTGTGAAGCTAAGATGGAATCAGTGATAGAGCTACATTCCAAGCAAAAGAGTGTACTCAATAAACAGTCATTTATTTGATTTATGACATCTTGAGGGATTCCTTTAATTTGATGCTTTGATTGGGCATAGGTGACATGGACCATGGTTTTTTCCATAATTCGCATACTCACACGGGTATAGAAGTATGGGAAAAAAACAGTTCGGATACCCTACAAATTCCGGCATATATCATAGGACACCCTTAAAACATGAGACATACTCATGAAGACCATTAACAACCATATCATGCTTGAGACTTGTAATGCTGTCAGTAATGCCGGTCCTAGCACTAGTTTCATGAATTTAAATAAAATGGTACATAAAATTTAGAAAAGATACCAAGAAATGCTTTTGCAAACTTATAAAATGTTAGCCAAAGTACTCTTGAAAATTATAATCCCTCGGATTTGTACACAACCTCAATGTAACTTTACTCATGAAAAGCACCTATGCAACGCAGTTGATATTTCACAAAAACTCCTACCTTAATCTAAGAAAAAAATGAGCAATATGCATGTAATAATCCATGGTAACTACTCATATATGTGCTTGGCATTTTTGTAACTCATTCGAGAAAAATTTGTGACTAGAGTTAAATATAGAAAGTTGTGTGGGTAAAATATGCAACATTTTTTAATTCAATTAATGATTGCATAAAACAGTTAGTTCATCTAAATTTACATTGTCTTACGTGGCAATGATTTTTCATAGCAATGGTTGTTTGATGAGAAATTACACGGTATAAATTTTCTTTAAAGAGCTTAAATTACAAGAAGCTTGTGAGTTTGAAATCTTGAAATACTTAGTTGATGGGTATTGACCTATAGGTACATTATAGACCTTAAGTTTTGCTCCATAACCTCATCATGTTAATGAAAAATTCTTTGAAAGACCAAATTTTTTCTCTTTGTTAGGGTTTTAAAGATTTGATCTTTTTTATTATAACAAAAAATTGGTTTCAGATCTAAGTTATGAAGTTCAAGTTCTTGTTATAATATATTTTTTTCTAGTCATGAACATTGAAAACTATGAAAATCTTATTAAAATTGTACTGCTTTTTTATGAATTGTTTATAATCGAATATGGTTTTAATTTTGGGAAAAAAATTAATTTGGCTATATTCTTCACTTCATAACTGAACGAGACACTTTAGCATCTCAGGACACTCAAAGTGTCCAATTATTGAACTAGTGCTAAGTTAGCTCCTCTCATCTGCTAACTCCTCCTCAACATCATCATATCATCGAACTTATAAGCCTCATTAGCAACTAAGCATGATGTTGCAAACATGGTTGAAGGGTGGCTTGCCACATGTAGGGGGTGCACTAATGGCAACTAAGCATGATATTCCAAACATGATTGGTAGATGGCTTGCCACATATAAGAGGCGCACTAATGGCAACATGCTCCAAAGCGTCATCTGTCTTAATTGTCTGCAACGATAACTCCTAAATCTTGCAAGACCAACAAATACCCCTATATTTTTCATTGTTAAAACCATCTCCAATGTGACCTCCATTTCTTTCATACCTTCTCTTTCATTATGAAGATGAGCCTCAAGTTTGTGTGCATGAAGACAAGTTGCAATCTTCCCCAAGCGAGAAGGGGGAAGCTTATTTCTTCTCTTGCTATGAATAATAAGAGAGAATGTGCTCCGAATTTTTTCACATGGATAAGCCCATGTACCTTGAGAAAGAGCTTGTAATTTGGGTGTGCCAGCCCAAATGTTTTCCATCATTTTGGCAATCTTTTTTCTTCACCTTTTATAAGGTGACGAGCAAACGCACAACTTCCGGCCTTGTACTATCCAACTCATTAATAAGCTTACCTTGCAACTCCCAATCACCCTATGAATACCTTTCCAAGAATGTTATCCATCCCTCATGCACCTCTAAATGGTTATATTTACCTTTCCACATGGATGCAAGATATATCATGTGTAGCATGCAATCGTGTGTGCATCATGTTCCATCTCACTTTCTAGTTTACTCAAAATCTTAATCTTTTGCACTTTCTCTACCATACAATATGTAAGTTCATACACAAGGCCCTACATTGGTCCTTCCTGTCAATCAAGTGGAGTTTCTTTAAGATAGAAACAAATATCTTCATAATGGTCTTTGCCTTTTGCCAAAAGGAGATAGCGGGTAGTAAATGCATCTTTTACACCGCATAAGCGGCAGAGGTCCGCGATGTCTTTATTCTTGCAAACTTGTCATTGACCATAAGTTTACTATGATCTCATGTCCAAGCCTAGTCTCTCACACAAGCCTCCTTGTAAAAAGCTTAGGCTTGTGGTTGTAAGTTGAAGATTGCATAGTATGGGCACGTACATTCTTTTGCAATACCCTTACCTCTTGTACATCTACTTGCTTTTGCCTTCCCAGTGTTTTCTTTGTCTTCTCTATGGCGGAGAAGTCATGCATTCATCAAGAATTTGAAAATCACCACAAAAAGAATATAAAAAAGTAGAGATGAAATGAAATTTGAAGAGAATTTGTATTTCATCGCTATAAAGTTGTTCAGTACATTGAATTTGCTAACACCAAAGTGAAATAACAGATGAATATAAAACCAAATGTTCAAGTACAAAATGAGAGAGACGTGTCATCCCCAATAAGTACATATGTGCATATTACAAAAAAGTATATCAAAGTGCATGAGTGTGGTACTCCGGTGAAGATATTTTGTCTTGTTGTAAAGGTACTTGACAAGAATTCTACATATCAAAAAGAGAGAAGAAACAAAGTTTAAAAAACAAAATTAAATAGAAACACAAAAAGTTAATACTATAAATAGTATTAAATAGTTAATAGTATTCAAAGTTTTTATAGTTTATCTCACCGGATCAAGATCTCAAAATCCCCATGAGTGGATTGATACTGTTCTTTGCACCATAACTTCGCTCAAGCAAAGTGGGATACTGACTAGTCATCATTCATTGTTAAAAGCAATAAATGTAACAAAAAAAATTAAAACAACTAGTTACATCTTGAGAAATCTGTAGCCATAAAAGCAATGCAAAAACACTTACAAAATCACCATCAAAACTCACACATCCACTGCTAATCAGTGATGAGAACTCTTTGATTCCACTCATACCCTAATAGCCTCTTTCGGATACCTCCACTTGTTGGGGATTTCACATTATTCTTTTTTTTATTTTTTCCTCTTTGTCAAGACAAAGTGGTTTGGATGCTCGCTTCTTGAGTGCTTCGTATACTTTCGAGCGCTTGTGCTTGCAATTTTTTTACATCTTCATATCCATCCACTTGGAAGAGAAACAATACTCTACATCTTCCACACAGAATGCATTATTGTGCAATAAGTTAATGACCTTCTCTTTCAAGTTAGCTAGCATCTCTTTCCAATTTCCATAATGTGACGAAAATCATATGTGCAAAAGATGTGCATGGCATAATTATTATCCTACTTGTCAATGCATATCACACCGGAGGCACGATGTATGGAGTAAGGAAGGTGATATCATGTCTTGTGAAAAATTGAAGGGTCATAACAAAGGTGTTGATAGGGGTCTCTGATAGCCTCTAATTTCGTCATCAAAAAGGCTAGAAGATGCAAGTTAATGATAGCATATCATTATTTTTACCAGTGCGTGTTGCCCTCAAATTAAGAAGTTTATGTTGTAGCTCAACAAGCAGCAGGCCCATCTATGAGTGCACCTCCAATAAGATCCAATGTATGGTGTGGGAAGTGTAATGGTTACGGCCATTTGGCAACTGAGTGTCCAACTACATCAAGGGTAGTACCGGATTAAGTGCGTACACTATTTTGTACCTATTGTATGAATAATAATCATGTGGAAGAAAATTGCTTTGTAAAGCAAGCACATGAACACCGTCAAGCGAGGGCTATGCAAACTAATTATATCTTTATGGATAGAAGCAATACAACCTATGAGATAGGTCCACCACCACAACCTTTTATGCAAAAGGGACTACATAAAACATATCAGCAACAATTACAACAACAAAGACAAGGGTTACCCAAACAGGGTATACCACCTACGCCAAGGTTGCAAGGACAAATGAGGAGAAATTCACCATATAGACCTCCATTTTGACGGAATAATTTTCAATACACTAATCAAAATATGGGGCCATCTAGTCCTGTGGTTTTCTATAACTGTCAAAGGAAGGGCATATATCTCCTTATTGTCCAAATCCCCATAAAAATCAAGATTATATACCGTTATGTCGAATCTATAGCGAAGAGGGTCATTATGAAGACCGGTGTCCAAAACAGGTAACTTCAATGCAAAATGACAAAGGGAAATAGAAGGTCGACAAGGGTCCTAGTACCTCTGCCAATTTAGTAGAGGTTGAACAATTGCAGGATGGATTCCCTCGTAAATGAAAAGCAAGGAAAGTAACTTTTGCTAAAGAACCCGTGATGGTCGGGGTGGTCACTCGATCTCAAAAGATGGACCATGATAAAGGGATTACTATCCCAAATGCGAGTAAGAAGAGTGATAACTCTTTCATAAAGGAATTTGTAGAATCTTGTGCTGATGAATCACCGATTGGTTTTAGGTTACAAGAAAAGGAAGAAATTACAAAAGGTATAGCACCTTTTCCAGAAAGGTTACAGACCTTTGTAGTTTAAAGGAAAAGCACGCCAGAGACTTTTAATTTATGGGAATCTATGAAGCATTGCAAAATATCATTGGACTTGACCACTTTGGTAGATATCTCCTCTTTGTAAGAAGCAGTTATATAATAAGCTTGTACGTAGGAGAGGGAAGAGAAGAAGCTCTAAAATGATGGAGCCAATTAAAGAGAAAGGAGTTCAAGTAGTAGATATGTTCATAAATTTAGAAGCACCTACTATTTCCTTGGAAATAGGAAGCCATAGCGTGACAGGAGATCAATTAGATGGTGGAGCAACAATAAGCTTAATGAGTGAGCAGACTATGGGAGAGTTAGGATTGAAACAAGTGGAACCTACAAACATCATTTTACGCTTGGCCGATCAACGACGTGTAAAACCCTCAGGGATTTTACAAGGATTCAAGACTATAGTGGCAGGACTTGAGTTTTATGTGAGTTACTTGATAGTTCAACCACATTCGTATGGGGCATTTTTTCCAATTTGTTTGGGAGACCTTGGCTTGTACAAGCCAGGTGTGTGCAAAGTTGGCATAAAGGAGTGATCACTATTGGTCCTCGTGATGATAGAGTGGAACTACGAGTTGTCTTTAAGGAATTTTTGAGGGAATATAAAAAGCCGACTATGTCAGAAACGGAAGGGAACACAGATTATAGTGGTGATAAATCAAAGGATGAAGGAGCATTTAAACAACGCTTCTCTTTAAATATGGATAAATATTCTCAATTTCTACATAATGGTTACCATATGCAGATAGAAGATGATTCCACTGGGACACTCTCCACATCAGAGGGTGTTGGTAATTATGCTTGTCACGTAGGAATGGGTGAGTATGAAATTAATTACTCTTCGGGTTATGACTCTGATAATGATATCGCACAATGGTTTTCCACCTCAGATGAGTGTTTGGCAAACTGTTTTTATATAACCGTGGAGGATGACTTATATGATATGGGCCTAGAGGAGAATCCAATGTAAACACTATTTGGGAACAGTTACTAAAAGAGCGTGAGTTAGCAGATGAAGCTATGGTTCAAGTGCTACAAAAAATGGCCCAACTAGAAAGAGAAAAGGGCATGCTATTTTGGAAGCTAAATATAGTAAAGAGCTATTGAAACAATGGGACAATTATTATAAAAAGGAAGATACGAAAGAAGAGTCAAAGGAATGGGGGATTCTTGACACCCCAGGATCCCAAGATGAGAGTTCTTCAATGACTGAAATGACATTTGATACCTATATGGTAAACATTGATGAATGGTCAACAAAGAATCTTGAAACTGCAATTGTACCCTATTGTGGGACACAATCTATGAATGTTGTGAGTGATACGCTGGACAAAAAGGAAGAGTCTGAATCTCTTATAAATAGACACGACCTACTTGAAAATGTTGTCTATAAGGAGGAACAAAATCCTCTAATAAGGGCTATGCCAAGTACACAATCTTCTTTTGTGTTATCAAAGGATAATTTAATTGTTCAATGGGAAGTGTCAGAAGAAAAATTCTTAATGTTGGGCAGTCAATTAAAAGGAGAAGTATTGGTGAGATTCAAAGAAGTAATTACTAAGTATCAGCATGCCTTTGCATGGTCGTATAAAGACCTTCGAGGAGTCAAGCCTGAGCTATGTCAACATTATATTCACTTGGAACTTGGAGCTCGACCTATTTGTCAACGTCAACGTCGTACCAATCCTGTTTATGCCGAGTTGGTTGAGGCAAAAATAATGAAACTTTTGGACGTGGGATTTATTTATGTGGTTGCTTATAGTGATTGGTTTCCCCAATCGCAGTGGTTCCTAAGAAAAATAAGAAAATCCATATTTGTGTAGATTATAGGAAACTCAATGGGAAAACTAAGAAAGATCGTTTCCCTTTGCCCTTTACTGATCAAGTGTTAGATCGTGTTGCTAGATATGCCCTTTATTCCTTTATGGCTGGATGCAGTGGCTATAATCAAATTCAAATACATGAAGAGGATCAATCAAAAACTACTTTTACTACTGAATGGGGAACATTTGCTTATCGAATTATGCCATTTGGTCTAGGTAATGCCCTTGCCACATTCTAACGTGTCATGATTTGCAGCTTATCATGATTTTTTTACAAAAGTGGATGATGTTGTCTCTCGAGATGGCATTACAGTAGATGAGAGTAAGATTAGTAGAATCAAAGATTTTCTAGTACCACATAACCTTCGTCAGTTGCGGGGTTTTTTGGGACATGCAAATTACTATAGGAGATTCGTTTTGAACTTTGCTTCAATTGTGGGACCTCTAACAGATCTGCTTAAAAAGGATATAGGCTATATGTGGACGAAGAAATGCCAAGTTTCATTTGAGGACATTAAAGATCGTTTAGTGAAAGCACCAATTCTAGTGAGTCTTCATTGGACAAAAGAATTTCATATCCATGCTGATGCATCTCATACAGCAGTTGGGGTTGTGTTGTGTCAGGCTGATGATAAGAAAGTTAATCATCCAATCTATTATGATAGTAGGGTCTTAAGTTACCTTGAGCATAATTACAGTAGGACTGAAAAGGAATGTTTGTCTATGGTTTTCTCTGTTGATAAATTTTGGCATTATTTATTGGGAATTCATTTTGTATTTTATGTGGATCATGGTGCATTAAAATATTTGTTAAATAAACCAAAAACTTCTGGAAGAGTCATCCGATGGATATTGCTTTTACAAGAGTTTGACTTTGAAGTAGTTGTGCAAGATAGCTAATTTTCTTAGCACATCTGAATATCCTCATAAAAAGAAGAAACTACTTCTTCAAGCCCGTCATTATTTGTTGATGGGGGGTTTCTTGTACCGTTATTTTCCTCGTGAACAAATTTATTGACGATGCTTAAGAGAGGACGAGATTTATCAAGTTTTAAAGGCATTGCATGATGAGCCTTGTGGCGGCCATTTTGCAGGAGAATTAACTGCAAGGAAAGTATAGATGGCAGGATATTGGTGGCCAACTGTTTGCAAGGACTCCTTTACACATTGTAAAAGGTGTGATAAGTGTCAGCAAGTTTGTCAACCCACTGCACAATATGCAAGGCCGTTAACACCAATATTAGCTTTGAAGCCATTTGAGAAATGGGGAATAGATTTTGTAGGACCCATAGATCCTCCATCTTGATATCGTTCTAATCGATATATTTTGGTATGTACAGACTATGTTACCAAATGGGTTTAGGCTAAACCTTTGAAGACTGATAGAGCCTTAGATGTGGCTAAGTTTCTCTATGAGGATATCATTACCAGGTTTGGTTGTCGACTAGAATTGGTTAGCGATCGAGGATCTCATTTCCTCAATGATACTATTTGGAAACTAATTGAGGTATATAAATTAAACATCGAAATTCTACACCTTATTATCCACGTGCAAAATGGGCAAGTGGAGGTTACCAACAGAATTTTGGGTAACATTTTAACGAAGAAGATGGTTGATAATCATTGTGATTGGGATGAACGGTTACCTGAAGCATTATGGGCTTATCGCACCACTTTTAAGGTAACGACTGAAAATACACCCTTTAATTTAGTTTATGGTATTGAAGCCATATTTCGGATCGAAAAAGAGATTCCAACCTTAAGGGTTGCTTTATCCACTAGACTCGATGAAGAAGAATCTTTGAAAGATAGGTTGTTCACCCTAGCCAAAATGGACGAGATGCGCTTATTAGCCTTACAGAGTCTTGAGGCTATGCAACGGCGATGTGAAGCATGGCATGATCGCCATATCAAGATTCAAAAATTTTGAAGGGATGATAAGGTTTTGATTTATGATAGTCGATATTATAAATTCCCTGGAGAATTGCAGATTTGGTGGCTAGGTCCTTTTAAAGTTACTTCGGGCCCTCACTAATGGATCCCTATTAGTTCAGGACATTGACAAAACTTTAGATCCTTTTAGAGTCAATGGTCTACAAGTGAAACATTATTTCACTTAGTTTTTAAAAAAAAACTAAAACAACAACATAAGGGAAACCCATAAAAATATAAATATATAAATAAATTTATATGTATATAAAAATGGAATCTTAGTTTCGTGGTTTGTTATGTAAAGGATAGCTAAAGCCTAAAGACAAAGATTCTATAGCATTCTCGTATAATAGTCAAACTATAATAATCAAATAAGGTGAAAAGAGAGTAAAATTTTAGTTTGTAGTGACCGTTTGTTATTTCTTTCTTTCTTGTTTTTTTTGAAATGGGTGTTAACACTGGTTATTCTATGGTAGGAGTTATTGCCTCGTTTACCGTTCTCAAATTTTTTTTCCACTCCATCTTTATTTGGTGAGTAATGGACACCTGTATAGACTACTTGTTTTTTGTGTTTAGACCTTTTGTTCGTGGGTTGGGCATAGAGATTGTAGTCTGTTTAATAAATGATCTACATGAAATGGAATGGTTGTTGCGTTGGTGGGTAATGGGACTTGATTCGCAAGTGCACGATTGGGATTATCTATGCTTCTTGTTTGCACTTTTTTGAGTGTTTTCGTGAGAATGGCCCTGTAGTCTTTATGGAGATGTTTCTTGACTTAGATGAGGATATTATGATTGACCCCATAGTAGATTTGGAGTTTGTTATTATTGACGATGAGGATGAGGGGATACCCTTAGGTTTATCGAGGGGATTATATCAGATGTTGTTGCCTAGACAACAAGCAATAGTCCAATATGCCCAAGCACAACCCTATGGAGGGGTGTTGAAGATGATGAAACAGGAAACAGAAGGAAGACAACAACTCAGAGTAGGAAGAAGATGGAGAAGGAGAAGACACAGAGCTTGTGTACGAGATCTCTGTAGTCTGTCTCTCTGTATTAGAATAATAGTGTCAAAATCACCAGCCCAATCTGAATCGCTGTAACCAAGAAGCTGCATAGAACTGTGATTTCCATACATATCCCCCCTTGGAAAGAACATGGCAAGATTAGGGGTACCTGAAAGGTAACGAAGTATGTGCTTCACAGCCTGCCAATGATGCATACCTGGGCTGTGCATAAATCTGCTTGCTTGTGAAACCCCAAATTGAATGTCTAGGCGAGTGTTGCCTGCCAAATATATCAAGCAACCAACGGCTGCTGCATAAGTATGTACATCAAAAGGTTCTCCAGCATCGTGCATGCTCAACTTTGATCCAGTTTCTACGGGTGTAGAGATTGGTTTACAATTTTGCATACCAAACTTGTCCAAAATTTTATGCAAATATTTTGCCTGCAGCATGTATATGCCATCCTCTGATTGCACAAACTGAATACCCAAGTAATAATGTAGCAAACCAAGATCAGACATCTCAAAGGTTTTTCTCAAAGCATCTTTAAACGCTTCAATTTCATCTGCAGTATTGCCTGTAAGAAGCATATCATCCACATAAAGTGTTAGCATAATGAGAACTCCATCTCTCTTTTTGACATACAAAGTACTTTCTGTTGGACTATTCTGAAATCCCTGGCCAATCAAATAAGTATGTATCTTCTCATACCATGCTCTTGGAGCCTGTTTGAGACCATACAAAGCTTTACGCAATCTACATACCTTTTGCTCTTGACCTTTTACAACAAAACCACTTGGTTGACTTACATAAACTTCTTCCTGCAAATCACCATTCAAAAAAGCAGTTTTGATATCCAACTGATGCACTTTCCAACCATGATGAGCAGCAATTGCAACTAGTGATCTAACTGTGGACGCACGAGAAGTAGGAGCAAAGGTTTCATCATAATCTATGCCTTTCTGTTGCGCATAGCCTTTTGCCACAAGTCTTGCTTTGTACCTGTCAACAGTACCATCTTGTTTCCTTTTTACCTTAAAAACCCACTTTGTACCAATAGGCTTTTTACCTGTAGGCAAGTCCACTAGATCCCATGTATGATTCTTATGAATAGAATCAATTTCTTGTTGCATAGCATCTTTCCACTGAACACACTCTAAAGCTTGTTCAAATGAATCAGGCTCATCTACATCACAAAGAGTGCTAAAGCAAGCCAAATCTACTTGCTCTCTACCAAAAGTAGTACCAGCACATGTTTTTCATGGCAACGGTGCATCCAACTTGCTATCCTGCAAAGTTTTCTGAACCCATTTAGGCAAGGTTCTTTCTTCCCTAAGAACTTCTTGCTCTTCACGCACAATTTCCTCTACATCATGAGGTGTCACATGCTGATCAAAAGATTGATCAATATTATCAACCTGTTGTGATTCTTGATTCTCCACAAAAGAAGGAAGCAAACCTTCAAATACATCATGTGTCTGCATATGAGGTACATCAAAAGCAACCATAGGTTGAGCAGTAGTTTCTGCAAAAATTACATCACGACTTTCAAAAATCTTGTTTGTAGCAGGATTGTAAAGTCTATAACCTTTACTTCCACTACTGTACCCCACAAATATACATTTGATTGCCTTATCATCAAGCTTCCCACGTAACTGCTGAGGGATGTGAGCATAAGCAAGACAACCAAAAACACGAAGATAACTGACTAAAGGTTTTCTGTCATACCAAGCTTCATATGGAGTAATGGTCTTCAAGGCACGAGTAGGACACCTGTTCAAAACATGTGCTGCACAAGCAACTGCCTCCATCCATAGCTTATGAGGCAAACTCTTAGCCTTGAGCATACATCTAGCCGTCTCCATTAAAGACCTGTTCTTCCTTTCTGCAACACCATTCTGTTGTGGTGTGTATGGCATAGTGCATTGGTGTTTAATGCCTTTCTTTCCCAAAAAATCCTTAAATGCACCTGACATGTATTCACCTCCTCGATCAGTACGAAGAGTCTGTACTTTGCAACCTGTTTCATTTTCAACCATGGCGACATAATGTTGAAAAACTGCAAACACATCTGACTTTGCTTTGAGTGGATACACCCAACAAAACCTGGAAAAGTCATCAATGAAGGTCACAAAATAAAGGCTGTTTCCCAAAGATGGCGTCCTCATAGGACCACATACATCATTGTGTACAAGCTGCAACTTTCGTGTCGCTCTAATCGAACCATCCTACGAAAAAGCAAATCTATGCATCTTTCCAAGAACGCAACCTTCACATACATGTCTTGGTGGCATCTCCAATAAAGACAAATCATGCACCATATTATGACGTTGTAAAGTCATCAAACTGCCATAACATACATGCCCAAATATAGCATGCCACAACTCAGCATCCTGCATGGCCTGAGTCTTTGTTTCTGCAATACATACCTGAATCTGCTTTTCATAACGATCTAGCACAAATAGTCCATTGTCCAGCGTACCTATAGTGATAAGAGAATAACCATTCTCTCGATCTCGTACAACACATCTGTCATCCTCAAAAATGACCCGAAGACCATTTTTTGCAAGAGAGGATACAGACAACAAATTCTTCTTGATCCCTGGAACATATAAGACATCTGGCAAGCATAAATCTGAACCATCTGAAATGGTAATCAAAATCTTACCAACGCCTTTGATTGGATAAGAAGCATTATTTGCACATGTCACCTTCTTTCCTGCTGGAGCTGCATCCAATGAACAAAACAAATCCTTCCTTGAAGTAATATGCCGGGATGCACCACTATTAAAGTACCAAATCATTTGTGTCTTGTCAACACTGTAAGCAGAAAAATCTGAACATACTACGAAAGCATAAGAATCCTGCACAAAGTTTGCAGACTTTTTAGCTGTAGAAGAATCACCAGAAGCTGAAACAACCAAACTTGACTCTTTCTTCTTTTCTTTAGCAATTCGCTTTTTACACTCACTAATGTAGTGACCAGGTTTCTTGCAGTAGTGACATTTACCTTTCTTCTTGGACTTGTCGGAATCACCTTTAGACTTCTCTGAAGACTGTCCTGCACCAGACTTGGAGTGATGAGCACTCTCTTTACCCCTGTTTTTGTTCTGTACAACAAGAGCATGATCCATACCATCCACCTGTAAAGACTTGTTCTTATGTGATTGATCCTCCTGCAATAGCAAAGCCACTAACTCTTCAAAATGAAGAGGGTCAGGATTAGCTCGCAAAGACAGAGTCAAAGAAGTCTGAAAAGTCAAATAAGATGGTGGTAGTGAATTGAGTGTTTTGGAAACCAAGTCCTTCTCTGGAATCACTTCATCAATGCTAAGCAATTGCTCTTTAAGATCCCTGATTTTTGTAAGATGCTCGACAATATCGTCACCTTCGTCCATCTGTATTTTGTCAAGTTGTTTCTTCAAAAACTCTATTCTGGCAGCGTTTCTTCCTCCAAACATAGCTTGCAGAGTGTTCCAAGCATCCTCAGAAGTTCTGCAAGATCTGATATGTGGTGTGATTGTCCTCTTTATGGTTAAGGCAATCACAGCCATAGCCTGTGCATCTTTAGTATCCCATCTCTTTTGCTCTGGAGTGACTTGTGAGGGTCCTGCACCAACAGCTGCACCACGACCAGGCGTGGCAGGTGCAATGCTACCTGGACGACCTTCATCTCCAGATACATAATCCCACAATCCTTTACCAACCAAAACATTTTTGGCCATAAAAGATCAAAGAGAATAGTTGGTACCATCCAATTTGTCTTCGGATGTAAACGCACCAAAAATCTCTTTCTCCGTAGATTGAGCCATACTGTGGATGCACACAAGAGAGCAAAAGAACCTCCAAGAGATTCACAAATCTCCTCTCCAATCCAAGCAAAACTCTACACAAAATCTCAGCACAAAGCTAAGACAAGCTGCTTCCCAAAAGAACTGTTTACCTGAAGAAAATCTGTCAAAAAGCACACCCTCTTGATCTAAACGCCTCCGAAAAGTAACTTCTGCTACGCTGCTCAGAACAAAATTCTGAGGGCTCGAACGGCTTCGAAAGGGGGGTAAAACCGTAGGTCACCTGTTCAAAATACTCCCGGAACGTCGAGGATGCTCCCACGAGCAAATTTTTTGAAAACTGCGATTGCGCGCGTGGACGCGAAAACGCAAGTAGAGGCTCTGGAAATCACCTCGCTCTGATATCAATTGTTGAAGATGATGAAACAGGAAACAGAAGGAAGACAGCAACTTAGAGTAGGAAGAAGATGGAGAAGGAGAAGACTACAGAGATCTCGTACACAAGCTCTGTGTCTTCTCCTTCTCCATCTTCTTCCTACTCTGAGTTGTTGTCTTCCTTCTGTTTCCTGTTTCATCATCTTCAACAAGGGGGTCTTCAGTGTGTAGCACCTTTTGACTTAGCCAATGCACGTGCACTATTCCATAGTATGTAGTGAGAGATTTAGAGGATGACGTAGAGAGAGGAGATGGACTTTAGGTTTGCCTAGCTTTGCATACACATGTTTTTAAAAACAAAACAAACAAACAAAACCACAAAAATCCAAACAAATAAAAAATCATAAAGTCCAAAAAGAAATGTTTTCTTTTATGCTTGATTTTTGTTTTATTGAAAACAAAACACGAATAACACAAAAAACAATAAAAAACAAACAAAATTCTATAAAAAATAGGAGTAGGTCCATACATGTACTTTGTAGGGTGTGTGGATTTTATTTTGTAGATTAAATTAGAGATGTGGCCACTTGGAATGCTGAAAAGTGTAGCGGTGTTGAAGCTGTACCTGGGGATGCAGCTTAATGAAGGCTTTCAAGTAAATAGACAGGTGGTTCCGTTCCTATTCTAATGTTGCTTTGTGTTATAAGAAATTATGTTTAAGAGATGTTAAGTCAGTGGGAATTAACATGCTATGCTTTAATAGGATTTTGAACGTCTTAGCGTAGTAGTTTATATAGTTGAACTATTATTCTTTAGTCTTACTTATTAGTTAAGAGTTTTTGACTTGGTTCATTGGTAACTGAAAGGGATAGTAGAGATGATTAATTATAATAAGTATTGTAGCTAAACTAAGTTCTAGCTTAATATATTTATGCTCTTAATATTGATTTAACAACTTTGGAAGTGTAGTAGATCTACACGGTTAGGTTTTGTTCATTGACCTTAGCATATTAAAAGTATGTTAGAATGTTTACGAATATGATGAGCCTGGGGAGGGAAAACTATATGGTTTTATGTTGTGTACCTATGGCCATATGAGCTTGGTAGGTGGGTGGGTTCACTCTGTCTCTAGTGACAGAGCGACTAGCCGTATCCAGGTTTTATATGGGGTAGTAAGTGTAATGTGAAGGATATTCCTGCTCAACACAACAGTGAGTGTGGAATGCATGTTTGAATGAATAAAATAAAAAAGAAAAATGCAAGTCCGATGTGGATTTTAAAAAAATAAAATAAAAAATAAAAAATAATCAACTTGAAAAAAATATGAGAAAATGCTTGAATGATTGCAATAAATTACAAGAACGAAAAGAATAAAAACAAAGAGGGAACTTTTAAGTTAGGCGCCATGACTTCCTTATTAGTAATTGCTTATTATAGTTCTCATATGTTAAGGTTTGGAAGATGTTCTCTCTGTAGAGACTTAAAACATGGAAGGGGGTGTTCTCATTATTAAACAATAATAAATTTATTGACTAGCTTTGGTAAGGTTTTCATATTTATATTAACTAATCACCTTTAGTATGTACTTCTTAGTTACTCGTGGCCAGTAAGGGATTTTTTACCTGACAATGTCTACAATTGACGAGTTAGTTCAATCATATGACTGGCTACATTAATTTGTTCAATTTACTATGGTTAGTACACTGACTATGTGTCAATTTAATAAAAATGTGGGATTGAAAATGTGTTTTCGTGAATGGAATCACTACTGTTAGTGTGTTGTGTTTTAGGATATTGTGCTCACGAGGACATTCGTAGTTAAGGAGAGGAGACAATTATTTTTCAAAGTGTATCTGTAAAGCTAGGAGTTGCAGCAGTTTAAAGAAGGTCATTTACAGTGTCGAAGTTATTTTCTTGTTCATTGAGGACGACTTCACATTTCAGTGGGGAAGGAATGTAGACCCCAAGACTTTTTAACATTTTGTACCAAACTCGGGTTAATTTGGGATATGCATGTGCATGTCAAAAGCATTTGCATTTTAAATCATTGCACATGTATGCCTGTTTATCATGATTTGATGTTGTCACATATAAATGATTAGATAGAATTTTAAAGCATTTGCTGATGTTTACATTAAAATTTGAATGCTATGTTAGTTCTTTTAAGGGAAGTTCATAAGTTTTTGACCTAGTTTGGCCGTTTTTTATTAGAAAGAGATGTGATGTTTAATGACTGAAGAGAGAGTTTTAGGGGTTTAGTCTAATGAGAGAGATAAATTGAGTTCAATTTTAGCCGAAGTAGATCTTCGAAGTCTCCTTAGTTTGCCTTAACTCATGTTTAATGCATGTTAGTTGGTCAAAATTGTAAAATCCTTGTTAATTTTTGAGCTTTCCTTTAGGGAAACAAGGGAAATTTACACCAGTGTTAGCATAATTACCCGTAAAAGCTTTAGATTTTGACTTAAAAATCAGCTGGGCGAGTTCAAGATTAGCCTTAGTGTTACTAGTTAGAGAAAATGTAGTGTTCTAGCTTTGCCAATGCCTAGTCCGAGTGAAAGTGTAGTAGTGAGGTTTTAGTTTAGTTTTAGTCGAAGTGGTTCTTTGAAATTACTTGGGATTGTTCTTTACGGAAACCCGATAGGGTGCAATGGAGAGAAACAATGATTCTCAATTTCAAATGTGTGGCAGACTAAAGAAGACTTGCCAAGAACAAGATGTCTTAAGTTTAATGCTCGTCGGATAGATTATTTGATGCCTCACAGGATTACCCCTACGCAATTAAACAAAACCATAAGAGCTAGGAATAAGGTCTTGGAGACCATGGGAGAAGAGTTAAAAAAAGAAATAATAATAATAAAAAGTTGTTTTTCTATTATCATGAGAAGCGAAGAGCCGCCAAAAGAGAGAGAGAGAGGGCGAGTGGGAAAAATGCCAACAGGAGGGGGGTGTGCAGGTAGTTAGGGGGGAGTTAGTGAGAGAATTACTGTGTGTATGTGTATGGGTAATATAGGAAGTGAGAGAATTACTCTGTGTGTGTAGTGAGAGAGAGCGCTAGTGTGTGTGTGTGTATGAGAGAGAGAGAGAGATAGAGAGAGAGAATTTGCCTTGGTTATTGGGAGCATAGCAAGAATAGTAAGAGAGAAGGTGCATCAGTTCAGCCAGAAGAAAAAAACGCGAGCTTGACTGTGTGTGTGGATGTTGTTTATTGGGAAGAGAGAGAGAGAGAGAGAGAGAGAGAGAGAGAGAGAGAGAGAGAGAGAGAGAGAGAGAGAGAGAGAGAGAGAGAGAGAGAGAGAGAGAGAGACTTCTACATTCTATGTTATGGTGAGAGTCAAGTAGAAAGAGAGAGAATATTGTGCATATCATTGCCTGAGAGATGTGTGTGTGAGCAATTCAAAAGCTAGAAAGAGAGAGTAAAGGAATAGATTGCAAACGATGGCAATTCCTGTGTGTGGAAGGCTTCCTGAGAGGTGTGTATGCAATCCATTGTTTGGAGTTAATACTCTGTGTGTAGAGGAAGACTTATTGCTTATTGCTTGTAGCACAAAAACAGAGAGAGAGTGATTTACTTAGTGTGAGTGTTCATGGAGTAAGAGAGAATAAGAAGTTCGTTCTGTAGTAAAGTTTCTTGAGAGTATTATAAGAAAGAAATGAAAGTTAGAGGGTGAGTCTCATGATTGTGATATTGCATTTGTGTATGAGAATAAGAGTAAAACAGAAAGGGACAGATTTAGAGTAGAGAGAGAAAGAGTCGTTTTGAGAGAAAGGAAGAGAGTCATTTCAATTCCCGAATAAGCAAGAGAAGCTGATGACGAAGATGTACCGAACTGAGAGGTGTGTATGCATTCCATTGTTTGGAGTTAATACTCTGTGTGTAGAGGAAGACTTCTTGCTTATTGCTTGTAGCACAGAAACAGAGAGAGATTGATTTACTTAGTGTGAGTGTTCATGGACTAAGAGAGAGAATAAGAAGTTCGTTCTGTAGTAAAGTTTCTTGAGAGTATTATAAGAAATAAATGAAAGTTAGAGGGTGAGTCTGAGTGAGTAATTGCGATATTGCATATGTGTATGAGAATAAGAGTAAGACAGAAAGGAACAGAGTTAGAGTAGAGAGAGAAAGAGTCATTTTGAGAGAAAGGAAGAGAGATTTCAATTCCCGAATAAGCAAGAGAAGCCGATGACGAAGATGTACCAAACTGAAACTTGGTGAACAACAAAAGCAACGTTAACGTTGAGGGTGAAAGCGATTTGTGGTTAGTCGAGTCGTGAATTTAAAAAAATAAGAAATAAAAATTTAAAATAGTAAAATCATAATTGTTTGTCACTTTTCAAAAATGGAAGCATAAATGAAATGTTTGCATTTTGCATCAGTGAAGTTTACAAGCAGATTCATATTTTAATATTATTTCCAATTCAAAAGCAAACTTAGTTATTTGAAAGTATTTGGCAAAAGTATGTAAGTCAAAAGCAATGAATGCAAAGTTGGCATATGCATTTTTAGAATAAGCATTGGGCTGGGAATTGAACAGTTGATTATTTTCAATACAAACATTTTGGTTGGTGAAATCCACTGTGTCATGATGAAATGGGTATATGTGTGTTGTTGCAAATAAATTAAAATCTGTATGAGTTCAAAGTGGTGAACATTGTTGCAAAATTGATAAAGTAGAGAAAGAAAAATTATTATTTGTGAACATGTCAAAATTGTTTATAAAAGGATTGTTGTTGAAGATGCTTAGCAAAAATTAGAGTACTTTAGATGTTAGTTAGGGGGCTGTTGGCCTAGTTGGACTACAAAATATAGGAGAGTAAGCAAATTACGGCGTATATTTATAAATTTGTTAAAATAGGGTTGGGAGTAGCAAGTAAGTGGCAAACTTGTGCAAGTTTAAGTTAGTTAAGGGGGCCATTGGATTAATTGGATGAGAATAGAAAGACTTGGAAGGCAACATTCAATCTTGACATGAATGAAGCCAGGGGTGGTGGCAGCTCCGAAATGAGGGGTGTCAAACAGTGTGTTCAATAGTGTGAAGCAAAGAGTATCAACAGACAAAAGCCAAAGTAAATTATGAAGCTATGGCAAGTGTGGGAAAGAGAGAAGGTGGATAGAAGCGCCTGACGGCTGCAAGACGAGGTGGAAGCATGGGTGATGCCGCCTCCACAACGTCTGCCCTCATCACCACTAGAGTGCAAGGTACGTGAAAAATCTACACACTCTGGCTTCCTCATACGATTGTATTGCAGCCTCACATTTCATCTCATCATAGAGAAGCCTATGGAGTCCATGATTATTTCAATAACATTGTCTATCTCTGGCTCAAACATCTCTCTGTCAACTTGATACTCGATGTCGTCACTCTCCAAACTTGAAGGCGCTTCGAAAATGTTGGAATTAGGGTTGCAGAGAAACGCACACAGCTTGGAGAAGATGAAGGAAGCTCAAGGCACACAATAGAGAGTGTGTTACTTAGTGTGCAATGGAAAGATAGATAGCCCTAGAGTGATGGGCATATATACAATGCTCGGGGGAAAAAACCTCCTAAAGAGGAAAAAAATGCCGCGACGGTCCTATTGTGTTCACACACATCACTACCACATGTATATGGTAACAAATCGCCCCTGGAGTGATGCGGTGAACAGAGTGTGTTACTTAGTGTGCAATGGAAAGATAGATAGCCCTAGAGTGATGGGCGTATATACAATGCTCGGGGGAAAAAACCTCCTAAAGAGGAAAAAAATGCCACGACGGTCCTATTGTGTTCACACACATCACTACCACATGTATATGGTAACAAATCGCCCCTGGAGTGATGCGGTGAACGAGAGCTGGCACATGAGTAAATGGAAGTGCCTTGCCTGAGGACATGATCAGTCCACAAAGGGGAGTAAGCCCAAAGCTTGCGGAAAACTCAAGCTTCTCGTGAGACAATGGCTTTGTGAAAAGATCTGCAAGGTTGTCCTGTGTTGGCACATAAGCCAAGCTGATCTCTCCTGCTGAGAGCCTCTCCGTGACATAGTGGTAATGCACCTCAATGTGCTTTGTGCGAGCATGAAAAATTGGGTTTCTCGCAACTGCCAATGCACTCTGACTGTCAGTGTAGATAGTGTTGGCAGTGTCCTGTCCAACACCCAAATCAGCCATAAGGCGTCTGAGCCATACACACTCAACCGTAGTTGTGAAGACTGCCCTGTACTCAGCCTCACAACTCGAAGTGGCCACAGTAAGTTGCTTCTTGCTCAAACATGATATACATGAACTGCCAAGCATGAAACAAAAACCACTTGTGGACGCTCGCGTGTCAAAACCACCAGCCTAATCTGAGTCCGAAAAAGCATGTAAGTCTGGCGGCAATGATTATCCCTTGGGATAAAACAAGCCAACATGTAAAGTGCCACTAAGGTAGCAAAAAATCCTCTTGACAGCCTGCCAATGCTTAAAACCCTGTTGCTACGCATAAGTTTGCTCACCTGTGAGACTGCAAACTAAATATCTGGCCTCGTGTTGCATACATAAATGAGGCATCCAACAGCAATTTGGTAAAGAGTGACATCTGCAGGATCACCAGCATCATGTAGACTCAATTTCAAACCTGTTTCCATGGGAGTGGCAATAGGTTTGCAATCCTCAAGCCAAACCCTACATAGCAATGTCTCTATGTAACTTTTCTGACACAAGGCGATACCACCATCACACTACTTAAACTGTATGCCCAAGTAGTGATGCACAGCCCCAAATCTTTCATCTTGAAAGTAGCATTCAAATCAGCCTTAAATTCAGCAATATGTCTCTCATTTGGTCCAGTGATCAGCAAATCATCTACATAAAGAACCACAATGAGAAGTACATCACCCTCACGCTTTACATACAATGTGCTTTCTGTTGGACTGTTACGAGAGCCTTGTTTGACCAAATGAGTGTCAGCTTTCTCATACCAAGCACGAGGAGATTGCTTCAACCCATACAAAGTCTTGTTACATTTGCACACTTTGTCCTCTTGTCCTTCCTTGACAAAATCGCGAGGCTGCGTTACATAAACTTCCTCAAATATGTCACCATTCAAGAAAGTTGTAACAATGTCTGATTGATGCACATCCCTGCCAAATTGAGATGCCATTGCACATAGAAAACGCACAATAGTCATATGCCAAGTGGGGGAAAAAGTCTCTTCATAATCTATGCCTTTTTGTTGTGCATAACCCTTTGCAATAAGTCGAGCCTTATGGTGATCGATCTCACCATTCGGCTTGCGTTTCAACTTGTAAACCCACTTCGTACCAATGGCCTTTTTGCAAGGAGGCACATCACATAAAGTCCATGTGTCATTTTCTATAAGTGTGTCATATTCTGATTGCATGGCAGCTATCCAATTTTTTGAATTTTGTGCTTCATCAAAAGACAGAGGTTCCTCAACATCATGTAAGCTAGACACAGTCAAAGCATAACAATCTGATACGCATAAGATGCATGGCGAGAGCCTGAACGAGTACGACTAGACAAAGGTGCATCCAATTTACTGTCACGTAAAGTTTGCACCAGCCATTTTGGCATACCTCTAGTCTGCTCATTTTCAGCCCTTTCCTCATCAAGTACATCATGTACATCTGCATCAGTAATAGGCTGATCTGTAACATTTTTGGAAACCCCCATAGGCTGTACATTTGCCTCATTGGAATTTACATTCGAACTTCCACCACTGAAAAGAGGCAACAAAGTGTCATAAATGTCATGTGAGCTTACATTACTGTCTGTAGTACATGACAGCAAGGGCTGAACAGAATCTTCCACAAACACTACATCCTGTGAAACCAAAATACGCTTTGTTTTGCGAATGATAGGACCTGTAACCTTTGCCTTCAGCACTATAACCAACAAAAATACATTTGATAGCCTTATCATCCAATTTTTTGCGCTATGTTTGTGGCACCAAAGCATATGCCAAACAGCCAAAAACACGCATGTGCTCAATACAAGGCTTTCTATCATGCCATGCTTCATATGGAGTAATAGACTGCAAAGCTTTTGTAGGACACCTTTTAAGTACATAAGTGGCACACATGATGGCCTCAACCCAAAAAGAATGCGACAAAGCTTGAATTTTGATCATACATCGTGCCATTTCTGTAAGTGACCTGTTTTTCCTCTCAGTAACACCATTTTGTTGAGGTGTATAAGGCACTGTACATTGTTGTTTTATCCCACGACTGGCCAAAAATGCATAAAATTTCATGAGACATTAACTCCCCCCCTTGATCGGAACAGAGGGTGCCCATAGTACATTTCAATACATTTTCAACCATAGCCAGAAATTGTTTGAAGCACATAAAAACTTCTGAATTTGCCTTAAGCAGAAATACCCATGCATGCCTAAAGTAATCATCAATGAAAGTCACGAAGTACAGGTAATTGCCCAAGGATGGAGTTTGCATGGACCCACAAACACCACTATGCACAAGCTACAACCTGCATGTGGCCCTACCTGAACCATCCTTTGGAAACTTAGAACGCTGCATTTTACCCAAAATACAGCCTTCACAAACATGTTTGACAGGTGCTTCAAGAGGCGGCAAAGAAACAACCATATCTTATTTCTACAAACGCAGCAAACTGGCAAAATTCAGATGCCCAAAATGTGCATGCCAAAGTTTTGCATCTGAAATAGCCCTTGAATCTGCAACTGCATTTGCAAAATTTTGTCCACACTTTTCATACAAAGTGAGCTTATACAACCCATGGCACAAAAGGCCAGATGTAACAAGCATCATATTCCTCACAATAATCATCCACAGTGGATTCCTAAAGCACAAACTTTGCATTGGTGCATCTAAGAATATAATAGCCAACTATTTTCACATTCCCCTCCTCATCAATAACTGCAACATCATCTCCCTCTGCCAATTAATTTGTGAGAGTATCAGCATCATCTAAGAACTGTGTGATCTTGCCCTCAATGGAGCTATTCGATGTGATCATACATTGTGATTGTGAAAGAGGTTATAGTGTCCACCTATCAGCCCATTCTATCTCATGGTGCAATCTTCCTATTCATCATGTACACAAACATTGCAAAAGCATGAGTGGTGCCTAGTAAATATGGTGGGATCCCTGGTTAAAGAGCTTCAAAGGATATGCAACTGGTGTGTACCTGCTACAATGTCACAGTCCCAGTTGTGGTGAGATCATTATCCTAGCTATCCATACACCCAAAGAACTTCCTTATTGAGCATCCACCAGCTAGACATGAGTCACACACCATGTGCCGTGAGCACCATTCCACAACCTGTCTAGCATCTTTGAGTCATTCATTGTCCCATCGAAGCTGAAATTGACGAAGAGCGTGCTTCACACAAGCGCCTATATCGTCGTGCTTTCCCTTTTCATGGCTCAACTCAAAGAACCTCCAAATGATAGGTATGCCACTGCTATGGTTCCATTTGTATAACCAAAAGAATTGGCGTGCGCTTTTGAATTGCATACCACAACCATCTGACCAAATATACTAATAAGAGTATACGATGTGACACTCACGAAGGCAAAGATCATGCTGCTGAAAACAATGTTGCACAAATTGTGCATTGTGGAAGCAATTGTCACTAATGTAGAAATGGTACTCATGTATGATCACCTACGAGTCCTTCGAGCTCTTCACTCCATCAACTACCGCATCTACATGACGATAAGATATATGGACAAGGATCACCACCTTTACGAGCATTTGAAAAGATTAGAGTACATGAAACAACGCATTTATGTCCTGTGGCTAAAAATGCAAAGTGAATGTACATTTATCCAACTACTATCATTTGTACCTGCTCAAAGAATTAATACCCGGACTGAATCTCCTGATGTGGGGCAAAGGTGTAGTTCTTTGAATCCACGATAGAGACCACAATGCCAATGGGGAAGGCGGCAAGGCAAGCACGAAACTGATGATCTTGCCAATTTGTGTGATGCGCACGTTGCACATATGGATACATAGAGGACCTAAAAGACTTCATGAAGAAGGGACATGGTGCACTATGAGGTGTAAGATACAATCTACGAGATGTGCCACCTCGAATCCCTATGTATGTCTGGTAGTCATACTACTGCCATGTAATCGCACCTTAATTACATCACCATCGCACAAGACGGGTGTAAGTCATGAAAGATCCCCACATTGGGCTCCACACACAACATCTGATGGTAGGAGGCCCCATTTACCCGCTTACACAACAAAGAGTGGATGAAGTCTTGTGGTCCCATTGGGTACTCTCCACTATGCCCCGAAAGATCATGGAGCACATCATACATCATCTGAAACTGCACATGGTATTTTCAACAACATGTCTCTCTCTCACGCATGAATCGTACAGTTCAAGGCTTCCAGGCCTCGAAGGAACACTAACAATGATGATCTCGGGGTGGGCATCCTGGAATGCATGAAAGAGCTGACTCTATGTAATCACTAGAATCATAGCACCATGCTCTATGTATTGCTTGTGGCCAATCCTATGTAGAATTTCCTTTTTGAAGTCTGGCAAGGAAAGGTGATTCTCCTCCCAAAACTATCCTATTAGCTCCCTCATGCGTGAATCTAAAATATGTGAGCATTGTGGAGCATGCCCACTGTTATCAGCAAGCTAACACGAGCGTCATTTTTTGGAGTTCTCTTTGTAAAAAATTTATTATTTTGATAAATCGGGAGTATTATAACTCCTATTTTCTCGAATATACTCTGTAATTAATGAGCCGGGGCTACAAGCTTCGAGATTGTATCAGCCAGTCATTACCCAGCTTTGGTAGAACTCTAGCTTATTAGTTTTGACCACCCGAAAACTTTGGCTGATGTATAAAAGCCAATTTTTGTAAGTTTTTTATAAGTTTTGGATAAGAAATACACAGCGTGAGCTAACGGTGCTCACTTCTCGCACTTCCTACTCCCTCTCCGGTTGTCACATTGCAATTGCGTTTGTTGCATTGCAACCGCAGGTAAGAGCTCTATGCATTGACGTAAACACATCACAGTATTTCGTAGCTTTTGGTGTCGCCGACCTGCGGCCTAATTTCATCATAACTAGGAATTTACATGTTCAAATAAAAAACTAAGCATAGGCGGGGTATTGGGACATCATTGCTAAGCATTTAGATGCATTCTGGGTCGAAAACAACTAGGTCAAACATCCACTGCTGTTAATAATCGCGATTTTGAAACTTGACCTAAAGTGGGGTTTGAAATCATAAGCATGTGTGCTTAGGTCCTATAAACATGTCCTAGAAGTTTCGTTACATTTGGATGTCATTTGATGCTGTAACTGATGTGATTTGTTTGTCGATGAGCGATTGGCTTTTGGCAATTTCAGTCAGTTGAGTGTAGCTTGAGTTAGATGCGAGTTGTTAATTGTTTTTCGAGAAATTGACAACCTCTTGTAGCCTCCATGCACTAGTCGAGTCAGCTTCGTCCCATGGTTTGACAAATTAATCGTGGTTCTTGCTAATACTGCAATAAGATAGGATGGTGTGGTTAGACATGCGTCCCACATTTGGCGCCATTGCCGGGGAACGAAGAGACATAAACTAGGAAAAAACACAAGCGTCTTGTGAAGTTATCCTTTAACTTCCTCTAGGTTCGCCTAGAGCTCAAAACTTTCTTTTAGAAATCGCATAGCTTAAGATTGTCGTCTTTTGTTGTGTAGAGGTAGCTTGGAAGTAATCGTACTTACCGAGTGCCTTTAGGATTGTGGGATTGTAGAATTAGATTAGGATTTGGAGAATGATTGAAAGGCGAAACAAGTCTTAAGATCAAGGCTCTGAAAAACATAAAAGACAAGAAAACGAGTGTTTGTGGACACTTTACACAACCCCATTGAATGAGAATCTAAGAGTAGGATCCGAGGTGGATTTCAGAACATTGCTCTGTCTGAAAGAATCAAGTGTGAGTTGTTATTGGAAGTTGCAGAATTTCAGGTCTACGGCTAGAAATAGCTCGAAAAGACTTGAAACCACTCAATCCGACTGGAGACTAAGCCTAAGAGTTGTCTGAACCAGTTGGTAAGCTCAAAGATACTTCGAGGTAAAACTTTTAAGAGTTGGCCAAAACTCAGATTATTTACTTTTTCTTGATATTCTATGCCAAATTAAGTTTTGACTTGATTTATAGGCTTAAAATAGCTCATATAAAGACTATCTTTGAAAAAATTGCAAAAAAATGCTCATTTCAAGCCTAAAGTTAATAATCGTGATTATTAACTTTCTGCTCTAAATTGACCAAGGTTCATACCATTGACTCATAGCATGTGTACAAACAACTTTTGTAAAGGCCCAAGAGATTTGGATCACTAAACTGGCAAAAAATTGGGTAAAAATGAAAGTTTGTACTAATATTTTAAATCTTGAGTATAAATTGGGGGAAAATTTAACCAAACTTGTTGAAATTTAATTCATAGGCTTATGTTGATGTGATAAACATGTGTACATGCTTAGTTGACCAAAAATTTGTAAAAATTTGTCAAAAGTAAATAATCGTGATTATTTTATATCTGTCCCATTTTTTAAATTTTTTGATCAAGTTGGTATACCACTAGCTTTAACATGTTGTAATAAGCACACAAACCAAATTTGGTATGATTTGGATCACTGGATTGAAAATTGTGACTAAAGTTGCAAAGTTAGTCTGCAGAGAGATAATTGATGACCATTTGACCAAAAATTGTCCAAACTTGATGAAACTTGGCTAGTGACCTTAACTTAAGGTGCTTAAGAGATCTATGTCAAAGTTGGGGCAAAAAGTTGCAAAATTATAGATGGAGTAAATAATTGCGATTATTTACATCTGCTTCAAAACTTGAGAAATTTGCAAGTTTGAGTATACCACAAGGTCAAGCATATCAAGTAGACCTCACAAATCAATTTTGGTGAGATTTGGATCCCAAAAGTTAAACTTAAGCCAGATTCTTGAAATCAGAGTCTGCGGACACAAAACAGTTGATAAACTTGATTAGATTTTGTCCAAACTTGTTGAAACTTGTCCAGAGACTTTAACAAGTTGTATACTTGCCAAACCCATCAAAAAAGTGCAAAAAACTGACAAAAGTAAATAATCGCGATTATTTACTTTTGTTATCCAGAGACATCAATTTTGACTTTTGAACTTCTACAATGTTAGACCAACATAATATTAAGCCACCGGACAATTTTGGGTTCAATCGGATCAAAATTGATACATGTACACTCAGTTTCCAGTTTGCAGATCAAACCTTTGAATTTTTGCTAAAGTCGAATCTGAAAGTCAAATTTTTGACTCCCATAGCTCGATTTGAAGTGATACACAGAGACCAATCACGAGAGTAGCAAAAACTCTATTGTCTTTATAGAAGAATAGCTAACTCGATCAAATTTGTACAGGAATGAGGTTGCAGATGAGGAATCAGTGGCTTAACAGAAAGTTACAATTGAAACAAGTGGAAACTGACGAAAGTCAATCCAAAGGTGAGTACTCTATCCAGGGCTTCGTAAGTCTATATGAACCTTAGATCTGGTCATGTACTAGGAAATTAGGGCATACTCGGAGAAACCTCCAGTAGAGTATCTACCGAAGAAAGCGTGAATCAAGGAAATTCCTTGCACACAATTCCTAAAGAAGTCTCAGACACTTTTTCAGATTCAACATCCGAAATGTCTTCTTACTCGACTCACTCAAAAACTGGAACGACAGTGCGCTATAAGCATATACTAGCTTTTTACAAGACTAATCGTCATGGAGCCCAGGTTTACTTGGACCTTAACAAGGAGTATGCTATTCCCATTGATGACCATGGTATTGAGTTCGAAGAAGAGGTTAGGGCAAACAAACAAGAAAAATGTACATGGACAGAAACGAAACTCAGTATTTACAAGGCGAAAACCCTGACGTGATAGACAAATGGGGGTTAGAAGTAAACACCATAATTCCAGATATGTCAGCAAAAGAAGGACCACCAACTTTAGAATTCGAGGGATACGATCAAGTAGACTTGAAGCCTTTGAAACGTCTTAGTATGGATAATCCTAGGATCGGGGTCTATTGTTGGGAAGATAGAAACATAAAAGATCTTTTGTGGACTTCTCATGCCAAACCAGGACAATTAACGGCCATGAAGATCATCTATATCTTCAAGATCAAAGATAAGGGATCAACGGACCTACCAACCTACCTGTTTAGGGATTTTTATAACAAGAACTTTGTTATGATGACTCCTGGGGTGGTAGAACAAACCAAATACCAAGGGTATTCCATACGGGATTGGATATTGGGACAAGGACCAGAAACAATTCCCAGATATGAACACCGTGCGAGATCATCTGAGAGTAATGTAAAGAAACCAGAAACCACCTCATCACGTAGAAAACCGGGTGACACTAAGGCCAGTCCAGGGCTACATGAGTCACTATTTTTAACAGACTGGTTTGAAGGACTCGGAACGGGACCAACTACCAGAAGACCTAGGGTTGAACCAAAACGACGCGTCAGACCAGCTGATTTTCAGAAATGGGTCAAAAAATACAGTGGATCAGGGGATCCATATGACCACTTAGCAAGCTTTAAGCAAGTGCTAAGAGCAGAGCGTATATTCGACTTCCATACTCAATTCGAGGGGTTTGGAATGACATTAGAAGGAAAAGCATTGACATGGTTCCAAAACATTCCACCAAGGTCAATCATGGACTTGATCACATTAGCGCAAGGATTTGTAGCTGCTTGTTCCAAAACGGGGATCAAGCATAATACGGTAGCTCAAATCTACATCTTTAAACAGAAACATGGTGAGTCTGTTAGGGATTGTGCAACTCGAATGAAACAATACATTTCCAGATGCCCAGAGCTGGAGATACCTGCAGAAGAACGACTTGTATCTTTGTTCTTGGAGGGACTGGTAAACAAAGAACTTCATGCTATACTCTATAGTAAAAAGCATACAACCCTAGAAGCGTGTGTGTCAGATGCTATTGACTTAGGAGACAATTGCAAAATTTTCAACGAAGAAGATGTCCCTAAGGATAACCAAAGCAAGAAAATAGCATCCACTAAACCAACACAAGTGGGAACGGCTATTGCAGTACCACTCTCAGCCATAGAAGATATGCTTAAAAGGATGAACGACATGATGAACAACATGCAAAAAGCACCTATGAGGGGACCAGGACAAGGGATACCTCCACAAGGACAACCAATTAGGCCACAAAAATAGTGTGCAATCGAGGATAAATGGACCAACCATGAGACCCACGAGTGTTACTTCAGACCAAACTATGATGGGAATGTTCAGTACGTGCCCATGTGGCCACAAGGACAACCCATGTACAGATATCATCCTAATATGGCCCAAGCTCAAAGACCACCAATGGGTATGGAAAGACCTCAACCTGTGTTGGACAACAACCTTCGTATCCAGGACATAATGTAGTGGCTGTAAAGTACATGCACTCTGAAGGAGTCATAGATGAACAAGCATTAGTGCCTGTTACACCCTATGCAGAGCCTAGTTCCTCTGCTGTAATGGCAGAAGGAGATTGGTATAATCCCCATCCACCACCAATGGAAGAAACAGTGACTTATGCTCCACCAGAGCTCACACCAATGTATTATGTAGCTAATCAAGGTGTCAAACCTCCCATGGCAAGACCCATAATGAAGCCAAGAACAGGAAATTGTCATAACTGTGGTGTTGATGATCATTGGAAAAATGAATGCCTAGAGCCTGACAAAAACCTCAAACCAATTGAAGCCTATTGCATACAATGTTGTAAAAAGGGAGAATACTTTCCGAAAGATTGTCAAAAAAATCCTTTGAAGAAGGGTAAAATTGTAGTAAACGTAGTCCAAGTGATACCTAGTAGCTCATCAGAGAGTGAACCGATTGTTCCAATCAAGGTAATCACTAGAGCCCAGGCCAAGAAAAAGAAACACAACTCCTTTGATGATTTGGAAAATACGGAAGTTTCTTCTCAAAGAATCAAAAGGAGCAGAAGCAAAAGATATGAGATGAGAAAGCAAAACAACGGGTTGAAATCGAGGAGAAAGCAAAGAAGCTAGTTTAGAAAAAGTTGAAAGAAACTGGAAGTGAATTTAAAGAAACAACAGTGAAATCTGGAGGATCCAATCTGGTTGATAAAAATTTTGAGCCTATTAATGCCGCCTTGGAAGCCTACCAAGCAGGACTTAAATCATGCCAAAACATGGAAAACAAGTGGAAAAACTATCCTTCTCTAGATCTGGAAGCAGCAAAGCTGAAAGCTTATCAAAATTTGGTAAGAATCACGCAAGAAATGCTGGAAAAACAAAAACCCAAGCTTAAAAGTATTGCAAAACCTGATAAGCTTGTGGTTAAAGAAACGAAAGAAAAATCTGATGTGGTGGTAGAACCCCACCTTGACACAAAAGAACCAGAGCTTATAGTGCCGGACAGTGAAGATGCCTTAGACCGAATTCCATTCGTAGAGGAAGACTGGCCAAGACATTTATGGGAAAAAGTAAGAGAGATCAATGATGGGAGCCTAACTCTGAAGTCAACTCCTATAGAGGAAGTCTGGTTGGATAACCTACCTTCTGATATGAACATGGATGTACAATCCTTGTACGGGGATTGCGGATCGGAAGCTTCAGGAATGTCAAAACCATTGACCTTAAAAACAAGTTACCTTCTTACTTGGGAGATAATGAAGATGAATCCATCGTGTGTAAGACCCCTCAAGTAAAAAGAGCTTAACAGACTGTAGAAGTAGACAACATTCATTCGATCATGTCTACACCCATCCAATGCACTCTTACCTTGGGAGGACTGTTAAAACTCAGACCATACTTATGGAATGATTTACAGAAAACCCTAGAGAAGGTGGGAATAACTGGGTTAATCTCAAAGAATTTGAAAAAATTGAAAAATGAAATGGACAACAAAGAGATTCGATCGGTTCCCATGAAGAAAGTCAGAGAATATTATGAAGGGGAAGAAGGAAACACCACCCTCCCAGTGAAATATAATGACATTGAAACCATGGCAATACTGGATAGTGGAGCTGGCATAGCCATAGCCACTAAAATAGTATGGGAATCTTGGGGACAACCAGCCATTAGACAAACTCGAATGAAATTGCAGTTGGCTGACGGACACATTGAGAGACCATTAGGGCTGCTTGAAAAAGTGATAGTCAATTCCTGTGGAATTGAATATTAACACACTTTTGCCATAGTAGACTTTTTGGGAAAAAATCAACTATGAAATCATATTGGGAAGACCTTTCATGCGACAAGTACAGCTTCTCTAAGATTGGGGAAACAACTATCTGTACTTAAAGCAAGTGGGATCTATAACAAGAGTAAATCTAAACGATCACACTTATAGAGATGTCTTGAAAACACCCATCCAAGAGTTTGATTCACTCTCTTCGGCTGAAACTAAACTCCCATCCTGGTTAAACAAAGACACTCCTATTTGGATGTGTGGAGCTTCAGAAAACGGAAGCTTAAGACGAGATGAATGTATCCTAGAAAGGGACAGCACAAACGAAGCCTACGTACCTGAACCCTTTCCAGAGCGTTTGTTTGAGCCATTCGAGTGGACTCAAATTTTAGCGACAATGGGTGTATATGTGAATACATCTATGCCTACTCAATTTAGCAATGAGGATGGCTACGATATAATTCCCATCCAAATGATTTCAATCCTCAACATTGAAGACGAAGATGAGGAACCCAAAGACTTAATGAAAGCTCAACAAGTCTTTTCAGACCTCTATTACGATGCAACAGATGAGTTAGATGAACACTCAGCTACCTCAAAAGATTCGGGGTCAGAAAAAGAGCATATGAGAGCTAAGTTACTCTTAAAAGGAGGGGAGGAAAAGTTTTTTGACTTTCCAAACCAGAAATCAAGAAGACAAAAATGGTATAGACGAAAGAGAGACACCAGAATTGTGAAAACACGAACTATGCCATCAATCTCCATTAAAACACAATTCCTGATGCAGATAGATGCAAATGATTGTGTCAAGGACAAAATAAATGGTAGATATCCTCCAAACAAAAACTCAGAAATGTCTCAAACATCGAGCAAAACAAGGAAGGGTACTCAAGCAAACCCACAGGATAAGAAGCCACTCATCAATAGAGTCGAGCCAAAAAAGAAATATCAAGAGTTGAAAAAAGCTCTAGAGGAGATATACACAACCGAAATGGAAACCATAGAAGAGGATGGTAAGGATGTAATGTATGTTCCATCCCATTACAAAAAGTATACTCTCCAAGATCGAAAAATTATAGTCGAACAACCTGTTAGGGAACTATAAAAACAGGGCCAGTCTTACGAAGGGCCTGAAAACGCTAAAAAGATAGACTTGGCTGAACCACGAGAAGAGCCTAGACGTGCTTATATCGTGAATGACCTAACAAGAAAATATTTTGCTAAGCTTGTTAAAGGAATACCAAAATATCTTCGCTTGGTCTTACAAGGATCTCAAGGGTGTTGATCCAGAAATTTGTCAACATACCATACCCATGAGAGATGATGCGAAACCAAGTAGACAAAGGCCATACACGTATAACGAAACATTTTCCAAGAAGATAAAAGAAGAGATTGAAAAACTAAAGGAAGCCGAATTCATTTATGAAATTGAACATACAGATTGGGTGTCTCCAATTGTGGTAGTACCCAAGAAGAATGGAGAATTACGAGTGTGTGTCAATCTCAAAAAGGTGAATGCAGCTACCATTAGAGACAACTTTCCTCTTCCGATAATTGAGCATGTTTTAGAATGAGTTGCAGGAAAAGAAGCTTACAGCTTCTTGGACGACTTTTCGGGATACAATCAACTTTTGGTTGACCCAAAAGATCAGCATAAAACTGCTTTTGCAACAGATTGGGGTATATTTGCCTATTGGGTTATGCCGTTTGGGTTAACTAATGCTCCAGCCACGTTTCAAAGGTTGATGAGTCATGCTTTCAAAGAATATCTTAGGAAATTCTTAGAAGTATATATGAATGATCTATGCATATATTCATCAATCCGGGCTGATCATTTTGAACACCTCAAAAAGGTAATCAAACAATGTAGACGTTATATGATTTGCTTAAATCCTGAAAAGTGCACATTCATGGGTAGACAAGGAAAAATTCTTGGACATATAGTGTTTAAAAATGGCATTGCTACTGATATTGAGAAGATTCATGTCATTGATGATTCGCGTAGACCAACAACAGTCAAGGGGGTACAAGCCTTCATGGGGCATTGTGGATATTTTCGACGGTCCATCTATATGTATGCTATAATTGCAAAACCCATGTATAGCTTGATTACACACTTTGAATGGACCGAGGCATGTGAATAATCCTTCATGAAGCTTCAACAAGCTCTCACCTCATCTCCAATATTGAAAGCACGAGATTGGAATAAGGTATTCCACGTACATGTAGATGCTTCCAATTTTGCTATCAGTTGTATACTAGCTCAACCAGGAGATGGAAAAATTGACTTTCCTATTTCTTATGCTAGCCGACAATTGAACATGGCGGAAAAGAATTACACCACCACCGAAAGAGAAGGATTAGGAATGATCTATGCCGTTAAAAATTATAGACATTAACTATTAGCTAACCAGTTTGTGTTCTTTGTGGACCACCAAGCTTTGTTGTATTTGGTCAACAAGCCATGCAGCACAGGGAGAATTCGCCATTATTCTCGAATTTGATTTCACTGTGGTTGTAAAAAAGGGCACTACACATCAACGAGCAGATCATTTGTCGAGGATTGTTTCAGGGGAATCATCTACAGGGGTAGACGATCATCTACCAGATGCCTATTTGTTCTCCGTGGAAATGATACCTAGATGGTCGGAAAACATTGTGTCATTGATGACAATAGCTCAAGTGGATTCACAAATATCACTTTGTATCACGATCACATTAATCGAGCAATTGGCTATGTATCAATTAGTAGCTGGCAGGCTATACAAAAGAAATCGAGACGGGATATTACTCTTATGCATTAATCCTGAAGAAAAATAACAATACCTAAGTCAAGCACATGTTACCACAGTAGTACTTCATTGCGGAAGACCAAACTATGCAACGAATCTTGAGACTGGGAGTATTTTGGCCGACTATGAGGAGAGATGTTCGATCTTTTCTAAAGGATTGCCCTCAATGTCAAAAACAAACACCCATACCTCATGTAACATTGTTTCAAATGTCACATGTTCCTAAGTGGAGTAATTATCTGGTTACTTACTTATCGAGCCAAACATTTCTTGAGAATATGAGTAAACGCCGTCAAAGAGCAATTGAAATTGAAGCAAGAGACTATGCTCTTATTGGGAATCAATTGTATCGGATAGGTAAAGATCAACATTTGCGTCTTTGTGCAAATGAAAACGAGTATATTTCGATTATAGAACAAGCACATGCTAGATTAGCTGGAGGTTTATTTTCTAGTGAAACCACTGCAAGAGCAATCTTGATGGCATGCATATGGTGGCCAACACTTTTCCAGATGCCAAAGAATATGTTCGAAGGTGTGATGCTTGTCAACGAGCAAAAAGGCCAACACGAGTAGATAGCATGCCCTTAAGACCGATGATGGGGGCTAGAGCTTTCGCAAAATAGGGTATAGATTTTGTTGGACCAATACGGCCACCTGCTTATAGAACCCAAGCTCAATATATCATTGTAGCTATGAACTATTTGACCAAGTGGGCCGAGGCTAAAGCAGCTCAAAAGAATGACGCCAGAACCACTGCTGCATTCTTATATGAGTATGTATTCACGAGATATGGATTGCCAATAGAGATTGTCATTGATCGGGAAACTCATTTTCTCAATGAGGTAATCGAGTATTTGCTTTATGAGTTTATGGTCATTCATAACAAATCAGCTCCCTATCACCCACAAGCAAATGAACAAGGTGAGCATACGAATTAAAATCTTAGCTCGGTGATGACTAAAGTGGTTAGTTCAGGAAGGACAGACTGGGAAATGGATCTCCATGCTGCTCTATGGGCTTATCGAGTTTCATTCAAAACAGCTTTAAATGCTACACCCTTTAACCTTTTTTATGGTCTTGATGCCATACTTTCAATAGAATTTGCCGACATTAAGGCTAGCACAGAATCTTGAGTGGACTGGACATGAATTGTCAGAAAGACTTGAAGATTTAGAAAAGCTAGATGAGCAAAGGCTAACTGCTGTAGCTCATATCTATGCACAAAAGCGGAAACAAAAACAGTTTTTTGATTCCCACTTAATCACAAAAATCTTCAAGAAAGGGGACTTAGTTTTTGTCTATTCCCTTAAGCAACACATTCCCAAGTTTAAGAAAAAGGGAAACGGACCATTTATCATTGAAGATGTATCTCCAAGTGGAGTAGTAAAATTGTCCACCCTAGATGGTGAACCAATGGCTAATTGGATTAGTGGATGCCGTTTAAAGAAATACAATTTACCACTAACCAATGAATTTCTAGAAAGAATGCCTGCAACCAAACAAAGGAAGATCAAACGACATCAGATTATTGATGAAGCCCAAGAGGAAGCTCGGCTTTGAGTACTCAAGCGGAAAACTGCTCTCAAGAATCAACAGATACCGATTCCCATCAACACTCTGGAAATAGATGACCGAAAATGGGAATTACCTAAAGACCAATTTCAACAGATGATGACTGGTTAGATGGAATGGACCTACACATCAAAGAACAGCTCAACAATCATAGCACCAATGCTTTGGTTAACACAGGAGCTAGAGTAAATGCAGTCAGTTATTCCACATACAAGAAGACAACAAGTCAAGCATTGATGGAAGAATAGCGACAATCAAAGGATGCAACAAGAACCCAACTCCAACATTGGGAGTAGCCAACTTGAACGTGATAGTACATGGATGTTCATATCCTCATCAATTTGTTTTATGCTTACCAGATGAACACATGAATGAGATGATGATTATTGGAATTCCCTGGATACGAACATACAAAGCAGTACCAGATTGGGATACAAATCAGCTAAAGCTATCACCTAAAGGAGGGCAACTCATTGTTCCAATTGCACCAAGCAAGGAGGAATGGAAAAGAAGCAATCAGCATACCAAACCACGAAGTAGTCAATCTTCTCCATTCCCTCGACAATCAAATGCTACAAGTAGCATGCAAGGAGTCAGGAAAATTTGGGTACCAAAAGCACAGCTTAGGGATAAACCAATTCAGATCTGGGTGCCTAAAACTTCACCGACAAAACAAAAGGAGGAAAAACACAGAGGGGGTTCCAAGGGACCTAAAAAAGGGGCAGTCTCAAAAACACAGAGAACGAGCATCTCCGAGCAAGGAACCTAACATGGAAAATGGTTTGAACAAAAGAAAAGGAGACAAAGACAAGAAGCAAGAGAATCATATCAAACACTTATCTATCTCCACAACATATTAAAACCAATCAAGAAATGGCGAGAAGTGGAGTCTTAAGTCTCAATACGACTCACCACAACACATGCCAGCACCAAGCGGGACCAAGCTACCAATGGAGGAAAAAGCTCGACAACAGTCAAAGGTGCTACCAAACACTTCAAGAAATCAATGTGCTAAAACATCGATGATGGTACAATCAAACAGAGCGCACACAAGCTACAATATTTTTCTCTTTGGAAGACTATCAGCAGCAAACCTCGACATCAAAAACCCTTGAGTTAATTACTCAAGACCCAGCTCTTGCACAGCATATGGGTTTGAATTGCATTAATCTTTCATAGCATGGTAGAGCCAAACCACGGCTATGAGCATAGACACAATTGTCACATACCCATGCACACAGTCGTCCAGGAGTACGCCATCTAGGAGGGGGTGGAAGGGGCAATCACTAAGTTACTAAGTAATTAAGGGCAATGTTTGAAGAGGGAGGAAAAAGTTGATGTTAACGTGTGATTTTTTGTAAAAAATTACCTAATAATGCCCTTATATTCATCATCAAGGGAAAAATTCACTGATAATTCTTCCCGATAAATGAATATAAATAGTGTATTAATTATTATCAAAAATCATCAAAAATAGTCCTTTTTTGGATATTTTTTATCATTTTTATTGATAGGAGACTTGAAAATAGAAAAATCCAACAAAAAACAATAAATCTATGTTTTTCAATGGATTTTCTTAATTATTGGATTTTTACTTTACTTTTTTTAGAGCATTTTGCTATTTTCTTTGATTTTTTCAAATAAACAGGTCAAAAACTAATAATAAATAGCAGGGAAGCTCAGATGAAAAAACAGAAGACACAACGGTGATCCGAAAGACAAGGCGGACAAGCACAAAAATTTCTAATGAAATCAAAAGATGGAAGTGGGAAGCCTAAATTAGGCTACTACGCCTACTTTTGCAAAATTCTTGCAAAATGAGCTACATGAATCCAATCAGGGAAATTTTTGAGTCTAACATAGATTTCACGGCCTAGTAGGACTAATGGGGGAATCTGAGGAAAATTGGTTCGGGAAGTCCGGGTATAGATATCCAAGGTAGGCTAAAACCACCTCATTTCCACTTGGAACCTTTGCAAAGAGAGATTTCGGCCTCTTTCGCGCGACTTTTCTGGAGCCCACAGTTGACCATTTTCAGCGCCGTCTCACACGAGACATGAGGGATAAGTTCTTTACTCGTCAATGATCCATTTTGTACGGCCAATTGCTAGTCTAAAGCCGTAGAAAAAACCCTAGAAATCGAGCAGTACACGAAGAACTACGACCTAAAACTGACCGTAGCGGCCTGTCAGCTCGACCAAATCAAATGGGATTTGAACCATAACATGCCCTAACATAATAAAACCTTTTTATATCATCAGTTGACCATTCGGCAGGGATCAAGGGGGTCCCCAACAGAAAAGCTAGGTTTTTGGCAAATTTCAGAATTCCGATCTGACTCCACATATGGCTTGCTTATGAGGTTCATATACAATGTATATGATTGGTTTGGTGAAGTTTATCAAGCAAAGCCCTCGAAAAGCAGAAAACGGCTCGAAGGTTACAAAGCGTCAAATTCGATATACGGGGTCAAACTGAGTCCAAATGAGCCAAAGTTGGACAGGTTGCTTCACGACTATGTTGCGGACAAGTCCAAAGCCTCAAAGTTGACCGACCAACTCAACAGGCAGTGTAGTCACAAAAAACGGTGATTTCAAAGTCGACAAAGCACAAAGTGATGCTGGCATAACCAAACTTGACCAAATTCAATTTAGGACTTGTATTAGGTGTATAGAATATGTCTAGGTCAAAATTTGTGAGTTTTGCAAAGAAATTGTCACTGTTGTAAATAATAGCAATTATTTACTTTTGCATCAGTTTTACTTGGAAACTGTCACCTCACCTCACCTATCATGTGTACACACCTATAACATGCCAAAAATCAAGTATGAGCCAAAATGGAAAATTGTCAAAAAACGCAAAGAAGTCTTTGCAAGTCTATTTCTTGGTTATGGACCACATTTCTTGATCCAAATCACTTTATATCTCATATACAGGATCTATAGGGTAAGGGAGCCAGTTTACAGGCGTTTTGTGGAAATGGGTGATGTAGACTTGTGGGCAAATGCTCTCATTTTTCAATATGCAATTGCACGAGATTCCTCATGAAAGGTGGAATCTAATGATACCAAAATCAATTTTTTTGAGATTATTTGAATGTGAAACAATTCAACTTTTGAGGCAGATTTGAAGCATTAGACACTGGACCCAGTAATGGTAACCAAAAAATGTCAATTTTGGAAGAAAAGTTAATAATCGCGATTATTTTCTTTCTGGTCAAAATTGGGGAGTTTTAGTATTTTTCCATCATACATCCAAAGTACATGATGTGTTAAGCCCACTAGCCAAGTTTGAACCAATTTGGAGCTCAAAATCTCAAATTTCCTTTATATCTACTGTTTCAGAGACCTAAAGCCAAAATCTGGTACCATTTTCACCCTATGCATCCAAATGAGCCCATATTTCACTCAAAGCATGTATTTGGTATATACTTCAAGCCTATGAAGCCAAGTTTGCAAAAAGTTGAAAAATTTCCTCAGCTGTAAATAATCACGATTATTCACTTTGGTTGCAAATATTTTTTTGACTTCACAGTTTTGTTCCTTGCATGTTTTTATGCATCTTTGCTTGTTCAAAAATTGATTTGAAGTGAATTGGACCAAAATTGTCAACATTTCAGCCTAAAGGAGCTTTCAAAGAAAATTCCAACAAATCTGCTAACTTTGCACTCTATTCACTGAACAGGAGCCATGCAAGCAGCGAAGAGGGCCAAGAAGAAGCTCAACCAAAAGGAAAAGCTATAGGAACTGCCTGCATATCATTTGGATCCAAAGTCTGTCAAAGCAGCCAAGGCATCATATCTCTCCAGAGAACAGTTAGAAGAGCATCACACTACAGTCTTCGTTGGCAGGTTCAAAGTGAAGAGGGGCATCAGGTGGAGTTGCAACTCCTACCCAAGGAAGTCTATGATGTAGCCGCAAAGCCAGAGACAAAAGAGGCTAACCGCAGGTTGGGCCTCAGGGATTTCTACGAACAGGAGCCTTGCGGAGTGGATTTTCATAAGGCTTACGAGCTTCTATCCACAATAAAAGAAGATGGAACCTCACAGATATCTGACACTCAAGGGAACAAGGTTGAAGTAGTGATAACTAAACATATAGTGGTAGAGGCACTCATACTGCCCACAGAAGGAATGGCCATGCTATCAAGGACAGGAAAATAGCCAGAACCTTTACCAAAGAGATAGTCGCAACTACATTCGCGGATTTAATTCACAAACAAGTGGAAGAGCCAGCCCGCTTGTACCACCAGCACTTTCATTTCTCGGCAAAAAGGCCACCAAGGTACACTACGCCAAATCACGTTGTGGTGACCACATTCACTCAAGTTCTCAAGTCGACATCAAGGCAACCAGTGGACCACGTGTCTTGACCACTTTGAAGGGCACCAAGAAGGAAGACAAAATCACTTATTTGGGTGCGCTAGAGGTCTTGACGAGGATAGCATACCATGCCATTGGCATGGCCGACAATCTACCGCCTGCTCCTGACCAAAACACCTGGATATTGGCAACACAACCCTCTCCAAGAGCTACAAGGTCAAGAAAAAGATCCTATAAATCCGATGAAGAATCAGCTGACAGCTCGCCGGAAAGGCACAGCAGCGAGATCTCTAACAACGAGGAAAAGAGAGCTCGTAGAGAAGAAATGAAAAGAAAAGTGGTGGCCGCACACCAAGAAGAGCCAGCCCAAAAACAAGCACGTTTTGAAAGAGAGAAACGGGCCTACTAGCGCAGTAGACAAGCACAAGGGAAGGACCCAGAGAAATTGGTGCCTGCTGGACTCAAAGGCCCAAGGACGAAGCATCATACAAGAAAAGAGGTTGAAGATCCGACAGAGCGTTTGGAAAGAATGTACTAAGAAGTTGAAGCCCTCAAGCTAAAGGAGGCAAAAGACGCGGCAAGGAAATCCAAAGAGGCAGAAGAACAAAGACAAGCGGAGGAGACGGCTAGAGAAGAAACACAAGAGCAAGGATACGAATCTCCCAGACCCACCTCACCACCTACAGAACAACAGGACTATCCCATGCCAAGCCCACCACCATCACCTGAGACAGAGAAAACAAATGAATCTGAATCCAACAAAGAAACAGAATCTGCACAAGAGGCGGACCAACAAGAGAAAGAGAAAGATAAAGAAGCAGAGCCAGAAAAGGAAGCTACCACTGCACAAGAGAAAGAACCCGAGCCAGAGAAGGAAGCAAGTCCGGCACCAAAATAGACAACAAGATCTGAGCCAAAACCCTCTACTGCAGCACAGCAAGAGAAGGATGGAGCACCCTCTACTTCTACTCGGCCAGAAACCGCCAAGGCACCAAAGCCTCAGGATGACAAAGAAGAAGACCGACCCTCTACCTCCACACAAGAGCAACCAGCAACTACGACGCAACACAAAGACACACATGAGGCTGCAGGCACATCTCAGCTTGCAAGACAAGATGATTGGCAGTCCAACGACAAGGTAATAGTACAAGTAAATGAATATGTACGACAGATGCAAGAAATGATGGAGATACTCCGTTCAGCAGCACTAAGCTACAGCACAAAGGCCAAAGAGCTTGAGATGGTGATTGACGCTCTCCAAGGAGAGTTAGAAGACAGGATGACTATCATCACCAATCTTCAGAGGCAAGTGCAAGAGATGAAAGCAGAAGCTAAACAACACCAACTAGCTAGAGATCTGCAGCAAAAAGAAATGGAGGAGTTAGGTGATCTGCTCACCAAACTATCCGATGCTTGCAAAGCAAAAGACGAGCAATTGACAGAAGTTACGAATGAACTTCGTACGACATCTATGTCAGCTCAAAAAATTCAAGTGCAATTAGATGTTGCCAATGCTTCTCTGCAATACTTTGAACAGAGAATAAATGATCAGGCAATATTCTTACGACAAATCAGAGAAAATCTAGCCGTGGCCTGAATCAAAGGGACTGACGAAGTATACAAGGCACTTGAAAAGAAGAACAAAGATCTTGAATTGGAATTAAAGCTGGAACAATCACAACGCAGGAACCTGGCACTGATGCGGGTTTAGAGAGAAGAAGAGCTCATAAAGGAAATAGCAGAGCTCAAGAGAGTTAACCAACTCCTGAGAGATGGGAAACCAGACACGCAAGACGAGGCAGGCACTTCAGAGCCATCTCGCAGATAGACATACCCTCGGTCTCATTTGCTGAGTTTGAGACACAAGCCACAGCAGAGCCGAGTGGTGATGAGGATTTTCAGATCACAATCACAGATGCAGACACAGTGCCAATGGTCTAGCTGTCAAAAGCTGAAGAAGATCCACTGAAAGAGAAGATCACCCAAGAGGTTGATGAGCAGTGGAAAGCCGCAATGGATTGGGAGTTGAGAGTTTTACACTCTGCCAACGTCACTCAACTCACTCCCAATCAGATCAATGCTCAATGGCATCAGCAATCCCTGCCATACCCTCTCATCAAAGTGGAATTATTACAGGTGAAAGAGAGGTAGAGAGAGAATGTTAGGAGAGAGGGAGAGAAGTGTTGGTGATAAAAGGCGAGAGAGCAAAACAATAATTTTTTTAAACCTTATTTGGTCCAAAACTTGTGATTTTTAACAAGCTAAAAAACATCCTCTCAAGACCTTCATCCATTTCTCTGTAGATGCCATGTTTCTTGCTCTATTCTCTACTAAGAATCATCAAGATCCCCCTCCAAGCCAAGAGGGGTTGCACGTGTCGGGGGTCGAGATCCGCCCAATCTCCTCCGATCAAGCTCCGATCTGTGTCGGATCTGCTTCCACAGCCAAGCTCAAGCTTGAGCTCTGAGCTCCACCACAGTCGGTGAGCTGGTCGCTTTCGAGTATGTCACCGAAAAGAGGTTGGACGCACGGTTTGCCGTCGTAGCTCTGATACCACGTGTGCGTGTGCGTGTGCGTGTGCGTGTGTGTTCATGCGTGCGTGCCTGGTGCGGTGTAGTGTGTGCGGGGAAGGGGAAAAGCACGAGACGGTGTGGGTGGAGCAACCTTTAGAACTAGTGATTGAGGTGCTTCTTATTCTTATGTATACAAAGCATGTCATCAATCATCCACACCACCCCGCCACATAGAGAACCATGTTATCCATGTATGGCCACCTCAACCGCCACATCATTTTTTAACTTTAATAAAGTACTACAAATGAGTTAAAAAAAGATAATCTAGCTTAATTATTAAAGTGTCACTCAAAATAATTAATTCTCATTTATTATTTAAATTATATTTATGATATTATAAAATATTATCAAAATTCTGTTTATCTAAATTATTATTGGATGAGAACTTAAACACTATGAATTTTTTTTTAATATTTTCACTTTACTTATGTCATATAACTCAAGAAATAATTAATGTTTTATGTAAATTAATTTTTTATAGTTTGATTGGTGTGATCTTATCAAGATTTACTGTTTAAGATTCACTACGGTGAAAACATATATATACCCTTTATTTTGAGTTCACTTCATTTGAGCATTTCAGAGTGAGTGAGTTTTGGAGCCTTTATACCTCTTTGATTCAATTACCAACTATTCTAACACTCATTTCCCTAGCTAAGCATGGCTTCACTGTCACAAAGGTCTCAAAAGCATGATAGACATCACAAAGATCCCATCCACAAAGTTCAAGATGCACACGTGATTGTTGACAAAAGAAAATTGGCAAAAAGCTCGAGAACGCAAACAATGCTCTAGAGAAAGACTACGTGCGGATGTGCCGCAAGAACCCATTACTCTCCCTAGGATTGAGGAATCTAGGATGTTCACATGCATGTATCACCGTATGAGGGTGACACTTCTTCTCTCCCTCTATTGCCTAGCTATTTGCCCTCTTCCCCTTCCTTGGTCCCTGTACCATTGGCTCAATATCGACAGTCCCACCAGGAGAGGCACCAGTTGGCGAGCTCACACCTCCCATAGTGGGTGCATTTGGTGAGTCTCAAATGGTATCATCAACTGTGGAGCATTTTAGTAGTCCATCAACATAGTGCACTAGCCTCATTTCTTCGAGTGGATCCCTCTCGCTTGCTCTTGGAGCACCCTCTAGAGTTGGCATGGAGGCATATGTAGACCCTATCCTTTAGCTTTGGAGCATGGTCCTTTGGTAATGGGACACTCACTTAGCGCATATAAAGCCAGATATTGTGCAGGCAACATTGTGCGGACCTACTTCAACTATATCGATCTTCCCTCGTGTACTCAGATGCTTGATCATTTGTTGCGACACCCTTGTGTCATTGAGGCCCGCACAACTATCGAGATCCGTACTCCGAGGACTCGTCGGGTTACAATAACAGTTGTAGATATTTTCAAGCACTCTTACATTGCACTATCCCAACGAAGCTCTAAGGATCCACTTACAGCTTGTTGCACACTCACCACAGCGGTGGTAGATACACCATCATGGGTATTTCTCAGATCAGTTCTCGTGTGTTGTGTATTCATTGGCCCAGCTTGCGTGTTGGACACCTTAGGAGACAACGACTTGATTTGGGACATAGTGAGGTGCTTTTGGCGAGCAGTGAGTGTGGGACGCATATCTAACCTCACCATCCTATCTTATTGCAGTATTAGCAAGAACCACGATTAATTTGTCAAACCATGGGACGAAGCTGACTCGACTAGTGCATGGAGGCTACAAGAGGTTGTCAATATCTTGAAACACAACTAACAACTCTCATTTAACTCAAGCTACACTCAAGTGTCTGAAATCACCAAAAGCCAATCGCTCGGCAAACAAATCACATCCGTTACAACATCAAATGACATCCAAACAAAACGAAACTTCTAGGACATGTTTATAAGACCTAAGCACACATGCTAATGGTCTCAAACCCCACTTTAGGTCAAGTTCCAAAATCGAGATTATTAACAGCAGTGGATTTTTGACCTAGTCGTTTCCGACCCAGAATGCATCTAAATGCTTAGCAATAATGCCCCAATATCCCACCTATGCTTAGTTTTTTATTTGAACATGTAAATTCCTAGTTATGATGAAATTAGGCCACGGGTGGGCGACGCCAAAAGCTACGAAATATTGTGATGTGTTCACGTCAATGTGTAGAGCTCTTACCTACGGTTGCAATGCAACAAACGCAATTACAATGTGACAACTGGAGAGGGAGTAGGGAGTGCGAGAAGGAGAGAAGTGAGCGTCGTTAGCTCACGCTGTGTATTTCTTATCCAAAACTTATAAAAAACTTACAAAAATTGGCTTTTATACCTTAGCCAAGGTTTTTGGGTGGTCAAAACTAATAATCTGGAGTTCTACCAAAGCTGGGTAATGACTGGCTGATATAATCTGGAAGCTTGTAGCCCCGGCTCATTAATTACAGATTTTATCCAAGAAAATAGGAGTTACAATATTCTCAATTTATCAAAATAATAAATGTTTTACAAAGAGAACTCCGAAAAATGATGTCCGTGTTAGCTTGTTGCTAACATTCCGCCCCTCCTCGCATGTGTCGTCCCTTGACATAGCTTTATGGGGTGAAATAGTCTTCGGGTTGACGGCTGGCGAGGTGGTCTTTAAGCGCATCCAGTGCCTTCTGGTATCTGATTTTTCTTTCTTTGTCTGGCACTTGCAGAAATTGCATGGTTACTTTATTCTTCAGCTCCACCGCTAAGTAGCCTACAAACCTGGATGTAAGGTTGCCGATCACCGGCGCAAATATCTTCGTTCACCAGGTGAAGAATCCAGTGTAGAAAGCTTCTTCAAAGGCCAAGATATTATTCAATGGCAAGAACATACATTTGGCATAGAAGCTGTAAAGGACTTCTTCCGAAGGCTTCCCACTCAGATCGTAGCATAAGCCTTTGTTACCTTCTAAAAATGATATCCATGGGGCTCCTGTTTTCTCAGGCTCATTCAAAACTTGGTTGCATGTGAGCAACATTCTGCAGATGTTATATAACATGGCATAGGAGAGATCTGGTAGACTCTTGAAGAAATACATGGCGCCCGTTAGGGTTTTCACCTTGTATTCCTCTGTTGCTTGTCCTCTCTCTGGAGTTGGCAGTCTTGGGTAGTTAAGGCAAGTTGGCCTCTTCTTTGTCAGTGCTTCATGCTCTTGCCATGTCCTTACTCTAGGTACATGACAAAAAGTTGGACCTCTTTGAAGGGTTGAAGGTGCTCTTCTGAACAGAATTAGGTATCTTGAATTCTTGTTCAACCAGCTTAACCTCCACTTTGGGTGGTCTTTATCTGCCCCATCTTCTTGCATGTCTTTGTACACACACACACACACACACAGAAGGTGCTCTTCTGAACAGAATCAGGTATCTCGAATTATTGTTCAACCAGCTTAACCTCCACTTTGGGTGGTCTTTATCTACCCCATCTTCTTGCATGTCTTTGTACACACACACACACACACACACACACACACACAGATTTTATTATCATCCTCGAAGGTCAAATATGACCTATGGGACCAAAGTTACATGTGATGTAGTATGTGTGTGGCTAATGAGTGACTTTCAATGCTCCAAAAATGTGGTGATGAAAGTCACAATGGAGAGCCCACATTGTGGTTGGAAGAGGAAGTGTAGGTCTAAGTCATGGCTAAAAATGTGAGGGAAGCAAGTTCGAATGTGATCAAAAGTTGAGCACTTTAGTAGTGTGTGGTACTCAGACTCTCGAACTTGCAGTGAGCATAATGTGCACAATCAATTTGACTCTTCTCCATTGCCCCCACACCCTGTCTCACATTGAAGGGAGTGGGAACTAAGCCAAACGGCTGCAATAGTGCGAATCACTAACAAGGGGATAGACTCAAGCATGTAGTGTGAGTAAGGTTTCCCCTTTCAGCCAAGAAGATGGTTTTGTAGTTGAGGGCAATATGGGTGGTGTAATATATGAAGCATGACCCACCGGATTCCTCCCAAACTGTAATACATTGGCATTGTAGAAAAGCTTCATTCATTTGCGAGTCAATTGAGCCATCATGTAGCAAGTGTAATGCATCCCATCTCCCAAACCACTTCTTTATGTCTTGCATCCATCACGTGCTCAAGATCTTGCTTTTATGCGTCTTTTGAACTTTTTTGCTTGCTTCCCATGCAATTGTAGGAAGTCGATGTGAGGGGTTTTGACGCATTTTTATCATGTACTCCCCAACCCTTTCCATGCCCATAACCTCAATTGGAAGAGATCTCGACTCAAGAAGTAGGAGTATACATGGTGTTTGTGTCTTAACTTGGAGAAAGCTTGTCAGAAAATGCTTTTGGACATTCTCAAGCTCTTTCTAAGTAGACTTTGAGATGCTCCCACCCCACACTTCATCTCCATAAAGAAGAACTGGTGTCACCAATGTGTCAAAAAGGTACCTCTTGAGAACCCAACACTTGATGTTTCCCACATTACACATGTTCTCAAATGCATAGTATGCTCTCTTTCTCGCTTCCAAATGACGCATAACACATTCATGCCACTTGTGATTGGCCGGAACCTCAAGGCCAAGGTACTTAAATCTCTCAACAACTTCAAGTGTCTCATTCTTGTACACAATGCATGGCTTCTCCTTATGGTTGGTTTTCACAAGCATAACCTTTGTTTTTGGATTCATTCAAAATCAGCCTACTATGCAAGCAAATGTTCTCAAGGACAACCATAAGCTTTTGTGTATCTTCTAAAGTGTGTGCTAGAAGCACTAGATCATCTGTATACATCAAAAGCATGATTATTGCATTGCAAATAGTGACCTCTTCAATGCCTTCTTCTTGCATAAAGTCAAGTATCATTTGTTCCAATTGATCAATGCATAGACCAAAGAGAGTTGATGACAACGGACATCCTTGTTTAACCCCAATAGTGCTTGCAAGTTTTTTTAAAATTCCTCTTCCCATACACAATTGACACATCACCTTTTCATAGATTCGACAAACCGCAAGCATAAAATCACTTAGCACTTGAAGTTCTTCCATACTTATCCACAAATTGTTACCTGAAATAATATCAAAGACTTTCTTAAAGTCCACAAAACAACAATACAATCACTTTCCTTTCAACCAAATTTCCTCCATGAGAACAAGAAGAGTGACAAGAACAAAAACTTGATTGTCCTTTTGCACACTTGTCATTCTCTTCATCCCAATCACTCAATTTCATCTCCATTATGCACCCAAAAAACTTTGCCATAAGAGACTCAATCATTATGGTCCATTAGTTGTTTACATTCTTACATCCCCTCTTTATGCAAAGACTTGACCCATCCATTTAATCATCTCTGGCTTGATACCTTGAAGAGCTCCCGCTTTGCGAGTAGCCAGCTTTTCAAGCCCACCGCATACATCCTCAATAGTAAAAAAAAAGAGGGCATACATGGGAGTAAACTATAAAAAATGCATTTTTTTAGCCATTTGGTTGCTCATATAGTTGCCTACAATGTGTGTACAAATCCACAAGACTCAAGTTACCAAAATTCTCAACGCGCTTGTCCCTCAAGTTTCTCCAAAATCTTCCACATGCACGTGTCTTTTCTTGGGCTTGAAAAAATTGTTGCTTTACTTCCGATCTTCTTCTCTTCTTTTGAATCAATGCCTTGTATGCATGCAAATGACTTTGATAATTGTCTTTGTCCATAGTTGCATCAAGCTTTATCAAGGACTTTTCAGCATCTTGACATTCTTTATCAAACCACCTTTTGCGTGATCTATCTTTGTTGATACCATGGACATGCTTTATGGCAAAGCATTCTTAGGCACAAGAGTAAATAACTTTCTTAAAAGCTTCTCATTTAGTTTCCAATGGTGCTTCATATTGAAACTTTGTCATTGACATGCTTCATGGAAGCATTCTTCGGCACAAGAACAAATAACTTTCTTGAAAGCTTCCCATTTAGTTTCCAATGGTGCGTCATATTGAAGCGTTGTCATTCATAACTTTTGCTCAACCATTTTGATGTACATTGGTGCCCGTTTGAAATCCATACATACCGATAACTTATCTTCCCTTTGGCTGAGACTATCATGCTTAGTTGCTTCTCCACATGCAAGTTCCGTGTCCATTGGCCAAACATAAAACTCTTTATGCAATACATGATGGCTTCGGAGAGTAGCATATAGTCAATCACACTATCCCCATTATGTTTTCTGCATGTAAATCCATTAGTTTCACTCCACAAAGATACACCATTGGCAATGATCATACATGTGCTATTACACATGTGTAAAAGTAACTCTCCATAGTGATCCGGCTCTTTCTCATCCATTGAAGTACGATCATACAAGTGAACTTCCTCCAAATTCCTTGAAATGTATGGCATATCAAATTGTTGAGTATCATGTTGCAATGTTTTTGTGTGAGAATTCATATCTACAAAGACAATAACATCGCCTTCGCCTTTGAAATAATTAATGTCCTCTTCTAAATCAAAAAATGTTTGTTCTCTATCCATGCAAGCATAAAAGGGGGAATCCTGATGAGGAATGTAGTAACCGGCTAAAAAATGGGTGCGGGTGCTCTTTTTGGTGTCATAATTTTTCAGCCATACATAATGTTTGTACTTGTCATCTTTCACAATTGATACAAAATCCTCAAATCCTTTCTTAACCATACATGCTAACCCTCCTTGCCCTCTTTATTGCTTGATATTATTTGACCACATCAATGAATGTATATTGTAATCCTCCAAGTCGTTTATCCTTTGTGTATCATGCTGCCAAGTTTTAACAAGAAGTACAACATCGGTTTTACTTCTTAGTTCATCAATGTCAACCCTGCATTCCATGGGTACCCATTGCAATTCCAAAAGCATATTTTCAATTGAAACTCGGCCTCATAGGTCGCACATTTCTATTTGCTCGAGGGACTTGCCTCCTCCTTGGGCTCATTCTCTACGTAAGATATCTCCTTGTTTTTCTTATTCCTCTCCTCATATACCTTGCAACGCATATTTTTCTTAATAGTGCGATCTTCGCATACAAAACATTTTGAATCCCTTAAATAGATCCATTGCTTACCCACTCTTTGTGCTCCATAGACCATAACTCTGGACATGAAAAAGTGGGTTTTGAAGAAATCTTTGATAATAATGTCAAGAGAAGGAGGTGTCTCTAAATCTCTCTTTGGGAATTCCATGAATAACAATGCTCTTGTAAAGTCATTCCTGTTCCTTCAACTCCTCCACATCCACATTCTCAACATTCTTTGTTTGAGCCATATCTTGCATGAGGGAGGAATTAGGAACCACATTGCTACCATATACATTAGTCCAAGGCTTGTTTATGCATACATTGTTCATGTCGCATACATCCCAGGTCATGGTGTCAAAATTCTCCTCTTTCAATGCATGGTCATGCTCTACTTTGCTCATGCGCTTCTTCAAAGCATTCAAGTCCACAAGAAAGCGTTTACATTCCTTGACTTCCTCTTCAAGTTGCATCAAACGTGTTGTTTGCATATCAAGTGTCCACTTGAGATTCTCATTCCCAACCACAAGAACCCTTAGCATGCCATTTTCCATTGCAAGTGCCCATAAGTCTTCACCTTGTTTGTTTATGGTCTTTTGCAACGATACCAAGTATGCCATTATCATGATTTTCGATGTCGTTGGTTGAGTGTTTGTGTTTCTATCTCCACACTTAGGAGATTATGGATCATTTTCTACAATGATTGTGGACCTTGTTGAAGAAGAAGAACCCTTGTGAGTGCCGGAAGACATTGTATGTAAAATAAGAGATGAGCAAACTTTTCTAACATGTTCACTTCAGAAATGCTACTACAAAAACGTCTTCCATAACTCTAAAAATTTATGTCTTTATATCAATATGTAGAGGGCGTCGTGCTCTTCAATTGAGGCTATAGATCACCCAAATCAAAGTTCACAAAAAAAAAGTTATGATCAAAAGAGTGATTTGTTGTCTACTAGGTCAAAAACGACTGCACTAGAGAGAGAGAGAGAGAGAGAGAGAGAGAGAGAGAGAGAGAGAGAGAGAGAGAGAGAGAGAGAGAGAGAGAATCTTGTTGGAATCTTCTTGTTGCCTTCCAAAAAAGCGTTCGCTAAAAAATGCTCAAGGAGGAGGGAGGGAGGGAGGGAGAGAAGTGTGTATGAGAGAGAGAGAGAGAGAGAGAGAGAGAGAGAGAGAGGGGGGGGGGGGGGGGGGGGGGAATATTGGGAAAAGTGACAGATAGAGACGGGGGAGGCAGAGATGAGAGAAAGCAAGGGAAAGAAGGATAGAAAGAGGGACAAAGAGAGAGAGAGAGAGAGAGAGAGAGAGAGAAGGAGGGGGAAAAGGGGGACAGAGATAGAGAAAGAGAGGAGTAGAGAGTGTGAAGAGTGATAGAGAGAGAGAGAGAGAGATACAGATGGGGATGGATAGAATAAGAGAGAGAGAGAGAGAGAGAGAGTCATAGGGAGAGGTAGAATAGGAGTGAGAGAGGGAAGGGGAGAGAAGGGCAGGGGGTGGCGGGTGTAACTGGAGAGAGAGAGAGAGAGAGAGAGAGAGGAGGGGAGAGAGAGGGCATTGGGAGAGAGAAAGAGAGGGAGAGGAAGAGGGGGGAAAGGGGGGGAGAGAGAGAGAGAGAGAGAGAGAGAGAGAGAAGATTTCCATTGGGTTGCTCTTTCGTTAGTGTTAGAAGTATATGATGGCAAGGATGCTCCTGTCCTCATGTCCATTCTACAAACGAAGAAATGATCACCATGAAGAAGGCAATAAAAAGTCTTATTTGCGTGGCCTAAAAGCGATCTATTATTTTTTGGCTCCATCTCGATTGGTGTTAGATTGACTTCTCTTTGAGTGTAATCCGTTAAAATATCCCTTACAAAATTGTTTGTTAAATGACCATTATTATATTGTTTGTTTATCATTGAGCTACCAAAACTGCAAGGAAAGGACCACAAGAAATGTCTCCATCTACTACTATATCCCTATCCAGGAGCAGGCCAATTAGCACTATGCCATAGCAACCTATTGCGACATCGAAAAAATCTAAAAAGGGAGCAAAAGGAAAAGCAAAAGTGCAGGAAGGAGCATCACCTAGAGTTGTAGCCGATGTTGACAACTTGAAGAAGAGAGCGATGACAGAGAAATGGAGGCATACATGACAACAGGGGAAAATGTTGGAGGTGAATTCCCAATTAATGAAGATGTTACAGTTTGCCGAGATATGTTGTCAAAACATCTTGGAAATTTGAAGGTACATAAGAGAATTTGAGTATAAAGAAGCAATAACTATTGCAAAGTTTGGGCTTCAACATATTTTGAACAACAAAGGTACAACACGATATTCCATTGCCTTGGGTTCCTCTTTGCCATTTGATAAAGCTGGAGAAAGCAAGACATGTTAGCTGGGACCCCAAGCGACTACAACCATTGGCCGATACATTCTTGTTGGAGGGGTATTATGAGCCCAAAGGATGCTTTACATGCTCACTTGATGCATTGTGCCATCCTTCCATCAATGTAGATGATGATATTTTGCAGACATGGGATTCCTTGTGGCGACTAGCTAACAAGGAGTTCGAGGCTGAAATTAAAAACACTTGCTGGGGTGACTTGTGCGGAAAATGTTGTATAATTGGGATGGCAATCATATGCCAGCCACATGGATGGGAGCTCTTTAAGAGATTAAGTTCTGTTGTTAATGATTTTGATTTTCTTGTGCGTTCTTAAATGCAGTTATTATGTGTCCTTCTCTTTGGTTTTAGGTGTTGCCTATGAGAAAGACGTCAATCTACACCCAAGAGCTCGAGTTGAACTAATGACAATAGATTCTTCAAACGAGGCTGATGTGATGAGAGTTGTTAGGTGTATAAACAAGGATGATCCTTTCATTTTAGTTGCATAGGCATCTAGTTTTATTATCAAATTGTCTTGATGTTTTTTTTTTCAATCCCATGAAGATTGAATGAGACAGGATACGTGGCTACCTCTTACAGAGACATGCTTTGGATGGTGTGGGCAATGGGCCTTGCTTTAAAGGAGGCTATCATGGAGAAACTACCGTGTAGTCTATAGCTAGATACACGCAGACATTGAGAGGAAAGTAGGAAAGAATCATTGAACAATGTGCCCGTCACTCTTTTGCCATAGCTTCTTCATCATGTAAGTGGCATCGAAGTGTTCAATCAGTAATTAGCACAAATTTTTACTATCAAAGAATATAATCATCATTGGCACCATGTGTGTAGCAAAAGCATACCCTTGCCTTGAATAAGATTATACCGGAGAAGGATAGAATGCTTTCCTTAGAGTTTCAAGCCCAATACAAAAAAGCATTGTTTGAAACCAACGGGCCATCCAAAAAAATGACAAAACATGCATTGGCCATTTTTGATCCAGCCTTAGGAAATGATTGGTGGAGGTTGGTTGTTTCTAATTCTCTACTGGTATAAGAAAATATGCCAAGAGTAAAATTTGATATTGATCCATATGGATGTCCATGAAGGACATTTCGCACAATCAAGTGGACCAACCATCCGAAGGGGTGACGGAGGAACGATTGTACATGGTTGGCTTGTGTGGACCTTCTTGCTATCAAAAAAAGTGACATTCTCTCTGCAATGGCTTCTAGTGATCCAGCAAATGTGAAGAGTTTGGACATATCTCAAATTGGTAAGTATATCAACTCTCAACATTGTTGTTCTCTAATTAGGTAGAGAAAATATTTGAAATATATAATGTCTAATTGATACAAGAGAACCTATTGTCTTTTGAGTCTGGTTGCGGATCGAGGTTTTGTAGTTGTCAATTGTAAAAGAGTAAGAGAACGTCTATAGCACCATCCGGAGGATACATTTGAAATCAATGCCTGGTCTTGACCTTGACTCGTTCCTCAAGCACGCTAAACAGTTGTATAGGGGCAAGACCTTTGCTTATGATCTAGGTCTTGTGAAAAAAGGACTGCAATCTAGGTGTGCAAGGCAATGGTGGACGCAATTGTGCAGATAGAGCATTTTGGGGAGCTTCAAGCTCGCAAGGACCGACCTTTTTCCCTGTATCTTCATGCGAGTTACTTTTCAACAACCATTTTGATAATGTTGTGCAAATGGAGCATTTTGGGGAAGCTTCAAGCTCGCAAGGACCGACTCGTATCAAGGACAAATGTGAGTTGTGTTGCTGCTCATGGAATTAGAAAGCATGATTCACTTTTTTATTGCTATCTTTGTGGTGTTCAGGAAAAAGGAGTGGAATGTCTGCAAAGGAAGTAATTGACTTTGCAACGAGTCTAGAAACAAAAATATTGCATGTTTCGGACCTGTCATTAGTTACATACTCATCAATCGGTAAGTGGCCTTCATGAATGGAATTTGTCGTGTAGATTAGGATCTTGCTTGGTTTATTTGAGGATTTCTGCAGATAGCAACAACGGCCATATTCAGATTGCACATTTCAACTCGGACAAGATAAATGATGAGTTGAAGAATGCTTTGTTAAGCACTGTGAAGCCACATATTGTGGAGAAATTCCTTTGTCAGTTCTGTGATGGGTCGGCCATTGAGTCTACAATGAACCCTTCTATTCTATTTTTGCCATCCAGTACTCCTGTGTATGGGCTTTTTAATTTTGATGTGCCATATTGGAATAAAATGGAAGTATGCCAGTTTGGACAACTCGCTCAACTCGTGCTTGCAACATCCAATGACAAAGATGTGTTTGTAGTGGTCTACCAGTCATACAATTATGGCATGGTTCATGATACTGCTGATGTTGTTGGATGGCGTGAAGACCACCTAAATGTAGTTGTTTGTAAGACACCATTCTGTAAGAAAGAAAGTAGGACTGTGCACACAATATTGGTGTCCATAATGAGGAAAGAACACACTAGGACATCAGAGGCCATTGACATACCGTCGGACGACGCCTGGTTCGATTCGCTAGAGGAGGATGATTGGACAAAAGAGGAAGATGGGACACCTATGCAAAGTATAATTTGGCACATTCTATCTAAAAATAATGTTTTTCTACTTGCTTTGACTTTCGTTTGTTGTGCAGGAGGTATGGAATGGGGGCAATGGTTTGTTTGGAAATTACTCATGCAGTATACAAATAAGACAACGTTGTCATCCAGTACGGAGGAGACTGTGGGGTGTTGGCTTTGTTGGGGAGTGAGATGGGCCGTCTGATGACAATATTCGAGAGCAACAAAGAGTTCTCCATCAAACTGCTCACCGTTTTGGAAATGCAAGCTCGTCAACTTAGAGAGATGCGGGAGCGAGACAAGAGACATGCAAATGAGATGGATCGTGCCCTGAAGGCAGCATCTTTGTTGGGGCCGCTTTCAAACATTGTGGAGCTATATCCACCAGCCCATGACTTAGAGTAGACATTTTAGGCTGCACCTCACATTGTGTAGAAAATGATCTTTTTTGTAAACAGTTATGAACAGTCGCTTTTAACATGCTCTTGAATAGAGGTATGTTTAATCTCAAGTGGTCTGATCTTGAAATTAAATGGATCTTTTAAGTTCGTGTAACCCTTGTTGTGAACTATGAGAGAGAGATATAAACTTGGTGTGTGCCAAACACACACACACACACACACACACACACACACACACACACACACACACACACACACACACAGAGAGAGAGAGAGAGGGAGGGCGGGGGGGGGGGGGAGGGGGGAGAAATTGGGAAAGAGAAGTGCATGGAGTAGGTGATCAGTGGCTATCACTCATTTGGCAAAGTGAGATTTTTACAGAAGATTAGGAAATCCATCACAAACTTGATTATTTTTCCAACCTGTCTATTCTCCATAAAAATCTCCCTCGAAAGCTTACTCAAAAAGCTCGCTCGATACCCCTACTCCAGCATGAATATCAAAAAAATAGTGTGATAAGCCCTTGGCTTCAATGACGGTCTCAACAATTTGAGACGATGGCATACAGGCCTTGCACAATTTGTATAGGTATGGATAAATCACAGTTGGTCATTACCACAACCATGGTTATATCCTATTATTGCCCATTTACTAAACCTATGTTCCATCATCCTTGATCCCAAGTCAATGGATATTACTTTGGCACGGAATAGAAGCCTTGCTTTGCTCTATGTCTATTAAACCACTATGCTTTGCACAACAGAGAAATATTTTTCAAATAAAATGTTAAAGATAGAAAAAAAAGTAGAACTTGAAATTGGCTAACCTTGCCCTCCCTCTGAGAATAGTTGCCTTCACTTGAAGTTGGCTCGTAGGTATGCATACTGAGAAATTTTGAGGTGTCGGATGTACCCTTCATGCCCTCGTGGCTTGGTCCATACCGACCTCTAAGAAAAACATCGGGTAGACAAGTTGCCAAGTTTCTCTAAGTTTGTATACTAAAAGTATATTCCAAACTTTGGAGACTTCTATGCTGCATTACATACATTTCTGCACTTTCCTAATCCCTTTACTTCCACACTGAGAATCCCAGAAAAGGTGCCTCAGACTTCCAACTTTGAAACAAGTTTAAAGCCATGAAATTTTATGTAGCTAAAGATCCTTCGTGTCGGCAATTGCTGCAAATATTTGCAACTTGCGTATGTTGTTGGCGGTTGTCGATTACTAATCGTAGCTTGTGTCAATTCCATGAATGCAGCCTTCCTCGTCTTCTATAGCTATGAGGACCCGCGGATGAGGTCCTATCAAAAACCTTGTGTGGGATTTCACCTTGACAGGGAAGGGTGCCCAAAATTAAGCACCCCATCCCTGTATAAAAATATATAGAGTCCTTTGAAAATGATGGCTATGGCGATGTAGACTCTACCAAGCGAGGCGTAGATGAAGGTTGATGGCCCGCTTGCTACAAGTTGCAAATGCCCATTAGCAGTGATAAAAACTCTCACACTCAGCAACACGAGTTTACTGAGCCAAACAACACTCAATTTGGGGTTGCATCATCTAGTTGAGCTTTGCTCACAAAGGGTGTTTCCTGCGCATTCAGGGCGAGCTTCCAAAGCTTGTAGCTGCACGTCCCATGCCCCTTTTGCATTTCCTCGGCTTGGCCTCCATAGCGAGAGAGAACGAGAGAGAAAGAAAGATCACCGAGGGAAATCCATGCCTCTATGCTTCATGGGGAGAGAGAGAGAGAGAGAGAGAGAGAGAGAGAGAGAGAGAGAGAGAGAGAGAGAGAGAGAGAGAGAGAGAGAGAGAGAGAGAGAGAGAGAGAACTAGAGTCCATGCCCTACGTCCTTCCCCTCCTCCATAGTTGCCCTTCTACTCCAAGCTATGATGCCAATATCAGGAGACTCAGAGCTAGCACATGCAACTCTCCACCCAACCACGCTATATATAGGCCCTTGGCCTACCAAATATAAGCCACTAAAACACATGAGCATCCCCGACCTTGGCCTACTACCCGGACCTACCTTAGGCCTAACACCCCTACTAGCGAGCTTGCTAGAGAAAGGAGGGGGGTGGGTTTCACACATGGGGTAAGAAGCGGCTCATGTGGAAGTGGCCAAGGGGTGGCTCATGCAGTTAAAAGTGTTAACGAGTCTTGTGAAGCCGTGAGTTGCTAAAAGTAGTAAAAGAAAAGCAACGTTTTTTCTTTTTGGATAACATGCAAAACTAGGCAATAAGGGACAGCTTTTTGACAATCTATGGGGCGATTTTGGAGAGTTGTTTTTAAAGAGCAAGAAGGCAAAAAGAGAAGATTTTTGTGTGTGCATATCATGAAGAAGAGGAAGCAGATTTCAGTGGCGAGGAAGACGACAAGTGAGGGGAGGATTTTTAGAATCTTTTTGCTCTTGCTCTTCAACTTGGGGTTTTCTGCATCAAGAAAGGCGATTGCCTTCGGTTGACACATTGTCCTTCATTGGTTTTGGGGGATTTTGTGAGCCGAGGATCGTTTCGAATCTATGCTTGTCAAGCAGATTTCTTTTGAAGGGGATGAGCCTACCAATCCATTTGGGTTCAATATTTTTTATTTGGAGGATTCAAATCAAGGTATACATTGACAATTACGTGTGCTATCAAGCTATAAATTTGGTTTATCAGAGATCAACAACTAGAAGTGTATCTTGTTTACAGGCCTAAATTCTATGTCGACTCTCATTTCCTACTGCTCTTAACCTTGATCTATTTTCTAAATATCTATTATCTCTTGCAATCATTCCAAAATCATCATTATTAGCATTGATTATCCTTATCTTACCCCTAAACTCTTGGTTTCTAGCTTTAACCTATTCTGCATCCACAGCCAGAGGCTCGATGCCTACCCGATCTCCCCTAGAAAGCCACACACTCTGACAATGCTTGGTTGTTCATTCTTGCACACACATTGTCTCCTTGGTGCACACATGGAGTAACTACATCACTGTAGGTTGCATTGGGTGAGAGTTCATTAAGCACTCAAGTTAATGAGCATTTCAGAAGTTGAAAAGAGCAACCATTGAATTCAATTTGAGTAGGTCAATGAGTAAGAATGGTAGAGCTTTCAATGCATTCTCTTTGCACCTCTCAAGACCACCAGTGTAGTGGTGTGTGTAAATAGCTTATGTGCTCTAGGCTAGGGTTAGATTCCTTGTTTGATGGATTGGAAAATTACTTGGTTATTGTGAATGCTATACTACTATGGGTGCGTTTGTGAGTATGTTTGTGCAAATATATTTTTCACATCTTTTGTGTGTGTGTGTGTGTGTGTGTGTGTGTGTGAGAGAGAGAGAGAGAGCACTTGTTCCACATTTACTTTTTTCTTAGCATTGTTCAAGTGACTTCTTTTAGCTTAACGCTACTTAGGTGATGTTAGAATTGGCATAGCCTCGCCACCATAGTTGAGAACTGGAAGAAGGAGAGGACGAGCAAAGAGAGGAGAAAGAGAATCTATGTACCAACACTAGCCAAAAGGAAATTCAATTAATTAAATATATTACATATATAGAGAGTATGCAAGAAATCTTAGGCACTATTTTAGATACATGCTTTTAACAATGGATTTCTACATATTAGTGGATGCTCCTTGATTTCCCCAACAAGAAACACAAAATTTTAAGAAATATTTTTGATGCACAAGCCACACCCACGCATCGCAAATTGCATTCCTTTTGCCATGGAATCATAGTGACTTGGTACATTACTTATCAGACACTTGATAACCACTCTCCTAGTAATGTGCATTCACAAAGAAGCCTAGATCTACAAAGCACCATTGCCATGTCTAATACCAATTCAAGAGATCACAAATCTTACTTTGGTTTTGATGCTTCTATTCCCTAATGTAGTTTGTGATGTTGAGTTTCTTGCTAGCAGATTATTGTAGGAAGCCATGACTAATCTTATATTATTGCAAATAGTGGTGCAAGAAATTCTCCTTATAGAAGAGAAAGAAGTCCTTTAAGCAAGGCATACAGATCTCCACATAAGAGAAACTCTTTCACCAAGTGAGAGATTTCCTTTGGTGGATGAAAATGGAAGTTCACAGGCTACAAATGAGGAGGTTGTTCATTCAAGGCAACACCAAAAGAAGAGATCTCCTTCTCATCCTGAGGAGGAGAGTTCACCAAGTCCTAATTGTCCTCCTCATGTAATGAGGGAGATGACGAGAAACCTCAAAGGAAGAGGAATAAGAATCCTTCTTCTCTTCTTCATATTCAAGTTTAGATGATTCCAAAAGTGAATTGCCCCCAAGGAAATGGTTTTTCAAAGGCTTTTTTCCTAGCGGTGACACTTTAGGAGGCTCTATTGTGTGTTGCCTAATTACCATTTGTGCAGGATGAGTGTAGGATACTTCATTGAAAAGAACAAAGAGGGTGGCCTCTAATGGTCAACCCCTTTGGAGACATGAGGCTATCAAGCATGAGGTAGAAATGAGTGATGAGTGATCCACACTATTCAAGTTGGAATGTGGGAGCTTGGGGCAATAGCACAATGTCAACTTTCCTGGAAAGTTTACCATTATGCTCAATATAGTTAGAAGAAAAATAAAAGGAATGTGCATGAAAAGTTCCTTAAGGAGTAGTAGTTGGAACAATCTCGAAAGCAAAACTCCAACAGAGTCATTTGTTGTCTCTCAATTAAATGTGAGAAGGAAGTGGGTGTGAAAGGTGGGATAAGGTGGTGAATTGGCCTAGGGCTCTCCCAACAAGTCATATAAGCTTGTGAAAGGAGAGTTCAACCCAAAAAGGTTTGTTTAACCCGAAAAGTGGGATAAAAGGTAATTGGAAGCAAAGCTAGGATGCATGGGTGCCCCAAACCAGGAAGCCTCCTCACCTGATTTGGGCTAAAAAATCTGCCATCCCTTTTATTATCATTGTGGGCCTCACTCATGCACACACAAGGAGTCAAAAACCCCTCCAAAGTCCACAATGAGTATACCTTTGTGATGTTTTTGTTCTCCAATTTTGAGAATCACTCAGATGCTTTTGATATGTCATGAATGTCTTCAAAACATCAAAAGAAGTTTCATTATATAGAAATTCCCTTATGGATACAAATGCAAATTTGAGGATTAACAACCTTACAAATCATTCAACAGTCGTTAGGACAATTGCTGTTGGATTGAAGACTAGCCAAAGTTTGGAGGCTCATTGGAGGCACATAGAAACATGCCTAAGTTTTGAAGATTCCATGAATTCTTCATCTTTGTATGTCACTTCAAATTGATAGATGAAACTAAGAACCTTGGCAATGTTTCCAAATTCCCATCATAGGAGAGGAACGTTATGGTTTTTCCTTCTTCCTTGAACTTCTTCAAGTGGAAAGCTCTCTTTCAAGTAGCAAGAGTAAAGGAATTTACTTGCTAATTTACACTAAAACTTGTTACATTGTTAGCATATTGACACTCAAAAATCTGGCTTCTCAGTAACCCACATGGCAGAGCTTTTGAAATGGCAATCACCTGCTTTATCTATATCTACACCGCCCTTTTTCAAATTGCAACTTTCTGAAGCACATGGACTCTACAGCAGTGAGGGACGAAGAGAGATAAGAGCTCATGCACTGACAAGAGCCATGGAAAGCCATAGCAATCCATGGGTCCTTAGAGGTAGACGAGGTTTTTTTGTTCGCAGCCTCATCTCTGCTCTCCTTGAGCTCCAAGTTTTTGCCTACAAAACTCAAGGTTCTAGGGCAGCAAAGCACGAAGTCCTTGCACAGCTTCCTATTGAAGTGTGGTTGAGGCTCTGGGATGAAGAAGAGAACATGACCATCAAGGCTTCAACATCAAAGGTCATGGATGTTAGTCAGAGGCTATTGAAAAAAATTGTCATGATTGGCACTATCTTGGTCGATATGTATGCCAAATGTGGTGCACTCAAGAAAGCATAAAAAGTGCTTGAGGAGCTTTTTGTCTGAAATTTCATCTCTTGGAATGCACTGATTGCAGGATACATGTGATAAGAGCAAGGCCAAAAATCTTGAAGATTTTTTCGATGGATGCATCTCTCCAAATTCAATCTGAATGCATATGTTCTCTCAAGCATATGGACTCTAGAGTGAGGAATGGAGAGAGAGAAGAGCTCTTGCACTTACAAGAGCCATGGCAAGTTGTAGCAATCTATGGATCCTCACAGGTAGACAAGAAACCACCTTCTTGGTCAGTCCCTTGTTTTTCTTGATGGACCTGTGATGCGGAGAGTGAAAGGGAGAAGGGGAAGGGGAAAGGAAGACATTAGACCCTCTGTTTAGTGGAGCTTGTTAGACTAACTACTCACTCTCCTTATTTCTCATTATAACCATATCAAAGAATAAGTGGACGATGCGGCCACGGGGCCTGAAACCCAACAATCTCCCACTTGAAGGTCAACGTGGCCCAAGTGGCTAAAGAATGTAGGGGCTACTATATACAAATGTACAAAACCGTGAAGCATGACTGTAGCTTCACCCTACGCCCATCATCTCTATGCAATGTGCAAACCGCTATGAAGCTAAGCTCTTTATTAGAGCATCCACTAGGTTTTCATCCGTGTGAACTTTGACTAACTCAATGTGTTTTCTAGCCAAAATATTCCTTACCACATGATATCTGACCTCTATGTGTTTCGACTTGGAGTGAAACACGGGGTTCTTTGCTAACGCAATTGCACTTTGACTGTCACAATGTAGCACTAGAGTCTAGTGTATACTAAAGTCTCCCGCTAGACAAGATAACCACACAGCTTCCTTATTGGAACTAGAAACTGCAATATACTCTACCTCAATTGTGGAATACGAAGTGAAATTTTGGATACATGACCTCCAAAAGACTGCCGCTCCAACGAACAAGAAAACATAGCCAAATGTGGATCGCCTAGTGTCCACACAACACACATAATCCGAATCAATGTATCCAACTATGGATGCATCATTGTTCCCAAAGTGTAAGCACTTGCTAGTTGAGCCCTTGACGTAGCTCAAGATGTGCTTCACTGCTTCCCAATGCTTGCTGCCTAGATTTGCCATAAACCTGCTCACCACTCCCAGTGCATATGCAATGTCTCGCCGTGTGCTAACCATGGTGAGCATAAGACTGCCAACTGCCAAAGAATACATCACCTTTGCCATCTCTGCCTTTTCAACATCCGATTTGGGACAATCATGCTCGCTAAGTTTTTCGTATGGTGCCATTGGGGTACTCAATGCTTTCCCCCTTTGCATATTAAAACGTTGCAAGACCTTGTGAATATACTCTTCTTGTGAAAGTTCAAATATACCAGTTTGCAATCTCTCTTGATACGCATACCAAGAAAATGATGTGCAACGCTCAAAATCTTTCATAGCAAACTGCTTGCTTAAGGCATCCTTGAGAAGTGCAATCTCATCTTTTGACTTTTTGGCTATGAGCATATCATCCATATACAAAATCAGAATGATGAGGGAACCATCGTTCAACCTCTTTGTGTACAAGCAGTGATCCTCTTGGCTCTTTACGTAACCCTGGGACTAAATGTACTTATCAAACTTGATGTACCATTGCCTTGAGCCTTGCTTTAATCCATACAAATCTTTCTTGAGTCTACACACCAGTTCTACCCGTGTTGGCTTCTCAGGCTTTATCACAAAACTCTCTGGATGTTTCATGTAAACATCCTCTTCAAGGTCCCATGAAGAAACGATGTCTTCACATCCATTTGGACCAATTCCAAGTCCTCGATGGCTACTAGACCAAGCACAAGATGCAATGTAGTCATCTTGACCACTAGAGAAAAGATTTCACTGAAATCCATGCCTTTCATTTTCTTGACACCTTTAGCAACCAATCTTGCCTTATACTTAGACTCGGGATCATCCGTGATATACTTCTTGTACACCCATTTGCATGGCAATGCCTATTTACACGCTGGTAACTCTGTCAATTCCCAAGTTTCATTTGCTAAGATCAATCTATACTCAGATTGCATAGCCTCCTCCCATTTTATGTTATCATCCATTTGAATGGCCTCTTTGTAGCAAGTGGTTCCACTGCAATCAATGACTAGCAAGTAGTCTAATACTGGCTCAAATCGCTCAGGTGCATGAGATGTACAAGAAGATCTCCGAAGTACCTGAGTGTTGGATTCCACTCTTGTTGGAGCAACATGTGTGTGTGTGTACTAGTGGAAGGTGCATCACTAGCACGTCCAACATTCTGTGTAACTGGTGGTGAGGAGACATCCTCAAACCGTACTCTGCGATACTCAATGTCTTTCACTGGATTTTTATGCATCTTAAACTCATCGAATATCACCTATGAGTTGCATAGAACCTTCTTAAATTTTGGGTGCTAGAGATGATATCCCATCTCTCTGTCTACATCATATCCAATGAAGATGCACTTGTGTGATTTGAGGTCCAGCTTTTGTCTAAGCGCTTTTGGCACACGTGAGAATGCCTCACACCCAAATACACGTAATCTGTCATAATTGGGCTCTTTGCCCGTCCACATCTCCTACGGAACCTTGTACTTTAGTGGTATACTAGGTGACTGATTGATCGAGTAAGCAATGGTTCTAACAGCTTCTCCCCAAAATTCTTGAGGTAAGTTGGCCGTAGACAACATAGAAGTGACCCGTTCCTGAATGGTTCTATTCATCCTCTTAGCCACATTGTTTTGGGCGGGTGTGTAAGGCGTGGTAAATTTTCTTTTAATGCCTCTTTACTGCAAAAGTCCTTGAACTTAGAGGATATGTACTAGCCTCCATTGTCACTGCACAAAGCTTTAAGCTTTCTACTCGATTGGTTCTTGACCAATGCTAAGAACTTCTATAAGACACTAAAGACATCACCCTTTTGCTTCAAGAGATAAACCCACACCTTTCTAGTAGAGTCGGCTATGAACGCTAGGAAGTATAACGCTCCCCCTAGAGACTTGACTGGCATAGGTCTGCACAAATTGCTATGTATGAGATCTAGAGGACTCCCTAACTCCTTGTCCAAAGGTGCTGATGTCAACCTGGTCTGTTTGCCATGGATACAATGCTCACATAAAGAGAAGTTCAAGTCATCTAACACAAGAATATATCAGAATGCTGCAAGAGTTTCATTCCCTTTTGACTCATATGTCCTAGCCGGCTATGCCACAAATTTGTAGATGGCAGCTCGGCTAGACAAATAGATTTCTCTTTCATAGAAGAGACATAAAGTGAGTACAATGAGCCACACTTCTGGCCTTTAAGCATGACCAATTTTCCCTTCTTGATAATCCAAGAACCATAAGCAAATATGGTAGAGTAACCCAAATCATCCAGCTGTCCAACTGACATCAAACTCTTTGTCAATTTGGGTACATGTCTGACATTATGTAGCATAAACTCAGTGCCATTACGCATAGAAAACTTGACGATGTCCATACCGCATATATCAAGCTCATATGAATTGTCTAGCTTCACTGTGCCATGTGTGGTAGTGTACGGAAAACCACTCCTTGTGAGGAGTCACATGAAAGCTAGCACCTGAGTCCACAATCCAATTCTGCGCATAACACTCATCGTGAGCTAACAATGCATCAGGACTCAAATCCAATGTGAAAATCAACACATAATTTGACACTTCAGAAATTTTTTCAATGGCTGGAGACTCAACCACATTAAGCTCTTCAATCTTCACGCTACTTTTAGGTTTGTCAGGCTTCGCTTTTTCCTTGCCCTTATCACACTACATTGTGCAGCAATCTTCTTCAAGTGTCCCTTTTTATGGCAGTAGTAACCCCGGGGCGTCCACTAGAAAATATGTAAGATAGCATGTGCGAACAAAATAAGGGATTTATAATTAGGTACATTTATAGAAAAATATACTTACATAAGGGTTTTTTTAATTGAGAAAGTGAGAAATTTCATACATAAGGGTTAGTATTTTTACAAAAATGCATACATAAGGGGTACATATGATACTTGAAAATATATAGGTAAGGGATTATTTAAGTACCTCTTGTTCGCACGTGCTACATGCAATTTTTACATAGTGGACTCCCCGGGGTAGTAACGCTCTACACTTCGCATGTCTTTGCCGCGACTCTTGCTACGACCTTGCCCGCAATCCTGTGAATGACCGCGGCTATGACCACGATGGTTTTGCTTGTCACGATTGCCACTAGCCACATATGCATCACCATGCCCACTCGCATCAAGAAATTGACATAGAATCTCCTTGGTGAGCAACGCACCAGCAACACTATTGAAATCTAGCTTGCTATTGGGTGCATAATTGATTATGGCTGTGTTGAAAGTATCCCATGATGATGGTAGTGAACATAGCAATAAAAGAGCCTTCATTTCATCATCAAAATTGAGGCCTTCTGAAGTAAGCAATGAAAATAAGTTGTTGAACGCGTTCAAGTGAGATCTAACATTACTGCCTTCTTTCAAGTTCATGCACATCAATTTCTTCATCAAGAAAACCTTGTTCAAGGCATTGTTGCCATCCCAAGCCTAACATAGAGCATCCGACAAATGTTTGGTATTGGTCTTATCCATTATGGTAAAGTAAATGGATTCACCAAGGTGCAAGCAAATGGTCACCATAGCATGCTCATTCAAGTCATCCCACTCATCATTAGTGTATGCATTCTCTCTTCTTGCACGCAAGGATGCTATCAAGCCTTTGTTGATCAAAACATCTTGCATACGCTGTCGCCAGATGACAAAGTTTGAGCCATCAAACTTTTTGATGTAGTACTCTTCTCTTTCGAAAGCATTACTCGCAACAATGATTAAGAGAATGTAGCCAACAACTTTATGGAGAATTGCATGGGACAATTTCGGAGAGTTTCCCCTAGAATAGGAGCAAAAACTGAAACCAAAATGTAGTACAATCATTGTGTAAGAATAGCTAGAAGTGCCAAGTGTGTTAAGGTTTGTTTTTTATTAAAAAAATCCATTCACTGCTGCACAGACAAAGAGAGGGGAGAAAGCCTGACTGTCTAACGAGTGTGTAGTGGCATGGCTTCTCGCTCACAGTAGCTCTCTCAACAGTGCTATTGAAAGCCTGCTTGTTGCCCCTTGCTTCTCAGCTCTAGTGTTGCCCGATGGTCTGCAATCGATTCTCGACTCTCCCCCTTTTCTTGCTCTTTGCAAGTTCCCCCAAGCACTGTAATCTCTCGCTGCCCCTCGATGTCGATTCACCTGCAAGCTCCCAAGCTCGCTTGGCGACTTCAATTCATGCTCTACTCTCTAGCTGCTGCTGCCCGATTTTGATTGGCTTGCCTTCTCATGCCTGCACTATCTCCCAAGCTCTGATTGCTTAAATTTACTGCTCGTGAGCTTCAAGGTCCGCTCGACTTGCCCTACAAAATCCCATCCCGCTACCCGATTTACCTCCAATTGCAAGGCTTTCCAACTCCTTGCTCGATTTTGCTCGACCAACTGTCCTCTTAGTAGAGCTTGCCAAAGCTCTCCAAGATTTCCGATAGGGATCCTTGCACGGGTGGGTAGGGGAGGGGAGATGCCGAGGCAACCCAAGCTCTAATACAAATTGATGGACCTATGATGCGGAGAGTGCAACGGAGAAGGGGAAGGGGAAAGGAAGACAATAGACCCTCTGTTTAGTGGAGCTTGTGAGACTAACTACTCACTCTCCTTATGTCTCATTATAACCATATCAAAGAATAAGTGGGCCGGCCATATCCAGCCACAGGGCCTGAAACCCAACATTTCTCATAGCGTCGTTCCTTTTTCTACCTGCACACTCATCTCTGCTCTCCTTACAAAACCCAAGGTTCTGACAACAAAGCACTCATTTGTGAAGTCTGTGTAGAGCTTCCTACTGAAGTATGCTCGAGGCTCTGGAATGGCAGATGAGAATCAAGGCTTCAACATCAAAGGTCATGGATGTTAGTCAGAGGTTGTTGAAAAAAGATGTCATGCTTGACATTGCCTTGATCCCTATGGATGCCAAATGTGGTGCACTTGAGAAAGCACAAAAAGTGCTTGAGGAGATTTCTGTCTAAAATGTCATCTCTTGGAATGCACTGATTGCAGGATACACACGACAGGAGCAGCACAAGAAAGCTCCAGCCTGTTTTCAGCGAATGCATCTCTCCAAAGTCAGTGTGAATGCATATGCTCGCACCTTGAAGGTCATTGTCCTTATGCGAGTCGTTGACATGGGTGAGAGTAAGAACAAGAAGATACCTGGTCCAATGCTCTTGGTGAAGGATGTCATGCTTGGGTTGGTAAATGATCTAAAGGCTTGGCAGGGCCTGCAACTATCCCTTTTGTGATTTACAGGTTGAGGCGCCCTTCAACTTATGCGGGTACGGGTACTCTAGGCCCAAAGGTGTCACTTGGTCTTTGAGTCGATGAGACTTTTCTCAGCATGGCACGTGCTTGTGAAGTATGATGATGAGACGATCAAGTTATATGAGGCTTGTATGCAGGATTGCATGTAAGTGTCTTTGAATGTGTATGGAGGACTCTCTGAACCAGAGTGGGAGCATGACGATGTATTGCAAAAACCCTGGATGCGTAAAAATGTTTACGGTTGTGAGTTGGTATGGTTGGTGGGCCCAAGGAGTATCAGATGCGTGACATCAATGGAAACAAGAAGGGTATTTACGTGATGGTGAATAGCCAAATTTGGTGGGTTGGGACTCGGGAAAGGGGACCCAGGTTTGGAACGAGGATGCCATTCTACTGAAACTTACATTGGCCAAAAAGGAGGAATTGGCAGAGGCAACAAGGTAGCTTGTTATGCTAATTCGGGATAAGGTTAAGTGAAAGATATTGGATAAGCTTTCTTGGTTTTGGGATCAAGTTATGGGATGATGTAAGTATGTCCGATGGGTACCCCCTCGATGAAGAGGGATGGAGGATCGAAACAATTTAGATCCATTGCTACCACCACTCCAGGGAAGGTCCTCTTCCTTGAGGGCATTGATTCCACTTGCTTTGATTTGTTTCGCAGACGCATGTCTAGCCGTCCTCCGTCATTGCTTACATCTACAATGATTACTTCATTACAGTCTTATGTATATTGCTGGTGGCTACATCCATGGTGGTAGAGCCCGGGGTTATCACTTTAACAACAATGGTGGCCCTCTCAAGACTGTTGAAAGGTTGGATTACACTCATATGTTAAAATGGGAAAGGTTGTCAGACATGCAATATAGTTGTGCCGGTGTGGCACCGATCGCAATGGATGGAAAGCTGTAAGTGCCTAGGATAAAGAGAGTGAATGCTCCTAAGAGGTTTGGGATCATAAACTACAGGAATGGCTTCTTGTGCCTCAGCTATGGACTTCCCAAGTCTTTGGCCACTCAACTATGAAAGCTTGTCACTGTTCTTATAAATGTAGTGCTAGAACTTCTCTCAAACCGCAATTGCCTATGCTCGCGTTGTGAAGGCATGTTGCATCACGCCACTTAGGGTTGTCCACGTTCGACGTACGGGACGTTCCGTACGTACCGTACGACTCGTACGTTCTATACATGATCCGTCCATTTTTTATTATTATTTTTTTGCGGGGGTGATTTGTGGTGTGGGATTGTTTTGCATCTCGACTGAATTTGACCAAGAGCCCAATGGCTGCATTGGCTCAAACAATCACGACCTATGTGCGACGAGGCTCGGGTAGCGTATCTACTATGGCTGCCACCACTTTGGAGATCATGATTCTTCTTTCTTCAGACATTGCCGTTTCCAATGTCCATGGACAGATCTTTCATGTTCTAACTTGTAAGACTTAAGTTACAAGTATTTAGTACTAAGTACTAAGGTCTCTCATCTATGTCATGACTCATATGATCTATCATGTTCTAACTTCTGAGTTTGAAAACTTCTTGGTTTAGTCTCTCTTGTAGTGTGTAAGACGCATGTTTTTTTTTTGCATCGTACGTTATGTCACCGTATGTCTAATTTTGTTTAGTTCGATTAGTACCACACGTCTTCGTACGTGTGCCCGTCATACGTGATCGTACGTGTCAACCCTGACGCCACTCATGGACAGGACCAGAAAGATCTTGACTAATTTCCTCCCAAACACGATAACCTATTGAAGCTCTCCGTTCATTCCAAACTGGAGAGCTAGGGCATGTAATGATGTATTGATTGTGGCATCATTGCACACATCGAAGTGGGCAAACAAAGGTAAAGACTAATTTCACACCGGTTTGTGTCCACAAGGTAACAACAAATCTATTGTGACAAATCCAAGGAAGAAGCCATGTTACGTACACAAGTCAAGGATAGATTGCAGCAAGAGCATGGTGAGAATTCAACAGGAACATGATTCTTTTTCTTGACCGGACTAAAATCCTGTGCTCAAAACAAAGATTTTGTACCAAGTCAGCAAGATACACAGAGCTCCAAAGAAGGGTTTGTACCAAATCAGCATGATACATACAACCCCATAATAACGAGTTACTTTACAAAGATGCCTATTCATTAGGAAGTCCTTTCTCCAAATGCAATCACCTATGCTTGCACCTTGAAGGCATGTGGCCTTATGAAAGACCTTCACATGCGTGAGGGAATTCATGATGAGATTGCTGGTCAGGGGCTGCTGGAAGAGCACGCACTTCTTGGCGGTGCTTTGGTTCCCTTTGGAAATCACAAAGAGTTCTTGATAATCATGTGAAATTTCATCTTTTGAAGTGCATTGATTGCAAGATATGCCAGCCATAGTTGTGGCAAGGAAGCTACGGCTGTTATAACAAGATGCAGAGTGAGGGTTTTTCACCAGATGAAGTCTCTTGGCACGCTCTAATTGGAGGATATACGTAGCAAGGGCAGGCCGAGGAGCCTTTAAATTGTTTTTGTTGAATTAAATACAACCTTGGTAAGTGTCCATCGAAGAAGCAATATTTGATACACAAGTCAAGCATATACTGGAAGAGCATGAAGAGTCAAAAAATGAGCCATATTTATGAGATTGCTACTCAGGGGCTGTTCAAAGAGCATATCGTGCTTGGAGATGATTTGGTCGATATGTATACCAAGTGTGGTGCCCTTAAGGAAGCACATAAAGATAGTTTTGTGTGAAATGTTGTCTCTTGGAGTGAACTGATTGCAGAATGTGTGAAACGCTGGTGTCACAAGGAAGCTTCGTGTTGTTATACCAGACGCGAAGTGAGGGGTTCTTGCACTTGAAAAAACCTCTTTGTATCCTCTAATATGCGGGTTTGCCCAGCAAGGGGCTAGCCCAAAATGTGATGAAACATGACTTCACCCTTGCATTCTTGAGGTAAGTTTCCTTATTTCAAAGAGAGTGTTGTCAATCCAAGTCACCATGAGATTGTTAGTCAAGGGGTCCTTCAGAAAAGAGGTTATGTTAGCCATGTTTTGATTGACATATATCTACTGAAAGAGAGATCTTCTTGACTGTATTTGATTGTAGGGATATAGTAGTGGGAGGAGATTTGTAAGCATGCCAGCAAGCTCAATGAGAAAGGTTCAATTGACAACATTGCATTGGTTAGGACAATCAACAAATGAGCGTCAAAATAAAAAGGTACGTAAAAGTTTTTTTGTGCGCTTATGTCGCACGTGTCAATGCAAGGAACTTGCCGATACACCGTGTACGAGCCACAAATGGCTCCAAGCAAACAACAAGCCTAAACTAGTAAGCTCAAAGAAGGCGATGGTGTGTCACTCACCGCTCTACGTTTGCTTCGTGGAGGATTCCTCTCCGCGAAGAAGAAGGAGACGCCGCTACGCCGCGCTCAACCGCTTCACCGCCGTCATGCCTTCGTAATGCTCGATCGCCCACACACTCCCTCTCTCTCCCTCTCTCACTCTCTCTCTCTCTCTCACACACAAAGAGATGAAGAAGAAGAAGAAGGAGATGGAGCAAGAGCACTCTTCAATTGCACAAATGAGAGAATGAGTGATTTTTAGGTTTAGTTGACTTTTATATGAGCTCGCCCAATTCACACTTGGGCGCCCATGCTTAGCCAACTAATCCCTTGAATGTTCCAGTTAGAGTGAGCCTCTCATCGGCGATCACTCTTACCCTTTTCCTATTGGACCGACAAGCCCGGTACCTGACTCTACCAAATAAATAATACAATATCCGCCGTAGGTTAGAACGTCCGTTGTAGGTGATAGGGTGTCCGTGAGCCGTGAGGGTTAACATGTCCCCCTTCCTGATGTAGATTCCGTCCTCGGAAGCTATTGAGTTGAAGCTCGTTGGTCGAGGTGGAAGAGCATTTGATATGAATGTCCTTAGCCTTCTTCAGTCACTGCAAAATCAAAAAACATTGGCACAGTAATTGCATTCTCATAAGCGATTAAAAAGCATATGCAGTTTTAGGCAGACAAATTGATTGGTAACAGAATTTTAAACAATATGTCAGCAATAAACATTAAATTGCAATGTAATCAAATGTATAAACAAATGTAAAGGTAAAAAATTAAACAAGTCTGGGGTCGCTAATTTAACGATCGAAAGGCACTAGAGATCGACAATACCATGGGTAAGTTTCTTAATTTTCTCTGGTCAATTAAGTTGTTTAATCGCGAGAGCCAAGTATTTCATGTTCGAGGGCTGACTAGAGGCTATACCTAGAAGACCTTGTAGTTAAGCTACGATAAAAGGAATTTCTCATGAAATCATCGCCTGACTGATTACCTTTTCTTTGACCCCCCAAAGTCTTTTCACAGTGATTCAATTTTGATGTGTGTGCTTATTTTGTATGCCTTGGGTTTTTTGCTTTTCAAGGAAAAGCGCCCACACTGGGAACCTCTAGGGCTCTAGTACCATAGGCGATACATGTGAGTGAAGTACCCAATCAAGCTGAGATTTCTCTTCCAGCTTAAGATTTTACATTGTGGCACTTTGATTTTTTGTTTGTTCATTTTCAGCATTTTAATTTTGTAACTTTGGGGGGTCATATAACACTGATACACCTCCCCAGGCTCATCACATAAGTAAACTCCCTTTATAATACTTAAGCTAAAGGTCAATAGGGTCAAGCCCACGAGAAAGCCCTAGTACATTTCACACAATGCTGCCTAAATCGGATTAAGAACCTAAGTAACCATTGATTATTAGGAAGGCATTCCCCATGGTATTAAGAGAAGATCTCTAACACCTAACTTGGTCAAACTAGCTTAGTCGGCCTGCTTGATTTTTAAACCTAGACAAGTGATTATGACAAAAAATTACATTGAATTAAATGTTTGTTACTAAGCAAATGCGCTGAATATTATGCTACCAATCACCATCAAAGCAGACAAACATAGATGCAAAAAAAAAGATAAGGGGCAATGCTAATGGACAAGAAACACCTGTTTGTGTCGATGGTCGCGCTTGATTTGAAGAGTGAATTGAGATAAAGATTCCATGAAGGTCCAGATCCTAACAACAGCAACACGCTCCTGTACACACTAGGAAACACAAGGAATACCTCTAGAAGACACATCAGTGGGAAAAAAGAACTTTGCTAATCACTCAACTCTAAAACAGAAACACTCTTATTGTATTAATCCTACCTACCCTCCATCACTCGAGTGATGAGGATCAAAGGTGTTTTATGGCATAGGTTTCTGTTTCAATGTACCGGATGTGAATGTGTAGGTCTGAGTCAATGTTTTGACTTTTATTGTGCATACTCGTTTGCTTATTGCTCTTGCTCTTTATTTTTTTATTTTTTTTGTGAGTATAAGGCTTTATGTATATACATTCCCTAAGATTGGTGATTGAGAGGTCATGGAAACAAGGTTGAGAGGGGAGTGAGTGAATGATGATTGTCAGCAAACATTCCCCCCTTCCTTGGGTAGATCATATCGTTTGAAATGTGCTCGTCACCATTTGAAACCAATTGCTCCAGTCGATAATAGGTGAGGATTTTTGCCAATAGTTTTCTATTACCTTAGGTGCCTCATCGAGTTGCAAGGGTGGTAAGGTGCTCTCCCAGGATCGAACTTGAAGTGGTTCATCAGGTGATTCTTGAACACTGGGAGGTGTGGATTCCTTTGTAGCTTTATGGAGGTCCACTATTGTAGGTGGAAGCTGTGGAGAAGCTTTTATCTCTATGGATGCATTACATGAGGAGCTAGAAGCTTCATGGGACTCCCCCCTTCCTGAGCTAGGTGGAACAAATTGTTCTTTCTTTGGTACCCAAACTAGCTCTGGAGCGGGTGTGTAGCATTCTGTGATTTTTTTATTTCCGCAATTGTCGATTTTTTTTGGAGCTACAGGAGTGGGTTCATATCGATCAGGTGACAGGTAAGAACACAATCTACGTTTTGGCACCCAAATTTGATCATTTCCTTGATAGTAGCCTTGGGCTTCCAATAATCGTTTAGGGATCCAACGCCACGTTTTCTTACTTTTCTTGGAGCGAGCGGTACGTTTCTTACAAGGCTTCTATTTTTTAGCATCATCCATGGTCGCTAAAGAAGATTTAGAGACCCACTTGAATGTTTTCTTTGTTACATTAGGATGAGTCTTGTCAGAAGCTATATGCATTGCTTGTAGCATATTTAAGGGTACGGGCATTTCATCCCCCTCAGGTGTTACCCAGGTCGTCCCCCTATTTCTCCAAGTGTCTATGGTTGCTGCTAGGTGGACCCAATCCACATTGTCTGACTCAGTCATCCCAGGTAGTACATCCATATAAGGAGAATCTTCCCCAACATCAGTGTCCGCTTTACATGTATAACAATACTGCAATGGGGCCAAGTGAACTGTGGTGTCAGATCTATGATTAATTATAAACCTGTTTCCTAGAGGATGTGCTCGACCCGTCACAAGATCCACTCGAATGACAGAATCTTGGAACTGCAGGTAGACATGGTTTTTAGACCAGTCATGCACCATTTTTGCTTCCCTCATGAAAGGACGTCCTAAGATCATCTCCAATGCCATAGTGTGTTTGGAGAAATCCATAACAATAAAGGTAATCCTTATTTTATGCCCAAAGACCTTGATCTTGAGATCTTCTAGCATCCCAATAGGTTTAACAATAGGCCCATTGGCCATCTTCACTACTATGGTTGTGGTCGCAAGGTGAGGTCTTCCCATAGTTTCCCAGCAATTTTTAGTCACAATGCTAACCCCAGCGCCACCATCAAGGATTCCCTTCACAGTTAATCCCTTAGTAGTGATTGGTATGGTCGCATTGGATTCATCACCCTCAAAGTATTGTCCCAACTTGTTAACAGTTATTTCTATAACAAGGTTCTCATCTAGGTTGGGTTGTGGATCTATGTATTCCTCCTCTATTGGCATCTCCCCAGCTCCATCCATCTGTGCACATTGTGGTAGCCCAAACTTCAGTTCTCCATTGAGGAAGGCTCGAAGAGCTGAGACTAGCTCGGGGTCTTTATATAGTTTGGACATGATGGTGGTTCTAACCTCCGAAGACATGAAATCCATCAATTTGGCAATGTTTAACGGCACCTTTTGGCCTTGAGTCCCTTGACGTGGGGAAGATGGGATATCCATTTCTTCGATAGGATCGGGTAGTCCCTGTGTAAACATTCTTTCCATCAAGACGTGAGTACGCCCACTTTCCCATGACTTTAAGTCACTTTCTTCTTGGATGACACTAGGTATGTCCAAGGGTCTATGGACTTGGTGAGGTTGTTGTTGCGTAGGGAACACAGTGTCTGTAATCTGGATCTTCCTAGGTGCTGGTTCTAGATCCCTTTGGGTATCTTCTACCAAACTCCTTAATTGCTTGACTCACTCAATCTCCTCTGTAGGGTTTGGGTAAGTTCCTATCTTCTTTTTGGATCCTGACCATTGTGGCTCATGAAGATCTTCCTTGTTGGTTTCTATGTTAGTGGTCGTTTTGGTCTCCATGGTTTCACCTGAATCAGAATCTTCTTCAGCGTCGTTCATATATACGGAGTCATCACCAGTCCCTATGTTGGTCTTTGAACTGGGGTCTGACTTCGCTGCTTTGTGAGATCTCTTTCCTCGTGTTTTCTTCTTTTTCTGAGATTGGGCAATTGATACCGTGTCTCTTTCCTCAAGAATATAATTTTGTTTTTGGAGCATCGATCGTGTGAGTACGTTTATTGGTACCACGGGTGTACTTGGTGATGGCTCCTCGATAACTTCAATCAAGTTTAATGGCGTGATCTTCGGTGCATTTGGATTATTTGGACATTGGGCAATCAAATGATCTATGCCACATCGATTACACATGAGTATCGGCATTGTAGACGTGCTCGCTTGATTGGTTTGCATAAGTGTGGCGTTCTTTTGTAGCCTAATAGGACACTCGGCTACACGATGTGGACCTCCACACTCATAGCATTGAAGAGGTGGTCTCTTAGCGGTGTAATTGATATTTTGGCCTCTTGCCGCAAGAGCAGCTACTTGATATACAGGTTTGACTTGTCCCCAATAGTCCTCCATGTAGTATTGTGGACTTTCTTCAAGCACATCCATCCCATAGGCGATATTAGGATCTATATCTTCCTCATAGCCTTCCAAACAAGAAATAATGACTCACAACTCACTTGATTCACAGAAGTGATTCTCGGATGTGGTGGTTGCGGTCCTAGCACTGGAGGTGGTAAGGGTGTTGTTTGAACAACATTTTGGGCCCTAGGGACCATGTGTTGTGCTGTTTGTTCAAGAGGTGGGGAAGGCATCAATGCAGGCACTCGAGGTGTGTCTGTCCATGCTAAGGTTGGTCTATTGGCCATCGCGCGCTTAAATACTATGCAATCCTTAGCTTGATGACCATACCTCCCACATGCATTGCAGTTCCCATTGAATTTTACTCTAAAAGTAGGGCATTCACTGGTACTATGCGGTCCATAGCATACTGAGCACCATTGCTGCTCCCTTCTTGGATACATATGAATGTTTTGCGGAGCATGATTGTCTCTAAGACTCTCTTGAACAGCCTTGGTGAGATCTGCTAAAGTCATCTCAGATATCTTTGGCTCCTTAGCAATAGGCTTTAGGGTCATTGGCTGATGCCCTGATGCTTGCGAGCTAATAGATTTAGGCTCAACAGACACTCTTTCTCCTTGAATCATTAAATTATCCTCCAATTGGATCGCATTGGTGGTGACTGCTTCCCAAGTGGTGATACCTCTAATGACTAGGCCATTGTAGATATCCTCATGTCGTAATCCCCTAATGAATCTATCAAGCAATTGGTTATTGTTGAAGTGCTCATTTGGATTACAATGAGAATTCAAATGCTTCAAGCGACTTATAAAGTCTCTCACCGACTCTCCTTCTTCTTGTTGGGCTTTCTGGAGCTGAGAGGCTACACCCCAAAGCACTCCCTCTCGTATGTATTCCTTTAAGAACAGTCTCCTAAGAGTAGGGTAAATCGTTTTTTCTTCCACCCTTAGGGTTCTATACCAATCCCCAGCCTTTCCACTTAAGGTTAGGCTTAAAGCATTGCTCTTATGTAGGTCATTGTGTTCTCCTAGAGAATCGCATATTTGTTCAAACACTTCGATATGCTTTCTCACATCCCCGTCTCCACTAAATTTTTGTGTGAGCTTGGCTATTTGTACTGCCTTACTTCTAGGCTCTCTATCAAGCGTGTTACGCATATTCTCAGCAATAGATCGACCAATAGCTTGAGCAAATGTTGCCAAGTCACCTAAGTGAGAAGGCACCGTGGGTGAAGGCGCTCCAGAGACTACATGTGGAGTAGGTATTGGCATTGGGCTTGGGAAGCCCTTGGGTTCCACGTTGGGTACGATGTTGTGCCATGTGGTGGTCCATAGTTCATATGAGTGGCCCTAGGCATAGCAGACATCGGATGTGACATGCTAATGCTAGCCGGTATAGTCCCATGGGAATAAGAACTTGTGTATTGTGGTTGTGGAGCATAGGTAGTTGAAACAATGGGAGGGGTAGGGACTACATGAGTACGTGGACCCATAGGTGCATATGATTGGTTCGCACTTGTAGGTACTATTGCAGGCATTGAGCTACCATGTAGCGGTGCTTTACTAACAAACGAGGTCCATGGCGTGTTTCTTGGCATGCCCATCATTGGGGTAGGCATGGTAGCCGCGGTGTCATCAACGGAAAGATGAGCTAGACTTGGAAAAGTAAAGCTATCACTTGTGGGCTCAGATTGCATTGAGACCCCTGGCGAAACAACATATGGGGGATCGATGGGACTCATTGGGGGAGTCTCCATTTGTGATAGAGTGGGTTGTTTCCCTTTGCCCGTGTCTAAAAATTGCGTTGAAGGTATGTTTATTCCTCGATTTTGCCTCTTGGACCGGATAATCCTATGGATGACATTGCAGATCATGTGTTGTTGTTCCTCTAGACTAGTGGCACTAGATGTGGATTGTACAACTTCTAACCAACCCACATGGTATGTGTAGCCCATGTATAGGTCGGTCAAAGTCTCCGTGTGTAGGTCATATTCCCAATTTTCATTGAGAAATACCCCGTCCAAACTTGGTGTACTAGAGGGTTGCCGTGAGGTGGATGCACTGTTGCTTCCCGTGTTTTGACTTTTAGTCACCGCTACCTTAGAGGCGACTTTGGAAGGTGGTAGCTTGATAGGGCCCTCATTAAATGAGGTAGGTAGAATGTCCACGTGGACACTCTGAGGGAGTGTGGGGTCTACAGGAGATGTGAATGGTGATTCTACTTCCCTACCCCCTTCGTTTACTTCACTAGCCGTAGGTTCAGAGCGCGTAGCTCTACTAAAAGTTTCCATCAAACGTAAAAACACTAGTTCCAGGTTGTTGGGCCCAGCTAGGTACGGTTTCATTTGTTCCCCCGGGGCTTTGTGTAAGATGCTCTTCCATAATATCGTAGTCAGAGGAAGAGTCGCTAGCCGCTATATTTGGGTCTTGGGTTGCACTACCTTGGGTCCCCGCCGAGGGCGTAGACCCTAGCATGGAAGGATAGTGAGTACCCCCGTAAATCGAAGCACTAGCTAGTTGTTCTGACTCTAGCACACGACCAGAGCGTAGATACATGTGCTTTGGGTGCCCTACAAGTGTCGGCAAGTACCCTCAAAGGTTACTTGCTTTGTTTTGTGGCTGTTTTGCACCCCGTTTTCTACTTGATTTTTTCTTGTTTTTGATGTTTTTTGAATGTTTTTTTAATGTTTGATTTTTTTGATTGAAGTGTGTGATAGCTCGAAACGAGCGTATCACTTAAAGGGTCACTGTGTGCTTTATAGCACAATTTTCGGGCATCTGACGTTCCGTTGGTCCTCAAAAATCAATTTTTAGCTACGTGTGAAGCTAAAATTCGTTTTTTTTAAAGGCGACTGAGGCCGAGGCCTGAGCGTGAGCTTGGGCTTAGGTCTGGGCTTGGATCTGGGAGATATTCCCGATCCCGGTCCTACCTTTAATATATATATATATATATATATATATATATATATATATATATAATTTAAGGATAAGGCCGCCGCGGCCTGCGCGAGAGCACACACACACTTTCTCTACCTACTTCTAACTAATACACCTACTCTTACACACTAACACACTCTATTAACTCTCACTAATCTACTTCCTACTTACTGTACACAGAAAACTAACTACCTTAATACACAAAGAATAAACACAGAACCTTTGAAATCTCTATTAACAAAGAAAACTAACTACCTTAATACACAGAGAATAAACACAGAACCTTTGAAAACTCCATTAATTAAAAAAACACACAGTATAACACCAAATCCCTCTTCTCAACACACACACACTCCTTCCTTACCTTTCCTACAATAGAAATTGCACCACGGAGAAGCATAGAGTGCTACTCGAGCTTCATGTATGGCATTCCCCGGCAGCGGCGCCAAAAATGTGCGCTTATGTCGCACGTGTCAATGCAAGGAACTTGCCGATACACCGTGTGCGAGCCACAAATGGCTCCAAGCACACAACAAGCCTAAACTAGTAAGCTCAAAGAAGGTGATGGTGTGTCACTCACCGCTCTACGTTTGCTTCGTGGAGGATTCCTCGCCGTGAAGAAGAAGGAGACGCCGCTACGCCGCGCTCAACCGCTTCACCGCCGTCGTGCCTTCGTAATGCTCGATCGCCCACACACTCCCTCTCTCACTCTCTCTCTCTCTCTCACACACACACAAAGAGATGAAGAAGAAGAAGAAGGAGATGGAGCAAGAGCACTCTTCAATTGCACAAATGAGAGAATGAGTGATTTTTAGGTTTAGTTGACTTTTATATGAGCTCGCCCAATTCACACTTGGGCGCCCATGCTTAGCCAACTAATCCCTTGAATGTTCCAGTTAGAGTGCGCCTCTCATCGGCGATCACTCTTACCCTTTTCCTATTGGACCGACAAGCCCGGTACCTGACTCTACCAAATAAATAATACAATGTCTGCCGTAGGTTAGAACGTCCGTTGTAGGTGATAGGGTGTCCGTGACCCGTGAGGGTTAACATTTTCAGTTCTTCATTCAATATGAGTCATAATTATGAGATTGCTACAAGGAACCTCTCAACTGTTTTTGTTTGATGCAGCACAGCCTTGGTTAAGTGTCCATCGATGAAGCAATATTCACTACACAAGTCAAGCATATGTAGTAAGAGGAAGATGAGAAGTCAAAAGCAATGAGTCATTTTTATAAGATTGCTACTCGATGGCTATTGGAATAACATACCGTGCTTGGCGGTGCGTATATATTATGTTTGCATTGATTGTGAAGCTACGCATTCTCTCTAGATGCACTTATCTATGCCATTGGACTTTAACAACCTAGTTTATAGTGATGTTAAACTCTTACAAGAATAGAAACTACACGAGAGGTCAAAGGCAAGGTGTGTTTATCAGTGAAGGACATCAGAACACATAGTGAGTAAGCTCTACCACTTTTTTGTTTTGAACACTAGAACTCAGTTAACGAATACACCGAAATTTGCATGTTGCCGTGAGAATGGCACGTTCCCTCGTATTTTATAAGATTGGGGAGGACTGTGTAAACTCCCTCGTGCAAGGAGACTTGCATGTTTTCTTTTTCTTTTTTTTCCAAACCTGAAAAAGGGAACAACATCTAAAAGTGAACATATTTCAAATGATCCATATCATCGCTTTATATAAATTCTAACCCTTCTAAAACACTTGCTTTGATGAAAGGTAACAAGCTTCTCTCTCTCTCTCTCTCTCTCTCTCCATTTTCTTCTCGAGGGATGTATACTCTCGTTGAATCTGCAAACGACACAACCACACTTACACAAATGATAACAATGCACATAATCTAGAGAGATTGAATCAAAGAATGTATACAATCTAAAAGCTAAGGACATATTTAAACATATCAAAATTGAGAGAATATCATGGCGTTGTAAACGGTAGTAGGATTTGTGGAAAACAAAGCACAAGCTCTCTCTCTCTCTCTCTCTCTCTCCCCCCCCCCCCCAAGCTTTTCTCTTCTAGGTTCTTGTTTTCTCTTACCCTCAAACTCACATCAATTCAATACAAATGCGGCTAACGAAGCACTCTTTGGGCATGGTGAAGGTAGCAGGGATAAACTTTACACATATAATGTATTCACAATTGCACATTGCTAGAACACCCAAGAGAACACAACTCGTGAGCTTCGAACCCCTCAACATAAGCGACTTTTAATGGGAGTCATTTTGGCATGTCGATTAGTAATTTGGGACTGTGGATTACCTACGTGCTGTGATCTGCTCGAAAGTCGAGGGCCGAGGCTATGGTGAAGTAACAAACCTAGCAGGCAATTCTCTCGCTCTCTCTCCGTCCTTTCCTCTCCCCCCCCCCCCCCCCCCCCCCCCCCCCTCCCCCTCTCTCTCTCTCTCTCTCTCTCTCCCTCCACACACACACACACACACACACACGGAATGGCTCTGTCTTTTTCTTCCTCCGACAATTTTCCTGTGTTGAAAATGTTTTCTCAAGGCGAGAATTTTTTTGGATAAATTTTGTAATGGAGTAGTTTTCTTTGTAGTTTTTGAGCAGAAAGATGCGACTTAAAATTAGACAGATTTAATTCAGGCAAAATGGAGTAGTTTTCTTTGTAGTTTTTGAGCAGAAAGATGCGAATTACATGAAAAATTAGACAGATTTTATTCAGGCGCATAACTATTTCCGTTTGAACTGTCAATTCTCCCCGGTTTCTCCACTTCCTGCCAAAAAAAGCAACAAGGACCTAGCTTGAGACTGCTTTCTCATGTTGTTAATTGTTTGGAGTGCATATCAAGTAGCATTTTTTTGAATTGGATGCATGCAAAGGCTTGTCAATAGCTGCACGGGTACAATATGTGGAACTGCATTCATGTCATGCACGTCTAGGTATATTTTGCATGTGTCTCTGAAATATTCCGTTGTGTGTGTGCCTGTGCATGCCGGAAGGGACAGGTGTACTATTGAGAAACTCAGCCGGGAAAGTTGAGAAGACATTGCATGTTTACATGATAAGTTGCATGTTTTCCGCTTTATGACAAGTGGCTGATGCAGCGACATACTTTCCGATGACTTATTTACAGACATGTAGAGCCAAGTATGTCTCTATTTGCTTAAATTTTGTTTACATTGGTGTTGGCAATCTCTTTGTTGTAAAAGCTTTGCTTGTTTAAAGCTGAGTATAAGGAACATGCTTGTTAATTACAATTTGGTCATGGCAGTGTCCATCGATTTAACTCTGTGCCTTGGAAGTCGAAAGCTTGGGACATAGGGATTAAAACTTTCCGTCCCATCAGCTGTTTTGATCCTTTTGAACGTCCTTCTGATTGATCTTGACCTAATGTTATGATGGATTTCTTGATTTTGGAGTGCTTGCGTCCACTTCTTGGGCTTTGTGTTGGCTACTTTTTTCACATGTTAAAGGAAGTACCCATGCTCCCTACTTTTCTAGTACATTTCGAAATCCATCAGCTGCATATTGTTAGTGCTTGAGAGCATGGCACTAGTTTCTTCGAATCTAGACTTCGGACATGGTATATGGAAGCATTGTCAGAATAGCTTGCTTTGTGCTACAGATTACTTTTAAGACAAGGATAAGGCCTTTTTAATACGTGAAACTTGACCGTATATGAAAATGCAAAAGCTCAACCTGTTACATTTGTGTTGAGGACCACCATTAGCATTGGCCAGGGTTGACACATCTGAGAGTCTAGACAAGGGCTTAGGATACCAAAGTTGAAAGGCCCAAATGGCATCTTTGCAGCATATGAGGCTTGAACTTTGGCCCCACATCCTTGACTCATGGAGGCCTCAGTCCATGGCCTTTACCCAAAACAACAACGAGTGAGTCGAGGATCAAATTGATGCCTAAAGCACTAGTTTGGACGTCCGTACATGACTCAACTGGTCGGACGTAGTGATCCGTTCGTTGGACGTGGACAACCTTGCCTGGTATTGGCAAGGAAGGAACTAGCTGCCTTGGCAGCCATTCAAATAGGCCCACCAATTAGTACTAGGAAATGATAACAATGCACACAGACAAAGAAGCTCCACTCACACACAACGTACACACACAACCCATTACACACGCCCTAGAGTACAAAGATACATGGAAAGCAAATCAAAGGATTAGGCCGGAAATCAACTTTCGAGGCGACTGTGTCAAAGGTGGTAGCGGAAGATGCAATGAAGACAAGAACCGGCTTGTGATTTGGTGGCACCTCGACTCTGATCTAGAACACCTGCAAAGCCAAACACATGAACATGGCACACCTGTGGAGAAGAGAGATTACTGAGGTAGAAAGAGAGGACATTTGAGAGAGAGAGAGAGAGAGAGAGAGAGAGAGAGAGAGAGATGATGATGATGATGATGATGATGTATTTACGTCCTCGGGGGGCCAGAATGACCCATGGGACCCGAAATCTCATATATGAGACTCCCCCCTTCCCATGTGAAGGAGGGGGCGTCATAGTTACATGGGACGGTGGGTCGGGGTCGGGAACGGGGTCGGAATGGCAAAAGTCAGGAAACGGGGACGGGGTGGGAACGGCAAAAAAAAAAGAGAGTTTTTTTGGCATTTTTTGACCTACACACATGCCACACACATAGAGCATCACTTTGACCATAAATTTACACTAAATAGACCAAAGAACACGAGTCATATAGGCTGAAATGTGCTAATAAAATATCGATGATCGATGGATACAAAATGAGAAGTGCATGCCACAAGGGCTCAAGAGTCAAAAAGCCTAAAGGACTTAGGACAAGCCTGAGGCCTCAAGGATAACAAAAAGTACAAAGGGCTATGTAGTAGGTAGAGTCGTAGACTCAAGAGTCTAGACTCGAGAGTCTAGACTCGAGAGTCTAGACTCGAGAGTCGAGTGATCAATGATCATCAAACTCAAGAAGTGCTCGCCTGCTGAATCTCCATATCGTCGTCGTAGTCGAGGTCGTCAGCGACGTATGAGGGCTCGGGAGGCTCGCATTGAGGCTCGAAGCATAGTTACATGGGACGGCGGGTCGGGGTCGGGAACGGGGACGGGATGGGACGGCAAAAGTCAGGAAACGGGGACGGGGTCGGAACGGCAAAAAAAAAGAGAGTTTTTTTGGCATTTTTTGACCTACACACATGCCACACACATAGAGCATCACTTTGACCATAAATTTACACTAAATAGACCAAAGAACACGAGTCATATAGGCTGAAATGTGCTAATAAAACATCGATGATCAATGGATACAAAATGAGAAGTGCATGCCACAAGGGCTCAAGAGTCAAAAAGCCTAAAGGACTTAGGACAAGCCTGAGGCCTCAAGGATAACAAAAATTACAAAGGGCTATGTAGTAGGTAGAGTCGTAGACTCAAGAGTCTAGACTCGAGAGTCGACTGATCAATGATCATCAAACTCAAGAAGTGCTCGCCTGTTGAATCTCCATATCGTCGTCGTAGTCGAGGTCGTCAGCGACGTATGAGGGCTCGGGAGGCTCGCATTGAGGCTCGAAGTCCTCCTCTAGCTCCTCCAAAAGAGTATCGGCCATAAATGGATTCTCTTGTGCCATCTCCGACTCAGTGAAAGGATCTGCCTTGTGTGTGACGCTCTTGGCAAGCATGCGCAAGTTAGCGCTCACAAACACCAAATCATTGGCCCTCTGAACCCCAAGGTGATTCCTCTTCTTAGACTCCATAGTTGCTCCAAGCAACTAGTGGTACATGCTTGGCCAAGGACACGAACAGCCAAGCGCTGCAAATGTGGGCCATCTCCTCCATAGTCCTCCCACCACAAAACCGAGCCAATCTTGTTGCGATCAAGCTGTGCATCTACACATCCATAGGAGCCCATCTTTTGCGTGTAGTTGAGTAGCTCGTCTCTAATCTTGCGCCTAATGTCACTGCTAGGCTCAAGGCGCTCCAATGCAAGCCGCCATCCTTTGCTCACCTCCTTGTCGGTCTCTTGACGCCTTCCCTGAAACTCAGGGTGAAGCACATAAGCTGCCGCATGAAGTGAGAGTAGTATCCATTCCACCTCGACTCACACAAGCCATGAATCTCCGCATACTGAACAGGGTCAGGCACAAGCTTCTCAAGTGCCTTTATCATTCGATCCATGGCTTCGTAGACTTTGCCAATGCATGGCCACAAGCCATCCACCACTCGAAGTAGGTGTAGAATAGGCTTGGCCATGGCGTCAAGAGTCTTCACCTCCTCCCACCAAGCGGCGTCGTCGGCCCATTCTCGGCATTTCAATCCTACTGCTGATGTAGACTCCGGCATGGCCTGGAACTCATCACTGAGAAAGAGGCCCCTTAAGGCTCCGCCACATGTAGACAAGCGGCCTAGCATAAGCCAATTGAATGCAAATCTTGTCTCTGAATATTTGAGCAAGGACAAGTGGCTCCTCTTTGAGAATTCATGGCGCACTTTCTGATGGTTGAGCACAAAGGAGACAATTCAAGAGGCGTCACCAATGGTGGGTGAAATCCATGACAAGTTCCCTATGTCCTTGAGGAGGTTATTGAGGCAATGCGCCATGCAAAATGTGACATGGATGCTCGGATACATGCCCTCAATGATAGCTCCGGCTGCCCTATTTGACGCCTCTCCATCTGCAACCATACAAAGGACATTCTCGGGGCCGGTGATCTCTATGGTGCTTGTCCACTCTGCAGCAAGCATCTCGGCGGCCTTGCCACTATCGGACACATCATGTGACTCCACAAAGTACATCTCCCCCCGAGAGTAGGCCACCACCCCGTGGATGGACTGCTTGCGGGTGTCGCTCCATCCATCTACAAGGAGAGAGACGCCATTGGTCTCCCACAAATCCTTTGTTGCTTGGGCCGCTTGCTCCACGGCAAGCTTCTCTTTGTCAAGGAGGGTGGTGCGAAGCCTCTCCGATGAAGGTGGCACATAAGAGAAGCCATATTCCCCTATTTTCGTAACCATGGTTCGAAAGTATGGAGACCTATCCACACAAAATAGAGCATGTTGTGTTAGTATGGAGAGTCGAGAGTCGAGAAGTTATAACCCATTATGAATACAAAATGGAAGATTGCAATGTGCATATGCCAAGGGAAACTCACCGCGAAGCATGGAAGGCAATGTGGTCGTGGAAGAAGAATCGGGCAACCGACCTATCCACCTCTTCCTTCAATTTAGGATTCCAATTTTCGTTGAGAGTGCTTTGGCGATGCGGAACGGAAGAGGACGGTGTAGATGCATGGCTCTTGAAGCTTCGAGAGATGTCGTCAAGGTTGGCTTCCCTTTGCTCTCGCGGTGTCGCCGTGGCGGAGGGATCAACGGCAACAAAACGGCCCCTCTTGGCCGCTTCCGCAACCTCATACACCGTGAGCTTCTCAAGAAGATCCAACCTCTTCTTGGGAGCTACATGAGGGCAAAACTTCACCTTGTGACCGGGTTCATGAAGAAGATAGGCTCGCACTTTGTTTGAACCACCCGTTCTCTTGTATGGACATAGCTTGCATGTCCATGGTCTTGCACCACCACCTTTGCCATGCGTGCTAAAGTCGACTTCATCCCACCACGACCACGTTTGCACGGCGGGCCTCCTTCGAGAAGAACCGGCTTGAGAAGTGGAGTTGGCTTGAGATGACATGATGGTGGAGAGACTCGAGAGAGTAGAGCTTAGAAGTTAGAGGAGTTGAGAGCTTGTGTGGAGAGAGAGTAGAGGAGAGCTTCAAAGTGGGTAGAAGAGGGAGAGGAGAGCTTCAAAGTTCAAACTTCAAAGTGGGTAGAAGAGGGAGAGACTTGAGAGTGGAGACTCAACTTTCAAGGGTAGATACTAGAGTGTAGAGTAGTCAATGGTCATGCTTGAGCCTTGAGCAATGACTCAATGAGGCTATGAGGCTTGAGCAATGAGCATTTAGTAGAGAGGAAAGCTTGAGCTTGAGGGAAATTGCCAATTGGAATGAGACTATGAGTATTAAGAGGCCCAAGGGAGCCTTTTATAGCCTCCCAAGGGCCAAGGCCCCCCAAAATGTGGCAGTTGGGTTGCACAGAGCCGTTAAAAACGGTCATAAACGGTAACTTCTACTGCCGTTCCCGGTCCGTCCCCCCTGCGACCCGCCCGTCCGGCCCGAAATCCAGCCGTCCCACCCCGTCCCCTTCCGTTCCTGACCCGGTTACGGCCGTCCCTTGGCCCTAGGGCCCGTCCCCCCCATCCCCTATAACTATGGGGGGCTTGTCATGATTGTGTGGTGATCTTGTTTGTGAGTGTGGTGTGATGTTCTAGCACTTTGGCAAGATAGATGCCTAGTGCTATTGGAGAGGGATGTGTTCTTGAGAGAAGCTCCTCAAATGTAGTACATCCTTGAATAAGTTGAGGAAAGTCGACCCGAATGTGCGCATATGCTGGACACTCAAGGGTTACATGTGCCTCATTTCCAATGAATTCAAGTTGCATTGAGTGCATCTCCTCATGTTTGCATCAATATTCAGCCATCCTCCCGTTTCACTTTTGAGCATGTGTGATCTTGTCTGCATCAAGGTGATGGCCCGTCTTGCACGGTAGGACATGGGTGTCCTGATATGTATTTGGGTTTCCCCGGTTTTGTATTCTTCCCAGTATCGTGTGTTTATGTGCTTGCAATAGTATTCAAACTTGGACCTGTGCATTGCATTCTTCCATTTGCTATGAAGGGCCTCAAGTAATTGTATTTCAAAATTCAGCTCGTGCTCATGCTCGGTAGCTTCCTCTACGTGCATGTCCACATATGCTCCCACATTCCAGTTAGAGAACCATTTCCTGATGTCCTCAACAAGGCTAGAGGTGAGAAACTTTTTATTGTGGTTCTTTTGCAGCTTACATCCTACCTCCCATGCTATGTGAGGGAAACGGTTATTAGGCATCAACTTCACCTTCAAGAGATATCTATGCATTCTTTGCAAAGCAAGCATTTCCAATGGTCTTTTTCTAGTCTCCAATAGCATCACTGAGTATGGTGTTGTGGTTTTTATCCCCATATGTCTACATAAGAACTTTTTCTAAATTTTCTCAATGTCATTCCATGTGCTGGCCGGAATACTTGGTCCCTATACCTCTACCCCATACAATAGCGTTTGGACCACACACGCATTGAAAGCCATGGACTTTATTTCCCACCTTCTAGTGACGCTTTGTTTGCACATGTTTTCAAACTCGTAATACCTTGCTTGTGCTGCCTCAATTCTTGTTTTTGCACATTGCCCCCATCTATGATTCGAAGGTATAATGATGCCCAGGTATTTAAAGCTGTCAACTGCTTGAATCTCTTGCCCATCATACATAAGGACGGGCTGATCCTTTGATTTGTGTGTACAAGTCGCCATACATTTTGTTTTTGTGACATTCACTGAGAGGCCTGTAGCTTCGCAGAAAGCATGTACCGCATCCAAAAGTTTTTGCAAAAAGAGATATGCTATGCGCTAAAAGAACCACATCATCAGCATAAATGAGGAGTAGCAAAGTAATGAGACCTATGTTTGGTGCATCTTCATTATCTTGCGTCATTTGGCATATAAAGTCCTCAAGCTCATCTATGCATAGCCCAAAGAATGTTGGAGACAAAGGACATCCTTGTTTGACGCCCATTGTGCTAAAAAACTCTTTGGAGAAGCCTGTTTGCGTTTTCAGTTTACATCGAACTGCATGGTATAGGCGTGCCACCGCAACCCTCAAATGCATGGGAACCCCAATGGTCTCCATGCGGGACCATAACCCATGACGAGATACCGTATCAAACGCTTTCTTAAAGTCCACAAAACAGCAGTACATAGTTTCCCCTTTGAGTCGCGCCTCTTCCATCATAATCCGGATTGTAATCAAGCGGTCTATGGTACTATGTTTTGCTCTAAAACTTGCTTGACCGATAGCCCTCTTTCCACTGTTTTCAGCCCATGTGCTAATATCTTTTTCTATTAGACTCCCAAAAAGTTTTGCCATGCAAGAACCCACCATGATGGTGCGGTAGTTCGTGAGTAGGTTACGGTCTCCTCCTTTAAACAAAGCTTTGACCCAATTCTCTTGCCAATCTTCAGGCATACCTTGGTGAATAGCTTAGTGTATCCATTTCTTAGCTTCATTACCCGACCATTTCAACATTTCGGAGTTGAAGTGCAAAATCTCAGAGGCTTTCCCAGTGGCTAGTTTTTTCAAACCTCTCATAGCCGCTGCAAAAGTTATAGGCTCCTTAGTGTCAACCTGAATTTCAGCATTCATCATTATTTGCGCATCGGTGGGAGCATAGAGTGTTTGTGCATATACATACATTTCGTCCATGCTGAAATTTCCCAGTATATCCTCCCTTTTACCTTTCATGTTGCGCCATGCTTTCTTGGGTTCTTTCTTAAATCGAATCACCTCTTGCTCCTCCTTCAAAAGTTCATGCATCCTTCTCTTTTTCCTTTTCAGCATTCTGTATTCCTTGGCTGCATTTTCGCACTCCTTCGTGGACTTATTGAAGCACTTTAGCTTGCGTTTGGTTGCTTTACACTCTTCATCAAACCATGGGTTATGAGGGAGACCCTTCACTTGTTGGTTTCTTTTAGATCGCCCCATAGTGACCTCTGCTGCCTCTTCTATTGCTTGACGAAAGGTAGCCCAATTTTCTGAAATGTTCTGGGATATGCATTGTCTACTCAATAGGTTGTCCAGAAAAGTGGCATAATCAAAATTTCTTTGTAACTTGCATTCGATATGCCCAACTTGTCGCCTTTTGGAGGCGTTGTGTAGGCATGTGTGGGAGGTCTAAACATACATGAATTAGAGTATGGTCCGAGTTCGGTGACCGAGCACCAATTTTAAAGTGTCCAATTAAATCCAATGCATTGTGGCTAACTAACGCATAATCATTAGTGCTTCTTCCATGGTTTGATGTATAGCATGTGTATGCTCCGGAGCTTGCAAATTTCTTGGTGCCATTCATGACTACAAGTTGCATAGAATTCATCATAGATATCAAAGCCGAACCTTGTTTATTCATGAGGTGATCGCATGAGCATCTATCCCACATTGCATCTAATACAAGATCGCCATCTCTGTCTGTGGGATGGATTGAGTAGTCAACCAATTGAACCTGTATGTTGGCTATGCGAGCATTAATATCCTCGAGTATCATCACTGCCCCCTTTTGTGTGTAGGTTGCAATATCTGCATATAAGTTGGCAAAAGGATCATTCTTGCAGAGATTATGCAGATCATAGAACGGGGATTCCCGATGTGGGATATAGCATCCCGCAATGAACATCGACCTCCCTGATGTACATATCTCAGCCCATATGTATCGTTTGTGTTCATCTATCTTGCATATCTTAACCCGATTTTGCATTTCCTCCTTGTACATTATAGCAACACCCCCTTGCCCGCGCATCTTGGTACCAGACCACCAAACCGAGTGTGTAATATATCCTTGAATACTTGGCAGTCTACATGTGTCCTGTTCTCACGTTTCAAGTAGAAAAAGTATGTCTGCTTGTGGTAGAACCTCTGTCAATCCTTCCCCTTTGTGCCAAGGGAAACCTCGGCAATTCCAACTTGTGATGTGTATGTTCGTGGTCCCATGGGTTTCCCCCTGCCATGCTTCTGGTGATGTTGTCTCTATGGGGATGGTGTTCGTTTTCATTCGTTCTTCATATGCCTGTCTTCTTTCTTTTTGTTGCACGGGTGTCCTGTCTTCATTGATGTAAATTGGGCTGTCCCTTAGATAAATGCGAGCATTTTCGAGTATGATGGCTCTTTTACGTGCATCCAACATTGTGCATACAATTGCGCGATTGTTCTTAGGCCTCGGCTTACCCACACGGTGTGCCCTATACACCACTACATCATGCATGCCAAATTTGTTTGCAAGGAGGTCCGTGATGTCACCACGAGGTGTATTTTTCCTGTTGCCTTTCGTAAATAAGTACTAGATATTTTTATTTATTTTATTTTTACTTGTTTTCCCCGGAACCCTTGAAAAGGTGCAAGTGGACATTGCATGGCCAGTGTGAAACGGCTGCGGTCGAATAGGTTTCTCACAGCGGGAGTTTGGGTCGGTCAGTCTGGGACTGGTCGGGCCAATTAGCACTGAATTCTGATGAGTATGGAAGCCTGTGCACGCCAAATGAAGTCTGGGCCACTCGGAAAGTCACTTATAACTTTATAAGTCAATGGGAACTAGAGAATTAACTCAAAAGGGGCAAACTGGACACATGGCGGCTCCAGGCAGTTTTGCCACTTCCAGCATGAAGAGGGGGCGCCCAATTTGAGAGAGGAGGCTGATTTTTTATCATAAGTGAGCTACAGTGTGTGTGTGAGTAGTGGGTGCAGGTCTACAGCTTTAATGGAAAGCTTGCCTTCTCCTCTGTCTCATGTAGCGCGATGACTTGCTCTCGTGCATCTCTCTCTCCCCTTTGGCACATGTGGTAATGCCCCACTAGTTGGGCTACTCAGATGAACATGTACAGTTCTGGGGGTTTATGCGCGTTTGCCAAGGCAAGAGCCTTCTGAACAGGAACCGGATTAGCTAATTGCTAATTCCCCACCGGTACGCACAGTTCCATCGCGAGAAATTGCGAGTTCGGAGAGTTTTCTCGCGTGAAAACTCGTCAAATTCACAGGGGAACTGTCCCATTGAGTACAGGAGGCCTTGGGACACGCGTAGGCGTGTTCGCTCCGCTAAAAACGATCCGAAACAGCAAATTACAGCCTGCTGTGTTTTTCTGCAGGTTTAGGGTTTCGCACCTAAACTGCAAGGGAACACCGGGGGAGCCTCGTGAGAGCCTTGGGATGCGTGTACAGGCTTTTGGGCACCCGGCAGTGAAAAACAGCGAATTACAGCCCGCTGAATTTCTGTGACAGCTCACCAGAAAGCTTCCAGATAGCGAGGGAATCTGTCCTAGAAAGGTGCTTTTGACCTACAGGGGTTTTTGCGCCGTTATGCTGCCAAAATCAGGTTGAAAACCTGCGTTTTCAGCCCTCGCCAAGTTTGGACAGCTTTGTGAAAGCTTGTGCTAAGTGGTCGGATCGTCTACCTTAATTTGAATAAAGAAATACCGAAAGGGGCGCCAGTCTTTGGGGCCTACAGGGTGTCGGTCTCGTTTGCGCAGTGACATTCTAGTCGTTGGACGCAACTGTGTTCTCTTTCCTTCTCAGTGCTCTATGTAAAGTTAACAGGTAATTGAAATAGTACCACCCTCTACGTTGTACAGGCCGGTTATACGTGACCTCCGTATTCAACATGAGTACTTTCTCATTGTCAGATTCGGGTATGCCTCGAATCACAATATTCATACTGCGTTTCTCTCGCTCATTATACTCTGTGTCATATACATTTGCATACGTCTCATGTGTTTGCGGCATAGCATTTGGAGTACTTCTTACTACATGTGGCCAGGAGGTTATATTTCCTGTTGCATTATCACTCATGTGTGCAAGCTTCTCATCGTGTGTAGCTAGAGTGTCTTGCACATTGGAGACCTATTTGCTTAATGCATCTTGCAGTGCCTGAATTTTCTCATCTTGATGTTGCATTTTCATATTCTGTATTTGGATTGTATGCTCCAACTCTTGATTCTTTAGTGCAAGGTTTTTAATGTCCTCACCCTGCCTCATCACCATTTCCTGTAAGGATGAGATAAAGCCCCAAATGTCTTGCATCGAGCATACCATAGATTTCTCGGTTCCTGCACTTGTCTTTACCTATCCGTGTATTTGTACCTGTACCTGTATCCATCTTGGATGGGGGGTGTTTGTTTATCCTTTGCATTCGTCATGTTTCTTGTCGGTGACGATCGCACGGACAGCCCACTTCTCGATACCCGCAAGTTAACCGGTTCACTCATTCATATGAGTCTAGACACTTGCTACAATGGTGCGCACAGGGGTGAACCACAGCAGTGGCGGGGGTCCACGCAGCTACAACAACTACAAGGGGTACAGGGGCTGCGCAGTGGGGCAGGGCTAGCGAGGACGGTGGCGGGCAGGCATGGAGAGAGAGAGAGAGAGAGAGAGAGAGAGATGGGAAGGGCTCTCTATACTGATAACAATTTGCTTGTACAAGTGACCAAGGGTGGTCCAGCATAGAATTAACATGCCAACTGGATAGACCCGAGGTACACACAATTGCGACTGCTACTGACATTGCCAACTGCTCTTGCACATGAGACCACTGACACGATCAACGCATGGGCTGCCCTAGCCTCCTGAGAAAGTGAGGCTCTGGCGATATCTCCTGGCAAGAGGACTAATCTAGAGAAAAGAGGGACATGCCTCATGGCAAGGGTGCCGTCGAGAAAGCATGGGACATCTCCACTCCATGTCTCTATCTCATGTGGTGCTTTGCATCTGCATGATCACCTCGTCTCCTCATAGATGCCTTGAATTGAAAACGCTAGGAGAAACCCTCCTGCTGCCCATTAACTGCGTCATAGTGCTGGCCTCATGCTGGGGATGAAAAACGCTAGGCTGATATGTGAAAAACGCTTAGGCAGAACTGCACATCGCCCATGCTAGGGCTGCCCCCTAGGGACACCCTACAACCTCCAAGACCTGTGCATTGTGTACTCTCCTAGTGTCCTTGCTCCTGCCAATATACCTCTATAAGCCTGGGTCTCAGCCAACTGTCCACTAGCCCCCAAGACAGAGAGAGGAGAAAATAGCAGGAATAGGCACCGGATCCCTAAATAGCGACAAGGCTAGGAAGAATGCCCCCCACGTGTAGGAGCCTAATGGCCATGGAACCAAGCCAAAACCCAAGGCTAAACATGCTCACATTGCCCTGGCACAGCCACAAAACAGCCCTCACTCCCTAACACCTATCCTTGGGAGAAACTAGGACCGACTATACAATCAAGAGAGAGGCCTGAACTCTTAACACCCCCTCTCAACTCGTGGAAAGGAAGTTGACGAGGAAGCTGGAGTGAGCAATCTGCAACTGTAAAGAAAGGGTTTCGTGGACGAGGATATTTGCTACAAACTTCGTAGTAGAAAAGTATCTTGCTGTATACAATCTAATTGCTACCCCCGAAGGCGTCCAAGAAGTAAAATGCTATGTGCTGAAAGTAAATCTAGCTCTATCAAGAATCTCCTCAAGCCAATCGACTCACAAGTCGCACAACCAGCATCTGCAGAAGATACTGTTGCTAATCGCTCCAAGAGAATGCATCATTACTAAGGGTAAAGGCATAAACTACCGGTATCCAGACCATTTTCCAACTTTAAAGTGCTCCACCCTCGAGGAAAGAGTTAGAAATTTGCACCTCTGATCATACACCACATGCCAGAATCTCCAAGCTGCTACAAGAAGTCCAAAGAATGGGACAACCAAAGCTATTATTGTTTGATGACGAAGAACCAAAGAACTACACCAGCCATCATATATGATGATGAACTACAAACTGTATGTGAAGGAACTTCATTGGAACTAGAGTGAAAATTGCTACTGATCTATGTCCGTACAGAACACTGCCCAAGAGAATATCACCCCACTCAGATTGAATCGGGAAGTAACATCCAACAAAAAGGAACAACAACAATACTGAGACTACAGCTAACACTACAAGATCAAGAGAACTTGCACCCAAGCTCTGTAAGAGAAGAACAAGGTGCTATAGAAAACCACCAAATAGAGCGCGCACAAGAATTGTAAGGATGCACAAACTGACTCCCAAGTTGGCTCACATCTTTCTCTAAAGGGAGAACACCCGAACCATGGATAACTGTTATAACTCTCCAACAGTCTCTACATGTGTAACTGGGTCACCCGAGATAGGTGAATCCGAATGAAAATATACCTGTGGAACCTTAAACCAAATCTAGAAGAACTGAGAAGAACATCTCCCCAACTGTAAAGAATGCCATGGCTAACTGTAATTGGTTCTAAGTTCAAGAAGGACCACTATCCACGTGTACAAGATAACATGCCAGTCTAACGATAAGGGAAGTAGGTGTGTCCTGGATGTGAAAGCGCGAAGCAGAGGGTACCGGTAGGTGCGCGTCGCAATGTAGTGCAGGATTGGGGCAAGAAGCTGGAGGCACAACGCAACAGAGAGCTATCGCTAGAGATCGAAGCGGAGAGAGAGAGAGAGAGAGAGAGAGAGAGAGAGAGAGAGAGAGAGAGAGAGAGCTCGTACAATTTGGAGAAAAGTGAATTAGTAAGTTTTTGGGTTTTCCCACTTTTATTATAAGTGACTTTAAAAAATGTGTCCAGGTTCAAAATATACAATAAAGGTCATTTAGGGCCTTCAACCCAACAACCTCCCACTTAAAGGCATAAATGACGCCTTTAAGTTAACCAACTCCCACCAGCTGTATGCAATGTTGATGTTGAGCCTTAGCAAGACTCTTGGTGAGAACATCTACAGGGTTATCCTGTGTATGGATCTTGGTCAAGGTGACTAGACCATCCTCCAATACCTGGCGTATGAAGTGGTACCGCACATCTATGTGTTTGGTACGCGCATGAAACATGGCATTTTTGGCTAAGTAGACAACACTCTGGCTATCACAACGTAACACGGGTGTATGAGCAAACATGCCAAGTTCTTTTGCAAGTCTGCCCAACCAAATGGCCTCCTTTGAAGCCTCTGTGGTTGAAATGTATTTAGCCTCAGTAGAGTACTCTAGCTAGGCAAAGCTTTGCATCGAAGATAGTACAAAGTACCTCTTTTAGACCCTTTTGTAACAAGCATAAAGCCCTTGAGCAACTTCCATGAACCCCCAACAAAAATAGTCGTATAACCATGTGCATCCAATTGGCCAACGGATAGCAGACTTTTCTTAATGCTTGGTACAAACTTGACATCATTCAACACAAGCTCATGACCATTGTTAATTGCCAAACGCATGGTACCCATTCCCTCAATGTTGTAAGCAAAATTATCACCAAGGTACACCTTGCCATAATTGCCTGCAGCATATGTAGCAAAACACTCCAAAGATGGAGTCACATGGAATGAAGCACCAAAATCCACTATCCATGACTGGGATAGGCCATCATTAGCACTAAGCAATGCATCAATGACATCTTTCTTCGAGATACGCATGTCTTCTACATTAGCTATCACCAAATCTGAGGGGCATGAAGCCGCAACATTCCTCAACGTCTGACAACTCCTCAATGACCACACTAGAGGATACATTTGCATTCTCAGCATCCCTAGAGGAATCACCTACTGATTTTCCCCTTTCTTCGCATCTTTCTTCTTCTTATCTTGTGTTTCTTTCTTCCTTTCTTGCTCTTTCTTGAAATACTTGCAATCGGGTTTCTTGTGACCCTTTTCGCCACATTGATAACAAGTGACATCCTTATCCTTTGTCTTGCTCTTACTTCTATTTTGAGTCCTATTGCACGCATCATGCTTTTGATTTCTACCTCTTGCAGTGTAGGTAGAACTGCCACCTTCCCCACTAGACTTGCGTCTAATCTCTTCATTGAGAATAGACCCTCTCACACCGTCATACGTGAGGGTGGGACTGTTACTCACGGAGACAACCAATGTTTCCCAAGTATGTGACAATGTCATAAGCAGGAAAATAGCTTTCAGCTTATCATCAAATTGTTAAAGCCCACTATCTTGCAACTGACTCAACACACCTATAAAAGCACTCAAATGCTCAGAAGCTGACTTCGAGTCATCAAGTGCATATCCACCAACTTTCGCATCAAATGCACGTGGTCCACAGGCGTGGTGCAAAGTCTGGAGTACCGGCTTGTACTTTGATGATGCAGTATAAAGAAATACCAAAAGGGGCGCCAAGGGTTGGGGCCGATACTCTCTAGGGTGGAATTCCGCCACTTTGTGTCGTCTCTCTCTCTTTGAGTTAAGTTGTTATTGAAGTGCTAAAAGTCTATTCAATCTGTTCTTTTCTATTGGCACGTGGTGCCTGCCTTGTGACAATGGTATTAGAGCATCAGGCGTGTGCTTTTCTGAAAGCATACCGGTCCTACAAAAGAGCAGACATAGCTATTGGAATTTTTATTTGAGGTATCTTCGCCCTCCAACCCGGACTTATTAGCCACTCCCATCCTTACTTCATCGCGCATCGGGCGTGCTCCCGTCTTCACCGCTCATGTCTTACAGGGCATAAGCCATTAAGATCACTTGCAAGAGAAGGATCCAAGATTTGTTTCGAGCTGCTGTTTTTCTCAGAGGCGTTGCCATGCAGATGTGATAGCTACCCAGCAGCATACTCCAAGTACTTGGCAAGCTTTCAATAAAGAATTTGCCCGAAGTTATATGGTTTCTGACATCTTCCTTCGGAGTGCAACTTCTGGCAGAGTGGGGTATCCTGAAATGCTTTGCCATGGAACCCTAGCAGATTATAACTTGAAATTTCTCGACATCTCTCAGTAGATGACCTTGGAGGTTTAGTGTGATTGCTATCTTGGGACTACCATCGCCGCCAAAGAAACACTGTGTGTCCAAGAGCTGATGGACCATGTTGTGCTCAGCTACAACTCTATGGAATGAACCTAACCCTAATTTTTTATGCAGGTTTCAAAATGGAAAGTCAGTCGACTTTTCGAGCTCGACTAATGTCGAGATTGCTTTTTAATTTTAAAATCTGTTTGAGAACTTGTTTGGTGGTCCTGTTCGAAATTTGTTTGAAATGGATAGTATCTGTTTTGAACCTGTTTTGGTGCCGATTTGAATTGTTTGACTCTGGTTTGATACTGGTTTCAAGGGTTGGTAATTTTACTCCCGGGTGGAGAAGTGAGAAATACTGTTTTGGTATTGTATGAACCTTGGAACGACGCAGGCCGATGCGTGGGGAGCGTTTCGTTGTATGTTTGAAAACCTCCGAACGACGCAGGCCGATGCCTGGGGAGCGTTTGGTTGTATGCTTGTAAAATAATTGTTGTTGTGACTCACGGCCCAAACCTGGATGGTTATGCGGGAGGAGTATTAAGAAGTCTGAGCAGTGGTTACTCTCAACACCTCCAAACGACGCAGGTTGCGGTCTGGGGGGCGTTTGGTTGTAAAAGGCCTCTCTATATCTCCCGGCCCGGACCTTTTTAGGTTATGTGGGAGGAGTGACGAGGGAGTCGTTGAATATCTCCCGGCTTGGACCTTGTTAGGTTATGCGGGAGGAGTGTTCATTGACGGCTTTATGTTTCTATGTCTTGTAACATGCATATGTAAGCATTTGTGTTGCATTGTGATGTGCCAGCTACTGAATATTCCTAATTGGATGAGATTGCCCGGGTATGTAATTTTAGTGCATCAAGACACCCATGGAAGATTAGTACGGTCTGGGTGTGATGTCTAATTTTACTGCGCCGGAATATCAAGAGTTCCGATGTGGACGAAAGGAGAAACTCCTTGATCAAAAGAGCAGAAAGGAGAAGCTAACTCCTTGATCAAAGGAGCAGAAAGAAGAAGCTAACTCCTTAATAAAAAGAGCAAACTGATTGTTTCTCGGAATGATCCTCGGAAATTTTTGAGCTAACTTGAGTTGTTTTGCAGATATGCTGTAATCGCGGACGATTACTCTCTTTCAAGAAGGGGAGATGTAACAAACTGCTGACGTGTCAAAGCCTAAAGAATGGAGCCAACTTACAGATGTGGCCGAGGGGCCTAAATTGTCACAAAGTGATGACGTGGTTGCCTTGACGTCGCTGCCCGAGAGCAAAAACCCTAACCCTAATTTTTACCAAAAACCCTAACTGTTGAAACCCTAATTCTGGAAACCCTAACCCTAAAACCTGCAAATCCTAATTTTGAAAACCCTAACCCTAAAACCTGCAAACCCTAATTTTGTTGCTAAAAAACCCTAAAACTGTAGAAACCCTAACCCTAACCCTAAGGGCAACAGGGAGATTTCTGAAAATTGCGTTGGTTGATGACGTGGCAGGCTGTACGGATTTCCGTGATTTACGTTGGTAGCTTTTTGGCTTTGCTTTTGGACAGAAGCTTTTGAGTTTTAAATGCTTTTTACTGGAACTGCTTTTCAAGCCAAGGGCCTTTAAATATGAGGCTAGGGCTCATTCTCTGGCATGCTTCCTGGAGAATGTGCAGAGTCTGGAGTACCGGCTTGTACTTTGTTGATGCAATATAAAGAAATACTGAAAGGGGCGCCAAGGTTTGGGGGCAATACTCTCTGGGGTGGAATTCCGCCACTCCGTGTCGCGTGACACGTGTCGTCTCTCTCTCTTTCAGTTCAGTTGTTATTGAAGTGCTAAAAGTCTGTTCAATCTGTTCTTTTCTATTGGCACGTGGTGCCCGTCTTGTGACACTGTCTGCTGCATATAGGCATTGGGGAGTGGTTCCATACAGTTGCACTAGTACTAAGTGACCCTAGGAGTCACTTCTCAAGCATAAGTCAGTACCCTCAGTACCAACACCGAGTACCCGCAGTACCTCAACACCTTTGGCGTTTTTGCACCAAATCAACCTACAACATCCCATCAGCACCAGTGTACCTCAACACCTTTGGCGTTTTTGCACCAGATTAACCTACAACATCCCATCAGCACCAGTGTTTTCAGATTTCAGCTAGAACCTGGCGTACCGTTGCAGATCCAGCAATCAGTACTAGCATTTTCAGTTTTCAGCCCAAGACAGTAGATCAGCCAGCGTTTTCAGACTCAACCCTCAGATCAGCCAGCATTTTCAGGTTTCGGCCCATCCTTGACGTCGGCCATAGCAAATCAGCACATAGCCTTGTCAAGATTGCAGATTCCAGTCAGAATCCCTATCGTTTTGCATTCTCGCAAAACGAAGCATTCACAGCAAGATCCCATCAGCATCTCAACACCTAGGACCATTGTATCAGCATTTGTGCAATCTAAAGCAAATACCTCTCTAGCGATAGAGAGGGTGTGTTGCTAATTGGACTATTTTCTTATTTTTAATGATTAATCTTTTTTTAAGGATATTTTATTATGTGCACTAAGAACTGTTAAAAAGATTGTAGCTACAGGAACTGCCATCAGAAACGGACAACTCTGATGTGTCATTTGATGGGTGACGGTAAACATCGCGAAGGAGTTTCCGTAAGTTCGGTGGAAAGGGCCGGGTTACGAGTGCCCCTGATGCGTCACATGATGGGTGACGGGTGCATCAGTAAGGGGGCATCCCGCAGGCTAAGGAGGAAATCCGAACTGAGTAAGAAAATACGCGTAAGTACTAAGAAGGCAAGCACAAGAATAAAGATGGGTTCAATGAAGCTTTTTACGAAAAGCAGGAACAATTGCGGGAAGGCAGACGCTTTCCCGCGAGGAATCTATGTTTGCATTGCATTCGTGCATGTGGTTGCATCCAGGGACGCCTGGGAAGTGTTGTGAAATGCATTGGTTTTAACTTATAAGGTTTTATTGAGTTTTTGGGCAGGTTCAGACCAATTTTAAAATATGCCGGCCGCCCACTTAATAAGTGGGCAGCTACTTAGAAGATAAAGCAACAAAACCAGACAGCGAATTCTCTCTCCCTATTTCGGGTAGAACAGCGCCAAAAAAAAAAAAAAAACCCGGCCGCGATCTCTACGCAAGCAGCTATTCGTGCCGTGGCCAGGGAGCTATAAAAGCACCACATGCCCTCACTCACAGGAGGTACCAACATCAGCAAGAGAAGACTCTGCCGCAAGAGATCGCGAGACTACGAAGCACGGAAGTCGCTTTTCCCGCGCAAGAACAACAGGTATCTATTGTGGATTCGCCATACGAATTGTTGTCGCGTGTTTGTGTGGTTTGTTTTGCAGGAATCTCCCGTCTTACGGGAAGGCCCTTCACGGGAAGTACGGCTTCACGCCTAAGTCCCTTACGGGAAAGTACGGCTTCGCGCCTAAGTCCCATACGGGAAGGAACGGCCTTGTGCCCAAGCCCTTTACGGGAAAGCACGACCTTCGGGTCTAAGATTACAGAACGGAGGGGTTTCCTCGGGTTCTCGTGCTTGTATACGAATTCTCCCTGAATAAAAGAATACTCTTAACGGGGGGGGGGACCAGCCCATCTTCTGGTCCCCAATACTGTGTCGATCTTCTCCCTTCTCTCACATTTGCAAAGTATTTTAATTTTCAGATTTTCAAGTGCTCGTGTACGCTGCCGTTTTGTGACAGGGTGGCCCTTGGAGAGGGATTTGGGACCCCATTTGGTGTTAGTCTCTCTCTCTCTCTGTCACCAGCGTGTGACTACTATCTATCCTTTTTGTTGATTTCTTTCTTATTATCTATTTACTTTCACTTTTTGGAAACACCCCTCGGGAAATCTAACTGCCCTGCATTGCATAGCTAGTGTGGAACTATCCAGAGGGAGTCCAGGCCTGAGGGCAAGAGAGCACTAAGGTTGGACAAGGACTATGGTTAGCCAAGTGGGGTTATTGACTAGCCAAAGTGGAATCCTTTGCTACAGAGGCTACATTTCAGTTCTGGATGTGGCCGCAGTGTACAAAGAGGGTGGGATGACCTAGAAAGATACAATGGCAGCATCTCCTAAAATTTAGGGAACTGCTATTTTGGGACCTGAAAATGTGTTGACGTCATTACCTCCAGAATGACAAAGGGAACATTTTCTTGCTCTGCTGCAAAGTCAACTGACGCACCAGTTGAGATATTTTTAGCTGGGAATGCCCAAAGTCGGAAAATGTGCCATGTGGCACTCTGTGAGCATTCTGCTACTCCTGGCCAGAGAGGGGGTGCCTAAAATGAGAGAGGAGGCTGATTTTCAGAATTTGTCACAGGTTAAGAGCTATGGAGTGCTTGCTTTCCCTCTTATGCATAGTGCGGTGCCAGGAGTGATGCCCTGCACGCTACGCATTGCCCTCTCTCTCCCCTTTGGCAGTATGTTATGCCCCTCTAGTGGGCTCTTCATTTGACCAATGTACAGTTGTGTGGGTTCATGCGCGATTGCCGAGGCAAGAGCCTCTTGCACGGGTACTGGATTAGCTAGCGGCTAATCCCCCCGCAGGTACAGGTGAATTCGGAGAGGTTTCACGCCAGAAATCTCGTCCGATTCAAAGGGCAAGTAGCCCTACAGGTGCAGGAGCTCGAGGACTTGCTACGGATGCGACCGGCACGCGAAACGGAGCCCGAAACAGTGAATTACAGCCTGCTGTGTATTTTTGCAGGTTTAGGGTTTTGGCCCTAAACGGACCCTAATACCCCCAGGAGGTTCGGGGACGCAAGGGGACCGTTGTACAGGCGATCTAGCGCATTTTCGGGGCTGAAAACAGAGAATTTAGCGTGCTGCAGATTCTCGCCAGGTCTTACAAAGTGCCCGTATGCGTCGGGAAAGTCACTCAATGCGTGGGAATACTGACTGTGAAGGGTCCTAGTACAGTTATGTTTCCGAAATCGGGCCGGAACAGTTGAAATTCAGCCAAGTTTGTGCGGGGCAGCTTGTAGGGATCCACTGCGTTTATTCCCTCTTTGGAAGAATAAAGAAATACCGAAAGGGGTGCCTAAGTTAGGGGCCAATCTAGTGTCGGTCTTCTCATACAGGTGCATTCTAGCATCTGTATCCCATTCCCCTCTCTTGTGTCACTATAGCGCAGGTATAATAGACGACTAATAATGGGTGAAAGCTAAATCAAGGTTTGAAGTAAAGTCTACTGCCCTTTTTGGATTGAACAGGCCGGTTACATGGTTCCATCAACAGGATTAAATCACTTTTTCCCATAGAAGTGAGCCTTGGTCAGTTTTGGGCTTGAAGACACAGGGGATCATAGACCAGACACAGGGAATTGCAATTATGGCTGACAGACCAGATGATGTGACTGAAGAGGTTTCCTCTTCACAGGGTCAACAGACACATGAAGTGGGTGAGTCCTCAAGGCCACCACAGACAGATGACGATATATTCAGGACCCAGTTGGCTACTGCTGTGGCTATGTTCACACAAGTAATGCAGAACCCGAGGTTTTTAGCCTTTCTGCAACCTCCTGTTCCGTCTCGGCAAGTTGGGTCACTAGATCGTATTCAAAAGCCTGTCAAGGCTCGAGCACAGGTGATTCATACCGCACAGTCAATGGAAACACCTGTACACTTGACGGAGAACATGCAGTCTCCACAACCTGTGCCTAAGGTGCAAGAACAGGTGGCTGAGATGCCAGTCTTTCAAGCTGTACCAGTTCAGCCCGCCACCTTTCAGCAGCCTATAGCTGGTTCTAATGGGCAGGGAAGCAACCTACAAGCTATGCAACAGGTCTTCCCACCACCTTCAGTACACCCTGGCTATTTTGGAGGTGGATCGGTATTCCAGAGCATGGCTGGTCATGCACCTGGAAATCAGTTTTACACGCCAGGAACAGTGTTCGGGGGTGCTCAAACGATGATGCCTAACCCCATGCCTTGTGTCACGGGCATGCTACCAGGGTTTCAGAGCACTCAGGGCCAATTTGGGATGCCGCAGGCAAATTTTGGTATGGCTGGAATTACAAATCAGCAGCCAAAAATGGCATTTCCAAGTCAAGTTAATAGCGGCCAAGGAACACAGATGAACCCTAATAGTGTTCCCATGTTTCAGTCACTTCCATATGACAATTTAACGCCGCTGGAGAGGCCAACTCCGTACAAAGAAGGTGGCAAAGGTGTGTCATTCACGACCTTTACAGGGTTTGATGACAGGAAGAAGGCTCTCTCATTCCTCCAGTAGTTTGACAAGGCCTATGCAGGGGGAAACTTTACAGAGGCTTCAAAGGTCCGCAAGGCAACCACTTTCTTGACAGGGAATGCGGGACAATGGTGGACAACTTTATTGCTTCAAGGGCAAGCTCCGTCCACATGGATTTACTTCAAGCAGATTTTTGCAGCAGCATGGTTATCTAATGACTTTGAAGCAGATGTCATGTCAGAATGGCACCAGCTTAATGCTGCCACTTGCAGAAATCTGGATGATTACAATCGGAAGTTTTGGAAATTTCTACTTCCAGTAACTTCCTATAGGTTTGTGCCATTGACAGAACAGATTGAAAAATACTGTTGTGGCCTACCTAAAGGATTGAGAAAGTACTGTACGAAGACAAAAGTCACTACTTTGACGCAGCTCATCGAGGTAGCAAACACTGGCAATGGTTTGCTCAAGGGAGAAGACTGTGAATTTAACACTGGCGTCAAGGCAGGATCAGGCAAGAAAAATTCAGCCAAGAAGCACGTTCCCAATGAGGCTCCTAAAGGGACTCAGGAGTCGGCCAACGCAGGGAAAGATAAACCTATGGCTGAATTAGAAAAGGGACCAGCAAAGAAATGGAAAAGACATTTTCCTCGCAAGTCAGAAGAGCAAAAGAAGGTCCTGAGGACACAGCGTGGCCACATTGCTTACAATTGTCCTACAAAGAAAAGGCCAGCTGATTCTAATGACAAGGAAGACAAGAAAGGAAAGAAGCCCATGGCTGGTCTAGTGCCAGATATGGTGGGCGACAAGCCAAATTCAGATGCAAGTGAGCTTTGCAGAGCATGGGGAAAGGTCAGGGATCAAACAGTGCTTATCTTCTTTGATCCAGGTGCCAAAGCCAACTTCATTTCCCCAGAATTGGCTTCAAAGTTGGGAATCAGACCTGAAGAGATGGGGTATACAGCAGAGGCAGGTTTGGCATGTCCTGGCCATACAGAGGCTGTGACACCCATCATTGGAAAGTTGCGTCTACACATCGAGTCCTATGTAGATGCTGAAGAATTTTACATCATGCCACTGGACGGATGTGATGTGTTGTTAGGTATTCCTTGGTTGTTTCGTGTACAGGGAATCATGGATGCCTACAACAAAAAGATCACTGTACAGAGCAGGGGAAAGACTCACATTCTGGATGTAAAGCTTAAAGGGGAGTCTATTCCCACTGTATCAGCTTCTGCTATTACTTCTGTAATGAAAAAGCATCTTTCTGCGTACTTGGTTTTTGCACGTGAAGTGTCAGATTGTGATGAATCAAATTTATCTGTGCTAGATAAAGAAAGGTCAATGTTTTTACAACAGTATAGTGACTGCTTTTCCGATTCATTACCGTCTCAATTACTGCCAGAGAGACCCGAGGACCATGCGATAGATTTGGTGCCAGGCAGTAGCCCACCAAATAAGCCTCCGTACAGGGTTAGTGCGGCTCAGCAGAAAGAGATAATGGGCCAAGTACAGGAGTTGTTAGAAAAGGGGCTGATTCAGCCCAGTTCATCTCCATTCTGTTCTCCAGTGTTGTTGGTGCAGAAAAAGGACGGCTCATGGCGTATGTGCATAGACTACCGTGCACTGAACAAGAATACCATCAAGAATAGGTTCCCTATACCTAGAATTGATGATATTATGGACAAATTAGAAGGAGCAGCTATGTTTAGCAGGATAGATCTAAAGAGTGGGTACCATCAGATCCGCATTAGATCAGAGGATGTGCACAAGACTGCTTTTAGAACGACGTTTGGCCTTTACGAATTTTTAGTGATGCCCTTTGGTCTCACAAATGCTCCTGCTACGTTCAATAGGATGATGGCCAGAATTTTCCATCCACACCAACAGTTTGTTGGTACATTCTTTGATGACATGATAGTCTACTCAAAGAATGAAGAGGAGCATAGGCATCACTTGGCCATTGTGTTCAAAGAGCTATGCAGTCATAGGTTGCTCATCAATGCAAAGAAAAGTAAGTTTTTTCTGGAAGAGATTCACTTTCTGGGAGACATTGTCTCAAAGGATGGTGTCAGAATGGATCCTGCAAAAGTTGAAGCGATCAAGTCATGGCCAAATTTGAAGACGGTGCATGATGTCCGAAGCTTCTTGGGACTATGCTCCTATTACAGAAGGTTTATCCGAAATTTCGCTGAGGTTGCTTCACCTTTACATGCTCTTCAAAAGAAGGCAGTCACCTTTAGATGGACACAGAAAGAGATTTCAGCTTTTAATCTCTTAAAGGAAAAGATGACTTCAGATCCAATCATTGTGTTGCCAGATCTTAGGAAGTCATTTGTGGTCCAGTGCGATGCCTGTGGTAGTAGCATTGGTGCAGTGCTAATGCAAGATGGCAGGGTAGTAGCCTATGAGAGCAGAATTTTGCAAGGGCCAGAGATGACCATGCAGGTCTATGAGAAAGAGTTACTGGCTGTGATTCATGCGCTCTTAAGTTGGAAACACTACTTGCTAGGTGCAGATTTCGTTGTCCAAACGGACCATCAGACCTTGCGGTACTTCTTGACACAGACAAAGTTATCTGAGAAGCATATGCGATGGGCAAATATCTTGTCCATGTTCCATTTTCAGATTGTGCATGTGGAAGGCAAGAAGAATGTTGTGGCTGATGCCTTGTCTAGGAAGCCACAAATTTCAGCTGTGTCAATTCCTTATCATCATGAACTTGATGATATGAGAGAACAGTAAGAAAATGATGAAGATTTTGCAAGGGTCTTCGAGCAACTAATGCAAGGACAACGTCATGAACACTATCTTCTCAAAGATGGGTTCATGATGATGCATGGCAGATTGTGTGTCACAAAGCCATTGCGACGCAAAGTTATGGAAGAGAGTCATGTCCCACCGTATGCAGGGCATCGTGGCATCGATGCTACAGTTAAAGCGGTTGAGACATTCTTCTATTGGCCTACATTGAGAAGAGATGTGGATGCCTTTGTGCGAGAATGCCTAATATGCCAAAAGGTCAAGTTTGACAAGCAAAAGGCACCAGGGTTATTGCAACCACTACCTATTCCAGATAAACCATGGGAAAGTATTGCTATGGATTTTATCTTTGATCTTCCGAGAACGCAGACAGGAAACGATGGTATTTGGACCATCATTTGCAGATTCAGCAAACAGGCTCATTTTATTCGTGTCAGGAAGAAGATAAAGCCAGATCAGATGGCACGCTTGTTTATGAGCAATATTTTCAAGTATCATGGCATGCCACAGTCGATTGTTAGCGATCGTGATCCACGCATGACAAGTTTGTTCTGGAGAGGCTTGTTTGAGAATATGGGCACAACGCTCAAATTCTCTTCATCATTTCATCCTCAAACAGATGGGCAGTCAGAAGAGGCAAATTCTATTGTCCTAGATCTGCTGAAGTGTTATGTGTCAGAGCATAAAGGAAAGTGGGAGCAGTATTTGCCATTGGTGGAGTATGCATACAATAATACAGTGCATTCATCAATTGGCAAGGCACCTTTTGAGATAGTTGAAGGTGGCAAGAAAGTTCCTCCCATACTACATACAAAGGACAAGATATTTGAAGCCGATAAGTATGTTCAGGACATGGATGAAATGTACAAGAAGGTCAAAGTGGCCTTGGAAAAGACTCAGGCAAAGCAAAAGAAAGCAGCTGATCGTCACCGTCGTGAAGTGGTATATTCACTTGGTAATTGGGTGCTTTTACGCTTTGAAAAGGCAAGGTTAAAGAAGATGAAGGGCAAGGAAAGACCGTTTCCAAAGCTCAGCATGCGTTACTATGGGCCTTTTCAAGTGTGCGACATAATCAGTGATGTTGCATATAGGCTGAAATTGCCTGACAGTTGGAAGATACACAATGCGTTTCATGTGAGTCTTCTCAGACCCTATGTGGGTGATGTGCCAGAAGATATGCCAGCTGAAGATCAGCCAGAAGTCGAGGAACTTGACGAGATCTTGGTCCCTGAATAGATTTTGGCACACAAAGAAAGGAAAGTGAAAGGCAAGGTTGCTAGGCGTTACTTGGTAAAGTTCAGAAACTATCCACCAATGGATGCTAAGTGGATGGAAGAAGGTGAACTTGCAGAGTCACCAACTGTGTTATCACTTTACCTTGAAGCCTTCGGTTTGCAACCTACCTTGACCCCATGAGTTTCAGAGCTACATGGATTGTCAGTGTGACAATGGCTTTTGAAACAAATGATGTACATGGTATTTAAAGTGAGCTCAAATGAAATACCTGTTACATGAATGTTAGAGCTGTACAGATTGTCAATTTGGCAATTGCTCTTATGGAATGTCCAAAAGTTTGGTTAGTGCTATAGAAGTGAGTATTTCTTGTCAGTTTGTCAAGGATACAATAGTTGCTTCTATTTAAGAGTACATGTGTAACTGCATTCTTAAACTGCCGGTTTGGGTATGCTCGAAAGTGTTACGGGATCCAACGTGTACTATAAGACAGTGGCAAAATGTGCAGCTACCATTTTGTCATTGGAAAGTTAGTGACTCAAAGCAATGGTAGAGTGCGAAGCTACCACTATGTCATTGGGACAGGGTTCACACGTAGGCAATACATGTGTTGACGAGGTGTTGAATACACCAGGGTTGACAATGAGCATGTATGTGTCGTACATGTGTCGACAGGTGTTGAATACATCAGTGTTGACTAGGAGCATGTACGACATAGATGCAAACGAGGACGTTTAAGATTTCAAGAGGGGGGTATGTCACCCGCGTGTGACTACTATCTATCCTTTTTGTTGATTTCTTTCTTATTATCTATTTACTTTCACTTTTTGGAAACACCCCTCGGGAAATCTAACTGCCCTGCATTGCATAGCTAGTGTGGAACTGTCTAGAGGGAGTCCAGGCCTGAGGGCAAGAGAGCACTAAGGTTGGACAAGGACTATGGTTAGCCAAGTGGGGTTATTAACTAGCCAAAGTGGTCCTTTGCTACAGAGGCTACATTTCAGTTCTGGATGTGGCCGCAGTGTACAAAGAGGGTCGGATGACCTAGAAAGATACAATGGCAGCATCTCCTAAAATTTAGGGAACTGCTATTTTGAGACCTGAAAATGTGTGGACGTCATTACCTCCGGAATGACAAAGGGAACATTTTCTTGCTCTGCTGCAAAGTCAACTGACGCACCAGTTGAGCTAAAAAAGTTGAGATATTTTTAGCTGGGAATGCCCAAAGTCGGAAAATGTGCCATGTGGCACTCTGTGAGCATTCTGCTACTCCTGGCCAGAGAGGGGGCGCCTAAAATGAGAGAGGAGGCTGATTTTCAGAATTTGTCACAGGTTAAGAGCTATGGAGTGCTTGCTTTCCCTCTTATGCACAGTGCGGTGCCAGGAGTGATGCCCTGCACGCTACGCATTGCCCTCTCTCTCCCCTTTGGCAGTATGTTATGCCCCTCTAGTGGGCTCTTCATTTGACCAATGTACAGTTGTGTGGGTTCATGCGCGATTGCCGAGGCAAGAGCCTCTTGCACGGGTACTGGATTAGCTAGCGGCTAATCCCCCCGCAGGTACAGGTGAATTCGGAGAGGTTTCACGCCAGAAATCTCGTCCGATTCAAAGGGCAAGTAGCCCTACAGGTGCAGGAGCTCGAGGACTTGCTACGGATGCGACCGGCACGCGAAACGGAGCCCGAAACAGTGAATTACAGCCTGCTGTGTATTTTTGCAGGTTTAGGGTTTTGGCCCTGAACGGACCCTAAGACCCCCAGGAGGTTCGGGGACGCAAGGGGACCGTTGTACAGGCGATCTGGCGCATTTTCGGGGCTGAAAACAGAGAATTCAGCGTGCTGCAGATTCTCGCCAAGTCTTGCAAAGTGCCCGTATGCGTCGGGAAAGTCACTCAATGCGTGGGAATACTGACTGTGAAGGGTCCTAGTACAGTTATGTTGCCAAAATCGGGCCGGAACAGTTGAAATTCAGCCAAGTTTGTGCGGGGCAGCTTGTAGGGATCCACAGCGTTTATTCCCTCTTTGGAAGAATAAAGAAATACCGAAAGGGGCGCCTAAGTTAGGGGCCAATCTAGTGTCGGTCTTCTCATACAGGTGCATTCTAGCATCTGTATCCCATTCCCCTCTCTTGTGTCACTATAGCGCAGGTATAATAGACGACTAATAATGGGTGAAAGCTAAATCAAGGTTTGAAGTAAAGTCTACCGCCCTTTTTGGATTGAACAAGCCGGTTACACTCTCTCTCTCTCTGAACCTTCATTCATAGTATCATTCTCTCTTTTTTCTCTAGTCTTTGCATATCTCTCATGAAGTACATGGAACCTTGAGTATGCATTGAGCACTCATCTTGAGCATTCACCATCAATCACTTCCGCTGTACATTACAATTATCCTAAACAGTACGCCATTGGTCATCAATCACATCAGGATGTGAAGATGGTTTGGAATTGACTTGCTACCTTATATAATCTAGTGGCTCCAATGAGGCGGGCTGCTTTGGAGGTGCAATTGAGGACCTTGCCTGGATGCCAATCAAAACAACCATGAGGGAACACATCAACAAGATGCAAGAGCTCCAGCAGGAGATACTTGAGATACTTCACGTGAGGAATTAGTTGAATTCAAAGGACATTGCCATTAGGTTTTGGCTCAATTGCCTCCTTGCTGTACCAACCTCTATTCTTCGTTTGATCAACAGTGGACGATTGAATACGATTACTTGCAAGGAGATAGTATTCTTAATGGTATTGGACATGAAAGTTCATACATTATACGGATGTCCTACCGTACGGCCATACGGATGCAAAAAATGGTTTGTCTTTTTTATAATGAAATTTGCAGGTTGTGCCCGAAGTATTGGCTCTTGGAGCCCCCTACCTAGGCCATTTTTTATAAGTTTGTAGGCCCTTTAACCTTAGCCAGTCCTAAGTCATGAGGTAATCTGCAAAATATTTTGATGGTTCTTAATAGTTTTTCAAAAGAACACACTTGTACGATATAGATTGCATGGTATTTATCCGTACAAAACCACACCGTACTTTATTGTACGATAACTCTAGGATTGGGCCAAGAGGAGCAGGCCAATGCAGCCAAGAGGCCTGGCTTCAAAGCCTACAGTGGTTCTTCTTCAAAAGGGAAGCAAAAGGCAGAGAAGAAAAGGAGCAACAACAACAACAACAAGAAGATAAATGGTAAGCAAGAAGCTTTGAAATCTGAGCAACATTGCTACAATTGTCGCGAGAAAGGCCATTATGGGTGGATGTGTCCGAAGTGTGCTGGAGAGTCCCCTTCTTTGAGTGCAGTCAAGATTCCCTCTTAAGACTTCTCCTACGACATCAGAGGTTGAGACCATTATTGCATTTGGAGGGTCACGATTGGATTCTTGATAGTGGTGCCTCTCGGCACATGAGACCTCCGAAGGATCTTTTGTCCAACATGTAGCGACATTGTGGTTTTCTCTTTCGGCGATTCCTAATCACAGTGATGCACTATGGAGCTAATCCCGGACCGCAAAGGGTGGATGCATTCCTTCAACGTACACTGTTCCACAGGAGGGTTTCCATCTTTTATTCGTGCATGAGTGTGCAAGTTGCGCACGGAGGTGGTCTCACCAAGCATGCAATGGGCTAGTGGCTATTCAGGATCTTTGCTGAGTTTGACTGGTACGCCAGGTGTAACGATGCAGGATGTGGTCTCTAGAATAGAGATGTTATCTCAAAGAACAAGCAATACTTAGCATTTAATAAAATTTTGATCGTTTGTCTTGTGTTTGAACTTTGTGTTGCTGTATGAGTTTGAAATGTAGGAATTATGTTGTTGCATCATCTTGTCCTTGTTGTGAATGTCTTTAAAATTTGGCATGGTAACTTCTTTCTATTATGTTAGATCTGTTGTCTAAAGTCATTCTTAAGTAGTTGCTACGTCTATTTGTTGGTTTTTAAAGTTCAAACAAATGAGATTAATTTTGGATTAGTCTTGCTTCATTATCCTCTTTTCCTGTGTCGTGAAGGCCACAAGAAATATATCGTGTTGAAACAAAGTGCAAGCATGGTGCCACATTGAGTTTGAAACTAGAGGGCATCCTCTTCAAAGTTGCAAGGAGTAACTATGCATTAATAACAATGGTATGCAAGGTTGCATTCCAAACTCGGTACTTATCATTCTTTCCATACTGTAAGATAAATACACGTACTGGTATTAGTACTGAACATACTGGTTGTTACTTATGCGCATTCACTAGTACACATACATGCATGTATGTCAGTGTGTATGCATGCAGATTTACATGTATACAACCATGCATAAGCAGACATGACGTCTATTTGTAATCAGTTTTTAGTGTGTTTTGCGTACTGGTAGTGATTGCCACCATATTTATCGTACCTATCCACCTTGATACCATCCAAAGCAATCGGACATGCAATAATTAGAAGGGTCACTATATAAAGGCAGCACAAAATATCATATTTGAACTCGCCTGTGCCCTAAATTTGTCCACGTCAAGTGAAACTCGACGTGAAAATTGGGCACTATAGTTTGATGGTCAGCATTTTGCAAACTTGGTGAAATGCTCAGAATTTGGGTTCTGAACTGGACTACATTGGGGTCATATTTGATTCCTTGTACTTAATGCCATCGATGAAAATCCCTGAGTACCAAAGCAGATTCGGTGCTGACTGCAGCGAAAAGGGTCCATCCCTCCTGGTTGGTCCTTCAGTGCATCACTGAATTCAGTTGGTGATTCTTCGATGTCATGTGATAAGTTTGGCCCGATTGATGGTCACACTGTTTTCATTCTCAATCTGCAATAGACATAGGCAAAAAATTCACGAATACTTGTGGTATTACCAGATTCGCATGCACGGCACAAAGCCTGACACAAGAGGCAGTTGATTGAATGTCATTCCAGTTCATTGACTTGAATTTTTTTAATGTTTGAATTTTTGCAGGGGGGTTTGTGGTTTTGACAAGAAAAGGGCTACAAGGTTACGACTGGGCACGATTTCCCAGGCAGATCTGGCCAGTGACCTTTTTACAAGTGGCCTATGTAATGGTCTTGCTATCATGAATGAGTCAGGAAGAATGAGTATGCAGCATTGGGCCGGCTTCGACTGCTCTCACTTAAAAGATTGTCTGAAGGATCACCCTGCAATGAAATTAATGGACATGGTGGCAGAGCGAGATGCTGCCGTTGCGGTGCGTGATACAGCAATGGCAGAAAAGAAGACTGCTCTTGTTGAGAGGGATGCCGCTTTCCTGCAAAGAGAGGTGGCATATGCTGATAGAACTGTAGCATTGAATGAGCGTGATGCAGCATACGCAGTTCTTGCAATGATGAGAGTTGGAAAAGAGAATAATGGACAGGGGATCCCAATGGCCGCCACTGGTCACGGAAAGAAACAGGATGGTAATAAGGAGACCCAGCGAATCACAGCTGCAGGTCAAGGGAGCAAAGATTTGACACCACAATCAAAGAGGAAGCGGAAGCAAAAAGCTCTTCAAGATGTAATAACTGCATCTGGAAAGGATGGTCAAGAAGCCATTGTAGGTAACGTTTCTGATGCAATGGCTCCCTTCTTCCTATCCGGTGCCCCTCCCCATCCTTACTGCTCTTGCACAGGATCCAATCAGCAATGCTATAGGTGGGGTAAAGGGGGGTGGCAATCAGCATGCTGCACCAACTTCCTCTCCATGTACCCGCTTCCAATGAGTACAACAAAGCGAAACTCGCGGGTACCAGGTCGCAAGATGAGTGGCGGTGCGTTCAGCAAGCTTCTAGAAAGGCTCGTCACAGAGGGGGTGGACATTTCAGAACCTGTAGATCTGAGAAACTATTGGGCAAAGCATGGTACTAACAGGTACATAACCATCAAATAAATTGGTGGTCTATTTTTGCCCGAGTCCATGGAAGCCATAGGAAGTTCATGAGCCAGCAAGGCTTTTGCTAGGAGGTCATCGAGCTGATTTTTATGATACTTTTACTAAGTCGCCCTTCTGTGTATAATATACCACAGCTAAGCAAGAAAATTGTGAAATCTTCATCAATTGCTTGGGACTAATCTAGCTGAAGTGGTCCCAAAATTAGGCATCACAAAGGTCTCTTTAGAGTAGGCTGTAATTACGTGACATTTCATCTAGTGTCTGGATAGTAGTGGGTAATGTAACGTGTTCAATATTAGTAGTTTATGCAAATGGGTTCATAACAGAGACTGATTTCTTGTACCGTGTCAGGCAGTGATATCGAGAATCACCATTTCCTGCTTGTCAAACTAATATGAAGAATGTTAACCTAAATGCGCAGTAAGCCTCCACTTGTGTTTTTCTAACATTGCTCTTCACACTTCATACATATTGATGCAGAGCTCTTGAACTTGCCCTTTCATTTTGTGTGCTTTATATCGGCCGCACAGTATTTATTTGCAGTGGCAGTAAAAGTTTGCCTTTCCTTTATTGGTAGAATATTGATTATGTCAAACCATTTGGTAAGGCTAAATTCAGTGAACTTTACATAAAGAGGGTACCCATGGGCGGTTTTTCCAAAAATAAATTTGCAGTGGAATCTTGCTAGGTCCCATTTTTTACTCACTGCAGTTTGATTGGTTATGTGTGCAGACTTCTTTGCATGGTAGATTGGTAGTTCATCTCTAGATGACGCTTGTTGATTTTGCCTCTCTCTCTCTCTCTCTCTCTCTCTCTCTCTCTCGTTATAGGGAGATAGATCATGTTGGTATGCAGAGATGGCATCTTGGTTTCAGTTACATGGCTTTAGTATGGACCGGCTACCCCCATTTCAGTATACTCTAGATGCACCCTCCATCTCCCTCACTAGGGCAGAGATTACCAGGGTCATCAGACAAGACTTGATTCAGTTGGTTACGAAGAGGACATGGATACAGCCCACACATGAGCTAGGTACGAAGATGACTTTCTATAGAGAGTATCTTCTCCAACTCACAGAGGATGGTTTTGTGATCAAACCAGGATACATGGATACTCATCTATCCCATGGGATATGATGTGCTATTGGTCAGATACGCACATCCTCATATCAGCTAGAGATCGAGATAGGCAGATTTAGAGTAGTACCCGCTGAGTCTAGGATTTGTTAGGTGTGCCAAATAGAGCTAGAGACAGAGCTACATTACATATGTCACTACCCAGTATACTATGAGATACGAGAGTCATGAGATACCAGGATCAAAAATGCCTCGGATTATACTTACTGGAGATTCGCAAACACAGAGAGGACGAAGAGGGGCACAATGAGACAGATCCAGCAACAGCGGAAGATTACAGATTTCTTTCAGTCACAGACAGAGGAGTTCGAGCAGCCCCCACAGCATAACAACACCAGAGGCATACTGCTTGATTGGGCGATAGAGTTGGGGCGGCCCCGTCGCCCACGGATGAGGGGGCCCTCTCGATATCGACGCAAATTGCGAGAGAGGATCCATACTATACTAGCGCGACATAGAAGCTGTCCCAGATACTGATGTATATGTATATGATGCCTCAATTGTCAGAGAGCTCCATTGTATCGGCTCACCCTTTGTATTCCCTTTGTATCAGCTTTCACCCCACCTCTGCCCACTATTTTCTTTTCAATCCTTTGTACTTTTTGTACCCAGACCTTGTATTAGATTCACCACATGTAACCTTTTGGTCTCATAGGTCATTTTGGCTTTTTGAAGACATTAATATTACATTTCATTTCTCTCTCTCTCTCTCTCTCTCTCTCTCTCTCTCTCTCTCTCTCTCTCTGGCTCGTCCCGCAGAGTTATTAGCCAGAGTCGTAAGGTGTTTGGTGGGGGCAGATGCTCAAGGGCCTGTGTGGCCATGCAGCAAAGCAGGTGTTGGTGAAGGCAACGCACAAATTTGCACACAGGTGGAGGGCAATGCAGGCAGTATACAGCATGTCAGTTCAACACGGCTGGAGTAACGACGGTGGGAATTGTGGGCAGCTCTGTTAGTGCGAGTAGAGGGATCTTTAATGGCGTAGGTGAGGCATCGGATGGTAGTGAGGTGGGAAGGGGGGGGGGGCTTTGATTCTCAAGAGACAGCAGCTGTACTTCTGAAAATTGTAATTGACATGTTTATATGAATTCCTAGTAATAGACAGAGAAAAGATCATGCTTGAAATCCTAATCGTCGTAGCTGATGATGAAAAAAAGTATTAATAATATTCTTCTAGGTCAGTAATACTACATCAAGAGGTTTACGACTTTTTATTTTCTGAAAAAATAATTTTTGCTTTTGGAAATTTTGTACTTGACATGATCATTTGAATCCTCATTGATGAATAGATACTGAAAAAGAAAAAATCTCTCTTAAATCCTACAATTTGCAATCGCCTCAGTTAAACATATGGTAGTCATGTCAATTAATTCCTTGATTTAATGATGGTGACAAAAAGTTCTCATTTGCACAATTTTGGCAATGTTAGATGTTTAGAACCTTTACACAATGCACCTCGGGGAAATTGGCGACCTCAGCGCTACACTGTGAAATGGCGCACGATGAAATTTCTGCTGGTAGCCAAGCAAGTGCCAAATTCTCAATGATTTTGGACGGCACTTCAAGGCTGCCCATATTTGGCATTGGCTCTGGCATCCAATAAGAGGGGTATGTTCCTCACTGTTGGCAGACCTGTTGCATGGAGTTACCAATGCCACATTGCTTGCCCGCTATTTTGATCAGCCCGCTACACCTTAGGCAAAGGACTTATTTGTTTTGGCCACTATGAAGTCCCTTACATAGCAAGATGCCAACTTGATGTAAGGAACATGTCTGTAGATACTCGTGTATGAAATTTTTGCTATGAACCCATGCAATATAACAAACTTCCTACATTGTTTAAGAAGCTAACCTTTTGAAACAATCTTCCAATAGTTAAAGTTTGGTCACATCAATACTTGGGAGGCTACCTTATACAGGTAACCTATCTTTTAGAGATACTATGGTTAATGTACAAGAGGGTTCTAACAAGGATTCTTTCTCAGATGTGCACAACATTTTATTCAAAACCTACAATAAAGAGCACTTTTGTTTTGGATTAAGGTAAAGCCAAGAACGAAACATTGATAGAGGCAAGGGACTACCTGTTGCCAAGGAATTCTGGTGGATGATGGGATCTATGGGGATGGGTGGAGCTCTAGTACTAGGGAAATGTGTGTCTATATGCTCAGGGTAGTACAACCATGCAAATGCATCGATCTAGCTAGCTCCATCATGTTCCAGTTTGAACTATTGTCTTTTCCAATAGACAGAGGACAGGCATGTATATTCGATTTGTCTCATAGGCCAACTTCGGCCTAACATAGATGTTAAAAAGCTCTCTCTCTCTCTCTCTCTCTCTCTCTCTCTCTCTCTCTCTCTCACACACACACACACACAAACTAAGGAAAATTTTGAAATCAGTTGTGCTGCACATTATCACTCAACTCGAAAGTAGCAATCAAGGTGACTTTCAATGTAAGAATATTGAATGCTGGTGCTGATTTGAAACTGAAGGCTTATTAAGGGTGTACATGAAATATGAAGATAGCATAAGGTCTAACTTTTTTTGAGCTTCGACCACAACCCTCTTCAACCCTAACGGGAAGAACAAAAGTCTTAGTTACTATGCCAGTGTACAAACTCTAAAAGTTACCAGATAAATGCCAAAATCTTTCTTATGAGCTATGCTGCCACAAGATTTCACATTAGCATTGCAGCACTACCCACAAGGTGCCAGTAATTAGTGGCAAAGAGAACTTGGAGAAGAAATACCATTATCTTTCCACGCGGTAAAATTGCCTCAACAATCAGCCATTCAGCAGTATTGCCAGACCACATACGATTGTAGGTGGGAAGGAAAAGTAAAAGACAACAACCTGATATATAAACTTGGACAATTGCCATTTACTCCACTTCCCACAAGGTGCCACGAGTTGGTGGTAAAGAAAAAATGTTATTTGAAAAGCTCTTACGAGGACCAACATGCAAAGCCCCTCTACATACTGCCCACTTTCCATTCCTTCTTGCTTCTTTGACGTTGGCTAATTCACTGGCTCTAATCTTTCCTTGTACGGGCTTAAGCTCATCCAAAATTGACACTGATACGAAGCACGAGTAAAACTTGTACAAATTTAAACAAAAAAATGGGAAGACTAGGCGAACCAGAGATATCCCAGATACTCTTGATGAAAGAAAAATTGCTTCGATCTACACCTTCAAAGTTTACTCAAGGTATAACGAGAACATTCCTTATTAGCCTTGACACTTTGAAACTAGGAACATCAGATCCTCAATATTCACTCTTCTCATCAGAAATATTTCTTGCAATAGCAAAATTTGCATGGTAACAACAATTTTGGTGCACATTTAATGCCATATAGCCAGTCACAGCTGAGTCCAAGATGTACTCCATGAAATTGCCACCTTGTGGTAAAAGTAAGTTCACAAGCCCACTTACTGAAGCCCTCGACTCATAATTTCCTTGCTTATGATGCTAATGGCTTCTATGTAACGCTCTGAACACTTTGAAACACAGCCACTCTCACTGCTACTCAAACTTGAACTGGGCTTTGTTACACACTTTGAATAACACTTGTCAAGGATTGTCTGTTCACAAAAAGAGCATTGACCCAAGGCGTCAGTACAGGCTTTCAACTCTTTAATCACTACCCACTGCATAAAATTTTTAATCCATGTGCACCGTCTCTTGAAATCATAGATCGACACTACCTCATCTCACTTGAATAAAAATGTGCATATGGGTAAAGCCATGTGCTCATGGGCAGGTGATAAGCGAAGCATAGAGAATTTGGCCAATACAGTAATCTGTTTGTGCAAGGTTGTGATTTTACACACTTCGCTTTCACACTCCTTCCTGCACAGTAAATAAGCTCAATTTACATAGGCATGGCAACAACGTATGCATCATGAGGTTTTTAAAATTTTGTTGACCTTAAACGACATTAATGGTTTAAAAGAATGTGAGTTCCTTGGTGGACATATTCCTTAAGCGATAAGCCCTGTCGATATGTGTACGATCCATATGCCGGAGGTCGGATAAGAACACAGAGACAATGTAGCAAAATATAGTTAGCCTTGAAGACAGTATGTTATTTGAACTTCAGAATATGTGTTATTTGAACTTCAGAATGCACCCTTTTGCATGTCAATGTGTCATGTAGAGCTCACGGTTGTGCCTAGAGGGATCGATTCAAAGATCAGCAATGTCACCACCAGCAGCCAAGAAAGAGCCTATACGCTGGTCTGTGAAAGACCACAGGTAGCCTTTAACTCGCCTCCAATGGCGATACTTACCCGCACGAGGACAAATGTAAGATGGAAAAGACCTTGCAAAAAAGACCCTTCTGATAATTGAGTAGAGCTGCATCCTGCCCTTGAGTACCCCCCACACCATTTTAAGCCTTGTATACTACCCATACCCAAAACCCCATCCACAGTCTGGCATAGCTACATCATTGCGGAGACTCTTTTTATTGTATCTGATGGCATCCAAATCACACCGACAGTTTGTACAAGGTTTTATCTCATAGACCAGTTGCCTTTGGCCTCTGCGGACAGTTATTCAATCTCTCTCTCTCTAGCAGAGGAGCAAAGGAGGCATCTGCGTTCCTTACATGTGAGGATTACCGGCCTCAAAAGACCAAAATAATGTTGCGGAAGAGGTCAACAAGCTCATGTTTCTACTGGCAAGTAGGTAATAAGAGAAGTGAAAGCAAGGGGGAAACTTCCAAGGAAGAGCGCTTATCCTCCGCTTCCCATCTCTCAAAGCAAAGAAGGATTTTTTGAAGAAAAGACAGACTCTTAACAAGAAACGGTATTTTTCTTGGGACGGCCTCACACTCTCGCAGATTGCTCAAATGAAGAAGGTAATGCAAAGATTGAAGTGGCAAGGGAAAAAGGGAAGACTGCTTTTTATAGAGATGGGAGGGTCGTGATAATGGAGCGACGCTCCACATGACGGTGCGTAACCTATGGGACTAAATTAAAGGTGGCCGACTAGAACTCTAATGGATCTCTACGCCTTGATGTAGGTGCCTTTGAGGATAGTTTGTCACATGCACATCTAACCCTTTGTGTACGTGGACAAGCTACTTCATGTCTAGGGTTCAGTTCAGTTAGCTTAGCTTAGGAAGTGTTCTGGCACTTTTGTGAGTCTGTTCGCAGACCATGCATGCCGAAGCACTTAGAGTAGATGCATATCCTCTGGTTGCACACAGCATGATCATCAGATTACCATTAGAACCCATCAGGAGCATTTTTACAGTGCACAGAACCTATTTTCGATATTTCAGCCTAATAAGTGACTTTGTTGGGAAACTGGGTAGGGCAAATTGGCTGAGCAAATATATAAGGAAACCTAGCGCTAGCACTTTCTTGCTGAGAAGAGGCAGCAGGGACCAGGCGTCCGACAGTGCACCTTCTCAACAAGACCCCCCGGCAAGTAACCTAGCGTTTTTCAGCATTGCAGATCAGCCCAGCGTTTGCATTTGCAGATCAGCCTAGCAATAGCAAGACACAGCAGAATCCATAGCGTTTTTGCATCAGACATCAGACTAGCCCTAGCGTTTTTGGGACAGCAGAGCACCTAGCGTTTTGCAGATTCCCGGCGATAGTTCAGCTTTTCTGCATCAGCGTTTTCAGATTTCAGCATTACGATTCCGTATCGCAGCCCCCTAACTTCGCATATCTCACCTTCCTGCAACAGATCCTCGCCACACAGTCAGATCGGCAAGAGTTTGCAGATTCAGCCCGCTATTCGCAGATTTCAGCATCTGTGTTTTCAGCGCATCCCCGTCGTCATCGACAAAGAGTCAAAATTCAACAGATACAAGATTTGCAGATTTCAACCCATAGAGTTTTCAGATTTCAGTCCGTCTTGTCGTCGTCCTCATCGTCGTCGACATCGTTGGCAAGTCCATTGCATTGTAGAGATTTGTGCAATCAATAGTAGACCGCTCTCACCATAGAGAGTGGGGCCTTAGGAGGAGGGTTTGACAACATTCTGGTGTCGTATTCTTCTCTCTCTATCTCTCAGTCTCAGCACCTTCATTCACAGTGTTTATCCACTTTGTTTGTGATCATTTGCACTCTCTCACTAAAGGAACGGAAGGCTCCACAATTCGGAGCACTCATCTTGAGCAAAGTTCAACATTCACTTCCACTGCACCTTACATTAGTATCAGAGCTTTGGCAATGTTCTGTATCACTCGAAAAAAGAACCACAAGAATTTTTTTGCTTGCTGCGATCACACGTAACCCAAGTCCACTTGGGCGTGTCGATTCCTAATCATGTTTGTGAAGAGTGACAAAAAACCCAAGAAAGAAGGGCTTGTCCAACCTCCTCTTGTTTCTCTTTTCACTCATTGATAGCGGACCGTGCACTTAGCGGCCGGCCAATCGACGTGAGGTGGGAAAAAGCAACCTTGGTGTGAGCGCAAGGCCGCTAAGGGGTGCGCCCGCGGGAAAGAGAAGAGCTCGGGTAAGAGAAGATCCTTCTCTAACACAGGTTGCAAGCTAAAGAAAGACCCTCAAGAACCTGAAGACCCTCAAGAACCTGAAGACCCCCAAGAACCTCAAGAACCCAAGAACCACAGGAAACTAAGTTCCTCGTGAACTTAAGAACTCAAGACTTCAGTGTATGGTCATCACTCAAAGCGGAATGGATAATTCGCATGGAGGTGATGAGCATGGAGGTGGCGAAGAAGAATTTTCCTCACCAGGAGGTTTTTCCAACCCTTCCCCTTACCCATCTACGCCAAGGATTGCACCAAATCCTATGGAGGCTTTGGTCAAGACGATGATGGACATGATGAGACAACAAGAAGCGTGGCGCGAAGAAAGAAAGGTAGAATGGGATCGTGAACACGAAGAACGAATGGCAGCCCTAGAGCGTGAGCGCCAACAAGTGCGCTTGGTGGCCGAAGATAGACGAGCGGCCTTGGAGTTAGAGCGTGAAGCACAAAGAGACCAACACATGCAAGAGTTGGTCCTACTATTTTCTAATGTGCAGGCGCAGATTGAAAAGAATCAGGAGAAGGAAACCTTCTCAGTCTTTTCTTCTCCAAAGCACGACATACATGATTTGCATGATCAAGATGTGATTATTCACGAGCATGATGATTTGCATAATCAAGATGTGATTATTCACAAGCATGATGAATTGCATGATAATAATGTGATTATTCACAAGCATAATGAATTAAAGGATAAAGATGTGATTGTTCACAAGGATGATGGTTTAGTTGATACTTTGTCTAGTGAAGCTAACCTCATTGCAGATTCGATCAATCACGAAGAACCGATCTTGGCTCTCGAGTCGAGGTCCAAAGAATCCCCACAAGAAGTATTATGTGTGCGAATGATTAGTCAGCACACATTTTTCGAGTGTTTCATTCGTGATGCTTTCTTGTATTTTAGTCACCGTCCTTATGTGATCCTTTTTCACGGGCATGCTATATTGCACGATAAATACGATTCACTCATGAATGAGCACGGATGTATGCGGATTACTCATGAAAAGCTGAAATGTTTGCATTCAAGGAATTCACATTCCATGTCTCTTCCTTGGCATGACACAGATCCAAAAGAGCACAAGAAGGATTGAGCATCAAGCATCGGCATTTCCAGTGTGATTTGCCACAGTTGATTGATTTAGATCAAAAAGACAAGTTTCGATTCCATTGTTTGCATGTGTTTGATAAACGGTTTGGCACTCCGTCTATATGTTCATCTACATTGCATGCACAGTCTTTCAAGAAGACTAGAATTTTTCCAATCACTTTACATGGAATGGGTATGTTTATGTTTTTGCGTTGGAAATGGTTTTAGGAATTTTCATCCTCGGAGATTCTTGAAGAGCGTAGACGCGTGACTATAGACGAAGTTGAAGCATTGAAGGAGTCACAAATGACTTTGTGTCGCTTTCGGCGCGGCCCAAAGAAGCAAGCGTTGCAGACTTTTATGAAGCTCAAGTATCGCATGACCCACGCATCAGAGTGGGCCGGCGAAGAGTCCTTTCTAAGATTCCAAACGATGTTGGCGATCTCCCTCGACGCCATACAGATCGGTACCAATACCTCACTTTAAAATGGAGGGGATGTCACATGCAAATCTAACCCTATATGTACGTGGACAAGCTACTTCATGTCTACAGAACTCCCAAAGTTCTAGTTTAGTACTTTGAAAGAGGCTTCGACACACAGAAGTCAAACAACAGTCCGTGAAAAGAGTAAGCATGGGCCATAAATGGCCAAATAGGTGAGCTACCATCTCATTATAGCATGCAAAATAGTACAATCTCCCTTTTCGTCTCTTCTCCTCGCTTGGAGATCTCCATGTAGATCTATGGGCATGCTTATATAAAATTGTCCCCTCTTCTTGAGCTCTTGGTGGTAATACTACCCTTTATCTTCTTCTTAGGAAAAGATCTTGCATGAGGACTCTATTGGATTCTGATGCTTGGCCTTGATGTGGTAGCTTTGATAATCACCAGTAGGTAACACTAGTAGGTAATTCTTGATTTAAAGTTACTTGGATTTTCTATTGACATTCGTTTGGTCTCACTCTTAAGATCTCTAAGTTAATGCTTCTTTTGTATTGTACTTTGATTTGCTGCTGGGACTAACATTTGCAAAAAATCTCGAACACTTGTATTATTTTGTTGACTGGGTATTTTGATATTTTTTCGTTTGGAAGCTTGGGAGATTGAACTCTCTCTGGCTGAATAGTTATTATTTAATGTCATGCTAACAAAAAAAATTCCTTCTTACTATATTAGAGTATGCTTCCTAGTCTTTCTAGAAGTTTTCTCTGAAAGTACATTACTGATCTATGGAATGGTGATTCACCTTGAAAAAGGGCTCTCTTACAATATTTTGGCATGATACGATTGCTTATTGGCCCTTGTGTCTAGTGTAGAAGAGATTTTGGGGTTGATTCACATTGGAAAGGGACTATCTTACAATATTTTGGCATGATATGCCCGTAGGCATATACACATAACGGATCTGATAGTGAAAAAAACCCCTGAGATATTCAATGATTACAAACCATAGGGGAAAAACGATCATTGATGCAAGTTACAAAAGATGGGTGATACAACAAAAGCTAGGAGCACAGGAGTGAGGGAAGAAAGCAGTAGTGTTGAAGCAAAAACAGGCCACCATGACGTCGAGAGGAGGCCGAAAACTCCACCAAAGAATCTCCGATAGCCAGCTTCAGATCGCCAAGGCCGTATACATCAACACATCCCAGCACAAGAGACATCACCAGCTCTGCACCAAAAATCCAGGAAAGAGATAGCCTCTAGCCATCCTGGCAATGATCAACAAGCCTATGACATTCTTCAACCTGCAAGTAGAAGTAGTATATGGTGCAAATTTGAAGGCGAGGTCGGAACTGCCCAACACACCCACCAACCCACACTCACCAAACTAGTTCCAAACCTGAATCACCCATCAAACAAGAGAAAAAAAAGAAATAAACAAGCAGAACAGGCAAACATACACGCGCACACACCTCAACCACAAGCAATCATGTAGAACGCACTCACCCCAAGCAAATGAAGATCCACAAGCACATACATCACACATAATAGAAATAAGACACGTGTCACAAATTGCTGATGTGTCAAGCCACTAAAGAATGGAGCCAACCTACAGATCTCGACCGAGGAGCCCAGACCCTAAGAGAAGCACAGAAGCAGCAAAAGAAGATCCAACCAACTTAAGGTTTACGTCCGATGGGGCCTAGAGTAAAGCAACCCACACACACATACAAAAAGCGAGTAGCTTGATGACGGGGCAACTGTTGTACGGATTTTCGGATTTTGCGTTGGCTTGGAGACGTGGCACATTGTACGGAATTCCACATTTTGCGTTGGCCTACTAATGTGGCAAATTGTACGGAATTTCGCGTTTCACGCTGGTTGCTGATGTGGAAAAGTTGTACAGATTTCTGCTTTTGAGCACCTACTTTTGAAGACCGGTCACTTTTGAGTTTGAAAGATTTTCATGTAACTACTTTTTATGGCCAAGGGCCTTTAAATATGAGCCAAGGGCTCATTCTCTGGCATGCTTCAGTACAAAGGTGCAGAGGGTGGAGTATCGGCATTGTATTGAGTTCAAGTAATATAAAGAAATACCAAAAGGGGCGCCAAGGTTTGGGGCCAATACTCTCTGGAGTGGAACTTCGCCACTCTCTGTGTCGTCTCTCTATTTCAGTTTAGTTGTTATTGAAGTGCTAAAAGTTTGTTCTTTTCCGTTGGCAGGTGGTGCCCCGTCTTGTGACGGCACATACAAGCAAGCAAGCTAGCATATAGAAACCATGAGAAACAAAGAAAAATACCTGCGTAAGAAAAGCAAACAAAAGGAAAGGAAAGAAACCAACCCAAGCTGCGTACATGACATAAGAGGGGAACAATATCTGGTGAACGCAGCCAAGTAGAGCATTTGCGGTTCAGAAAACCTTAGGCGACCACCGTAGGTAAAAGTACAGTGGTTGCTTAAGGTGGGGAGCCGTTCGTCACAGTGGAAAATCAATCCACTGTGTCCAAGGCCCACCTCTCTCTCTCTCGTTGACATGAGGTGCCCTCATGTTACAGTGGTATCGAAGCTTCAGGTGTCTACTCTTCTGAGAGCACATCGATCCCTTCCCAAACAGACACAACAAGATGGCGCTTCTTGATTCTACAAAGTCTTGAACTCTGCGACGTACTCTCGAAGCACCCTCAACATAACCTCCCAATTCTGTAGAGCTTCCAATAGTTTCTGAATTACATGTTGCCACCTCTATTGCCTCACACTTTTCCTCCTCCGGTACTAGAAAGTACAAGGACCTCTTCTTGAAAACCTACACAGTCTTCTTTTCCGATCGGAAGAGTATTTAGATATATGGTGCAACCATCCCACTTCTACCCGATGCAACCTCCTTAGCCGCTACCGTTGCCACCACCCCTTGGTATGCCTGCCCCTATTATCCACCTCTGGGACTTGCACCGCATCAATCCAAGGACTTATACAGTAAAATTTTTCACCTTTTCGGGAGTGAGAGATCGGAAGAAAGCTTTAAAGCTCCTGCAACAATTTGACCAATTATGCTCTTGAAAACTACACAAAAGAATCAAAAATCAACTTGTAAGTTCTTTTCAGTCTTCGAGAGAATTCTGCTCTACACGGCCATTCTGCACTAGAACTGTCACAAACTGATGGAGTGGCAACCACACGGACATACACACACACACCACAAGCATGCTAATGTGGCAACAATACAGACGCTCGGATAATGCATTGACACGCTGACGTGGTAGTACAGATTTTCGCGTCTGGCGTTGACATTTGCTGACGTGGCAGGCTGTACGGAAATCGCGCTTTTTGCTCTGACTTGCTAACGTGGCAGAGCGTATATTCATGACACTAGTCTTTGTACAGTAGTCGTTGATTCTGTTGGGCATTCCACAACAATACTTTTATATCTGTTCTGACAATGGCACAAACTTGTAGAAGCTTACTGGCAACAAGGCGGCTTATTGTACTCTTCAAGTTTCACACACTTAGCCACATTTAACTCCAAGTGCCATGCTGTCATCACATCCACTTCAAAAGTGTTGGTAAGCCATGTACGTGCAAAAAAGTTATTTGCATTGGACCCATGTTGTACGTGCTTGACCTTGGTTCGGCAATGCGATCCACCACTACAAACATTTCCTTTCAAGAAAGTGGCAACCTTGCTTATATTTGAAGAATCTGATAAGTTTCCTGCAACATAAGCTGCATCAAATTGATTAAAAAAAAATCCGAGAAAAAGATCCTTCTATTAGCTAATGAAAACTGCCCATAGGGCTACAACCACCTCTGCAAGAGAGGGCTACAACAAGCATGATGGGGAGACTCTCCCAATGAAAAAACAGCAAATATACAATGAGGCTAAATCAAGAGATGGGAGGAGGGAAGAGCCACACAGGTGGACAGTAGTGCCATCTGAGCACCCCCTGGACTATGGTGTAAAAAGGCCCAGGGCGCCAGAGTCAAAGGAAAGCCTTGCGACGCTCCCGCATGCGGTCGGAGCTGCCCTATAGTCCCTCAAGCTGTCCTCTGAGAGTATGGATCAGCTCTAGCCAAAAGTCACGAACAGTCTCTGCTGGTGGCACAGGGCGAGCCTCAAAGATGCGGAAACAGCGGGCCCGCCAGATGAACAAAGTGTCAGGCCACTGATGAGCTCCCAACACTCCTCTCTCTCACTGCACCACTCCTGTGGAGTAAGCTCTGTAGCAGGCTTGAGTGTAGGTCGCCCCCCCTGCATCACTATCATCCTGCTGGTGGAAGATAGCTCAAACTGAAGTGCAAGGCCCGTGAGGGTGGACCAAGCCGCTGCCCCCCAAGTGTACTGTCGAGCCGTGGAGAGAGCAGGCATCAGCCGAAGAACTCGTAGCCACACCTGCTGGGCCGAGGGACAGTCCCAAAGACAGTGACGCTGACTCTCCACCAAATGGTCACAAGCTGCACATGTGGCCGAGAGACCACTATGCACTAGCCAGCTCCCTACTGCTGTGGCTCTATGTGCGACCAACCACTGAAACAAGGTGACTCGCCTCGGCTGTCTGGAGTCCCACAACCTCTCCCAAATGTCTGCCAAGAACTCGACTGTGAGACCCTCCTCCTGCCAATGACGTGCTGCAGCGGGGAGGGCCTCTCTCTGTGCTGCTAGTATATGACGTCCCAGTCGAACAGTGTACTGAAAGAACGGGACTCCAAGGTGGTCTGCAGAAGAGAAGGGGTCCCTCCATAGCCACTTACCAGGATCCCACTCTACTCGTGCCAACGGACAATGCTCCCAAGCCCATAGCCTCCAGTGTCGTCTCAAGAACTGTTGGGTCAAGGTCTGCCGCAGGTCCGTCCACAGATGCCCACTACTCGGATCCTCTGAAAACAGCACTCTGCAACCTGCGGGGCCTCTATTGCAACTCGCTGTAGTCGTCCCCCACCCTGAAGCTCGAAGAACAGGGCTGAGACAAACTCTGAGCAGACCTTGACTGAAATGAAAACCTCCAGTCGTGTGAAGGCTCCCATCCACCGGGGTGCTACTGGCTCGAGAGGCATGAGCCACTCAGCTAGAACTGACTCTGAGATGTCCTGACACATGCTCTGCACCCCTCTCATGCCCTGTAGCTGGAAACCCTGCACCTCCTCTAACAAACCTACGAACTCTAGCCAGTCACCTAGAGAGCGCGCTGGACCTGCTGCCATGGGACCCCAAGAAACATGAGGCCGACTACAAACCAAGTGGCCTCTCTGAGTGCTAACCATGGTATTCCAGACGAGGGGCTGCCGTAGGCGCTCCTCCGTGCACGTCGGCTATCTCTGCTCTAGGCCACGCCATAAGAGCTCCCCAGATCGAAGCAAACTCACAGCAAAGCGGTCCTCCAGTCTCCTGCTCAAACCAACTCGGCGCAACTCTGTAAAGATCCACCTGGTCGAAGGTTGCCAAGGGCCTCCTGACTGAGGCACCCTGGCACGAAGCCTCTGCAGAAGCAAGAACTCTTTCCAAGGCTCCTCTCCTGAAAGAAGTCCTCTGACTACGAACTTCCCAAGAAGGGCTCTGCTCTGCTGTGCTGGATCAATGATCCCAAGCCCTCCCTGAGAACAAGGAAATGTGATTACCGACCAAGCCACCTTGGCTCGGGCAATCTGAGTGTCACGACCTGACCAAAGGAAGTTCCTGATCAGCCTCTCTACCTGGCTGATACAAGAACTCGAGAAGATCCAGCAAGAAGTGATGTACCACATAGTCGCCAACAACATCTGGTTGGCAACTACTACTCTACCAGCCAGCGAAAGTCGTGTTGAGCTCCAATGTAACAGCTTTCTCTTGATGGACAGGAGAAGAGGAGCAATCTGCTGCTCGGGGGACAAGTCCAAACCAACCTGACAACCCAAGTACCGAACTGCAGTCCCTGGGGGAATCCACCTGAAACCCTCTCCTAGCATCCAATCTGGCACAGGAGCATTGCCAACCGAGAAAGCCACTGTCTTTCTCCAGTTGATCAGTGCGCCCAATGCACAACAGAAGGTCTCCAAAGCCTGCTCACATCTGTGTAGATTGGACTCCTAGCCCTCTAAGTACAAGGCTGAGTCATCGGCAAACTCAATGTCCAGTAGCTCATCTCCCCGAATAGGGAATGCTAAGCCCCTCAGACCAACCTGCTGTGACACCAAAAATCTGCTCATCGCCTCCGCATAGAACAGAAAGAGAAAGGGGGCAAGAGGACAACCCTGTCTGACCGAGCGTGTGAGCATGAAGCGCTCACCTCTACCTCCTGCCGAAAGCACCTGACTGTGAGCCTGTCTGTACAAAGCTGACACCCCTCTGATCCAAGCATCTGAGAAGCCCATCCTGCGTAGAGTGCCCTCTAGAAAGTCCCAATCAACTCTGTCGTACGCCTTCTCAAAATCGAGAAGAAGAATCACAAGGTCCTTACCACGGAGCCGTGCTAGGGCAAAAGCCTCCCAGAAAGTGAAGATGTTGTCAAGGATACTGCGTTCCTTGACAAAACCTGTCTGAGTCCCATGTATAAGGCTCTCCTAGAGTGGCTGAATCCTCAAACTCAGAGCCTTGGCAAGAATTTTGTAGGCTGAGTTGAGGATGGTGATGGGGCGCCACTGTCGAATCTCATCCAAGGAGCCACCCTCCTTTGGAATGAGGTAAATCAGGCCCTCACTCATGCTATCCGACATCACTCCTGTGTGCAAAATGTACTGAAAGGCACTACAAAGATCTGGGCCAAGCAGATCCCAGTACTCCAAGAAAAAGCTGGGAGTCAGTCCATCCTCACCTGGACAGCTACCACGAGGGAGGGCCCTAAGAGCCGTGTGTAGCTCCTCAAGCTGAAGTGGCATCTCTGGCCTCTGGCGCATCTCCTCAGTCACAAGACAAGGCATCTGTGCCCAAACCTGCTCCCTGCATGCATCCTGTCACTCTCACTGGGGCTCAGCCGACAATAACTCACAGTAGAAGTCAATAGCAACTACACGCATATCCTCGAGCTCACAGAAAACTGACCCATCGAGTCTCCTCAACTGATTGACCTTGGCATGCGAGTGCTGAGGTCCCACTGTCTCAAAAAAAGCACCTGTCACTCTGTCACCCACCTGAGTCCACTGAGATGCTTGTCGGTGAAAGGCAAACTCATGACGCCTCTCCTCTGTGCTAGCAAGCTCCTGTCGAGCCTGCTGTAACTGCTCCTCCAACCATGGACTGTCTGGATGTTGCTCCTGCATCCTCTGTAGTGAAGCAATGCCTCGTCTGAGACACTGCTCCTCCTCTCTCGCTGCAGCCCGGCGAGCCAGAGACTCCTGGAGAAAAAAGTGGCTAAGCTGAGCTAGGCCTAAGGCCACTCTGTCTGCAGGTAGAACCAGACTGTCCATGCCCTCTGTCCAGAGAGCCTCTACCCTCTCTCTGAGTGCTGAGTCCAACAAGACCCGCTCTAGTATGCGAAGCATCGTGCTCCCACTCCTCTGTCTGTCTGCCACTGTGAGGATCACTGGTGCATGGTCCGAGTAGGATGTCCCTGCCAGGATGTCCATTGATCCCCCCAAGTCACTAAAGTGGTCACTAGTGTAGAAGCGATCTATCCGCGATAGATTCACTCTTCCCACTCTGCGATCTGATCTAGAGAAGGCAAGACTGGCTGGAGGCCTCACAAAGCCAAGTGCTGCCATGTATCCGAGACCCTCAAAGTCATACACAACCTTTCCCAAGCTGCTAACTCGACTCCATGCACAGTAGCATGGCTGCCTCCAATCCTGTCAGAAGGATCCTCCAACATGTTGAAGTCCCCTCCTACACACCAATGGTCAGCCTGCGGCAAAGACTCAACAATCTTTGACCAAAGCTCTGCACGAGCACTCGCCACATTGGGCGCATAGATGTTCAGAAAGCCCACAAGGCTACCCTAAACCTGCATAGTAATCCACTGAGCCCTGCCTGGCACAATAATCCCTCTGCCCACAATGGCCTGCTACAATGAAACCGCAATAGTCATACATACCCCACCCTGGATGCCTCCAGGTCCAAAAGCAACTGACCAAAAGGTATCATATCGTCCACGCAAAATCTGACCACATCGTCGAATACGGCTCTCACATAGATGGTGCTCCTGAAGCATAAGGAGATCAATCTCTCCTCCCACAAGGCAACGCTGAAGCTCCTGACGCAATCGGCTCGTTGTCGTTGAAACTGGAACCCACCTAGTCCCTGCACGTTCCACGAGACGATCCTCATGGGGAGCGAGAGAGAACAGATGTTGCTGCAGCAGCAAGACGGGCTATCTTCGAGGTTGGCTTGGATGGGGAGTAATCCGCATCCGAGCGTCCTCTAGATAGGCGAGACTGCAGTGAATGCCTAGCCCAAGCCCAAGCAGAGCGAGCCGTGCGTAAAGCAACCTCCTCTGTCCAGGAGTCCTCATGAATGTATACATAGCAAGGCAAACACTGCGTATCAGCAAAAAAGTACACCACAATGTGCCTACATCCTGTTGAGTCTGGGGGCGTCACCACAAACTTGGCCAGTGGCCACAAAGTCTGCAGCAAATCTATAACTCCAAGTTCTCCCATGTGATGAGAGAACTCGAGAACCTGTGTATGCAACCATCCCAACACTGAGTCGAGGGACCACTCTGTCTCGGCCTTACCACAGAGGGGGAAGGAGAAACCACTATTGAGTCCAAGGCCTCTGTCCCCCTAGCGGCGAGGAACAAAGCATGGACCTTGAGCAGGCTGCCTCGTGGTCTGCAACGGAATCGCCGAGAAAGCGAGTGAACCCGTAGTCGAAGAAATCCCAGCGGCGTCAGAGGTCAATGCTCGTCAGACCACAAGGGATAGCTGCAAGGGAAGATGTCTGAATCTGTAGAGGGGGCCGCAAGAAGGGCCGACCCTCTCTCGCTAGGCGACTCGTGGCAAACGCGCTGCCAAGAGATCTCCTAGCCGCCAGCGAGGGACCAGTCTCCTGAGTCGACTGTGGAACTGGAGCAGGAGGGGGGGGAGAAGGAGCTGGGGGGAGCGGAGGGGAAGAGGAGCGGGGTGGGTCGACAGAGGTAGAGGGGCGAGGTGGAGAGGGGACGAGAGCAAAGGGTGGGGGGAGGATGAGGAGGAGGAGGGGAACTCTGAAGGGGGAGCGGCTGTCGAGGGTGAAGCGGAGGTGGAGGCTGGTGTAGGGGACTCCTCCTGCTCAAGAGGACCAAAGCGGTTCCCCGAGGGAACCCACTGCTGCTGAGTAGGCACCTGAGTGCCAGGCTGTCGCTGTGGCCCCTGGCATCGACGGCCACGCGCCTACGCCACCCCTCCTCCGCTGGAGCCCCGGGCTCGGAGGGTGGCTCTGAATCTGTGCGTTGTGCCGCTGACTGTGGTTGCGGCCCAGCCTTAGCAGGCTGGGGCTGAGGCTGAGGCTGAGGCTGAGGCTGAGGCTGGGGTGCATGTCGTGGCCTCCTCCGTGGACAGGCCTTCGCTAGGTGGCCCATCTGTCAACAAATGAAGCATTGGTTCGGGAGACCCAAGTACTCCACACCAGGGTAGTTTTCGTACGACGTACGGAACGTCTTGTTCCGTACTGCGGGTCACGTACCGTCTCGTTCGTTTAGTACGTTCTGTACGTTTTTTTTTTTTTTTAATTTTAAAAAAAAAAAGCAAAACTCACAATTGTGAGTGGATTATATTGAGCAACCCAAAAAAATTTAAATGGCTGTTTATAGCCATTGGCAGCTCTTGACTGTTGACTAAGGGCCATTGAGGGCAACTTTTGGGGCCATTTTGGAGCGCCAATTCAAGCACTTAAGCCACATTCAAACATTGGATTCTATGTGCTAGGGCTCCACTTCTCTTATGCTCTCCCTCTCCCCCACGCTCTCCCTCTCTCATCAAGAGTCATCATCCATGCTCTCTCTCTCTCATGCTCTAGCCTCTTCCTATTTAAGCAATGCCTCTCCATCTTGTTCTCCAACACTTCCAAGCTCTCAATGCTCATTGCTCTCAAGCTCTCAATGCTCAATGCTTCCATGTTCTAGCTCTCAAGTGACAAGCTCTAGAGACTAGAGTCTTGCCTCTCCATCTTCTCTCCATTGGGTTCTCCCTCTCAAGCTCCCATTGAAGATCTCATAACGTCAAGTTTCTTTAAGTGTAAAGTTTAAACCCAAGGGCCTAAGCCTTAGACGTAAGAATTCTTTGTTTTTTTATTTTGAACGTACGTAACGTCATCGTACATCTTAATATTTTTTAGTTCGTTTAGTACCGCACATCATCGTACGTGTACAAAATGTACGGGACTGTACGAGACCACTATGCTCCACACTTTGTCTAAACCAACCCCCACTCACCCGAGGCAGAAGAATGACCTTCGGGAGCGTGTGGGTATCTCTGACCAAAACTCGAACTGAGGGGATGTCAGCCGCCTTGGCAGCTACTGATGCTGCCGTACGAGGTGTCTCCAGGACAGTCCCGATGGCGGAGCCAATCCTGGAAAGAAGTGGTAGGTACTCCCTCCATAAACCCGGAAAGCAGACTGAGATGGGGATGTCTGCCTCCTCTACTAGCACATCCGAAGTCGGGTCAAAACCATGTCGCCACTGTCGAAAGTGGACGCGCGTGATGCTCGGATGGCCAGTGGACTCATAGCTATGACCTTGGAAGCCATCTCGGAGGTCTCGAACTCGATCTGATAGTATCCCCGTCCGAGAATCTGGACATCCAAGATCTTGCCCACCTCTGCGAGAAGGCGGGCCTGGAGAAGGTCTCGCAGCTCTCCTCTGCTAGGTCGGGTGCCGAGAATTTTGCAGATGATCGAAGTCGCCTGCAATCACACTACCTCAGCGGATAGGCTCGCTTGCTCTGTCGGCGATAGAGCAAGTCAAATGGTGGGCTCAGCCGGGTCGGGCGAGGGGGCTTCTGGCGAGTCCCTCTCTGGCAAAGCTGGAGCCTCCATCTGTGTCTACTGCTGTGTCGTAAGAAGAGGTCGACGGACGGACACTGCAATCAAGCACAGGAGACACTGCCCCAAAAAAGGAAGCAATGCCGAGGAGGCCGAACTGCAGTGGTTGACGAGGAGAAACCGAGGGAGGGGGAGGGGGGGGGCAGCGGGTTGGGGAAGGCGGAAATGTTGGCGGCAGCAGGAGGAGGGGGTGACAAGGGGGGGGGGGGGGGGGGGGGGGGGGGGGGGGGGGGGGGGGGGGGCGGCAAAGGGCGGCAAAGGGCAAGCAACGGGCGGACTGGAGGCAACGCGGGCAGGCAGTGGGCGGGCGGGGCAGATAGACAGGCAACGCGGGGGCGGGCAACGGGGAGGATGCGGGCTGGGGGGGGGGGGGGTGTGTGAAGCTAGGCGTGCGCAGGTGGAGCAGCAGTAGCGAGCTCGCGTTTTTTGCATCAAATTGATTTATGAAGGTCAAAGCCTTCAATTGATCCTCGATTCCCTTGAAAGTTTTAAACTTCACTGCCTGCCCACTTTCCTTGTAATCCTTAGGATCCTTGGGATGGCTCAAAGGAGTCAATTGTCATAAACAGGTGTCCGTAAAAGTGGTGCTCCAGAATTGACCATTCGAGCACTCGCATCACCTATTGTACCTGTCATATTTGCATTTTGGGCATATGGCTGTGAAAAATCAGACGTACCAAATTGTGCTCCAAGCATAAAGGACCATAGGCACCCTGAAAACCTGGTTGGACACCTATGTTCTCATACATAGGGTTAACCATGACTAGTTGCATTGTCCCAAACACATTCCCTACCATATAACCTCCCAAACCTATAGAAGGTCCAACAATAGCTTGAAACATTGAGCCACCTCCAAAATAGACAAGATATGAAGTAGGTAATGTAAGGGTCTAACACATAGTCTATTCATCACTCCCTTGACCATTCACAAACGGTTCCTATCTAGGTAAAGCAAATTGCTTTGGATCAATGGACACCGATGTTTGCTCAATCACATGGGCTTTCTCTCGAGCATCACGAGACCATTAACAAGATCACTTTATGTGAGGGTGTAATCACTCAAAGCTTCTGCTAAAACCTTATTATCCTTTACAATTGTATCTAAGGTAGCCGATGACTTTCCTTTGGTACAAGTTGACAGAGGTAAAGGCAAGCAATCTGAGGCTCAATCAAATCAAAATGTGAATTCTAAAGGCATGTCTTTACAAGTTTAGTCATTTGAAACTGTTTAGAGTTGAGGACTTGCAATTGAAAGAAACTTCCTGCCATCTACTTTGTAGCATAGATTGCATAGAAGATTCACCAGGCCTTATCCTTGATCCCAAGGCTATCTCATCAATGGGAACAAAATAAGCCTCATTATTTGTCTTAATACTAGAAGGAATGGCAGAAGGTGGAGGCTGCATATCAAGTTTAGAACATTCAAACTGCATATAACCAAATTTTCGACATTTAAAACATGCTCCTATAAACTTTCCCCGTTTCAGCTTGAATGGTCTTTTACCAAGAATCGAATCACCACAATTCAACATCATGCCTTCAGAGGTGGATTTATCAGGGTCCCACAGTATGCAAAATTTGTTGGTCTTTGCATCCACTCACACACACACACACAAACATTCACACCCCCAAAAGTCAGTTTATAGAGCACGAGGAAAACAAAGCTTGCAGAACCAAACTCTATATATACATCCCACACACATAAAGCAGAGTATAGAAAAGCAAGTAAAAACCCAGTAACAAACAAAGCAGGCAAAAAGAAAGCAAACCAATCCATCAACCTATATTGGGCGTTCGTCAGGTTGAGCAATTGTTGCACCTCCACAAAAACCAGTAAAAAGGGACTCAATTTAGACACCTATATTGCCAATGTTTGTTGCAGGCCCAAGAGTATGCATTGTTGGGCCAAAGTCACCCGAAGAAGGTTGAAAACCCCAGGTGACTAAAGGGAAGGAAAGAGCATGCCAAGCATGCCGGGCAAGGCAAGCAGTGTGCAGAGCAGCAGCAGCAGCAGCACCTCTCTCTCTCTCTCTCTCTCTCTCTCTCTCTCTCTCTCTCTCTCTCTCTCTCTCTCTCTCTCTCTCTCTCTCTCTCTCCGTCCCCTCTTTTGCATCCAAGAAGCCTAACAAAGGTTTGGGGCAAAATAAGTGATCACACTCAATGCTTATTTTCTTTGATCCATGAGTCCAAGAAAATTTCATCATGGTGACCAGATTCAATTTGGCACGTGAAATCAAGAAAGGTACCAGATAATGTCTATGAAAGTTCAAAATAAAGGGCAACCTCAATCCACTGGAGCAACCTTCTTGGTCAAAATATGCTAAAGAAAAGCACCTCATGACTGCTTATTGAGCAACAGCATAAGAAGTAAAAATGTTTAGCTAGTTAATCTATGATGCAACACTACGATGTTACTGATTTTAATTGCACTTTTATGCTACTTTGAGCTTAGCAAGTACCAAAACACTCATGGCATGTATGAAGGGACACATGTGGAGAAAAAGAGCTCAAACATCTAGACGAAGAGTAACTACATTCCCAACTATCTAGATTGTGTGCTCCATCAAGGCACCCTTCATCTAAGTTCGCACAATCACGAGCAAGAGGCAACCACATGCGCGCGCGCACACACACGCATCTCTCTCTCTCTCTCTCTCTCTCTCTCTCTCTCTCTCTCTCGTGGGAGAACGGAGAGAGAAGAAACAAACCTCGAAAGTCTTCTGCGCATATAATTCTGCGAGCTTCATATTAAGCTCTTCCATAACAGCCTCCGGCGAGAGTGGAGGGGAGCCGCCTGCAGAAGAGCCGAAGCCGTCCATGCTAGAGAAGAGACCTAGACTTTGAGCTTGGAAATGTTGGAAGGGCCCTTTAAAACTTGAAAGGCAGGTGAGACTTTCAAAGGATTAGTGTTGGACGAGCAGAGCGGATATGTTGAGCAACAAAGATGGTTTTCCATCCGTAGGTCTAGGTAGCAGCCTCAAGCCTTATTGGCACAATAGATGGGCACTATATTGATAATGACTACTGGTCTAGATAGTAGCCTCAAGCCTTGTTGGCACAACAGATGGGCACTCTAGTGTCATCAGCACAATAGCTCGCTCTTTCGAAAAGGGGGGGGGGGGGGGGGGGGGGGAGTAAGATGGTGGGTTCGAAAGTCTCTCGTTCTCTAATTCTCTAATACTTTTGCTCCACCTTGCAAAGCCTTCTTTTGCCTCTGCCTCGTCTAAATTGGGCCTAAGGTATAGTGATCGATCCTTCCTCTCACCAGGCAGACTTGACCTAAAACAACTTAAATGCATTTTTTTAACAAAAGGAAGGCTCGAGAGACTTGCAGTTGGAAATTTTTTGCCTCAATTCCCTTTGAGTAGGAAAGAGAGTTTATAACATCAGAGGTTCCATCCCAAGAGACCTCAAAGATCTATCCAACCAGTCATGACCTTAAGACATCATGTGCAAGAGCAACAGGAAAAGGAACCCTAGACTAAGAGTCTTAAACTCATGACTTGGTGTGAGCAAAAGGAAAAGGAGCCTCGTACTGACAGAAGTATATCATTTTGTAAAATGCCATTTTAATTTATTTCTCCAAACATTGCATGTCAACCATCCTTAACCAAAAATTGTGGGAAGGAAGTATGTAAATATCTACAGAGATTAAATTTTCCAAATTACCATGCTAGTTATCCAAGTACAACAAAGTAACGGTAGATAAAAATGTAGCTTACCATAGATTAATGTTCATTAGGCTGCAAAATAGGCATTGGATTGCATCAAATGTGTATTTGTGAAGCTACAACGCCTTGCATTGCACATCCAAAGGCATAGAAAAAAGCTCTACAAAGGACAAAGACAAAGGCAAGCATGATGAGGGAAGTTGTGCTAATGACTCAAGTAATGGAAATTAGGAGTATGTTGGTGTGACTACACTAGCAAGGACTCTAGGCTTCTAGTCAAGTGGTGCTAATGACTCAAGTAATGGAAATTAGGAGTTTGTTGGTGTGACTACACTAGCAAGGACTCTAGGCTTCTAGTCAAGTGGATGTCGTTGCCGCGACTAGCTTCAGAGTGGCAGAGAGGGGCAAACAATGCTCCCTACAAATAATTTGAACCCATGTGTTGGACTTCAAGTTATTGGTATTTGAACCCGTGTCGGAGTTCAATGCACATGCATTTGGCAAGGGACCAATGCGACGTATCTACTAAAACACTATGGATGTGCATGCCAATTCATTTTGTTGGCTAGATTATGAACAGTATGTGTTTCAAATTTCATTGTGTAGGAAAGTTTGGACGTGATGTGTTCACAGTTAACGAATGGGGATTTGTGGATTGTTAGGTTTAATGGCCATGTGGCCAACCACCCATCACTAACTGTTACTAACCCTAAGTGTACAGCTATACACTTGTGTGAGCCACTAACACTAAGTATAGCGTGTATTGTGCCTTAGTGCATAAGATAGAGAAGAAAGAAAGGGGGCACACAGTGTGTGTTGGCTCTCCCCCTCCAACATGTGTGTGAGGCTATGGTGGTGGTGGTGTGTGTGTGTGTGTGTGTGCGTGATTCATCTTCCTCTTCCGTTGTGCTCCTAGCTCCTCTCCTTCATCTGGTATCAGAGTTGTTTCATTCTCGAAATCGCTTCCGCGTGCACGACTTTTAAGAGTGCAAACAGGGTTCCGGCTTCGGCATCGGTAAATTCAGCATTTCGAGAGCATTTCCAGCAAGTGTCCTATAGTTTTACCCCCCTTTCAGAGCCATTCGTGCCATCAGAAACCTCATTCGAGCTATGGTTCAGGATCTGCATTTTTCAGCCTTCTTTTGGTAATTTGTGCTACAGAGCTTCCATAGACATTATAGGTACCATTGTCGCAGTCTCTTCCATCTACGAGAGCACACGGCTCATTCAGGAGTGTGTAGCCTCTTTCAGAGTGGTCTCATACACATACATAGAGTGGGAGTTTAACGACATTGTCTTCTTCGACTACAGATACAGGTACAGGTACATAGAGCGGCTTGGTTAGCTTTCTCTGTGCTTCTCGACCTCGATTTTGGCTTCGGCATAGGCATAGGCATCGACTCACAGGCTACAAGTTTCAGTGCTTGTGATATTCTGGTTCCAGTGGGAGCAATTTTTCATGCGTACATGCATATGTTGGCACTTTTGACAGTGTTTGAGATCTTTTGAGAGCAGTTTGACTCCTCACAGGGATATTTCTTTGCATGCACATGCTTTTGGCGCTTGTTTGAGCGTCATGTTAGACTTGTACGTCTTTGTGGATGTTGCCATTGTACGCTTTTGTGGAGCCATCTTTTGGCTAGTACGGCAGTCTTGACCATTTCTAAACTTGGTCCGGATGATAGCCATTTCTAAGACTTGGCTATACGTTTTGCTGCATAACCTACGTTGTTGAGGGTCGATAGCATGAGGTTTTCATTGAGCTGGGGTATTCTCAATGTGGAAATACCTTCGGTGATACAGGTAGTTGGAGCATCTCTTACGAGGCCTCGCCATAGGACATGTATAGAGTGGTATAGGTGCTTTTGGACGCCGAGTTGGCGGTCTATGGTCAGTTTGACAATATATGTGCCTCAATTGGTCTCTATACAGTGTGTTTTTGAGAGGCATTGCCCTCTTTTATGCTTTGTGAGTGACATACTTGGTCATTTTGTCTCGTTTTTTGGTTGACATAGTCCAAATACAAAGGAGGCTTTGTCAAAATTTTCCCAAAATCTTTTTGTAGTTTTGTCACCATGTCTACTAGCAAAGACCATGACATTTATGACATAAAGAAGTTTGATGGCACTAATTTTCAGCTTTGGAAGAACCAAATGCATGATGTGCTTGTCCAAAAGAAGCAAAAGTTGCTTATTGCCTATGCGGCTAGAACTAAAGATATGCATATGACTCAGTTTCAGTGGGAGGAGCTTGATGAGCTATGCAGGTCTGCGATTAGACTATACCTTGGTGAGTCGGTGTACTTTTCAGTGTTAAAATGCGAGATTGCTCATGCTTTATGGCAAAAATTATGCGACACTTACAAAAAGGATACGGCTAGCATTAAGGTTTTCCTGATGTGAAAACTTTTCAACCTTCGTATGAAGGAGTCAGCTAGCATTGCCAACCATCTCAATGATTTTGATTCTCTTTTTGCCCAGATTCGTGCACAACACATGACCATTGATGATGAGATGAAAGAAATCTTTTTTCTTTGCTCGTTGCCACCCTCTTGGGATATCTTTTGCACAACTATTAATAACTCTGCTCCTAATGGTACGCTAAAGTACGATGATGTTACTCGTGCACTTTTGTCAGAGGAGATGCGTCGAAAGACCATGATTAGCTCGCACTATGGTGAAGCTCATTATGTGCAAAGGGATGATAAGAAATGCAAGGGCCATTCTTTGCAACATGAGTCCAAGAAAGAGGGCAATAGAGATGCATCAAAGGGTAGATCAAAGTCTCGTGGTCGCCGCAATGTTCAATGCCATTATTTGTTAAGTATGGAGCCTGATTTACCCTTGTAATTTTCTGTGGTAAAAGCGCACATTTGTAAGGCCCCCATTATGAGGAGAAGCCATCGTGCGTGAAGGAAAATCACTCACCGGAAACCAAAATTTTCACGGACAAGAATCAGGGGCAACTTTAAAGGCCTCGGGGGCGGAGGCCCCCGAGACTTTTTGTTTCGCCGGAATATTATGGCCGGACGGCGGCCGAAAAGTGGTCGAAAAACAACCAGTCGGTTGGCCAGTGGCCGGTGGTCGGAAGTCAATGGCCGGTGGCCGAATTCAAAAGCGGACTTGTCTTCTCAAGGGCGGCCACACATGGGCGGATTGGAGGGTCCGATTTGGACTTATTCGCACAAGGGCGGCTACACATGGCTGTCTCTCATAAGAGAGGGCAGCCCTTTTGGCCTATAAAAGGAGGCCATTTCTACACACATTTCATAGTGTGAAGTTGATGCAACAAGGTGAGTGTGAGGTGGTGAGAGTGAAGCAAGGCGGGAGCTCCATTAAGGGTATAATCCCTTTGTAAGCTACTTCTTGTTTTGAAGTACTAAAGCCATTGAGTGGCTGCTTTCCCGTGGACATAGCCCACATTGGGTGAACCACGTATATCGTGTGTACTCTCTCTCTCTCTCTCTCTACTCTATAATCTCGTGTATATAAATCTGTCTCTCTCCATTAAGTAATCTACTCAATTATCTATTTAGCTACGTCTTATTTCCTAACATTATTGTGATAAGTTTGGTCACATAAAGAAGGATTGTTATGCTTGGAAGCGTGACAAAGAGAAGGGCAATGATAAAGGCAAAGATCATGATGATAAAGAGGAGAAACCAAAGAGTTCGGTTAAGATTGAAGAGCTAAACATAGTTCAGGATGACAGTGATGTGCAAGACATTAATATGTTGACTGAAAATAATGATGTCTTTTATGATGCACAGGAAACTCTATCTTTGTAGAGTTATATGCCAACTGAACTCCTTGTTAGTGGTGAAGTATCCCATACATGGATTCTTGATTTGGGTGCTACGTTGCATGTCTCACCTCATAGGCATTGGTTTACTACATACGAGGAAATCATTGGCTCTGTTACACTTGGTGACATTTACTCTTGTGACATTGTTGGCGTAGGTGATATTGTCATGGTTATGGCAAATGGGGTGAAGCTTATCATCATAATGTGCTTCATGTTCCAGCCTTGATATGCAATCTGATCTCGGTCGGACGTTTTGATGACTTGGGTTACAAAGTCACTTTTCATCAGTAGTCTTGGCGAGTTGCGAAGGGTCGTCTTATTATAGCCCATGGTTCTAAAGTTGGTTCACTTTATCCTCTTTATGTATCTGATAAAAACAGTGTTCTTTCTGTAACCGAGCTGTCAATCGTTGCTTTGTGGCACAGCCGGTTAGGGCATATATCAAAGAAGGGAATGGAGACACTCTCGTTTGGGATACTTACTGTCTTTGTCATTTTTTTGTTTTCCCTTTTGTGAACATTGTCGATATGGAAAGCAAACACGGACACGTACACATTCTTTTGACAAGGAAAGAAAACCCTTAGAGCTTGTGCACAATGATTTATGTGGGCCTATGCCTTCTAAATCCCATGGTGATGCGTCCTATTATGTTACATTCATTGACGATGCAACGCGGCATGTTTGGGTCTTTGCTTTGGTTGCCACTGAAGATATGGAGCTTGATCAAATGGATGTCATTAGAGCTTTCTTACATGGTGATCTCGAGAAAGAGGTTTATATGTAGCAACATGAAGGTTTTGTTCTAAAGGGCAAGGAACATTTGGTCTGTAAGCTTCTGAAAAGTCTCTATGGCTTGAAGCAATCATCCAGACAATGGTATCAAAAGTTTGATGCATTTATGCATTCCCTAGGCTATAAGCACAATAATGAGGATATGGGTCTTTACGTGAAAAGACAACCCAATGGACAACTTATTATGCTTATTCTTTATGTAGATGACATGCTTATTTGTTGGTCATTCTAAGAAGGACATTGCTGACTTGAAAACCAAGCTGAAAAGTCAATTTGACATGAAAGATTTGGGTGAAGCCAATCACATTTCGGGTATGCGGATTACTCATGACCATAAGAAGAGGTTGTTGTACCTTTCTCAAAAAGAGTGATGTGATCACAATTAACGAATGGGGACTTGTGGATGTAGTGTGGTCTACAATTTTTACAAGGCAATTGGTGCTCAAAACGGCATTCTTCTCAAGTGACACATTGATAATAGCAAATCCAAGGTGTATCCAAAATGATAGTTGTTGCTGGAGTGTCCATGGTAGCTTCTTCATTGACTTGGGCTCATTATTTATGTCATCTATGAGTTGCAAAGAGGGTGTTGAAGTTTACAACATCTCGAGTGAATAGCCCATTGTGATCCAAATATTTATTTTTGCTTTAGGTATATATTTTTACTATTTGTCAAATCTCTGGTAGGGAAAATTTGCTAAGGTGAGCAAATAAGCACACCTAGCCCCCATTGTAAAACATAATAATGCATTGCCAAGTTTGGTTTGTTGAGAAGTCTCTCTCTCTCTCTCTCTCTCTCTCTCTCTCTCTCTCTCTCTCTCTCTCTCTCTCTCGTGTTTCTCTCCTTGGTTCAACGCTTTTGCATCATCAAATTTGATAGTAATGACAAGCTTTAGTCCAATTATGCTAAAGGATGACTTTCAATCTACATCATTTGTCACAAGGGGTTAGCCACAGAGAAGATCCAACAATTTAAAGTATTTTCTCCATGGAGCATATGGATATGTTATGCATTGTTCGTCACAATGTGTGGCAAGAAAAGGCCTTACAAATGATATGCGAATGAGAACAGAAGACCTATTATCTTTGACAAAGGCAATCAGGGTCAAAAATATGAAGACCAGAGAAATACACTTATGAACATTTTCGAATAGTTTTAAAATTAGGTGAAACTATCAACCAGTTACAATTGCTTGCTAACCCTTATGCCCATCTAATGTTCCGTGTGAGTCATTCAAGGAAATGGCTTAGCATAATACACAATGTGGTAACACACACATGTCATAGATTTTATTGAGCCTCTAGTTCAAACCTATGGGTTAAAATGTATTCTGGATTACCATGAGTAGCATACACAACGTGATATAAGAAAGCAGGTGCTTGTCAAATGGAAAGACCGACTTAAGCAAGGTTCCACTTGAGAAAACCTCAACGTTCTCAAGAAGAGATTTCTTACTTTTGTTTCTAAGGACAAAAACTTTTATAGAAGGGAGTGATTGTAAACTTTTATCAAGGGAATGATTGTATTAGAACAAGGGGCCTATCGGAGACATCACTCTAAGGCGTGTGTGTAGAGTGGATTCATTAGTGACAATAAATAAGACATCACTTACATGCAATGGATGCCCCTAGTTTACCCCTATATATGAGACCACGCTTTGTAGATATACCTTTCCTCCCTTTCTCAACCCCCTCTCTCTTACACTCACATGATACCATATGATAACCCTTATCAGACCCCTCAAGAAGGGATGCTGGAAGAAAGGGCTATATATACGACATGAATATATCTAGGATGATTGGATGAAGATTAGCCCGATTTTAGGCTTATGGGTTAGAGAGGAGATCTTGATAGAGCTACTCATAGATGGCCGACCATGGAGACACCTGTTGCCAACATCCCACTAGAAGTATGTGAAAATGGCTAGTGTAGCCCTCTTATGCATGAGATTGTTATGCTTTTTTTTAAAGAAAACGTGTGATGTGGAGGAGCCTATTTTGTTTGACAAGACAAATATTTAAAAAATTGGATAGAACTATGCAAACTAAGTACGATGCTATTTTGAAGAATGAAACTTGGTCTTTGTGTGATTTGCCTTTAGGCAAAATGGCCATTAATAATAATTAGGTCTCTATGTTGAAACATAACGTGGATGGAAACATTGATCGCTATAAGGCTAGACTTGTAGGAAAAGTTTATGTGCAAGACATTAAGGAGTTTCTTTTGGCGATACTTTTTCTCCCACTAACTATATACCTACTATTTATAACATTTATGCCGTTATAGCTCATGATGGCTTGAAATACATTAGTTGGACATAAATATATACCTACTAACTATATACCTGCTATTTATAACATTTATGCCGTTATAGCTCATGATGGCTTGAAATACATTAGTTGGACATAAATACTATGCTTTTGAATGATGATCTAGACGAGGAAGTATATGTATTATAGTCTTGTGATTTTTCTTCCAATAAACCAAGAGATTGATGTATGCATATTGAAAAAGGATTTGCATGGTTTGAAGCAAGCTCCTCGTGCTGGGTCTAAGAAAATTGAGAGAGCAGATTTGTGCATACCCTAGGGTTTAAGCATTACTAGACTATGAAGCAATATTTGAGTGGAGCTTTATGTCTTGGGTTGTCCTATCGCAAGGGCGGACCATTTCCATAGATTGGGTTGCTTGCTATGATACTCATGTGTCCACGAGTGGTTTTTGCTTCATGCTTGGTAACTCATGCATACTGTGGTTGAGCAAGAAGCAACCTGTTGTTGTCACTTCTAGTGTGGAGGTGAGTACATGAAAGCTTTAATAGCTACAATTGAGTTTGGCTTTGATGCCTTATGAATGATTTGGGTGATGGTGCCATCACCATTTTCATCGATCGTCATAGCGCATTGGCAATTGTGAGGGACCTAGTGTTCATATAATAAATGTAGAGTCAAAGACTTTTTGAAATGATTATTATGCTACATAGACACATAAACTAATATGATCACTAGGTTCTCAATTTGGAGACCAATGTCAACACTATTTACCTCTTAATAACTCATGACAACATATCTTGGCCTAATCTAAAGCATGTTCAACATCCAGTTTGACTGTAAGAATATTGTGATATATGGATTTACCAGCAATAAATCCTGATTGGCTTTTGTGTACATGCTTTTTGAGAAAATATGAGAGCCTAAGTGCCAAAGCTTTAGCAAAGATCTTGTACACTATCCCCATTGATGGGTCTCCATTCAGTCATTTTCTTGGGAAAAAAGTAACTTGACGACACCCTCTTTTGTGAGAGTGCACATGTGTGTGTGTGTGTGTGTGTGTGTGTGTGTGTGTGTGTGTGTGTGTGTGTGTGTGTGAGAGAGAGAGAGAGAGAGAGAGAGAGAGAGAGAGAGAGACAGAGAGAGAGAGAGAAGACACAACAAATGCACGTGTAGGGAAAGAGGGGCGAATCAACCTCCTACGACTACTAGAACAAGAGACCAGTACAATTGTATGTCATATTGAGAAGTGGGTACCCCCCCCCCCCCCCCCCCCCCCCCGCCCCCCCCCCCCTTGGCCCCATATATACAAGTATGTTGTAGACCTATGTGAAGAAACAAAGTGGTGTAAATCTAACACCCCCTCTCAACACCGGATGCTGAACAAACCGCATGAAGCCAAAGATGTGCGGCAAATGATGAATTATGCCTGCTGCACTGTACACTGAAGGATACTCCATGAGTGTAGCAGCAGTATGGGGTGTCCCAACCTCCAAAAGATCTCCATGGTAAAGTGTCGTCACAAGCAATGTAGCAAACTGTTGTACTTTGCTAATGCAGTGTGAAGATATTGCATGAAGGTCCCAAACTGAGTGTGAAAACAACTCCTTGTCGTGAAAGAAGTGCCAATAGACCTGCAAGTGCCCTGCCCAAAGGATCTGTGGTGTCTATAGTCAAACCATCTGGAGAAAATGGGGAACCCAAGAACCATCATGAGGATGATCGAAAGCCTGTTAATGCATGAACCTGCAACCCAGTGCAGCCGAGAGACCGCACATACCACCATCGAATGGTGTCTTGGCAGGAGGTAAGTTAATCCTCTATGAAAAACACAAGCCATGTGGCTGCTGTCCACCCAAAAATGCAACTTTGAAGTGATGAAAACGCCACTATCCAACAATTTTCAACATGCTCGTACACCCCCGGCATGGTCCGGAGTGGTGCAGAGAGTATGGGGAGGGTGGGGAATCAAAGTAACAACTTCAGATGGGCTAGAGAAAAACAGCATGTGTATATGGCTGAAATCTATAGCAGATGAAGAGGATTCTCACCGGCAAGGCATCGGATGCCAAGCTGGGTAGGATGGCAAGATCTAGATGGGTGTGGCTAGCACTCCCCTCTCTTGCAAAAACACTGGTGAATCAATGAAAAACATAGATTTGGCAAAAAATGCAGGTGGAGGGAGGGGGTTTTTGCGAGGAAAGTGCCCAAAAGGGTAGCATTGGCAGCCAGAACTAGTGATCACTATGTGTGGAGATAAAAACGCAAGTGGAGGTGGGGTCCTCTGCGACAAAAAACTCCACATTCCATTGCATGCATGGCTTTTGCAAAATGATGGCTGATCTTCTTCTTGAGAGGGAGAACCTGATGTAGAAGGTGCGCAGACCATGGAGAGCCTAAGCTCTGATACTATGTGAGAGTGTGCATGTGTGTGTGTGTGTGTGTGTGTGTGTGTGTGAGAGAGAGAGAGAGAGAGAGAGAGAGAGAGAGAGAGAGAGAGTAGACACAACAAATGCTGGTGTAGGGAAAGACCCCACGACTACCAGAACAAGAGACCAGTACAATCGTATGTCATACTGAGAAGTGGGTACCCCCCTTGGCCCCATATATACAAGTATGTCCTAGACCTATGCGAAGCGATAGAGTGGTGTAAATCTAACACCCCCTCTCAACACCGGATGTTGAACAAACCGCATGAAGCCAAAGATGTGGGGCAAATGATGAAGATGCCGGCTGCAATGTCCAGTGAAGGATACTCCATGAGTGTAGCAGCAATATGGGGTGTCCCAACCTCCAAGAGATCTCCACGGTAAAGTGTCATCACAAGCAGTGTAGCAAACTGTTGTACTTTGCTAATGTAGTGTGAAGATATTGCATGAAGGTCCCAAACTCAGTGTGAAAACAACTCCTTGTTGTGAAAGAAGTGCCAATAGACCTGCAAGTGTCCTGCCCCAAGGATCTGTGGTGTCTATAGTCAAACCGTCTAGAGAAAATGGGGAATTCCAAGAACCATCATGAGAATGACCGGAAGCCTGTCAATGCATGAACCTACAACCCAGTGCAACTGAGAGACCACACATACCACCATCGAATGGTGTCTTGGCAGGAGGTAAGTTCATCCTCTATGAAAAACACAAGCCATGTGGCTACTGTCCACCCAAAAATGCAAATTTGAAGTGATGAAAAGGCCATTGTCCAACAATTTTGAACATGCTCGTATGCCCCCGGCATGGTTCGGAGTGGTGCAGAGGGTGTGGGGAGGGTGGGGAATCAAAGTAACAACTTTAGGTGGGCTGAAAATAGAGAAAAATAGTAGGTGTATATAGCTGAAATCTGTAGCACATGAAGAGGATTCTCACCGGCAAGGCATCGGATGCCAAGCTGGGTAGGAAGGCAAGATCCAGATGGGTGTGGCTAGCACTCCACCTCTCTTGCAAAAACACTGGTGAATCAATCAAAAACACAGATCTGGCCAAAAAGTGCAGGTGGAGGGAGGGGGTTTTCGCAAGGAAAGTGCCCAAAAGGGTAGCATTGACAGCAAGAACTAGTGATCGCTATTTGTGGAGATAAAAATGCAAGTGGAGGTGGGGTCCTCTATGACAGAAAACTCCACATTCCATTGCATGCATGGCTTTTGCAAAATGATGGCAAATCTGCAAAAAAACTATGGCTAATCTTCTTCTTGGGAGGGATGCAGAAGGTGCACAGACCATGGAGAGCCTAAGCTCTGATACCATGTGAGAGTGCATGTGTGCGAGAGAGAGAGAGAGAGAGAGAGAGAGAGAGAGAGAGAGAGAGAGAGAGAGAGAGAGAGAGAGAGAGAGAGAGAGAGAGAGAGAGAGAGAGAGAGAGAGAGAGAGAGAGAGAGAGAGAGAGTATAGACACAACAAACGCTAGTGTAGGGAAAGAGGGGGCGATCAGCCCCCCGTGACTACCAAAACAAGAGATCAGTACAATCGGATGTCAGATTGAGAGGGGGGTATAGACTGAGAAGTGGGTACTCCCCTGGCCCCATATATATGAGTGCCCAAGGGAGCCCACACTAGGTGGATGTCTGCCCCAAACCTGGGTGGCTGGACAAAAGTGCAACCTATACATGGGTGGCCAACTTGGACAATTACAAGCCGTACAAGTATGCCATAGACCTATGTGGAGCAGAGTGGTGTAAATCTAACATCTTTGAGACATGGATCTAAACATTGAGATCTCCAAGATGCATTAATGACAGATACTACCATTGCCTTGAGAGAAGGCCAAAATTATAGCAAGAGCTCCTTTGATAGACCACAAAGTCCTAGAGTTTTGTCATTAGGCAATTTGCTTAGAGCAAAGTGGAGTTCCTCCTTGGCAAAAAAATTGTTCCAATTGCTCGGCATTAGAGACCTTGATACATGGATTAACCGTGGCCAATAGAGTGTTAAAAGAATTTTGCTTGTGTGAAGACATCACTATTTTATGCCTAAGAATATAACCAAAAATTTGTTCCAATTGCTCGGCATTAGAGACCTCGATACATGGATTAACCGTGGCCAATAGAGTGTTAAAAGAATTCTGCTTGTGTGAAGATATCACTTCCTTATGCCCAAGAATATAACAGAAAATGTCCGCATGTGTGGACAATACAGTCCCGCCTTCAGTATGCAATTCTCCCAAAGATGAGTGTTTAGATTTAAGCTTCATAAAGAATCCTTTAGATACATCATTAGCGTCTCTAAGTGCATGGTGCCTGCATAAAAATCTTGCTTTCTTTAGCACTTCTATTCCACATTTTTTTATTACATCTCTCATTTTTTATTATATCTCCGACCTTTTGTAATCATGAACATCCTTGGATGTCAATGCTATGAGATTTACCTTAAGAGAAACTTGCTTGATACTAGCCAGTGCCTCTCTATCTTATGTCTCTTCTCAAGTGCATGTTTGCCAACTCACCGAATACATTCCTGCATTCTAGATGTGGTGTATCCAGGCTAGCAAGGGATTACCGTATGTAGTCGTCACAATACATATCAAGTACATAAACATGTTGTTTAAACAATGCATGCTTACAGAGAGAGTTATTAACCATAAGAGGTCTCCGGAGCTGTGTTCTAGGTTGTGAACGGGGGTCATTATGTGAGAGTTACAGATTCAAAGGGAAACGATAAAAAAGGACCATAGAAACATCAACTTCCATATTGTTCCTTGAAGGTAAGCACGAGTCCTTCATTTAGTACCTCCAATCCAATCTTGACTAGGAGGAGCCATGAGTATCCAAGTGAAAAGCAAAACCAAGACTTTTGTGAGAAGATCCTAGCCAAGCATCTTGTAGTTGAAGAGCGAAGGCCAACTGTCCCACACATCGCCATCTCTCAATTTATTACTAAGCCAATGGATGTGGAGTCCTCCTTTTTCACAACTACATTAAAGTCCCCATCTAGGATGTATGCATTCAATTGCAAAGAACTTAGCCAATCCCACATTTGCATAGTCTAGGAGACATTGTGGTTTACGTGAAGCTTTAATACATGTCAAGACACCTGAATACCTGTCAATACCACCCAAATAAAACATATGATATCCTTTGTAATGCATCATCCTTCCTGCCTGCTTGTGTAGTTTATTGGATACAAATGACATCCACATTCGTTGTTGACATCCATCATGTGAAGGAAGTGTCTTATTCATCGGGGTAGTTCAAACCCCTTACATTATAGGTGCAAACCTTCATGGATTAAACATGTAGGGTACTAGGGCTAGTGGAAAGAACAACTTGTGTGTCCTCTTCCACTTCATTCATCATGACTTCTTAGTTAATACGTGAGGGATCAGTTGTCTTGAATGGTTTGTATTTACTAACCAAAGAGTCAATGGCAACAAATGTTTTTGGGGAAGGGATGTCATGTAGTACATCATACATGGTAGACAAGATGTAGGTTGTCTATGTATTCCTAACTTTGAAGGTTCCATTTAGCAAGTTGAAAACCATCAATGTCAATTTCCAGGTTTGGGGATCTCAATGAAGATTCCTTGTTACCTGCATGCGACATAGCTTTAGGCACACATTGTGCTACTGGTTTGCCTCCTAGAGGGTGAGCATAAGAGGCGGGTTTTTGACTTGAAGGGGGTGTGGGGACTGTGATCCCCAATAGATGTGGCATTCAGTTTACCAAAAAATTTCTCCCTGGGGACCATATGCTTACTTCCTAGGTACAAGGGGATGAGGTCGGCGTTGGTTACCATCAACGTGGGACAATTCTTTGAGAAGTGCCCAACTTTTCCATAGCGATAGCAACTACCTGCAAGATGTCCCTATTTGAGATAGATGACAATTCGGCCAACATCTTCAACCTCAATCTCAGGAGTGTCCGACATGGGCTGATCAGTCTCTCGTAAAATGCAAACTTTGTAACAATTAAGGCACTACAATGTCGGTGCAAAAAAAACCTCGACTCTTGCTTACGATTGTGGCGATCCTTACGATCATGTGAACGACCGTGACTGTGATTACGTCCACCTCTTTGCCTATAGCGATTATGGCCACTTGCCATATATGCATCTCCATGCCCACCACTATCGAGAGATTGATGTCTAATCTCTTCACTGAGCAATGCACTAATAACATCATTGAACTTCAGTTTACCACCTGGTGTGGAGTTACTAATCGTAGTATTGAATGCATCCCAAGAAGAAGGCAACGAGCATAACAAGAAAATGGCCTTTATTTCATCATCAAAATCCAACCCTTTTGATGTCAGCTAAGAAAATGTGCTATTGAACTCATTCAAGTGTGCATTAACACTGCTACCTTCTTTCATATTCAAACGCATAAGTTTCTTCATCAAGAAAACTTTGTTAGAAGTAGTTTTTCCATCCTAAGCTGCACATAGAGAGTCCCAAAGCTCTTGTGTTGTAGTCTTGTCCATAACTGTGAAGAATATGATCTCACCAAGATGTAATCTAATTGTGGCCATAGCACGTGCATCCAGCTTTCCCACTGATCATTAGTGTAAGTATTCTCTCTATGCTCTTTCAATGGTGCTAACAGGCCCTTGTTGACCAAGCCATCAAGCATACATTGCTTACAAACCGTAAAATTTTTGCCATCGAACTTCTTTATGTAGTAGTCTTCCCTTTTTGAAGCACTAATAGCATCCATAAGTCAAGAGAAAATGACCAAAGATTTATGGCAAAAATTGATGGGAGAATATTTGCAGCCATTTCCCTAAGATAGGAGTAGAAACTAAAGACAAAATGTGTCAAAATCACTGGTTGCAAGCAGTCAAATGTGCCAAGAACGCATATGGTCGACTCGCGGAAAAAATTTGGCAGAGTCTCCTCTGTACGAGGAGAAAAGTCTCAAACCTGATAAGACAATCAACGCATAAACTGACAAAAGCAACCACTGGCATAAGATTGATGTAACAAATTGTCATCTGATCGTCAACTCGACATCAAAAGCAGAAATATCCGTCCAGATACATAGCCTATGATGAGGATACCGAAAGAGGGGTACTCCAACAACCTGTATCAAAGAAAGTGTTTCAAAATTTGAGAACACCCCACCACTCAAGAAAACCTCACGTAAACGACCCTCCAAAGGCTAAGCACACTCAAGACTAGCCACTGCCTCAAAAAGGGCTCTTCCAGTCCGAGTCTCAAGATTGGCCAAGAAAAATGCCAAAATCACCAAAAAATGGTTCCACACGATGTACAATAGGCAGTAACCGCAACTCGACGTACATGAGAAATCACGCACAAATAGGTGCTCGAAAACTGCTGCATGCAAAAATCCTTATGAGGATATCTGCTCTCAAAAGAGCTCAATAGCATTGTGTATGCTCAAGAAAATATGCATCCCTCAATGAATGACCATCAGGCAGAGAAACTGGTGCCAAAATGACTGCCAAGAGTGCCTGAAAGACGTTGTACTTGTGCGTATCAAAAAACCTGTAAGACTCCACCTGCAATGTCGATGTAGAATGCTATGTCTTGACCAAAAAAAGTGATCTGTGATGGATGTCCAACGCTAACACCATATGTAGTGTCGATGCCAAATTTACGCCTCTGAACAGCGTGCTCAAGAAATTGCGTCTCTGGAGAGATCGCCAGAGAGTAGCTGCTCTCCATGTCCCACTAATCAAGCAAAAGTCTGGCTCGTAGTGGGCATTGTGGACTCATGCAAAATCCACATGTGTATGCATCAATAAACCACAAAAGACATACATCCAATCTTTGTCTGTGTCTGAGAATGATGTCGATGCAGTAAAAATCGATGTCAATGAGAGTTGATGCCGAAAATCAAGATCGATGAGAGTTGATGCCGAAAGCTGAGATCGAGTAGAGTCGATGCCGAAAAACTGAGATCGAGTAGAGTCGATGTCGAAAAAATTGAGATCGAGTAGAGTCAATGCCGAAAACTGAGATCGAGTGGAGTTGATGCCGAAAAGCTGAGATCGAGTAGAGTCGATGCCGAAAGCTAAGATGTGCATGCACACGTTGTGTGTGTCAATGTCGGAGCTGGAGAAGTCGGACTCAATGTTGGAGAGTTTGGAGTCAAAGAGACAAAGCCGATGTTGGAGAAGTCCACACACACTATGTGTGGTGATATTTCTGCTCTCTACACACACACATGACTAGAAATCTCTCTCTCTCTCTCTCTCTCTCTACGCACACATGCTGATGAGAAATTCTCTCTCTCTCTCTCTCTCTCTCTCTCTCTCTCTCTCTCTCTCTCTCTCTCTCTCTCTCTCTCTCACCTGCTCACACATGAGGAGTCTTACTCTCTCTTCATGCAACGCTCCAAAAGAAGCCAACGATATGTACTTCCTTCTGTAACGCTGTTCAGCTTTGAGTTAAATTCAATGCAATGCTTCAAATTGCTCTCACCAAACATTGCAACAGAAAAAGAACCCAATAGCACTATCAGATTGTTAACTTTGGTTGTCTTCATTATTATTATTGAGCTATGGACTGGGCTTGTTGGCTCCACACATGTATTCATGGGTGATCACCGATGATAGGCGCACGCCACATTTAGTAGAGAGAGAGAGAGAGAGAGAGAGAGAGAGAGAGAGAGAGAGAGAGAGAGAGAGAGAGAGAGAGAGCATACTGACCGTCATCCAAGTGTGGGTGCCCAAGTGTGGTTGACGACTCACATAAGGGCTTTGAACCCTAACTCTTATCTCATTCTTGAATGTATGGTTTGCTTGCTCTCTTTCTCTGCAACGTGGATGCTTCTATCTTTTATTCTTGGTTGCATCAATTCAATGCATATTTTGCTACTAACAAGAAAAATAGTAACGATAAATTTTTGACTACTACCATGTATCTTTTGGGTGTTGCCATTAGTTGGTATCAAGCCAAGTAAGAGGCACAATTGGGCGAGCATCTTGAGCATGCCGTAGGGATGGCGCACTACTGTTTTACAGTTGGTATGGCGCACTATTGTCTTACGTGGTCTAACTTTCAAGACTTGATATTTGGTATGTTAGGCTTGTCTACTATCGATATACATCAACATTCATCAAACTTGGAAAAAGTTATGCCTTGATCACATTAGGAGTGAATTGTTGTTTTTCTAAAAAACTGCTTTGTTTTTGTTTTCGGCTTAATTTCAAAGATTTTGCGATCAAAGCTGCTTGGGATGTTGCATGCATATTCTAAATGCATTGGATATACACAATCCAAGATCACATTGTCAAAAAAACCCATTTGGTCACGTTTAAGAGAAATCTCAGCTTTTCTTTGATTTTTTCACTTTTCAACCCAAATTTGGAGATTCTGGTGTCTGATTGACTTGATATTTGGTGTGCTAGGCCTACGTACTATGCATATACATAAAAACTTATCAAATTTGAAAAACATTATGTATCGACCACATTAGGAGAGAATTGCCTTTTTTCCCATAAACTATGTTTTTTTTCTCTCTTTTTGGCCTAATTTTAGAGATTTGTGATTCAAACAGCTTGGAATCTTGCATGCATGTTCTAAATGCTATGGATATACACAATCCAAGATCCTTTTGTTAAAAAATGCTATTTGGCCACTTTTAGAGAAATCTTTGCTTTTTGAAAATACAGGTGGCAGTCGTGCTACAAGGCAATGGCGAGTGAGTTGTTAAACAGACCCATGGCCCATCGCATTGTGGCACGACTGGTACACGTTGTAGTCGTGCCGCAACATGATGAGGTGTGAGATGTTCAACATACCCACAGCCCATTGCGTTGTGGTGTGACTAGCACACGTGGCAGTCGTGCCATAACGTGATGAGGTGTCAGATGTTCAACATATCCATGGCTCATCGCATTGTGGTGCTACTGCCATGTGGCAGTCACACCACAACGCGATGTGCCATGGGTATATCTAGCATTTCACAACTCACCGCATTGGGCGCGACTCCCTATTGCACAACACGAGGAGCATAAGATATGTTTTCACTGCAACATGCTCTCGTGTTGTACCATGACCTTGCAACACACACACACACACACACACACACACACACACACACACACACTTCTTATACAGCTAATATTAACCTAGTACAAAGGCTGACTCTATACTAGGTTTGGTTTAGGATTGGTATTTTTTGACCCCTGCAACCCCTCAAAACAAATCCCCCCCCCCCCCCTCCTCAGGACTGGTCCCTCCCACACCTCTTTGACAAGTTTTTTTTGGCCTCTCAAGCATATATGGTCCCTTACCCTTCATAGGGCGCATGAAATATGGGACACTACCCCAAAATAGGGTAAATGGTGCTTCATTACTTGGATACCGAATTAAATGACTGTAGTATGCATCGAGTAAGAATTTCACGCTCGTCCCCTTACCTTCTCTACCTCACGGCCTTGCTGCCGAATGATCTCTGTGCACCTGCACGCTGCATGATGATGTTTTTTTCCTCTCTTCTCTCCCACTCTATCACTTATGTAGAGGGCCATGGCGGTTTCCATCTATAGCCATGCGCTTTGGGAGCTGAGTAGAATTCAAATGGAATCATATATGAAGGTCTGCCTCATCACTCCTTCCCATTGATGGAGTACTATATAAGGTGAGGATGGCCCTAAGCCCCTCACTCAGTCTTGTCTTTTGCGTGGTGTTTGTGTTGGAGTAAAGAGAGATTTGAGGGCTTTCGTGGAGGCTTGCCTACCGTCTAAACCATGGAGCTAGTAGAAAAGGATGGTGCTTCTCAGGTCCACATTCTATTGAAGTATCTTTTACTGGTTTTTTGCACCAGATGTTCTGGTCTTATATGGTTTGGAGGAAAACTTTCTAAGGATGTCTAGCTTGAGGTTTATTAACCATGAGCAATAATCTTTTTACTTAAAGATGTTCTTTTTCAGACATCCTTAGTTGAGACATATTCCACATGTGGCGAATATAAGTCTCTGGGACTAACATTGGCGCCCCCTATTTCAAATATGTGTCACGACAAAGTCCCTAGGTGCTGGTCACGTCTGCTTTCTAGACCATTTTCAGCACGACGTATCAGGAGCAATTTCAGTGGAAATTTTTTTTCGGATACTTAGAATGACTTGTTCAGTTGCAAGTACTACTAAACAACATTACAGATAGTTGTTTATACATATAGCAAGGCTATAAGTTGTTAATGAAAAAGTTTCATTGTCTGTGATTTAGACGTTTCAGCAAGGCTTGCAAAAGCTTGCACCTGAAAGTATTTAGTTACTCTTCAGAACTATTTACATTCCTTTTTAATGTGTGCCAGGCGCATCACATTTGCCATAAATATTGGCAAGGATGATCATGGATATACAGGTTCGGATCTGCTTTTTGCTAAATGCATGCACACTAGGTGTTATGGGCCCTAGTGTTTAGCAAAGGCTGATTTGGAACGGCATACATATTCCTCAAGTTGTTGCTTATGAAGCATTTTGCACTCTAAGTGCAATATCTCTAGGAGATTACTTTTGGGTCTACTAATCACCAATAGAGGCCATGGCTCGGTTTGGGTGTTTGTGGATTTTTCCAAGTTAACCTCGATGGTTATTTCAGACATTGTTGAATCCTCACCGATGTTATACACTACTGTGATTCCCCGTTTACCAGTCATCTGGGGCGACTGTCTGTAACCGTGAGGAAAACACACCTTAGTACTGTCAGTTATCCAAGGGGATAGGCAGATTACAAAGAGTAATCTTGTGCTGAAGGATAAGCAAAGTGCGTACATTAGCACCAAGCGATCCAGTTAGTAAGCATTTATTGCTCTTCTTGGAGTTTACTTACTATCAGTTAATGCATGTTGCGACTCGGTAGTCTCTTCATGTATAAGTCAGGTTCTCAACCTTGACACTCGTTAAGGTGGGGTTGTTTACTGATGCAATTTGAGAACAAGTCAAGGACTTACACTTGGCTGATGATTTAGGTCAGCAAGTTACTTCACAGAAAGTGAAAAGCGATACTCTTTCACGTATATCTTTGTCGTGATAACTCGTTTAATTAGTATGCTCATGTGCGTTCTAAATGGAGTCTACACACTACATGGTTACAAATGGACAACAATGTGGAAATCCAAGATGTTACTCTTGGTTTCATTGAACCTCCTGCGGAACTGCGTTCCGGTCAACCAAACACTTGGATCCATGAAGGATGCCACTTGAGAGAACATTAGTGTTCTTCAGAAAAACCTTCCCACTTTTGTTTTCAAGGAAGAAAACTCTTCCTTAAGGGGGGAGTAATGTCAGGACAAGGGTCCTACGGGGCAAGGCCCAACCTAGGGGGTCAGGGACCTAGGCCAAGGGCCTGGACTGGACCAGTGTGGACTAGGGATCCGCTTAGGGCAAGAGCTAGGAGCTAGGCCTATATAAAGGCCGGTAGGGAGGAGGATCCTACATCTTAGTCCCCTAGGTCTTACATTTTGAGAAAATAGATACAAGGAGGTGAGGGGTTAAAAGTGTAGTTGTGAGTTTTGAGACTTAAGCTATTGGTCGTGCCAGTTTTTCTAGTATGTCATCTATGTGAAACTCTGAACTTCCAAGCTGAGAGTATTGGTTTGCATGTGTTTGTTGCGGAAGTACCACCCTTGTCTGGCAGGGGTCCATAGAAGGAGGCATATTGTTGAATCTTTGCCTCTTTTTCATTAAGCCTCACTTGGGCTTCTGCTAGCTCTATCTCAAGCTCAAGGATTCAACCATGTAGCATGTCTAGTGTCTCCCCTTGGCTTGCAAGGTCTTGTCCTTGGATGGCTAAATCAATCAGTGTCTTTGACTCTTTAGGAAGTAGAACTATAGGCCGCTTGCATGGAGGCATTGGGTTATTTGCATTGCGTGCTACCACGTTTTTTGGAATGCGACCATGGCCAATGCTAGCAGCCCCTAGGCAATTCGACCAATCAACCCACCTCCCTAGGGTGTGGTAGACATAGCATTGCTATATGAAGTAGACTACCATTTGGTGGTTGTTTGGCATACATGTTTCTCATCTTATGAATCTTCGTAATGCAATACTCGTGCTAGCCCTTTGTGTTGCCAAATTTGATAGCTTCAATAGAGATGTATCTTTTGCTTTGCTACTGATTCAAAATAATTGCTATTGCACAAAGTGATTTGGGAAAAGCTTAGTGCACTCCTTGAGGCTTAGTGGCTTGCCTTGCAACCAATATTCATCCTCTTCAATGTTGGCAATAGGTGCGAGGTCCTCCTCTTTCCCATCTCTCTCTCTCTCTCTCTCTCTCTCTCTCTCTCTCTCTCTCTTCTTTAAATATCTCAGGCTTCAGCATGGTTGAGTTCTTCTTCTATATGTTCAAATCAATTTAACATTTCATGATTAGAGTTTTGAACGATCAAGTCAACATGTCATCGTTGTGAAATCACTTATTCAATTATATCTAACATCATGTTACAAGACAGAGATAAAATCACTTATTCAATTATATAATTTACATTGCCACGAGATGCAAGACAAAGATCGACAAATCATGATTTTATTTTTACATTAGTCATCAGCTAGTCATAGACCAGAAACTATTACAATGTTGTACCGCACTCTATGGGCACCGTTTAGACAAAGAGAGAGGTCAAAGGTGCTAGGCCGGGTTGAGGGATTAATTTGCTTGCCACTTTCAAGGAGTGTAATAACATTTCTCAAAAATTCCCTCTTGTTTTGCTCATGGGGCACTAGCAAGCACTTCAAGTTGCAATATGCAAGTTCACATCATCTCTACTACATGTGTGAACAAGGGCTAAGGATAAAGGCATAATGGAAGTGAGTCAACATGGACTCAAGTATGATGTTATGGCATGAGGTACACCATCTACACGTGGAAAGAGTCTACAGTAACTACCAAGCAGTCGGGTAGGAAAAGTATCTAAAAGTCAGGAACAATTTCAAGAGGCCTACAGGTAGATTTGTAGAAGCGATATTAGCCACCTATAGTAGCGATCTCCTGGAGCAATGTTGGGAGGCGTTGTAGCAGGACCTAATTGCAACCCACACAAAATTATCAAATCCGTGGATCGGCAACCCGGCGATGGCATGGAAGCACAAGCATCGGATGAACAGGAATAGAGGATTCAAGAGATCACCTCTCCAATGCAAGTAGAGATTAGCCATGGCAAGACTAACTCTTATCATTCTCTAATCACTAATCTAACAACTCCTACACACATCAAGTCCCCTAAAGTCCGACTTACCATAGACTAGAAATCCCAAGCACACTAATGATAATCACACGCTAATTACCACATGTCAATCACGGCACTTCATAAATAGCTACACACACAAAGTGAATGGTGCTAGAGCTTCATAAAACCTATCTACACACAAGCAAACAATAGGGCACACACTCTAATTACAAGATTAAGACCCAACTTAATCAACCTAGTTAGTGATGCTAAATATCACAAATCGAAATGCTTATGGAAGAAGAGGAGTGGTTACTAGCAAGAAGTACATACATCTCTCAAATCTAGAATAATGAAAGTGTAATATTACTTCATGACAAGATAAAATGTAGAGAAGAAGTAGACTAATGAGAAAATAAGGATTAGATTAATCAAGAAGAGCCTACTCTAATTACAATGGTTAGCACTAGCCTCTCAAGCATAGGCATTCAGCTCAAGGCTAGGCCAAAGAGTGAACACTCAAGAGAGAGGGAGCTCTCAAAAGTGGATCCTCAAGAGTGGATACTCAAGAATGAAGCCTCCTTGCCTAAAAGCTTCCTTTTAAGGCCTTTCACCACAATCCCTTCTACTATGGGTTTAAGCTTGAGCCCTCAAACTACCATATACAACTTTGGAACTCAAGTGAGCCCAAGACTTATACAAAGTGAGTGGGAAATATTGTGACATCCATAGATATCTCTCGCTTGATGCATATTCGGTGTAGCCTATTTTAGTCTCTGCTAACATTCCCCCCTTCCTAATTTGGCGCATGTCCTCGTGTGCCGGTGAAGCAAGACACAGTGACATGGTAGAAAGCAAGTCCATGGAAGAAATGTTGAACTGTAAATCATAAGAACAAGTAATGAGCATCAAAGGCCAACAAGGATACAAAACATAAAGTACAATGAACAATCATGCAAAGTGAATTTTTTGCTTCTAAAAGATGGGTGAATCATAGTAAAAAACTAGACAACATGAAGCAAGAAAACACATAAACTATCGTGAAGATTATACCACTTGAAATTTTAGTTTTATGCATGAAACACAAGCAATCAATTATGACCCTAGGCTAATGCAAGTTCATAAACCTACTAGCCTAAAAACTATGTGACCAATATTAATAAATCATTCAAGTCTATCATGTCTACAGGCTATAAAAAATCTCTTTATCTATTAGTACATTGTCAAAGCATTTTGAACCTCATGGAAGTTTTGTTTTTGTCATTCATTGAAAAAAGTAAAGCACAATACAAGGCTACCTCCCCAAGGCAAGTCTAGGTGCGACTCTCGGCTCCTTGAACCCTCAAGAAGGTGTTCCAAAAGCCTACTAGCCTACCAGGTGATGGCTAACCCCTAGCAGCCCAAGGCATTGGTTTAGGGCCTTGACCAAGCGAGCCAAGGTGATTCCCCTCGCCTGCCAAGTGCCAATAAAGCGCTAGGCCTCACAAAGACACAACATAACATAAAAATTTTGATTTTCATGTGTCTAGTAGCATTTTTGTTACTTTTTCTTGACACTTTTTTGCTTCATTGATTCATTTTTTTAGCACTTTTTATTGCTTCCATTATGAGATGCTTATGGCAATTGGACTAAAAGACTAAAGCCTAATCATAGTACTAGGTCATGTTAAAATGAATGGAGTGTTAAGACTATCACTAAGAGTGTAGGACTAATGAGAAATGAACGTACATTAATCTAAGGTCAAGGACAATTACTTATAATTAGCACACATAAAACCTAATTTTTTGATGAGTTAATATTCACAAAGCAAAGTGTTGAAACTTTAGGATGCCTAGCCTTTGAACATGAAAAAACCATAGCTTAAAAGCAAAAATTACTTAAGCCAAGCATAGAGAATGAAGAGATGAACAAAAGAGCAAAAACATGGAAGGAATACACCTATTCATGCTCTTTTGAGTATCCTTGAGCAAGCATCCCCTTTGTGTAGAGAAGTCTCTTGATCTTTTTATTTTCAAAAGAAGCTTTTTGAAGCTAAGTGTAAACACAAGCTACAAAAGCTAATTATTGAAAGCAAAAAGCACACAAAAAACGTTAATGAAAACCTAAAGCTAGGGTCTTGCCAAAGGGAAAAAACCCAAGGGAAAAAAGTACCTTTGGTTATGCACATGATGCTCTTTGTAGAAAATTTATGCATACATAACAACCATGAGAGATAAAATGAGCTTCTACATAAGCAAAATTTACAAATTTTACAACCTTTCATGCATGATTCAAAAGTTGATTAGTTTCTAGCTCAATGAAATATGGAGTTAAAAACAAGCCAAGAGCTGAAAAATAATGCAACTTTGATGAAATGAAGTGGCAATCGATAGCCAAATTTTACAATTTAAAGCTCCAAACAAGTTGGCTAACAAATAGCTCACATGAAATTTTACATTTTTTAGAGCAAGCTATGAGCTAGAGATGACTTCATCTTGATGAAATGTAAATGAATGGCTCTTAATAGCCAATTTTTGTACTTGAAAGCTCTCAAAAAAGTTGGCTAAACACTAGCTCAAATGAAAAAATTTAACTTTTGACCAAGCTACGAGCTAGCATGTATACAACTTTTAATCCAAACAATTGGAATGGCTCTAAGTAGCCAAATTTTGCAATATTTTGCAATGATGACCCCTTCTTGGATCGATGAAAGTACACTTCTACCCACAACCCTTCAAAACAATTCAAATCATTAGTGCTCTTAAGTGCTTGGAAATTCAACACAAGCACTAAAAGCATGCTCAATCACAAGGCCAATATTTTTAATATCTGATGGTCACCAAAATAGCATGATGGTTAGTGCTATGCAAGAAATTTTCTTTGGAATTAAACACTAAAATTGTATCCAACAATGCACACACTCAAGACCAAGTATCAATGCATCATTTTCTCAAAAGTGAAGCTTACATGCATGTAAAAATGAACTTGTCTTTTAGTGTAAATAGCTCTTGACCAAACCAAACACCACATCATGCTCATTCATAATTCAATGGTCCTTTGAGCAATTTCAATGGTTAGTGTTATGTAGTGAATTTTGCATTCAAATCAGATACTAACACGCAACAAGCTAATCAAGTCCAAACACAAAGTCTCCATCAAGCATGAACATATCATCAATGTAACTCTCAAATGATTTCATAGTGCATGCCAAAAAGAATTTTTCTTTCAGTGCAACAATAATGCCAATGAAACCAAGCACTAAACCATTCACAAGCCAAAATTTGGTGCAATGCAAGTTCATGTATGTATGGAAATGATTATAAAATCATAGCACACATTCGACGCCTTCCTGCTTGCTCTTACATAGCAAATATGACATACATATCAGAGAAACGAGTTTAAAAAGCTCCCTCAAGTGGTCCCAATTGGTGATGTTTTTTGTTATTTCAAGCGTTTGTCACAAGATCTAAAAAATTATTTTCTCTCCCTTGTTGACTCTCGAGTTTGAGCCAAGGCATTGTTTCCCCACTTAAACTGCTGAATATTTTTTTGGTTTTTTTTTTTAATAAAAGATTTTACTCACTCCCAATGGGCTTGTGGCGGGAACCTCTTCTTGAGAAAAATATAACGACTTTTTAATTTCTTTAATTGTCTGCTACGCTCATCGACGGGGCAGGTGGGGCTGCAACGGGCTGGGGAAGGGAGAGAGATAGACCAGGAATCCATAGCTCGCATGGAGGTACGAGAGCTTCAAATGGAAGCGAAAATCTCTGTCGATGAGCTACGAACCAGGGTAGGGCGGCAGGCGAAATGCAAGGGGTTGATCTAAGATGTGTGTGTGTGTGTGTTCTCTTGGGGCACCCTCACCTTGCACCAGCCCTGGAGAGGCAGATTTTGTGGGCTCTGAAGGCCTCATATGGCACCAGTTCGCGAGCCGGGGTATCGTGTGTGCGTGTATGAAGTCAAGCAATTAATAGCGGGCGGACTCAGCAGGCTGCAACGGAATCAGGGGGATTAGGGTGGTGTGTGTTTGTCTTCATAGCACGAATCTCGGCTAGCAGGGCACACGATTGAGCAGAGTTGGCTTTATCGTGTGCAAAAGCTGCCACACAAGCGGGCAACATGTGTGTGAGAGTGTATGTGATGCAAGTGTTTAGACGTGCTGCTTTGCAGGAGGAAAATCGAGAGCATGTGTGCGTGTGTTGGACAGCTCAGCAGAGGATGTTGTGTGTGTTTGTATTTGAGCCAGGCTATCTGATGGCGCATTAGAAGCAGCCACAAAAAGCATGGCAGAAAAAACGGGCTAGTGGGCGGGTCTTGAGGGAAATTTTTCTAAAGGCCCACTAGCCGACACTTTATTCGGGTCAACAGGCAAAAATGGCCGAGCCATATTCACCACTGCTTGTGTGTGTGTGTGGTTAGAGCTACACGACAAGGCATCAATTGCAGCAGGGTGCAAGTGGCCGAGAAGGGAGGCGAGTCAAGTGCGCAACTGGTGGGGATCCAAGGACAGGGACACGGGATGTGCAAGAGAGTGTGTGTGTGTATTTATTGATTTTTTTTTTAATAAAAAAAACAAGCCTCTCTTGGAGAACATTCCCACGGCTTTTATGAGAACTAATACCCGATTTTCATTAATTACCATATGTTTGCATAAAAAAAGAAGATGGTGTTTCTTTTGATGAAATGCATCAAGTCTAGTCTTCAAATTGATACCAAAATGGGTTTGATCAAGCTCAATGGATTGCGTAAAATCTTTGATGTTTTAGTCTCAATTGAGCTTTAAAATTATTTCTTCTGAGATGATAATCAAATTTGGTCTATTAATGATCATGTGTGAGCACTTCACCAAGTTTACACTCATAAAATTGGCAGTATCTCTCTTGGGTCATTCTCACGTTCAATTGCTTCAAATTCTATAGATGCAAATCATAAGCATACATGCACACAAATCACGCAGTGAAACAACGAATCCAATATTAAGCCAATTTCTCTTAGACTTATATCCACTTTCAAATCACTCAAACCCCATTTGGATTTGTCATTTATATGTGATTATGGCCTATCAAAGGTATACCATATCTGATCAATTTAGCATAAATGGTAATGGTATTGCACATCAATCATCCAAATTCAAATGAATTTGTCATTTGGCCTGTATGGCCCTACTCATGAGTGAAAAATATCCACAATTGAGCATTAATTAAGTGATGAATCTCAATTCTCGAGCCAATTTGTGATCCATACATTAACTATTTGGCCAAATTAATCATCATAATTGGTAAAAAATACCAATTATTTATTCAAGCACCGGATTGCACCTGCCATTGAGTAGACACACACAACCAAATTTAGGCCAAAATTTTATGCAAAAATTACATCAATTCCACATTGCAATGCTCAAATTGCAAACTCAATCAAGCATAAGTGAATGCATGCATGCCTAATTTGTAAAAAATTAGCACTATTTTTACCCAATCAAGCAATGTGCACACTCAAAAATTAAGCACAAATGATCAAATTTAGCTCAATTGTCAATGAATTTAGGCTTACACCTAATGATTGCACACACTTTTCATGCAGATTTCATAATAAAAAACCGATGCCCTAATTGACCATCAATCATAGAAAATCAAGTGGACTTGGATAGGCACACACACTCAATTTTTGGCAATTAAGTTTATCCAATGATTGAGTTAGCCTAGCATACACCTCATTGATAAGATTGCATATGTATCATCAGTTCCATCAATTTTTATGTATGCACACTTTCAAGATTAGGTGCACACACACTTGAAATTTTTAACATTTTTTTTCCCTCTTTGGTACATGCACACACATAATGATTTTTATGCACACAAATGAATTCTTGATAAGAATTAAGTATTATTTTGATACACACAAAGTTCATTAGTCAAAGTTTGACTATCAATTTCATTCCAAGTGCATCAAATTAAGTGCAAAGTGTAGGTCAATTTGTGTTACACACCTAATTTTAGCAAATAATTAGCACATTGAACCTCATTAATCAATCAAGAATTGACATAACAAGTGAGTGCACTTACATTGTAATTACACTCCAAGCTATTCCTTTGCTCCACGCGAAGACGCATGATTGCACACACAAGTGTGTGCACCATAAAATCGGCCTAAAATTGACCATTTGTAGGCCAAAATCAAACACCCAAATCATCAAATTAAGCATAAATTAGCACAATTAACTTGATTAGAGTGATGATTCCACCTCGTAAAAGGGGATTAATCATACATTACACTTCAATTGTTAGTGGTTATGTTAGCAAGCTTAGTAAAAATTAGCATGAAATTAGTAAAATTAGCATGGAAAGAAGCGAAATTAGTAAGAGTTAGCATGAAATAAGTGAAATTGAGGGTCTGGGATATTCATGACTCAACATTAGCATCAATTTATTGCACAAACATCATCAAATCACACTAAAATTGAGTTACACACACTCAAAAACCAACAAAATTAGTAGTGAAATTACTCTATTCTACATATTCTAAACTCACTAGCTTAGGTTATCGTTCCCCGACAACGGCGCCAAATGTTGGGAGGAGTTGTAGCATGACCTAATCGCAACTCACACAAAATTATCAAATCCGTGGATCGACAATCCAGCTAGGGCATGGAAGCACGAGTATCGGATGAATAGGAATAGAGGATTCAAGAGATCACCTCTCCAATGCAAGTAGAGATTAGCCATGGCAAGACTAACTCTAATCATTGTCTAATCACTAATCTAACAACTCCTACACATATCAAGTCCACTGAGTCCGACTTACCATAGACTAGAAACCCCAAGCACACTAATGATAAGCACACGCTAACTACCACATGTCAATCACGGCACTTCATCAATAGCTACACACACAGAGTGAATGGTGCTAGAGCTTCATAAAACCTATCTACACACAAGCAAACAATAGGGCACACACACTAATTACAAGAATAAGACCCAACTTAATCAACCTAATTAGTGATGCTAAATATCACAAATCGAAATGCTTATGGAAGAAGAGGAGTGGTTACTAGCAGGAAGTACATACATCTCTCAAATCTAGAATAATGAAAGTGTAATACTACTTTATGACAAGATGAAATGTAGAGAAGTAGACTAATGAGAAAATAAGAATTAGATTAAGCAAGAAGAGCTTACTCTAATTACAATGGTTAGCACTATCCTCTCAAGCATAGACATTACGCATAAGGCTAGGACAAAGAGTCAACACCTAAGAGAGAGGGAGATCTCAAAAGTGGATACTCAAGAATGAAGCCTCCCTGCCTAAAGGCTTCCTTTTTTTAAGGGCTTTCACCACAATCCCTTCTACTATGGGTTTCAGCTTGAGCCCTCAAACTACCATATACAACTTTGGAACTCCAAGTGAGCCCAAGACTTATACAAAAAGTGAGTGGAAAATATTGTGACATCCATAGATATCTCCCACTTGATGCATATTCGGTGTAGCTTGTGTTAGCCGATGCTAACAAGAAATACAAAGAGAAGTTGCTCTACTAAGTATGGACTACAGTCTGATTGGATGGTTTATCCTAATTTCACTCCTACCTTTTCTCGTGAAGGTGTCAACTTGGCTACCTGCAGAGCTACAGAGCTACAGACTGCACAACACAGGACCTAACATACCAACTTGGGAGTGACCTACCAAGAGATAAAATCATGATATTCTCATAAAGTGTAAAGAAGGAATGTTTCCCACATTATGATGTATCTACCTACCAAAGGATTCCACCACCTATGCTCAGACCTGAGAGCTACAACTATATAAAGATGTGCCAGGACACCAGTTCTGTAGAGAGAGAGAGAGAGAGAGAGAGAGAGAGAGAGAGAGAGAGAGAGAGAGAGAGAGAGACATTGTGAGGCATTAGATCATCTTGTATAGAGTTTACTAGCTTGGATAACAACCTCATTGTACATGGGATATTAGCCTCTAGCTCGAGTTTGGGGATCATCCATTGAATCTCTCAGTAGTACTTATATTGTACTTCATAGGTACTTTACAGTACCTATCAAAGTACTACATAGTACCTTTTGTAGACAATAAAAAGTAGCTTAAAGTACCTATTTGTGTACTTTAAGTACTCAGATTGTATCTCATTGTAGTCCTCTGTTTAATAAAGCTTTCCATTTTAGTATATCATTGTCTCTCTCATATATGTGTTGTGTTCATGTCCTCCCTTTCTCTTCCCCCTTATATTTTTATATGATATTAGAGCTCGTATATTTTCACATGGTATCAGGTCTCCTTCCCATTTTTCACATGGGATTAGAGCAGGTGGTAGTGCCTAGGTGGAGAGACGTTGAGTTTGGATTAGTGCAAAAATCCCCCTTCATCACATTGTTTGTGAGAAGCCAAGGACACTACCAATGAAGACAAGCCACTCTTGGAAGGATCCAAAGGAGGAGCTCACAAAGGAAGAGACTATGTTTTTGGATAAAGCATGGAGGACAAGGTGATCCATACATCAACATGAAGGATCAAGCAAGACAAGAAAACTACAACAATCTTGTGAAGGAAGAGGCAAGATGATTTGCGAGAAATCAGCCACCTATGTGCATAGAATTGAAGGTTCTCAACATGCGCAATCACTAATCTTCAATGAGGAGACAATCAAGCTGAAGCAAAGCTACATGAAGGTCTCAAATCAAAGTCAAGGAAATATCAGCCTCTCTTTCCCCCATGAATGGCAAGAGGATGCCACTTGTGCCTTTCTCAAAGCTCAATTTGAGGAAGAGTAAAAGCAACCACAATGATGTGTTGTTGTAGGAATGAGATGCAAGCAATGGAAGTGTTTGCATGAAGGCTGTAAGGAGGCAAGTTGGAGATGGAAGATGAGATGGGCATCCCATCTCACACAAAAGGAGGCAAAGAAGCAATGGTGGATAATGGAACCCATCAAGCAAGTTTGGAGAGATTTGTAAGGACTAGAAGGACTCTCAAAGGAAGGACATGGAACCTTGGAGAAGTCTTATAGGAAGGAGACGAGGAAAATCTCTCAGCAAGTCAAAGTTGGCGGTCAACAAGAGAAACCCTTGGAAAAGAGTTAACCTCATTTGAAGCATGGAAGTAGCAGCTAGCATGATGGAGCTTATAGACCAAGGGAAAGCCCAACATTCTGTAAACGAAGACTCGTCAAAGAGAAGAAGCCTTTCATCATAACTTTGTGTTGTTTGATTTTAAGAATAGTCAAAGATGCTACAGGAGTTGAGGGAAGGTGTTGAAGATCCAAGATCACACCATCTTTCCTCATTAACAAAGGTCATTTGGAGATGATGTAGAACTTGAGGAAAGGGCCTTGAAGATCCAAGTTCAAATCATCTCTCCCATCTTGCATACTTCTTAGAGATGTTGTTGAACTTGAGGGAAGGTGCTGAAATATGTAAGTCCACATCATCTCTACTACATGTGTGAACAAGGGCTAAGGATAAAGGCATGATGAAGTGAGTCAACCTTGAGTCCACATGGACTCAAGTATGATGTTATGACATGAGGATACATTCCCATGATCATGGATTCTACCCCATCTAAATGTGGGAAGAGTCTACAGTAACTACCAAGCAATCAGGTAGGAAAAGTACCAAAAAAAGTTAGGAGCAATTTTAGGAGGCCTATAGGCAAATTTGTAGGAGCAATATCAGCCACCTAAGCAGTGAGTTTGTGGAGCAATACAAAGAGAAGTTTCTCTAACAAGTATGCACTACAATTTGTTGGAGGGTTTACCCTGATTCCAATCCTATCATTTCTAGTGAAGGCGCCAATTTGGCTGCCTGCAAAGTTGCAGAGCCACAAACACATAGGAGCTAACATACCAATTTGGGAGTGATCTACCAGGAGATACATCCATGATCTCCTCATAAATTTTAAAGAAGGAATGTTCCTTACATTATGATGCATCTACCTACCAAAGGAATCCATGACCTATGCTCCGACCTGAGAGCTACAACTATATAAAGACGTATTAGGACACTAGTTCAGTAGAGATAAACACACACACACACACACACACACACACACACACACACACACACACACACACACACACACACACACACACACAGAGTAGAGACATTGTGACGCATTAGATCATCTTATATAGACTGTTGTTAGTTGGGAAAACAACCTCATTGTACTTGGGACTTTAGCCTCTATTGGGGATCATCCATTGAGTCTCTCATAAGTACATGTATTGTACTTCATAGGTACTTTACATACATGTCAAGGTACTCTAGAGTACCTTCGGTAGACAGTAAAAAGTACCTTAAAGTACCTATATTTGTACTTTAAGTACTCAGATGTATCTCATTGTAGTCCTTTGACGATAAAGCTTTCCATTTTAGTATATCATTTTGTCTCTCGTATATGTGTTGTGTTCATGTCCTACCTCTCTCTTCCCCCTTATATTTTCACACTACAAGAGGCATTTACAAGTATGGCACATGGAGAAAACATCCATGGCTTTAGTTTGAAGGGGGATGGGGGGATTAGTAGATTTATACTCGGGGGCGGCGGGCCATGGTAAACCTTTCTCAAAATGTTTTCTCGTTTCTATTTGTATATCGCGGAGAGGAGGGAAGTGGGCTCGAGGGGTGTACTATTTAGTACCCCTATATAACGTGCATTCACCAAGAAATTAAAAAACCCCTTTTTTAGCATGTTTGAATAAATAAAATGACCCCTTTTCTTAGGATTTATTTAAAAATAGAATATAAAAATCCCTTCTTTAATGTATCTCTATTAAATTGCCTAAAATTTTTGAATTTTAAAACCCCTCTGACTGAACTCCCCTGGTACATTAACATGATTACAGAGTGCACCCCCCAAGGAAGTGGGCTATAGTTTAAGTCTTCATGCATGACCCCCAATCCACAATCCCTGCATAATTGCCCTTCTAGCCAAAATGGAGCATCATGTTGCAAGAGTGGAGATCATTGTGGAGGTATTCATGCACATGCACATAGTTTAGGGTTTGAAGAAGGGCATTAATAATGTGAAAAATGCCATTTTGGAATAGCTTTATTGCTCCTTCAATGGCTTTATTTTGGAACATCACCCTTTTATCCATTGCTTTACATGCCCGCCATCCCAAAATCATGAAATGAGCATCGGTGGATGCTCCATGTGATGGACCATGGCACGTGGATAGATAATTTTATGATGAGCGACGTCTAAAATTGTAGCTTCGTCTATAATCTATTAATCCATCGTGGATCCATGCAAGTGCACCTTGAAAATTTTTGCAACGTACAATGGATCTTTAAGGCCACATGGGTGACACCCACATGCTTCATGTGTTCCCACATCTTCCATCTCCCAGCTGCGGAGCCTGTATGTTGAAGATGACGATATCTGGAGAAAGATGTAAAACAAGGGGGAGGTGAGAGCGTTCTAAAGTGGCAACTGTTAACGTAGTACGATCTACTCTATGTTGACTCTCCTGGATCCTTAAAAACATTGGAAGAGTTGGCTTTCACTCTCACGTGCTTTGCTGATATGTCAAGCTTCTCCTTGCTCTTGAACTCTATGTACAACTGTTGCACAAGTTGTATGCTTGGCAGGTAGTAATATCACGATTTTTTAGCTCCTGAAAGTTCTTCACGGTTTTCCCAATAGTCTGCTTGACCATGTTCATCATTGAACCTGATGTCATGAGTGATTTGTCAAAAGAAACGAGTGCATACGTGATCTAGAGCTGCTCAAATTCACAGTTGGTCAAAGTCTCTATAAATTGGTCATAGAACTCCGGAGCGACAGGGTTTAGACAACAACAAAGCTTAATCTCTGACATTTCTTACTATGACCTCGGAGATGAACTTTTGTTGATGTTTTGATAGTTAGTGTATTCCATATTTGTAAGATATAATTGCAAACCATAAACATTATGATATGAATGCAAACTATAGAAACTATGCCATGATTGCAAACCATAAACACTATTATATAATTGCAAACCAAAAACACTATGACATGATTGCAAACCATAGACACTATGCGATTGATTATTAAAATTCTAAAGACAGACAAAGCACACACACACAGAGAGAGAGAGAGAGAGAGAGAGAGAGAGAGAGAGAGAGAGAGAGAGAGAGAGAGAGAGAGAGAGAGAGAGAGAGAGAGAGAGAGAGAGAGAGAGAGGTGACCAAGCCAGGGGTGTGAGACACTCTGAGCAAAAAAATTGAACCTTTTTATGTGCATAGGGGTGAATTTAGAGTGATAGAAAACACACTTAAAGGGCCAAAAGAGCGTACATGTGAACATCCCAGCTTTTGTGAAGTACTCTCCGCACAAGTCATGGACGTTGTTGTAATGTTGATTGATAGTTTTATCAATCTAGTCCCTGATGAAGTGTGTGGAACTCATACACAACCACCAACAAACAGCTTAACAATCTCATCGCATGTATCTACATCCAAGACAACATCAAGTCATCTAGTGGTGAACAATGGTGTATTTATGGAATACGAAGCACAAGGGTAATGGGTGAATCACACTAGGATGAAGAGGGCATGGAGTATGCATCTCTCCACTTCTAGGTGGATGAGCATTAATCCTCGTGATTCTATGTAGTACTAACGATAATGTGACCTAATCTAAAATTGTGAACCCTATATAATGTGTCAACCTTAAGTAAAAAAATAACTATTATAAAAGATTACAAATGTCATGTTTAGTATAAATTATATATGCAAAAACAATTACAGTTTATGGTTGCAAATGACGAGCCATAAATGATATTGGTGAGCTCTTCTAATCCAACTAATTGTTGCTCTTCAGGAAGTCTCTACGGAGATAGTAGATGTCTTTGATAAAGTATAAAAGTTTGAATATTTGTAGTATGTATATGTGTGTGTGTGTGTGTGTGTGTATGTAGAGAGAGAGAGAGAGAGAGAGAGAGAGAGAGAGAGAGAGAGAGAGAGAAAGTGATTGATGTTTACTTTGTAGTGTTATACTTTTTGAGAAAGGAGGAGAGGGAGAGGGAGGTAGAGTATATACATTCGCCTTTTTGAATGTATCTTAAATATTGTTGATTTTCTATTGTGTATTTAAGTAGTTCAAAGTATATCTCTTGATTCTATGCTAAAGAGTTGCATTGAGTGTCAACCTTGACACAGTGCAAAAGGAAAGCACTCTCTCTCTCTCTCTCTCTCTCTCTCTCTCTCTCTCTCTCTCTCTCTATATATATATATATATATATATATATATATATCTTCCTTTACGCCCATATTTTACAATGTACATGTGAACAAAATGAAATTGAACAACAAAATCATGTGTGATGAAGTGTCAAGCGGCATTCTCTCTATGGATTTTGAAGACAATAACGTGTATTGAATTCAAAGGAAAAATATTTATTAATATTCAGTTTGCTTACCAACTCCCAAATAGTAAGTCCTAACTTAAATTCTCTGCAAAATAATGGCATTTTCTTGCCTCGTCCATCACCATAATGATTCAGAGTTTTGCTCCATTTTTTCAAGCAAAACTACTATATTTCTTGTGCCTAAAGTTGAAGAAAAGATCTTAGAAGGAAAGTCTCCCCCAATTACTGTCTTAGTAGTAGGTGACTTAATCAACAAGGTTTTAAACCTACAGAACAGTTTTGTTCACTTATAACTAGTGATCCATTTGAGACCTATGAGTCCTTAGTTGCATTTGTCTATGTTGGCCAGTTCATTATCAATGACCCAGGTGTTATAACATCCTTTGTCCAAAGATCCAAGAGTAGAATTGTATTTCAAACCTTGTAACACCTTTTTTTCAAGTAATCCAACTAAATTTCTCTCTCTCTCTCTCTCTCTCTCTCACACACACACACACACACACACACACACACACACACACACACACACACACACACACACACGCACACACACACACGCACGCACACACATTTCTCTTTCAACAACTATAGTACTAGGACTACCAAAGGTCTTCAAATCTCTCTCTCTCTCTCTCTCTCTCTCTCTCTCTCTCTCTCTCTCTCTCTCTCTCTCTATGTGTGTGTGTGTGTGCGCGCGCGCGCACGCGCACGTCCATGTGTGTGTGTGTGACTCCTCATGTCTACAACATACCTATGAAAGTAGTTTATAAACAATGTCAACTCAAATGATAATATCATAATATTTACACCAATTGGCAAATGAACATTTAAATCCACACAACAACAATATATTTCATGTTTTTTGAAGAATTTTAAGGTCTCATTCATCCTTGCCAACAATCAAGCTAATAATAATTGGAAAAAGAAAAAAAATTACTAGTCGCAAAGTACCTACACCTTTCCTCACAAGCTTCAGATTCAATGCTTACCTAGATCAGAATAAATTGGTCATAGCATAAGAAATAAACGATACAAATAGTGAGAACATATTAGCATCTCGCATTGGTTATCAAAATTTTGAAGCACTTCATGCATCCCCTAATTAAACCAAAGGTGAAGAAAGAAGCACTTGCTATGGTACATCAATGTGGCTCCCCAAGTTTTTTCGTTATGTTCTCATCAAAATGGAAACCTTTACTTGACATGCTGGCTATTATCTACATAGCTAACCTATAAGCCTTTGTATCAATCTACAATATACACACTTTTGTAGTTTATTGATTCTCAAGCCATTAAGTATGTAAGTGATATGTAACTATGAGCCAAACTAAGTGGGGCTAAATGCTTCCATATTGTATCAGTAAATCCCTAGGCTATAAAAGAGTTAGCAAGTTATTCATTTTTTAACCTAAAACCTTATGGCTAAGATATAAAAGCCAATTTCTCTAGAGAGTTGCAAGTTTCATGGAAAATTAATATACGAAGCGTTTACAGAGCACTCTTGAGGATGCACTATTCAGGTCCCCCTATATAACGTGCATTCGTGAGGTAATTAAAAAACCTCTTTTTTAACATGTTTGAATGAATAAAATGACCCGTTATTTAAGGATTTTTTTCCAAAATGGAATAGAAAATCCCCTTTTTTAATGTATCTATAATACATTGCTTGAAAACTTTGTATTTTAAAAGCCCTCTTGTTGAACTCACATGGTACATTAACATGATTATACAGTGCACCCCTCGAGAGAGCACTGTGTATGCTCCCTCTTCTCTCTTTTTCTCATATCTCCTACATGGGTTGTCCGTTTGGTGTACCGTCTAGTTCTTTAGGTCCATGGGTGAAAACTCTATGCAATCACATAATTTTTTGTCGCTAAACCCTCTTGCTAATGTGTTTATAACTCGATATTTAAGCATGAAAATTGCATTTTAACTAGAGAAGAGGTATTAGGGCATCATTGCTAAGCTTCTAGGTGCATTTTGGACTGACAATAGCTAGGTCAAATCTGTCCTATAAATAATTAGTTCAATTTTGGAAGTTGTCAAAAGGGGGATTTGAGGTCATAGGCATGTGTAAGTTAGTCAATGTGTCTCTATGCTATAAATTTGGTGGATTTTGAAGCTCAAGAACTTAATGAAATGTCTTGATTTTCTTGCCAGTGTGGTGCTTAGATTTTGTTGTTTGATCAACTTTTGAGTGCTGCATTTGAGTAAGAATGGATTGAGTGTGTTTTCAAAGAGATTGACAACCTCTTGTGGCCTCCATGCACTAGTCGTATCACCTACGTCTCATGGATTGAAAATTCTATTCCTAGTTCTTGTTATGTCTACGATAAGATAGAGTAAGGCTTGGGAAACAAAGCCCCCAACGTTTGGCGTCATTGTCGGGGACCAAGCGATCTAAACTAGAGAAAACCAAGTAGTACTCATATATTATTATCCAACACTTCCTCTAGGTTCACCTAGCGTAAAAAACCATCTTTTAGAAACTACACGGTTGAGGTTTGTTGAATTCAGTTGTGTAGAGGTGTCTTGGGATAATTTGTACTTGCTAAGAATCTTTTAGGCTTAGATTAAGTTGCCTTTCAGTAGTTGATGAGTTAAGCTATGTTAGAACTAAAAGTTGACACTCATTATATGAGAAAAACAAGAAAAAACCAGTGATTGTGGACACTTTTCACTACCTTCTTACTGATTTGACTGGGAGTATCTTGTTGATTGACTAAGAATAGGGTAAGTAGATACCAAGGTGGATTTTTGACCTATCTCACCCTTTGAATTGTCAATGAAGTGATTTACAACATTTCAAAGTTTTCAAGTTCTAGACTCATAACACAAGCTTGAGAGACCACAAAACAACATTTTTGGTCAAAATTGGTCTTGCAAAAGCCGTGGAACCTCAATATTGGTAAGTCCAGACCAGCTTTTGAGATAGTTTTCAAAGTTTGGTAAAAAAAAGAGATTATTATCTCTTCGATGATTTATGCATGCAAATCAGCGTTTTTCTGACCAAAAGTACTTGCAATATGTTGTATAAGACGTGAATGGCATCAAAATTACAAAAAAGTGCAGTTTCAAGTTTGTAGATAAAACTCGCTTTCTTTAAGGCTTGAAATTAGATTTTTTAGCTCAAGTACATCTTGTCTAGTTGAAGAGTAAACACTTTGGTGAAAGCTCTAAACGTTTTGATTTCATTCATGTGCGATATTCTGAAGCCGAATCAACTTCCTATTTTGACCTCTAGGTGATTAAAGATAAGCATACCCAAAACTGTACAGATTTGAATGAAACTTTGTGACAGGTACTAACTGTGTGAGTTGAAAAGGTTGGAAAAATTTGCAAATTTGGACACCTAGATAATAAGTGCACTTACTATCTACTAACTTAGATGTGTAAAAATTTCATCATTTGGTAATACCATAGGCTAGAGTATAATGTATTAAGACTTTGATTCAAGTTTGAAGTCAATTGGAGTTGTACATTGTTAGTTAGGCTTAACTTTCACTTAAGTCCAAAAGCAGATACGAAATTTGGCCAAGAAAGTTGAAAACTAAGCCAAACTTCATAAACCTTGATAAGTAATTTTTTTTATAGTGTGAACATCTAGTGCAAGTGCAAAAAGTGAAAAAAGCCATTCATTTTGACCTAAGAAATAATAAGCATGCTTATTATCTCGCCCTAAAAATTTTACTTTTAAAAATTTCTTGAAGAAGATTTGACCTAGGGTAGTAATAGAGTGCATGTGTGAAATTTCAAAGTGATTTGAAAAAGTTTTGACTTGAATAGCCATATGAGTCATGCCGCCTAGATCCATTAATGATTTTCCAACATTGGCTAAAGATATATTGCTACTTGTTCAAAAATGGGAATCAAGCATAGTTTTGTAGCACAGATCTATAGCTTTAAGCAAAAACAAGGAAAGTCTGTAAGAGACTGTATGAGTAGAATGAGGGAGTACATAGATAGATGTCTCAAGCTGGAAATTCCAACCAAGGAGAGGCTTGTCTCATTGTTCCTTGAACAACAAGGACTTGCATGCTATATTGTATAGCAATAAACACACTACCCTAGAAGCATGCATCTTGAATGCTATAGACTTAGGCTACAAGTGAGAAATTTTCAATGAAGAAAGCATTGTGAAAGATACACAGAGCAAGTGAACCACATCTATTGTGCTAACAAGATAAAGTAAACGTGGTGCTACCTTTGGAGATTCCTGATAGACAAGGTCCATAACCCATGGTGAAAAAAATGCCTAAATTGACAAAATTGTGGTATGATGATCATTGGGAAAATAATTATCTAGAACTTGATCAAAATACTAGCCCAATTGAGGCTTACTACATGAAATGTGGTAGAAAAGGTGGACATTATCTAAGAATTTTCTTAGAAATCCTACAAAGAAAGGAAGAACGGCCATCAATATAGTACATGTCATGTCAATTACCTCCTCTTATAGTGAACCTATGGTTCCAAATAAGGTAGTGACAAGGGCACAATAAAAAAAAAAACAAGCAAAATAGTGCTAGTGAGTGAGATAACAGTAAGAAGTCATAAGATTCCCAAAAAAGAGAGACAACTATGCTATGGGATTAGGAGATAGAAACAACAAAGAGAGATCAAAGAGAGAGCTCAAAGGTAGGGTCTACTAGCAAGATTCAGGATCGCAACAGAGAAGCCTTCTTCAGAAGAAAGCTCTGTGACTTGACTCAGGTAAAGAAATATCAACAACACATGACTCACATCATGTATCAGTTCCCTGGAGGATATTTCAAAACTGAGTACAAGCAATACTATGTTAATTATTTTCAGAATTGTTAGCAAATCTCATAAAGGAAAGAATTAAGGCTGCAAGTCTACATTTGGATGAAAACATCTCTATTGCCCATATCAACTCTTTTATTAATGAAGTCACATATTTGAAATTTTCTAGACTGCGAATGAAAAGAGATGTCAAGCAAGTGAAAGGATTCAATTCTAGTTTTTCACCAAGGAAACCAAAGCCCAACAATTTGGATGCAAACAGTATGAAGAGTGCCATTGTAAAGTCAAACAACAAAGAAACAAATATGGCAAGCGGTTCAAGGTGGCCAGAAGAAAGCGTAAACTGAGCAAGGAAGAATGACAGCAAGTAAAATGCTACATCTGCAATAAACCGGGTCATATTGCACCAAACTGCCCTAAGAGAAAAAGGAAATTTGGCAATGCTGTTTTAAAAGACAGATATGAGTATGAGGTAGTTTATTGCAATGTTCTTTAGAAGAAATATTTTCCCATTCGACAGTATACTTAGTATGATTATGATGATATTGACTCTTCTACTGAAGACTCCTCTGCAGAGTCTACACCCCTTAGAAGAACCAATTTTCTCTGATGATAGATCTGTAAAGATGTTCAATATGGTAAGAAAACCCTATGCTTTCCCCCAAAAAAAGAGGTATGAATCTTCTAAAGAGGATGAATCAACTACCTGTAATATTGATGAATCAGAAACATGGAAGAAAGAGTCGAGACCTCTAAAGATGAATTTATCAAGAAAAGAACAACAAAACTACCAACCATTACCTCTGTTTAGAAGCATGATTGAGCAAACCTCGGAGATTGTCAAGCAACAAGAATGGAAGCAAAGAATGTATCAAGGTGCTAATCCTAACAGTCGTCCTACCATAACAGATCAACCTACAAATCTAGCTACTACTGATGATGCTTCTACTTCTAGACAACAACCATTTCAACAAGCTACTGAATAAATTCAGGTATGCAGCAAGAATGATAGGGCTATTATGGAAGTTATCCAGTAAGTGCATTTGTGTTGTGAAGAATTGCTGCAACGCATGAAATTGGTAGAAACCCAACTCGTTGCTATTCAATCTAAAGTTGATCATACTTATGCTTTGGCCAATCATATCTCAGATATGGCCACTTTGCAACAAGTAGCCAATGAACCCATGGAGAAATGGGTACCTGATCACACTTTGAATGCTTGCAATGTCATTTATTTTCGCTCTAAATTCAACAGAGAATTCTATTCAGAAGTCTGGGTTAAATTCCCTCTGACATAGTCATTTCATGTAGATGCTCATTGGGACTCTGGTTCAGTAATGTCTTACATTAACCAGGCTTTAGTACCACCACACCTTATTCAATATTTACCCTCTGGAATAACTATCTCCTATGGTATTAATACGAGAGGACGAATTCAAAAGGTGGTTTCATGTAAAATTGCAATTCGACAAGCTAGGTTTCAAATCACTCTTTATCTGCACCCACACCCAAATACTGATCTTACCTTGGGAGCAGATATAGTCTCACAGGTAACTCCATTCACTGTGCTCCCTGATTTTTCTATAACATTTCAGGTTCAACACCGGGCTTATGAAGTTCTCACCAAATCTAGGGGAACTCTTCTTCTTGGGGGGATGATTCTCTCCTTGGTCCTCACAAGGAAGAAAGGTTCAATGTTTGGTTTGCATCAAAAAAAGTTAAACATTCTGAGCAACTAGAAGAAATCCTATCATTACTGACACAACAAACCACTGATAATCCATTGGCATTCTAGGAACATGAAGAATATTGGGTTTCACTTCCAGGCAATCACCCGATTGATGGGTTGAAAGCAACACACCCAGAAATGTCCCTAGAGGACACAAAATTATGTAATGAAGAGATTATTCAGCTACTGAGACGGATGTATTGATCTCCCCATCAAACAATGCTTTTGCATGTCATGCATTTTACGTCCATAATCATTCGGAACAGAAAAGGGGAAGAAGAGGCTGGTAATCAACTATAAGCCTATTAATGATTGGCTTGAGCCCAGAAGGTTTCCTTTGCATAGGAGACAGTTATTCCAGAGGGTAAATATTGAATAAGGTGTGGTGGTACTAAATCCTGGTTAATGTAAGACATTACTGAACCAGAGTCCCAAAGAGCATCTACATGAAATGACTGTGCCTGAGGGAATTTAACCCAGACTTCTGAATAGAATGCTCTGTTGAATTCAGAGTCAAAATAAATGACATCACAAGCATTCAAAGTGCGGTCAGGTACCCATTGCTCCATGGGTTCATTGGCTACTTGTTGCAAAGCTTCCATATCCAAAATATGATTGGCCAAAGCATAATTATCATCAACTTTAGATTCAATAGCAGCGAGTTGGGGTTTCTACCACTTTCATGCGTTGCAGCAATTCTTCACAACACAAATGTACTTGCTGGATAGCTTCCATAATAGCCCTATCATTCTTGCTGCATACCTGAATGTATTCAATAGCTTGTTCAAATGGTTGTTGTCTATAAGTAGAAGCATCATTGGCAGTAGTTGGATTTGTAGGTTGATATGTTATGGTAGGACGACAAGGGGAAAGAGGGACACATGTCAGCTCCCTAGGCCAGATGCCCACAAGGTGTACTCAAATCCTATTGGATGGCCATGGAGGTGGACACAATGAGAATTAGGCTAGAGTACATCTAGTTTAATTAATTTAAAAACACTTAATAAAAGAATCAATAGAAATTAGGCTCTCTAGAAGACTATTGGATAGTCTCCAAAGGGGTCCAATGAGCATTCAGCAGCCCAATGGCTCACCTGATTCATATTGGCCAGGAGGCAAAGGGGTCCAATGAGGGTTTAGTTGAATTAATTAATCGCCTAAAGCTCTCACAAAAGGGGAAAGGGGGACACTTGTCAGAAGACTATCACTTATGCTACTTAACTTTCATTGGCTAAACTGGGAGAGGTCCAATGAGGTGCTAGCAAGAGCAAATAGCAAGAGGGGTCGACCAAGAGAGAGAGGGGCCTGATTTTTCAAAGGCAATTATCCACACACACTCACACAAGCTCATGTGTAGAGTAGGAAGACTCTCTCTCTCTCTCTCTCTCTCTCTCTCTCTCTCTCTCTCTCTCTCTCTCTCTCTCTCTCTCTCTCTCTCTCTCTCAAGCATTAATGGAAAGCTTATCACCTACTCCAAGCATGTGAGAAGGGAGGCCTACACTGACAACTCTTGGCTTTGTGATGCAAATCCAACCAAGAGCCAAGCTTCAATGCATGCTCATCTCCTCTACCATGCTAATTACTAAGCTAAGCTATGCTAATATGAGTGATTATGTGAGGAGATGTACATCTTTCTCGTAAGAATACTCCTTCTTCCTCTCAATCTACTCTCATACCCCGCTAGCTCTCACCATCTTTGAAGGTGTGTGAGGTCTTGGGTCTAAGACCGTGAGGGAATTGATGTTGTGTTTGATAAGTGTTTTGCTTAGTGCATGAAGTTACCATCTTCATTGCACTAGCTAGTATTGAAGGAACACAAAGAATTGTATTGTAAAATGTCTCTCTTGATGGGAGAAACCATAATACAAATCCTTTTGGAGGGGGGACCTGCTCCATGTAAATCCGGTCCTGAACTGTTGTCAATAGCTTAATTTCTCTCTCTTTTGAAGTATTGTTCACACTATCTAACTAGGTGTTATGCTTTTTGTTGCTCTCTCCACCCAAGCACTCTTGTTATTCTCATTAGGAATCTATTCTAATGAAATGCTCACTATGTTCATGCTATTTTCCGCTACACATAAGTTACTAGGCCATTAAATGTTACATTGGTGTCAGAGCCCAAGGTTTCTCTTTTCTTGCTCAAGAAGGGAGGTCCTCAAGCTAGGTATAAATGGTTGGTACTATTAATTGCATGTGAGTAAGTAGAATAGGGATTTTTCAGCCTTGCAGTGCGCCTGCCTTTGTACAGTTAATGGGGCATCACCGTCGAGAGCTATGGTCTTAATAGTGGAGTCCTATGGGGCTTGCCTACGGCTTAACCACTGTTGAGCTATTAGAAGCTTAACGGGAGCCGGTGTTGTTTTGGTGTTGAACGACCCTCTCTTCTATTCCTTGCAATTAATGGTATTCAAGCCACGGGTACAGTAGCTTGAGTGCTTTTTCTAAAGGGGTAAAGAGGAGTAGCAACTAGGGCTTGAAGTGCCACAATACACCTAAAAAGTTTACACCTAAAAGTTGTTAGAATGGCTGACAATAGTAAAGAGAGTGAAATTAATGTTGATAACTTTGATTTTGTTAATGAGCAAGCTACTAATGATTCCCCGATGCTTGTTAACTATCTTGTTTCTAGGCTTCAACAAGCCATGGGAAATCCATCCCTCCAAAGTGAAGTGCAACGGCAGCTTCGTGCTCATGGGATTCTCCAAGCTCCCCCCCATGACGAGAGAACATCTAGGAAGCCTCCTTGCTAGACTTCCAAAAGAGGTCTCTCTCCGATTCGGGAAGAAGAAGAGGATCACTATGAAGGGCTTAAAAATTTTCTCCTTGATGGCGCATCTCCTTCTCAAAGGAGAATTCAAGACCCTCCACCGAAGGAAGGAGAAAGAAGTGAGTCTCCCGCCACCTCAACGGAGATGGCTCCACGAAGACGGCGGGCTAAATGCTCTCCATCACCTCCAAAACGGAGAAGACCATCGCATACTTCTCCACACAATACTTCAAAGAGGGATGACAAAAATCAAGAGAAGAAAAAGGCGAGAAAGAGGACACCCTCTTCTCCATCTTCTTCATCCTCTTCCTCTTATGAAAGTGATGGTGAAGACAAGAAGATCAAGGCAAGAAAAAGGCGAGAAAGAGGTCACCCTCTTCTCCATCTTCCTCAAATTCTTCATCTCCTCAAATCCAAGAGGAGGAAACTCACCACAAAGGATCTCCTCTATGCCATGCTTGGGGAAAGGTAAGAGAACATGATGCTGTTATTATCTTTGACACTAGTTCTACTCATAACTTCATATCCATAGAGTTGGCCACCAAGCTAGGCATACAAGACTATGAGATGGGAGATGTCCTACCCACAGATGATGCTTTCAAGGGGTAATAAGCTTCAGTCACTCCCTTAATCGGGAAATTGAGGCTCCATGTCCAAAGCTATGTGGACAAAGAGGACTTCTTCATCTCTCCTCTCAAGCATGAGGATGTAATCCTAGGGGCACCATGGTTTGATCGCATGGTTGCCAATGTTAAATTCCCTGAAAGGAGAATCTCCTTTAGGTTCAAGGACCATACCCATTGTACATACACAAGCTTTCAATAAGTCAATAAAGAGCTCTACTTCCATGTACATGATTTTTGTTAAAGATTCTCAAAATGAAACTAATGTTTTAACAAAAGAAAATAAACACACACTCACAAGGAATTAGAGTTATCCAATTTTCTCAAGGGGTTTCAAGATGTCTTTATTGACGACATCCCTTGTGAGCTACCTCCTAAATGAGGCAATGATGACCATGCAATTGAACTTCTTCCAGGAAGTCCACCGCCTAACAAACCTCCTTATAGAGTTTCTCAAGCTCAATAAGAGGAGATTATGCGGCTAGTGCATGAGCTAGTTGAGAAGGGCATGGTTAGGCCTAGCTCATCTCCATTTTATTCTCCTATGCTACTAGTGCAAAAGAAAGACGATGCATATCGTATGTGTGTCCACTATAGAGCACTAAATAGGATCACTGTCAAGAATAGGTTTCCCATTCAATGGGTAGAAATAAGCTACAAGGGTCCACCTACTTCATTAGGATTGACCTAAAAAGTGGCTATCATCAAATCAAGATAGTTGATCAAGAGATTGTAAAGACCGCAGTTTGCACTATGTTTGGTCTTTACGAAAACATTGTCATGCCTTTTGGCTTGACCAATGCACCAGCCACATTCAACCGCTTGATGGAGAAGCTATTCATGCCTCACTGAACCTTTACTGGAGTGTTCTTTGATGATATCATCATCTACTCTAATTCATTAGACGAACACAAGCAACACCTCCTAGTAATATTTCAAGTTTTAAGAGAGAATAAACTTTATGTTAATTGAAAGAAAAGTGAATTTTTCTTACAAGAGATTCAGTATTTAGTTCACATTATCTCTCAAGATGGCATCCAAATGAATCCATCAAAGTTAGAGGTAATAAAAGGATGGCCTAAACCAAGGAATCTTCATGAACTAAGAAGCTTTATAGGTATGTGTGCATACTATAGATGCTTCATAGAAAAGTTCTCACTAATAGCAGGACCATTACATGACCTAGCAAAGAAAAACATTAGGTACACATGGTTTGCCAAGGAGAACAATGCTTTCGAAAAGCTTAAAGAAAAGCTTATCTCTCAACCTGTGCTTACACTACCGGATCTCTCAAAGCCATTTGAGGTCCAATGTGATGCTTGTGGTGATTGCCTTGGAGCTGTTTTTCTCCAAGAAGGGCACGTCATAGGCTATGAAAGTCGAAGGGTCGACCCTGTTGAGCAAGCTCTAGGCATATATGAAAAGGAACTCCTCGTAGTTCTACATGCCTTAGACTCATGGAAGCACTATTTACTGGGGACTCCTTTCATTCTGCGAACAGATCACCAAAGTCTTAAGTACTTCATGACGCAGACCAAGCTTTCCTTTTGCAATTTCATTTTCATATTGATCACATTGCTGGCAAGCATAATCAAGTAGCCGATGCACTCTCAAGACGGCCAAGAGTGAATGCGGTTTTCATAAAAACTCACAATGATCTATCTTCTATGACAGATGAGTATGCTATTGATCCTGATTTTAGAGATGTGATTTCAGCCCTTGCATTAGGGAAGAAACAGGAACCATTGACTTTACAAGATGGTTATCTTCTCTATAGCAATAGACTATGCATTACGATCCCACAATGTGAGAAAGTAATTTATGAATCTCATGCTCCTCCTTATGCGGGGCATAGAGGGATTCAGTCTACCCTAAAGGGGATTGAAACATATTTCTATTGGCCTACCATGAAAGCAAACATACAAGAGTATGTTTCTAAATGTGTGGTATGCCAATAGACGAAGTTTGATAGAGGGAAGCAATCTGGATTGCTTCAACCTTGTCAATCCCTAATTCACCATGGGAGAGCATATCCATGGATTTTATCTTTGAATTGCCTAACTCTATCCATGGGAATAAGGGATATGGACGATAGTAAATAGGTTCAATAAACAAGCTCATTTTATACATGTCAAAAACACTATCAAAGCCCATCAAATGGCAACCCTCTTCATTTCACAAATCTTCAAGTACCATGGCTTGCCAATGTCCATAGTGTTGGATAGAGATCCTAGAATGACCAGTAATTTCTGGAAGGGTCTCTTTGAGAATTTAGGGACAAGGCTAAACGTCTCTTCGGCCTATCACCCACAAACGGATGGCCAAAGTGAAATAGCTAATCTAACAATTCTTGATCTACTAAAAGCCTATGTAACATAAAAAGATCAAAGATCCCAATGGGAGAAGTACTTACCCTTAGTGGAGTATGCCTACAATAACACTATACATACTGCCACGGGAAAAATACATTTTGAGGTAATTGAGGGAAGATCAAAAAGTCCCCTGCTACTTAAGGTACACGGGAAGATCTTCGCTACAAATGAGTATAGTTGAGACCTACAAGAATCTTTCCAAAAGATTAAGGATGCTATCTCTATCTCACAGTAAAGGCAAAAGGCTGCTGCTGACAAGCACAGAAGAGCCCAAGCCTTTTAAAAAATGATTGGGTCTTACTCAAATTTCCCAAGGCTCGATTAAAGCACACGACGGGCAAGAATACTACGGGACACCAAAAGTACTCTGCTAAGTTAGCAAAAAGGTACTATGGTCCCTTCCAGATTCTTAGGCCAATCAATGACATGGCCTATCAACTCAAGTTGCCCACCCATTGGCTCATACACAATGCTTTTCATGTGAGCCTGTTAAAGCCTTACAAAGGAGACCACCTCAAGAACCTACTATTGAAGACCCACCGGAGATCAAGGACCAAGAAGAGGTGTTGCAGCCCGAGTCCATTCTCCAACATGAAGACAAGGTACTAAGAGGTGGTAAGACTATCGGATGATATCTTATAAGTTCAAGAATTATCCTTTTGAAGATGCTAGATGGATGCAAGGCATACAACTAAAGGATAACCTAAACCTTGTCAATGCTTAGAATGCTTCCCTAGAGTAAGCAAATGTACAAATTTATAAAAATGAACAAATTTTTTGTCTTATAAGACTCTCTTTTTCTTTATTGTGCACAAATGTGAAGTAGTATGCATGCTTAGATCAAGTTTGCGGAGATGACGTCTCCCAAACACCAAGTAGAGCTTGTCACTCTACTATGGAAGATTGATATGACTTATGCGCAGACATGCTTGCGGCAGCTTAGGCTCTCAAGCGCCGAATGGACTAATTCATCCATTATGGAACGATATCGTAGGGTAACATAGGGATCCTCTACCCGCTAGCAAAAGGACTAATGAATATGCTTTATCTCCTCTACCCCATAGTCGAGGACGACTATGATTTCAAGAGATAGGTAATGTCATAATAACTAATATCTTATTCTCCTAAATGATTTTCTCATGTTAAACTGATCATTTAATATGGGGAAGTGCCAGGGGAGAAAAAGCTAGAATATTGGTTAAGCTGGCAGACCGGCCACAGTAGGGATCCAAAGGGGGGGCCATCTGCAAAAGAGCTATGTGCAACAATGGGCTCCAAAGACCTTAGGGTTCAGCCCATTAAGACTTCAAAAATGCTAAGGTTCCAAAATTGAAAGGTTGTGTCCAAAGGTCAAAGATTAGGAAATTTGGATGCTTTGTGTGTGTGTGTGTGTGTGTGTGTGTGTGTGTGTGTGTGTACAAAAGTCTTCACAAGTCCCTACATAGGAGGGGGAGAGCCCAAGAAGTAGGGGATGAGAGAGAAACACACACACACACACTCACACTCACAAGCTTCATTTGTACACAAGCGGAAAGAGGGACACATGTCAGTTCCCTAGGCCAGATGCCCACAAGGTGTACTCAAATCCTATTGGATGGCCATGGAGGTGGACCAATGAGAATCAGGCTAAAGTGAATCTAGTTTAATTAACTTTAAAACACTTAATAAAAGAACCAATAGGAATTAAACTCTCTAGAAGACTATTCGACAGTCTCCCAAGGGGTCCAATGAGCATTCAGCAGCCCAATGGCTCGCCTGATTCATATTGGCCAGGAGGCAAAGGGGTCCAATGAGAGTTTAGTTGAATTAATTAATTACCTAAAGCTCTCACAAAAGGGGAAACAGGGACACATGTCAGAAGACTATCACTTATGCTACTTAACTTTCATTAACTAAGCTGGGAGAGGTCCAATGAGGTACTAGCAAGAGCAAATAGCAAGAGGGGTCAACCAAGAGAGAGAGGGGGATGATTTTTCAAAGGAAATTATCCACACACACTCACAAAAGCTCATGTGTAGAGTAAGAAGACTCTCTCTCTCTTCTCAAGCTTTAATAGAAAGCTTATCACCTACTCCAAGCGTGTGAGAAGGGAGGCCTACACCAACAACTCTTGGCTTTGTGAAGCAAATCCAACCAAGAGCCAAGCTTCAATGCATGTTCATCTCCTCTACCATGCTAATTACTAAGATAAGGTATGCTAATATGAGTGATTATGTGAGGAGATGTACATCTTTCTCGTAAGAAGACTCCTTCCTCTCAATCTACTCTCATACCCGCTAGCTCTCATCATCTTCGAAGGTGTGTGAGGTCTTGGGTCTGAGACCATGAGGGAATTGATGTTGTGTTTGATAAGTGTTTTGCTTAGTGCATGAAGTTTCCATCTTCATTTCACTAGCTAGTATTGAAGGAACACAAAGAATTGTATTGTAAAATGTCTCTCTTGATGGGAGAAACCATAATACAAATCCTTTTGGAGGGGGGACCTGCTCCATGTAAATTCGGTCCTGAACTGTTGTCAATAGCTTAATTTCTCTCTCTTTTGAAGTATTGTTCACGCTATCTAACTAGGTGTTATGCTTTTTGTTGCTCTCTCCACCCAAGCACTCTTGTTATTCTCATTAGGAATCTATTCTAATGAAATGCTCACTATGTTCATGCTATTTTCCGCTACACATAAGTTACTAGGCCATTAAATGTTACATTCTTTGCTTCCATTCTTGTTGCTTGACAATATCCGAGGTTTGCTCAACCATGCTTCTAAATAGAGGTAATGGTTGGTAGTTCTGCTGTTCTTTTCTTGATAAATTCATCTTTAGAGGTCTCGACTCTTTCTTCCATGTTTTTGATTCATCAGTAGTATTGGTAGTTGATTCATCCTTAGTAGAAGATTCATACCTCTTTTGTTTGGGGAAAGCGTAGGGTTTTCTTACCATATTGAACATCTTTACAGAACTATCATCAAAGAAAATTGGTTCTTCTGGGGGTGTAGACTCTGCAGAAGATTCTTCGATAGAAGAGTCAGTATCATCAGAGTCTTCAATAAACTACCTCATACTCATATCTGTCTTTTAAAATAGCATTGGAAATTTCCTTTTTCTCTTAGGACAGTTTGGTGCAATATGAACCGGTTTATTGCAGATGTAGCATTTTACCTACTGTCGTTCTTCCTTGCTCAGCTTACGCTTTCTTCTGACCACTTGAACCGCTTGCCATATTTGTTTCTTTGCTGTTTGACTTTACAATGGCACTCTTCATACTTTTTGCATCCAAATTGTTGGGCTTTGGTTTCCTTGGTGCAAAAATTGGAATATCCTTTTACTTGCTTGATATCTCTTTTCACTCGCAGTCTAGCACATTCCAAATCTGTAACTTCATTAATAAATGAGTTGATCTGGGCAATAGAGATGTGTTCATACAAATGTAGACTTGCAGCCTTAATCCTTTCCTTTATGAGATTTACAAATGATTTTGGAAAAGAATTAACATAGTATTGCTTGTAAGCACTTTTGAAATATCATCCAAGGAACTGATACATGAGTTGAGTCATGTGCTGTTGATATTTCTTTACTTGAGTCAGGTCCAGAGCTTGATTTTGAAGAAGATTTCTCTGTTGTGATCCTAAATCTTGCTAGTAGACCCAAAAAATTGCATCAACAGGGCAACAAAGAACAATGAAATAACATTATCAAAATTTTCCCTGCCTTTGGGCCCTCTCCTTGCATAATATAGGTGTTACTTTCCACGCTAAGATCATCCCACCATGCTCTCAACATTCCTTGAAATCCAGCAACAATCATAGAAACAAATTGGCACTGAGTTAGGTCTTTATACAGGATCCCATAATGTGAAGAATTATAAATAAATTCAAACACCTTCCATATCTCTTCTTGGGTAAGCCCATCTATGTCTAGTATGGTCATATCTCCAATTTTGCTTACTTCTTTTAAATTGGTAGACGATGATGTTGGGGATTCAACCTTCATTTTCCCTGATTCTTCACTGACAGAATTCATGATTCTAATCTTCATCAGTGCTGATGTATGAGTCTTCATCAGAGGATGCCGTTAGATTAGGGAAGATTTGTGGTAGGAAGACATCCAGTTCATCCAGTTCCATTTCTTCATACTCAACAGAAGCATCATCTTGGAAAACAATCCAATATTTATCTTCTGGCAAGATATTGCGTACCTCTTCTGCAAGTTGCTGTCTCTCTGACCAGGTTTGGACCTGTGCATTTACCCCGCACCGAGGATGAGGATCAAAGCCATCGGTGATATCTTCATCAATAAAGGGAGACATATGTAGAGGAAAATGAGAAACAGAGTCGATGACTGGTTCATGCAGTACTGCCAAAAACATCCGAGGAAATATTTTTTCTTGGCTGTTGTCACCAAAAGTAAGGACAGGTTGCGGCTATACCTTTGATTCAATAGAGAAAACCTGTCTGGCCAATGACACTGGAGTGGTCAAAGCTGTCAATTTAGAAAGTACCTGATATTGCAGTACAAGTAATTCCTTGATGGCATTGGTGTGCCAATTTGATGCTGCTTCCAATGGTTGTAATCGAGTATTAGGAGAAGGAAGGATGTAGGGTTGACTGGTTGACAAATCTTTGTCATTAATGGCATCTTTTGTAAGACAATCAATCCCATTAATAGCAAAATCAGTAGCTATTATGTGATTACACAATTTACATCTGAATAGGCCCTCGAAATTGTTATAGGTTTCGGGGTGGATGCATATCACCTTAGGGCGAGCTTTGCTGGTAGAGGAGGAAGAGCTAGTTGATGCCGGACTATACTACGGGGGTGCCCAAACTGAAGCCAGTTCCTTTCTAGACTTTGATTTTCCTAAAATCTTGTATTGATTTTTTGAGCCTAATCTTTCAATCTTGATTGGCTTAGGATGCTGAACTTCATTCATAAGTGTTTGGAAATGTTCAATTGCCACTCATCAGGAATTGAACTTCCTGCCAGTCCACCATCTCTGGTAGAGTCCCAAAAGTTGTCTCATCAACTTTCATCACTATCTTTTTCCCTTTAGATGATTGCTGGTCCCTCAAATACCCATAGTTATACACAAAAGGGACATAGGTATTTATGGTCCTTACTAACATGCGATAAGCTATTTGTAAGTGATTTGCAGTATTTTTCATATCTAATCTGTTGGTTTTGATTAGCAAAGAGATCACTTCATTGAAATACTTATTAATAAGGCTACATGGGAAGTTGGGAAAGCATTCAATTTATATTGGCCCATTAGACAAGCTTTGCAGAATACTGATAATTTGGTCATTTAGGTTTTTATGCCTAGTGTCAAGCAAGGCTCCTATACAAGATACATTGAGTCCCTTGCGAAACAAAGGAATAATACCTACAGCTATGTAACCTATATGAACAAACTGGTGATTCCTCTTTAAAGCCTTTTCTCGAAATTCGGCTAGCTCCTCAAACAAGTGGATTATGTGATCATCATTGTCAGTGTCCTTCATTGTCAGTTTACCATGTGTCTCATGATACAGAGTATTAGTAGACAATGCAAAATTTTTTTTATGCTTGTATACCTATGAAGTAGATACCTTGGGTAAACTCCATCGTCCTTGAGGAGATTGTTCTTCAATTTCAATATTGTCTGTCAGAATCTTTTTAAAGGTTGAGATAATCATTGCCATTGTTGATAGAAGGTTTGTCAAAAGAAGTTTCTCTGTCGTAGTAACTGGGTAGCCAAGCAAGAATGGAGTCTTTTGAGAAATCTGTGAGTGTCTGTGTCTTAGCGGCACCTTGCCTGAGCGACTGCGACTAGTTCAGCTTGAATGGCTCTAATGAGTAAGCTTGAGCTCATAAACTAGTTACTATAGGATTAGAGAAAGTCTTATAAAACCTTTAACAAACAAGGGGTGATCACTGGCTTTGATACCAATTAAAACAGACTAGGTTTGACAGATGGAGTATGCACTTAAAACTCAATAGAAAAGAAAAGAAAAGATAGGACATGAAAAGAAAAGACTTCTTATTCAGCAGTTAGGATAGAATGATTTGCATAGATCATTCAAAATTTGTGGACTACAAAAGAGTATAGGGATGGCTTTGTGAGAGAGTTAGGAAGATACATGAAAATGGATTCTTTGTCGTTAATGGCATCTTTTCTAAGACAGTCAATCCTATTAATAGAAAATTCAGTAGCTATTATGCGATTACACCAAACCTCAAAGATTGTCAAGCAACAAGAATGGAAGCAAAGAATGTATCAAGGTGCTACTCCTAACATTTGTCCTACCACAACAAATCAACCTACAAAACCATCTACTGCTGATGATGCTTTTACTTCTAGACCACAACCATTTGAACAATCTATTGAATACGTTCAAGCAGCAAGAATGATAAGACTATTATGGAAGCTATCCAGCAAGTGCATTTGTGTTGTGAAGAATTGCTGCAACGCATGAAAGTGGTAGAAACCCAAGTCACTGCTATTCAATCTAAAGTTGATCATACTTATGCTTTGGCCAATCATATTTTGGATATGGCAGCTTTGCAACAAGTAGCCAATGAACCCATGGAGCAATGGGTACGTGATCGCACTTTGAATGCTTGTGATGTCATTTATTTTGACTCTAAATTTAACAGAGCATTCTATTCAGAAGTCTAGGTTAAATTCCCTCAGACACAGTCATGAAATGCTCTTTGGGACTCTGGATCAGTAATGTCTTACATTAACCAGGCTTTAGTACCACCACATCTTATTCAATATTTACCCTCTGGAATAACTATCTCCTATGCTATTAATACCAGAGGACGAATTCAAAAGGTGGTTTCATGCAAAATTGCAATTCGACAAGCTAGGTTTCAAATCACTCTTTATCTGCACCCACACCCAAATACTGATCTTACCTTGGGAGCAGATATAGTCTCACAGGTAACTCCATTCACTGTGCTACCTGATTTTTCTATAACATTTCAGGTTTAGAACCGGGCTTATGAAATTCTCACCAAATCTAGGGGACCTCTTCTTCTTGGGGGGGTGATTCTCTCCTTGATCCTCACAAGGAAGAAAGGTTCAATGTTTGGTTTGCATCAAAAAAAGTTAAACATTCTAAACAGCTAGAAGAAATCCTATCATTACTGACACAACAAACCAATGATAATCCATTGGCATTCTAGGAACGTGAAGAATATTGGGTTTCACTTCCACGCAATCACCCGACTGATGGGTTGAAAGCAAAACACCCAGGAATGTCCCTAGAGGACACAAAATTATGTAATGAAGAGATTATTCATCTATTGAGACGGATGTATTGATCTCCCCATCAAACAATGCTTTTGCATGTCAGGCTTTTTACGTCAATAATCATTCGGAACAGAAAAGGGGGAAGAAGAGGATGGTAATCAATCATAAGCCTATCAATGATTGGCTTGAGCCCAGGAGGTTTCCTTTGCCTCTTAAGGATGAACTACTCCGAAGAATAAAAAACTGCAGTGTATTTTAAAAGCGGTTTTTGGCAATTCAAAATACATCCTGTTGATAGGCATAAGACGATCCTTACTCTAAAAAAACACACACACATCACCAATTTGTTCATATAGGTTACATAGCCGTAGGTATCATTCCTTTGTTTTGCAAGGAACACAATGTATCTTGTATAGGAGCCTTGCTTGACACTATGCATAAAAACCTAAATGATCAAACCATTAGTATTCTGCAAGGAATCTTGTCTATTGGATCAATATTTATTGAATGCTTCCTCAACTTCCCAAGTAGCCTTACTGATAAGTATTTCAATGATCTGATCTCTTTGCTTATCAAAACCCATGGATTAGATATGAAAAACAATGCAAATCACTTACAAATAGCTTATTGCATGATAGTAAGGACTATAAATACCTGTGTTCCTTCTGTGTATAACTCTGGGTATTTGAGGGGCCAGGACTCATCTAAAGGGCAAAATGTAGTGATGAAAGTTGATGAGACGACTTTGGGGACTCTACTAGAGATGGTGGATTGGCAGGAAGTTCAATTTCCTGACAAGTGGCAATTAAACATCTCCAAAACACTTATGAATGAAGTCCAACATCTTGAACCAATGAAGATTGAAAGATTAGGCTCAACAGATCAATACAAGATTTTAGGAAAATCAAAGTCTAGAAAGGAACTGGCTTCAGTTTTGGCACCCCCACAGTATAATCCGGCATCAACTAGCTCTTCCTCCTCTACCAGCAAAGCTCGCCCTAAGGTGATATGCATCCACCCTGAAACTTATAAGGATTTCGATGGCCTATTCAGATGTAAATTGTGTAAGCGCATAATAGCTATTAATTTTGCTATTATTTCTTTTGGAATGAGCTAATGACAAAGACTGTCAAGCAAATCAAGTAGGTATGCAGTCATTTGCCACCCCTACAAATCCCTTCAGATAAACCCTTGATAGTTTACTCGGATGCCTCTGAAGAAGCATAGGATGGAATCTTTTGTGAAGACACCAAGAATGGACCGATTATCTGCCGCTGGGCATCAAGACAATTTAAAGAACCTGAGGTTAAATATCACTCCATTCAAAGAGAGTTAGGAAGATACAAAAAAGTGGCTTCTATTGTTCGACCCTACTACAAGTGTTCGGTCTTCTTATATACAAGTTTCAAATTGGAATCTTTAGACACGTGGTGTACATGAAATGACTGTGTCTGAGGGAATTTAACTCAAACTTCTGAATAGAATGCTCTGTTGAATTTAGAGTCAAAATAAATGACATCAAAAGCATTCAAAGCGCGATCAGGTACCCATTGCTCCATGGGTTCATTGGCTACTTGTTGCAAAGTTGCCATATCCGAAATATGATTGGCCAAAGCATAAGTATGATCAACTTTAGATTCAATAGTAGCAGGTTGGTTTTCTACCACTTTCATGAGTTGCAGCAAATTTTCACAACACAAATGCACATGCTGGATAGCTTCCATAATAACCCTATCATTCTTTCTTCTTGAACGTATTCAATAGCTTGTCCAAATGGTTGTTTTCTAGAAGTAGAAGCATCATCAGCAGTAGCTTGGAATGTGCTCGACTGCGAGTGAAAAGAGATATCAAGCAAGTAAATGGATTCAATTCCAGTTTTTTCACCAAGGAAACTAAAGCCCAACAATTTGGATGCAAACAGTATGAAGAGTGCCACTGTAAAGTCAAATAGAAAAGAAACAAATATGGCAAGCGGTTCAAGGTGGTCAGAAGAAAGCGTAAGCTGAGCAAGGAAAAACGACAGCAGGTAAAATGCTATACCTGCAACAAACCTAATCATATTGCACCAAACTACCCTAAGAGAAAAAGGAAATTTCGCAATGCTGTTTTGAAGGACAGATATGAGTATGAGGTAGTCTATTGCAACGTTCTTTAGAAAAAAGACTTCCCCATTTGACAGTATACTCAGTATGACTCTGATGATATTGACACTTCTATTGAAGACTCTTCTGCAGAGTCTACAGCCCCAGAAGAGCCAATTTTCTTCGATGATAGTTCTGTAAAGATGTTCAATATGGTAAGAAAACCCTATGCTTTCCCCAGAGAAAAGAGGTATAAATCTTCTACTAAAGATGAATCAAATACCAGTATTACTAATAAATCAGAAACATGGAAGAAAGAGTCATGACCTCTAAAGATGAATTTATCAAGAAAGGAATAACAACAGAACTACCAACCATTACCTCTGTTCAGAAGTATGGTTGAACAAACCTCAGAGATTGTCAAACAATAGATCAACCTACAAAACCAACTACAGCTGAGGGTGCTTCTACTTCTAGAAGACAACCAGTTGACCAAGATACGGAATACATTCAGGTATGCAGCAAGAATGATAGGGCTATTAAAGAAGCTATCCAACAAGTGCATTTGTGTTGTGAAGAATTGCTGCAATGAATGAAATTGATGGAAACCCAACTCGCTACTATTGAATCCAAATTTGATCATACTTATGCTGTGGCCAATCATATTTCGGATATAGCAACTTTGCAACAAGTAGCCAATGAACCCATGGAGCAATGGGTACATGATTGCACTCTAAATGCTTGTGATGTCATTTATTTTAATTCTAAATTCAATAGAGCATTCTATTCAGAAGTATGGATTAAATTCCCTTAGACATAGTCATTTCATGTTGATGCTCTTTGGGATTCTGGTTCAGTAATGTCTTACATTAACCAAGCTTTAGTACCACCACAATGTATTCAGTATTTACCCTCTAGAATAACTATGTCCTATGCTAATAATACCAGAGGAAGAATTCAAAAGGTGGTTTCATGCAAAATTGCACTTGGACAAGCTAAGTTCCAAATCACTCTTTATCTGCACCCACACCTAAATAGTGATCTTACCTTGGGAGCAGATCTGGTCTCACAGGTAACTCCATTTACTGTTCTACCTAATTTGTCTATATGATTTCAGATTCAGAACCGAACTTATAAAGTTCTCACCAAATCAAGAGGAACTCTTCTTCTTGGGGGGATGATTCCCACCCTCCCTAATCCTCATAAGGAAGAAAGGTTCAATATTTTGTTTGCATCAGAGAAAGCTAAATATTCTAAGCAACTGCAAGAAATCAAAACATTACTGACACAGCAAACCATTGATAATCCATTGGAATTCTGGGAACGTTAAGAATATTGGGTTTCTCTTTTAGGCAATCTCCCGACTGCTAGGTTAAAAGCAACACACCCAGGGATGTCCTTAGAGAACACCAAACTATGTAATGAAGAGATTAGTCAGTTGTTGAAGGATGAAATGATTGCCCCTTCAAACAATGCTTTTGCATGTCAGGCCTTTTATGTTAATAATCATTCGAAACAGAAAAGGGGGAGCCTATCAACAATTGGCTAGAACCTAGGAGATTTCCTTTGCCTCTTAAGGATGAACTACTCCGAAGAATAAAAAACTGCAGGGTTTTTTCTAGATTTGATCTGAAAAGCGGTTTTTGGTAATTCAAAATACATCCTACAGATAGGCATAAGACAAGCTTTGTAGTACCACAAGGTATGTTCGAATGGAATGTTCTGCCAATGGGTCTGAAACTGGCTCCATCACAATGCCAGGAAAGAATAGAGTTGATTTTTGCAGATTGCGAGAATTTTTACTTTTATACATTAATGATATCTTGGTATATTCCAAGGATATCATTAGTCATATCAAGCATCTGCATCTATTCATTAGCAAATTGCAAAAGACTGGCCTAGTGTTAACTTTGAAAAAGATTGAGCTTTGTCAATCTCAGGTGTCTTTCTTGGGAGTTGAGATATGCTCGGGATGTATCAGGATGCAATCTCATGTCCTCAATAAATTGAAAAGCTTTCCTGACATATTTATTGAAAAAAAGCAAATGCAGTCATTTGTGGGATGTTTACAATGGATAGCTCCCCAGTACCCACATTTAGCCAACGACCTACTTGTTTTCAAGGGTTTGGAATGAAGTCAACATTTCTTTTGGAATGAGCAAATGACCAAGATAGTCAAGCAAATCAAGCAGGTATACACTCATTTGCCACCCCTACAAATCCCTTCAAATAAACCCTTGATAGTTTACTCAGATGCCTTTGAAGAAGCATGGGGTGGAATCTTGTGTGAAGACACTAATAATGGACCTATTATCTACCACTAGGCATCAGTACGATTTAAAGACCATGAGGTTAAATATCACTCCATTCAAAGAGAGTTATTAGCAGGCGTGAACTATGTGCTGGCCTTTCGATTATTCCTAATGGGGGTCCCCTTACCCTCAGAAGTGATCTTAAACATTTTAGAAAATTTCTAGAAGAAAAGAATGCTGGTAAAGTGGGGAATACACGTATTTTCCGATGGTCTTATAAGCTCAGTCATTTTGACATTTCCTATGAATATATGCCGTGCCACAAGAATAATATAGCCGACCTTCTCTCACAAATTAAAAGCGGGGGTGAATGATGTTGTCAACGTCAGCACTGAATAAAAGTTGTATAAAAGTTTCCCACCAAGTCACTATACCTTTACCTTATCTCCTTAAAAAGATATCGAACACGTGTCTAAAGATTCCCACTCCGCAACTTGTATAAAAATAGACCAAATGCTTGTAGAAGGGCGTCGAACAATAGAAGCCATTTTTCTTGTATCTCCTAAATCTCTCACAAAGCCATCCCTATACTCTTTTGTAATCCATAGTCATGTGTATAATCTACTGAAATTATAAATGTCTATGCAAATCTTTCTATCCTAACTACTGAGTAAGCAGTCTGTTCTTTTCTTGTCCTTTCTTTTCTTTTCTTCTGAGTTTTAAGTGCATACTCCATCCATCGACAACTATGCTATGGGATTAGGAGATAGAAACAACAAAGAGAGATCAAAGAGAAAGCTCAAAGGTTGTTTGAGGAACAAACAAAGTCAATGTTGATCGAGTTCAAAGAACTAAAGACGAGATCAAGAGGCTCAATATTGGTAGATAAAATTTATGAACCAACCAATGTAGCCTCATAAGTTTTTCGAGCGGGCTTGAAAGTGGTTCAAACAATGGAAACAAAATGGAAAAACTATCTAACTTTTGATATGGAAGTAGCGAAGTTGAAGCTTACCAAAACTTAATAAGAACCACAAAGAAGATGCTAGAAACACAAAAACCAAAACTGGAAACCATTAGGAATCTAGAAAAAGACGAAACAAGACCAAGTCAAATGGAAAAAAGGACACTAAAGAATTGAAGGACTCTTTGGTCAAAAATGACAAACCTAAAATGATGGTACCATACACTGAGGGTGGGCTAGAAGGAATCCCCTTAATGGAGGAAGATTGTCCAAATCACTTGTGGGAAAGAGTGAGATAAGTGTACATTGGAAGCTTGACATTGAAATCAACTCCAATCAAATAAATTTGGCTAAAGCATCCACCCATAGAACTAGACGGATATTGTCTCTATAGAGATTGGGGATCATAGCACTCAAGCTTTTCAAAAGCCCAAATACTCAAAACCCTACCCTCATACTTGGGAGACAATGAGGCAACGCCATTGGTATGTAAGACCACGAAACTAAACCAGGAAAAACTGACTTTAAATGTGGATAAATGCAATCAATTCTATCAACACTTATTCAATGCACCAAAATATTGGGAGAATTATTGAAGGCCATACCACATTTATGGAAAGATCTACAAAACACTTTGAAAAAAGTGGGAATAGCATGATTACTGAAAGAAAACATTGAAGAGTTGCACTTAGAAAAATCTCAAAGTAAACTTGTAAAATCTATTCCCATGAACAAAGTAGGAGATTACTACAAGAGAAATGAAGGAAACACAACTCTTCTTTATGAATATGATGTTGTGAAAAGCATGGTGATGTTGGTATTGCCATAGCCCCCACAAAAGTAGTTTGGGGAGCTTGAGGTAGATCAACAATCCAGAAAACAAGAATGAAATTGCAATTGG